>NC_134967.1:3564236-4858403 GCF_965638725.1 Aptenodytes patagonicus | reverse complement strand
TCTTTGTTTTTGTATCAAAAAAACAGAAGTGAGTTTTTGAGAGGCATTCCTTGTGTGTGTGGGAAAATGCTGTGTGTATGTATGCAATTATATTTTGAAGTGATAAAGAAGTAAACAATATTTTGTGTTGAAACATTGATGCTTTGAACTTCTGTAGCACCACCAGTTAAAGACCTCAAATGACTTGTATAAACAGCAAAGCTTCACAAAATACCCTGTGAAACACGGAAGTAATATTATCTGTATTCTGCACGCAGAGAAACAGGTGAAACAACTTATTAAAGGCCACGGCATCAGTGCCAGTATGAGGTGTAGAACGTGCGTACCTTACTCCAGGTCCTGTCCTTGAAAGCATTAAGTCTTGGGTTTTCGGAGCAGCGTGTGTAATTTTGGTGGGGATTTTTGTTGGTGTTGGTTTGGTTTTGTGTTTTTTCTCCAAACCATTTTGTCTTACATTTTTGCAGTCAGTAACTCAAACTGTATCCCTGACATAGCTGTAGCCGCACGTATCTTGCAGAACTGGGTCAGTAGCATCTCCTCCCATCTAGCATTTGACTAATACCTTCCACTCCGTTCTCTGGGATGTTGTGCTCCTTGCAACACCAACAATTAAGAGAACTTGTTTTTTCCTTAATGCAATACTTTGGCACAGGCAGAGGTTGTAACTTTGAAATTCTGATGAAGAAACAACCAAGGAGGTATCAAACGAAGCCTCCTGGTTCATTTTGATAACCTCCTAAGGAGAACTGCCTCCAGGGGTTTTTCTCCTTTAGAAGTCCTGTGGTGTTGCTCATGATCAAGATAGGAATCTCAGCTGCTTGCTGCAGCTAACTCAGGTCAGTTCTTGTTGCTTATTTTTCCTCTGCAAACACTTATGGGGAAATCATGGAGGAATGCCTTGTTCTCAAGTCTGCAATATCCTTCATTTAAATGTGTAGTCACATAAATAAAACAGTATTTTTGTCTGGGCAAGGACACCAAAGTACGCTATTCTGGCCTTCAGCAAGAGAGCTGAGTATCTTTGTCATCGTTCTCCCTTCTCGCTGTCATTCAGAGGTCCCAGGCTTGACGCTATTTCAGAGGCTCTTTGAACAAACAGGCTGCTCAGGTCCTTGAATCCCACCCCCTAATAATTCACCATCAGTTCCTATACAGCTCATGGAAAGATTTTGCTTAGTGAGGTTTTTTTGTTTGAATGCATGTCCAGCAAACGAAGAGAAAAACGTGCTGAGGCTTTGTCGTGGTTTTCTTCTCTGAAATATCTCTTGTGACAATATCAACAAGCAAACTGTGGCCTTGTTCTTGGAAGAAAAACAATTCACTGTGCACTCAGCTGTCCCAAAGTCCAAGCTATGAAATAACTGCCGCATTTTTCTTCAGAGAAATATCCTCCTCCTGGGAAGGTTGCTTGAGCGTAGATGAGGAATAGGAGAAAAACAGCATCTGTTTCAGGGTTGGTTAAGGATGTGCGCTTCAGGACGTGACAAGTTAGCAGTGCAAGGAGGTGGTCAGCCCAGGGCAGCAAAGAGCTGGTGCTCAGCGAGGCCCTTGTCCCTGTCTCTGTGGTCCCCCCAGGTTAATGCAACCCATGCTGGGTAAAGCTGGTAAATGTGCTTGTGATCCTTTGGTTTTTGTTCCCCTAAATATCCTTGCCTGGTGTTTGTCCCCTGCCTTGTCCTTAGCAGGGGACCATGCCAATTTTGTGGAACTTGAGCTGGGGGAAAGTGGAACCTGAGACTTGTGATAGTGACCTCTTGAGAGAGGTGGTAGTTTTAGTTTTCATTCTAAGAAGGTGTTGTGGTGAATTTCTCCTCTCAGTTTTATTCAACGCAGCCTTTTGCTAGTTTCTGTTCTTTCCAGAGACCCACGTCAGGGGCTACTGCCCTGCAATCCTTGCACCGCTGGCTGCAGCAAATCCACGTTTCCTGACTCTGCTGCTCTGCCCAGGGAAATTCTCTTTGTGCCCTCACAGCCTCCTTCCCTTCCTCAGCCCTGGCAGGAGCCAGCATTATCGTAGGAACTGTGGGATCGTCTTCCTTGCAGCTCTTTCCTGGGTGGTCAGTTGTTGTCCATCATCTCTTTACATTTCCACCAGTCGTGGGTCCCAATGCACTTGCTGTCCTTTGCCCAGTCGCCTCCCAACCTGCTAGAATTATTCTGGAGCTAATCAGTTTTCTAAGTCACCATTTCCTCCGCTTTTCTAACATATAGATGTTCTACCAAGTAAATTTATATTATCCTAATAAAACAAGTCCCTTAGTGAGGACACCAGAGGTCTAATCTGATTTTTCTGCCATCCTCCTATGTAACTTTTGGCCAATTTATTTCTGTGCCTTGGTTTTCTTGCGTGTCAAGAACAAAGGAGGAAAAGCATGGGCATGCGGAGTTTACGGTACATACTATTTAAGTTTATTAAGCAGTACAAATGAAAGCGTTTGTATTCTGAATGTATTAGCAACATTTACTATTTGTTCTTTATTAGTAGTAGTGGTATATTCCTATCAAACAGGAATTTATGTCCAATTAGGTTGGTGCTGTCGCACTCCCAGTGCTACATCAGAGCTTGGTTTCCCTGGGATGAGTGCTCACTTTGATAATACTTCTGGCTAGTTGAGCAGTTTGTGCAGTTATCTGTCACTAGTGTCCTACCACACTGCTGACTGCCGTATGAATAATCTTACGGGGCTTGACATTAAAACTGTGAATTCATATCTGAATTTCCCCAACAAAGTTTAGGAGGTTTTGGATCCGCAGTTGTTTTAGATTAGTCAATGCTTTCCTTAGAGCATTAGCACTGATTTTCAAAGTGATGAAGGTCTAGTCTTCCCCTCATCTTTTTATATTGTGTCCTACTTGAATAACCATCTGTAAAATACAGCAGTATTGAGCTGTTTATGAAGTTCATCGTGATTGGTAAGGCTGTGGCAGCTCTGGCTATTTGAAGATGGAAAATTGGAAAGTTCAAAATATGAAAATGAATGTGTACAGCAGTTGGAGGCTGTAAGGTGCAGCTAAAATACTTAGTACAGTTTATCCTAATATCCTAACTTCCCTTCAGCGTGCACATTGCTTGCTTGCAAGAGAGCCTAGGTGCCCCAAATCATATATATGTGCTTAAAGAAATCCCAGCAAAGAATGAAAAGCCTGTAGCAGTGTAGCATTATGCTATAGCACAGAGACCCTTCATATAAGATGCAAAAAGAAACAGTGATCTTCAAATCTTGAAGTACTGTTTGGTTTGGCCACAGGCATTTCTCAGCGAAGGAGGTATCCTGTGGCTGTACTTACACAGATGAGCTCTGCTGCTCACCTCTGTGATAGCCGGTGTGGATCAGTGTTGTACACTTCATGCGGCTGTGATCCTATTTCAGATCTTGTTGCCAAAAAAACCTCTTTTGACTTTTAAATAAGAGCAAGTTACCAGCCGTATTTGCAGACCAACTGCATAGCTGAAGCAAAAACGCGGTTTCCCGCCTGTTGGGTAGTGTTAACCACATGGAGCAAATAGTTGCAACCCTCCTAAAACTGCTCTGTCTTCCTGTTTGCTTTGTGGTGCAATTAAATGTGGCGAGTTTGGTGGGGGTTTTTTTGTTTGTTTGTTTTTTTTACACCGTACCCCAGTACGTGGAGGATAAGAGAGGCTACTTGTAGCCTCGTCTGTAGAAGTGGTGAATACAGCTTCACAAATGTTACTATTTACTAAAATTGCCAACATCTATGTGGCTTGGGACCCAGGAGGGCAGGCACGGTGTTTTTCTCTCCAGATGCCCCACTGGCAGTTGAAAGCGTTCTTGCCGGGCAGTCCTGTAAACATCAAGGCACTGTGGTTACGTTACTTGCTTGTTGTCATCTTCCTCCTCTTTCTCCCTCCGTTCCTTTTTCCTCCAAAAGCTGACCATCTAGGCTACGAACACTGGCTAAATTTCTCATGCAGCAAATTGGTGTAGAGAAGGGGTTTGGAAGGGAGATGGTTAGGAGCCGTACAGCCAGTGTTTCCAACCATCTCCATTGCGTAAAGGGATGCCGAGACGGTAAGCAGATGTGCAAGAATGGTGCACCTGGAGCAGCGAAGAGAGGAAACAACCTGAAAAAAGATGTGAGGATAAATGCCAAGAGGTGGAGCTATGAAAGACTGATAATTAAGACTAAGGGCTCAAAAAAGTCTTCCTTGAAGAAAAGGGACATAAAAAGAAGGTATTCATGTGAGTAGTCACTGTAACTGGGGTACAGCCAAAAGATGAAAAGAAAATTGCACTTTAGATTTGCTAAATATATAACAGAGAGCAGCCCTTAACCCTAGCCAAGCACTGCGGGGTTTTTATCCCCATCTGTAGGGAGTCTCTCCTGTGAGCTTTGGACGCTCCTTATCCTGCAAAGACTTGTACCCTAAGCCAGCAGTTGTGTGATGCAGAACATCTGAAAGCTCGTCATCCCTTTCCTCCTGTCCATTTGTCTTTCTACTGTCCCTGGGTGGTCCGCAGGGCATGTCCTTTATAATGCAGTCTGAGAGAATATCCCTTCTTGTTTTCAAGTGCATTCGTTTATCCATGGCAAATACTAATTTAAATGAAAGTCAGTTTGTGTTATCCAACAACCACGTCCACATCAGTTTTAGATACCAACTTTTCTTCTTTGCCTGATGCTTAGATTGGGGTCAAGCTGTAGTTGCCGCACTTTACCCGATTTGTTATAATTGCAGGGCTCTTAACTGGGGACAGAGCTGCCATGTCCCCCTAGCAGAGATCAGCCCCTGCAATTATACCAAAAAATGACCATTCTTCTCTCCTCTGCACTCTCCTAATGAGTCCTGCGTAAAACTTGGACCACGGTGCGACAGTCATGAATACTAGGCTGGGGTCTGCATCGTTCGCCAAGCAGGACGAGGCTGACCCCTGACTCAGCAGGAGCATGAAATCATGTTTCTGGCAAATTCGCCAGAATAAGTGACATGGAGCACGTGCCCGCTGCGTGGCAAGAGAACTTAAGAGCTGAGAATACAAAATTAACCTTTCGGCGTTTTGTGAACGACTCCGGGTAAATTTATACCAGGTAGGTATGGCGTGGAGATGGTCTTTTTGAACCGGCACGCCTAGCACATGCCTAACACTGGATGGGTTTGGAATAATGCCACGTGGACGCCACAAGCCCTTCTTACGAGGGTTTTCCTCAAACCCGTTAGCACTGTTTTGTTCTCAGTAACACAGAGGAAAAACAACTAACTGACCTTTCCCTTCTGTTCTTCCTGGAGGTCTTGGATCTTTAATCTAGCAGGTTGCGACTGTTTTTCTGACTTTCAGTTCCTTTCTCCCTTCCCTAAGGTTTCTGTTGTCCAATTTCTCACAGGCCGTGTGGGCAAATGTCCTGTAAGTGTTTAGTACAGTCCTATATGTGAAACTTGAAGATGATGAATAGAAAAGCTGTTGAAAAGGAAAAAAAAATAGCAGAACAGAAACCAGAATTCCTGTAAACAGTCTGTTAAAAATATCTTCAACACATGTCAGGGCCAATGATTTAAAATAGACAGTTTCTGAGCTTTAAAAGGTCACATTAAGATGTGATAGTAGATTCAAATGGAGTTGAAGAACGAATGTTTCAACAGTCACATTTTGTACCGATGGTAAGATATCTGTGTTGCCAACTAGTAATGTTCAGGGAAAAAAATGAGTCAGGTTGCAAGGATAATGAGCTTTTCTTGGATTATAACATGGGGAAAAAAAAATTTATACCTTAATCACATGCCTCCAGCAGTAGAAGCTTTAGGAAAAAAGGTGATTCTGGCAGTCGTAAAATTGCAGGACCAGCTGGGGCAACGCGCTAATGCTAACCGTGTCCGGTACCAAGATTGTTTGTTTCCATGTGTGGGAGTGGAATAATTAAAAGCGCAAATCCGGGTTCACAATCTCTTACTATTTGTGACCCAAAGTACGGTGGGCACTTCTCAAGTGCAAGAGGAGACGTGTGAAGAGAAAGAGATTTTTCAAATGAGCAAATGGTCTTTGGGTATCTAATTGCTGCTGAAAATTTAATGAGACAGAGGAGAGTGATTGTCTTTGAACACTGGAAACATTTCTTATCCCCATCTGCTGCTTCTTTGGAACCGCTAATTTCCCGTGACAAGTCAGAGAGATGCTCTGTGCAAAAGGGCGATAGCAGCCCCGTGGCGCGTCTGAGAAGTGGCCGACCCTTGAGGCACCTTCGGGCTCTGGTGGGATGGGCCCTCGCACAGTGGTTTGGTGCCTGGGTGGGTTTCCCCTGCAGCCAACGGACCCGTACAACAGGTTGGAGGACGAAAAAAAAAATGGGTACATAACCTGTATGTCCTTGGTATCCAGCGTATAAAGGTGTGCTTGGTCCCTTTCTCTCCCGTGATTAGCAGGCGCTAGTGAAACACCAGGCGTGTTTCACTACACCAACCTATTGCTACCCTGCTCCCACCTTGGGCCCCACGGGCCCCTTGCCTGCCTCGGAGGCATTCCTCCTCGTCCCCCAAATCGCTTGACTCCCCTTTGGGGTTTGGGGTCCTCCCCATCCTTATTGCACAAAACTTTTCCAGATGAAGAAAGAACAATTGCGTGACTGAGGTTGTCAAAGGAGCCCTTTCCAGGGAAGGCGTGAATCCCAAACGGTCTTACATCTCCTGCGTGAGCAGTTAAATTTACACATACACGCGGGCTTAGGGCCTGCCTTCATCATCGCGTCCTATAGTTCGTCCTTCGGCTCTGGCGGTAACGGAGCTATTGTCTGGCGTCACCGGCAGCGTGTCCCCGCTCCGTGCACCGTGTCAGCTGCCTCAGGATGGCGGCGGCCGTGTAACGCTTTGGACCGTTTTCCGTGCTCGGCTGCCGGGATGGATTTCTCCCGGGGGGGGGGGGGGGTTGCATCGCCTGGTGCGCATCTTCCCGCGCGCTAGGCTGCACGAACCGGTGCTGCACACATTACTGGCGTGCAGCGCACAGCTGGCGTCACCTGTGCACGACAAAGGGTGGCTGCTGCGCGGTGCCGGATTACCGGAGCGCACGGTGCCCCGTCCCCGCGGCGGGGTTACTGCCGTGTGACGCACAGCTACGGCTCTGCAGTGACCGGGGCCCAGGGCGGAACGGCTGGCGCGGGACCAGCGCTGCGCGGGGGTTCAGGTGCGCGGCGACTCGCGGGCCGTGCGCGGTGCGCAGGGTGACTGACGGGCCACGCGCGCTCGTGGCCGCCGCCGCCGCCGCGGGTCACGGGTGGGCGGTGCGCGCTCGCCGGCGCGCGGCCCTTTGCAGACGGTGCCCGACGCCGGGGCGCGGGCGGCCCTTTGCAGACGGTGCCTGGGCGCGCGGGGCCGGGGCGGGGCGGGGCGGCGCCGCCCGCCCAGCCGGCAGCGGGGCCGGGGCCGGGGCCGGGCCGCGCCGGGAGCGCGGGAGCCCGGCCGCCGCGGGCGAGCAGCGCAGGTGAGGGCCGGGCCGGGGCCGGGACCGGGCGGGCCTGGGACCGGGCGGGCCTGCGGTGAGGAGGAGCGGGGCTCGGCAGGAGCGGCCGCCGAGGAGCGAGCGCCTTGTCCCCCCGCCGGGCCGGGGCCGGGGGCGCTGCGCACCCCCCTGCTCCGGGAGTCTCGGCCCGGGCACGGCCGGGGTCCCCGCGGCTGGTGGGGGGCCTGTCCCCCGTGTCTCGCTCCTACGCGTGTCTCTGTGCCGTTTGCGGCAAATCCTAATTACTCCTCGGGCTCCTTTAACAAAGTGTATTCTTCTTAAGAAAAAGCGCATCTGCTTTATGAAAACTGGGTATTTTAAGACTCGGTAATCTGCGAGTTGGACGTAGACTTCAGCTGCTTTGGGGTCAGCCCTTGAAGCCGTATCCCCCCCGCCGGAGCAGATGTGCTGGCAGCAGCGCTCCTCTCGGTTTCCAAGGCGGGCGGATGGCAGCCGTCTTTCTTTTTTGGCCAGGAATCGGGCGGTAACCGCTGGGGTCACCTGCTGACCGACTCCACGGGGTGGTTGGAGGGCTCTCGTCCTGCTAGGATTTCTGCCCGGTCTTTACCCGGAAGGTTTGGTACTCGGCACCTTGTCACTGCGATGAAGAGTCGCCCAGAGACTGGTGACACCTCGCCATCCGCACCTTCTCTGGAGCTGGAGTGGTGCTGCCTAGGTTAGTCGCTGACAGCGGTGTGTGTTTGTGCCGTGGGTTAGCCCTGGACTGCGTGTTTTGGCAGGGCGTGAGGAAGCCTTTTAAGAGCTCTCCCAAGAGAGTCTCCTAACACCGAAGCGCGGTGTGCTGTACGTGCTCGAGATGGGAACCTGAATGTAAATAAAGCTGAATGTAGTGGTGGAGGGTCATTAGACACGTATGGCTTATTTTTTTGTTTTCGTCAGCAAGATGCACTTGGGTTTCTGGTATCATCTGCTCATGGGAGCAGTTGAAAAAGACTAATTTCGGCAACCTCTTCAGCTAGAAGCTTTCATTTATCACAACTTCCTCCAACTCCCAGACTATGCCCGTGTTAGCAGTAATAGCGAATGCAAAGATCCCAAACCACTTTGCCAGCGTTTAAGAATTACAACGTCCTCCGTGAGATATACTTGTGCATATGAGAAAACTGAAACACGGAGGAGTTAGTTGTTTGAAGTCACACGTCAAACGATTGTTGGGGTTGGGAATGGAACTTTGCAAGTTGTCAGTTCTCAGGCTCTTGCTTTTACCACTAAATACACTGTTTCCCACTAGATGCTTTCTCAGACGCCACCAAAAGCATAGTTGATTGACTGTGAACTTGCCTACAAGGTTGCTTGAAAGTTTCCACCAGAGCAAGGTCCTCGAGTCCTCTCATCAGATGCTTTTCTTACTCCGTGATGTTCCTCTGCCTCTGGTGATACTGGTTTACTTCCAGAATGAGGCATGGCTTTCAATTTCCATTTCTCTTCAGTTGCTTTATGTAAGCTCCTCTTTCCCTCCCTCTGGCTATTACTTGTGGTGGGATCTAAGGTCCTGCTGAGCTTGAACGATGGTATATCACTCTGATGCTCTTTCTGTAGTTGCTCTGGAGCTGGGAGCCCCACAGAACCGCAGCCTGTTTTTATCACCACGTGTACATTCTGCTTTCCTATCTCTTTCCTTGCTGAAAACCCCTTTCATCATTAGCCCTGCACGCAAACAAGGTTAGCTCCAGTTCAGATTACATTAGTGTAGTTCTGCTTCCCATTACTTTTCTCTGTGAGCCTGTTTTATGGGGGTGTGCATGTGTAAGGCGGGCATTGAGCAATATAAATGCTCAAGGTAAAAGAGCCTTTATTTCATAAAGGGAAGGGCATAAGCCAAGGGATTCTTTGGATCCAGTGGTGGTTCAAAGCCTGATCCTTGTAGCCTGTCCCCACGTAGCTAGGACACTTCCTTGGAAGGTGGAAAAATCCATGCTTCTCTGACATCTTGATGCACGGAAGATGCTGGTTTTGGTACGTCAGTGCTGGTTTCCATCAGCCCCTCTGGTAGGGAAGGGGATGCTCTGTAGTGTTTTAGAGGCCTGAAGAGTTAGGTGTGTGCATTTTCATCCCTTGCCCAGTTATCCTGGACAGGTTCCATTGTATGTCTACCTCAGTCTAATGGTTTGTGTAAGCAAAGTAAGGAGTAAAGGTGATTAATCAGGGGCTTAGAAATCTCTAATAAAAGGCATTATCACACCTAGGGTTTGAGGAAACGAACCCTGAAGATACAAAAGCATTGATTTTAGGGGTTGTTCAGTACTTGAATGCTTCTCCACATGCCCTTTCAAGGGGTCCTAGTTTTTTCCTGCCTAGTTCGTGGGCCAAGTGTTACACTTGTGTGTATGTGTTGAAGGAGGAACCAGGGACAGTTAGAGCTCTGGTGCAACTCAGGTCTATACTGAAGGTGCAACGCTGTCACAGGAACTGAAAGAGCACTGATGGCCTAACAGCACAGTTGGGACACCGATCCGTATTTTACAAGAAAGCTTGATGTAAGTTGTAAAGGAAACACTTTTGTTGACGTGAGAGCAAAGTCTATCCTATTAATGCCACCTCTAAAATGAATGATGTTAGCAGGTATTCAAGAAGGCAGCAAAGCCATTCTTCTGGTATAAAAGGCTGCTGGTAGCCGAATGTCCCGGTTCGGAGTCACTCTTGGTGGCAGTCTGTAGGGGATGGCTGTGAGTTCTCAGTCCAGCTTGCTGTGGATCCTGTAGGCTGGCTAGAGCATCAAGTCTGATCTGCTGCGTTGGAGGTCCCTGCTCAGTTGGGGTGAATGGGGCAGCACAGCAGACACTTGCACCTCTGCAGGCCGGCAGTCCCTGAGGCTGTGTTTCTAGCACCTCTCACCAGCATGCGTTCGTTTTTAGATGAATAAATAGCCAGGTTGTCAATACTTGTCATCAGGCAGAGCTGCAAAGGCCAGTCTCACTATGAGCTTCTGTTGGTTGCATCCACGTCATGGGACTGGAGCCTGAATCAGGATTTTTTACGTTATGCCACAGGGAAGCAGATACAGCGTGGTTTTTTCCTGCGTGACTAAGTTTAAGTGGCTGGCACCTGGGTGTGATTATCCAGCTAGCCCAGCAAAGGGGCTACAATACTCCCACGTGCAGTCACAGTTTGACTTGCCTGTGTGTCTCTGGAGGCATGCTTATCTGCTACGGGAGTTTTCCCAGTCTGTTCTTGCAGGGGAATTTGTGGGTTAATTTTACAGTCTGTCAGTGCTCAAATCACTTGCCCACAGTGTACAGCGGACCTGTTCTACCCCGTGGCCCCCACCAAAAAAGCAAGCCCAAGCTTAAAACACCTTCAGAACACTCACTGAAATGGGTCTGCGCCTATGAAAGCTTCGGGTTGATTCAAATCTGCTAAGTGTATTGATTGTGTGGTAAAGACAGGTCAAGCACGTGTGTACATAAAAATTCCCGTGGTCTCCTCCCCCAGCTAAGTTGATGCCTGCAATGAAAGTGGCTTCCTGCTGTCTCCCACGCTCCACACATCACCTGTGAGCTCCGCGCCACTCATTTCTTATAAACTTGAAAGGTATTTTTGTAGTCCTGGGGTTTAGTAATTTTTTTAATCTGTTTGTGGGCGTTAGAGCTTCCGTGTCTGTCTAATGCCGCAGCCTCACGGGGGTTTGTGGAACGCTACTCCATGTGTGATCTTGCTAGCGTGCTCCTTTTTTTTTTTTTTTTTTTTTTCCCCTCTCAATAGCAGTTGTATGTTGTAAACACCAGAGCTGTGGTTGATAAACTTCGTAAGAGGAGATTTGCGTTAGTGTGTTTTATGTTTACTGCTGGCTTGTTAAATACTGACTGGGTGATTTCAAATGTGTCTGTTACACTCTGCATAAATTTGCCTTTGTGTGCACCTATGTATTCCTCAGGGTGTGTGAACTCAAAGCGTACGCTACCTGCTATTGCTGATGTTGTGCCTATATTCATTATATGGTTTTCATCCAGCAACACGGGTTTTATGTTCTGTCCTGGCAGGCTAGTGCATGGACTCGTCCCATGTGCGTATCAGCTCTGCCTTGTCATCTCCCCTCTTTAGGCAAGATACACATTAATTACAGCAGCCTGTAGCTTTTCTGCAGAATAATGAATTGAGGCAAAGCAGGGAGAGGAAGTTGAGGGCTTGCCTTCATCTGAAACCTGGTATTTCGTCGCATGATTATTTTCCTCCACCTCTTTTTCTGCCCAGTGATGAAGATGTCTGGGCACTGTAAGATGTGACTCTTGGCAAAGAAGCGATTAGTACCAGTGGATGCATCTTTCCTGATTGCTCCTCTAGGAAATTACTCCACATCTCAAAATTACTGAGGGATTATGGGGCAATTGTCCACTACTAGGAGTTTTTGCTTCTTGTTGGGCTGGTCTGAACCAGAGGCAGGGGTCAGTGTGGAATGGGTCCGTGTGTATTTCATTCCTGGTTTCCTGAGAAAGTCTATCTTGCACAGATTTTTACTTTCCCCTTACAAAAATATTCCACAGAGCAGAAATACATGTGAAAAGGGGAGTACACTTGAATTCTCTGGGAATTGTGGGGAATAGCTTCGTGTTTGGACCCGTGAAAATCTACTGTTGGGTGCGTGCTTGATGCTTTGGGACCCGCGTTGTGTGACAGCATGCATTTCTCTTCCTCTTATGTGCTCCGAGAAGTCCAAAGCGATACTGTGCTCTGCAGTTTGAGAACTTGTTTATCTGCAGACTGAAAGAAGCAGCTGTGATGGCCCCACACAGATGGTAGTCACAGCCCATGCTGTACATCAGCCAGTCCACACTTGTCCCGCTGTCCCACACAAGCCCAGCTTGTCCCACTGCTGGGCTCTCCCATTGGGTTGTGGCTGGTCACTCCTCATGTTTTCTTAGCAAGGTCTGAGGTTCCCATCAAGTGTGCTTGCTTCTTTTGGGAAAAGAGCTTTCACTTCTGCTTCCCTGTGGGATAGGAAGAGTGGTTCTTTCTTTAGGGCAGCTGGGGCCCTGCCCATCTCAGGAAACAACGGAGTAACGGTTTGAGCAAACTGCATCTTGTTTTCACGTGCTCAGCTATGCCAGCAGCGCTGCCAACGAGACGCTTCCCTGCAACTCCTGCCTGTGCAACACCCTTTCCTGGAGTCAGTACGATGGCATGGCTTGTAGACAGCCTGTCACTCATAGCCTTTACAGCATGTGATCTTAGGTGTCCTGCCCAAGCAAGTACGTACCATGGGGCATTTTTTAGGTCAGGCTTGTGTACAAGCAGGCCCGGAGGAAAAATGCTGCCTGAGGTGAATGGGGAGGTATTTGAGGCCCTGCAGTTTCCTCAAATGTTTTGTGCATACCTCCAGTTCAGGGGCTACATGAAGTTCACGGAGCAACATACTTGGCCCTCACGAGGGACAGGTCTTTAGCTTGGGTGTACACGTCGTTATGACTTGTTTGGCCACCCAAACAGATCAGCTGGCCGGCCAGTCGTGAGGTATGTCTCTCTTGGATGGAGTGTACGTACGTGCCAGCTGTAGACCAAGAGCTTTGTGCGTTCTGCTTGTCTGTTCTGCTTCTTAGCCCCCGCTAAACTGGCATTCTTGGAGTCGGTAGGCAGCAGTGTACCTACCTTGCACTTGAAACAAGTATTTGAGGGTTGTGGGAGATGTGGCTGGTGGGGGAGGAAGAAGTATTATAGGAAGATGTAGGTGGGGGAATGTGGAAGTATTCTAGCAAGAGGATGTTTTGGGGTATATTGCAGTAGGAAGAGTGAGGACTAGGGGCGTCTTATGGTAGAAAGTGGGTGGCTACAGCCTGGTGTTGATAAGCAGGGGTCTTTGATAGCCTGTGTACCTGCTTGAGGTTGGTTCTGTGGGTTTGCATCCCACTAAAACACAAATTTCTGTCTCGCCCTTGCTTGCCCTAGCTTTCAGAGAGATGCAAGTTGTGCAGTAAACTAATTTATGTCAAGTGTGGGTTGATTAACTTGAACCTCAGGCTACCAGACCTACAGGTCAGAACCCTCCCACAATATGGAATTTTTAACAATAATCCGTCTATCCACCAGGATGAAAGTCTGAGATGAAGCTGGGGCTTTTAAAATTTGACAGCTGCAATGGGGAATGCTTTTTTTAAAGACTGCTGCAGTGAAAGACGAAGAGTATATATCAAACAACCCCAGTAGCATAAACCCTGACAAAAAGGAGTGGTGCTGCATTTGGCTATTCACAAATGGCAAAATGACCCAGAGAAAAGGGAATTGTAATTACTTTTACTCGTGAAGTCAAGATAGTGCAAACAAGGTTACAGCCTGGAGAACTCTGTTCCGATTTCCCAAGGCAAAAGGGAAGACGAAAGCGGGGTGATGCAGGAGTATTAATCTATGCAGAGCTTGCTTCATGTAAGAACTGTCACACTGGATCAGATCTAAGGTCCAACTAGTAGAGCATTCTGAATTTAGCAGTGGGAAGGGGAGAGGCTTGGTGAATGAAGTATTAGACGGTGCAAGTCCAGAGTTATTCTTCCTTTGGCGTATCCACTCCAGGTTCTGCTGGAAAAATTCCTCTACATCAGGCGATAATCAGTGAGTTTGGAAAGACAAGGTATTCAGCAACTTGAACTTGACACTGTAGTTGCTAATAGCTTAGATAGGTACTTCATATCTGATGGGATGTGGCATCAGGTAGAAATCCTCAGCAGAAGGAAGCAGTTCAGCCATTGTCGTGTCTTCCATCTCTGCTGATCAGCAGAGTCGTGGTAGTTTGCTGCTTTTGTTGCCATTGGGAAAGGCTGAGGTAGCAGATATTCTAGAAACTTGCTGCTTTTATTGTTAATGAGCAAAGACGAGGCAAGCTTGTTTTGTGTTATTCAAACTTGTAAACCTTGCCTCCTCCCCCTTTTACTTCCCTCCCTCTTAAGGCACATGGGTGGTTTTGTGGTCTCTGTATCCGGCCTTTGTGTGATACAGCATGTGCGCTGAGGAAGCAGGACAGATAAAACATAGCTCATATTTCTGGGAATCCTTACCTCACTGCTGATGGGGAAGTGTTGTGCTCCCAGGCACTGGCAGATAAGATGCTGGGCTTCTTGTCATACTGAAGCATAGGGCTGGCTCACAAGAAGCTGCCAGCAGGACTTCATGATTTGGGAGACCCAAATCTTCAGCAGCATGTTGCTCAGTTTCTTTCTAAGTTTGTACGCTGTCTGACAGCTGCAAAGCCATGTTTTACGTGGTGAATGAGCAAATTTTGTACTGGTTTCATGGGCTGAGGGTAAGTGACATTGTTAGAGTTGCTCAGGGCACGTGCAGGGCTGAATTTAGAACCAGCACAGAGTCAGGCTGGCAGGAGGCTGAAGCCTTGGTTTCCACAGCAGCTACGAGCCATGGCTATCGTGAGCACCCTCCATGCTGTACTACTGGCATGTTTCTCTGCTGACCTGGTGGAAAAACTCTCTGGTAAGTGAGAGGGAATTTAGGTGAGCTGGTTTCTCTGCTGAGATGGTTGAAGGGAGTTAGAGCCACTTACCTGTCTCTTGCTAGGAGCTAACGCTAATAGCTCCAAGCTCTTCCTGCACGTGGGGACACCACGCTCTGCTGCCTGTCATCTGTGGAGGAAACTGGAGTTTTGTACTGCTGCAGTGTTTTGCTTGTGGGCAAATGGATGGAGCGTGAGGGTTTCTCTGACCTTGTTATTACATGTCTTTAAGAAAGAAACCGTACAATGGGCTTCTGCTGAATGCCTTTTGTTTTAGCTGTTCATGCGTGCGCTTATCCTGTGTTTGAAAACAACAGTTTGTACCTGATAGCATTCAGATTCTTTTTCTCTTATTTGCATTCTTTGGATGTACTGAGAATAAACTGTAGAGCCCTGCCAAGTGAAAGGATGCAGATGGAATTAACAAACCTATTTTGATTGCCTCAGCCTTAGATTTCATTTTTTCTGTACTTGTAGAGGGGGGGGATATCCAGTGGAGTATTATTTATTTGTGTGTATAAAAATGCGCACATACTCAGAACCACCAACACCTCTTTCTCCCTCTTGCAGACTGGAACTGAGCTCTGGAAAAACAAAGTGGAGCTTGGAGCATGTGGCCTGAGGATTGCCTTACAAAGCCAGGGGTAGGGATTCATTGTTTCTGTTGGCTGCTTGGTCGTAAATGAGCAATCGGGACAAGTGCCTTCATTCTCAAGTGAAGATAATTCTTTAATTTCTTTGTTAAATACAGATGTAGATGTTAATCCCAGTCTAGAAAAGATTAAGAAAGGGTTGCATTGAAATAGAAGCAATTTCTGTAGCAAGAATGTCTCTGTGGCTTAAAGGCACTGGACTGGAAATTTGACGAAGGTGCATATTTTCCTGAGCTATGAGGATATGCTAACCTTCCTTTCTTTGGGTCCCTTTGCACATTAACTTCCTACAGAGCCCAGCACAGATCTCAGGAGATATTATGTAGTCAACAGCAACAGACTTTTTTCCCTTTTCTTGCAGGTGGTAGCTAAGAAGTGAGCAGGATGCCCCCAGGCATTTACTGCCCTATGGAATTCTGGTCCAAGGGGGAAAACCAAAACATCCAGGTGGACTTTCTGCTGCCCACAGGCATATACTTAAACCTCTCTGTGTCCTGCAATGCCAGCTTGGGCACCATCAAGCAGGTAACAGCCTTGATCCACAGTCTTATCTGCAATTCCTGGAACAAGGAGTCTGTTGGGGAGCACCTGGGGAAATGTGTTGGGTCTTAACTCAGTGCAAGTTGGGTTTCTTCTGCATTGCTTTGAGGCAGTTCCTTGTGACTCACTACGAGAGCCCCTCCTTTGTGACAGCCTCTGCAACCCACTAAACCCACGTCTAGCCGCTGAGACTGCCAGCAACAGGGTGCTGGTGGTGGTGCCAGTGGTGTCCAGCTCGATTCTCTGGGTACTTGTCCAACCTTGGGATGAGAATTAGAGTAACTATGGAGGGAGGGCAGACTTCAGCTGGCCACGCAGGGCTCGTGGACTGTGTGTTCAATTACTGCTCACCTGACCCAACCAGTCCCCATGGATTTTTCATTATGAAAGCTCTTGTGTGTGCATATGCAAGTACGAGAAGTCACCCCAAATAGTCAAATAGACATGCTGGACTGATTCAGAGTATTCAGGCTGCCAGCCCAGCCTTCTCTTGCCTCACTGAAAATTGGGAATGGGAATGATAGAAAGGATTTTTCTTAGTGCTTCATTTGAGGAATAAAATGCTGTAGTGAAACAACGTGTAAATGAAATGTAGCTGCTTCCTTGTTTCCCTGGGTAGGAAGCAGGGGTAGGGGAGAGTGAAGGAAAAGAGTGGAAAAGGTTTTCTCTGCAGCAGCAACCTGGCCTAGGTGAGTCACAAGGGACAGAAGCACAAGTTTTCTCACGCTGCAATTTTCAGGTTAAAAAAACCCCAAACCCAACCAAAAAAACCTGTAAGTAGAGCTGATTGGTTCCAGCTGTAAGGTTACAAGTCTGAGTTTTACAGCCAGCAGGCATGCTGGGTCAGACCAGAGGCCCATCTACTGCGGAGTTTTGTCTCCTATAGCAGGCGCTTAGGATGAGAGTGAAGAAATGGAATACCAACAGTCATGTGGAAGTGCCATCCACTGGGAGCAAAGGATCTCTGGGAACTGGATAGTGTTGAGAAGACTTCAGAAAAGTTCTTGGCTCTTGTCACAGATTTCATGTTACTGGGGGCAAGTTATTTATCCCAATTTTGCTTCCAGTGGGAGTAATACCTCTATTTCACAAGGCTAGCAGTCAGCAGGTACTTACTGTGAGGTGTCCAGGTGGGGGTTATTTAAATACTCAGGTTGAGGGATTTACTTTGCCTGAAACAAATGGCAAGCATGAAAAAAGGAAGTCAGTTAAAGGCACTTGCAAATAAATCTACCCAGCAGTTCAGCATGAGTTGAAGCCACCAGACTTGGCTGAAAAGCAGCCTGTGATTGCAGGTCCAGGAATGCTGTGAGAAGGTTTGGCTGTGCATTCCCTTTGCTAAATGGCGTATCTCGGGGGAGTGAGGTTGTGGGGTGACAGTAAGAGGAAGACGAGGTTCTGGCAGCGCAGTGGTGGTTTCACCCTGCTGTTGTTCTGGCCCAGGTGGTGTGGAAGCATGCTCAGTATGAGCCGCTGTACCATATGCTCAGCGATCCCGAGGCCTATGTCTTCACGTGCATCAACCAGACAGCAGAACAGCAAGAGTTGGAGGACGAGCAACGGCGGCTTTGTGACATCCAGCCCTTCCTACCGGTACTGCGGCTCGTGGCTCGAGAAGGCGACAGAGTCAAGAAGGTTATTAACTCCCAGATCAGCCTGCTCATTGGGAAAGGTCAGTTCCCCCATCACTGGTCTCGCCAGGAGTGTGGCAGGGGTGTTGGCTGTAGGTGAAACATGCTTCTGTCCCAGACAGCCTTGCTACGTATGGAATAGTAGTATGCAGGAGATGAAATTAGCAGGTTTGGTCTCTGGTGGATCTGGCAAGGGAACAGTGTGTGTGCAGACCCAAGAAGGGTGATCTTTCCTGCTGGCAGAGGGCTATAGTAATGGAGTCGGTGCAATTATACGTAGTAAATAAGCGATTATTAGTAGCTTGGCTGACTCTTCTCCTTTTGGCCAAATATTAAGCATGTGTTTAGGAAGACGGTTTCACAGACGCTTGATTTGTCAAAGGCTGACTTCCCCCATTGGGTGCCGATGCTTATTTTGTCTTTCTCTCTTACTCTCCACTTAGGTTTGCATGAGTTCGACTCTGTGCAGGATCCAGAGGTGAATGATTTCCGCACCAAAATGTGCCAGTTCTGTGAGGAGAGAGCAGCAAAGCGGCAGCAGCTCAGCTGGGCAGCTTGGATGGAGTACAACTTTCCCTTGCAGCTGGAGCCCATGGCCAAAGGCCTTGGGACTGGCCCTCTACATACCCCCACCAAGAACATTTTTGTCAACGTCAAGTTTCAGTCTGGCGGGGTAAAGCACAAACTTTTCTGTGACAATGTTTAACTGGTTTGTGCTTTCCCTTTGGGAACCTTTGGGCGTTTGGAGACAGAATAATGCGTGCGTGGACAGTGTTTCCATGTGTTCAGTGTTCATCTTCATTCTCCAGATTCCTTTGCCCGTGGAGATGGTTGGGAGGGAGACTCTGAGCCTCCAACCAAGGGAGCTGTTCCCCTTCCTGAACATGCGTTAGGTGTACTGGTTAGCTGGTAGCTGAGGTTGCTGCATGCACACGTGGTGGAAAGCTTTTTGGTTTGGGATAGGAGAGGAACACAGAACCCAATATATGCCTTTCCTTTTGAAGCCCAAGAGTCTGCTCAGCTCATGCTCAGCATACACTGCTTGCAGGCGTCGGTCTGTGTTGCCCATGGGCCCCTGTTCTTGCCTGCTACCCTTGCTTAATGTTATTTTTGCATGTTGTGCCTGGGCATGAAGCAGGAGCCACCCCCATGGGAGAAGGGCCTTCCAGAATAGCGTGTTTGAGCACAGTGACCCTAGCCACCCTCTGCCTTGCTGGTGCAATGACAGTGGGAAGATTTTTAACAACTAGCAACCACATGAACTGGTGATTCTGCTTAAACTGGACTTGAAGTTCCCGATTTCCAGCCTTGCACTTGCGCTGCTGAAACATGCTCCTGCCCAGTTTGGCAAACATCCCTACTTATTTGCTAATGTGTGTGTGTGGGTAATTCTGCCTTCCTATCCTTCTTATTGTCAGCAACAGGAATGTTGTTACCTATCCGCTGAGCTACTGCTGCTCCTTGTGCTGATTTCGGCCCTTTGCTGGTATTTGACAGTGTATGCTGTGTTGTTGGGATTGCAGGAGAGCTTCACTTTCCAGATCTCCCCAAAGGAGTTCCCCATCACATTGATGAGCTATGCTATCAAGAAGCAGGCTACTGTCTTCCGCCATGAGACAGTGGAGAACCCGGAGGACTACACCCTGCAGGTGAATGGGAAATGTGAATACCTCTATGGGAACTACCCCCTGTACCAGTTCCAGGTGAGCCTTTTGTCTTGCTTTATCAATGAGTCTGTTCCCATATGGCGTCCTCTTGCTGGGAGGGTGGATGGAGCCGTGTTATCCTCCATCAAGGAGGCAGTGCTTTTTACAGGAATGCAACACATCAGTGGCAGGACCTGGATGCTACTTAGGGCAAGGGATAGTTCTAGCAACCTAACAGATCCTTACGGTTTTGGAGGCTGGTGATCTAAGCCCATCCCTGGGTACCAAGTGCTGTGTAAATACATTTATAGATTATGGTTCTGGAAATGTCTGTTTGCTTGCATGGTGGGCTGGGGGTTCTCTTCCTGAAAGTTGGGCAGGTAATCCTGTATCCTGTGTTCCCCTGGCAGGGCAAACTGCTGTTGGGAGTGCTGAATCCTTCTCAGTGTTTTCCCTTAATGCAGCCATTTGAGTCAGTTGATGAAATGCCAGCTATAAAAGGCACTTCATATTCTCAGTTCTGGCAACATGAGTCCAGTGAGTTGCAGGTTTATAAAGCAAGAGAAGATAAATTAAAACTGAATTTTGATTGTTGCTGTGTCCTTTCCTTACTCCTTCCGCCTGTTTCTGCTTCAGCCAGTTCTCATTTGCTTGACTGCTCTTGCCTGCCTGGCTCCGTTTCATCCATGCTGACTCTGTCCTCTCTTTGCAGTATATTCGCAGCTGCCTGCACCGAGGCCTAACGCCCCACCTCACCATGGTACACTCCTCCACTATCATTGCTATGAGAGATGAGCAAACCAACTGTATTGCCAGCCCCCCAAAGATGGCTGCCAAGCCTCCCCCGCTCCCTAAGAAAAAGGTAAAAGGGGATAGTGACCCACTGGGGTCACCCTCAACTCGTCCATTGATGGAGATGCCGATCTTGTCTGGGAACAGCAGCTGGTTCTCCCTGCCTCTCTCAAGGCAGGTTCCTAGCCAGGGTCTAAGAGCTGGGAATTTCCAGGCAGCCTTCCAGCTCCCTCCACAACTTCCCTGGTTGTCACAGACTTCATGCTGCCCACCTGTGATGCAATGCTCTTTTCTGTTGGAGCAAAAAGCATGTGATGAGGGATGAGGTCTGGCGCTGGCTTGAGAAGTCTTTGTTACGTCTAGTTCTGATCGGAACCCTTTTCTCTTTCTAGCCAAACTATGGTTCTCTCTGGTCCTTAGAGCAGTCTTTCTACATTGAGCTGGTGCAAGGCAGCAAGGTCAACGCAGATGAGAGAATGAAGGTAGGTACTGACTCAGTTTGGGGTTTTGGTTTTGTGTTTTGGCTTTCCCAGTAGCATCTGTCTCGTTTGTGTGGTGAGGAAAGCAGGGGCCGACAGCTTGATCTCACGTGATCCTCCATTATGCTTCATTCAGCCTTTGGGCAGTTTCTAAACTGCAGCATAACAGGAAGGGGAAGGGAACTTGCTAGCCAGCAGCCCAGCAACGGAGCAATGCATTCTTAGAAGCACCCCCTGCAAAAGTTTCTGAGTAGCAAACAGAGCTGCTGCCCTGTGGTGATACAGCTTGACAGCGGCGTGGAGGGGCAGGGAAGTCTGCAAAAAGCAGAGGAGGGGAAATTCAGCTCTGAGAAGAGAGAATGATGGGAGAGGTGGTTTAAGACAGAAAGCATGGTGCAGCAATGCCCGGGGATTTGCAAGGTGTTTGCCATGAAGGGGCAGCGGCCGAATGAGGAGAAGGGGAACGGCTGCCCTTTGGGAAAGGAAGAAAACAGGGCAAGAGTATATCACATATAAAGGTGTTCTGCAGGGCAAGGCTTTATAAAGAAACAGGCAATGAAATAGTTATTTCTTCTGCCCAGTGCCCCATCACTTGCAGGGAGCTCCTCCTGGGGAGGACTCCTGTGATTCAGACTAGCCAGCAATACTGTAACGAGAGGTCAAGCTGGGGATGAGCTTGGCTTATCAGCTGTAAAGCGATCTGGCAGACTGCAAGAGCAGTGCAGATTTGCAGGTAAATGTGCACCCGGAGACAGCTCGCCATTGGCACTGCACTGCAGGCCTATTTTGGGGCTCAGCTGTTTGCACGTGCCCTTCTCCTGTGATGTGGATTTGCCTCCTCTTTGGGATAAGCACTTGCCCAGCTCTTGGCGTCTGCCCTGCTTTTTCAGCGTGACAGGTTCCTGAGCTTCTGCAGCATCTCGGTGGGCAGGGTTTGGTGAATATTGATATTGCCTGGCTTTACAGGATGAAACCTGTAATGCTCTTACCAATGGATTACCCAAGCATTTTGCAATGATTAAGCAGCTCTTGCAAGCCCGCATGAAGTAAAAAGATAACAGTGCCCTTACTGAAATTGAGTAAAGAGGAAGATTAAGGAACTTAATGTCTCAGTGAATCGGGAAAGAGACAGGAGTAGGGCATCCTGTTCAGGGGAGTGGATGCCCTGTCCCATTCCTCTTCTAATCATGTGTCTTCAGCAAACAGGTCAAGTCCCTGTGGATTCACGGTATTCTCTTATTTCTCCTTCCCTCAGCTGGTGGTGCAGGCAGGTCTCTTTCATGGCAATGAGATGCTGTGCAAGACAGTGTCAAGCTCTGAAGTGAACGTATGCTCAGAGCCAGTGTGGAAGCAGAGGCTGGATTTTGATATTAACATCTGTGATCTTCCCCGTATGGCACGGCTTTGCTTTGCCCTCTATGCTGTCATCGAGAAGGCGAAGAAGGCACGTTCCACCAAGAAGAAGTCCAAGAAAGCTGTAAGTAAAGCCAGTGTGGGGCTGAGCCAGGCTTGCCGGTGCTGGGGGGCACAGGACACCATTCTGAACCAAATGCCCTTTGCTTTCAGAAGAAGACTTTATTAATAAAAGAGCTTACAGAATGATGGCCAGTAACTTCTTCAACAGGAACAGGAAACTGAGGCGTGGCTGCCTGTAGGAAAGGTTTTTTAAATGTAATTTCTTGTCCAGAAAGACCATTAAGAAACATACCCAGCATCTGAATGCACATAAGGAGGAATCATTTGTGTTAGTGTCACTGTTTTGCTGTTCCGCAACTTCCTTGTTTTGTAGTTGAGGTTAAACCATCTTCTATGTTGCATCTTCTTTCTAGTAAGGTCTTTCATGCAAATCCCCCATGGAGCAAATTAACAGCTAAGGAGGGGGAAGAAAATGAGGAATGTAAACACTGGTTACAGCAAAGCTTTAGGTGAGGTAAATGAAAGTGCAGAATCTTCAAGGTTACTGTTCAGATGCCGCAAACTGAGGATGGAAAGTGTTAAATCACTTTGGAAGCTTTTGTTTTGAGCTTCTGAATCTCAGAAATGTAGTGATATTTCTCACTTTCCTCACCACTATTCCAAAACTTCTAGCCCATTAATAATTCAGTAACTAAAAGTAGATCTAAGTGCAGTCTGTAATTGAATTGCTAGTTTCCCAGTGTTGTAACTTAAGCACGATGCCTCTAGCTCTTTGCATATGGTTTTCTTTATGAGCAACAAATGCATTTGTTCCTCTGCAAATTATCGTTTCTGCAGCCATAAAAACACCGTTACCATGCTTTAAAGAGGGGATTAGTCATGCCATCTTTACTAGAGTGCAGAGAAATGAGGGACTGATAAATGTGATCACAGACGATTTTAGTCTCAGTCCTGCTAGCTCCTTGTCACTGCTGGGAGGTTCACTGAGCTTTGTTGTGTTGACATCAATAGGGTTCTCAGGGTTACAGTCCATTAATGTCTGGGGAGCAACAGGCAACCCACGAGTCCTGCTTGTGTGGACCAATTTCTGGGTTGGAGACTTCAGACTGGAAACATTTTGAGGCCAGGACCAGGATCAACCTTTTTATTGTTGGCTTTTTACTTAAAAATAGCCAAACTCCAACTCCTGCTGGAGGTTTTTGTTGAACAGAATATCTGATTCATCCACAGGCCGCATTTTTGTGGTCACACTGGAACAATTTTCAGTTTTGAAGCAGTCAGAAGGAAATCTTGCTCTTCTGATTGACAAAACAAAACCAGCCCGGTTAGCTGAGCTGTTAAGAGGATCTTGTTCATAGGTACTGGGGAAAGGTTGGATGCATTCTGGTGAGCTCTTAACATAAAATCACAGTATTTGCTGGATCTGAGCTCTGCAGAAATGGATTTTTCCACATGGTTGGCTGCAGCTCTGAGTAAGGTGCCCAGATCTGATTTAAAATAATTGGTAAGAGGAGGTTACAGTCAGAGTGCACCCTGGTTTTTGGTTTTGATTAATAATCTTTTTGCTTGCTTTGCTTACAGTACTCGGAGTTTAATTACATGCACGTTGTTTGTCTATGTAGACTGTCCAGAGCAGATAGGTGGGACTAAATAATTTACTACCACAAAAACAGGCATGCTTGCAGACTGACTGGGATGAGTCAGAGGGTTAATGTCACCCAGAGGGTTGGCTTTCAGTGTTTCTGTAAGTCATGCAGGAGATATTTCTGTCCTTACAATGCTGAATCGTTGCTTTGCTGGACCTTATCCACCAAAAAGCTTGCCTTGCGTTTTGGCAGGCTCTGCACTGTGGTTTGATGTCATTTACTCTGTTAGAAAAGGTTATTGCTGGTGGTGGTGTTTTGTTTGGCTTTTTCCTATGATCTAGAAGCTGATGTCTCAAATGGGATTTTATTGAAGATACTTAGTCTAATCAAATCACAACTCAAAGGTTTGTGAGAGGCCGCTTGGAAGCGATTCATTTTGTCGCATTAGGGGGAAATGCTGACTTTGCTACCTCCACCAAGTCCTTTGGTGTACGTTCGGGGTAAGCCCGATACATTAGAATGTCTCAGTGGAACAAGAAGATGTCTCACTGTGGTTCTCTTCAAATATTACACTGTTTGTGGGTGCGTCTCACTGGAATTTTGCCTCGCAACCTCTTTGCAAGTCAGTTTCTTAAGCGTTTGCTTAAGCCTTGGTGTTTTCTGAGCAGCTGAGTGAAATGCTGGTGTTGCTGAAACTGTTACATGAAGTAAACTGTTCCATTTGGGCAGCCTGACTGCAGGAAATCTTAGGTCACTTGTGGAATGTCTGTCTGCTCTGGTGGCGGGGAACTGGGTTAGAGCAGGGAGACGGGTTCTCCTTCTTGGCCACGTCCCAGTCGCTTTACTTGCTGGAGTCTCCCACCTCCAAAAAGAGCCTGGCTTGTGTGACTGGGTTGGGCTTGTGGGTTTTATTTTGGGGGGTGTGAGGGGGGGATTGGCAGCGTAAAGTTTGATTTCTAGAGATAGTGTTTATTATTGTACAAAGGAGCCAAGCCTTTTCTTCCCATTATCAGATATATCTAGCATTCTTTGCCTCGTTTTCTGAAGTCACGCTAACTCTGTGTTCGCTGTTTCAAAATTAAGGTTCTTCTCCCTCCCTTCAAACTGTGAAATAGATGAAGTATATATGTCATAGCTCCTTCAAATATCAAGTGTAGAGTTGCAAGGCCTTACTGGAAACTTAGAGATTCTTCAGCTATGCAAAATATTGGGTGATGAAGTTTTTAGACGTATTTGTGGGGGGAGTGTTTGGTGCCATTCAGCACTACACAAAAGACCCCAGGTTTTGGCAAATATCTGAATTTGATGCCATCTTGTACTCTGATTTTAGAACTTAAAAGGTAAGCAGGCAGGCATGGCTACCTGGGGTGGTATATTCTTTACAGCAGCTCTTTGGTGATGGGGTGCCTGCGTACTCTTGAATAGGAAGTTACCTGCCTGTAGCATTCTGTGTAGCAATTTGCAGACTTGGAAAAGATCAAGATTACGTAACTTCTTATTCCTGGCTGTTGTGAGGGGTTTGCTTTGCATGGGGATATCTCACTTCTTCTCTTACCTTCATCCAGCTTTTGCAGTTACGGCACCCAAATGAGCTTCTTTCTTTGCTTTGCAGGACTGCCCAATTGCCTGGGTGAATGTCATGCTCTTTGACTATAAGGACCAGCTGAAAACAGGGGAGTGCTGCTTGCACATGTGGTCCTCCTTTCCAGGTATGTCCGGAGGCAGAGCTACTGTATTGTTCTGTGTCTTTAGCCTCCACCGCAATGACAGGAGGTGCCCTGCACCCTGCACTGCTGTCCACGAGGTTGTAGGAGGGGCCATAATAGTTCAGACTAGCAGACCCAGTACGATTACTGGTCTATATTGTGATGGCAGCTAGAGCCCTGCCAAGATGAAGGCCTTGTTTTGCTTGGCATTGCACGTATGATGTAAGAGGTTGCTGCTGTCCTAAAGATGTCACGTATGCTTTGCTTGTGAGAGGTCAGGAAAATGAAGTGAGCTGCTAGGGCCAGGCAATGTCCGGTGAAAGAGCTGGAAGCAGTCTGTGCTCTGCTTTCTGGACCAAAGCTTCAGAAGATTAGGGTTCATGGGTTTATGTACTTTGCTTTTCAGATGAGAAAGGGGAACTTCTAAACCCCATGGGCACGGTACAATGCAACCCCAACACAGAAAGTGCAGCAGCCTTGGTCATCTGCTTCCCCAGCGTTGCATCGCATCCTGTGTATTACCCGTCATTTGAGCAGGTAGGGGACACGGACGCTTTTTTGGGGAGGCACAGAAATTCCCTGGCTTTGCTGGTGCAGGAGCATACAGCGTCACTGTCTCTTGGGCAGCTGTCGACAGGGACTGGGTACAAGCAAACTTGATGAATAAGATATTAACTGAAAATTTGACTTTTTCTCTTAACTAATGCACCTTTGAGTGAATACTTTTCCAAGCTGTGAATTCCTGTGAATTACTGAAGTAAAGCTGCTCTCATAGATGAGCATTTGTTTAAAAAATGGGTTTAACTGAGCCGCCTTTAAACTGCAGGCAGCATTAGGCTTTATAGGAAGGAAGAGGAGTAAAAGGGGAAATGAGTGAAAGTAGACAGCTCCCTCCCTTTCAGCGCAGAGTGATAACATGCCGTGTGGTCTGGGGATTTTCCATCTGTCACTGCAACTGGCCAAACACTTAAAGTGGAAGAAGAAATGTGCCTGTTACAGGAAGGAAAGGAGATCTGCCCTGCCAGGGACATATCCACATGCTCCCCCGTGGTGCGTGCTCTGGCTCAGAAGCTTTAGCGGATTGTGCCAGTGTGCAAGGTGGCTTGGGCAGCGCTGTCTGCTTGGCAAACGCACGCCAGTTCTAAGAATCTGGAATGGCTCGTGTTAGCCTGGAGCTCGGTGACGCAGGGCCCCCGTTCACGAACTGTGTGGGTGTGCAGATGTGCCCTTTTGCGGGGAAGGACTCCTCCCTTCATTCTTGTTACTACCAGGGAAGGGGCTCTGTGGGCAGTTTAGGTTACACCTCTGAGCAGAGGGGTCCTGCTGAGCACATTACCCACACTTGGGCTGTGAGAGGTGTGATTCCCCTCTCCAGAGGCGGCAAGTGACTGACCTCTAATGCAGCATAAATGCCTGAAGTGATGGTGAGCTAGAAGTACAGAGGAAATGAGGAGCCTTTCTCAGGCTCTTTTATTTCTGTCCCAGCTGCTGGAGTTGGGGAGGAATGGAGAACAACCCCGCGCTGCACCAGAAGATCCTGAGGAGGTGAGTCTTCTGGCATCAGTTTTTCAGCTATGTGCAAGCCTGGTTTCATAGATCAAGGTATATGTTTCCACCTTACCCCCAACCAGCTTTTTTCACCAAACTGGGTCATGCCCCAGTCCTACAGGGTCTCTCTGGGCTGAGCAAGTCCCCCGGGTTGAGACTGAGCCCTGTGTATGCTCTTTCCTGTGATTCCCATGAGCAGAAGCTGCAACTGAAGGAGATACTGGAGCGGAGGAGCCACACTGAACTATATGAGCATGAGAAAGACCTGGTGTGGAAGATGAGATACGATATCCGTGACCAGTACCCGCAAGCTTTGGCAAAGCTGCTTATCATCACCAAATGGAACAAGCATGAAGACGTTGCCCAGGTGAGGATGTTGGGGTTGGCAGCCGAGGCTCTCTTTTTGATCCGTCTTTCAGTGTCTACATTCCTGTGTTGTGTTTGGGAGGCCAGCTTGGCAGGGGATGTTTCACAGTGCCCCTGTGCAGGTAGGTTTGGCATCAATGAGGCTGAGGAAGATTTTCTGTTCTCAACCAGTCACTGCGAACATATGCCGAGTGGTACCCAGGTGAGTTGAGGTTTGGCTCTTCTGGGCTCCGTTTGGTTCTGTGCGCTGTCCCAGACTCATTACTGACCAACAAGGTCTTGCTTATTCCCTCTAGAAACAGGAGGCAAGAAAAAATCTGTTTAATTCACGGCAGAAATAGGATCTCGATTGGATATTCTTAACTGATAGTGAGAGACCAGCACAAGCTACCTCAGGGCGTCAGTGAATCTCTTCCACTGAGAACGTCAGACATCAGTTAGGGATGGTCTCTGTGCTGCTCATCCCTCCTTACTTCAAGAGTTTTGATGACCTTCTAAAAGGTCCCTTTCTAGTCTACATTATTAGGCTGCAGAGAAGTGCTTTTCCCAAAGAGCTTATTCCACTAATTGTGGTACGGCAAATGTAACCCTGCCGTGGACTTGGATGGTTCCTCCTGTCAGCCTTCCTAGAAAGTTTAGACTGATGGTTTTTGACCCGGTGTCTGCAAACTTGCTCTGAGGCATCTATAAATAGTGACTAAGATAGAGGGTACCCCCCACAAAGGAGCTGCTCCTCCATCGGTAGAATGTTAGATTTTTATCCATTGTTGTAAAAATCTTGTTCCTTTTTTTGCTATTTTTTTTTCCTGCCCTTACAGATGATTTCCCTGCTTCAGACCTGGCCAGAATTGCCTGTCCTGAATGCCTTGGAGCTGCTGGATTTTAGCTTTCCTGACCGTTATGTTGGTTCCTTTGCTATCAACTCATTAAAGAAGCTGACGTAAGTGTTTGCAAGGGATACGCAGAGCCCCTTTCTCGTTATGTTTAGGGCTGCTGAGGGGGACTGTGAACAAGGCTGACGGTCTGGTCTTTATGGATTTTGCAAGTACACTTGTTGCAGTAAAGATAAGGTTTTCCTTTCTGTCCGCAGAGATCATGAATTGTTCCAATACCTGCTACAGCTTGTCCAGGTGCTTAAGTATGAATCCTACTTAGACTGTGAATTAACCAAGTTCCTGCTGGACAGGGCGTTATCCAATCGCAAGATCGGCCACTTCCTCTTCTGGCATCTGAGGTAAAGAGCAAATGTTTTAGGCTTTTTCTCAGTAATCAGGTGAAACCGGCATTTACTGGTTTCCTCGTTGCTCTGCGAAGTGAGACGGCAAGCGTGTCTGTATGTATAGATGGCAGGGTATTTATTTGAAGGCTACTGGCTGTCCTTTAGCTAGTGTCTTTCATCAAAGCGTTGGTGGGATTTCCTCGCTGTGATTACCAAAACCCAGGAGCTGCTGCTTTTTACTTGGGAGACTGAATAGGTATTATTCCAGGAGGACACAAAATCTTTGTTTGTTATTTTTTTCTTTTGTTGCTGTGGTGGTGTTTGGATTAGGTTCTGTCTTCAGAATTTATATACGTACACATGCCTGTGAGTTGAAATTTATTTGGACGGCCACGGCCACCTGCCAGTTCTGTGCCATAGGCTCTGAACTGTCCTTGCTCCTTAAGTAATGTTCTCAAAGGAGTGGTTACCAATTTAGTCACCCAGGAAGATGTCTCATCACTTCAAGCAATGGGTTTTCCACATCACCTTCTGGGGTGGGTTCATTTTTTTTTCCCTCCCCAGTACATAGAAAGAATCTAAACAGCAGCTAATATTCTGCACCCTCCTCTCCCCGCCCCGCCCCCCCTTGTACTGGCATGAATGGGAGAATTAGTCACTCGCTGCAGTGAGTCAGAATTGCTTTAACCTCCCTTCTTCCCCTAGGTCAGAAATGCATGTTCCTGCAGTTGCCTTGAGGTTTGGCCTGATCCTGGAAGCATACTGCAGAGGCAGCACCCACCATATGAAAGTTTTGATGAAACAGGTAAAAATTGCTTTTAGCCATAAGGCTGACTTCCCTCTTGCTTGGAGCTGGTTCTCAGCTGGTAGCTTTTCCAACTTAATGTTATCAGTAATGCAAAAAAAAGCCTTTCAACTGCTGTATTGGTTTTGGCATATCCTATTAAGAGCCTGGAGTTCCCCATCACATGTGACTTTGCTCATCGCTTACTCACCCGCACATGTCCCAAACTACACTATGTGTCTAGAGTGGTTTGAAATGTTCAAAGACCACTGCTGTTACTAGATGAGTTGAATGAGTTACCGTGTAGTAGGAGCTGATCACAATTGGCTGTCTGATTCGGAGCAGTGCACTCTTTCCTTCAGTTGCTGTGTGGAGGTAATCCTGCTATTTACCCACTCTCTGAAACTTCTCTATTATCTGTCAAGGATCACTGTACCTAATGCAGAAGTGAGGGACTCATGTTATACAGCAAGTCGTATCTAAGATGTGCCCACAAACCAGTGCTGCTTCTCTTTTCAAGACTGAGTGGCACTTTTGCATAACCAGAACTCCCCAAAAGCATTGAAGGGCAGGGGCTATAGGTCTCCTCCTCCCTTTTCTAGCCAGTGCACCTCACTTCCTCCTTCAGTGCTTGATAATGTGCGTTATTCCTGGTATTTAGGACTGCAGTCATTACCTTGCAATGCATTTGTGCCCAGCAGAATATCCATAATTGATTATGGATCTCCCTCAAGCAGATACTACTAAATTTGTTTTGTTGCAATGTGTGAAATTGCCACATGTTGGAGAGAAGGTACGAGATACAACCAAGGTTCACATTTCACAGTAGATTTTAATAGTTCTTAAACTTCCTCCAGGAATTTCCTATTTGTTAACCCTGTTCCATCCCTCCCTTTTTTCAGGGAGAAGCACTCAATAAGATGAAAGCTCTGAATGACTTTGTTAAAGTGAGTTCTCAGAAGGCCACCAAGCCTCAAACCAAGGAGATGATGCATGTGTGCATGAAGCAGGAAACTTATCTTGAAGCACTTTCCCACCTCCAGTCCCCCCTGAACCCCAACATTATCCTCGCTGAAGTTTGGTAAGGAAGATTGCTGTGTTTCTCAATTAGTGCCGCAGGCTTTGTTCAGCAGTAGAGCCAGGCTTCTGGTTACCCCAAGGTCCTCTTTTCTCAGGGAAGTCACAGTCAGTATGTTAGCATTTGTGGATGCTTGTGGATGTTTGTTGAATTGGCAGCTTTGGTGCCCACTTTTTTAATAGATGATGGAAGCTCTGATGGTAATATTTTTGTTTCCTCTAGTGTGGATCAATGCACCTTTATGGACTCCAAAATGAAACCTTTATGGATTGTGTTTAATAATGAAGAGAGAGGTGGAGGTGGAGTGGGTATTATTTTTAAAAATGGAGATGGTAAGTCTTTAAAAGATATGTTTTTATAGGCGTAATAGTCTCAAATATTTATTGTGGTGAGTGGGCCTAAATATGGACCATGAAGATGTTGTATAAATGAGGACCGTCAACATGTTTAGTAATCTGGAGATATAATAAACTCTGCTCTGTATTTCACTTGCTGCCCTCTTCGTTAAGATTTTAGCACAGTAGTAGCTGGATACCCTTGCACAGTAAAAAGGAAACTGATGTGAGGTCTGAAAGGGCTGCACCAGTCCAAGCTTCGTAGGGTTGGAGGGGCTGCTGCTCACTATCGTGTCCAGGCAGATGTTTTCTAAAGTGCTACGTTGACTGCTACGGGAAGAGCTTTGGCAAAGTGAGAGAGAGAGAGAGAGATCTCCCACCTATAACAAATATACCTCCATTAGTATAATCATGTCTGAGTTAAGGTATCTAGTACGGTGGCTTTACACTATTACTGCACTAGTAAACATTGCTCTGTGCTGACATTCTTTACTAGCTAGACCTAGCAAGTGACAAACACGGCATAGGCCCCTCCAGCAGCCTGCTTCAGGGGCAGAACAAGTGCCACTTGCAAGAGCACAAGAGGAGGGGAGAATGGGAGGTACTTAGGACCCTTTTTTCCTTTGTAACGCTGCACAGATCTTCGTCAGGACATGCTGACTCTGCAGATGATCCAGTTGATGGACATCCTGTGGAAGCAGGAGGGCCTGGACCTGAGGTGAGTAATGTGCACGCAGCTGTCCTACTGCAGTGATAAATCACGTGTGGTGAGGCCATTTTGTCTGCAAGCTTATTTTGTCCCCGATGGGTCTGTCTAGTATTCTATGAGCAGCTAGTCAGGTTTTGTGGTACTGAGGAGTAGAAATACAGAGTAGGTATGGAGTAGATACGGCAGACAAGGGAAAGGTTAAAAGTCAACGCAACCCAGTTCTGGGCAAGATTTCAGTGGAAGGGTTTCTTTCATCTCTGCAGGATGACCCCTTATGGCTGCCTCTCCACAGGAGACAAGACTGGACTGATAGAAGTAGTCATGCATTCAGACACCATTGCCAACATCCAGCTGAACAAGAGCAACATGGTGGCCACTGCAGCCTTCAACAAGGATGCACTGCTGAACTGGCTAAAATCCAAGAACCCAGGGTAAGTGGGCTTACCTTTTGCTCAGTGCTGCTTTACTGCTTCCTTCCATCTGGAGGCATTTCTTCTGCTTTACTCCATTTTTTTCCTTCAGTTATGCATATTTCCAAGCTGTCCCACAAGTATCTATGGCTGCTTCACTGCCTGGCACACTGGAAGCATCATGTGGATCTGTATGGGTCTTGAGCAGAAATGGAGGCATCTGGGTTACTGTTTGCAAGCTTTTTTGATCTTTGATAGCTTAAGGTAGCACTGTCCACAGGCTGGATCCAAACCTTGATCTTCCCGTCGGTCCCGTTACTTTCTCCAGAGATAGACAGCATGGCAGCAGCTGGAAAAGGGGCAGAAGGAGTAATGCCAAAACTGGGAGGTGAAAAAAGAAAGCAGCACAAAAGCTGTGTAGCTTGGGGTTTTATTAGATACAGACACAGACAGCAGCAATATATCGGCAGCGCTACTCTGATGTAGCGGGGCACCAAATTACAGGGAACCAACAGGAGTCATTCTAGGAGCCCACTTCGTCTTTTGGATCTGTGGAGATCTAGAAATGAGTTAATTTAGTTGAGACTAAACCATTTTCATTGAATTGTGGACACCATCTTATCTGGACCTCTCCAGTTACAGACAGTTGTTATTACAGCTAGTTTTTGTAAAACACGGATGGGAGTACTGCCTCTGGAGAGCGCTAAAGAAATTCAAACATGCGATTCCCTTACCTTCTCCTGCAGGTTTGTGTGGGGGAAGCCATAAAAACAACTTTCCCGGTGGTGAAGTACAGGTGTTCAAAGTAAAATTTTCTTTCAATGTTTTTCTTACCCTCTTTAGTGACGCGTTAGAACAAGCTATAGAGGAGTTCACTCTTTCTTGTGCTGGGTACTGCGTGGCAACATACGTGCTGGGGATAGGTGACCGGCACAGTGATAACATCATGATCCGGGAAACTGGACAGGTATGGGGATTCACTGCTGCTGTTGAATACTGGAAGAGGGGCATGAAAGCTACTTAGCAATGGACAGATACATCCCAGTGCAATCTTACGGCTAAGGAATGTACCTCACCTTCCAGCCGAGAGGCAGACTGGACAAATATTCTCAATAGCTTCTATCATTAAGAGGGTAAATACAGTTTTATAATTTGAATTACAATTCTGTAAGCATCACTGCCATCAGCTGCCGCTGTTAATACCCACTTTGAAATTACGGTGGAGCAATTCATACCTCTCAGACCTAAAATTGTCTGCAGATGCAAACTCAAGCACTGTACTTATCAGTCTGAAGACTTACTTGGCTTCAGCAGAGTCACAAATTGCTTGTAGTTGCTAGGTAAGATCCTCAGTTACTTACCCAAGCTGATATATTTGTAGTCTTCCTCCTGGAAAAAAATGTTTGTTGTGTTGGTGTTGTTCCCCCCCCCAAATGAATGCAAGTGATCAGCATAGTTTTAATTTCACATTGATACCTGTACTGATTCCTTTACTCCTCTATTCCACAAGAATAGCTACCAGAGTTTGTATCTTATCTTCTCATACACTGTTTGGAAGACAAAGGGCAAAACTAGGAAAAAGAAAATCCCTTTGCTAACAGGACACGTACTGAACTACATCAGTAATATTTTGGTAAAGGGGGAAGTCTAAGCTATCTTTCTTACTTAATTGTGAATTCTACAAAGCCTAAAACAACTCTGTGCTAGTTCCTGCAGGTCCAGTGAAGTCAGCTAGTTAATATTTGAAAGTAAGAAATTGGCTGCTGATGTTTTGGGACTCGTAGCTCTCAGGTACGCGCAGCTGCCTGCCTGCACTGTTTCTGTGTAGCATCCCACTCCTCTACATCTTATTTCCCTAAATCAAGCAGTCGTGGTCAAAGACACCTCGTAGTGCCTTTGTGTCCTGGTTTCGGCTGGGATAGAATCAGTTTTCTTCCTAGCAGCTGGTACAGCGTCGGAAACCAGGACACTTTGTTCTGGGGTCACAGCAGGGACAGAGACACGGTGTCATTTGTTAACGAGACACTGACCTCCCTCCCTGGGCTGTGACTTGCAGCAGCCCTTACCTAGGACTGCCTCTTCTCCCCATTTAAAAAAAAAAAAGAAAAAAAAATGCTGGGCAGGGAGCTTACAAAACTGTTTCTGCAGAGCAGAGGCCACTCGGTTACTTGTCCACTTGAGGGAGCTGATGCCCTGCGGTATACAGCCTTGGGTTTTGCACATCCAGGGTTTACAGCGGCTCTGCAAAATTGCCATAGTGTGCAAGGTTCTGCACATGATCCTCCTTCCCATCGCTGCACTAGTGGTGCAACGACTTTGCTGTGCTTGGTATTTAAAAAAAAAAAAGGGGGGGGGGGGAAGCCTTACCTGAGCAAGTAATATTTTATAGCAACTTGAAAACAGGACATCTTTCCACGCACTGTCTGGGACTGCAGACTGCCCTGGTAGGGTGCCCATTTTAGTTCTCTTTCTGCTTCTACTAGTGACACACTAAGGCTTTACAAAAACCAGAAATTTCTTCAGATATACCAAGTATTGAAGAGGTAAGTACCTTTTCTGTCCTATCCAACGTCTAATTACGCTAGGGAGTATCTTGGCAAGTAAATATTGCCTCTTTTCCCAAAGGAGTGCCATGGGAGAGGTCATTTTTCTCCCTCCCGAAATCCTATGGTCAGTACCTTTTGAATACAGTAACTGTGAAGAGAACTCGACACTGATCAGCTAAAATAGATACTATTCTGAAAACAATTTTTTTTCTTCCTTATTTTCAGCTGTTCCATATTGATTTTGGTCACTTTTTGGGGAACTTCAAGACTAAATTTGGTATTAATAGAGAACGAGTTCCTTTCATCTTAACCTACGACTTTGTGCATGTCATCCAGCAAGGAAAAACTAACAACAATGAGAAGTTTGAAAGGTAAGTGTCAGCAGTTAAACTTGACTTAAGCTTTTTGGGCTCTGAATTTTCAGAATGTATTTCCACCAAAGATATGAAAAGATTCTTCCACATGAAAGAAAATAAATCATTATCTACCTGTTAGAGAAGGTGAAAGAGCATGGTAGTCATCAACGCAGACAGCGGGGTTCAGACTCATATGTAGTCTTGCTGTATAAAATGGTGTAGCTTGCAGTCTTCATTCCTTTGTCTCATCTTCCTTTCTGAACAGGTTCAGGGGTTACTGTGAAAAAGCCTATATGATCCTGAGGCGCCATGGTCTTCTCTTCCTGCACTTGTTTGCACTGATGAAAGCTGCTGGCCTGCCAGAACTCAGCTGCTCTAAAGACATTCAGTATCTAAAGGTAAGAAAAGCAGAGCCCAGATACGCTTAAAACCAAATACCTGATCGTGTAGCTCAGCGAGGAGGAGTTCAGTGTGGAAGGGCATATTATTTGAAGTAAATGATCTCCAAAAATCATGAGTGGATGTCCAACTTCCATGTGCAGGACGTCAGAAATGCCAGATACGGGTGCTCGGGAAATAACTTCACATTCTTCAGCACAAAAGCAGTAGGTACCGTGTACAGCCGCTTGCAGGGAAGGAGACGGAGCTCTTCGGTTGCGTATCATTTTCTGTTCCCAGCTCGCCTCTTCAGTTATAACCACCTAGCCCAGGCCAACTGAAAGACAGTAGCTTTGTACAAGGGCACTAAAAACCCTACTGTTTCCCTGCTCCCAACGTAAGAGTAGGATGCATGTATTTATCAGAATGAAAAAACCTTGTGCGACTACAGTAACTATTTAAAACAACTAACGGCTACTCGTTTCCTACTTGGTGCTCCTTTCAATGGAGTAGTTTCTTAGTGAGTAAACATCTTAGTAGTTGAGCAGTTAATTCTTCAGTTGTGCTTTCAGTGAGGCTACACAGATTTCTGCCTCTTACCTTCAGGATTCCCTAGCTCTTGGGAAAACAGATGAGGAGGCACTGAAGCACTTCAGACTGAAGTTTAATGAAGCCCTGCGAGAGAGCTGGAAAACCAAAGTGAACTGGCTGGCGCACAACGTATCCAAAGATAACAGACAGTAGAGCAACATCAGCCTGCACACTTGCTCCAAGAGAATGTAATACCCGCACTGAGTCCAGCGGTTGTAGACAGGTTTTTAAAGACTGATGAATGTTGCTGTGTTGAAGACCCTGCACCTGCATTCCGAGGTCAGACATTTCTGCATGACTGAAAAATTGTTGGACTGTCATCAGCCGCATAATCATGTCTGCTGTAGATCTTTGGGGGACAAGGGAGAGACATGAGGCAATAAAATTACTGCATACAGTGAAAGGTAGGTAGATGTACTGTATCCTTAAGAACTTGTTAAGCTTCAAATACATCTTCTAATGGAAGAGTTCAGGCAGTTGTAACATCCTTCCAGCGTGTTAATGTGTCTATTTCTATTTTCTTGAAAATTTAGCTGAACACTGAGAACCTACTATCCCTGTAGCTCTTATACTATAGCCCATCTTCTAGGTCCCCACCATTACAGCTCAGAGATGGTAACTTCACCACGTGATTGCTCCTCCTACCCTGTTTCAGTGTACACCAAGGTAGGTCAGCTTAAATCACCACTGAAGCTGACGTGGACAAATTGTTTTACTCTGCATTGTGACAGGGTAAAAATATCCATGCTGTCATGTTACTTTCTCTCTGCTACAGACGCCAAAGTGTTCGGAAACTGAACTGGAACCCAGCTATTGCTGTCAAAAAAACTGGTGCCACAAGAACAGGCTTGGATTGGCCAATGGGTTAGGTATTTTTGTTTGCTTTCCTAAGTCAGACTTTAGTTGCGCCTCAAGCAATTCCAGGATTTCTGCGTTTATTCTGGTTTTAAGCCTGAAAACAGCAAGAACTGCATTTTCAAAATTGGCATGTAACATTGGTTGCTACGTGTGCCTCCTGCTGGGGTGCATTAGAGCTCGTTTGCCACCTGGTTTCCCTGTAACACGCGCAGGCAGGGCACTGGCCTACACCTCCGCAATCCCTGGGATGCAGCACTCTCGTTCCAGTGTCAGCTGGGACAGAAGGCACAGAATGGTGCCAAAGTTATTTGGCCAGTCTGCCTTCCTGTGCAAGGATAGAGGAGTGCCAGATGAGCGGGTTTAACACTGAAACACTTACGTGGAGTAAGTTGCATCTCAACTCTCATCTTCTTCCAAATGTATTCCCTGTTCCTTTCCACACTCTTCCTCTTCTCAACCGTGGTACGCGACTCCTTGTCTGTTGTTAGAGCTGGTGTGCAAAGACTGTGTGTCTGTATGGGGGTTCAGCCAAAGAGTAAGCTGTGGTCATCTGTGCCGGTACCTGAGTCAGGACAAACTGTCTACTCCAGCCTCCTCCTGTTCTCACCGCTGCCTCCGTCTCCTCCCCAAGCAGAATCTGTCCCATCTCCCACAAGGTGCTGTAATCAATCACGTACTTCTACTCGTGTCATATTTTTGTCTCCAGCTAGTGTCCTCACCTGGTGAGCGGTTCCGAGCACTGGTGTTGCACAGGGACCGATGAACAGGAGCCGCTGCTACCGCTCAGTGCCTCACACGAGCATAGCGCGGTGCATCAAGCAGGCTGCAGCCTATGGGCTCATGCTGGAAGATAGGTGGAGTAGCGTGGTTAGTACCTGCTTCCTTTAGCGGTTCCCTGGGGTGATCCCGTTCATTTCCCCGTGTTCTCCACACCATCAGGTTCCTATGGAGGTGCTATCATTGCTGCCTTTTAAAGACTAGCATAGTCTAATTTTCAAGACACCCCTGAAGCTAACTCCTGTATTTAATTTGTATGCCTTTAACTAGGTTGAGCGATTTTCTTTTACTCACAGAACTGGTTTTTAAACCCTTACTTACTCTTATGTAGGTGAAAAAAATACAGGCATTTCAGATCCTGTTTCTCAGGTGACGAGAGATGCATATATTGCCAAATGATGGACTACTCTCTCATGTAAATTTAGCTTCCATGTCTGGTTTAAAATCCCCACAAAACCAGCAAGTTTAGGACAGTGACTGAACTGGCCTGTTTATTCCTAATAAATCTTCCCTGTCATGGGATAAATTTGATTTGATAGTGTTTTTGCATCCAGCACATAGGTACAACTCATTCCTGACTTTTGGCTCTTTTTAATACTTTAAAATCAGGTACCTCTGTACTTTAAAATTAAAAGAATGCTGCCCTATACTGGCTGTTTAAGTAAGTCCACTCTTTTTTTTTTTTAAAGAGGACAGGTTCAAATATATTTGTTCTTCACCAGCTGCACAGCTAAGTTAACACTGCCTTAAAAAAGTAACTTCTACCCTAACTAGAAATGACTAGTAGTAGGTAATACTAGGTTTGGTCAGTGAATGGAATATGAAGCACCTTTAATAACCCCCTTCCCTCATTACCTTTACATACAAACAGATGCTAGGAGATGATGATCTAGTGTTACGCTGTTGCTAATTTAAATTTTGATTTAAAGTACTGTTTCTTTTCATAAAAGATGTTATGCTATGAAGTCTGTTCTATACTGTTTTGTATATTTTAATATAAACCAGGTTGCCTCTCATAGAGCACCAGTTACTAGAAGAAGCAGTGATATAGAAGACAACTCATTTTAACTTTATATAACCCTTGGAGATCCCATTTTTCCACACCTTTCAAACGATACTGTACGTGACCGAGAAGTGGCCAGAATATTTGAAGCTAGAACAGCATGTACCCTTCCAAGTGATCCAGATATTACTTAGTAACACATTTCTCTGTAACAGTTCTTCAGCATATTGTTTAATAATAAGTAATACTGAAAGTATGTTTGCAGCAGGTAATTTTTTTTGCTGTACTTTCTCTGTTACAGACCCTCCTTAGCTAGAACTGAAAGCTAGCTTCCTATCTTCTCTAACTATGCATTTGACCATAACACTAGGAAAACAGCAGCAGATAAAAGTGTACAAACTGACCTGCAGGAAACAAACCACCATCTCGACTGGAGCCAGCACTCTAGGACTGGTGCTGCTTCTAGCGATTAGCCTAAAGAAACTTCCTGCTGTTGTCTTGGAGCATTGTCCTCGGTGAAAGATGAGCTCTCTGCAACGTGCTATAAATTACTGTCACGGATGTGGTTCTCCTCAGTCTAGAATACTCCTCGCGGTTTTCTTGACCTGAACAGCAGATAGTGGTCTCGGGTTTCAAATTAGATCTTAAAACAGTGAATCCGTATTTGCAATTAGAAGTACAGTAGTATGGAACTGAACTGGTCAACAAATTACAAGAGTAAATCATCAGCCTTTTTTTTTTTTTAGCTGTTTTAAGCATTACAATTCTCCTTTCCCGTGCCAGATTATATAGCCTCATGCTTCACAGGCTAGGAGGGTGCTGGGTGTCACAATTTAAATTGGAAGTAGGAGGATGGATGCTTGGATCTCTTACATCCAATTAAAAAAAATAGAATCCATTAAGGACTTGGACAAAGGCAAACATTTCCATGGGGTAGCAGACTACCACGTGTCAGCTGCTCTACAACTGACAGCAAGTCTGCGCTTGCTTTCACAGCAAGACGCTGCTGTGTACACCATCTGATGACGGTGTTGCTTACCTTATTTTTTTTCCCCTGGAAAAACAGCTCACGTGATGCTACTTCCCAGTTAATATGCAGGACTAACGCACACAATGCCCGGTAAGCACCTTGTGCATCAAACCTTCGTGTCACCTGCCCTCTAGGATGATGCATTTACAAGGTTCCACTGTTGTCTTCTAACAACTTGATGCCATCTTTTGTAATTCTTCGAGGTTTTTGTAAGAGCCACATTGGTGGAGACCAAGCATTCTGCACCCAAGCTTAATGGGATATAGAGAAAACTTGCCACAATCATGGAATAAAGTAAGGTTGGCAGGGATCCTGCCGAAGTACTAAATAAGAAATGCAAAAAGGGGAACAGCAGCCCAACACGCAACCTCGTAACAGTTGTTTTGATATTAGAAGAAAATACTGCAGGATTTAGAGCTCTTTGCATGCTAATCAGTGAGAAAACAGTACTGCACACATCTAACTCACTGCTCCCTCAGTCGGGAGAGGCAGACGTTTCTGACCTCCCCGTGTTTCCTCCCTTGGGGTGGCATGCCCAGACTCTGCTTGCTTGCAGAGTTCCCTGTGGCCACACAACTTTGCTCCATTTTAGAGAACAGATAAATATTGCTATTGCCTTCCTTATTAAACTAATTTACAGAGCAGAAAGTATGCAAAAATATCAGGCCATGTGCAAGCTGAGATGCACTTGAAACCACAACAACCTCATCAGTGGCTTGTACATTCTTGTGGAAGGGAAGAAACATACCACACACGTAAGCGTAAAAGCAATTCTCTGACACGGCCACAAACTGATAATCCAGGATCCTGCCTGTCCTACTGCAGCGAGGCAGTCTCGCCTGGTAGTTTCCTTAGTCACTCTTAGGTACTTGGTTTGCAGGCTCGCAGCAGTTCATACCTTCAGCCGTTGCTTTGGTAGTGTTTCCAGAACACTCGGGCCCTAGTTTTCCAGAAGTACAAAGCAGCAGTGCTGACGTCATCTGTCCTTCAACTTTAGGAGTGCAATAAACCAAAATTGTATCAGCGTAAGCTGCAAGAACTGAGCAATTCCAAAGGTGTTTCTCAATCCAGCACAGAGAGGTTACTTAGTCTAGAAAATTGACTTACCTACAAGAAGTAAAAATATCAGAGTCATCAAGCGGACCTTCTTCCTTGTACACCACTGGAATAGCATCTTGAATGAGAGGCTGACGGCTGTATCGGGTCAGCAAAGAGCCTTTGACTCCAAATCTACAAAGCAGCAGCTCGCCTGATAGTTTTCAGCAAGTTGAATTGTACTGAAGATTGAAACTTAAATCACTTTCAAAAATATTACATTTCACTATATAAATAAGTACCTTCTGATTTTATAAATATGCTCAAAAGTGATACCCCTTTCTACTTCTATTTATTTAGAGATGTTTCTGTGATTATTTTTTTTAACTCTGTATAAACTGATCGTGCTTATTCTGTTGCCTTTGAAAAAAGAAGTATTTTTTTAAGCCAAACCATGGTTCTGCAAGAAGAGAATGTTTACATGTTTAACTTTTCAGTTGCTTTAGGTACATGTTTTGTAAGTCAAAAAATAAAAGATTGATAAATTGTACACAACGCGGCCGAAGTCTTTTCTATGCTTGAGAGATCAACGAAAACAAAACTCTTCTACTGCCACCAGCAGAGGCAATTAACACACAGTTAATGTAACTTGGTTCAACCTTGTTCCATTCAGTAAGAAATAAATGCAAACAACCTTTAGAACCAGAAATTTATTGTAGCTTATAGACTTTCCAAACTGACCTGTTACCAATATACACATCTGAAAAGTTATACCCACAGTGGCTACAAACTGCATCAGGACGTTTACAACCTTTCAGTATTACCATTATTAAGTCATGATCAGTTTTGGTCTAAAATACAGCAGCTACAGCAACAGTATATGGAAGGATAAGTCTTCTACACATTAACACAGGACAACTGTCAGACATAAGTTAAAAGTTTCCCAGTTTACTTAAAACTAGCAGTTATATTACCACGTAAGTAGTCAAAACCATTTCCCCATTTTAGAAATCTAAAATTTTACATTAAAAAAAAAAAAAAACAACCCCAAAAAACGGTAAGCTAGTTTTGTGGGTTCTCTTCCCTGCTTCCAGGTCCATCTACTATTGTAAAAGGCACTCCACAGTCAAGCGTTACCCCAGATAAAACCCACCATTAGATCCCATTACACACGTCACTAGGTGAGAATAGGTCTGCTCGGAAAATCAAAACTATAGCAACTTTTGGATCAATCTTTAGCTTGTAACTCTTTGAATTGTGACCCTTCGTGCCCCACCCTTTGGGGCTTGCTTGTTGCTCCTCCAGCACGCTTACCCGGAGCAACATTTCCCTGCTGTGTACCGTCAGCCACTAACCAGCCTGCTAGGACACGCGTGGTCTGCGCACCTGGAACACAGGCAGACTGCATACAAGATCAAAACCGGGAACTTTGCTTACCGTGCTGAGGAGTGAAGGGAGTCCTAGTCTCCTGTTACAAGCAAAACAAGTTACTCTTTTTAATCCACCCCCAAAGGTAAAAATCAAGTAGAGCAGACATTCATTATTCAAGGCTCTGCGTAAGACCAAATGAAGTTAAATAAACAAGACCCGCCTTACCAAAAACCCAGCACTCTCCACCACGGGGTCATAACTTGCTTTTCGTACCTTTCAGCTATTTCTTCAGAAAAGTCCTTTGCAATTCCAAGTGAGAACTTTGATCAGAAACAACCAAAAATCATCTGGACTTGGAATAATATTAACGTGATTCCCAAGGTTTTCTGGTTGGATAATTTATGCTATAGCTGTCACCAGCAGGAAAGCACACTTACTAAGTGTAAACAAAGGCTTAATACACCAACGGTCCAAGTTACTGTACAAGGGGCTACAGGGAATGAGCAGGAGTGTGTTTAATAGAAATGAGACCAGCTATGCCCTAAACCCTCCCACTACCACATTAGAAAAACTGAACAGCCAAAAAAACCCAAAATACCTAGCCATGTAGACTGGTAGCCAAGGTGCACAGGTACACAGGTCTCAGGCTTTCCAGCTTCAGTTACCAGTGTAACAAATCAATCAACTAAAGGAATAATCCGCCCTGTCGGCAGCGTGAGCAGACCACCGCTGTACCACAGGCAGCCTCGCTGTAATTAACAGGAGCTGTGGCAACACACCACAGCAGCAGCACACCGATTTGCCCACCATCCAAGTAGTGTTTTTTCCCAATAGCTTACAAGCTCTTATGCCAAGACTTAATTGGAGGGGGGGGGGGGAAGGAAAAAAAAAAAAGAAAAACCCCAAACAAACAACTGTATTGCACAGGGCAGCTGAACCTCTGCAGAGGTTCCTAAAGCCTTTAGCATTTCTCACAAGCTTGTCCATTCCCTCTGCAAAAATAAAGGAGATGAAAGAAAAGGAAAGAAAAATTAAAGAAAAAACAGAGTGGGGCATGAGCGAACATCATGGCAGTCAAGGCCAATGACACTGTATTACTGAAACATCTACACTAGATAACTGTGCCCGTGCTCCTGCTGCAGTAGTATGAGACTTGTAGTATTTCATGCTTCATGATTTTTTACTTTAGCATGTTTTAAACCCCAATCCCTGTTTTCACTACCACAAATGACATAATTACATAATTGCAATATATTTACAAAATATTAAAAAGTCTGTTAATCTTCTACATATTAACCTCATTCTGCCACTTTACACATGCACTAATTTGGGGAAAAAAATTAAAAGAAATCAACAGGCTGAAATGAGCAGCTTTACCCTTTGTCAACAAGCAATCTTTGCATCTTTTAGAAAGAGAAAAAGGAACAAAGCCAAGTTTGTTTCACTGAGCAAAAAAAAAGACAGTTCAGAAATTCATGTGCAATGGCTACAGATCTGTCGAGTCACAGCTGAGATGACATGAAGGAAAAAGTGCAAGGTGGTTCCTCACATAGCGTAAAAAAAAAATCCAGTCACTGAGGCATGGCTGAAGGAAAAGAGGTGCTAACTACCATCCTAGAAACAGCATCAGGAACTAGCTGACATAACACAAACACTGGGATGTGTGTGGGTTGAATCTACTGGCCAGAATGATTTTTTTTTTTTGTTTTTTTTTTTTAAAACCACCATGAATCCTTGGTAGCAATGGAGTGTATTACAGCCGAGTCTTCTAGAGCAGAACCATAAAGACAAAGGGAACAGCTAGAATCAATAACTGAGGGTAGAGTCATCCCATTCCAGCTGTTGCTGTCTATTAACATTCTGTTGGTCCTCCTCCTGCTCTCCCTCTTCCTCCTCGCTGCTTTCAGACTCTGCGCTAGTGATGTCATCTTCTTCTCCATCTTCACTTTCTTCTTCCTCTTCCTCCTCTTCCTCTTCACTGCTGTGTTGATCCTCGTAAGTCTGTTAAGACAGAAATCAGCTGTTGAGATCATACTGGCCGGAATTCTTTTTATTCTTTTCAATTCAGGCACAAGGCACTATATTGAGAAAGAGCTATTACAGACTCCTTACCGTTTGTAGAAGTTCAGCAGTAATTAGGCAACCAGAAAAGAAAAAGGAAGTAGCGCTCTTTAAAATAGCTTTGCAACATTGCTTATCGATCCTGTCACTCTAAACAAACTAATTCTGAAGTGTGATCCAGTACTTCAAATTCTACTGGAAAAGGCTCTTTCGGTAGGGTCACACAAAGAGCATTAAGGTTGCACATCTTTCTTGCTCCTGATTTTCTAAAAATTCAGACGTCAACCACAGGAGAAGGAAACATCATAAACACAGATGTTTCGACAATAAATTCTTGCAACTTTGGAAAAAAGCGGACCATGGTTAAGGTAGGGTGCAGCATGACAAACACTAGTGTCGGACACTGACCTATAAAATCCAATTATGTATCGTGAAGCTCTAACCCATGCAAGATCCCAAACGTAACCGCTCTTGGCATTTGTCACTTTGGCGCATTCGTTAAAAATTCACAGTTCACGTCTCTACTCTGTGTTCAGTGGCTGGTTTTGCTCTACTGCTCTGCCCATGCACAATCATACCCATTACAGCTGGAAAAGGGCATTTTAAGTGCTGAGGCACCAGCTTTACCTCCATGGGGTTCACAGTGATGGTCAAAGCAGAGTCATCCCAGTCCATCTCATTTTCCTTTCCAGTGTCCTGGTCCCGCATCGTTCTCTGATGTGCAGCTCGGATCCGGAACACTCCCAGAATAATCATAAAAACCAGGAAACTGACACAAACTACAATCACAACCGTGGCTGTGCTGGGAACGACTGCAACAAGAAAAGGAAAGGAGTTTCTTAGATGATGCTGATAAGTAACTCTTACACAATGCTAATAATTAGTCCTCTGTTCCCATCACCTGCAAAAGGGCAATGGCATTATACAAATATTGTATGTAGCTACACAGAGGCAGTTTGTCTAAGGCCACTTAAAAAAAGTTGGAGAATAAGAACTAAAACTTAGTTCCTTAAGTATAATTACATCCATCTGAAGGACTGACAACACATGGAAAGCAGATTTCACCACACACAGAGACTCCTCTCTCAAATGCCTATTCTTCCTCCTCTCACATCCTACACCCATGCCAAATTAATATAATTAAAACAGAAAGGACAGATACCACGACTCATCAAGGGAATAATGCTGCAGTTCTTTCCTCATGCCATTTTCAGCTGAACTTCAACGACTGAGAATTCTTACCTGAAAATGGATGAGGGTTAGCTAAGTTGTGACCAGAGAGATCAACAAATGTATGATGCACTGGATGAACAAATTGTGGTTGTGCAGCTATGTGATTAGCATGTTCAACTGGGTTAGCTGTGTGGATAACGTTCACCTAGGAACAAAAAGAAAACGTTAAACTCCAGAAATGCAACAGTTTATTTCTGAAGAGAAAGAAAGACAGAAAGACAGAAAGACAGACAGAAAGACAGAAAGACAGAAAGAAAGAGAAAAAAAGAAAAAAAAATAATCTATTTCCCAGAGCAGGCATCCAAATTCTCCTTCAACACAGCAATGGCTTGTCTCAGGGGACGATCATTCCCATCAGTAGCTCCTCCTATGTTACAATTCCTCATCACAAACCCCTTCAGTTTCACAGCTCTCAAAGCTGTTTTAGTTTGCCTGGCAAGTTTGTGTACAGACACCAGTATTTCAGAATAGAACAGATAAAGCCAGTTTATTTTCAAATTTGGTAGCCAGCCATTTTAATCCTGAAATAACAGTATATACAAAGATATGTAACACAGTAACTACATTTTCGTCATTCCCATCTTTTCTTATTCTGCTGTGTATCTTCAGCTAACACCAAAGAAAAAAAATCCGTATTACAGTCAAAGGGTTAAGAAAAAACTATTCTTTACAGTTTAACCCACACTTAGCAGAGCTGGCTTTTAGGTACAACTGCAAGCTCATCGTTTGCACAGCGTATTTCACGTTTCCTTGCCAAACAAGCAGAGCTAAATATCCCCCTCCTGTGGTGGAACACTGTGATATAGGGTACCTGACCAGCTGCACAACAGGAAGAGAACACGTTTACTAAGGAACAAGGAAAGCATGTGCAGTTCAACAGTTCGGTAAGATCCCAACTCAAGCTCACAGAATTTCCTCAGGAAACAAAACCACATTACTTAATAAAAAAATTCCTGTTCTGCAACACGAGAGGCTCCCCAGGCCACCATAACCACCCAACTAGCGGTAAATGCAATTAACTTTACTGTCATCCCTTTGGTCAGCTTTAAAAAGTAGAAATTCAAGCTCGTAGCTGAAAGATGCAGAAATACCTGACAGTTCCTTCCAATATAAATAACTTCGCATTCCAGCACCCAAAATTTTAGTGCCCTTTATGTTATCTTCTGCTGTACTTCCATATATTTGATATAAGCGTACTAAGTAATAATTGACCTGTATTCTACTGCAGAGGAAATACAATTTTAGCCTGTCTGTGCTCTTACACAAGCCCTTAGTATCAGCATTTTAAGCATCACACAAGCAAAACAGTAAAGGGCCCAGCAAGTTCATTTGCAGAATCCTAGACGTGTATAAGTGGCCTTATACACGAAGGCCACTCAAGTCTCTGGTAGCATTACTCTTACTCTGTTTGCTAGTTTTTTGCTAAATTAATATGCTGTCTTTCCAATTCAACCTTTTCGCCTTCACACTTCCATTAGCCATACTATTTCTTCTACAACACAACAGTTTCACCTCTGTTTAGGCAGCCTTATTAAAGCTGAAATGTAGGATTAAGAACACATTTATATAGAGAATACAGCCTGAAATGCACACGTTCATTAATATTTATTTACAGGACAAAAATCTAAATCAACAATTGATCGATTATCTATCAGTTGAGGCAACAACTTCCATCCTCCTAGCCATCCATGCTCTAAAACTTCTCAGAGCGATCAGAGTAGCTTACATACCTCCACTTTAAACTCATTGCTGACATAGCGTCCATTAAGCTCAGAACAGACTAATTTGAACTTTCTGTCAAAGAGAGAAACGGTGTGCCAGTTTCTGTAGTGTATCAAATGCAAAACTTCTTCATAACTAGCCATAGTATCAACCCCTGTTGAGAGAAATAAACAAGTAAAATAATTTGCAAAAGCCTAGTGCAACATCACATACTCGACAAATACTACTGCCTTTCTTCAGGGAGGTTTTCTTGGCCAACAGATTTTCAGTTAGTAGAAAAAAGGTAACACCATAAAGATAGACACACACATCTGTGGCTCCACTGAAATTCTGTGGATTGATTTTGTGATAAAATCCTAGACCCAGTTAGTCTTTAGAGGGATTTTGGAAGCCTTTCTTTCGAATACATAACATACTCTGAACATAAAATAGAAAGGAATGATGCATGCTCCTAGGCACTGGATTATCTGTGCAAGGAACAAGCCTTTTCTGGGGCAAAGTGTACTTCATTTCCACAGTCCAGAGGTAACCTGCAACGTGGGACATGAGAGAAGAACAGAAAGGAGGTTCTAGAATGATGAGTTTTCTAGAATCGCAGCTTTCCACAAAATAGCTGTAACACCTCTGAGCTTGAAATTCTAGTCAAAAACAAAGTATTTGGAGTAAGGTGTTACAAACCATCTCTCTAGCACACTGTTCCCGTTATTGCCGTCTTCAAAGCCTTCCTACAAAAAGACCAAAAGTAGTAACCCCTACCTGTGATTATCATGCCCAGGTTGGAACTACTCATCTCAATGCCTTTCTGCTGTAATCGTGTCATGTCAATCTCCAGGCTTTCTTGTTCCTGATTTAGTTCTTCTCCTAGCACCGTCACCTCACACGTATCCAGGTTATGCATGATCTCTTCAGATACCAAAGACTCTTGTACTAAAAAGCAGAGAAAAAGCCAAAGATGAGGTAAGCAGAAACAAAGGTGAAGTAGACAAGAGCCCAGGAGCTATAAAATGTCACATGCAAACTCAACTCTTCTTCCAGAACAAATATAAAGATCTGGGCCTGAATTAAAGAGAGCACGTATTCATGAAATAATGATTTAAAAAAAAAAAAAAACAAAAATAGAATACAAACAAGGAATATTTACATGAAGATAAAGGCCTGGGCTTACTACCATCTCCAGGTAAATTTTTGTTAGCCCAGAGCAGAGTATCTACACTTTCCCACAAGAGATATACACCTTCTTTTCCCCTACTAGATTCTGTATTAAAAGAGAAATCCACGCCTCTTTGCAAGAGGAAGATCCTCCAACACGATCATTTAACGGGGTGAGGGCAGGCAACAGTCCTAAGCAGAAAAGGATGTTACCTGTAGGATCTTCATCGCCATCTCCCTCCGGCTCCACCTCCCGTGTAATGGTGCTTATTATGCGAAGCTCAGGAAAGAGGGCAACACCCTCAGAACTCTCAAACTCTGAAGCAGAGCGGGCAAAATGGTTGATGCCACTAAGGCTGATTTTTGGTTCCTCTGGTTGCAAGACCATTACATATCCCTCCACAGAAGGAATGGAGACACAGGCCTCTTCATTGAAACATCTATGAGATACAGAAGCAGTTTTGCACAGTCAAGGAGGCTATTTGAGAGGGAGGCACAATTATGCAGAGTAATTGCTTCATAAATTTTTAAGAAGCTCTGTCTCAGACCCAAGAGTCTTAAATGAATTCATGAACTGCATTGGAAAGTAAGAATTCCCCACCAAGGGACCAATCTTACAATTAGTTTTTACTTACAGTTAAGATTTGGCCCCATTTTCTATGCTACGACTAACAGCCACAGATAACACCTTTAATAAAGGCTGTGATACTGGAGACATACTCACAGCACGCCCTTCACAGCATACCCCTGCAGTAAGCTCCCCCCATCTTACACACTCCTTACTACGTTCTCAGGAAGAAAACAGAGTGCTGCTGTAAAATTCATTTGCCGTTTTCAAATGTGCGATGGTTACATACAGCAAGACTCCTTTGTTTATTGCAACTGAGATACATGAACGTCGTGCCAGGCTTCAGTATCACCGTACAGAGACGCATTATTTCAGCCCTAGGACATACTTGACAACACTGGTGATTTTAAGCCTCCGAATCCCAGGTGTTGGGAACTGGCGGGAATTCAGATAGGAGACGTGTTGCATGGCCTTATCAACCCTGTCAATGTCATCCCCTTCTAGGGTCAGCGTTGACTGACTGGGGTTCATGTGGATCTGAAACAACAGAAAAAGAAATAAATAAGAGAACACCCAAACAGTAACATGATCAGGTAATTAAAACTGGAAGTTCAGCACTACTTAGCCTGGTAAATGCTAGGATAATTACATCTGTATTCAAAGCAGTAAGGCCATTATTTACTGGCCTTGTAGTACACAGTCTAACTTCCCTATTCACTTCCCTATTCCAGTGGAATGTATTTAGTGTTTCGTTCTTTAAGAAAAAAAACTAGGCACTTATCATAGTTCTGATGTGAAGATTCTAGTAATGTGGAAGAGAGACAGCTAATATAAAGGAGAAATTTAGCTCTGTTCACACAACCTTGCTAGTACAAAAAGGCATGCAAGCTAGTCTCATTCTACTAAGCTGCTTGTTAAGAATATCTTTTATGTGACAACCTGGTATATCTGGTAAAACAGAGAGGCTTACAAATACGGAATTTCTCTTCAAGACTTAGAGAGAACACAGTAACTTTCATTCTTGAACTCCACTAAGACCATGTCTATACAAGAAAGATTTCCTAGTTTTCATGTAATTTTAATGCAAAACGTCACAATTGAGTAGCTTGTTTTATTCGGGACACCCCTACTAACTCTGCCAGCAAAACTTGTAACTATTATCAGCAAAGCAATATACATGCTCCCCTTTATTCATATGCAACTTTACCTTCACGCCCTTGCCAACACCATCAGCCATTTGCAAATCCAGTCCCTCTTTGCAAGTATATAGGCAATCTATCACTTTCTTGTTTTCCAGTTTACCAGAACGAATCATCAAACCTGCCAGATTGCCTCGGAAAAACTGAGCCATGTGGAGTTCACCACCTTCATAAAGGGAAGAAGGAAAAATCTTTATATGTTTTGATTCTTTTCATTTTTTTTTTCTTTTGTAAAACAACAAATATGCCTTCTGGTATCACAAAGTATTATATACATGCGGGTTAGTTTTTATCGATTCTGGGTGTTAACCTTGTGATTATGTTCAAGCATAAAGAAAGACTTAAACAGTTCACCATGCATATGGCCTTTGAAACAGGTGTGGCCATCTCGAACTGTGAAACTATTTCCGTAACAAACACTTCAAAAGAAATCGCCCATACAGCGAGGTGGTGTTCTTCAGAAATGAAAGGCAGAACCAATGAGATGAACTATGAAACCTCAATCTTCATTTTGAGGTAACGCCTCCTACTAGTCGGGTTCTCTACGAAAGGGGCAATGCCCATCAGGACAGAAGACGACAGCATCCTTCCGCTAGATGTTAGTTATCTACATCTAAACCGATCATTACAGGCCCTTTTTACACTCAAAGGACAAAAAGAAACTTCACAAAGTGATTCAGCTCATCCTGAAAAAGGTGTCTAAGAGTTAAGTGCTCCCCTCTAAAGGTGCCGCCTTCTCTGTATGGACTCAAGCGAGCAGTTTAACCTCAAGTAACTGATTTTTAGATATCTGAGTTAAGGCTGATGAATTGCAACCCAGTAAGCCCCTTATTGCTTAGATTTTTTTGAAGATGACATCACGATGATCACCTACTCCATACCTTGCTAAATAATGGGGGCCACAGAACACCACCCAGAAACTTGTATTTCAAGGTCATCACTTACTAAGCTACCAGATTTTTAGAAAGATGTCTAAACTTGTTTTAAAGATTCTAAGTGATAAAAGATCCCTGGCGTAACTCAGTAAAATTTTCAGTAGTGAATTGTCCTGTTACAAGTTATGTGATTTCCAGTTTAGGTTTGTACAGCTCCAGCTTCTAGGCCCTGGATTCTGTTACATCCTTGCCAAATTCAAATGGAATGCACAGCTAGAAACCTCTTGTCAATTATATCTAGACCATTCCAGGAATTCTTAGACTTTACAGAAAGAGTACATATCTTGAATACGCTTTTAGAAATATACACTAATTTTAAGCGCCTCAACTCAAGACACAAAATCCACCGAACTATCACTAAAAATTTCTAAGAAAATAAAACCCTGTAGCCAACCTGAAATACCTGGTAGCCAAAGCTTTTATGCCCATTCACTATAATTAGAACTTTGTATCAATTTCTGACCAAGTGAGTATCCACTGTAAATTACACGTCTGTCCGAGTTACATACGGGCAACCTGATCTAAACATGAAATCGATCTTGCTTTGAGTGGGGAGCAGAACTACCTGACTTCCAGACGTCCTTCCCAACCTACTGAATAATTCTATGATACACACACATACCTACATACATCTACACATATATTTATATAGGATGAGGTGCATTTATGTTTTAACAAAACCGGATGAAAGAAATTACAGCTGATATTTTACATCAGCAACTTATTTTACACCACTTCACTGCAATCACAACGGCTGCAGATTTGTACATGGATGTGCATTTGGGTGCAACAAAAAAAAAAAAACCACCAAAAAGAAAGCAAAAAAAATCAGCTGATGAAGCTCTGGAAATAGAAGCACAATGAAGAAACAAGCCTAGGAGAGGATTATGTGAAGGTCAATGGCCCAAATGCAATGCCTGCATTTCATGCTGTGTGCGAGATGAAGCAATGTCTTGGCTTAAAAATGAAATAAAACAGTAGGGAAAAAACTCCAGCAACCTGCAGAGGTCTCGGGCACAGTTTCATTGTCATTTTCATTTCCTGTATATTCTGTAGAAAAGCAAGACAAAGAATAGAACAATAGGGAAAGGACCAAGTAGTTACAATTTGGCAAACTCTCTTATCACAGAAAATACCCAGCAGCACTTCCCCCAAGAAGTCTGCTTATACTCGACCCAGCTTCCCAAGGATTATGAGTTCTTTGAAACACTAATAGCTGCAACGCAGGGAAGAAGCATTACTACGTTGTTACGAGAACATAACATTCATGACAAGACAACCTGAAGAGCCCGATACACAAGCTGCAGTAAAAACAGTCACACCGGAGAACACTTAATTTAACCACAGATACCCAATCTCACACAAACCACTATTAGTAATGGGACACAGGTCTATCAACTGGCTCAATTTATTTTCTCCTCTCCCAACTACTAAAGGGGAAATTAAGGTGAGATCCAGCCTCTATCAGCATATCACCAGAAGGTATTAAATGCCAATCAAAAGGAGCCACTAGGGACACAGATTTTTTTATCACATTAATAGTATCATATGTATTAAGCAGTCAATTTATCAGATGGAAACATCTGGGGGGGGGTGAGCACCAAAAAATGAAAAACAGCTTTTAATCTTTTAAGAGAAATGTTAAAAGAACTTTCTCAAAAGTGTAAAATCTCTCTCTCTCCTTAGAGGTGAGCTGTGTATGTAACTTAGCCTGATTTATTTTAAAATCTTGGTGAGACAAAGAGGACGGCCTTAAGCACTAACTTCACTCCTTTGGCGTACTTTTCCCCCCTGCATTCTAATCCCCTAAAAATCAGGCTTTTGGTGGAATTTTTAAAAGGTAGGGCCTCAAGTTCTTGTATTCCAGACTTTTAATGCTATTTCAGTCTGCTGTCATTAAAAAGAAAATTCTCATCAGAAGAAATTAAAGAATCATATAATGGTGCCAATATGAAAGCACAGGAGTTTTTAAACTAAACGTATATGCTTGTGTTAGGATGCAGAACATATATGGAAGCCATTATACAATCCATACACTCGGCTGGAACAGTTTCCAAGCTCCAGTTTCTTGAAAACCAGTCACTATAGCTTCCCTCTGAGCTAGAAGAGATAGTTGGAAAGTCACGAACAGAATGAGGTGAATTATGGAGAAAATAATTAATTGACTCAAAGAAGGGACAACAGAATGAATTTAGCACTGAAATAACATTAATACTGAAAGATAGTGCACTTGTCACAAAATAGTAAATTTGATGGAGAGGGTATTTTGATAATTTAACCTTCATTCATACTTCAAAGCCTTAAAACTCAAAGAGAAAAGAGACATTATAAGACAGAAGACTGTTAATTTGATTAGAATGTCTCAAAGCTTTCCATTTGTCCTTCATTCACAAGCTACTTCTATGCATTATTGCAGACTGCAACTACAGTCCGTATTCTGAACTACAATAAAACATGAATGATTTAACACTGTTTTATCTCTGACCAAAAAGATCAGCTTTATACCCGCTAGGGTGCAATTTAATCAGCAAGCAAACATTTCAGTTCAGGACTGTGAAGCAAGAGCTTTGTTACAAAGATCTCTAGTAATTCATCAGCCTCCGTGTTCAGACGCATCCTTCTCCTAGGTTTCGCAAGTATTAAAGCACATGAATCAGCATTTCATAGCCTGCAGAATATCGTGTTTTAAGCCACAGTCTGCACACAATAAAGCAGATGCTTTCTATGTTCATTTTTATAAGCAGAAACGGTAAAATATCCAAGAGAGAGCATCACTGTGTTCCTTAGCTGAACTGTCTGCTGGTCATGCTTCCATTTATGAGAACACTTTTTCTACAATATGCTTTTCAACCTGCTTGAAATTAACTGTTCTGCTTAGTAATCTGAAGTATACGATGTACTCTCACAACTGTTATTAAAAATAAGCTATCTATATTCCCATCAAAAATCACTTTGATGGAATGCTGCTTGGTGAGTAGCTTCGTATTTCATACGCACCTGTGGCCAACGAGCAAAAAACCACTCATTTAAAAAAAGACTAAAAAAGGCAGTATGTGATACTAGCTAGGAGCAAAAATAATCTGCAAAAGACAAAACAAGTTATCTTTCATGCACTAAAAAGATCTGCTATGTACTTATAGGCTAACCACAAAGATTTCATTAAAAAAAAGTTAATTAAAAGTATTAACAATTTTAAGTAGTTACCTTGCCAACATGCTCCAACTACTAGCTGTGTTTCTATCTTTGAAGGATGGAGAGGGTAATCTTCAGTCACTGGGAAAGGATCATACGAAACACCGTCTACATAAAGAGTTACCGCAGGAAATTCAACGTTGAGGACATAATGATGCCACTCTTTGTCACACACCTGAGTAAAGAAAGTTTTAAAAATTCTAATTTTTTTTTTTAATTACAGTTGAATAACTGATCTGATGCACATTTTGCATATACACACATGCAGACGTACTGACAACCTATAAGCCTGTATAGACATACTTTAAGTTTCATACCCAGCACGCATCTGGAAAAAAGCAAACCAACTGTCAAACGTTTATAAACAGTTTCTTTTCTTCTATTGCCAATATGGGAAGCTGCATATATTTCCATTCCTTTAATTTTTATAATATCTAATAACAGCATATTTAAATTTAAAAATACATATCTACATGCAAGCACATTCTGAAATACTGTTATAACGCAACATTACTTGACAAAGGACCTGTATTTGCTGAGAGGGACCGTTTAGAGAAAAACATGACCATTTTGAATGTAAAAAAAAAAGCCTTCCATGACAGAATTATTTATAGTGAATGCTGCTTAGTTTTTGGAAAGCAACAATCTTCCCATAAGGACATTTATGGGCATTTTACCATTAAAACAGTATACTGCCCTGCATAGAAAACAGGACATAGTTTTAGCTATGTTAGAAAGTAACTCATTTTTTAGGTAACTGGCAAAACAGACCTGTAATAGTAACCTAAAGCAACTAAAAGAACCTTTATAAATTCACAGATATACAGGGTTATTTTATCACTCAGATCCAGAGGGCTGGAAAAGCACACAAAATATTTAGTCCCTTCTGTCTCACTCTTCATGATCACGAACATCATGAATTCACAGAAGTAAGGTCTGCAGATCTTAGTAGGACCGAAGTAAAGATTAGTTATTACAGCCTTCGCTTTCAAATCTAAAATAATTAAGAATACAGGACTGAAAGAGTACAGACAACTCCGCTCTCTACATAGGAAGCTCAGAAAGTACCTGCATCCCTCAGAGGCCTATTAACTCTGTTTTTGTGGAGTACAATCTAATTAAGAAAACTGATTTGTAGCTACTGCTCGCAATGTGTAAGAAGTCACAAATTTTATTTCAGTGTGAAAAAGGATTAAGAAGGTAAGTTCTTCTGTTAGTCTATTAACACTTTGACCTGCAAAAACGTCGCACGCTCAGAAGTACTTTAATGCCATAAACAAACTGGAATACTTGCTGTTTTCCCATGCACACTACTTACAGCGTATTTAGTGAAGATAACTGACATCACGGCTGAAAGACTGACATTGTATTTTCACATATAAATCCACATTTTACTACCTTTCAGGACAATGACTTGTACTTTATTTCATGAGTATCCCACTGGGTTTAATAAAACCACTAAAGCAGTATTTTATATTCAAGATGAAAAGGTATAGGTGAATCTATCTCTGACACTTGATCACAAATCAAATAAGTATTGTTGGGTTCTATAAGACATGACTTCAGGAGTCTGGAGTTGCAAGAAGTATTTATTAATAATTATACTATCAGGGAGTTCAGTCTCCGATGGTTTTCACTGCTTCTAACATCCTACCAACTGTCCTTCCAAACTTACTTGATTTAGTTTCCAGTGAAATTCAGCAGGTTTGTATGTTTTTCCCTCCGAAGGATCTTGGCGGAAGAGGAAAACAAGTCGGCAGTTGTGTACATAGAGCGTGTAGTGGTGCCGGTTCATATCTGCACAAGAGTTTTAATTAACATTATTATTTTCCGTACACCTTAAGAACTGCACAAAATTCACCCGTTCTATAATTTCATACCTAAACCCCCAAGTCACTGACAGGAAAAAACAAATGTAGAAGTCAATCAGGCACGTTAAGAGGAATAAGAAACGTTTGTAATAGTAGTTAGGGCAAACATTCTTGAACCACCTGTGAGTAATACACTGTACAATAAATAGACATGTCTATCTCCAAATCCAACCTAAACCAAGGCATAGGACTGAAGACTCAGAGATAAACCCTTCAGCAGGAGAAAAAGAAAGCAAGCTCTATTTGCAAATAAAGAGCTTTTTTGTTACAAATTAGTTGCTTCTACCGCATTTAATTACTGTTTTAGAACATGTACACATGATGGCAGGTGGACATGCTTTCCTAAGAGAAAACCATACAGTCGTAGCTCTAAAGGATTTATCATTTAAAATAAATACAAAGGTGAGATGCTAGAGAAACAGGTAAGAATAAGGAAAAGAAACATTTTAGCTACATCATCCATTCCATGGCATGGATGAGTCAAGAAAGTAGGGAATGAAAAAATACCAAAATCATGTCAACCTTTCAGCCTGACAGCATTAAATCTGACTGTATTGTTCCAGGGCAATATATTCAAAATTGCTTCCCTCCAACAAACCTAGTTCCTGCCTTTCAATATTGCATAATATACCATTGAAATGAAGGCAAATGATATTTATACTACCAGAAACTGTCGCAAAAATTATATGGTTAGCTCAAAACAAGGAATAAAAAAGGAAAGTTTGTTTTGAAGGTCTGCTTCCCGTGTACAGGAAAAACTGTATTTAAATTTGCCTTTTTTCTCCAGTTCACTTACTTCCATGATTCCAAAGTTTTGGGGTTTGATTAACAGGAATCGGTGAAGGTAGGGAAAAGAGGAGAATATTTGTACCTGGTTCTGAATGACAGTCACTTTTCTCCTGTTCAAAGAAACGCTTTTAGGATATTACAAATACCGTTAAATTGTTCTTATTTTCAAATAAAATTTAAAATATATTCAGCATAGTTTCCTTTGAAAAACCTAGCAGCATTTTAAATAAAGTATCTTTCTAATACACTGAACAAATCCACTGCTCCAGCTCACAGAGACAAGAATTCTTTTACCCCCATTAGACAGCAATTACGGAAACAGGGTTATCAGATTTCCTTCTTATTAATAGCATCTTCAAAATATTGTGTCTGTAGCATTCACAGAGACTGAAATTATGCACAGGGTGAAAAAAATTTCAACACTGGAAAAAGAGAAATTATCTCCTCCTAGAAAAAAAAAGATATAGTAGCAAATGCTGTCACTAAACCTCATATATATGTATCTTAATGATTTTAGGCAGCATCAAGAATAAGGCTATCTTTGGAGAGGCAAAATCGAGACTGCATTGCCAGAAAAAGTCATCTTCCACGGCAAAAAGAAATGCATAATATAAATTGAAATAGAATTAGAAAAACAAGGCTGCCTAATCTGAAACTGAAGCTAGATAACTAAGGCCATGCCTCTATAGGTAAGCACAATAAAGAGCGACTTTTGCAGTCCACTTCATTTCACTTCCAAAAAAACCCTAACCTAGAGAAAAAACTTAAGGTTCTCACATATGTTGCCACAGCATATAAAAACAAACAAAACCCAACAATGAGACTGTTTATATTTGAAGTATTGACAAACCTGTCTTGTCTGAATTGCACAGAATTGTCTCTTTCTCTTTGGTTCCAGGCCCATGCCTCATCCATACTGAAATCACGAAGGGCTCTTTTAGATTGACTGTGACAACACCATCTGGAATCTTCACAGCTTGCGTGCCATTAAATTCAAAGACTTGGTCACTGTCATGACCATTATCAGTAGGAAGTCCTATTGTCCAGTTAGCAGCACTGCTTGGAGGGGGAAGTAGCTCAGCTGTGCCAGAAGAAGCACCTACAATAAAAATGCTCAAATGAAAAAACGTAGAAACTAAAAAGATCACTGCTAGTTTCAAAGCAGACTCTTTTTCTGAGCACTGATTTTTCAGCACCCACTGTCAGGATTACGCGCTACCATCACACATCAAGCAATTCTCCTTTTAAATAATGTGGCACTAATAATAGGCATCTAATATCACGATGACTTCCATAAATTTAACTTCTGGGTAGACAACTAATCTCATTGAAATTGTTTTGCTTACTCTACAGCTGTAGAACCTTATTTTGCCTCTGTCTCAGGAACGATTACATTAATACCACTTGTCCCTCAGGCCCATGAACACGATGCCGTTCTCTTGAGTTGTAAGACTACTATCCATCCGGTTGAAGAGGGCTGCACAAGCATCCCCTCCCAGATCCCTAATAATATAGTCAAGAGCAATGACACCCAGCAGGTACTCAGCTTGCTGTTTTTTCCCCACTTCAAGCCTAAATCATTAATGTCACAGTGACCTAATCAGGGAATAGCTTAGGAATTGCCCAGGTCTCTAGGACTACACCGTATTCACACTTTCAGCTAACTTGAGCTGAAGTTGAAGATATAAATCATCAGTGACAATTTGTCCTGTAATCTCAATTCTTCCATATTGGCTATAAAGGATTCATAAACTTTTCATAAGACCTTTAACTGCAGCATACGTGGATGCCAACATGCCCTTTTTTCCTAGGGCAAGCACAGTATAAATGTAACTTGATGCAAGTAAACTGTTTTTTCCAAACCACACTTTCTTGGTTTTCACATCTACTTTTTCACCATGCATGCTTCACATCCATCATGCCTCAGAAAAACAGAAATGGCTATACCCTTCTGCATACATAACAACTTTCAGCTCTTGAACATGAATCTCATGTGAGGGAAATTATTAGTCTATATAAGCTAGTGGAGAAGCAGAAGGGATTCTTTACTGCATTTAAGAATTATTTTAGAAGTCACCTTCAGCCAATGTCATGCTTTTTATTGCCTCCTAGGAAAAAAGTTGGAGGAAACTACATGCAAATGAAGACCATATCCACTCATTGATTTGTGGTCTAACATAATATTCAAGGAAAATCTAATAAGCAAGAGAGACCACTTTATTTTAACAAAAACATTCTTACCACAGAGTCTGTGAATGGATTTTTCAGAGTAGGTGTCCCTGTCGCAGCCTTTACCAATATGGTTGGTTTCTAGTTCAACCGTTGCTTGAATTGAGGTTATTGGCTCATCACATGTCTCCAAATGCATACCGGGGAAGAGAGCTAACGAACCAGTACCAGGCTCATATTCTATTCTTTTGCTCCAACCTGTGTATTTATCCAAAGAAACAATATTAAAAATCTCTCATGTTTAACTGAAGGTACAGGCAAATGCTAAAAGCAGATAGGAAGGAGATCAAACTAACCTTGCCAGCCAGGCTTGCATGTAGGCTTAATGCTAATTTTAACCAGCACATCCTCAGCAGCTCTCTTCTTCCCACAGTCATACGCTGTTACTGTCAGTTTATACTGATGTTCTTTACCATAGTTTAACTTTTCTGTGTTTTTTATATAACCTGACGCAAGAAAAAAAGCAATAATCAGACATCAATATCTACTCATTTCTCAGGGTCACTGTCGCATTAAATGCATCCAGGTACCACGTATGTACTTCATACAGGTACCAAGACACTAACAGACACACCTGCAAGTGAATTAGCCCTTCACTATTTGACTTTTCAATGCCAGACATCAAGCCCAGAGATGAGCACACAAACACAGAACAGCAGGTATATACTTATCAGGCTCTTATTATATATCTCTTATTATATATCTTATAATATCGGTGTATTATATTACTCAAAATGAAACTGTTCATAGGTGGTAACTGATACATAAGTTGTTTGGCACATGCCAGGATTCTCTAACTTTTTTGAAATATGCACACCCATGAAAATTATCCATTGGCAATGTGGATCCCCCAAAACCTCAAACTAAAGCCCACTAAAAACTGTCTCACTTTGCTTAATCAGCTTGCTTGAACCCCTAGAAGTAGTCTACAGGTTTTGAAGGGTCCACAGATCACCGGCAGAAAGGAAATGACCTAAACAAATCACTACACTTCCAAAACCAATAACCATGATACTGTAATCTCCAGAGCCACATATGAGTATCTCAAATGTGAAAAGCACACACATGGAATCCCATTTTTGAAAGCTAATTAGCAAAAGCTACCCTAATACAGAATAGAAAACTAAAGGCAAAAAAAAAAAAAGCCTACTAAGAGCTGGTTTAAAATATAATACAGCTACCATATTTCCTCTATTTTGAAAAGCATTTTACAAGGAACAACACACATGCAACACACCATCTGCTCCTTACAGCAGTAGATAGCACACGGTATTGGCATTGAAAGACATCTCACTTTTCATTATCAATTCAAGCTGCTAAAGTGAACACCTCCATTTAACTATGTTGTAGGAAAGGGTTAAAACAGGCTTGCTGTAGTTTTATGCTGACCAGTTTGAAGTCCTATTCTTAGCGCGGCAAATGCTAGTAATTCCCACTCCCTCTCGCATCGTGTTCTTACCATCTTTGTCAACAGCAAAAGGTACGTCCGGAGTTACGATTTCGTAATTGCAAATCTGGCTGAACTGAGGTGAACAATCTGCATCCACTGCTTCCACTTTCAGGATGTTGTCATACCTCTTCCCTTCAATGACTGTTGCCTTGTATGACTTCTCTTTGAACACAGGAGCATACTCATTAACATCGTTCACCTGAATATGTACTGTTGCTCTGGAAATAAAACAGAAGGTCAGATTCTATATATTGCAAAACTCCTATTCATGCAAGGAATCTGATAAAACACCTCCCTCTTTTACAGATGAAGCTATCCTTCAGAATTTAAGCTCCCTGAAAGAAGTGACCAATGACTAATACAACTAACAATCTCAACTACCCTAGCTAGGAAAGCAGTGGGTATTTTTCCAGTGTGTTGCTATATAATTCAGTGTAGTTTTAGGTTATTGCTTACTATTGCTGCAAATAAAATTCAAATCCTTGTATTGCAACTATTAAATTGCCACCATTTTACAGAAATACAACAAAATACAGCTCTGACAAAACAAGCTTTTACTGCTGTTAAAACAGTACAATCCTTCAAGTTCTTTCCTGCTGTCAGCGTATTTGATATAAACACCCAATTTTTATTTCATGTGAACAAAAATGACAGTTAAGACTGGTCTTAGACTAAGAGCTCAGACAAGTGCATTTGATCAGCTTTCTTTTGGTAATAAAGTATTAAGCTCTGTAAGTCGGTGAAAACGGGCTTATTTCTTGGATGTAGGAATGGGAGATCAGGCAATTTAAATGGAAGAATCACAGAAGTGGAAGATACACTTTAACACATCATACAGCTAGCTAGATAATCCTAAACAGATTGGATCTTCAGTTCCGTCCTTTCATGCTGGTCACTAATTGCTTGTATATACAGAATAGGAAAGTAACGCAGCTTCTGTCAATGATGAAGGAGAAAAGGTGAATAATTAAAAGTAACTGGAATGTAAACTAGTAAAGAATTCAATCACTGCAGTCCTTCCATAAAAGCAAAAGTTTTCTAATGCTTATGCTAAAAAAAAAAAAAAATCTTTAAGGTTTTATTTTAACCTATGTGCTACATAAATGCCACAAAAAATGGCCTTCTGTACCAAACACACTTTATATTCCTGACTTTAAGAGCTAAACTCCAAGATCATTAAAAGCCCCAAAAAACATAACACAGACAGCCATGGGGCTGGGAAATTTCAACAGCGGTTTGTAGGCGCAGGTCTTGGAAACCCATCATGCTGCTGTGGGAAAAGAAGAGTTGCAAAGCATGCTGCTAGATCTGCACTGGTTCATTACACAGCCATGAATGCGGATAACCAAAATCCATTAACCAACGCAGGTAGAAAAATACAGATTAAGTTCGACAGTGCGGAGAAGGAACTGTACGCTATCAAACTTAACAAAGAATATAATTCCAGCCAACCCAACGAAACATTTGTTGCCATCTTTCTCTTTGAAATCTTTCTTCAAAAGACAAATTGAGTATCAAATAGAGTTTAAGGGCATACCTATTTTCCATAACTGTAATCCTTAAGGAGAAAACTTTCTGCTGCCTATTTGAAGCAGACAGCTAGAGAGTAACAAGGTTGTATTTGTCACCGAGACGACTGCTGCTAGTCTATTCCTCATCTTATTTATGCCCTTCTTTGCTTCACACAAACAGTAATCTTCCACATGCTCTGCAGATGTTTACACCAGGGTGTTAAGCAGTTATTCGCAAGTGGATTTTCTAGAGAGCGTTTTACATTGTGGTTTTTTCTTTAGATAAAGATTAGCCAAAGATTGCTTTGTTCCCATTCTTTAATCTAGGCAGAGATGAACCGTATGCTGTTGATCTTGATTTTTTTTGGCGAGGCCATCTGGAAATGACAGCAACATGTATTCCCTTCCATTTTGTCAACTTTAATATAGATTTGACTTCTTGAACCAGTTTTTTGGTTTTAGAAACTGAATTCTGAAACAACGTACAGGCTCAGTATCCCATACAAACTCTCTATATCAACTCAAGCCAGATTTTAACTGTATTAACAGTTTTCCTGCTTTATGCCCACAGTATTTTCTAATGTAAATTCAGAGACATCAAGGGATAAAGCAGTATCATCTAGAATACAGCTAAAGAGATGTCAAAACAGTTCATTTCCATTTTGCTGCTATATTGTATCAAAGTCTTCCAGTATTAACACTTGGTTTACATTTACTCTAAATACACAGACCATAAATAAATCACCACGAGCAGGAGACTGTTTGAAACCAAACTTCCCCTCAGCCCACCACAGATTTACTTACTTGTGGGATTTTTTTGCATTCGCTCCATCTGGTCCCTTTCCACAGTCATAGGCCTGTATGGTGAATGTGTAGTCCTTCTGTAGTTCGCAGTCAAGCTTTTCTTTAGAGCGTATTATTCCCTCACCAGTGGATTTATCCACTACCACTGCTTCAAAGGGAACATTTTGCCCGTGAATTTTAAATCCACAAATCTCACCTACAGATTCAAAGTAAGAGAGGTTAGAACCGGTCAAAATTATTACACGTTTAAAATAAATGACGAAATATTTTGCAGCCAAGGGTTTGTGAGGGTCTGTGGACAAAGCAAGAGCACTGTGCTTTAAAATGGGTGATTTCTGGGAACTTTAGTAAAAAGAAGCGTAAGTCTGCCTTCCAAGCAACTTGTTTACTTTGCATCCATTCATGCAGGAATACAAAAGAGAAAAAGAGAAATGTAGACAGGCATTTCACAGGAGTACTTGAGATAGCTCTAGGGTAAGAGTAGATCTTATGAGAGCATACAGCCAAGGCCACTGGTAATGTCTTCTATGCCAAGCTACTGGGAATAGCCGGGCAACTTGTTTATTTTGACCAGAGCAAAAGGTTAAAACGCACAGTTACAAGTCAAGGGATGAAAAAGCTTCAAGTACAGGTTCAGCACCATAATTACAGAAATTCTGTCAACAGATCAAAGAACAAAGTCTTCCTGTGCAATGTACCTGGCTAAAATTAGGGAATCAAAATAAACTACTGAATGAGAAAGGTAGAAATACCAACTTCTCAGGCATCCATTTCAACAGCTATCTACTAACACAGACCAAATATGTTCGTCAAGGAAGCTCTCGCATGGAATGATTTAGTAGGCTTTCCTTTCTATTCAAACTCTTCATCCTAACAAACTTGCAAGAGAAGTCCCTAGTACATCATTTTAAAACACATCTAAGCCTAAGATTACACTGCAAGACTTCTTGCTGGCACAGCTAGGTCAATCTGTCAGCACGTTATGCGGAGTGAGCCTAGCACACCTGGCTAAAAGCCACTCAATATTAACAGTTTGATCACCTACACTCTGTTTTTACCTGTATGACTTGTTATGTTTTGAAGGTAATTTTCTTACACCAACATAAAACGCTATTTTGCTATTATAGTTGCAGTGGCATCTCATAGTACCGAGAATGCACTCCTACTGTAAACACGTCTAGAGGTATTAAAAAATTCAGATTTTAAACTAGTGAAGTACGTACTGAAGGAAGTGTGCTGCAGGGAAGGTGATACAATGCTTTGGCAGTTAAATATTACTTTACAAAGCATATGAAAAAACTTAAGATGTCCTGAAGAAGTCAGCTATCAGTGAAAATATCAGAAAACGCTAATTTCCCCCAAAACAACTTCTTCAGCGTCCATACAACGTACAATAATCCCAAACGGTTCAAATGGATGTCTGATTTACAGATATTTCTAACCAAGGGTTTGGTTACATAACAGTTTTTACCAGTATTATTTTAAAATAGAAAAAAACTGGGAGAATAAATGGGACAAAAGAGCATGACAGGATCTTCTGTTTAAGTGCTGATTCCCCATTTCATAACCAAAGTTAGTAGGTTAATATTCATAAAAGGGATAGAAAGAACCCTTTATCACCTTCTTTGGTGACTGTCACCTCAAAACTCTCTAAAGGGAGAAAAGATAAACCCAAGTCAGTAACAGGAAAGGTTGAAAGGGAGCAAATAAGGAAAAGGCAAAGATGCACACATTACACAGAAAAGCTTTGGAAAAATTGTATTTTATAATTCCAGTGGTGATTTGCTGTAACTGTTACAATTTTAGAGTTTTAGTTATGTTAAATATGATTTAATCTTTTAACTCCAGGTTGTCAGGATTGCCAGGTTGTCATTTGTAGACTTTTGAAGTCTTTAGTAAGCTTATCAAAAGGCTTTTTCTGTTTTTTCCTTTTCTTTTTTTTTAATAATACCAACCGCTAAACAAAAGATATTTTCAAAATTCCATGTTGATGAAGAACTACCCACAAAATAGAATTTTCATCAGAATTTGTCTGTACTATTCTATTTAAAGAAGACATGTTAAATAATTTAAACAAGCTTTTACCTATTATACTGAAACCACCATGTTTCTACAATTAAAAAACTTCATATTCCCCTTTTGAGTTCCAGGGAAAAAAAATAAATTTAAATAGTAATGGGATTTTTGTGTTTTCACATAAATTTGTATCAGCCTAGGTTGTATAACACCTAACATTTGCAAAATTTAAATTCTACATCAAACTCAACTTGACAGTATTGCCATAATTCATGATTAAAAATTATACACATAAAATTGTGATCCTAATGAACATAAAAGCTTTAATGTAAGAAATGGGGGGGGGGAGCTATATATTTTCCTAGCAGCATATTGCTTTTCCAGGTTAAATAAGCAACAAACAGCTTGTATAATTTTATTCTACTGTTGAAATACTGTAATGCTGGAGAGAAGAGATTCAGGTGCTCAAATGTATTCCTCTACTAGCGCTAAGGATGCCCTAGGGTAGTCTGCCTTGCCCCCTCCAGCCACTCCAGAAAAGTACAAGCTTCCACAGCGTCCTGGATCTTCCACGCTTATGAGGAGATCTCAGATATAACCGAGTTTTACAATGATATGAGATTACTGTGATAGGCACCTGGAAAGGTTTCACGGTTTTAATGAAAAGACAGTTAACTCTGTTCTTCACTCCCCTGGAAATCGTAATTTGTTAAAACCCCAAACTATCATCCTTTACATATCATCCAAGGTATCAGTTATTTTTTCCCGATCACCATCATCTTTGACCTGAATTCCAGTACAACAAAGCAGACCTGTACCCTTAAAATCACTTCTAGCAGATCTCCTGTTAATTCTCACATATTTCAAACAACTTGCAGTAACACAGTTATTCAAGTCTCCGTTCTAGAGCGGCCTTAAAGAGATGAGGCACTATAATTACAGAGAAATATTTTTCTTAAAAAGGCTAATTTACAGTTTAATATTGATGCAGAAATATAATTAAGGAAAAATACCTTATAATGTATCATGATTTGTAGTCCTTCGTTTTAAAAGGAGACAGTTTCTGAAATAGCTCTCATTAGGTTCTCCCCGAAACTCCCTTCAGGTAATCCCTGGATTTATAATCAGCTCTTTATTTTAATGCACCAAGTATGCCGCCTCTTGTGGCACCCACATAATTTATTTCAGTCTATTCTTACACAGGATATAAATATAATCCCGGATTTTAATGTGTTTCAGCAATAGGATCATTCAAGAGAATTTTACACTGCTTAAATTTGTGGCTGACACCACTGATTAGCCAGAAGCGCCATCCCAACTCCAAGTTTTTCAATATTCCACATCTCTTACTCCTGCACACCCCCTCCTCCCTGCCCCCTTCCAGTAACTCCAACCTTGAGAGTCAAGCATTGTGTGTGAAACATTAGGATTACAGGGGAAAAAAAAAAAAAATATATGGAACATTAAAGCAGAAAGCCCAACAATGGAGAGAAGAGGGAGAAGTATATTAACGTGGCAGTTACCTACTTGGGAGAAGGGGAGGCTGCTTAAAAACTGGTCAGTTCTTTACCATCTGAAGTGACCTTTAACTCTGGCACCAACCCCGATTTGGCTACTAGGAAGTTCAGGCATTGTATTTTTGGCTCCTGAGCATAAGACATAAATAAGCTCTCCAGTAAATACCCGTGTGTCTCCAGATGCTTTTTAAGGTGCAAAGCTTCAGTTTGAGGTGTACTATAGCTCAATTCCTGCCAGATGTTTCTCAGAACAATAACTGACCCAATAACAGTCATATTTTCCACTTCACACACTACTAAGATTAACAAAACGCCCTTTTATTACTACATAAACAAGGTTCTTGTGACTGAAAAAGTTAATAATGTATAAAAACTATGGAGTTACTTATGATGTAAGTGCTCTAAATAAGCAAACGCACAGCTCCCAACCTAACAGGCTTTTTAAGCTCCCTTCTTCAAAGTGTCTCTGCAATGAAAAAAGCAAAAAGGAATAATTCCCTCAAGTACAAAATATTTCAAAAATTAAAGCTGATCCTTTCTCAGAAATATATTACAGACTGTTACAGAGCTGTTTCAAGACAAATAAGACAATTTACAGATTAATATTCCCATACACGGATAATATTCATTTTCATCTCAGTTATGAAATGCATATATTTATATAGTATAGATAAGGCTCTTCCATGATTACAGAATTCTTGGCAGCGAATTCTTTTTATTGCCATTAAGCTGAGTCCCATACCACGCGCCCTAAGGTTTCACGCTATGTCGTCTGTGCTTAATGCTTTTTCTCATTTCATTCTGAAGTTGAGATATATTACTGAAATAAATTTCTACCTCTCCTAATCTTAGAACAGAATGATGACCAATCTGTAAATTAGTTTATATTAGATACACTGGAAACTGTTCAGCTAAATAAACTGTAACTGGGATAAAACTTTTCAGTATTTCACTCAGCTGTAATTACAGTTGAAAAACATTTCACTTTACAGACGACACTGGTTTGTGGAGCTTACGTTAGCCAGAAAACATACAGTAATCCTGTATCCTAAAGGCATTCTGTATTTCTCCTTTCTGGTGTAGCACAATCAAATGACAGTGAGGATTTGGTAGAATTTTAAGGGTTTTTTGATTTTTACTTTTTATCTCTTTCTGTACTGTTATGATATACTGATGTAAAATACTTAATTATATTACATAGTTATAAAAAAGGTTTGCAAGAGATTTAAACTGGACATACTGTATTTGACTAGACGCTCTTCAAACTTTGGAGTCAGCTATCCCTCTACACTTCCACCCCACAGAAGGAGAGGAAGTATATTCTCCCAGCTCCAACCAAGCAGCGGTCTACGGAGGATGATGGAAAGCCTTCAGGAAAGCCTCCCATTTCAATACGTTTAGAATGTCTCCTAAACAAGCATTTCTTAGTACCATACAAAGCCGTTAAAAAGCGAACCAATTTTAAATCTCACAATTAGCGAGGACTCCATTTCTGTTTGTATTTGGATGCAGGACAGGTACAAAACAAACGTCACTTCATGCATGCCTTAAATTTGATGCAAAAATGGCTGAAATACGATCGCAACAAAAATTCCCCTTAGGTTTGCCAACCGGCTGTGCAACGTGTGTGTTGTGCACTCACTGGACGCGACAAAATCAAAATCTTTATCTGTTTGATTACACAGCGTCATTCATCATCTCCACACATCATTTCTTTATAACCACCATCCAGCCGAGCGCGGCATTACACGCAGCCCTGCTGCAGACAGGACGTCAGCACAGCTCCCTGCCCTGAACAAACACGGGTCGGCGGTGCAGCGTGGAAACGTGGCATCAGCACTCGCCCACTGGAACACGTGAACCCCACACACCTCCGGGGAGAGGCTGACAGAAAGGTTTGGTGGATTTTTGGGGGTTGTTTGGGTTGGGTTTTTTTGGGGAGGGGGGTTGTTGGGGGTGTTTGTTTGTTTTAAAGAATGAATAGAGATTCTGCAAGGTCCTTTTCAAAGCTCTATGCATATTCATGCTTTAAGTCAAAAAATTCCTAACCCCCACAAAAATACTTCTTGCATCCCAGATTAGTAAGGGGAAAATAAAGTATTGTGGCTGAGAAGTGGTTTTCTCTGGGGTGGGGTAGGGGAAGAGGGATTAAAACCCTACTACTAACACATCAAAAAACCAAGGAAACGTTTCCTTCCACAAGGGTAACAGTTCAAACATCTTGCTTGCAAGAGCTTGCGTTATACTCTCATAACAAAACACATTCAGCGATGCGAAGGCATCCAGATACAATACTGTTTGTTTCAAATGCAATAAAAATTCAGTTCCTTTTTGCATAGTAAAGGGGAAATCCTTTACTGAGGATTCAGACATGAAATACTGAGAGCTTCAAACATTAAACTGATTTTAGACATGAATTACTCTAATGAACAACAGAAAATGTAGCTGTCCTTTATTTTATTTTTTCAGCAAAACCATTTAGGATCGAATTCCAGCATGACCCAACTTGTAGCATAGAAAAGTTTCCCTGAGGAAGGAGAATGGTCATTGTCTTCTCAAGCAGATCTGTAACAATCATGGTACAAAAGGCTGATTCCACAGGGTCTCTACATGTCAGGCCGTATGAGGAGGCAAGCTGGCATGACTATGGACCTGTCAGAGCGGGTCCAGAGGAGGGTCACAAAAATGATCAGGGGGCTGGAACACCTCTCCTATGAAGAAAGGCTGACAGAGTTGGGGTTGTTCACCCTAGAGAAGAGAAGGCTTCGGGGAGACCTTATTGCAGCCTATCAGTACTTAAAGGGGGCTTATAAAAAAGATGGCGGCAAACTTTTTAGCAGGGCCTGTTGTGACAGGACAAGGGGGAATGGCTTTAAACTAAAGGGGGGTAGATATGGACTAGATATAAGGAAGAAATGTTTTACGCTGAGGGTGGTGAAACACTGGCCCAGGTTGCCCAGAGAGGTGGTGGATGCCCCATCCCTGGAAACATTCCAGGTCAGGTTGGACGGGGCTCTGAGCAACCTGATCTAGTTGAAGATGTCCCTGCCCACGGCAGGGGGGTTGGACTAGATGACCTTTAGAGGTCCCTTCCAACCCAAACTATTCTATGATTCTATGATATTCAAACTCTGTTTTCAAAAGTGTGTCATTTCAGATGTAAACCCACAGAAATTACCCTAGAAATAAATGTCTACATAACCCTACTGATTTCTGCGTACCTGAATTTTAAGATCCTACCCATAGCATGGAGCGAGCAAAGCAATAAAATATTACTTTTACTTGCCCCACAGTTCATGTACTACAAAGCATTTAAATGAACTAGTTTCAAGATGTTTCGACATGCTCAAAATTGAAATAAAGCAAAAAGCTCTATTTAAAATATTTTAAACCTGCAGAGAGTTCAGAAGTTTCACAGCTCAGCTAGGAGGCACAGTTAATTAAAATATCCAATCTTTTGAAGCATGAATAAATTTGATTTATAAGTAGGAATATACCAGTTAGGGCTGAAACAGCCATTTAATCCTGAAAATGCTTTGTTTTGCTGTGAAAACATGTCACTGATCTAATGGGCTTCTCACACTTAAACACCCACATAGATGCTGCTGGACAATAACAATACTATTCTCCGTTCTAGGACATGACTACAGCACCACCAACTAGAACTGATAATGCTGATTCAACACCACTCCCACACTCGGTCTCCTCAAAGACAGATTCAAGTATTGTTCCATTTAATGGTAGACAAACACTTTTATAGATTCCCATAGCACAGTCATTCAAAATTTACGCAATTCAAATCCAACAGAGTCATATCGAGGAAAATTTCTTTACAACGTTAGCGTGCTATACTCAGAAGTCAAGATAACTATTTTAAATCCATTGTTCTACTGCTGCTGCTGAAGAATTGTTAGTTTTTGAAAACCAAAATAGATAATGTTTATACAAACATTTAATAAAACCAACTTCCAGTAGGTAAAAATGTTCATTAAATGAAAGCAGGTTTATACAATTTAGATCAACACAATGGAAAAGCAGTCTCATTTGAAATGATGCTTTGACATTGGATTTTCCTCTGCAAATTTGAAAATATATTTGGAGATATTCTGCCAGTACTTTCTTAAAGCTTCGCAATATCCAGCACTCAAGAAAACTTTACTATCCACCAAGAGGTATAAAATTGCCATTTTCAAAATCTGTTCAATGCTGTCAAACTACCAGCGCCTACATTTAAAGCACTTAAGAACTGCGAGAGATGATTCATGTTCTCCTAATCACCAACTACGCAAGTCAGCCTTCCTATACCTCTTTTTACTTAACAGATTTTGTGTATCCCAACACAAGCATCTTCATTTGAAAATGAAAAGGTTTTTTTGTTCATAGACAGCAGTTTTATTTCCAGTTAAGATCACTGAAGAGCCTCTGCCATGTGTATCCAATAAATGAGAAAGTTTGAATTTCAGAGGTTTACCATCATCTCTGAACTCCCTGAATTTGTAAGGCAGCCTTGGAGATAATTGCAGCCTTATGACAATGCAACAAAACCGTTACTTTCAGTACCACTTTAAGAAACTGTGACCGAGTTGCATAATACTGTAGCACACAATGCAGTTAGCATGCCGAACATTTCAAATGGCTGGTAATTTAATCGCTCTCTTTTTCTATCACTTCCTCCTGGAAGCCAGGCTAAGCAATGTTCCCCAAAATGGCTAATGTCACATCCTCTAGGTATTTTACTAGGATTCTTAACTCTAAAATTTTACTTAACCAAGTAAGCTTCTGCAAGTATCTCATTTAAGCTTGTATTATCCACTATGACTAATTTAAATACCTGCAGATGCCAGATGGTATTCTTCCAACACAGTTTTCTAATACTTTGTCAAACTAAAAATGTACTGTCCATAATACTGCATCCAATTAATGAATACAATATTCTCAAACAGTAGTTTCCAGAAAAAAACTACCGCGGAAGTTTGTAAGAAAACTGTCATCTGTCAGTCCTATGTTGAAAGCGAAGAATTAGCTTACATTTTTCAAATGGCTTGTGTATCATTCTCTATATTCTTTGTTAGAGGAGAAAAAGCCTTTTCTTCAGGTAGAAGAGGCCGTCCATTTTTTAGAATACCTCAAACTGTTAAGCAAGCTTATCACAGGAAGGCTAGATTTCTACAGGAAGTCCAACTACTGCACAGAAGAAACGCAATCTCAATTCTACTAATTACTGTTTTCAGTCTATTAAGACACAAATCAAAAACACTATGAAAACCAAAAGCTCTCTTCAGAATGGTAAGAAATAATTGTTTCGGAACTCCCATACTGAATGCTGTGAAATGTGGAATCCAGAGGACTAAGAAGGTGGTTAGACACCATGCCTCCCCCCAACAAAAAATCAGAAAAATTAACATATACACATGAAATTGAAAGAAGCATGAAATATCTGCAATATAGAGTATTCTCTGGTTTGGATATTTGGATACAGCTGTATATTTACAGCTGTAAATACAAAATAAAACTCTGGTCCATGCACAAACACTTCCTAGGGTCTAAAAGCTTTGAAACGTTATGCTACTGTTAGGGAAAACACACTAAACACACAGCATCTGTCATCAAGAAAGCATTTCCGCTTCTTAAAAAAGAAATGCGGATTAATTCCTTACCTGCAAAACGCAGAGGTGCGTCTTTGTCCAGGGCTATTAAAGGGGGGTCCAAGAGCACCGTGTTGTCATTTTCTGTAACTATACCATGATAGGTTGTTTCAATCCATGGCTTATGCTTGTTAACTGAAAGGAAAACAAATACAAAGTCAAAACATTTGAAACTGACTTCTTTAAAAAATGCTTTATAGTACTGAATTTCAACAGTTTCCTCTTTCATTTTTCTAAATCTGAATTGGCATTTTACTAAATTAAAAAATTTGAGACAAAACCCTGGCTAAGTATGTTCAGAGGAGTTCAGTGTCCCTGTAGGCTTTCCAAAAGTAACTCAGAGAGTCTAAATTAGTCTCTTAACTATGCTGGGATTTAAGATGCCCCTGAAGTGCAATTCAAAAACCTTCTAACAGTGATGGGGAGCCGCTGTCATCAGTGCCAAGCGTGACAGCAGAAACCCCTGTATTCAGCACCAGATGAAAAAAGACTGGCCAACATGAAACACAAGGGTTTACTGACACTCTACTTCTCTCCAACTTGGGACCCAGATGGTGGACTACTCTTCAGAACATAGAGACTTTTTCTAGTTTCAGCATTTTGTCTTGTACGGGGTTTTTCATTAGAGAACAGGTGAAAAAGAGATCAAACTTAACATTTCTACACGAGGCCTAAGGACACTTGCCGAGGAAACAAACAGGGAGTGACAGACATTTCTGTCCCAGTATAAGATCTCTACCTAGAACCTTTAGTATCAGTTTTACCAGTCATTTATATGGCATCCCAGGTAAAGGAGGGCTCCAGGAGTTCTGCTGAAGCTGGGGAACTATGCACAATGGAAGAAAGGGAGAGAGGGGCGAGGCAATCGAAAAGGGCACGACACCAGCTTCGCAGTCCCACACCCCGGCTGCAGAGACGCAACGCAAGCGTTCCAGGCCCTTCTGGGTTTGGAGGACTTGTACTTTGTACTCTTTAATCCAACATATGCCTAACACAGATTTCAAACACTACTGGCAGAAGGAACCAAAATCTCAGACCTTTTCTGTCTTCTAATAGAATGCCTTGAAATCTGAGTAAAATACTGACTATTTTTTATATCACTTATTTAGTAGCTGCTTTAAGAGACTGAGAAACTCCACCAAAAGATCGCCCATAAAAGCATTCTTCAATTCTGCATGGAAGAATCTGTAAACCGATCTCTTGAGCCCATTTAAGATGACTGGTCTTCTTCCTCTGCTGCACAGAGATGCAGTATCTTTCCTTGTCAGCTTGCAAAAATAGTTTTTTCTAGTACATCACAAAAGATGCGAGACAAAATCGTATGTTATCTACCAGGTTATCATCTACTATACTACGTGACAATCCAATGTGACAGCGCCTTGATTATTAAGTATTTGGAGAGCATAACATAAAGATAAATACAGCTCGTAGTGCACAGAACCAGTATACGTGGTGTAACAACTAATTCTTCTTGACAGTGGAATATATTGTTTCTCTTGGTCTAGCTCTCTTCATGCTGAGATTCTGCATGTATCAGTTTCACTTAAATTGTTTTGGGCAATGTATATCTGCTACTTCAAAAAACCTCTTAGGCTACCACATACTCTTGCTTTTTAAATTAATAATATTTTCCCAGATCTAATTCTGGAAGGTTGTACGTATCTAGCTGCTTAGAACCTATGGAAAACATTCACCTAGAGGGCCTGAAAGCTGTTCCTTACCGTACAAAACCAAGTCATCTTCAGCAAATGATGTATAGTCAAATATAAGAAATGCTTCGCTAGAGGTTATAACAAACATACCAAACAGCATTCAATAGGTGACATCACCCAGATTTTGGTCTTTCAGGAGATCAAGTATTTACAACTTCTGAAATAAACGCCTGTGCAATCACAGCGAAGTATATACCACAGCTAGAACACTACTACACAGTTGAGTTCTGCTATTTCACCTCTCTAAAGAATTAATATAAGCAGATTGTCAAAAGAGGCAGAGATGTAAGGCTAACCTAGACTTTTGAATCCTGCCTCTCCAACAAACTAAAATGGATTCATGATGTCTGTCATATGCTTACCCAGGGGAATTAAAAAAACGGTGATAAAAGGACACTTAAATGATTAAACCTAGAGGTAGGTTTTAGTTTAATTCATACAGGAAACCGTAACACTCTTCCAATATGCTTTCATCTGCAATCTTTTACTAGTTAGTAGCAACAAACTGCTACACAGGATATAATATCTTCATACATAATAATGGAGCAAGAGAAAACTCACAACAAACTATTTTAATGCAAACAGTGTTTAATTACCGCCATGTGGTTTTACTCAATAAGGCAACACTATCTTTATTGCCTCAATACACTCACATGGGCATGCTTTCAATATTCAGCATACCAAATAGCCAGCTAAATGTCAGCCACATTGTCCTATTTACCCAGAGAAGCACACTGCTGCAGCACCCTCCAAGGAACTTGGCGTTTGAAAAGAAACGTCGTCGTGCTCAAAGGGACTAACACATCGTTCCTCCCTCAGAGGGAAGGCGCCAATAACTGCTGAAGTGGGAGTCTCCAATTGGAACATGGCTCTCAATTCAAACCTGCTCTAAAGAAAAGTGTTTCACTAATACAGCTACACCTCAACGGAACATATCGGAGTCCTGTCATCCGTTCATCTTAGTCTTCGCAAGGACCTAGTATAAAATACTAGAACAGATCTCTGCCAGAAAAAACTCCATCTCCGTTCTAATGCTTCTGAATGTAGATTACAATTTTTTTTTTAAGCATTGAGAAACCTTCTCCTAATTTAGCAACCTACAGTAAATCCCACTACTGTAGGGTAGACAGTTCTATAAAAGCTTGAAGTACTGTAACCACATATGAACAGAATTATGAGTATGCTAAGCATCTGCAGAGTCTAGTGAACCTTCAAACAACAGGCCCAGTTAAAAGCAAAGTCATGTCCTTTTATTGTGCTGTAGACAATAAAATCATAAAGCTTAAACCCCTTTGTGTTTAGGAAGGCTAAAACATCACCAGATTTTAAAACATAAAGCTTAAATCCCTTTGTGTTTATGAAGGCTAAACATCACTGGATTTTAAAACACCAAACTTACTGCTGAATATCCAGGAAAGGCCCGTTATCCATATTTGTGATCGACTGACTCTAGCATAGCCACATACTGCAAGAAATTCTCAAGCTATCATTTGAAATGCGAGGCACAGCTTATGAGCAATACATTACTGCTTCCCTTCAACCAACTGCGAAATTGAACCAGGTATTATTCTGATCTCAGTTGGCTTAAATATTATTAAATGTTGGACTGAAAACTATCCTTCCACATTTTTTTCCTCTTTCATTGTTACAAAACTCCTGAAATCTACAGAGAAAGTTGTTCAAAGCCAGACTGTTAATTTCAAACCAAAGCAGTCGGCCTATTCCAAGCTTGACGCTAACAAAGTGCCCTGAGCTGTTAATCTCTTGCCATTTAACTGGGATAAACTACACTGGTTTCCTTGAAATACAATATTCACACTATTTGTAAGCGCCTCAACTGGAATCTGTTGTAAATCCCAAGTAGCATTTAATCTAGTCAAGTGGGGGAAGCTACCCTGGCACAGCACAGCAAGCTGACTTCTACTTAGTTTTCAGCGGCCAAAAAAGTTTAAAAGACAGCGAAGTATACCTCTTTTTCCAGGCAGCAAATTGAATTGTAAAGCTCATGCTAGAGCCCTTACTGCTGCCAAGCAATGACCGAACACGCATCTGCAAGGCGAGCACAAGCCACCTGTCTAACTTGGTTTATCTGAAGATCATTGCCGCTAAGCTATAGGAGGAAAGGGAATTGGTGCCTGATGCGATGTGTGCCTTCAAGACTGGTTTTTAAAATACCATTCGCTCTAGGTAAATGTGCTCAGCTTCTCACGAAACTGAACAGACCTGCTTTTACTAATACTGACTGACTGCTCTGCAGAAAAGGAAGGCACCTTAAAGAAAGGATGCTTCACCAAGTGCAACGGCTGATGCTGCAGAATGCAATCCATCAGATCAAATAGCAGCAACTTTTTCCTGCTGTTTAAAAGAATGAATGAATGTAAATGAGCATGTAGGCAGGGCAATGGGGTTTAGGGCTAATGTGGAAACTTTAATCAAAAGCTATAATCTTCAGACAATCAGAATTAATTCAGTTCTAGTATTTGGATGCAAACATATTAAAATTAAATGTACTTATCAAAGTCCTTTCTGAGGACTTCCGTTACCTTCTTACAAGTGGTCAGAAGTTCATTTGACTTAAATGGGATCTGGCACCTCCCCAGCTGAAGATTTAGACACACCTCAACCAGAAAGGACTGTAGCTAAAAATATTTTTTCTTCTGGATAACTACTTCTAATATATAGTGTTGTTCAGCTACTCTACAGACCTTTAGAACTACAGCAAGATGATTTACGTCAAAACAAATTCTTAAGAATTAACTGGTGAAACACGTTGAATAAACTCAGTAACAAGTACTAGAGTTTGAAAGCTAGATGCTCAACCTAGTGATAGTAGATAAAAACAAAATACTAATTTCTAAAATCCACCCTTGAGACTTCATGAAAAAAACAGAGATTGCATAAAAAAAAATTATAGTCTCTGTCAATTCAAATGAGCTGCACTCAGTGAACTGAGTAAAGAGTCATTTACTCCTGTCCTGAAGGTCTGACAAAAATTTTGATTATTGTACATCTTTTGCTTGTCTTCCTCTTGATGTAAGAGAATACAAGCATGTCTTTCAGTGAGACAGTAAAAACTCTAAAGCATGCCTTACCTTGAATATTCATAATTTAGTACTGTTCTGATGAAATTTCAAGCAATATCATTAGAAGAACAAGTTGGTGTAGTACACAACCACAGAAAAATACAGCTCAGCCAAGGAGTAAAGATCTAGACAATAAAATATGCCTTCTCCACCCTGAAAGCAAAGTTTAATAAGAAAGGGTGTAGCACGGCCTGATTATAATGTGTGTTCTGTTCCTGCCCTAGACTCACCAGCCTGCAAGTCACAGCTGTGCCTCTATCTCCTATTAGAAAAGGGTGAGGATTAACTTTGTATATAAACAACTTGAAATATATCAGTGGTAATGAAAAGATTTATTTTATTTATTTAATTGGGTCTTCTCATATCTAGGATTTTATTAAAAATCATCATCTTACAACCAGGTACAAAGAATGGGATAAAACCACACAAGTTTTGCTCAAATGCTGAGTTCCTTGATAGCATGGAACTTTTCTTATCTATAGTATGGGTTTCCACAACAAACCACAATTTCTATTACTGGGACACAAAAACGGTAGGCAGTAACAAAATATAGGGGGATGAATCTGCACTAGGAGAGGGACTGGGTCTAAGGGTGTGGGCATCCACTAACATTAACCTCTACGGTTCCTAGTTGAAGGAAAACCAAGTGGTTGAAATTCATCCCACAATTTCAGATCTTGGATTCTTTGCCACATTTAAGGAGCATTTGTAACTTGTGCTCTGGAAGCTCAACTGTCATACATTGGGAGCACGAGGTAGTATTTATAAATTTTCAGGTGCCTACAGTTTGAGCCTGTACAATTAACACTAATTCTCCAAACACCATATTCAAACTAATGGCTGTAGGAATTCAACAGGTTTTATTAAATTATATTTTACCTAGGGAAAAATCTCTGGTTTATCACCACTTACAGGGAGTTTCCCATTGTACAGGAACCAGTTGCCTAAATCTGATTTTATTTGTACAAAGATACATGGAAGTTTTGCTATAAGCCTGAAACTAAGGTACGTGCAAATGGCTGATTAGAAACTAGTTGCAATTTTTATTACCCACAACTGCAGCGGAAGAAATGTTCAGAGTGCCAAAGACCTTAGACAGAGGATATACTGACCAAATTTCAATTTGGATAAAAGCCTGGCAGGGGAAACAGCAAACAAAAATATCCCATCACAAAACAGTCTAAATAGGATTAAGGCAACAAAGCCTTAATTTTTGAGTGAAACTGAAAATGTTTTAAACTAAACAGAACGCTAAAATAGGAAACATAAGCCTCTAACTGTAAACTTTCATTTAATACATGTTCTCTTAAGTGTTTCTGATTATAGTGTAAGAGTGGAAATCACTTACTTTCTAACTGTTATCATAGTTATAAACTTCACTCCTTGAAAGGGAATCTTATTTACAAATAGAGCAAACACCATCGCAGTATAGCCAGCACTTCTGGCTCTGCTTGTTGACTCCATTTAAAAACAGGGAAACCAACGGGGAGCAGTAGCAGCAACTTGTTTTCAATCTGAATACAAAGCAAGTGAGATGAGACCTAACACGATAAACAAAGGACAGACAGTTCTTCAAAGGCACTGAGGTTTCTAATAATCCTTTCTAAAGGCTCCTAAGGAGGTTTAGTCCCTACTGAAGCCAATGTGAGTCAATCAGTGCAAATCAAATAAATTAGAGTGCAAAACAAGATTTATTTAAGACCAAGGCTTCCGATTTACTAAACTCTCCCACATTTTGAGTTATCGCTTCTGTCTTTTGACAATAACGATAATGATAGAAGATGTATGCCCCTTAATATCATAAACAAAATTTCAGAGAGACTTCTCTGAATACAACTAAATAGAATGAGAGATAAGGCTCAGGAAAATGGTAAAAGTGCTTTTGTTCAGAAAATGTCAATGACTACAGAAGTTTTTTCTCCGCTTCAGAGCAGTTTCATAGCCATGAGCCACTAAGCTATCAGATACTTAGATTTTCATGGCAGAAAATGCTGCTTTACCCAGAATACCAGAATTCTAGTTTAATCTGTTTGAGATGAGATGTTCACTTTATGCTGTCCTGTGGCCTGAAACTTTCAAGCCTTCGAACTTCCATGAGAAACAGAAGTCTGTGATCCCAGCTTCTGTCCTTCTCCTTAAAAAAAACTCTTTGCAATAATCTGAAACTGGTGATTTCAAGTCTGCAGAAGCATGAAAAACTCAAACCAAAGATACATTTAGAAGTCTAGAAAAGTTTCTATTGATAAATTTTCCTGATAACTTGGCACAGACAGCACAACCTGCAGCCTAATAATATGGGAGAAGGCAACTGGCACAACAGTATTCCAAACACACAAAGTAAACTATGCTTGCCCAGACCATCTCTCCTCCATTTCAATTTCCACAGCAGTGTATTATTTTATACAATATAGAAAAAGAGATGAAAATTGTTTGCATCTGAACACATGGCTGTATATTATGCTTTCCCAAGCATTATGCATCACAGAAAGGTCTAGCACTCGTTAATTTTGTCTCTTCTCAGCAGTCTCTTACTTTCATAAATCCTTAGAGGAAAAAAACCAACAGCCCCCATAAATAGCCAAATTGTCTCTTCATAATCCTTTAGCGTAGTCTTAAATTTCCTTGCCTCTAAAAAGGAGGCAGAAACCTAGCCACCAGCCCTATACTATAAAGGCTGTTACTGTGCCAAAGAAACATCTGCAGTAAGACCGTGGTAGTGAGAAAGTGGTTTGTGGTTTGGATTTAAGACATTCATAGCACCAGATAACTTCCTGAAATAATCACAGATCAGCAAAGCTTCCTCAAGATGGTATTATTTTGATCCATACCCTTTCTAAATGACAGTAAGTTAGAAGGGGTCCAAGGCAACAGAGGTGTATCGCTCTACCTGGTCAGTAACTATGGAAGAAGCAGCCATTAGATGCACTCACTGCCTTCTTGTCTGAAAAGTCACTCCATTCCACTCCCCATTCAGCTCTGTTGATATCCAATTGCTTCACTTGGACAAACGCTATTTGAATGCACTGCTAACTACTGCTCTTCCACTGCAACATTAGTCCAACAAGCTCAGAAATATTTGGGTCAATTTGACCAATTAGAAGATAAATTCAGTTAAATTAAGAGTTTTGCATCAGCTGGACAGGAACACGCCTCTTCAGAACCTGGAACCATTCTTTGCACCTCTTAAAAGAACTACAAGGAGGATGGTAGGTCAGCTAGCTCACACCTAACTTTTGTGTAAGATCACATCCCCCAAAGGCTATTTTGGTTTCTTTCCATCGTCACAAAAGAAACCACTTTTCACTCCGCTGTTCCAACCACCGGAATACGCAGGACTGGAGAACGGAACTCACCACTCTGGTGTAGCCTTTCCAGTCCGTTTCTGCACATTACTGAACCAAGCACAATTCAGTTTTCACCACTTAAAATAATTCATAGCAACCTCAGTAACAAGGACTTCTAAAGTCACAGATGAAAAAAAATGAAGCTGTACTTGGAAAAAATGGAACTGAAAATACAGCACAAAACTGAAAGTTTACCATAAATGCTTCCAAACAAATGTTTCTCGTAACAACAGGGAAATGAAAGTGAGTTGCCCTAGCAGCTTTCCAGGTGTTCTCCAGAGCTTACCTGTCGTTAAATGCATCTTCATGTAACATTATTAACAGGCCTGCCTACCTAAAGCAGCCAAAATATCGTGAGGACTAAGGCAACTGCACATACTACGCCAAACCAGACCTCCTACCGTAACTCAGTTATGTGTGACGAAGTTTAACAGATCAGGACCTGCAGTTCAGCAGCTCTGTAGATTAGACTGAAAACAAGTACAGCCTCTAACAAACTGCAGACGAGCTGACTAACAGGGCTGTCCTATGTAATGCTACCTAAATTTGCCATTCATTTCCAAGTACGTATGAGCTTTCTTTGAAAAGGGATTTTGAGCTTCATTTTTATTCATAATTTCAAATGATGGAAAAGCCTAGCGGCGCAATGAAATTGTGCTTCTGTATTGGTGTGGTAGGCATTAAATGTCATGGTTCCAAGAATACCAGCGAATAGGTTGTGCTTAAGAGATCCTGTACAGGTAAATTATGGCCACTATCTAAACGGTTAACAGACTTTACTACAGCAGCAGCTTCTTGATCCTATGTAGGGAAATTGCAGCAAGATGCGTCCTTAACGAGTCGGTTTTGTTTCAGATCAAGAACTTCCCTTCAATGTATTCGCAAGCCATTTTAAAGCCACACTTCTAATCTCCATCCAAATTAAATGCAAGATCTCAAATCTCATCATACAATCAGCTAAATCGTGCAGAAATGGCATTCTCAATTCAAGGGGTAACCTTCAGGTAAGGAAGCGTTTGCAAGCCTCTTACTGAAATCTGCTCAGAAGGAGACCTGCAATGCGTATACTTTTACTCCACAAGATCAATCAATAGCCACAAGGCCAGTGTTTAAAAATGCCGTATCGCTTAAGGTTTAGCAAAGCTATCTGTTCTCACTAGCGGCCAAACGACTATCCTTTACGCAAGCCTGAAGGCTAGGCTCCCCAGGGGCTCGCCGAGGTGTTTCATTCTCCCTTCCCACTCCGCTGGCCGTCGAGGCTCTCCCACGAGCCCGAACCCCGTCACGGCTCTGCCCGGCGAACGCAGATGCCTTTCCAAGCCCTCAAGAGCGCGGCCTTTCCAGCGGGCAGACGGTTCAGGACGGGGCTGGCGGCGGGTCCCGCTGCGTTTCGCCAGCGGAACCCTCCCCTGCAACAAGTGACGACCTCTGCCCGGCCTCGGGCACGGCGGGCCGGCGGCCGCGGCCCGGCGCCTGCGGGAGCGGTTATGTAACGGGCGGGCCGCCGGCACCGAGCGCCGCCGCGCATCCCGCCGCCGCAGCCGGGCCGGGCCCCCGCGGCCGCACAGCTGAGGCCCGCCGGCGCGGGGACTGACCTTCGGGGTAGGAAGGTCTCGGGGGGAGCGGCCCGGCGCAGGTGAGCGCGGAGGAAGAGCCGCCACCCCCTTCCCTCCCCGCGGCGCCGCAGGTGCAACGGCCGCGGCGGGGTCACCCCGGCCCCCAGCGAGCCCCGGGAAGGGGCGGCCAGCGCCCTCCTCCTCGACCGCACCGCCGAGATGTCCTCCTCTGCGCTCCCTCCCCCCTCCCGAAGGACGAAGGGCGCCAAGGGCACCGTCCCCCCGCCCGGCAGGTCCGTCCGTCCGGGACATGGCCCCACAGGGCGCCCGGGGGAGTGGAGGGGGGGGGCGCCCCGGACCTGCCGCCCTCCCCTTCCCCGCGGTGCCGGGCAGCCTCCCCCGCCCGCCCCGGCTCTGTTTACCTCGAGCGGCCCCTGCCCCTCCGCAGAGCAGCGCGGCGAGCAGCAGGCAGGAGGCGGGGGCCGGCAGCGAGCGCTGCATGCCCGGGCGGCGCGGCGGCGGCATGGCAGCGCGGAGCGGAGCAGGGCAGCGCGCAGCCCCGGCTGGCGGGGCGGCTGTGGCGCCCCCGCTGGTCCGGGCTCCGCTCTGCGCCGGGCGGAGGGCTCGGCTCGGCCCCGAGGAGGAGGAGGAGGAAGAGGAGGAGGAGGGAGGAGAAGCGCTGCGCTGTCCCGCTCCGCTCGCCTTTTCTCTCCTCCTCCCCTCCCTCCCCCGCCTGGCAGCGCGGCGCCCCGCCAGCGGCACCTAAAATGGCGGCGGCGAGCGCGGCCGGTCCCCCCGCGCCGGTTACCAGGCGGGGGAGGGAGCGAACCAACGGCGCGGGGGATGCGGGAGAGCCCATCTGCGCGGCGGGGCGGAGCGAACCCCCGTGGAAAGAAACGTCTCTCCGCAGGCTCCCGGCCTCAAATCCGCCCCCGCTCCGCCCCGAGAGCCCCCGGGGCTGCGCCGGGCGAGCGGCTGCCGGGCACTGCGGTACCGCACCGGTACCTCACCGCTACCCCACCGGCTGCTTGTCCGCCTCTTCCACCCCGGACCCAAACGGTGGGACGGGGCGTGCGGGGGGTTGGTGGTGGTGTTGGGTTGTTTTGGGGTGGTTTTTTCTGTTGTTTTGTTTTCTTTGCACGAGCTGAACCCTGCGCACCTGCGTTGCTGCAGCTGCGGGCGATCGGTAATCGGGGCTGAGCTGGTGCCCCGCTCAAGCCTCACACAGCTGATTAAAACCCCAACACTTTAGAAAGAGTTAAAACCGCATACCGCTATTTAAATGCTTTCACCTTAGCGTTCACAGATCTTTTCAGCAAAAAGGCAAAAAAAAAAAAAAACCTGTTTTTCTACCTAACCCGACACTGATGCCAAAGACAGCAAGGCCACCAGCAGCAAGCCCAGCATCGTGAGGCACTGGGAGCAGGACACACAAACCCTGGTCAGCTGCAGGGCTCTGAACCACCCCGGGGAGGAACAAACTGCCAACACCTGCCTGCAACAAGCACCATTAAACAAACACATGCTTTCTTGCTATGTTTTCACAGCTCTAAAACTGCAATCCTGGGGAAATGTGTCTGCTTTAAACGTAAAATACACCTTGGAGCACCGTCATGCCTCTCCGAGTCCGTGTTTGTAGAGCCAGGGGGTTTCCTCAGTGCTCATTCCCAGGTAACACATGCTGCAGAGAATGACTGTCCTGTGACGTAGCATTAACCCTGCCCCAACGGAGGAACAGCAGCGCTCACAGTTTAGACAAATACTCTGCACAGTGAGAAACCTTCTTCAGTGGAGTTTTGCTGACTTTTATCAAGGCAAAAGTCTATTAGTTCTGTTTGGAAAAATTCACAAGTACTATCTAAATCAAGAAGTTTCATAGGAATAATTAACTTGAACAGAACCTGCCCTGTAATAGAAAAGTTATTTGCTCTTTGGTCAAAAATTTCAATTCAAAAATGCTTCAACAGAAGAAAAAAATACCATGATCAGAGTTTTGACAACTAAAATGCAACCAACTTATTTTATTATTAGAGATGACTACTCATGCTTTGTACCTATTAGCCATTACACTCCCACAGTGAAATAAAAATAAAGTCCAGAATGTTCAAGATCCCGGAGATGTGGTATTTCTTTATTTTAAAACACTATGCAATTTAAATACCAAGATTGATCTGTTTTGGAAAAACCTCCCCCTCCCTCCCAAGGCAAGCCCAATACCGTTACCTTCCCTGCTGACTACCACCCCAAACTCGAGGCGGGGGGACCAGCCAACCAAAGGTGAGAAACCAACTCACTGCCCTTGGTCAGTCACTAAGGTCTCAGCAAGTTGACAGAATCTGGTCTGCAGCAAGCCAGTGCATTTGGTTATCCAAGGGCAAGCTGCTCTGCCCACCCAACAGCTTCTTCCATCCTCAAAACCAACCATCTTTACTTGCTGTATCTTAAGCTTATTTGCCAATATGAGTGTGTGCAAAGCAGAAAAGGAATTTGAAGTGAAATACACTGCGGTCCAAGACAGTGAACAATACCCAATTCCTATCCTGTGCTATGGAGCTATCCCTTAACCAAGCAACCAAGTTAGTCCACATTTATTTCATTGACTGTGTGCTGTAGGCCACCTGCTCTATCAAGACGTCTTTCTTTTTTTAAATAAAGCTAAAGCCTCAGTCTAAACCCCCTTGATATCTCAGCCCGTCTAACATATGCTGGATGGCAGATCATGTCAGAAGCAGCCTGTAGCCTATCTGTTGCCAGATAGCTGAGTCTTTACATTCTGCCAACGCAGCTTCAGCTGACAGTATGCTACATTATATATTTTTCTTTCATATGGAGAGTAGAAGGACTGTCCAGCTCAGTATGACTCTCAAACTAGCCTTACTAACTTAATGCATGAGTAAGAACCACCCCATTAGTAAAGATTTGGAAGGCAAGGTATCATTAAGTTAAAAGATGATTGCCATTGATGAATACATGATAAAACACAAATCTATTTGCCCAAATACTGGTTTTTGGTTAGGAATATAACCACATACAGAGCTTGAATGTCAATATAAAAGTATCTGAAGAGGGCTTGTAAGTCAGTGGCCAGCTGGCATGCAAATACATACACATACTCTACATTTTCTGCAGAATAAATTATTATTACCTTTAAACTGGAGAACAACCTAGGTTGATTAGGTGTGGCAGGAAAGGCAGTTTAAAGAGCAAAATTTGCTCTGCAGTCCACTTGGGCTACATCACGCATTATACGGGGAGAAAGCACGCTACCATCAACCACAGCAAGAAGGGGACTTCAGTGTTACCATCAGGACTCATTTAAATCATTCTGATTCTGCAGAATTAGGAAGGAGAGACATTTTTGAGAGAAGAAATGCTATGTCCAGGTAAACCTTATTTATTGCACAATGACACTACCAGCTCAGATGAATTAATCAGCTGAACCAGTCATGATGAAACTGGGACATTTCCAAGGAAAGAGAAGGCACTGACTGCATTTCACTCTCTAAGCAAAACTCCTCCGAGTCAGTTGTGACTAAGGCACTGACTCAGTAAAGCAAATAATTCTTTTGTCTGTACTTTAAGACCAGTTAGATGATTTTGTTTAGATGACTAAGTGGTTTGAACGGGCAGTTTCGTGGTTGAGGATACAGGTAGTATGGGTACTCCACCTGCAGTGGAGACAGCAAAATGAAATTCTGATTCGTGTCACCACTGATGTTCCATTGGCACTTACTCTAAGAGTATGGCAAATAAATCATGCTCTCAAATACCTTTTGTTTCACAAAACTAAATTTGATTTCAATTGCCCAGTGTGAGACCTGCTATGCTCCAGTCCTATTTGCTGTGAAACAACAGCTATACTGTTTGCCAGAGGTAACTGCATTTCACAAGTTGACAGATTCTCACTTCATCTGAAATGCCACATGCCATTATTTCAGAGAAACTCTGAGAACTAACTTCAGCACCTTCATTTTTACCACCTATCTCCCTCCTACTCTCTGACCTGCTTCTCAAGCTCCAAAAAAACCATTGATTTTTATTTTATTAGTAAGCAACAAAACTGGAACAAATGGCTCCTGGCAGAACATGTTTTCCGTTACAGTTGAAAAACTATTGGACTGATGTCCTTGAAATGCACAGTGTGACTAATGCCCAGCTTGCAAGGACCCAGGAGGACACATTTATTGCACTTGTCGGAATGGAGCTGAGCAGCCAGAAATGAAAAGATAAGGTGATAGGTAAAAATGAATGCCTTTGCTTACTACTTAAAGGAAGCCAGTGCATACCATAAATATAGAGGGAAGCCAGACATGCTCAGTTAAGTCAACAGAAGATCTGGATCTGCTTGTCAGAGGTCAGGGTCATAAATCATTTTGAATACACACGGAATATGCACCGTTACTTCTAGAGATTAGACTTGGACTCTTGTTCAAAAGAGGAGGTATGGGGAAAGGGTCCAAACTTCAAATAGTCTAGAACTGGGTTGAGACAATGGTCAGTCTTTAAATAAAGAGGCTAGAACTGGCTGTGGGCTTATTTTCATCTCAGTGCAATTAATGTCTGCATACTAGTTTGTTTCCAGATTATGATCCCTTTTAATGGGAAGTTAGAACTCAGAACCTAGCTTTATCTCCTCTACTGAGCATTTGGTTTATCACAGCTGCCCTGAAACCAGCTCTGAAAGGGGACCAATTGCCATAGAGACTATGCAGTAATTAAGCTCATGAGAGAGTTGCATGCACAGCCAAGCAAAATATTAGATGAAGACAACAACAGGCCAGTTTCTGAGAAGCTGTGTTACAGCTCCACTCTAGCTCCTCCCATTCCCACTAGAGAAAGCAATAGGATAATCCCAAAGTATTTTGGGAATTTGCATTCTAGTATTTTTTGGTTCTGATATGGCTTTATCAGTCTAAGCCGAGCAGGAAGAAAGAACAATAATGACACTGAGAAAAAGATAATTCAAGGTGAATATAAAAAATTAATTCTTCACAATGAGATCTAAGAAACCAGAGAGTACTCTTGTGAGGCAACAGACAGAAGTGGCAGCTTTTGGGTCATTCAGAAGAAAACTCCACAACAAAATGCTAGAGCAATGCCCCTACCAGCTTGAAGAAAAAAACCCCACCAAACCATACATAGATGGCCTGTTACACCTTTTCTAGCCTTGCTGTCCCTAATATACACAGTTGCAATCCTCTGAACATAGAGAGGCATAAAATTCATGTGGTTTTAGATTTGGTGGATGAAGTTTGTTTTGTTGGGTTGTTTTGGTTTTTTTTAATGCTTTGGAACCTGACTATATATTAGAGAAGAAAGAATTAGAAGACTGGTTTTCCCCACACTTGAAAATTTCCAGAACTCCTTTGATCATGTGTGAGAATTGATTTAGGGGATGCAAATGAAGGCCTTGGCAATCTGAAGAAGAAAATCTTCTCCCCTGACATTTCTGAACGTTCAGAGAATTCTCAACAAGCCATTGAAGTATGGGTTCATCAGAGAGACAAAAAGAAAATTCAATAAGCAAAGAAGTACATAAAAACAAGTAGCTTCCTCACAAGAAAACTAGCAGCATTAGCAATCTTTCTACCTTGTTTAATCCTTTTTTTCCTGTTTAGACTTACCTTCTATTGCAAAATATGCATCTAGAAACATGAAAGCAATGAAGGAAAGATGCAAGTCTTTCCTTACAAAGAGACTGAATATTCTGCAACATCATTATAATATTTTACAACTCATTAGCACCTTCCATCCTAGGATCTCCGAGCATTTTACAAGCGTTAATTAATGCACTCTCACAATACTTCTGTGAAGTAGAAAGGCAGGTGTCTAGATATTGTGATGACAGGTGCATTACAATTGAATAAGACAGAATTTCTAGGCTTTTCATTTGCATATTTAGCAAAGCAGGGCACAAAGAGGCTAGGTAAAATTAAGAAGTACTGCGATACCTTGAAATACCTTGAACAGAACGGTTTTCAAGCGCTTAGCTAAAAAGCAATACTTCACCTAAGGACCTAAGCTTTAACAACGTAAGTCTTTGCATCTAATACCACAATGGCTATTTTAAGCTGTGTTATATAAATACAAGTGGAGTCTGAATGAAACTGGACCTCTTTCTTAAAAAAATTATTTCCTTACTTGAAGGGGTACTGAGGTCTCCTAAGTCCCTGAAACCACTGCAGCCTCTGAAGAGCATTAAATAAATTATTTGTAAAGCTTAGTAAGACTAAAGACAGAGAGAGAGAGAGCGCATGTACAGAAAGTGAAACAGCATCAGTAATTAGTTATTTTACTAATCATCCTCTAACTCAATAGAATGAGAATTACAGTCAGGTGCTCTGGATGAGCCTTTCTACAATGTGTGTCCACAAAAAACCAAGGACTCCGGTGGTTCTATGTTGTTTCCTCATGTATTGTACTAACCTGTTCTGAAGAGCAGCATAGTGGGCCATGCCCACATGAACAACTGCTTTAACTCCCTAATTGATATAGAAAACTGAACTAATGATTTCTGCTGGGGGGGGGCGAGAGAGAAGAAAAAAAAGAAAAAAGAGTGAAGAATTAGGGGTTTTCTTTCCAGTTCTATCACAGATGTCCCTTTGGGTCAGTGACTAGCCCCTACCCTACCTATTTCCTTATCTGACAACGTAATACAGTAGCATACCACGTATAAAAAGATGGATGGATAAACCAACCCAAATATTTGCACCAGGTAGTGGTGACAATGTTTAAATTACTCAGCTTACAGATTTTTGGTATTCTTTAGGATCATGGTATTCAGCGAACATCTGGTCATACAATGAGGTTTTCCTCTTCTCTCTGCCTGCCTTCCTGCAAGGAAGAAGAGCGCGCCGTGCGCGTGAGTATTCCCCTCCCTAAGAGCCATATGGGAATGTAAAGGCATTCTCTGAATTCATTACCCTGCCCCACAATATGATTCCGTCTTTGTACGGGCAAGAAAATGGCTGTTAATTTATTCCTTATTGCTAATTTGAAAAGGAGCACAAACACAACAGTTCCATTGCAGACACTTCTACCAAGGGTGTAGTTTAAGTCCAATTATGTGCTATTAGTACATTTGCTCTTTGTTCCGGTGGCATATTAATTACATGTCTGGTATCTGATAATTAACACAATTATACTCTTTATTTTCCACTTTCGTTAGACAATATTCTTGCATTTTATTCAGATAAGTAATTTTCTGTAGGTAAAAGGAGCCAAATTATTACATACTAATAAAATCAAGCAATGGGGTTTTAAGTGAGCTTATACAGAGAAGTTCCAGCAGCATTCTTCAGCAAAAAGAAAAGCAGATGCTCTCCTGTTGGGCTGCAGTCTATCTCAGAGACTCCTAAAAGGAAACCAAATTACAAGCCTCCAGTTGTGTATCCAGCATTATAATCACTGGCTGAAGCAGCAGGGCCTTACGGACTATACCAGTACTGCCACACATAGCTCTTCCAGCAATGTCACCGCTGCTGTTCAAAGGCTCACCGTTACCAAGACCTTTAATCTCCCACTGACATCCATGAAACTCAATGACGTTTAGCAAAAAAAGTTACAAAGGGTTAACCAAGATGGTTTACAATTGCACAGATCATCCACAAATGAACACTTACCAGATATTCCAAAGAAATATTAAGGAACAAAACAAACCAAAAAAAGCTCTCTTAAAGACAATAAGGTGGGTAGATTTGACTAAATTAAGTAGGTATAGATGTACTGCACAGACACCTCAAAGATTCTCCCCCCCCCGGACAAATTATTGTTCCTCTGAAAACAAGTTACTGTTTCTGTAGTTTTCTCTAAAAGCACATCTGAATCTCCACTCGGTCTCACATGCTGCTATGGCTAAAAAAGCCACACTGTGGAAAGAAAGATATCCAACGGTTTCCTTCTGTAAGTGGTTGGTTGGGAAAGGAGGAAAAGAAGCAGCAAAAATATTATGTCTTCCTGCAACAGGGCAGAAACTGAGTAGAAGGTTGTTCAGCACTCTGCCCCCCAAATCCCTGGTGTCCAGATCTCCAGTGGGTCTGGCTGCAATACGGTTGTGCGTGCAGCAAACAGGGGGGTCACCCAGCAAAATGAACGTAACTCGCTCCTTCCCAGAGACAGCAGCGGACGTTCATTACTTACTGCTATCTGGTACAAGTTTTACCAGCAAGGAAACCCGAGGCTTGTTTATGATGGCAAATTGCCTTTAACTGTGCCTGCCTCCGTTACTGGGGATTCCCCCCCCCCCAGTTGTACTGCACTGCCTTCAAGTCCCTCGGGGAAGAAGGGAAATAAAACCTCAGCAGGCAAATATTAGTGTTGAAAAAGCTTGCTCTGCCTTTCCTGAAAACACCATCTGGAATATTTTTTATTTTGAATGGTTGACTAGTAGACCAAAATTATCTAAGGGCTCTCTGAAGACAGTTTTTTATTTTATTATTGCCTATGCTGTCCAGAAACCACAACAATCCCCCAAAACTGATCTTAGAACCCAACTGCACTGATCCTATTCAGAGAGCACAGAGCTCTTGTCCTAAGTATTTGCAAAGGTAAGATTTTGAGACAGGACAGGGCTGCTCTGTTCTCTTCCTGATGACACCACTGACATTCTACCCACAGACAAGTCTCAATCTCTCTATACCTCATTTATCCTCTCAATTTAATGCACCTTGCCTATTCCACAAGGAAGTAGTAAGACTTCATTTGTAAAGTACTTCAAGATCCTAAGAGGAAAGCCTCTCCAGAAATTCAGAGTATTATTATTTTCATTAAAAAGGCAGCATTTATAAATTCCCTGCTATTAAGTGACCATATATATCATAAACAGCCAGTCCCAATTTCCAAACAAATCTTGAGAAGCACAACGTCTGATACTATTTTAAATACACTACGCGGTAAGAAATATTTGGAACCAAGAATATTACACAAAAGCACAAACATGTTATCATGATCCCTACTTGACTGTTCATTGACTTTCAGTCAATGTCCAGATTTATCTGTATTTTCTTGAGAATGCAGTTTGAGTAAAGATTGTAAACTCTTAATACTACAGCCTAGAAGAAAGCTATCATGTTTAACTTTTTTTCTGGTATTCATGGCCTCATTATTAAACTGTATTTAAAAAATTACAAAGGTACAGACTGCAAAGCTGCTGTCTTTCCTGCCTAAATGCAGATCTGTTTTCCTGAAAACGTGCGACACTTGTTCGAGCAATCGCTCATCTGCATCAAATGTTTAGTCTTCAGACTTGTGCTTGAAGTAGCTTTAGAATCTATGTAGGGCATGGAGAACTGGGAACAGCGGAATGCCAGAAAAACAGATTATTCAATATTTGATTCTTTCTTCAGTACTACTCCTTTCCAGTCCTTGTAACCAGTCTAGGAAGCTGAAGTTATACTACTATGCTACCATATTCACATGAGAAAAGAAAACTAGCACTCAAAGGGGAGATGCAATTAGCAGACCAAATCTAATAATAACAAAGACAAGCAGGCACACCACCACTGCAGGACAGACAATCAGCACTGGTCTTCCCATTGTCAAAACTCATTCTATTGACATTCTCATGAGGGACACTGGAAGAAAGGTCAGCATAGAAACTAGTTTATGAAAGGCACTGGAAATGAGCCTGTTAGGGTTAATTGTAGGCTGTTCATAGGTAAATGAAATAAAACTATCCTGCAGCAACTGAGAGACTCAAAAACCAGATGGCTCAAAAGACAGAGGGTCAGAACTCATTTTTCTTCTTCACCCCACATTGCCCAGATTTTCTCCACAGCTCAGCCTTTTAAAACCAAGGCATTTTTAAACATTTGCCCACCTCTCTCTTTTAATAATTGTCTTAAAAAAAAACAAATAAAGGTCACGATGTTCATTAGCGGTCTATACAGAAAGCATTTAGAGTAAAGGCTTTTTCTTGCCCATGCAATTCTATTTACCAGATTTATACTAAGATCCTGCTGTGCAACGCACATCATGCAATAGGCCTGTAAAAAGAATCACGTTATGTCTATCTGAGGCTGGCTTGCTGGGTCAGAGTTTCAGGCAGAGGGACTGATTTAATGGCATAAGAACCTAGGTTCAAATTCCCAACCCACTGGAAACAGTTTTGAATTCTCACAAGCTTAACTCTGTTGTTTATCCTTCTGTAACATACAAATATCAGACTACTAAGGTTAATTCATACGTCACCCAGCTTGTATATGCTTTAACTACTTAAGTCCTATCGGTTGGGATTGGACTTCAAAAATAGCTGTCCACAACTTTCTTCACAAGTGTGCTTAAGGCTCCCTAGTCAAACTGCCCACTTCCTCCCCTTAATTGTGCAGTGTGCTGAATGGGTGCTCAGTGGGACTGTGTAATAGGTGCCAATGCTGCAGCCAAAGTCCTAAGAACAAGTCCCCCTGTTTGCACAGACCCCAGTTTAAATTAGTTGGTATCAGGGAATTGATTTCCAGGATCTGGACCATGGATTATAAGTTTCCCAGATCTCCCTGGATCTTGAAGGTGTAATTTGAATTTTCATCATGCAATATTAGATTTCATATCATTACGTGCAAGTGCCTCCTACTCCTGAGAAAACAGTGAACGGCATGGTGCTGTAAATGGGCCCAATCTTCCTGTCTCTGAAGCTGATGTGAACACTATTATTTAGATGTGGAAAAATGGGATCAATTTTACTAAACAGTTCTTCTGAGACAGAGTTCTAGTTGCCATATTTTCCATATCACATAGGGTTTTTAAAGACGACAAAAATAAGCTAAAAACATGCCATTGTTTGTCTTGCGATTGGCTTCAAGCAAACTGTTGTTCTTCTTCTACTTGTAGAATCTGACATGAACTCCTCTCCACTCCTGGCCTGCTCAAATTCATCACATCTGGCAATAACAGTCTGCAGCTTTGCTAGACATTTCCCACATAGTCTCAAAGCATTTCACACACTGATATATTAAACGCTTCACAAACCTCTGCAAGGCACGGTCAATACCTTTACTGTCTAGCTGCTGAAGAAAATGAAGTTCCTGTATATCAGTCAGAAAAAGCGTCTGGGACAAAAATTTAGAATTGATGCAGACGTCCCAATTTCTGAGGCTGTGTTTTAGCCACATAAACTATCTCTGGTGCTTTAAAAAGTCCTAGCTTCTTCCTAGCAGTGCCTTGGCTATTTAAGTCACAGTCTCATCAGACAAGAGTGCAGCTAAATCCTTTGTCATTTCACATATTTATTTCTATTCTGACAGATACCAGTTGTGACCCTTCCTTGCAGTAAGCCGCTGCCCTCCTGGCCTTCACTCTAATTGCAGATTTGCTAATCATGTTTTGATCACCCACCCATCTAATCGCTGCCTGCTGCAAGCCACAGACCCAGCCCTATTTTCAGTGAAGAAGAGCATAACACACAAACACAACGCTTGTGTTCTCGTCCGTATGGAAGGGATCAGAGGATTAACAGGAACAGTCAGCCCTGATTAATGCTGCCGAGTGAGAGAGCTAGCTCCTTGCCAACAGCAGGGGCCGATTGTCTCCCCATGGGGAGCTCCAAGGCAGACAGTCTCCCTACAAGGACAGGTCTGTCTGTTTTTAAAGCTAGATGCTGCTTTCCATTGCTACTCTGCAACAGAAAGGAGGTTAAATGCTGACAGCAAACCGTCCTGGGGTGGGAAGGTTGTGTTAAAGAAGTGGAATACTGTTCTGGGAACATACTGAAGATAAACAGAGGTTTGTTTCTATCACTGGCTCAGCCACCGACCTACCACCAGTAGGAAAACAGCAGAATTCTGTTCAGTGGCTTTTGTATAGGCTGGATAGGTGTTATGAACACTATTAACCTTAAAAGGGAGCCAGCAGAGCTGTATTGCCTTAACAAAGCAGGAAACAAATAAACACTCGAGAGCTAAGGCTCATGTACCCAACAGAGCCAACATCACCATGGTTTGTACTCAGCGCAAAGGTAAGGATGTCCCCCCACCCCCAACCAGCCTAATATATGTAAGTGAATCTCAGTGATTTAGAATAATTACCCCATCCCAACATGCGCTGCTTTAATGTATCCATTAGATTGTTGACTCCATGTTTTTCTCTACTCAGTGAAGGAAGATAAAACATCTCCAGTGAGTTCTTTTGTAAAGGTTATACGCCCACTTCTTCCACGGGATCAACTCCTGCTGGACTCAACATGATCTCAAGGACCATCCTACTACCTAGACAAACATTCAGCAGCCATGAATTTCCATTCCACCCATACCTTTTAACATTTCAGGTTTTCTCTTGTTTTCAGTATGGACAATGAGCCTCTGATGTAGGACGTCTTACCTTTTCTCCTTCTGGTCTATCTTTTCTCCTTCTGGTCTATCTGCTATTCTTGTGTGTCTGTCAAAAGTGAACCAGCTGAATAAGTGGAATGACACACTGCCTTCTGCAAAGGAAGCGGGGGGGGGGCTGTAAATCCCATGTTGTGTTAAATGACTGAAGTACAGCACTTTGCACTGCGTTCTAACAGCACACGTTTCTCCATGTTTACTGCTGCTTCAATGATACATTGCCCATTGAGTGTAAGTAAAGAGCTTATGAGACGAGACAGGCATATCATCCTGTCTGAAGCTCAGCTTACACAGGCAGCTTCGCGCAGCGCGAGGAAGAGCCTCTGGGCATGACTGGTGTCTGTGTAACATTACGTTAAAATACAGCTCAGGATAGGTCAAGTATTTATTGACCTGATCTAAAAATGAGTGAGTGCCCAGTTTTCACCAATTTGAACAGAAGGTATATGACGACAGCTAAAATTCCAGAGGCTTTGCAATGACCGAGGAGTCCTCAAACTGAGCAAGATGCACAGGAGGGAGCTAGTCTTTCTGCAACAGAGTAAACAGCATAAATGGAACGATGTGACATCTTTTCCATTTGTTAAAGCCATGATTTATGTAGAAGATTATCACATGCCATTCTACAGTCCTAATCCTAGACCCTGAAGTAGCAGCGTAGATTAGAGTTTTTGAGCATTTTCTAAAGTAATGTCACTAGTAACCAGTGAGACATCTCAGGCAGAAAAGATACTTGAGCAATGAAGGGGAAAAAAACCCCTAAATATCTGTAAAATAGCCATTTTTTTCAGTGAAAGGCACACAAAGCCACACATCATACACTAGATACGCACAAGAGAGTTCAGCATTAGAACATCTTCATACCCTTTTCCCTCAAGCATCTCTGCTCCCTTTGCTGCCCAGCTCCCTTTCTGCCTGACAGCTCCTTAATCACAGTATCTCTGTCACATGCATAAAATATTATTTAACCTCCAGCACAGAGGAAAATGCGTTTATAACCTACTGGGTTTTCCCCTTTAATCTCTCTCTTTCCCCCCTAACTGCTCCCCCTCTCTTTTTAGTGGCTCTAAGCAAGAATGGTGCTAATAACCTTCATAAAGATTTATTCAGGTCCAGACAGCAGCCAACTCTCTGCGCTCTGTCAAGATAGGAGACTAAAGAAACAGCACACATGACCTCTTCTTTCTACCCAGGTGGCAGGACACACTATCCATCAGATCACAAAAGCAGCGTGGCCTCTCCTGCAAAGATGTCAGTATGTGTCATTTTAGAATTACAGAACCAATTTAATTGTGGCTGAAGCTCAACAAAGTCCCTACCCAATCCTGCAGGTTGAATGTTGCTTATGACCTCTAAGTGATATCTATCTAATAGTACTTGTGTTTCAGAGGTATTTTTGTGGTATATTTTGCTCTGCAGCAACCTGACAGTTGAATTTAACGTTCCTTCCATCTGAGCTGAATTCAAGGTGCTGACTTTAAGCTGTAAGCACTACCAGGTCTAGGATCTTACTATGTCAAAGACCTCATTCTCTGTGATCCATCTCACCAGTACTTAAGCCACGGGTGCTTTTTCTGACAAATTCTCTATTTAAACCTCTAAGGACAGAGGAAAGGATGTTCTCTATAGAAGGATATGAGCTGTGAATCTTTGCATACATAGCAGTGTTACCATGCTAGTCTACTATTTACTAGAGCAGGTACATACCTGAGCTCTGCTGGTTTTGGTGTCTGCAAAACCCTTAGAAAGCCTTTCCTGTTTGTTACTGGTATGTGGTTAATCTAAACACTTTTCAGTTATCTAAGTCTTGCCTCCTCCTTTTGACAATGGCTCTGAAAGTGAAAAGATTTCATTTAATTCCCTGCACTGCTCCAATCCTCTGACATCTAGATTTTGCTACTTTGGGGGGGGGGGGGGGGGGAAGTAAAAATGATCATGTAGCTACACTAGCGAGGATAAGTCCAAATGTCCCATTTAGTTTCAGAAGACTGTGACCCCAAGGCCAAGGCTAGACTAAAACAAAAGGCTCTACTGTACGCCCATATGGTACAAGCAGCTAAGCATGCTATAGAACCATGCAGCACAGCTCCTTTTAGAGGGAGACTGTGAAGTCTGGTGCTGCTGGCGAGGCAAGTCAGAAGCCTAAGATTCTGTCTAGTTTAATTACCATCTTTCTCCAGGCTCAAAGAAGCTTATGAGAATACAACAGTGAGGCAGAATCCTCCTCTTATGCTTCCACCTACAGAAATTCATCCGTTCCTGACCTGCCCCTATCTTCCTCCTCACCCACACCAGAGATTTAGCAGAATCTAGCCACTAAAAAATAAACCATAAAATAAGAGTACAGACTGTGTTGTGAACCGTTCTACTTGCACAAGAAAACTTCATGCCTAGCTGTGACCAGGCATCAGGCACACACTTCAGGTATTAACTGCAGACATCGATCAGGCGACACATAGTTAATGTCTGTCTGCTCCAGGCACTTGAGATACATGACAAAAGACTGAAGGAAAATGCTTCGCTACCACTGTCCATTCCAATCACGTTCAATGCAATTTACACTGTGCCCTCTGATTAAGAGGTCACAAGTAAAGCTGAAAATGGATTACAGTGCATAGTCAGCAGCAACACAAGCTTCTATGTCATTCCATGATCAAGTAACTTCATGCATTCTCCTACTTCATGGGACAAATGCGTGTACGTAATAAATAACATCCAAAGCTGCTCTCTTCTGAAGCAGCATCCTTCCTCTGAAATCATGGAAACTTTCCATCCCTTCACACAGTTAAGTAAAACAAAACCAAACCCCAAAACCATCAGTGACAAAGCAGTGAGACCATCGTAGTCTTACCCTACACTATAAAGACGATAACTAGTTCCAGTGCCATATTCCCTTGCTACTGTAGTTGAACACAGGGCTCCCGTTTGCAAACTAGACACAATTAAGCTACATTTCAGTTCCAGTCACAAGTTGCTCCGCAGTCTTGGACCACAATTATGCATTTAGCTTCTCTGAAGGAACAGACTAAGGGCAGGAAACAAAAGCGACTTTTGAGCTCTAGTGGCCGCTTAAAACAAAACCCCACAGGTCGAACAGCTAGAGAGCAAGTTTTTTGAGCCACGTTCTTATTCTGGTGTATCTCTACATCAAGCCTTGATGTGAACTTGTATTATCCATGCTCATCTCACAAAATCCCCCTCTTTTGGGGAAAGATATTTTCAGAACAATCATCCTTGCTTCTTCCATCAGTTGGAATATTGCAAGCATCAGGAGAGTTCTGAGTTACAGCCATATCTGAGAATAGTAGCAAAATTACTTTCACCTCACTGCAAAATGGGAATGTGTTTTATGGACAACACGTGGACTACGGTGTAAACAGCAAACTCTGCATGCTTGAATAACTTAATTATGATTTGTGTCTTTCGAAATTTGAAATTAGCTATACAAAAGTGGTGTGCAGTGCAAGTGAAACACAGGGAACTAACTCTTCACTTGGGGCTAAAACCCTAACAGTTAAGCCAAGAAAACTATTAAATACCTGTTCAAACATAAATCTAGCTAAATGGGTCCCTAATATTGTAAGAGTCTCAACTCAGAACGCAGACGTAACCTGCGTTACATCTCAACATCTCGTTACATCTGGATTCAGCTCAACCAACTTAAAGTAACAAGGTGAATCAGAAGTATTTTACAACCCTGGAAAAAAATAGTTATTAACCACCTGTGTTACTCACAGAGTGGGTAAAGGGCCTTTTTCTCTAGGGGGGGTCTGAAGAGCTCGGGTGCTGTGTAGCAGTGACATGCACAACACATGGGGAGAGCGTGCTTGCTATGCACTGAGTGAGTGTCTCCAGCTGCTCCCATCAAGGGTACAGACAGGATCATCTTCTGACCCCGCGGGGATTACTGCATTTGGAACTGCATCAGGAAAGGACAGCAATAATAATCTAAGGTGAAAAACTAAAGAAAAGTATAGATGCATGAGTCCACATCTGGGTTGGAGTTAGTATTGTAATTGTTAAACAAAGCTGAAAGTTTATTTTCTGAGTTTCACAGGCCTCTGGCCACAGATTAGCATTTAGTAGCAAGGAGCGTTAACCTGGAAAATGTCAAGACAGCAAAAAGCTCCGTGCGTATAACTATTTCATGCCGATACATGAGGCAGCTTGTAAGCAGGCCAGGTTATAAAGCTTCAAAAAAAATTTTCTCTTTTCCAAAATAAACAATTCCCAAAATTGAAGCGCTTCGGGCTACAAAGGAAACTAGCCAGGTTGTTTATAACACACCGCAGGAATTCTGCTTAGGGCAAATCAGCTGCAAAGAAAATGAAAGCAGAGCTCAGAAGACAGGAGGTGATTTCTTTTCTGTCTTTGTATGGGAACCTACTACAGCCTGACGGGGAATAGATCCAAGCTCCTCTCCTACCTTGGTAAGTAATAACAATGCTCCTCCCTGTTACACGGCACTTGTCTATTTGTAAAACTGTGAAAAGCATCAGCAGCGAGGAGGTTTAAAGGAAACTGTAGTGCCAAGTGTCTGTATAGACTTGCTGTATTTACACAGCAAGCGTAAGGCAGATCTGGAAGGAGAACCACAGCAATCCAGTGACCTATTTACCGCAGCTCTGAAGAAGTCACAGATAGACAGGATACAAAATCTGCAGGATGCAAGCACTATAGCAAACTGATCATGCTACACCTGAGGCTGCGAGGAAAAAAAGTCTGTCCAGCAAACACCCATCAGCACTATGCCTGCCTCATGATTACCAAAATTTGACACATTTTAACACCTTTAAAAGCTAGTTTTGTGCAAGGCCATTCATATCGCATTAATTTATTGAAATAATTCATCCAGGCCTAACTGACAGGATCCTTAACGCTACCCTGCGGCAGAAGGTGAAATAAAACAAATGAAAACACTTCACCTAAAATAAATTAAAAAATAAATTTTATCTCCTGTCGATGCCGTGAACAGGGAAGGATTTGCCCTGCATACAACACACACCTCTGACCGCAGCACTGAGTAACAAATAGGGCCAGTTTCATTCGAGGGTTGAATAGGTTGATGCTGAGGCTAGATGTATACCATATTGCTGTCAGTTGATTTAAAAATCAACTGCATTCAGCGAATACCCCACCAAAGCAGCAACTGTGCAACACTTCAGTGCTCCTGTTACTCTTACACCTAAAACAACTATTCTGCAGTTTTAACAAAGCTTCTTAAAAGCTCTTTATTACCAAGCAAGCTTTGGAACACTTTGTTACTGATGAATAACAGCAAGAAAGAGATGCTTACTCACTAAGGACTCTTTCTTTTGGAGAGACTGAATACAACTGAAGATTTCTTAAACCTCTAGAAATTGTTCTGACTGCACTGTTCGCTTCTGCTGGTCCCAGTGCCTCGCAGCCTTTTTTGCTGTCAGCTCTGCCACACAGTCCTTTAGGAGGCAAGAGACCAAAAAGAAAGCTTAAGGACTGATCCTGAAGTAATCCAAATCATACATTCCCCTCATTGCCCAGGCACTCAGTATGTCTTTCATAAAATAATTTCTAACACCCGTTACATATATTTGATTCAAAGCTTTCAACTTTTGGCTTTTATTTTTTTTTCCTCTTGCATTATAAAACACTAATAACTTTAGACATGGCACTGCTGTATTCTTGTAACAGATTCTCAATAGCTATAGAAATTTATCCCACACGTGACCCTGAAGTCTGATTTAGGATGATCTCTCCTATAGGCGGCAGGGGTCTTTGAATTTCATGGGCCATTTAATCTTTAGCCTTCACCAGAACTATTTAGGCTGCTGGTGAATTAGAAATATAGACCTTATGGAACTGTAACAGATATAATGGTAAAGCATTAGAAACTTTCACACAGGCCACCAAACAGCCAAGAGAAGGAGACAACTTACAGTAACTACTTACCTTAGACAGAAATAGGAACAAAAAATCTGAAGTGCTTATTTTATTTTATTAGTGGTCCAGCTTCTTTCAGGCAATAGCTCCTTCCAAAGTGTTGCTGTGCCACCAGCTCACATGTTCTGTTACTCCAGGGTTTATTTTAGGACCTGGGAGAATCAATCTAAAGGCCTATGTGAATGGTGGAGTCTCATTTTCATTTGCAACGGGCAATGCTCACAGACACAATGACCTACTGGCAATTACAGCAATTGCTACCCATCTGGAGAGAGATGAGAAGAGTATCTGATTCAGCTCTAAATCTTTTCCTCAAGCTCTGGAAAACACAGTGTGTTAGGAGAGGTAAATGATAAGCTTGGTAAGAGAAGTACAACAGCACATTTTGAATATCTAAAGGAACATGTCTCCCAAAAAGACCACCAAAAGAACGTGTGCTTTTTTGGAAGATCCCTCTAAAGCTTTTACGCTCCCTTACTGAATGCCTTAAGCACTATTTGGTTGATAGTTGAACTATACAGCCTTTTCTATTTACAAATGTATTTCAATTTAGATCTATACCCACCTCTGACCTCTAGAACATTGGATTTCTTGTTTTTATTAGTAGTGGTTTGCTCGAGAAGGCAAAAGCACAAAGGTAAAGCTAGAGAAATTTGTACGTACAATAAACAAGTCAACCATGCTGATGTACTCTGTGCAGGTTTCTCTACCTCCCAATTAATCCAGGCTCCACAGCGGTAATAGGGATTTAGTTTTCATAGCAAGAAGATAAATACTTAGAAATATAATTCAAGGGGAATATTGGAAAGCCCTCTTTTCCACTACTTTCTCCCTGATCTATATATGAATTATTTATTATAAATCTTCCAGCCCTGGTTTAAAGTTAAGAAATCACCAGTGGGGAGGGGGAGAGCACACAGGTAACAAAGCAAGCACAAATACTCTCAAGAGACTACGTCTCCTTCAGTTTCTGAATCCCAAATCCTGTTGTTATACAACACGTTGCCTTTTCTCAATATATCCTTCCCAACATACTACTCAAGACTCCAAGTTTGGAGCCTACATGGAAGTCTTCCAGAAAGGTGAAGCAAGTATTTTCCATTTGGCAGTTTAACAGTATAATAAATCAATAAGAAACAAGAGTAGCTATTAAAAACTGTATTTTCCCCCCCAACAGTTACATTTTTAGTGAAAAGATTAAACGACATAAACACTTCACTTTTCTCCTTGAAAAGATTTAACAGGTCAGAAGTGCCATAGATACACATGGAGGATGCATGTTAGCTTGACAATGACAGGCCACCACAATCCAGCCCATTCATTCCAGCCAGCAGCCAGAAACACACGTATCCCCTTAAATTAACCCTTTAAGGGCTGCCCCCCTTTGCACCAAAGTTAAAATTAAAGTGCCTCTTAGGCAACCAGGCAAAAATTTAAAGAATCTTTTGGGCTCATTCCTGGTTTATTTTAATAAAGAAATTTCTTATCCGGCCCCAACCAACAAGGGTAAAAGATTTACTTTCACATTGAACTTTACAAAGCTGCAACTGAATCAAAAGGACCTTTTTCATAAATAGATGTACAGTTGTTCTCATTACAGAACACTTATTTGCTCAAGATAATTTCCCTCCTTGTGCTCACAAGTCCGTTCTTCCTTTTGCGTACATTCCATGGTTTCTCTCAAGCTTTTTCCCCATTCTGAGACCATAACAGCATCCTGTCACCGTAATTTCTCGCCATGAAAATGGTCATCACGTCACAGTCAGATTCTGGAATTGTTACTTCAAATAATTAACAACCATACGAAAGGAACCAGGAACAGTTGAATGGTGTTCTGCTTTAATAGATTTTGAAACATCTTGAAGTCAGTGCAACCCACAGGAAAATCTAGAAGTATTGTAAAAATGACCTGCACATATGAGAGAAAATGAAGTGCTAGGTTTTAGGCAGCAGTGCTAGAAATTTTATGTGCAGATTCCTGAACAGTCAGTGCACTTCGGGAATTTCACTGCAGGATTTTGAGTTTGTAAATGCACGCGTGTGTGTTTCAAGGCCCTACAACTACTAAGAGAGTAAACCTGAGAGTGTCACCTGTACACTCACTATTGGACAGCTTAATGCAGCGCTACTGCCTCTTGAACAGTGCCTAAAGAAAATGGTATTATCTTAGCATCCAGATAATTTCCGTATCACTGAACAGTTGCAAGGAGCCAAACCACGTATAATTTTTCAAGTGACTAGAAACTTAGTTTATTAAAGCCCAGTGCAAGCTGGATTTAAGTTAACGATCATTAATTTTTCCTTATGTGAGAGCTAGTCTTGTGCAGCAATTAAAGGGTTAAAGTGGAACTATATGTAGTATTTTAAACAAGTTCACATATTCTCTATACAAATTTGGCAAATTCACGTCACAGCCATAGATCTCATTCTTGCAATTCCTGCAAAATATCTACAGCTCCTCTGTCAGAAGCAAAGAGAGAAGCCACCTGAACAGCCAGGTCTACCAGGAGTTCAAGGTACAGCCCACGCAGCAGCACAGAACGGCTGGTGATCTCCACGTCCCAGCTTAAACAGGTAGACTTATTGAACTAAATATGCTTTCGACACATGCTCCCAAAAGAGCTTGAGGCCACAGAGCAGATGAGTATGGAAAAACTGATTGCATCTGAAACACTGCAGCCAATAGGAAATCAAAAACATGATTTCAAAGCCAATCAAAAAACCAAAACAAACCCCCAAAAGCAAGCATTTATATGTGTGTAGATGTAATAAATATTGCAAAGCACATTTGTCTTTTTCCCCCCAAGTCAGTAAGTATAAAGAAATAACCAATGCACCAAAACATCAGCTTTCTGCAATGAAAATGTTGAAGTCAGCAAAATACCTGCAAGCTAACTGAAGAGAAAGCATTTGCATTGTCAACCAATCACAAGTTGCTTCCAGTTCTATGCAGCCAAATCAAACCCTCTTCAAATTCACAAGTTTGACCTAAATAAGCACCACAGCATGAAAAGCTTCTTTAGAAGTAGGATGTCAAGAGACTTTCTTTAAAATATAAAATAAAATGCGAGATCAAAGGTTTTCATTGGTCAAGTTTGAAAAATGGTCTTCCTTTAGCCAATCACAGCCTCTCCCTTTGAGCCAATCAAAAATACACCTTTAGGTTTGTCCTTAATTAACACAGCCCAGCTGAGTAGCAAAAACTTACAGGAATGGATGGCTGTGAGATGCATTCTGAGGGTTGGGCAAAGGGAAACAAAATTACAAAGGAGAAGGAATACCAAGGAACAATTAGAGTGGGCAAAGGAACTTATTAATGCTCAGCCATCCTCCTCTATCTTCAGGAATCTCACTGTCCTCTCCAGTTCTGTGTTGTTCAGGTGTCCTGTAGTTACTGTCTTCTGTCTTCCGTCTCTGATCTGGAAAATGCCATCACAACATCCTCAGCACCTGTAATAACAATGGATACAGGGAAATGTGTGCCATAATTACTTCCTTTAAAGAACAGTGGATAGATGCAGTACCCAAACTGTTATTCTACACATCCATAAAATGAACAGGAAAGGAAAAAGAGGACAGAAAGAAGAGAAAGCTGTGTTTTCTTATTTTTCTGGGACTGGAACCTGAAGTGGTCTAAAGATTTCAACAGTAGATTTAAAACGTTCCTTTGCAAGCCTAAGGAAATCAGTTTGTTTTTAAAGAAAACCAAGACTTGATTTCACATATTTCTAAGAAGCAAGAATTAAAAAAAAAAAAAAAAATTCATATGATTGTCACCGCAGGCATGTAGAGATAATCTCCCCCCCCCCCGTAAACTCTGGCACTGCATAACAGACTTACTGAGCTTCTCTGAAGTATGAGGAACTCAACTGTTCAATAAAACTTGTACTGCCCTATGCATCACACTGTCCTTTTTAAGTGACATTTAGACATTCTTTATCTTTACATCTAGATATTAATTACTCTTTGCTTTTAAGAATAAAAATTGTTTTACTAGGCCAGCTGAAAGGTTTTTGATCCCCCGCCCCGAAAAATCACTTAAACACCCTTTATAAACTAACATGTCTTGAAAACGTTCCATTCTCTAATGGAAGTGCAGTATTTTCAAACTGAAGGCTTCCATTTGCCCAGGGAACAGATACAGCTTTGCTAAGTAATGCTTTTATCCCTAACCTGAAGAAATCTTTTCTGTAAGAATTCAGTGTGTGGACTTTCTCAGTTATTGGATTTTTTTTTTCTTCCCCAATTGAGGCGATCAACTGTGTATAATTACCGTCAAAACTCATGTCCCCTAAGCACAGAAAGATGTTACTACCTTCCTGTAACCATCTCCAAGTCTTTGCAAACTTGTGTGGTCTTTCAAGTGGGCATTTATAGTAGAAAGACCTGAATGGCTTGAGAATCGTGTCTGATAAAGGCTTGTAAAGAACATTCCATGCTAAGCTCTCATGCTTCAAAAAGATACCTTGAGATCTTCAGAAACAAAACAAAAAAAATCCGTTCTCCGGACTTCCCAACTATAGAGCATGGCCTAACAGGCACTTAAAGAGAAATGTCTTCAGGACAATATGGAAATAAAAATACATCATACAGTAGTGTCAAAGCAGTGGTTTAAATCAATACCTCTAGTCTAGACAAGAACTGGAAAACAACCCTGAAGGGCCGAGTGCAGTATTTTTAATTTCTGGTAAAAATCTGATCCCCAAGAAAGTCAGATAAAAGTAAACGCTTTCTTTCATCTGTAGATCCTCTAACAGCATTTACCTAACTGATTAGAAAGTACGATGAATCCTCCAGTCACTATGTAATTTCTAAAAATTATTTCCTCCATTCAAATGATCCTAAGTGTTTAAGTGCAACAGATGACTCTCAATGACCATTCTGGCCTTCATTAATTAATTTGGTCTGCTTGGGATAATTTTGCTTATTAAGTTTTTCTTCAAAGCTTCTATTAAAGGATTAGACAACAAAGCAGAAAATGCCAAAAGCAACACTGACTGCCTGTCCCATTCAGGTAACTGATCAGCTCTACAGAATTCTCTTACTGGGGTTTGGAAAGTTCAAATTCAACTTGGATGGAGCATCAGCATGTAAAAATTCTCCAGTCTTTTACTTGAAGCATATCAAGAAGCAGATTTCAGCTTTGTGCCCCAAGCAACTTCTGCCTTATCACCTGCATACAAGGTAAAAGAAAGACGACTAATAAAAACTCATCTGTTATCGTTAGATGAATTCCATTTCTCAGTTATCTAATTTGCTCTTTAGTTGCGATATAGAAGGAAAAGTGGCCAAAAAATGGGGGAGAACAGAAGGTTGTAAACTCCCCTTGCTAATATCCTTAAAAACTAAATCAATGCTTATGAAATGCAACTACATTTATTTTTATACACTTCACAATTTATTTGTTATACGTACTCAAAGGAGGAAATATTAAGGACCAAGCAGTAGTTTGTTTTTCATATGTAGGACCCCATCATAGAACTACATCAAAAACTGCTCTGATGCACCCTCTTGCCAACACTCAGAAGCCCTGCAGCCATCTCCCTTTTCATCTCCTCCACAAACTGTTTTTTCCCTTGATCAGAACATAAATGATATATAGCACTAGGATCAAGCTCTGAATTAACAAGTTGCCATGTTGATTTTTTTTTTTTTTTTTAAAACACATAAGAACTACTAGCCTCTGCAAAAAGAAGGATTTTATTTGCAAGGATTCTGAAAAACACTTCTGTGCTAAAAAGAGAAGGGAGTAACGGCACTTAGAAGCATTAAGAAAGCAAGTGCACATAAAGCACCACCTCTGCCACTGTATTTTACATGCATCCCCCTTTAAAGTCGAGGAGGCTTTGCTATGCAAGTCCAGAGCAGCTGGAGTAGCCTAGCAACTGCAAAATCACAGATGACGTCACATTAGCACAAGAGATGAGCTGGATTACTTAACAGATGTTAATTGTTTTCCTGGGGTCTCCCCTTTCTACAGTCTAAATATGAAAAAAATTCTTACAAGCATCCTTACAAGTTTCACGCAGAAAAGGAAATTTCATTCCAGATAATCGTGCAACCCCATAAACACCCAGGTATTTCCGCCTGTCCCGAACAATTCCGGCTTTCAGCACTGTTCCTATGCACAGCCCACTCTGCCGAGCACACAGCCGTTTAAAACACATGATGAGCAAAAATAGCTTTCGGCACAAAGGATGCTGGGAATTCTGCAGTTCATTTTGGCTTTCACAATCAGAATAGCTGTCGCTGAAGGGCAGGTTCACACTCAGCTAGCTCCTGTTCTAATTTTCTGGGCCCACCTGGCACAGCTTCAATACCAGTATCACTGTCAATATGAACTTCTGGTAACTTGCCGTTTGCCTGGACTTTGACTAGGAAAAGAGACGGGAGTACAAGAAATAGAGCTTGTCAATACAACAGAAAAAGCCAAATGTCAGAAGTGTGTTCTGTTTGGAGGAAAAAGCAAGAGTACAATAAAGAATACAGCGTAGAAGTGTGGAAAATGCTTAAATACCTATAGTATTACTGAATTATTATTACGTGCATCCTAAAGGAAGAAGCAGAACAGTGGATGGAGAATGGGTCTAGAATTCAAGGTTTTGGTCTTTCACAGCCAAAGCTAACTGCACATTCAGTGTGCAGTACCTTTGTTTTACCACCAATGTAATTACAATAACTACAGTTTTAAAGTTACCTGAATTCATGAACAAAGTGCATGTGTTTTTGTGTTTGGTTTCTTTTTTTTAATCATAACATCATCAAAAAGCATGCTCCCTCTCTGATGTTCTTTAGCACTTTATAATACATAGTTTCCCATATGGTACTTTTTAAATTAATATGGGCAATCAGTGCAAGAACCAAGGTGGGCAAACAATTCGGTAAGGAAAGATTACAAATTGTGTTTGAAAGGATAATCATTGGACTGAAAAGGAGATTACGACTGCACTTTCTCAACGGTTGGCCTTTGCACCAATTTTGCTTAATACTTTCATAAATGATCCTGGAACAGAAAAGTAGTCATATACTAATGAAATCTGATGGCAATACAAAGTTAGAAAGTTCCGCCAAAACACCAGGGAGAAGCAAAACAAATATACAGGAACGAACAGGAGAGCAGTGAAGACCAGAGGTGGCAAAAGGGGTTTAGCTATTCATTTTAGAAAGGAAGGAAAAAAAAAAAAAAAAAAAAAAGATTAGAAGTGATGTATTTCTATGTCTCACGGTACAGTTTTAAACAAGATTAGTAAAGAATGGATTTTATACACAATTCTGAATAGTTTTATTTCCTGCTCCCTCCTCAGTTCCTTCTGTTATTTGGTAGAACTGCCAATGTTTTCATTTGCAGAAATTACATGCAACCCAGCATTTGCAAGAGCCTCAGGCAATTGCCTTTAAAAAGACAACTTGATCTATCAAATGAGAGATAATAATACCTTCCAGGTAGACAAGTAAGTGGGTGGGTAAACCCGAAGGCACAACACCCAACAGAACAACATCGTGCAGTAAAGACTCAAGCCCATGCCGATTTCTTTTATTCCCACATTAAAGGTCCAACTTTATCCTTAGTGAGGTGATACGTTACTACAAAGAGGAAGACATCCTTTGTCCAAACAACAGCAGCCACATAGAAGGTTCTTGCAGGCTATCTAATCTGATGCTAGCATGAACAGGACCATCTACTTCACACCAAAACCGATGGTTCCCAGACAGTGTCAGCCCAGTCACTTTCAACACATGTATCGGTTACCCTCTGGGTGTTGCACCTCGTGGCCTTATTTTATATTCACTAACAAAAGAGACAGTTCGTTATTCAGCACTTCTCCATTCTTCACGAGTGCTGTGACCGGAACCAGTTTGTTCAGGGGACTTGCAAAAAGGGAAGATACCTCCATGTTTGTAAGCCAAGTAGTTAGTTGTAAGATAACAATGCCACAACCTCTTGAAGGGCGGTAAGTCCTACTGGTTTTAGCTGAGCGTTTCAATGATCTGAAAACAGAATGGAAGACTTCTCTGCTGAACTCGAGTAAGGGTAAGAGCACAGTATGCAAATGAAAGGGGTACGCTCATCAGTGCTTTCAACCTTCCAGAAGCCACTTATGGAGCATGATTATTTCTGAAGATGTCCTGCAGCAAAAAAAGCCTGGGTGACATTTGTCCAGGAAAAGGTCATCCGCATCCACATTTCTCAGCACAAAAGCAGGTTTTGTTCAAGTCCAGTCCTACAACCCAAACTATCCAGAGCTAAATGAAACCAATCTAACAAGTCTGCTCATTAAGCAATTCTACAGCTGCCTGTGCTCATGTACAAATACAAACATTTCCAGAGAATAGAGCAGGGGTTTCTATGTGGTGAAAGGAAAGCAGGGATTAAAGTACTAGTGAATAGAGCGTCTGCTGCAGCCCCACTTGGCTCCCACAACAGATGTTTTCTTTCTAATCAAGTAAAAAAAAAAAAAAAAATTTAAAAAGCAGAGCACAGGTTATAAAGTTAAGCTGCACGTTGCCAAAAGCCCACAACTAAGACAATAGGATGGTGAACCATGTTTACTTTTAGCACATCCTTCACTGAGCTTTGCACTTCCAGTAATTAACGTACAGAACAATGAAAAAGGCACATTTATGCCTGACCTCCTACATTCTATACATATAACTTCTCCCTCCACAGCTGTCCCTTTTCTGGGCATGCATTTCTACACTGAAATAGAGACTTACATATACCCAACAAAATATTCCCCATCTTCTTTCATGAGCGAAGCGTTAATTGCCACAAACTTTCAGACATGGAAATACTTCTCCCGCTTCTTCTGCCTTACACTTCCCCACCCTCATCCTTCCCAGAAATTAACAATAAGCGACTGGTAGGCCTATGTCCTATCTTAAAAAGCAATAGTGACAGTCTTACCCCACTAACTTTCAAAAACATCCCGCTGCAATTATGTTCTAATTGCAGTTGTTTGGATTGCTGAATTTAGTAGTTCTTTTACACCACTGGGACTTCAGTCTTAGCAAGCCAAGATGATCTGAAGGTTGAATGACTTTACCGCACAGCAGTAAAGATTGTAGATAGCCACTGAGCTCAGCACATGCAACTGCTAATCAGTTCACCTAAGCTTCAGAAAATTTCGCCAAGATGACTGAAGCTAATGCTTTCCACAGCAAGTACTCAGCTACAGTGACATCAAGCCAGTAGGGTACAACTGGATTAAAACCACACTACCTTAACACAAAGGAAGATGCTGACGCATCTAATAGCTGCTATTTCCAAGTGTTCTTTGAATGATGAATAGATACATACACCTGACTTGTTTGTAGTCACCTGCAAAATTAATTAAACCCGAAAAGCCTTTAGAGATCAGAAGGTTAAGCCTGTCATGAATTTCTGAAGGCTGTCAAATTAAAAAAAAAATTCTTTACTTCCCTCAAGATCTTTGTATACACACATTTCTTCAATCACCTTCCAGCAACTATCTCCTAAACATTAACTTTTCTCTGAAATTCCCAGTATTAGTACCCTAGTCTGGCATTCTAAAAATACAACATGCACTGCTACGAGGAGCAGCGTGTTAAAACAAGCATTGTGTTCAAAAGAACAAAACTACACTGAGAAGAGCTCTATCTCCATTTCTCCACCACTATCTGATATTTCATGAGCATGGTCCCCCTCCTAACTCCACAAGCAGCCTGGGTTCTTTTTTAATGCCCTACAATGCAGAGAATGCGTCTAACCTAGCCGAGGCATGTGTTTGCATCTCAGCTTTGCCCTCCCCAAGGGACCAGCTTTCTTCAAGAACCAGCACGACACTCCTGTTGCTATAGGAACAACAGAGCTGTAATCACCAAGGTCTTAGTATAATTCACATATCATGCTTACTAGCTGCACAGCTTCCATTTACAGATTTGCCAGAGCAGCGACTTAAGAAAGCCAAGTGCTAGCCTACCATTTAGAAATGGAAGTAACTGGGAAACAGGAAATATGTTTTTTATGCAGGAGATGCTTCTGTGTATATAACTTCCTGAGAAGCATTTTGCTTGTATTAAAAATATGTGAGAAAGCCTTAATTTCATCATTTCAAGCTCAAGAAACCTAATGAGTCTGAGCTGCGTTAGTTCTTGCTGCAATGCAGGGAAGACAACTAATATGTTAGTACCTCAAAACAGCTCATGATTACATCCACTGTCTAGCATATGCACTGGTTGAACACAGATGCCTTTGGGTTCCTCCGTTATTCTTGAAGCCATAAAAACAAAACAGCAACCAACCCACAGGTATCAGCTAAAAAGCTCCCTGAGTAAAGAAAAATGCCCTATGTTTTGCACTTTCATATAGGTGTTAACAACATTACAGCAACGATTGAAAAATAAAATGGTTATAAAAAATGTGAGCATGACATTAATGTTCAGTCTCTTAATTAATACTAAATTTAAGTATTAAATACTTCAGCTTAGAGTTTTATAACTGTTGTTCAGGCTTTCCTGGGTTACTGAGATCTCATCCCCTCTGCTAGCAGTTCACCTGTCAATGGATAATAAAGTATTTTTAATACATCAGATAAGCCTCATAACTGTCATGGATGCAACACGACTGTCTGGATCAGTTGGAGAAGAGAACGGGTGAACAGGCCAAAGTATTTATAAAAATAGTTCAAATATCAAGCTATGAACAGAATCCAGACATCTGAATTGCCTAAATGTTCCGTGCTCTTGGTGGAGCGTAGCCTGTGTTAGGGAAACAGTACCTCTAGAGAAGTGTATCAAAGTCAACACACTGAAGGACTAAGCACTTCCTCAGATTCTGGAATACGCTGAAAAGAAAGGGCAAATAGATCTGGAATTGGGGGGGGGGGGAGAACAAACTATTTTAAGACTAGAATACATGTTCTGGTCATTCAAGATACCTTCACAGATCTGTTGTTCTAATACATGTTGTGGTTATGAATGTAAAGAGTTTAGAACACACACCAGAAAGATTTGCACTAATTTCTATTTGGTATATACAGCACATTAGAGAGCCCTGGACATATGTCATTATTACCTGATTTACACAAAGATATTCAGTAATGCAATCAGAATTACTTTGAGCTTCCTGTCAGGAAAACAAGATTCCCTTCAACAGTATACCACGTAGATGCTTCAAGAGTGAAGGTGTTCCAAATGTACCTTTCAAAGGTAAAAGGAGATCTGTCATTTTGTACGTCTGAATTGATAATTCCTTTTGAAAGCAAGATAGGAAATAAAAAGATAGAGTTTAATTTCTTGTCTTCCTATGAAAATAAGCGCAAACTGAAGGGGAGTCTTAGACTTCAGGCTTGTTCAAAAATTACAGAGGTATTCTAAGGTGCTTCTTGACCAAAATTAGCAATTAACTTCTATTGCTGAACCCTAAGACAGGAAGCAGAGTATCATGCAGGAACTTTAAATAGCAGAGATATTGTTATTAATACTGGCTCACTGAAGGTTTATGGCACAAACACTTGAATTCAGCAGGGACAAGTGTAAACTTCTTTCTTCAATGCACTGTCACGTTGCTGCAAATATATATTGGACACATAGGTTGCAGTGACTCCCTGTGGTCAAACAAATAGACTCAACAAAGAAGTTGACTGATCTTTATCAGAAACCATAGTAGGGAGCACCATACAGTGATAAACTCAGCAGTTCTACCTCAGGTAATTATTATGAGGCCACCAGCCAGCTGTTCTAAGACAGTATTTCATGGATACACAACAAAGAAAAGCATAAAAATTGTAACAGAGGCCATAATACGCTTACAAAATTCTAGACCATCCATCCTCTATACTCTTCTCAAAAAAAAAAACAAACCCAAAACCGAAACAAAATGACCTTCCTGTAATTCTGGAGCCGGACTGCAGCATTTTTAAGTGACACACAAAAATTTGCAGGTCTATAAGAAAGCTTTTAGAGTGCTAAGGCCAAGAACGTCATTCCCTTTTTTGGAACGAAATAGGGGTATGAAACCAGCTTTCTGTCTTGTGTGTGTCTGCTGGAGGAAAAGGACTCTAAAGATAGGTCTGGGACAAGTTAGGCTGAGAGCAGTCTGTCCTACTATTGGAAGAAAAGATTGTGAAAGCCACTAACATACTAACTCTTTGTAAGTTACCCCTTAAATAACACACCTTTTAGTTGTTGTGTAAGGCAAGTTGCATAAAGGAACAAAAAAAATCCCCCAGAGGAGATTCAACGGAAACAGCAGAGAAGTAGGGAAGAAACTTCCTTTAAGCAATCTTGAAGAACACAAAGCATTTAAGTACCTCAGTGTGTGGACTTGGGAACAGGTTTTTCAGCGCAAGATAATGCCATCTAGTGGAGATGGAATCTCCGTTAAGATGGCAAATTGGACACCTATGCAATTTGTATTCTCGATTTCCAATGCTTTCATAATCGACCCTTCCTGTTTCACCAACACCAGGATATAGCAAAAGTACAGACAGACGGCAATGACTGCTGCTGCGTGAGCCACCACACCTAAGAGCAAAGAGCAACATTATCATAGCTGACTGTTAGAAATCTGGAGAGATTTCTAAGGAAATCAAAGTCCTGAGCAATAAATTATAGCTGCTTATGTCTATACAGCATACTACAGCTTCATCTTTCTCCAAAGGAAAAAGTATTTGGCTAGGTATCCTCATTTTCATTTGTTCTTCATGCTATTCACTACTTAATTTGGAGAGATGGCATCTGAATATGAAAAGAACCAACATCCTTTCCCACTTCTCTAAATATTTAACTATTTTATTTCTTTGTTCTTTTTTCCCCTACCAAGAAAAGTCTTAACGGTCAGACCACCAGCGTAATTATAACTTGGGAGGATCGAAGGAAGATTGTGGGGTCAAACCTCCCAGGAAAGACAGCAGTGTCTCAGATTAGATCAAAGCAAGCATCAACAGGGAGGGCTTCGCTTCCCTATAGGAAAAGTTTTAAGAATCTTCAAGGATTTAAGAAAATGATGACAGAGAAATCAGTTAGCATCTGTTCAAATACGGGACAAAGACAACTTTTTGAACAACGTATGAAGCTCTTACATTTCCTGTATCGCATGATGAGAGAGTCTAGAAGCAGACTAAGTAACTGTTGGTCTCTCTTTTGATTATATTTAAAAGCTATGTCAAAACTCAGGTTTTTGAGTCTCCAAAGCCATCTACAAAGTGAGAAAATATAATTTTACAGATAATAAAATCAGACAGTTTAGACAAGAAAGTTAGATCAAGCTGTGCAGGAGCACAGCTGTACAAAGTATCTGTGTCCCCTGGCTGGACTTCTGTTCTTATTATCTCTTCTTTGCCAAAGTGCAGGTAATTCAGCAGATATTTTCATCGTGAGAAATGTAACTACTTTAGGGGTGATGCTGAAAAATACCAACTGCAACTAAGACAGTCTTTCTTAACTGAGTACGTCTACCTCAGTTTTCGATGAGAAACCGGCAAATTTTCACTTCAGACTGGCAGAAAAGTCTATGAATTCTGAGCCAGAATATACAAGTATATCTATCTCCATCAATCCCCCAGCTATGTGAGGAATGAACACACAGGCTTAAAACTGAAGAGCAAGTTTGCGCAGGTTGTGTTTCTAGTGGTTTTCTAAATGTCTTAGATCTATATTAAATTTCTGCTCAGCTCAGTTCTTTCTGGCATACGAGCCTTAATTTTCCTTCAATACCAAATTCTACATTATGAATGTGATCTGGCACGAGGCCTTTGAAGGGGAGAAAAAAAAAATTCAGAAAGAAACGTTCAGGTTCAGAAGAGATTAGTAGATTCAGAGTAGCACCACACATTTTTTTACCAAGACGTCTGCAAAGAATTCACAAAAGCAGCACGTACTTCATCCCCTTAATGGGAATCTAAACAAACCAAAGCAGATTTCTGAAGTTATTTCACATCTACTACCCTCATCCGGGAATTAATTACGTTGTGCAAATTAAAGAAATGCAATGGGAAACAAATCCCTCCTATTGCTAAACTCTCCCTCTGCTGAAATAGTAACATTGCACTTCCACATTCATGGAAATGTGAAAAACAAAAGACGTTGTTAGATGATTCCATTTTATTTTGTGAGAAAAGTGTTATCAAGCAACTAGAGGCATAGTAACTAAATTATCATACTCATAACAAATTGCTTTTGTACTTTAGAAATCCGTATCTACTTTACATTGTACTTTGTTATAAAAGTCCCAGTTTGAAGCGTACAAAGAAAGTGCTTGCCATCCCCAGTCTTTTTCATTTTTAAGCACAGGTGTCCAGTTTAAGAACAAATATAAAAATTTAGATGAAATTCGTCTTATGCAGAGGATCCATACTGAATACAGTAAGACATGCGCAGAACTAGAAGGACCTATGCATACCTGAATTTAACTTCGACTATAGCAAAAAATCAATCAAGTTAAAATTTTTTCCATTTCATGTGTTACAGAGTAGGAAGCTTACATGCATTTAGTTCACAGGACTTTGGCCATCAATGTTTTGAGTTATCATGGAGAATAAGACTTTAACAATGCTCTTCATCCTAATGAATCTTAGGTATGGCCAAGACTGACTTTACCTGTTAAAATACAACCACCTGTTGAACAGTACACTCTAGTTCTCTTCCAAAGATTATAGCAGGCAATGACTTGCATATCCCAGATTGCAGGATGGGTTTAAGTAGGTGGCATATTATTACAGAAATACAGGAACCTAAATTTAGTATTTTCTGAGACCGTTCTCAGATTAAACAAACACAAGGCAAACAAATCCAGTACTCACCCTGATCAATTGAGTGTTGAGGAAGCTGGCTAAGTTGGCTATTCACTACACCTGCATATGTGCGCAAGAACTCCTCTTCACTAGCAGTCAGCTGGAAATGTACAAAGAGTCAGTCAGCAAAAAGGAAAATGAAGAAAGACTGAAGATATTATCTTCCACTTCCCAATAAGAGATGTCACAGTTGCCTCTATTCTACTCTTCAACGGTTTAATCAACTGTTGTTTGTGCAAACTATACCATCAGCAAGGACACAGCATCATGCACTCATGGAGAGATTCAAAGTCGCCTTAAAACAGTTGCTTTATTTTGCTGGTTTTCCAGTAATGAAAAACTTTACTGTATATCTAGGAATGATCAGATGCTGAGATTTAGTTTCAGGCATCACAAGCCTCATAATATTTAAGCAAACATCAATTGTGTTTAACTGCAGATAATGGTTAAATTAATGATGGCTAAAACAATTTAGTGATAAAACCAGACCATCACCTGCCCATCTCAGTAAGCGCTATCCCAGTTACTACAAAATTGTCTGGAAAGCCACAAAATAGGGGCTATGACAGTGCATCTTACATTTGATCCCATCTTCCTCAGCATGAGTAGGACTCTCACTTTCTGCTGAATATACATCTCCTCCGGACTCTTTCCGGGGACGCCCTCACGGTTCATTCCCCTCCTGCCAGCTCCTGGATTTCCTGAAGATATAAGATCAGAAAAAGACAAACTAAAATAGGTAATGGGGTATAATAGGAATAATAGGAAAAGTTTAATTTCCGAACTACCTATTTTTCACCAGCAGGCAGACCACTTAATAGCCTGGGAGAGTAAGGAATCACATGCTTCATCAGAGAAATCCTTAAAAATTTGAACAGCTAATTGGGCCTTACATATGCAACTCAAACATTCAAAGAAGCTGATGTTCTCATCCCTACTAGCTCATTATCTGTTGTTACATTACAGCATGAGTAGAAAAAGAGAATTCTAACAACTAGATGAAAGAATCACCCTGGCAGAAGAGTCTGTGGTTTTGGCTTTTTCCCATAAATAAGCACAACCAGTATGAAAACAGGATGCAGAATGCACAGCCATCCAGCCTGCAATGGCTAAACAAAAGCTGGATGAAATCTAAACTCTTAAGTCTTTCTCCTCTCTCTTTTTTCCTTTTTATATCATATAAAAAAGGCCACTGCACTTTTGTAAAAGTTAATAAAATTTATTAAATGGTTTTGGAGAGAAAGAAGAGCTAAGAGGAGCAGGGAAGGAGTAGAGTTTATCATCCTTTCTCGTATCATTTAAAAGCTGAAGTTTTGCTTTTCTATTTCAATAAAAAATAATTACGTTATGGAATAAACAGACTATGCTATCTAAATTGTATAGTGCAGAGCATGATTATACTTTGTTGTCTGAGTATCTGGTAATTATTTAAGTTCCACAATAGGGTGTTTACCAAGACAAAAAAAGATGTTTAGGCACACTCTTCAGCTGCTATTAAAAATTATCTTGGAGCATGTTTTTTAAGTGAACAATAGTAAAAAACTAAACTTCAAATTTAGAAAATAATGGTCCTTCAAATAGTACACTAGTACAGCAGTGTAACAAACTAAACTAACCTCTTAGAAGTACTGGGTGTTGGAGAAACGTAACCCCCGCTAAGGGATCTGTGGATGGAGGTGTAAGCCAGCCACTCTTCCACCATGCACAGCTCGGAGAAGTGGCTCCAGACCAGTTCTCCAATCAGTTCTCATTCACAGAACTGGGTCTGGTCCTCGGCTAATCTGTAAGCCTGCTTTCCTGAACCTTAGCAACCAAGGAAATACACTACACACGAGGCATGCTTAGTGAAGACTGGATCACAGCAGGTTCAAACACACCGTCTTCCATGTAATGTTTTCCTGTAGTCATTACCAACCTCTCCCCTCACTTTATTTTCATTAGTACTTTTAAGGGAAAGTAATCTGGGCGTGGAAAGCATTTAAAATTACACATAGGCCCTCCTGAGTGAGTCAGAAGTAATGCAAACTTAAGTAGCAGCTGCTGGGATAGGCTTTACCACCCACATTACTTAGCATGAAGATAACAGTAGTAAAAAGTGGAGAAAGCTATATCACCAGTCCTACTTGAATAAGTTTCCAGTGGGAAGATTTGCATTACGCTGTTTTGCTATAGATGGTTCTGCTTGGAAACTTGCAGCCTGTAAATGTGCAAGGTGATCATATTTTTTTGCTATAATCAGCAAACTGCTTTCTGAAGGGGGAATAAAACGATCCCATATTTTTGTGTAGTGTCAACTCAAATAAGTAGATTGGATTACATTACTAAGCATATACTCCGCAGTGCAATTTACGGAGTGCTCATAAGTGATGTCAATAGTAAGACAATGAACAAAATAAGACAGTGAGCAAGAAACATTACGTTATGCATATCCAGAGACTGATAAAACAATCAATGTTTATCAAGACACCAAGTAAGTCTGAAAGGTTGTGACTGGTTCTTAATATTATACTAATACCTACTTTTTTTTTAAAATATTGTTACTTGAAGAGGGAAGGTGCTGTACTAGTAGCCAAAGAAATCAATTTAGAAAAGAAAAAGCACAACAGCAAAAAACTGAAATGTGGTAACACACCTATGGTTTAAAAATGGAACAAATTATATGGGATATCTATCAGTAGGTGGCACCATATACAAGCACCAAGAAAATGCCACAGCTGCCCCCATCCCAGCTAGAAAGACCACATTTCAGCATTCCTCTACACATCAGATATTACAAGAGATTTGTAGTCTATACGTGCCATTATTCATTGTTTTCCATCATAATAGTCTTCCAGTTGTTTATTAATTTTTCAAACTTTAAAAAGGGTGATGGAAATTCCTATCTAAACCTGGTTCTTCTAAAGTAAACTTCAGCCAAGATGGATTTATCATGAAGCTACCTATTTAACAGGAAGGGTGAAAATACTAAAGCCTGCCCATTCAGCAAATGCTTCACAAAGTTAGTAAGGAACATGGGGAAAAAAGCACTCAATACAGCTCAAAAGCTACCAAAATATATGTATAAAGAGGTTAAATCAAGATTACAGAGCAACAGCGCTTTGCTCTTCATACACTGCGCAATTATTTTGGGTGACAGCCTCAGCCACCACAGCTTTTCCTACTTGACGGCATCAAAGTAGAAAGACACAAGTCTTAAGACAGTAGTGAGACCCCAGCATGAAAAACTTTAACATGTCTCTGTTCCTGTTACATAAAGCTTTTATAAGACACTGTTTAGGATGACAATACTACCCAGCATACATTACATCAGTAAATGTCCAAAACCACTTACAAAGCTAGTCTATGCCCAGAAGACAGCACAATCCATCTTTACAGATTAAGGACTGAAAAATCTTATCAAAGTACTTATCAACTCTGCTTTCTCAAGAAAACTGCATTAACATGCTATACATAATGAAAAGTTATTTAAGCAGAATTTCTCTAACCCTACAATTCTTTCTGGCAGATCGATGAAGTCATCGTCCCCCCCGTCCCCAACTAATAAAACATCAGAGATTTCCCTGCCAACATACCTGCTTCTAAAAACCACAGAAGATCAGATAACCCACGTGTTCAGTCCCGATTAATGATCGTATCTGGAAAAAATGTATGAGGAAACTGCCCTGTGAAAACAAATGAGCAAAGAATTACAGAAATATACAAAGCTGAAAACCAGAAAGACCCTTCATTCAATATGCTTTGAATCACAGTCTGCTTTAGAACACGGTGTAGCCAAAATTCATCAAACTGTAGGCTTGTCTGGAGTTTGTAGACCCTTTTTATTTTTAAATAATAAGTTTTTTAAAGGTCAAGCTATTCTTCATCTGTGAGATTTACACCCTGACCATACCAATGATATTCCCAATCACTTGAGAATGGAATGCATTCAAGCTTTGCATTCTTTAAGAAGCTTTCAGCATAAAACCCAACTCCCTGGAAAAAACAATAAACGTTGTGACATGTAATTTCTTCTAGTAGAAGAAAAAGAAAATAGGCGTAGCTTACCAAAGATTTGAGGAAAACTAGGGAGAAATGTAAAGCATGCTGATTCTGACCAAAATTATTGTTTTCAGCTATGCATACGTTATCTGAATATAGCAATTATGAAGACTGGCACTTGAAAGCTGGGCTGGAAAACCCTTTGCGCAGAATTTTTCAGACCAACCTCACTGTTCAGCCACCAACAGCTAACAGTTATAGACTATTTTTTTTTTTTTAGACTCCTGACATATTTCTGAGCATATTTTACAACTGACACTGGGTATCAGGGCATGGTAAGAATTTGTAACTCTTCCTATCCATCACATTAGCCTCTAAGGCAAGCAGCTCAATCTCACAAATGAAGTGACAGTTCAAACCCTCTGCAATATGCAGTGAAATAGCAAGTACCTGCTACTCACGACAGCATCACAGCTAGAATCATTTAATTAATAGCATAAGTTGCTGTACTTTTAATTGAGTTTCTCATCAGGGAAGATATGCATACCTGCACCATTTGTTAATAAAGCGAAGACAGATCTAGACTAATTCAATTTCTTTCATGGCTGTTCACCTCCCCATGCAGATGTCATTACTAGCAGGGAAAAAAGACCAGAGCAGCTAAAGCTACTCAACTGTTCTGTGCACCAGGTTCATCAGAGAAATGCTGAATCCAAAATACCTGCTAGCTTCACCCATAGGTTCTCTACAGTGTCTCTTACTAACAAGTGTTGGAAGCAGCTGAGCTTTATCAATGGCTTAAAGGAATAATTTCACCACTCCAGAGGAGAGAAATTGCCTGCTCTGAAAGGATTATTTAAGCCCTACCTCACTAATTAGCTCCCACTGTTCTTGCCCTCTAAATATGCAATGCAGTCCCAAGAAAGATTATCTACAGCAATGACAACAGGACAGTTTGCAGTAACTAATTGCTGTTCTCATTTCTACGGACTTCAAAGACACACCCCCCACCACTGTACAAATACTCACCACACAACCGTGTGAACTCCTTCCTAAAGAAAAGGATTAGAGCAGGGAAGTAACCACTTCTGAGATGCACTTCTGTCCTACCGACAGTAACAGCATATTTATAGTTACCATTAAAATTCCCCACGCACACCCCAAATTGCAAATAATAGTAATAATAGTAATCTACGCATTTGTTATATTTATCACCAAATACAAATGGAAATAGAAAGATCACAGAAAGATCAAAAGTTTTCCTAACCCTATACATTCAGAGGAATTCAGCTGAGAACCAAAACAGCCTCCACAGGCCACTTTCATGACCAGCCAGAAGGCTTGTATCACAGACAGTTTCACTTTTCAAGCAAAAGTCTAGTCCCTCTACAAGTCAGCAGCAGCACTCAAAACATGCTGTCTTTGTCCGATCCACGTGGCTGCCCCCAGCTGAACTCACCTCACCACGGTCACAACAAATACATGGGTGGAACTTCAAGCTTGCACACCAGAACTTGAGAACTTGTCTGATAAACCATAGGGCGCATCCTCTGAATAACAAGCACCTTTACTGCTAAAGGCTCCAAAAATGACTAGAGTAAATAAATAAATAAGAAGAAAAAAAAATCAAGTTTCATTACTTTTAAGAGAAAGTATGAGAACAAAATAAGACTAAAAGGCCTGGTAACCAGTCCAAAGCCACACAAAGGTTCTCCTACCAACTTGTTCCTATCTATTCTAAACGGCAGCTCACACTTCCAACATTTTCAACTACGCATCAGCACTTCCACATTCATCTCTAACGAACCCTAAGAAATAAGATCTAAAAATATTTTGCAACTGTGTATTTTGGGGGTGGGAGGGAAGAAGTGCAAAATATGAGAAAGAGTTTAGCAAGACAGCTGAGGAACAGCTGAATCACTACTAGCACGAGTTCTGCTCACAATCTCAAGAGCCCCAATGGACCTGCGTGCTACACAATGATCCATCCCTGAAGCATTCAGGGTCAGGTAATTCTTTGCCTCAGTTGCCATTACCAGCTCTGAATTCTGCTTCTTTGCCCACCTATATCCATTCCTGCAAGGTCAGAACGTTGTTTATTTTGCCTGTGCTCAGTTCCAATTTTTTGTCTCTGTCTAAACAAGCGGTGACTGCTTCATTTAGTCTATTAATGCTGCAGGACTCAGGTAGGTCTGTATCACTTTACCCTCAACGCAAGCCTCTCTGCACTTACGCAGGTACTACAAACAGCGGCGTGGGCTCATCACACCAATCAGCGCTTCTACCACGGAAAGCAAGATTCAGATTTTCTCCTGGTCACGAGGTTCTGTCAAAGCTTAACTCATACCAGGTATGAGTTACGAGTATGACAAAAAAATAACTGAACACTTTCCAACTTAGGTGTCACTAGAATACAAGCACATAAAACCATTTCTCAAACTCACAACCAAAGTTCTTGCCCCAGTGGGCTTACATTGCCAGCCAGGATTTAAGAACAGATAAAACCATGCAAGGTCCTTTACCATGGAAATGAAATGAAAACTATTCTAAGCACAAAGACTCCAGTTTCAATCCATCCTTATTCTTCTGTCCTAAATAATTCTACTTCCTCACAATGGTTTACACTTGGGTCAGAGATTACTACTAAGAGTATTTTTTAACATACAGAAAAACTGAAAAGCAGTGAAGTAATGTTTACGAGTTCAGAGATGCCCATATGGGAGATGGAAAAAGGTCCAAGTCTTAGCTTTAGGTTCTATCACTGAAGAGATCATGCTGCTTCCCCAAACATCGCTAGGTTAAATGAGTTTTTAAGCCAAAATGTAAGGCACTCTAATTGAAAAGAAACATGTTTTTAAAGTACACGTCACTGAATTACAACAGCGTAAGGAAACTGAACCAGCATCAGGATGCAACATGCCAAATGCAGGATGCTGACAGGTGAATGTCAGCTGATCAGCAAAGATAAAAACAAATTTTGCACATCCCATACATCACAAACAAACTTTTATTAACAGCACTAATGAATCCTAGTGTTTATAGTTAAAACACAGAATTAATTTATTTACCTATTCTTGCCAGATATAGTACATTGCATATGAGAAGCATTCCCTGAAAGATAGTATTTCAATCTGTATTTTCAGCACAAAAAGCCAGACAGGGAGATAGAAAAACAAGAACCGCCGTGTACTGGACTGAAGGAATCCCACAGCATTAACGGAACTCAACTGGAAAGCTGTTGATTCAAAAGAAAGAATAGCCAAAGCTATTCAGAAGCCCAGTTACACGTTCACTGATACTTACTGGCCTAAGCGAAAAAATACTGGTGTCTCAGCTGAATTTCTGGTAATCATATCCTGAATTACTAGCACTAAAGGGAGAGATGCCAAAGGCTGATGAAGCCATACAGAATGCAGCGTTCTATCAAGTCTGGAACTGGTCTCTCCAGGTAAGGGTGAGGCAGATGTGCAAAGCCAACAGGGAAGTTTAGGCTGCCAATACCTTATCTATTCTGCAGCTAAGCACGGTCTACTCTCCAATGCCATTACTCAATTCCTTTCTCACAAAAAAAGAAACCTAACCTGTGCACTTCAAAAGCTGTAGTTTTAGTCTGAAATGATTACATTCTTCACTAAATTCTGTTAAAAGACTAAATCCTACAGGCTTGTCCTGCTGCATCCAACACACTGCAAATGGACATAATTGGGTCACCTAATTTTCCCTTGTTTGGCAGGCACAAGGAATGAAATTTAGTTCTCATTTATTCTTAATACGATTCACAAGACAGAATAATAAATGAGAAAGATCTATGTATTACAGCCAAAACTGCCAGCCCAGCTTTGCCAAAGCAATACATTTTAGTTTAAAAACATTCCCTCCCTTTCCCAAGCAGTAGAGTAGGTTGGTCAGTAAACAGAAAAGCTGTCCTGTCCTACCGCACTTCATTCCCCATGCTGCCTGCAGAAGGGCTGGGTGAGGATCGCAGGAATGCCTTCTGCTTTGCAAGGCCCAGCATGTGGACTGGGCAGAGTCAAGCACGCCTGACATCCCCGTTCTGATCCCCGTCTGTCTGCCTACCAAACCGATCTCTTTGGCTGCGGAAGAGTATGTGCCATCCTGTCCCCTTGGCCAAAGAAAGTGAAAGTATCACCTTCATGCAAAACACTATAGATTAGCAAGGCAGTAAGTTAGAGAGTAAACTGGACATGGTTTTGCAACCAGACGATGTAGGTATGTCTACACTGAAAAACAGCTGGGCTACTTCACGTTACCAAAGTAGAAGGGGATTAAGTATTTTTAACTCTTCCAGTAGCATTAGGAGATGCTTCCCTACCTCTCCACATTGTTACTTGTCCTGAGAAGTTTATAATGAAAATACAATATAATCCTTCCCAAAAACAAACTAAAAGATTGTACTGGCTTTCTCTTCAATTACTGACCCTGGACACAACAGTATGTAATGGAAAAAATACTGCCTTTGCAGTTAGCCGCCCCCCCCCGCTTTTTTTTTTCCCCTAGCTAGATTTAGAACATCAGCTACCATGTTTTCACTTTAAAAAAAAATATATAGACAGGAGAAATCTGTACTCAAACTCAGTTTAACTAGTCTGTTTTATGAACAGATGGAAACAGCTCCTAGGGAAACTCAGGCTCACTGGCAAGAACTGTTTTGACTGAATGCTTTCAGTAGAGGAGGATTCCAACACACAGCAACTGAAAATTACATTCATAACTAATTTCCCTCACTTCCACCTATACTCTTATGAATTCAAAACCTGGAAGTGCTTCTCTGCTGGACAATGCCACAGATGGGTTCATAATAAAGAAATTATATATTACTCTGACTCCCCTCCCATCATCCCTTTAAAAAAAAAAAAAACAAAACCACCAAAAAAAGGTCACATCCCAACAGAAAAAGAAAAAAAGACACACTAAAAAATGGTATGTTTGTAAATTTTGCATAAGGCAAACTACTTAAGCATCCCATTTAATTTTAAAGACATGCTTATTTAAGGCAATGAGAAAGCCACACGAGCTTTTGTTCCTTCAAATTATATATTCCCCTCAACACTGCAGTCCTCTGTGATGCTGAAATTCCTAACATCCACTTTTTACTGGTATAGGAAAAAACAAAGTGAAGCTGAGGAATTTGCACAGCCTAAATTAAGGGAAAAAAAAAAAAAAAAAGAAAAAGGCAGTAAGCTGTCAGTAAATGTAATATTTTACATATTCGGTCTTAATAATTTACGGTACTTACTGCGGCCATCTGGCAAGCTCTTTAAAATGTAAGTCACAGCTGACTACCTCTTTAATATCTTGTATCATTTCCAGTTATAGCCAAAAGAAATCCAACAGGAGTTAGTTCAGCTACAGGTTTTTTTTTTCTTGAATCTGGCTGGTTCTGTTCAAGGCAGCTAAAAACCTCAATTAATGGGATAGGATTATAAAAGCTCAGATAAGGAGTTATGGCGAATAAAACCAACCGCTGCAGGTTTCCTTTGCACTACACAAATTGAGTTAACAGCCAGCATGAAGAGGTCCCTTTAGCTCTATGATATCATTATTCAAGGTTAAGCTATTAGCCTCCACAGTGACACTATTGAGTACTTCAGTGGTTAAAACATGGTCATACTGGGAAGCTTGTAAGCGCAAGGGGATGCTGCACCTTTAAGCCTTGTTAATTTTCAAATGACATTTTACAGAGAACAGCTAGAGCCCTAAAAACCTTCCAAGCTGGAGCCTGAAACCTGAAGTCAGGAACCAGAGTCTGCAAAATCCTGCTACAAATTTTCCTCTAATTCAGTCTGACTCATGACCTTCAGTCACAGGCAGCTGGAGACTGGATTAATTCCCATCTCCAGAGGGATATGACAATGAAGAATTCATAACAGCTACCTATTTATAGGTGAACAGTAAGAGTTGAAATATTTAATACCTTTTTTTTTTGTCTTCGTTTCTATGTTCAGTATTATCTTTTAGCTGGCTTTAGAATCTGAACCCCAGTGTCAGATTTTGGTCAATTTACACCTGGAACTCCAGTGGTAGGTTCGCATCTCTTAAATGTTAGATTTAAATTTTTAACAAAACAGTACAGTCCTCCCTCTTGAAGAGGGACAGGAAACAGCCCGAAACACTGCCATTTAGACATGAAAAATCTATAAAAACAAGTAGGTTTTTTTTTTCCAGTGCTGCTTCATCTTTCAGAGCTTCAAAAAAGACTTCAAAAGCAGTAATGAAGTGCATTCAAAAAAGCTTCCCACTATACTACAGCAGTTCTTACATCAATGCTCAAGCTAACTGTAAAAAAAAAAAAAAAATCCTACCATTAGAATCACCATTTTTATGAAATTAACGCTTGACTCCTGACCTTCAGGCACACACAAACCAGATTATTTTTCTTGCTGTACCACAGCAGCAACCTCTTAAAGACAAAGACATCTATCATGTCTCATGCAGTTAAAAGAGGCAGCGCAGGTTTTTAGGTAGTTCACATCAGTCAACTTGAAGCCTCCGAAATTAAATGTAGTAACAGCAACAAAACCTTAAAAAAAGACTTTCATTTCACAAAGGTATTCACACTTCAAAGATGAATTTGTCAAAAATTCTTTAAAAAGTGACAACACTTAGCTACAGCAGTTTATACACAAATTCTATCCCAGTCAAAGAAACAATTCTAAAAGAACGTTACAATACTTTACTCAAGATGGTCTTCAACAGCTGGATTGAGGAGTGCTGTTCTTCTCCTAATCATGAGCATCTTTCACAGAGGCTCATGCACCTCTTCCCCTATTTATAACAACGCTACAAATCTCCTAGACAGGCACTAATGATAGATAGCAAATTATTTTAACTACCAGGTGTCCCACACAAAAGAATTACTGCTGTTAAAAGAGCGTCATGCATCCATCATCAAAACAAAACTGTACGGCAATGCTTTCTATGGATCTCTTTGTAAATAGTTTACCTTTTCAGAAACAGAAAATCAAGTTTCCAGCACACAGACATAACAAACTTGAGATGCTTTTCTCGTTCTTAAGAAATTAGCTTTATTTTCATAGTTTGATTTTAACTTTAATCATAAGCCAGTGAAAAAATGGAGCACCAATAACAGGTAAAAATCTTACCAACAGCTTACAAGAATCAACAAATTATTTTCAATCTATCTATCCCATTTTATATGGTAGGCACGCTACACACATTGTACAAATATGTACCCATATAACACCTCCACCTATGAAGTATCATATGTGTATCATGGACTATTAATTATTGACACCAATGACAGAGCCTCCTGCAGCACGTCTGTTCTATGATCATTGCAGAAACTGAACCAAGGCCAATACACAAACATGCACAAGGAAGGTCGAGACCATTAATTGTGGTCACTTCATTTTCTTGTAACGTCAATCAGCTTTACAACCAAAGTCACGTTTTCAAAGAAGCTCTGCAAGAAGTGGTAACGCTGGACTCGCAATCCTCTGAAGACTTATAGATCATTAGCATTAAAACTGGGTTTTACCGAAGACTGCCATTTATATTACAGAAACTAAACAGGCTAAAAAAATAACTTAATACACGGGACATAAACACCCTACACTCATGAAGCATAAACACTGATAAAGAAGTAGTTGACTGTAGAAGCAAGAAATTGTTTCAGTCTTCATAATAAACCTACAACAAGCCTACCATGCCTACACAACGAAGTACAATGTCAAAATTGATGCAAGTATGTGTATATGCCCAAAGTGCAGGATGTTTTTTCTGCCGCCTTCACTAATTCTCAAGTGGCTTGAAATGGAACAAGGAACAAAAATATGCATGAACAAGCACACATTCAGAATTACCAGCAGTGCTAACGGAGAAGCACTTCAGCGTTCGGTATGTTTCCAACCAAATAGTTTCATTAATACTGCACTAGTATTCAGATTTTTGAAATTAAACTGTCTAGTGCAAAAATTTGATGTTTCAGTCGACTTTAACAAAAAGACAAGTGACACTATTAACCAATCACAAACCGTTACAGAACCGTCCAAAATCAGACTAGGCAAAATTCCAGTATCTGTAAGCAGTTAAAATAACAATAACATTTAATTTCAATTCACAAGCATGCAGTAAAAGCCCCCAAAAAACTGAAGTACCATATTTGGAGTCGAACTGCCTGTGGTCTAGTGACCAACTTCTCAGCAGCTTAAGCACACTGCATTGTTATATTTAACCAGAAATGGCAGACATTGTGAGTAATGCCTACTGAAAGGATTGCTCTCCACTATTCCACTCGCTGAAGCACCATTATATTTATAGGCATTTCTTTGGTACCCATCAACATAGTATCCTTGTACCCTTCTACAGATGCCTAGCATATTAGAGATAGCTTTCAATTTAAAACGTGACCTATGCTGCCCTGTAATTTATACTGACATCTGAACATCATTAATGCCAGATCATACACATTTTAGACTGAAAATGCCTGCAGATCTTTTACAATAGAGAGATTATGGCTCTAGTTTGTTTTTTTTTAAAGCAATTAAAACGTGAGCTGTTATTAGGTTGGTGACTACTTAGCATTTTAATATTTTGCAATACTGTATCAAAGTACAGTATTAGGACCAGACTCTTAGATTAATAGTTCTTGACTACCAAAATTGCCTAACCATTGTACAACAACATGAAATATTGTTCTGGCCTCGCACATCAATAAGATTTGCTGTAAAATGTGATAAGTACACTCCTTATGACACCTACTTATCTTGCCTCTTTAGAGAAAAAAAAAATCTTCTGTGCTGCTTTCCCCATGGATGCTCTGCATAACCAGAAAGCAAAGAAGTGGTTTCCGTTTTGAATCAATGTATGGTTTAATTTTTTAAACCATTTAAAGAGGTATTTTATTAATAGCTCTTGCTGAAAGTTGAACTAAGAATTAATGGCTAATATGAATACATTCCTTGATCATCTTTTTTGCACTAACTACAACACAAAACCTTTGCCTCCTCAGTGATCTGTTAGAATCACTAATGTTATTGGATAATATGGGCAAGAGACCCCTGCTCCTAGGACCTTCATAAAATAATACTCCTTGAGAACTTTCCTCGATGTTTCATAAACTGGTCTAAATAGCTGTTTTAATCATATGTGCAAAAGTATGCCGGTTCGTCTCTTCTCTGAAGGACTTATTAAAACCAAAAAGCACAAGAAAGGATTTTTGTTACCTTCTTTAGGTCACCAAACAAGACCATGCTGCAAAGATATCTGATGGAGAGAGGAGGAAGGAAAAAAAAAATCCTTGTCAATTTTAAGAGAGGACTTTTAAAGTTCACAAGTTTAAAACAAATTCCTAATTACACACCAATTTTACCACAGACACTTTGCTTTCCATATTTTTTGGTAAAGTGGGATTACAAGGAAGGAAATCTTGCCTTCAAGAGATTTCCTATTTCTCAGGAAAAGGGATGCAATTTCCTTCCTCCCTAACCACAAATTTGAATGTTACCTTAATTATATTAGCTGTGAAATAAACCTCTATGAGGTCCTTAGTTTGATAGCAGAAATCTCCCTTTAGCACTACTGTTCAAACACACACACATGGGCTGGAGAGAAGTAAACTACTGACTACAGGGGTTTTTTTAAGGGTTCTATCAAGTCCCAATCAATGCTGGGACTGATTAAGTTCAGAGTACAATGAAAACTGGAAGAATCACAGGCAAGACTGAGAATGCACATATGTTAAAGGCAACCAAGCTGAGCTACGTGGGAAACTGTATGTGGAATTGTGTGGCAAGTTTGATTTATTCAGAGATCAACACTAATGAAGTTAAGTACTTCAAACTGATTGTTTCAAGAACTCTACTATATATGTAGAATTCGGTGCATTTACAGAATAAATGGCAATCGCTCCCCTAAGAATGGGGGCATCATGCAGATGCAACAATACGTATTTTGATTAATCAAACTCCAATATATACCAATAGTAACACAAGGTGTTAGCCCAGAGACCATTAACAACAATGCTCAAGACAATGCTGATCCTTCTACAATTTAAAACTACTATAAGATTCCAGACCACTTCAGAAAGTTTCCATGAGCAGGACTGCATGCAACAACCACCAACTTAAGGCAGAACGGGGAAAGAGAATTACTGAAGTTGCAGACAGATTCCTGCACTTCCCAAACCGTTAGTACAATTACAGTACATCTCTAGCATATTTAGTTTCTCAACAAAAGGAAGGAGCTTATAGCAGTTATGTAAAAAATTGCAGCTACCAAGAAAAGAAGAATGAAATGGATATATTAAAAACAAGGTGCCGAAACTGTATTTCCTCACACGTGCTATTATGCATACAGAATTTTGTTTAAGGTTTAAAACGTATTTTGTAAGAGCTAGTGAACTAAGAATCATGACAGTGAAACATTAAGACCGTTGCGAACAGTTTTATGTGAATTGTGAAAGGTTTATTTTGCCGAGTCCCCTATACCTGCTGACCAAATTTTCAGTGATAAAAGTTCTATTTAAAAAACCTGATGTTTCTGACCTCTGAAGTCAAGCAAAACCTTTCATGAATTCCACATAAACCAATAAGTATTATTTGGCATCTACAGACATTCCTGAAAAAAAGCAGCTAAGCAGATGTGAATGCTCCTATTTTTCTCAAGTTGGCACCAACTCTTAAAGTTAATTATATTTTAAGTGTGTTATTGCTGATCATTTTTGCATAAACATTCAGTTAACTGTGTTTATCTTGGAAGTCTGAGATTGCCTCCCCTGACCAACTGAGCAAGCTGCCAGGACACAATGAGATTTTCAGTTTTCTATGTAAGATCCAGCACACTCAAAAGTTAGGAAACTGTTAAAATTACATTAGTATGGCAACAGGCACCAGAGATCACCACAGTTGTACTATCCCCTTCTCATTTCTACAAAAAGCCTTCCATCAGTAGTTTACCTTAAACCGTTTCAGTACTTACACTGCTCCTTCACAGAAATTTTGCCGCAAAAATTTAGGTCACACTTCCTTTAAGTGTGCATGGGTGTGCGTACACGTATACTTATTTAAAGCTCAATGAAATTAATTAAAAGCTCCTCACTGACTTCAGTGTGCCTTGAATCAGGACCTGGATGAGTTCAGAGGCAAAACAATTACACTTTAATTAAACATCTTAACATTCTTGCGAAGCAGTCAACTCATTTTATAGAAGAATAAACTGAGTCAGAAAGTTTCAGAGCTTGGTCATGGTCATAAACAGAGTTGATTACTTAAGTTGCTTCCATATTTGTTAGTTACCCTCGTAACACAGAGAAAATGGACATTCTGAAAAATCAAATGAATTCTTGGTCTACATATTCGCAGGAAATAAAACAGAACATCCTGAGACAAGCGTAATGGTTGTACAAATCTACTGGCTCCATTTCTGTTCCCCAATCAGCAGCTAATTTAGTCAGTCACAGGAATTCCAATAATGCAAGAAGTTGAAATTTTTAGAGTTTTTTTCATGGCAGTTTATGTCCAGATGAGATTTTCAGGCTGTGGGGTTTGTTTGTTTGTTTTTAAAATAGCATTAATAATTACGATATATCTATATATATATTTTTTTTTTAAAGAAAAACAGGCTTGGCAGCTTTGATATTCTGTAAATCCTTGAAAATACTTAGCGAAAAGCAAGAAGTATGATTACACTTCCTAAATTCAAACTGACATTTAAACCATACAGAAGCACTGTAACGTTCTGTCAAATCACCAGTAGCGAGGAGAAACAAGAAATTAACTTTCCTCATTTTTTTGAGCATTTGTTACATAACGCTTCCCCAACACCGAGTCTGAAAATAAATCCCAGACTCAGAAGAGCCTTTTCCTTATTCAATTACCAACTAACGTTTTTCGGTTATTTTTCTGATCTTTGGTTTCTTCTCACCTATTAACACTCCGTAGTTTTGCTCATTCTGGTCTATCTGCTTTCTTATGCCAATCGAAGTTCACGGACAGGCCACGGCTCTTTAAAGGGAAAAAGAACTGTAAGTCTCATCCATCCTCAGAGATACAACAGCATCAACAACAGCAAAGTGTTTTGGTTTTTTTCTAAATGAAATTAAGTTGGTAAAAAGTTTTTAGCACATTTAAAACCTATTGACATATCATTTCTCCCGTGTACTTAGAAGCAAGACCATTAGACTACCAACATTTCTTAGGATGTGGAGTAGCTGACAAAATGTTTTCATTCCAATAATTTACACCTTTGGCGTACATCAGCATCAAAACATAAAAGTCTTCTGGGACTATTCACATACTTGTATACGTGCAATAGCTTTACTGGAATTAAATTAATGGATACTATTATTTTTCCAGCAAATCAGAACTCTCAAACTGAACAAAAAAAATTTTCTCTCTAATATCTGTGATGCAGAGAGTTATTTTAAAATTTTTTTTTTAAAGGCATTATGAATATGAATTATGTATGGTTTCTGGTTATATGGTTTAACACAGAAGACAAAAATATCAAAAAATACTTGTATAAGTATACTTTCAGACAGAATATTGCAAGATATGACAGATTTCAGTTAGTCTATTGGAAAAACATACAGGACTAAGTGCTTTTTTTAAAGAGGGCTCAATTAAAACTATTAAACATTATGATTTTTTGACATCTTTCTTATTACAAATTGAGGTTTATTTTTGGCTGAATATCCCACCATGCCGTTCCAGAAGTACCACGTTGATAGTTTAAATAAAGAACATGATTGACCAGCTTTACCATTATGACTATTAACATATTTGGAAACATAGCAGAAAAAGTAATTTACTCTTACTATCTGAAAATTGAATTATAACCACCTTCTAGCTATAACTCTTATGCCAACTCCCAGAATATAAACATTTGGCATATTTATTAGGATTACAATTTTTCCAATTAAAAACATTAACCGCAGGTTCAATTGCTTCTGCATCACGTATGCAATGGTGTGGTATAGCTGCGACAGCTGCTACCGTCCTTGTTGCATTTCAGCAGGGAATCCAATCTGACGACAGCTTGCAATAAAAAGAAATACAGTTTTGCATCCGCACGCACAGAAATATTTCTGAAGATACCCAACCCTTCTTTTTTGGAAAAAAATTCTACTGGAAGTTTCTCCAAGCATATTCAACAGCAGCCTCCAAAAGCCTATTGCCTCTCTGTATGCACAGCACTTGGGTGCATTTCTGACACTTAAAACTAGGTCAGATGCTCAGGAGGGATGCTTTGTAGTCAACAACAAACTTACGAATTGAAATACTTACTAAAAATCATAAATGTTTATGTTGGTTACAGATGACAAACGTTCTGGAGAGGAAAAACACTCATATTAAACTAATATAAATAGGTCGATTTCACACAAGTTGTTTCCCAGGCAAAGCATCAACCTTCAACATTAGTTTCACCGTATCAAACGCACTCAGATGTCAGCTTCATTTGCCTGTATGCAGCTGCGGGATGATTGTTAATTTCTAGCAATAGGTGTATGTCACAGTCAATGCTTGCAATTACAAAATTTAGGTTTCCTTTCAGTTCACTTTTGGTTTTGTTTAGAAAATAACACAAATTGTTTTGGAAACCTCTCTCTCCTCTTGCAAAGGTAAGTCCTCTAAAAGCCTGGGTGGGGGAAGGAGGGAAATGGCAGAGGATGGAAGAGAGCAGAAATTGATACAGCTACAGATTTCCCATAAAATTGGGATTCAAAACTTGCTTTCTGCACAGCCCTAATACTTAACATTATTATGTTATATATCTAGTGAAATGGATGAGTATTAACCAATTCTTGTTAAGACAACAGACAGAAGCTTCAGTTCGTATCGTGAGCAAACAGCCCTCTCCCCCCACGCGCCTACACTGCTTGTGCAACACACAGAGCTCCTTCACACAACTGCAAACAGGCATTCAGGCAAACGACAACTGCAGTATATCTGATAGGTATTTCTCACAACGACTCCCATCAGGCTATGGGATGATTTTCCTCGTGAAGATTTCTGTATCTTCCCACTTGGATGTCAAAAAGAGCACTGAAAGCACTTTTATGCCCTATGTAACTATTCATAACTTCCGTTGTAATGCTTAAAATGAACTAAAAGAGAACTACTGCTTTGAAGCAATTTTGGGTAAGCCATAAAACTTCAGGCAATCAATTATCAGTTAACTTGTTCAAAACAGCCTTCGCTCTTGCTGAATAAATGCAAACATCCTACATGCTGCTTTGTAGATTTACACTATTACGATGCACCACATAGAATCATAGAATCATTAAGGTTGGAAAAGACCTCTAAGGTCATCAAGTCCAACCGTCGACCCAACACCACCACCCACTAAACCATGTCCCTAAGCGCCTCATCTACTCGTCTTTTAAATACCTCCAGGGATGGGGACTCCACCACTTCCCTGGGCAGCCTCTTCCAGTTTCACCACTCTTTCAGTCAAGACATTTTTCCTCACGTCCAATCTAAACCTCCCCTGGCGCAACTTGAGGCCGTTTCCTCTCGTCCTGTCGCTTGTTACTTGGGAGAAGAGACCGACCCCCCCCTCGCTACAACCTCCTTTCAGGTAGTTGTAGAGAGCGATGAGGTCTCCCCTCAGCCTCCTTTTCTCCAGGCTAAACAACCCCAGTTCCCTCAGCCGCTCCTCATCAGACTTGTGCTCCAGACCCCTCACCAGCCTCGTTGCCCTTCTCTGGACACGCTCCAGCACCTCGACGTCCTTCTTGTAGTGAGGGGCCCAAAACTGAACACAGTATTCGAGGTGCAGCCTCACCAGTGCCGAGTACAGGGGCACGATCACATCAACTAAGAGAGCATGCAAATCCATTTACCAACAGATCTAAATTATACTGAAGAAGCTCCTGATTTCTACCAAGCTGCCAGAGATACAATAGAAGAGATGATGCTTTTTCAGCTAATGGCAAAGTGAAGCACCTCCAATGTATCTGAAGTACACCTGCCACCATTTTCCAGCGGAATCTGCTTGCGGAGGCAAACAGTAGCTTTTAGACTGATAAGAAAATAAGTCTGCATCTAAAAAAAAGTAGTAATATGTAGGTTTCTGTACGCCCCCTCACCTTGAATACCCGTATTTTCAAAATAACCCCCCTGAAGTATGCAGTTCAGCCTCACTTTTCACCATTTACATAGTGTTTCTCCTTCAGCAGGCTATTTCACATCATACGTGAGCTCCAAAAATACCAAGGGCAAAACAAGTTGACAGCTTGCAAGCTCTGCGGCCAACAAAAACTGAATATAAAATTCTGATTTCGTAAATGTATTTAAAAATTATGTTCTTAAAATACTCAATAGACATGCCTGTCACCATACTGGAGCCAACTCAGATCAGAAAACTGAACAAGCATACCTAACTTGCCTCCAATGTTTGTTGTTTTTTGGAGTTCGGTGGTTTGGTTTTTTTTAAACCACCGCATCTGCAGAATGTCTTGCTCTCATCTTGCAGAGCATCAAAGCTTATTTTGTTCAGTATGCCAAGATGAGGAACGGTCAAATAAAAGCTGATGTACAACAGAACAAAAAATTCTCTTCTTGAGGAGAAAGCAAATGTGAGTCTGAAAGTCAAATGTCCCCTGAGGAAGCACATCTGGATGTTAAGCAGAAACTAGTATCATCTCTCACCTGCTTTCTGGAGTACTAATGCATTCCGATTCGGAAAACGATGCTGTTCCTCTCTCACGTATCTTTCCAAGAGATACAGAACTACTGTGTGCCAACAAATACTGTCCATCTTTACACTAAATTGAAAGTTACAGAGTGCTGCTTCAGATGCTCTACAAACACGATTTTCAGCCAAGGTAGAAATTACCTCCAGGTGAAGCCCTCTACTAAATACCAGCCGAGAAGCATGTTTCCCACGCGAGTTACCGGCGTTTCACGCCGAGGGCCAGGATGCCGTGCAGCATCGCACGCTTTTTGTAAGACAAACGGGGGCTGCCCCGGGCCGGGGCATCCAGATATTGTGGTTTATTGCCTGTGGACGTGACACCTGCCCTCCCGACGGCTCCAGCGCACCTTAAGCAGCTTTACGTGGGAATGACTTCACCTGCCACAAGAATTCAGCCATTGCTGGGGTGGGACACCGCCGCCGTGAAACAGGGTGCCACATGACGTAAGAGATGATGCCAGAAAATTAAAAAGGCACCTCCCGTACCTGTGCCGCGGGGCCACGGCCTGCCAGCGCCCGCGCCCACAACCGCTCGGCCGCCCCCGCCGCCGGGCCCCGGGGAGGTCAGGGGCCGCGGCCCCGAGCCGGGCTCCGCGCGGAGCCGGGGAGCGGGCGCGGGAGCCGGCCCCGGCGGGGCGGCAGAGGGGAGGCGCGGAGGCCCGGGGCCGGCGGAGCGGCGCCCCGGCCCGGGCGAGCGCCTTTGTTCACGGCCGGGCGCCGCGCACAAAGGGCAGCCGCGCTCACCTGCGTGCGGGGCCGGGCCGGCCCCGGCGGTCCTGCGGGCACGGGCGGCGGCAGCCGGGCGCGCTCAGCGCGGGCGGGCGGGCGAGTCGCGCGGAGCCGTGCGGAGCCGAGCCGAGCCGAGCGGCCGCCTCCTCCGTCGTGACTCACCGCGGCGGCCCAAGGCGGGAGGGAGGGAGGGAGAGAGGGAGGGAGGGAGGTGCCTGGGCGGCTCCGGGGGAGGGACCCGCCGCGTCCCGGCGCCCAGGGCAGCGGCGGCGCCTCAGGCACCACCCGAGAGCCGGCCGGGAGGAAGGGGCGGGGCGGAGCCGCCGAGAGGCGGGGCGCGGCGGGGAAGGGGCGGGGCCGGCGCGCCGCCCGCGGGCAGGAGCGGGCAGGAGCGGGCAGGGCTTGGGCGCGCCGCGCCGCGCCCCCGCGAGAGCCCCGCCGGGAAGACGGGGCGAGAGCGGCGGGCGAAAGCCGTGCTGCCGGGGGCGCCGGCACCCCCTCTTGCGGGGACCCCTCAGCACAGCTCCCCGGGGAGGGCGGCCAGCGCCCCGGCAGAGCAGCAAACCACCGGCACTCGCCGGCTACCGCTACGGGCTGCGGATCCCCCCTCGGCGATAGAGCTGCTCCATCGGGATAGGCGACATACAAGACGCTGGCAGCAGAGGGGGCGCGAAGTCTCGTTCCTGGTATTAGCCATATGCTTACCTTAAGGAACATCCTTTGAATCGGGCTCTGAAATGACGCGGTGCCGAGCGCCTCCGTGAGCTCATGCTTTCCCTCTGGCTGTCCTGTTCGGCGGGGCAAGGCTCAGGAGCACAACTTCTCCGGCAGTGCCATATCAGATAAATCACATGAACGTTAAAACAGGTTACGTGGCCACTTTTCAATAATACTATGCTAGGAAAGTTAATGCAAAATTCAGTACAGCTTAACCCAAGCTAATTCAGTAAATACAGAAAATGCCATCTTCTGAGAGCCTCCAACTAGAATGAATATCCATTTGGTCATTCAAGCACTCAAAAATAAAGTAACCCTTCCCCTAGACAGATGGGAGCAGAGTAAAACCACAGCAAACACAGCGAGAAATTAATTAAAAAAGAAAGGCAGAAGCCATCAAAGGTTCATCACCCCTGCTCCATCACTAACCTGTATTTTGCTTTCCCACCAGGCTTAACAGTAATGCTGCTTACCTATCATATGCGTTGCTGGGGTCAGCAAGGTAAGTATGAAATTCCTAAAGATAAAAACGCTTGGTGTACTAAGTGTTATTTAGTAAAATGCATCTGTTTTCTACTCGGTATTTAACTTAATAGCATAAAAATAGTCACAGTAATGAAATAGGTGGCACTTCCTTTAACAGCTTGCTACTTAATGACATCAAAGCCCAGTGCCACTGAAATCCATACCCCACTGCCAGTTAATGAAGGTCTTAACATGAAAGCCTATGCAAAGAGCAAAACCAAGCTGCTGACAGGAACAGGAATGGTGCAAATATGCTGGGATCTGAGATCACTAGCACATACCCACAGCACAGCAGGCAGTAATGATTATTAATTATTTAAGAAAAGAACATAAGAGCTCCAGCATAAGCTGAAAAAAATATGCAGAAGCGTTGCTCTGGGATCCTCCAGTTGGATTACTGTTAATTAGCACAGTACATGAGTCTGAAGGAAAGATCTAAAAGCATCTTATGCTAGTAGGAGCGTATAATTAAGCCATCATTTGCATCTTTGCAATAGTATGAATTTTCTTACTGATAACATCATGGGCAAAACACCATTTTATGCCTAAGTATTGCCTAGCTCTCCTAATTTAGCTGGATGACTGTACAACTGTAATGCAACTTTATATAGCATTAATTTAACATCCCGCATTTATTTAGAAAGGGGTTTAGGAGAGAGAGATACTAGAAGGCTTCCTCTACCCTTGGAGACCTTGAGATTTATTTTCTTAAAACAGAGTCTAAATCAGCTCCTGCCCCACCTTAGTTTGCTACCATCAAGCTTGCCAAGATGTTTAGCTATCAAGCAAGGTGACATCTTGCCATTACAGCAGTTACTTTTATCATCATAAGACATGATGGATGCTCAAGAGACCTCAACTCCCAGCTCTGCAACAGATTTAGGATATTGTTCCCGTCTCACGAGAATGCACAGACCTTCACAAAGTGAACAGAAGATACAAGTGCACTACACTTGATCAAATCTATTATCTTACCAATCATCACCCTACTTGCCCCAACCACAAGATGGGAATAATACAGCTTATCATCAGCAGGGGAATGTTAGGAAGTTTAATTATCTAAAGGTTAAGTCTTTCTAACATTGTTACAAGTATTGTGTAAAGACTGGATATTGTTTTATAAAAATCTAACAGATGAAATGGATTTTTATTTTCAATAGCTTCTAATCTCTTCTGTTTAATAAGGCTGCTGTTCGTTCTAGTAAGCCAAAACTTCATGAGACCTCCTCCTCTGAATCCCTGCTTGACTTAGAAAAATTCTCCCAGTTCACTCTGTCCTTCTCTGATCTCCAATTCTTTCTTAATCAGCTCTGAAATTCATTTAGGATCCCTTCACAGTACAGCTGCTTCCACCCTCCAAGTCCCTCTGTATTTGTTGGCATCTTCCTCTCATTAAGGGCTTCCAGCAGCATCTGTACACACAAGCCCTGCTTTCATTATCCATCTGATTTAACCACATGCAACAATAATCAAAACTCTGTTTCTCTCACAGATGGGTATGGTACCCAATGAGAAAATTGTTTTTAGTTTGGAATCTTTTTTCTTTTGGTAATCTTTTATATTTCAGACTTAGTCTGACAATTCCAATCCATCAAAATCATGTTCTGATGCAGAAACAGTACAGTGTTTCCTGAAAATTAAATGCAGTTCAACCAAACAACCCTTTGCATACCTGGGACACTATAATAAATGATGTAGGGTCACAACAGTCAGCTGAAATTTCCATCACTAGTGGCGAGCACAACTTGCGTAGATTAGAGAGAGTACACTAGAAAATTAAAGAAATAGTTCAGCTGCCTTAGTTACAATATTTAATGTTTCTACAGACCGTGCAGTGAGGAGGTATGCAGAGATATTTTAGAGGGATGGGCAAAAAAGCCCTTTTTTGTAAAAAAAGGCTAAGACAATCTTTTTTTTGTTAATCCAGACTTAGTTTGTAGGTAAGAAACCTTCTCAGCTGCTTATTTTATTCAGAACCAGAAGTGTTCCCAGATTAAATTTGGTATTTACAAAGTTGCAAAGCACACTCTTTTACGACAACATTACAGAACTTAATTTCAATCTCCACCTTACAAGGATATTAACTGGACAATCAAAAGAAAAGCTATTTACCCAGACATTAACACTTCTGTCCGCAGGATCTGCAGGTGGTTCTGCCTGATGGTTTTCAGTACATCTGCGATTATTACCAACCCATTTTTGGAGGCACGTTGAAAACACAATCCTAAACATTATCAAGCAGCAAACTATTATGATAGCAAGATAGAAAGAGATGTCCATGATTAGAACTTGTTTTAAAAAGAAATCTGCTAGTAAATATATCATTAACAGATTAGTGTGTTAAATTACAGTAGACATTTCAGTGCATCGTACAGCAATGCCTTACATATGGTTATATCCACTAACCTTATGTCTGTATTTCCTCTTTTAAGACCTTAGTTTAGAGACTACTTATTCTGAAACGTGTTTATTTATCCTGTCAGATACTTTAGGCCACCTTTTCAGATATTTGGAACATCAGCAGCTCCCGCTTGACTGAGGTGGGAAGCTTGGATGCTTAAAAGTTATGGGAGAGAAATCTTGGGCAACTCCAGTAATTCTCCCCTCTCCCTCACAAGTGTAAAAACGCTATTAAGGTAAAGATAAAAAAACCCTACAACCTCATAGCAAGGCAAGGTGTCACATTTTCCATGACTCCTAAAGAAAAACCCCAATACGAGCACTCCTATTCCTCTCTTGTGGGTAGCTAAGCAGACAGAATTGAAATAAGCGTTTACTTCCCTAATAGAAAAGACTTCCCCAGAACTCAGTGAGGATGATGTAAAAATGATGGAAGTGGGGAAACTAAAAGATGCCTGCAGGCTGACTTTTATTTCTTTAAAATGTAAAAATTACATTTGTCCTTATATAGGAAGGGAATGGCCATACTGGAAGCAAAACCAAATGGTTATATTTTAATTTGCCTTCCATTTCGGCCACTAATGATACAGCCTTAAATGCCTGGGCAGTAGGGTATCATTAATACTGAATTCTCTATCAAAATGAATTTGATTTTAACAGGCAAGGTAACATGATGAAGTAAGGGATCTCTTAAGAAATCTTGTATTTTTCCTATAGGACAAAGATAACTTGTTACTCTTCCATTCAAGATCAAAGAAGGGAAATAATACAAGGAGACAAAGACAGAAAAGAGACAGAAAATTGAAGCTTCAAATGCTCTAACACAATTTACCCTATAGAGAAAGAAGATTAAAAAAGGGAGGTTATATATGGCCAAAGAGAACTCTGGGCAACTTTGCTGATGTGTTTAAAGCTACTGTACTTTACAATTCTTATTTCAGAAGTAAAATGATAAACAAAAACCAAAGCACTTTTAATCTTCAAAGCAATGTATGATCAATAACAACTTCATAGCACTCGATATTCAAGTATCATAATCTGTATTTTACTCCAGGAGAGAAAGATGTGTAGAGAATAAGTGATCTGCCTGGGTCTACTGCTGAACCAGGGATGGAACTCAAACATCACAAGCTTGTATGTTAAACCACAAAACCATGCTTTCATTTAGGAGGTGTTCTTTTGTTACCAGTTTTTATTTGAGCAAATGATTTTTATAATAGATTATGGACTTTTTTCCAGCCCTTGCAGAAACATTTGAGAGAATAGTGGAGGTACATCCCAGGATTATTTGGCAGAATATTTAGCACAGCACACCAATTAACTGACTATGCTTCTGAAATTAATCTAACCACTTCAAGTAGGTTACTTAAGTAACTATTTGCTAGGGTCAACATATGAATAGCTTCATATTGGCAACAGCTTCCTTGTTAAATTACATTTATAGTCAGGGCATTCTGCAGGATATATCCAGTATCTGGGTTAGAGCTATGCTTTCCGACCCTTCACAACTTTTGAGAAGAGAAGTCTAGCCTGGCATACTGAATCTTGCAATAATACTGGTCATTGATCTCAATCTCATCTTTGTCCATCTAAGTCACGAGAGATCTTTTCAAGAGCAGAAGGAGCACATTAAAAAGATATTCAGTCAAGGATGAATTTAATAAGAATTTTACTACTGCCCGCAGTACAGAAAGTTTGAAAAAATCCTGTAATATTTGCAAATCAATTAAAAAAGAGTTTTCTCCTCTCTAAAACTACAAGGAAAAAGATTTCCATATTATTGTACTGTTAACTAACTGTGATCTGTGGGAGTGCTGAGAGATTTAATTTACATACTAATGCTGCAAGCAGGTTGGGGGGTTGGGGGAAGAAAGTTACTTAGCACCAGTAATGAGCAGAAAGGAAAAGAAGGCAGCTACAGTCCCCATGGACTGTTTTGTTTTCAATAATTTTAGACTGTCTAATAACACCTTTTAATAAGCTGCTCTCAGCTAAAAAGCTGCAATCAGCCTTTGTCAGCGAACATAATACTGCCCCAGACAGGAAAATAGTTCTGATATAATGGACAAAAGACCCTATCTAAAGAAAAGCTTCTTAAAAAAAAAAAAGGAGAAAAAAGTTCCATCACTGAAAGACACAAATTATGCTGTCTATGCTGTATATCCTTTCATTTCTAAAGGACTAGATTTCAAAAGGATCTCTATTAAAGCAAAATACATTAAAAACACACATTTTTTGGTTTACTCTACTCCAGTCCTAGTTTACAATTAGACGAACTTGCTTATTTATAGGGTATTTATGCCCTATAAGTGCAATCTAAATTATGACTGATCATGTTAATTTTCTGTTTATAGTCTATGCTACCCACTTAGTCTCTTAAGTGACTACTATGCGACACTGAGATTAACATTGCAATAGGCCATCTAAATTTAAGACTATTTCCACTCCACTCACTCAATTTAATGGCAGTTCTCACTGAAGCTCAAGTCTAGCTATAAAAGCCTAAGATATATATATATATATGATAGGTAAAACATGGATGTTCTACTCCATCACACACAGGATTCCTCAAAACAGTGGGTCACCTTCACTGCTGATGAATGCAGGTCCAACTCCACTGTTGCCAAAAACAGTCATGCCACCATAAACTGGAACCGACTCTACCCAACATTTGGGTGTAAAAGTTGGTTTATAAACCATTACTAATTCTAAAAGAATTCAGTATCATCCTTTCAGTAGATGTCTTTCTTAATTTTTATAATTCAAAGCACTAACAAGACGGAAACAAGATCACTTTTTTCCCTAGGAATTCTTCTGATCTTGCCAGTATTAATCACCATCCTCTTCTTTCCAGCAACAGACTTACTGTGATGGCAGTTAACACATTTTACAGATCAGCTCAGAAATATGCCTAAAACTTAAATAAGACACATTGTCAAAAAAATACCCAATCACTAAAACCAGCACAAAATCTGTTTGTCCTGAAGATACACCTATCACCTTAGCAATATAGGTAGAGATCTCTGTTTAACCGCTTTCTAATGTCATTTGCTGGACAGTTAGCATTAACCACTGTGGCATTTGGTTATTGTACTTTGCTCTCACTTAAGGAAAAATAGATTTATCACTTAGAAAAAACAGATAATTTGTGGAGTTTAAGAAGCAAAACGGTAGCTTTCTTCTCTTGATACATTTCTGCCCCACCTTATGGGAAGGGGAACTGACTATATCTGTGACTGGCAAATCACACTTTCTCTGAGGGGTGCCAGATAATAATAGCACGTCAACACACTCACAGCCAAATGCTCCTTTTGCCAATGAGATTTCGTAACGCTTCCTTCACTTCTGAAGCTCTGCAAAGAAAGGAAGTGCTAACTCCCTGTTAAAACATGTAGTCCAAAGGACCCAAAACTGTCTAATGTTTGAACTCTTTTTGCACAGAAATGCTTTTTTTTGCATTAAGTTACTTTTTTTTTTGTTAACCTTTTTTTTTGGTCTTTTTTTATTTTAACAGCTAGAAGCTGTAAGCTGAACAGGTATGTCTACATGCAGCTACGCTGTGTTAAAGAACTTAGGATTTACTGCTTCTAGTTTCAGACAAAGCAACACTCATAAGGAAATGTCCAGCTTTTCTCCTCCTTCTGTTCAGAGGAAAAAGATACAATTGTTAATAGCTAAGATGACCACAGAAATGTTTTTGGCTTCTATCCATATCCTTTTCTCTAGCTAGTGGTAAAATAAGAAGGGGAACAGGTATGAAATTCGATTAAGAAATGCCTGGGTTTTTTGTTTTGGTTGCCATTAGATCAGCACGTGAATATATACCACGGGTAGAGCAGACCTGAAATGCACATTTCTCAAGCTGAAAAAATTCTCAGTAAAATATAGGCTTCCAATCAGCTCAGACAAAATGCTAACAAGTACCGAATTAAAGCATGAAGCTGCCAGTACTTTAAGACCAAGATCCCTAATATTGATTTTACAAAAAATAGTTTATCAGGAAGTTAAACACACATCTAGAGTCCCAAATAGTTTCTCTGCACTCAGAGCTAAAAACTCAACAATGTGAGATTTTAAATCCTCTTACACCCTGAGATTATTCAGGATTCTAACTTCCCTCTGGAGGCACAGACCCTCCCCTCTTCACAGCACCACCATCTGATAAATAGACTGAGCAACACTTGTACCAATCATGTAGTAAGAGCTTTTCCACCCTTTTTAAACTTGTTTCTACTTGCAAGCTATTTCATACTATCTCAGAAATACTGGGAAATAACGGTAGCATGTAGTTATACACCCAGAGCTAAAGTACGAGGTCGCAGAAAGGGCTTCCCGTTGCCATTTCCTAGCAATTCCCTGTCATTTCAATACACAAGGTTAAATTACTCCAGAAGCCTCCCTACAGGGCTTCCATTGTTTGTCAGTCAAGGCTAGGACACAATAGCACTCATTCATGTGCACGGCAAACAAGCAGCTAAGGGCCAATGATCAGTATACAGTCTCATCTTGGTTCTTCTGCAAACAGTTTGTAGAAAGATGGCATTTCAAATAAACTATGTCAATTTTGCAAAGCTTCAATGCATTCCTAGTATAAACTACTTAGTAGGAAGTCCAGACAAAAATTAAGACAACATGAGAGCAACGTGAAGAATCACCCAAAAAACCCACTCGCTCATTAGGACTGCTCCTGAAAAAGACCTGCTTGCTACAACCACATGCAAAAAGATTACATTTTAATAGTTAGAGAAATACACATTCAGAAAAGTTCAAAATAGCCGATTCTTTCCAGAGACAGTCATACCATGCTTTTGTTTTTAGAGTACCACTTAGTGTTCAGCCTCAGAGCCTATGTTACTAAGGGGTACAGACACCAAGGTTCCAAAGTGCACTTAAGGCTGTTTACTTCATATCTTCTGGTTAGGAACCCAAGAGGTTTAGGGTTTGCAGTTTTTTTGGTTTTGCTTTTCTTTTTTTCAACATGTTAAAAATAGAAAAAAACAAATGCAATATGACAGAAGTCCAATGCTGCTGATAACTGGAGAGACACAAGCCTCACGCACCTCTTCATTGTTTCGCCTTTTCTACTTCAAAACTTGCTAGAGCAAAGACTTTGTCTCCTGATCCTATGAGAGGAAAAAACGTTTTCAGTTAGTATTAGTAGAAATTGTGCATTTCCTTATATACAATTTAAATAAAGTAAAACATTTGAGATCAAAAGAAATCAAACCTTCATTTTGAAAACCAGAACACTTGAGCTAATTTAAAAAAAAAAAAAAGACATACTGGCTTGACAGGTCTGAAACCAGGCTGGGTCTGGCTGGGACAGAGTTTCCATAGCATAACTTTCCCCATAGCAGCTCTCATAGTGCCCTGCTCTGCATTTGTAGCTAGAACGGTGTTGATAACACACCGATGTTTTGGCTACTGCTGAGCAGTGCTGGCACAGCATCGAGGCTGTCTCGCCCCCGAAGGCCAGTAGACTTGGGGTGGGCAAGAAGTTGGGAGGGGACATAGCCAGGACAGCTGACCCAAACCTACCAGAGGGATATTCCATACCATACACCACCACGCTCAGCAATAAAAGCTAGGGGAAAAGGAGGGGGTGGGGGATTTGTTAAGGCATTTGTCTTCAGAAGGAACTGCTACGTGTACTGAGGCCCTGCTTCCCAGAAAGTGGCTGGACATCACCTGCTGATGGGAAGTAGAGAATAAATCTTTTTGTTTTCCTTTGCTTCTGTGCACAGCCTTTGCTTTTCTTTATTAAACTTCCTTTATCTCGACTCACGAGTTTTTCATTTTATTTTCTCCCCCTGTCCTGCTGAGGAAGGGGATGAGAGAGCGGCTTGGTGGGCACCTGGTGGCCAGCCAAGGTCAACCCACCACACAGAGAGCTGCTAATGAAGTAACCTTTTGAACAAAAGGTTCTCACCTTGCTTACGCTCTCAGGAAGAGGAGTACTGAGAGGTAGGTCACAGAGTCAGTTTATTTGTACCCCGACCTAGTCTGGCACGTTCCTGCCATTCATAGTTCTTTCATCACAGTTCTAACTGTAATGCTAGAATGAACTGTCGTGCTTATTTAATGCATATTATAACTGAACTTTTGGTCTTGTCAATATGATTAGAGTTATGACAATCATGGCAAGAAGAGTGCTTTAAAGCTGTATTTTGACAATGTGCCAGTAATTGCTGAATTCTCTGCATCAAGCAGAGAAAAAGGCTCTCCTGAAGAGAGTCACTAATGCAAGAGAGATCTGTGTTTAACTGTAAGCTCTGTAGCTTGAGACAGACCATTCAAGCCTTCGGCGTTATGGGCAACACTTGGCATTTTATGGCCATTTGGCACTGGATTTATTTGCTGTGTTACTTTTTCCTCATGGATAGTGTATCAGAGTTTCATTGTTAATAAAATAGAAAAATGTACATAAAAATTTAATGGCGTGAATCTTGTGTACTTTCTCTTCCACAGGGGAATCACAGGTATTTCTATTAATCAGTGTTCAATGAGGCAAAGAAATTGGAAGTTATGAGAATGAAAACCTACCAAGGTCAGTGGAGACTCTCTCAAACTGGCTCAGGGCTGTACCAGCATTTGCTGACAAGAATGTCTCATCATCTGGAGTGAGCTAAATCAAAAAAGGCCGTAACTGTGAGCTTGGTACCTTAATTGTGCATATTCCCACCACTGTAATTCCTACCATCTATACGGGCATGTACACGAACTATGACAGGTTATAGTGATTTTCAATTTGCAATTTTTAAGTGGCAGTGTTATCTAACATATTAAAAGCCAATGTAAAAATGCAAGCTACTCCCCCTACCACTGAATTTTTTTCTCAGTGGCATCCGTCAGCCCAGCATATGCAACATCAGACATGCCTCTACATGCACCGCTAAGTTTCAAGCTGACCTCCAGTGGTAATTTGTGATGAAAAGGTCACACTGTACCTCTGTACCAAAACTATGCAAAGGATGTCAATTACTTTTTTGTCATGTGGTTAATACAGTAGTGAGCTAAGATCTAAGCTCACTTCATATCATTTACTGAGGAAAGCAAAAAATATGCAGTCATTAGCAGCTTTGACCATGTTAAGAGTCAATGACCTAGAAATGGTTCTCCTCCTCTAAAGTGACATTTGCACATGTATATTTTGCTTTTATGTATGTGCTCTGATGCCTTGTGACAGATGCCCATAAAATATTTACAATAATGAAGTAGTAACCTACATTTGGAAGGTTCAGATATTCTACGTTAAAACTCACTCATTTAAGTAGCCCCAGATATATATCCTTATTAAAGCAAAGCGTAAGTGTGTCAAACTGTCCACAGTGTTTGTGTCAGTTTATTTATTAAAAATATAAAAATCAGGCACAGGCATTCAGAATGATGTTGGAATGAGGGAAAAAGTATTAGTTACCTGCCTCTGCTGTGCTTTGTAAGCATCTAACTACTTAACATTTTGCAGTATTGTGCAGATAAACACATAATATTTACCATCATTTTTCACATTCAGAGCAGATGTGAAACTACTATCCTAGCAAGCCCTCTGTGAAGCAGGCTACTGATAATTTTAAAAGATAAAAGAGGCTACGTCAAAGCATGGTAAAGTGGCTTGTCTGAAGTAATCCAAGAAACTCATGCCAGGAGGATTAGATATCTTCATGCATTCAGTTTGCAATCTTAACTAGCCTTTTAACCTACTTCCAAAACATTTTTTTCTCTGACGGCCAAGCAATAAAAATATTCTGAGGGAAAGCATTTGCTAATACCATCTACTTGGAACGCAGCTCCTTTAAGTACTGCACTTGATCTTTTCCATTACATTCCCTCAGTTCCTAAGAAAGTTTAAGTACAAAGATACACAGCAACCCATTTTCCTCATATACCATCAACAGAAGAAATAACAACTTCTCTTCCTCCCTCTAGTGGTAAAAAACAGGGATCGTTCTGCCACTGATGTACTCACTGGGGAAACAATCACATTTATTAGTCATCTCTCCAATTTATTTTCTTACACCAAGAGGTAGGTATTATCACCAATACAAAAGTAAAGCTCAATGGATGTCACAAGTCTTGGATGGTTCCTGTCAGGTGGATAGGTGGTAGTTAGCCAGTAAATGACTTGTTTTACAGCTTTTATAAATATCATCAACTTGTACCAGCTTATATGTGATTCATTCATATGACCCACCAAAGAAAACATTTTAAAGTAGAAACAGCCTTAGATAAATGTACAATACTATTTGATACATGTTCAGCAGTGAGTGTTTCAGAAAGCTTGGCATTAAAATGGAAGGACGTTTATGTACTACAAAAGCAAGCTGCATTTTATTATTTGCTCATAAACAAAAGTTGTAATTTCTTATTTTAATGATTTCAAATTCCTCTTCAATATACAGATAGAAATTTCTATTCACCTAACTATCATACCAACACCTTACCTTCTCACCAAGCTTTCTGAGGGCAGTAAGGATTTCCACTTTCTGCTGTGTGTATAGGTCTCGTCCCAACTTCCCAACCATTAAGTCTCGGTCCATCTGTATACCAGGGGGGGAAATAAGTCAAAATATATAAGCCTCCCATTAGTTTCACTCAACACATCAGCATGAGCAATGCAACAGCCTAAAAATATCATCAGTAAGTATGGTACCAATGGAAGTAAGGGACAGAACTACCCATAATTTAAAAGATGGCCGTGAAGTTTTTCTGACCATTCTGCGAATACTCTTTGCATCTAGCCTTAGCATTCTTGATTTCTCCAAACTTGAATCTCTTTTAATCAAAGACTGCTCTTCATTCAAAATTATGGATTCACATATCACTGATACATGGAGGAATCACATTTCATTTCACTTTATCTGGATCTCAAGTTCAGTCTAGATGTCTGAAACACTGAGCGCACTCTCCAGTCCCTCAACAGAATTACAGATTCATACTCTTCAGATTTTCTATTTACAGTTATACTCAGTTCATTATCTGTTAATCACATCTTTGTTTTGATGCAGCAAGATAAAAGATAATTCAAGAAATACACATTGTTGTCCCCATTACCTCAAGGAACATTTAAAACTGAACAAATTCTGAAAGAGAACTTCTCTATCTCCTTATGGTGCTGCCACCAAGTTTTCTAACACGCTTGGTGCTCTCCTTGCAATCGTTACATATTTAAATCAGTCTAGCTCAAATAAACAGTTTTTACAGTAAAACAGAAACCTTCACCTCTGCCAACCTTGTCCTCAGTTGCCTTGGTTGTTTCTTTGCAAACATTCTAATTACTTCTGGAGTTTTAAATGCTTGGCTGATGGCTGCTTGTATTGCCTACAAGGAAAAGAGCAAGAATGACCAGAACTAATAGTCACAAGCTATAGCTACATGACAAGATTAACGAAGGCTGGAAAGCATCATTAGTATCCTCCGCGTCATTTGATAGAGAGCTTTTCTTTTATTGCATAACCATGGAAGTGAGATGAAAAAAATATATGACCTTTATGCAGGGCTTGAAAAATCCACTAATTAGTGCAACTACAGCAAGGAGCTGTGACACTTCCATTAGAGTCCAGGTCTTAATTTCTAATCATTTCCAACATCTTCCTGATACTAGCACATCACAAGTGGACGTGCTATGCTATCTTTAGCAGTTTTAATGCCCACACCGATGATTACAGCTCTTCTAAGGGTAAGCAGAACGTAAATCATGAGGTAAATCTCCTACTGTTATTCAAAATTCTCTGCGGAGTATCAAAACTATTATGATTCAGTCTCACCACATTATGTTTGGACAAATGATCCCTCTGGAAACAAACTCCTAAAACATAGGGCTTAGAAGGAACAAAACATGCTCTAATTAAACATTTGAAAAGAGATCAAAAGTTGGGACATCAGCATAAAATAAGATCAATTCACTAAAAGAACTTCAAGTTACATGGTCACTCCTACAGCCTTTTCATTTGGATTGGTATGAATCTCTGAAATACAAATCAGCAACAAGAGCACAGGAAATGCTATCTTTATGCTTTCTAACAAACAGGTATGAACTTTATTTCTCACAATATATATTGTCCTGGACTGTCACTCACACCTTTTAAATTAATTTGCATTATTTTATATTATTTTCTAGTATTAGGGATCTGATATATTTAGTCCCTGCAGTTTCCCCACAGTTTTTTCTACAGTGTTATGGTTATAATTCTTCAATATTTTTTTCTTTTAAAATGAAAAGACCTGACCAAGCTTTTATATGTACACATATATTAAATAATAAAAACATTAGATACATAGAACTAGCTTTCACACGTGCCTGTCTAAAAATTATAACGAACCATTTGTATCTATGTTCTGTTTCATTGAGGCCAGGCAGAACATGAACTATTTTTAGTAACACATCATCCTTACCAGTTGCATCCCGCTGAGCTCGTCCACCAAAGTCATATCTCCGGACATAATCTTCTTCAGGGAGTCATTGATCTCACTCAGCTGTTCTAGGGTTTCTTTTTTGGTCTCTTCATACTCATCTGCATCTAGCTCCTCTCTAAAGAGGATCCAACAAGACATATTAATTCATTGGACTAAACCCAAGACGTAACATGGAGAAAAGGACATCAGGGAATATCATGAAGCATGCTTCCTCAGATAGCAATGAAAACATTCACATCACTTCAGATTATTCTGCTCTAGCCCTCTTAGCTGTTATTTAGCTAATGCATATGTAGTTTTCTTGGTTTTGCACCACCTCCTAGCCACCCATGTGCTTGTGTTGTTTGTATGAAGTCACTTGTATTAAAAAGGCCCTGACAACTACGAGATACTCAACACTTGGTGCAATATTTAAAAGTGCATTTTGGATCTCCACAACAATATGCAGTTAGATTGTCTTGCTCAAAGCTACGGTGAATGACATTACCCGAGAAGCCCATCTCCTCACCCAAAACCCATCAAGTTATTCAGGAATAACTGATCCTGCTGTCTAAACCTTGCCCAATTCAAAGAATGGCACTACCAACCCTTAGCAATTATAATTGTTCTTGAAAAACATATGTACTGCTTGGACAAGTTAGAATTATAGTCAGAGAAAGCATCTAAAACCACATAGGATGTTTAAGTGCAAGTACTGAAACAGAAAAAAACCCTTTTCCTTGGTAATTCAGTCTATCTCAAGTTTTATTAGCCCACAAAAAACTAACACAAAATCACATTAAACAAATCACATGAAAATGTTAGACAAACTAAAAAAAAACCAAAACCCAAACATCCGTAATTATAAGACAAAACAAAGTAGACACAAAAGCTATTTGTTAACTGCTATTAAAAAAGCCCATATGAAAATTGTGAATTCTGTGAACAGCTAAGAGTCACACCGAAATATCAAATTTCAAAGAAAACAGTAATGAGTATTTCTGCCCACATTTTCCTCAAGATGATGATAAATAGAATGATCTTAATAAAGTTTTTTTAAAATAATTTTTTACTACCTAACACAAACATCCTACCTAATTTAAAAAATATGAAGCCACAGCAAAACACAAAATAAAACAAAAAACCCCACAAGATTTTTGAAAGGTACCACTTTCTTCTGCCAACCACTTAAGAAAAATATTACCATATAAGAGGAAAGCATTTATTTTTATTACCTGCATTCCTCCAGATCTTGAAGCTGCTGCATTAATCTATCCAACTGCTCTTCCAAGTTTTGTTTTAGTTTACTGGTCTCTGTTGTTCCTCTTGAAGCCATTTTCTGTTTTCACATGAAAATTTTAAGTTGTTACATGACACTCCTAGGAGAAAGAACATTTTATTGTTGTGTATCAACAATTTAAAACTTATCTTAAAATGCTCCAAGTATCAAGAAAATTATGCAGCATCTTGATGATGGAATGTCTGACCAAAACACTCGGAGATCCTTGCAGTGGACATACAGTAGGCTGGGTCTACAGGATTGTCATCCTTGCAGCAAGAGGCAGCTCACCAAGGTAATAACTCAAACAGCCACGGCACATAAAAACAAGTAAGTTCGAAACCAAGCAGCAATTACTGAAATACTGAGGTCCCGCTATATGAAACCAGAGCTTCTACTCTTCAGCTGCCCCTTGGGAAGCTATCTAAGGGGCAACAACCCGGATGCAAGGTGTCTGAAGCACGCAAACACCTGAGAACCATTAGCGGTAGAAAATGGTTCGCTCTAGAGGAAATACGTGCTTCTTTGGGTATCAGATCGGAGCAGGCGGCTGGCCGACGGCAGTGATCGATGGGATATCCCTGGGCACCGCGCGGCTCGGCAGCCGTTGACCGGCAAATTCTGAGGTTTGCACGACCGCCAAGGGCTCCAGCAGCCGCAGGCAGACAAGGGCACGCGATCCTCCCCGCTGGAAAAGCGCGAGAGAGGAGAGCGAACCGGAGGTCCGGGGGGAGGAGAAACGAGAAGGAGCTGAGGCGCGATCCGAGGCCAGGGCTCCAGCCCGGCTCTTCCTCCTTCGCGCCCGCAGTTTGCGGAGGCGAGTCCGCCCAGACCCCCTCCGGCAGGCAGAGCCGCACGCACAGGAAGGAGCCCGCGACCGCCCTCCTCTCCGCCCGCCTGGACCCCGCACGCCGCCCTGGGCCCCGACCGCCGCCCGGGCCCACCGCCGCCTCACCTGGGGCAGGCCGCGGCGGGCGGGAGCGCAGCGCCAACCGAGGGGGAGCGGGCCGCCTCCGACCGGCGCCGCTTCCGGCGCGCCCGGGCCAATCAGAGCGCGCCGCCGCCGCGCCGCCCAGTGCGGCCCCTCAGCGCGGAGCTGGCGGCGCGGCCCCGGGCGGTAAGCGCGGGCGGCGGCTGGGGCGGCGCGGCCGGCCGGCTCGGGGCGGCGGCAGCGGGGCCCGCGGTGGGTGCTGCGGAGGCGGGGGACTGGCTGGGCTGGGGCCTGATCCTGCGCACCGCACGTTCGGGGGCCGTCCCCGTGTGCAGGCCTCTGGCGGCGAGGAGCTGCGGGGAGGAGGTTGCTGAAGGGGACCGAAAACCGCCGTGCTTAGCGTGCGAGAGCTTCCAGCAACAGCCTAGACACCATAAACTTAATGATGTTTATATTCTACAGATATACAAGCATGTTTAATAAATATTTACCTCTGAAATATAAATGAGATTGACCAAAGCATTCTCACAACTACCTGCTTATCCACAGAAACGAACAGGCTGGCTTTCAGAACCATCCCAAAACCTACTGTAGGCATACTTTGATGTTTTTTAGTGCAAACACGCGTCCAATCCAGCTAAGCGCTAGCAGGACTGCAAGTAGTACACACTAAATATTGAAAAGATTATGTATAAGCATGATGAGATTATATATAAGCACATATGTAAAGGACTACATCACAGGGCGCCTCATTTTTCCTTCTGAAGGACAAGGGAAAATGATCCAGGATGTCCTACAGTTACGGAAAATCTGAGTGAAGGCCATTTTACTTTGTTTCCCCTTATTAAGTCTCTGTAGAGAGGTTTTACTAACATTTCATTTAGTATTTGGCATAAGATAGCATTAATTATTTTAAGACTGTTCTCAGTTTTGTGAAACTAAACACCTGCGTACAGATCTCTCTCACTGTATAGCAGGAGCTGGGCTGCTGGTTTGGATCTTGTGGTCGAACTGCAATAATTAGGATTGTGTCAAGCAGTGCCAAATTATATGTAATTCATCAAAACTACTTATGTTATTATACAATAAGAATAGGCATGGTTCCATATACAGCTCAGGGGGTGGCTGGGCTTTAATCATCACTGGAACCTAGTCCTCTTTTTCCCTCCTGGGACGTGCAAATTGCATAGTTTTCCCAAAAAAGTTAGAGCTGTATAAAGGTCATTTCATACAAAGCAGATCACAGCTCTGACGGTGCTGTGTTGGTTATAAGGATGACGTAACAGTGAAGGTGATCATGTGATGATACCTCCATCTTTTCCTCCACTCTCCACATCAACCATGCAGCTGTTTTCTGTGAAAACAGTGCTAGACAGAGGATGGCAATGCAAGTTAGGAGACTAAGACTATGTGCAAACTATTAAATTATATTTATAGTCTCAATTTCTATGCAGATATGAAGTGCTACAAGGTCAGTTTATGATGCAATAATTGCCTATTTCTGAAGATTGTAAAATTAGCTAGCAGCATGAAAAAGGACATTTGACTAACTCCAGAAAAGGCACTATATATTTTCATCTTAAAATTTTCTGTTATTTTTGCCCTTGCCTTTTTTTTTTTAAAAGGAGAAAATCAAGCCTTTTCAAATTGGCAGCATGAGTCACTTTATTTAGAAAGTAGGGCTTTATGCATTACAAAGACAAGTCTAACTCCTTTCCTTGCCTGTTCCCATAGTAACTCTTCTAGCTGATGCCCCTGTGAAGACTGCATTCCAAGTAACACCAAACCCTTCAAATGCTGAACTACTCTGCAGTAACAAAGAATAGTTTAAAAGTTTGTGAAACTCTTGAAAGCACAGAAAAGTACTAACACTTGCAAAATGTGAAGCCTTGCAAGACTTCCTTTTATTCAAGGGCTATTTGATGTTAGTACACAGTAGCTGGTACAAGATTTAGCTGTGATGGTATCTCACCACTGTGGCGGCTGTGAACATCACTCAGCTTCTTTGTAAAGGAGACAGAATGTGAGGGTGACCTTGTGGGATTTTTCCAGGCAGTGATGTTGCTGTAGAAACAATGGCAGACTATTCAGTGCTCAACACAGATGTCTCAGACATCTCACAAATAGCAACAGCAGGAGAATGGCCCATAACATATTCCAGTTTTCATTTGTTCAGGGCCAGGCTAGGGGAAACCATCTTGGCAAGCCAGAGTATTCTCATGAAAGAAAAGAGCACTGAGAAGCAAAAATCCATGTAGTGTTGAAAAAGATAAGTAGTGAAATTGCCTTATTTTCACCAATTCTTAAGCAGCTTTCTGAAACTGAAGTTCAAAATTGGAACAGCACTGCTGTATTTTAAAAAAGGAAAAAAATATCTGGTATTTAATTGCAGCTTTCACTAAACTTTTTTTAATACACTACTCTTCTATCATCTGTTCCGCTGGTACACCTACCACTTACTTTCTGCAACGCAAAGTAGATTGGTTGTTTTCATGTTTAGTCCATAGTGCTCTCTTCCCACATACGAAGAGCATGTAAAATGTAAATAAATCCTGAACGAAGAAATGTTGACCCTCCTCTCCTCCAGAATTTAATACAATGTAATGTCAGTTCTATATATTTTGCTGAAAAGACTCACTGCAGTTTAGAGTAGCAGCACTGGGAACTGTCATAGGATGTTCTATTCCCCTCTGTAAGCACTAGAAGTAAGGAAGTTCCCTGCAGATGTGTCTCTTGGCAGTTGATTGGCATTGGCATCTTAAAAAAACTGAGAAGTTTTAATAAAGTTTGTCCTGCATTCAGGACAAATCATCTCATTTTTCTGCACGAGTTGCTTTTCTTCAGAGCGGGCAGTACACTGTCCTCTCTTCAGGCAAACAGCCTGTTTTCAGTGATTTCATTTTTAAAGATGTTTTCTCTTGCATATAGGAGGGAATTGCAGCTGCGTTGATAATACATGGGCGAGGCAAATTTGCGTTTGCTTATCTATTACATATGTCTTCTTCCTAGCACACTCACTTTCCTCTACATCCTTGATTTCTGAAGCCCCACAGAAGAATTACCCTCCTTTCTGCAGCATAATGCCACTGTTGTCTCAGCTCCTTGCGTTGTACCTCTATCCAGGGATAACCAGAAAGAACTAGAGGCGGTCGTTTTAATCTCTTAGAAATGGGATAATGCAGTATCACATGAACAATCACAGGCCAAATGTTGATGGAAGGAAAATACAGTGTTCAATCTGATCTTGAAATCTTCTGCTTATTGGCAGCACAAATAAGTAGGAATAACTATTTTTTACTCTGGTCTCTTCTTGTAGTAGCTGGTAACTAGCACCAACATTCTCCACTTGGCTCTGTAGCTGCGAGGAATGGCTATGGAAGATCCTGACAAGAAGACTGAAGTAGTACTGCTGGCCTGTGGGTCCTTCAATCCCATTACCAACATGCATCTAAGGCTATTTGAGCTGGCTAAAGACTACTTTCATGAAACAGGTAGGATGGTAATTTATATCATTCAAAACAGCTCTGGTAACTAGACGCTTAAAAGTTAAGGTGAATATTTTGTGTATATGAATGCCTGTTTGACAGCGACAGATATTTTTGGAAATACTAATTAGATGTTGAAGCTAGTATGCATGTATGTATCATACAAAATCATGTAAGCCAAATACATGAAAGAACAGTCTTATGTATGTGTTGCTTATTACTAATTTTAATGAGCTAAATCATGAGGTTTATAGTTTTCCTTTCTAGAAATATATCTTTCTAATAGATCTTTCTAAATCGTTAATTGTGCCGCCTTGCACGATGGCAGAAGTATGCTGTACTTTTCCACTGGGCTGGCTATCAGAGCTGGCATTGGTGTTCTTAGAGACTGCAGTGAAGAATGGTTATGTAATAGTTTAAATACAATACAGTGGAAGTAACATCTGCTCAACCACTTCTCATGTTCTTGTGTGATGTGTTTTTTCCACAGGAAAATACAAAGTAATCAAAGGAATAATTTCACCAGTAGGTGATGCATATAAGAAGAAAGGTCTGATTAGTGCGAATCACCGAGTAACTATGGCAAAACTAGCTACAAAAAACTCAGATTGGGTGGAAGTTGATGATTGGGAAAGCAGCCAGAGTGAGTGGTTGGAAACACTAAAAGTTTTAAGGTATTCTTCAGCCAAACCCTAAAAAGTCTCAAGAACCTATAGAAGGATAAGGAATGGTGTTAGCTCTAACAAGTTAGAATGATAGCAGGCTAACCCCAAATCATATGAATAGACTCAGTGACATCAGAATTACTATTTATATGAGCACTGTAAATGAAAGATTGCACTACAAGTCCTAAACGTACAAAAAATGAGCCTGTGAACAATTTTTAAGATACATTGGTTTAGGCTTTATTCAATTTTCGTGCTGAAAAGGTATTCATGAGGAAGGACAAGAGACTAGAATAGGGTACACACATGCTACACAAGCTTCCCTCATTTGATTCCGATTATGTTACGCTGCCCATTTGTGTATTTAAAGGCTGGCATGAGAATTGTCTGAAGGAGTATCTTTTTTTAAGTTTTACATTTTTTACTCTTTCAGTCACTGCTACTTCACTGAGGTTCTTCTTTTTAAAACGAATTTTTATTAAAAAAGAAACAAACCAACCTTGTAGCTGTTGCTTTGAAATCTTTGCACTTCGACCATCTTATGACCCAGCTCTCACAAGTCCCTGTTCAGGCAGATCAGTTCTTGGATGGATTGTCTGTGAAAGTACTGCAGGAGGAAGTGGTGAAAGATTATTTAGTAGGCCATACTCTTCCCTGTATTTCTCATACATCTTAAAAATACCTAAAATACATCTGTTTTGCAGGTACCATCATGAAAAGCTTTTATGTCCTGATCCCACTAATAGTCTGCAGAATGCTATACCTTTAACAAAGCCAGGACGGAAGAGGAAACAGGAACCAAATAGGCATGACCCTGTTAAAAAGAAAAATCAGAATCCCGATATAAAAAGTTAAGTCTGTTTGCAAATGAAATGCTTAACAATACTTGCTGTTTCAAGGGAATTGCACTGATGAGTAACTTTTTTTGATGCTAGTTCTTGGTTCTGACTTCACTGAATAAGTTTATTCCCTGAGATCCCACAGCATAAAGCAGTAGGCTTTGTAAGAAGATGACTGTAAGGGTAAAATATATAGGACATGAAAAATACTCATGATAATAGAAATTTGAACTGAAGCAGGTCTGAGCTATCCATTTTACCTACAGAACTTTGGTATACTGTAGTTACAGCTGAGAATTTTGGATCATATTATAAGTTGCTGAAGAAAGAAAGGACAGGATTAAGTCCTGAAGTTCAAAATGTATCTGGGTATAGGATCATTTTTAAATTGTAATTTAAAACTTCATACAACAGACATAGCTTGGCTTTGTAATTTTAGGTAGCATTTATTTTGCTTCTTGCTTTTAGATCTTAGTTTTAGTTCTTTAGCTTAACATGTACAATTATATGTATTCATATAGAATTTGAACGTCCTTGCATAATGACCATCTTAACCCTTTATATTAGCAAATCTTGACTTCTGCCTGACTTCTTCCCTTGAACTTTTCCAAATTCCACTGTTTAATTGATAGTGTTTTAAAGTAAGTGTATTCAAAGACAAGACCAACAGCATCAGGCAGGCTTTTTTCATATTGTGTTGCCAGATATTTTACTACATTCCTACCATCCTGTGACATTACTGGAAGCTGCAAATCTGTAGCACTCTCAGTTTTGCTTCCCCTACTTTAAGGTGGTTTCTATCTGCATGCTTCTCTCGATTCCCTATAAAACATAGTATGGTAGAGAGTCCCCTGAAGTCAGGTCACACAGTCTATGGCAGGGGGGGCAGGGGGGTCTGTTGTATTTTCTTACATAATTCCCTCTGCCCCCTGTCCCATAAAAGCTACCTCCACTTCTGTAACTCTATGGAACGTCAGATAAAGTTTTAACAGCGTTACAGTATCCTTTCATGCTTAGCTATTCTGGAATTTTCTCTATATTTTCTTTTACTTTGATCCTCACAGTGATCGATTCACCCCCAGGCTAAATGAGCGTGTTAGAGTTTATTTTCCAATCCTTTTGAACGAAGGGACTCCCATAACCTTTTTTCAGAAAAATCCTGTATTGAGGCTACTAATCATAAATTATACACTCTGAATCTTTTTTTATTTCATTCCATTGTCTCATCTTAACCAAAGATACGGAGAGGTAGCCTAGAAATTAAATGTCCCCATCAAGTTAGCTAAAATCTGGTGGCCTAAACGAAGCCCTGTTTCTCACTTATTTTTCTTTTTAAGGTGTCCCACAGGTTAAACTGCTTTGTGGAAGTGACATGCTGGAATCTTTTGGGATCCCCAATCTGTGGAAGTTGGAGGACATCACTGAAATTGTGGAAAATCATGGCCTTGTATGCATCAGTAGGGCTGGAAACAGCGTTCAGAAATTCATCTATGAATCTGATATTTTGTGGAGGCATAAGAATAACATTCACCTCGTGGAAGAATGGATCACAAATGACATTTCCTCCACCAAGATTAGGAGAGCACTGCGGAGGGGCCAGAGCATTCGTTACCTAGTGCCCGACGTAGTTCAAGCATACATAGAAAAAAATAATCTGTATAGTCCAGAGAGTGAAGACAGGAATGCTGGGGTTGTCTTGGCTCCCTTACAGAAACATGCAAGTGATTCCAAGAACTAACAGGCACTATACAACTAACTTTCTGCTGTGAAAAAAGCTACAGTTCAGTACAGGAAAATGTGTTTTTGGGGGGTTGTTTGTTTTTTTAAGTAAATAGTGGGGTAATTCTGTGGCTTTAGTACATATGTAGTTGCTGTTGAGGTTTGGTGCACTCAATAATTGGACCTACACAATCTTTTTTAAAGCCAACAATAAGATTTTCATGCTTAAACATTTTGTCACAGTGCAATGAACTAAGTATAAGAATTCACACTTGCATATGAGAATTACAAATTAACAAACAAAACAAATGAAAATGTTCTGATTAGTTTTAACTCAGATTGCTCTGACTGCTGTTTATAAGATAGTAACACAAATATTTTTAATAACTTACAGTGTCTTAACAGACAAAGCCATTTAATTTCAAAATGTACCAGTCACTGATAGTAAATCTATATAACTCATTTTTTTAAAAATTGCCAACATGTGGTATACCTCAAAGAAATTATTTAGCTCTATGCTGGAAGGGAAAAATTTACTCCTGGCTGAAGTGGTGCTAGATATACCATGCTTTGAGTTGCCTGCCTTTCAAATATGCAGCCTGTTTGATTGCCATCATGCAATTTGCTCCCAGAAATGCCTCGTGCTTTACTTTTCCATTCATGTTTCCAGAGCTGTACATTAAGCTCAGCACTGTTTCTCATGGAAGGACAGACCTACTTCAGAAACTGGTTTATAGCCATTGATTTAATGGGTAGAAATTAATAATAGTGTCATTGCACGGATTCTCAGATAGGTGTCCCTTTATTTCAAATAATGAATGAGCTTTTACTTTTGAGGCAAATGTATACAGCCAGAATTGTTTTCTGTAACTGGAGTTGAGAAAAAATGGTAGAATATTAAGACTGTACATAAGTGAAATGTTTTTCTTTGCTAGAAATCTGGTTTTGAATCTAATAGTATATTGTCTGTATTATGTGAATATAAACTAGAGAGGCACTGTGAATGTCATGGTGATAGAATTCTACCTCCCTTTATTTGCCGTCATCCCATTTTTGTTTGGATTATGTGCCTGATTAAAAATGTCAAGGTTTCCAAGACGCTTCCTAATGGGTCAACAGCTTCTTCATACGATCTCCACAAGATGACTCCGTTCACATTTTTCAGATCAACAAATCCAGCAGAATGTGAGACTATCAGGGCAGGAAGCCTAGATGCTGTTGGGCAAGCCTAGGACCAGGGGCATGTTCCAGGATCATAATCGCGACAACCCATCATCCTCCTTCCCTGGGCAGGGGATCCCCAAAGAGCTGAGGCAGAGGTGTAGGCTTCCCTAGGAGCTTAGGGGGAGTCTGGAAGCAAGAAGCCAAACGCAGAACATCACGGGTGACCCTAGGGCCTGCAAGGCTCGTGTAAAACCCAGCAGGGGAGTCGAGACACTATTAGGAAAACCTGTAACCCGCAGTGGAGCTAGCATCGGGCATGCAAACTTAGAGCCCCACATGAAATTCTGCAATTACCATACACCAGAACATCTGTGTCCTGCTAGCTCCAGCCTGTAAAGGTGGCTGTCTACAGAGAATCTACAAGGAGATTAGTGTAATAAAATCACGTCACAACTTAGAAGTGCATCTGTAACTGCACTGTGAGAGAAAGTAGCATCAAGGATTCTTAGTTTTTTTTCTTGGTGATTCCTGCATCAAATGTGCTCAGTCTGCCATTTTTTCCCCTAGAGCTCAGGCAAGCTTACACTGTCCTTCGATAATGAGGCCAGGTTCATTTATCATCAATAGTAATAAAGGTACCGAAGGATAAATTATGCCCCCGTGACACCTTAGCAATCAAACTGCCATAATTGATTGAAGATAACCATGTTATTGATGGTGCATAGGGAAGGACAAGATCTACTTTTCTCTTTTGCTTGCTGTCTGTCTTTATGACTGACAAGAATAGAGGGCAAGAAAGATTTATTTTCAGCACTCAAGTCAACCAGTGTGCTTCTGAATAAACAGCAGATCTTTCTAATGGGAAAGCACCCTATTTATGTGGTCACTTTTCAGAGTAAAACTGCACTTTAAGTCTAGGTTTATTCTTCTAAATGATGCTGGTGTGTGTTGGTGCACTTTGTGTAATTCTAGAGAAACTGCAAATTCAACAGGATGTTTTATAAAGCTTTGGTCTTCAAACAGTTATATTTCACTGGGTTTTAATGTAGTTATGTGTGATGGGTCTTTCAATAAAATAAATTGCATGTAATATGCTAATTTCAGTCATCCTGTTATTAGCCAAATCTGATGTCTGACGACTGCATGTAGGTAGAATGGTGTCAGTACAGTTCTGTCTATACAAAACAGAGCATTGTTCAAAAATTACACTGACTGCTGAATATGGATCGTTTGTTTTACTAGTGGGATCCAGAAACCTGCCTGTTGCAACACTAAAAGTAAGCGCACACTGACAATCTACTGTTCCAATCAGTTATAAATATCAACATCACAGTCACTGATGTGGCCTATTCAAAAATGTTAGACAGGTAAAACTTTCAAGAGTGGACTAGATCTAAAAGAGAATCTATATATTTGAAAATGTAAGGTTTGTGAATAATGCAGTTCACTGAACTTCTTTATATAAGAGTTATAACGCATTCACAGATGTTCTACAAACAAAAATGAGGCTTTTTTTTTTTTACATCACTGCATTTGGTCCTGCTCTATTAAGAGAACATAGGGCCCTTACACCACATGTGTAATTCAGACTCAAAATATTTTATAAATACTGCAGCAGCAGCAGGAACCACTTTATCTACTTCTGTAATGAGGCCACATCCTTAATGGAACGTGTTAGATGCTCAATGCTGCACAGCAATTAAGATGGAAATGGAAAAAAAATCTTTCCACAAAAAGAAAATTGGGAATTTGTAAGGGAGAAAGAAATGAACCTTTAGAGGATGTGGCCAGGGCACCCGGCAGTTCTTACAAAAAGGTCCACAGGCAATTCTTTGGCTAAGCCTTGAAACAGTAACCCTAGTACCCTTTATAAATCTTAGTTTGAGATTAAGTACTGATTTACAGACAGAAGCACCACATCCCAGACAATCTGCATAATCTTAATTTTCAATAAAAATGTTATATCCAGGCTTTTACATAGGACTTATCCAAGTACTGACTTCTCTTTACTTGGAAGAGTCAGTAGTATTGCAACAGTGCTTTACTATCATAACCTTGTACTAACAAATTATGGGTGAAATGTTACTATTTGAGTCCAGGGGAAACACTAATTTGCATTTCTCTGTGCTGTTCCTAGTTTAGCATAGGTTAGAGAACAATATCCATCTGCAAACAGGAAACAAGCTTTGACGTCCTAATTTCCTACTCGCATGATTTTGTGAGTCATATAGGTCAAACTATCAGCTCCAAAAATGTAGCTAAAGTTCACGGAAACTTAATTTTCTCTGCAAAATATTATCTTTTTATTCAGCCTAACCCAAGTCAGTAAATAGATAAATGTAGTAGCTATAGGTAAGTTTCCTCATTCAAGATTCAGAACACCAAATTCCCTTTTTACTATGGTAGCAACACAGTTAAGATTTTGCTTGCCCATCCATGTTGGGTTTTTCTTTTAGTGTAGCCTTCATTGTGGTGCTCATTACTGTCCCACCTGACCACTCAAAAAGTGGAATTAAGCTAATGCTCAAAACATACATGTGACCGGGAATGACTGTTTTCCCCATTTTACCGATGAGGAAACTGAGGTACAAAGTTATCTAGCTCTCCTGTACTTAGCAATTCTAGCGTGCCTAGTTGTTCAGGATTATTAAATTCGTATTTCTCACTTGGTAAATTGTAGCCAGAAGGCATACAGTTTGCAAAAAGTAATCACAGATGGAGGAACTGCAAGAGATTGGAGAATTAGGTATCTTCTAAAGGAAATCAAATGTCACTTCCAAATTCCTTATATATCCTTTCTCTTCGAAGACAAGCATTCTTTATTCACTTTTCAAAACACATTCCTGGGTCATCACGTAAGAGATTTCTTTCACTTCTTTGCTGAAGATAAAGTCCAACACTGAAGCTTACCTGCTGCATCCTGTGCTCTACTCCCTATATCCTCTGCCACAATGTATAGCATCTAATAAAGCATCAGTGGGAATAACTTCTGTGTCATCTCTCCTTTACTGTATGTCAAGAGTAAAAAGCAAAGGAGGGAGCTACATCTTCTATGTACACGAGAGTACTTTTTGAATTCGTTACTGTTATTGGCTATTTTTAGGAGTTGAAAGTGCAAGATTTTTGCAATTTGCAATTGCAAGAACAGGTATTTGCCCTCTTTCCCATCTAGGAAAACTGATAAATACAGAGCTGCAGAACTGGGAACAGAGCTCAGGCCTCTGGATCTGCTGTCTCATGCCTAACTGTTACACAAACTTTCTGGCCGGTAAGGCATCTGAGAAAATAAAGAATTTTGTATACGTATGTTCATTTAACTAGGATATAACTAACAGCATTAAAAAAAAACAGAACACAAACAGGTAAACTGTGGCACAGTAGAGCTGTGTTGAGCGTCACATCAGAGAATAACATATACAAACAAGATTTGTCTTTCACTTTTCTGTTATAACCACTAGACAATGATGCTGCCTACTATTTACTCCAGACATAAACCAACAAGATATAATACTTATCTCTATCACTGTGTCATAGGTACTGCGGTAAAATTTGCTGATACAATACCATCCACAGTTTAACAGTCAATCCCTGTCTGTTCAAATATAGTGTGTATTTACAGTGGGTAGATCACCATTTCAACAAATATGTAGATTTCAGATCATAAAGTCACAGATCTAATGTACATGCAGGGAATTTTAGTAGTGACAAAATGTGTCCATGATTCCCTTTAAAGTATACAAGATGGACACAAATGGTTTAAACCACTTTTTGGTTTGCATTGTGACTCTTGGGCTACTAACATTTGCTCCACACAAAGATTTCAGAAACCGTGAACTTTTCCCTCCAATGCAGCTGAAGCTGATCTGCAGATACCCTCTCACCCATTGGCTCAGCAATAGTACCCTTCCCCTCCATCAGAAAGGCTCTGAGATGTAATCCCACCCACAGTCTTCCTTACATAAGGCCTGGTTGGAAAACTACTTCTTCAGTTTTGCCTTTTGGTCAGAGGTTGACTGTATCTTCTTTCCACAGTCTGGCAATGCCTGTGGATTTCAGTGGAACCTGGAACCTTATCAGCAATGACAACTTTGAAGGTTATATGGTGGCCTTAGGTAGGTGAAAAAAACCTGATTCTATCCTTCCTCCCTTCCCCTTAAGGGTCCTCCTGAATTTTAAGAGGCTGAGTTCTTCTAAAACCTAGATATTGCTGAAGCTTTTTTTCTCTGAAAAAACAATGGAAGAATCTTTATCTACTGATAAACAGACAGCATTAACTATACTTCAGCCTGTCACCCAAGTGTCCTTGCAGGAATTTCTCAGCCTAGTACTTGTTAAAAGTAGATTTTTTGTATAGCTTTCATCAGAGACAGGGAAGAGTTTGCTCTGTCCGCTCAATTTCTCTTGTTTTGGAGCACAAACTTAACAGAACCTATGTCTAGGGTTAATGAAATGTTAAGTAACAAAAAAAAGCGCTTGGGTATTTGCTACTTCCAGGCAGTTGTTCAGCTTGGTGTCATTTATCTTTAAACAGCTTAGAAAATACTTCTTTCGCCACTGTGACTTGTTGATAAGTCTCTCTAACTATCCCTTTTCTGGAGTGCTTGAAACTAACCTCTTACCTTGCTCAGACCTTTTAGAGAGAGATTAACGGTGCTTAAATGGAGAACTTAAGAAAGTTCTCGGTACTTTATTAGCTTTCTTGTACAAAGCTCATTACAGACAGTAACAGCAGGCGACCCTGTGTGCTGCCTTCTCTTCTCCCTGCCTCTCCCACCCCCTTCTGCCTTTTTGACTTGTGTAAACTGATGACCAACAGTGTCCCTTGTTTGTTATTGTATACACAACTAGAATGAAATCTATTTTCTGGCTGGGTGACCTACTTAAATTGTCTAGTTGGTATCTTTAACATGGTGAAAGAACTCTTCTCTGTTTCTAATCCTGGTGTGTTATCGGTTAGGAAAAAAAAAAAGGAAAGGGTGGTCTCATAATGAGGATTTATTCCTCAGTTTGAATACTAAGTAATATACTCTTAATGTGTTAATGTTTTCAAATGGAATAGAGATTATGTCTGTTCCTTGATAATAAACATTGTCCAGCTAAGTAAAGGGCTTTTTTAATGAAACATAACTACCAATCTTGTGAAAAGTGCAGTTTGTTTTCAGCATGTAATTGGGGAACTTACTTAAAAGTAAAGGCAAAGAATCCTGTTGATGATTTACAATCTATCTTTAATTACTCCTGCTTGGTTGCCAGTATACTGAACAAAAGAAGGACTGAAGTCAATATTGTTGAGCTAGAATGAAAAACTTTTCTGCCAGGGTAAGTAGAGTGAGGAGGCTAATATCTGATCAGCTGAGTAACTAGAGGGTTACCGATAAGGACATGGCTATTCTAAGCCTAGCCTTTCCTTCAATTTAGTATCTACCTCTACAGAATAGATTTCTAAGTAGTTTGTATTTATACATTCTTATAACCATGTTAAGGCTTAATGGGTATGGCTGTTGCCAGTACTGAATTCAAACCCCTCTATGCTAAAATAAACTGGTAACCATGTAAAAACATGACTGACAGATTCTGGCACTGCTGTAATGCATACAGTAATGAAGTCCCACTTCAAACACAGACTGCATAATGAGCCATATGGTTCAACACATGGTAGCTGAAAACACCCTGACAAGAAAATCACAACCCCAGCCTGCATAAAGTGAGAAACTTCTAGTGGTCCTACAAAATGACACTTTAAATCTAGGTGATGAAAACAACTAAATTAATCAATACACAGCCCCCCATTTTACCCATCCCCCTTCCTGAAAACCCAACTCTGAGCATGCTATTGGGATGCAATGTAATTCAGTTGCCTGCCAAATAGATGGCCCGTTCCTCTAAAGAAACCGACATTCACTAGAGAAGTAGAAAAAACTCTAGAAGCACTGCTTTAAGCTCAGTATTACCAAGAACATCAGGAGTCTGTTAAAGGTGACTGATCATTACAGATAACCAGGAAATCTTTTGACAAGTGTGATGTTTTCTAGTTGCACTTAAGAAGTGTTAACAGCAAGTGGCATGTCCTGAAAGCAAGCTTGAGTAATTCATTTCAGAACTGCCCTTCATTTTACCCTATTTAAGGTATAGGGTGCAAAGATTTCTTGTTAATTCACATAATGCCTTTCCTCTGACAAAGGATAAGAATAGGCATTAACTATTCCCTCTAGCTAAGCAAGGGGTAAGTCTGAGACCAAGCTTGGGATGTATGTGTGTGGGGGGAAACCAATTCTTCCCAACTCCTAAAAGGACTCTTCTGACTCAAAGTCCTAGAAATCTTGCACAGGAATTGTGCAACAATTGAGTAAACTGGTTTCCAAAGCGTAAAACGTACAAGAACTTGATCTGTGTAACATACAGCTTTAAAAAAAAAAAAACAAACCCAAAAAAAACCCCCAAAACCTTGCATAGCAGTAATGTCAAACTATCTAAGAAATGCTTCTAGTAGTAATAAAGGTAAGTCCTGGCTGTCAAAATGGCTGGTGATAAATACAACTCTGACTTTTTTGCTTCCTGTCCAAGGTATTGACTTTGCAACACGCAAGATAGCAAAAATGCTGAAGCCTCAGAAAGTGATCAAACAAGATGGTGATTCATTTTATATCCACACCACTAGCACGTTCAGAGATTATTTGCTTCAATTCAAAATTGGAGAAGAGTTTGAAGAAGATAACAAAGGCCTGGATAACAGAAAATGCAAGGTAAGACAATATATAAAATCAAGAGGCCATTACAAAATTAAGATGCCTATTAGCCCAGCTACTTGAGCTGAAACTGTTTCAAGAATGCTATTTGTAATGCAACGCAGAGGTAGGAGCCTGAGTTACAGACAAGGAGTTTCATTTCCCCTCAGGAGTAGTATTTAGGTCCCCTTTTATCCAGGAAAAAAGGACATTGTCTATGAGTATATTGCAGAACTGAGACAAAGACATACAGAAACACTTTTTTTGTTTCCTTTTCCACAGAGCCTAGTTACCTGGGAAAATGACAAACTTGTCTGTGTCCAGACTGGTGAGAAGAAGAACAGGGGCTGGACTCACTGGCTTGAAGGAGATGACCTCCATCTGGTATTTACTTTGGATTTCTACTGCTTCTGTCGCTATATGACAAAAATAAGATCTATAATGTGGTCATGGTGTACACAAGTCGTCTTCTAGCTCTGTAGTATTTGTAATGGATGGTACATAGGGAGCAAATTCTGCTTTGATTTTAGTTTACTTGGAACAACTTCATTGTTTCACTGTCTTGTATAGTTAAATTCAGAATGTTAAGGATAACTTACTAGCATGACAGCAGAGTGGTGGTCAGTAGCTATGGCAGAGGATCTATGTTCACTTTTAGAAGCAGTTCCTTTGATTACTATATACATCTATACTTTTTTTTTTGGTAGGAGCTTCGTTGTGAGAATCAAGTATGTAAACAGGTCTTCAAGAGAGCTTGAATGTGTGTACAACATGTGTTCCTACATGGAGAGACAGCTATATACAGGAGACTATGCAACCTCATGTCCAGTGATGGCTGTACTGACAAGAACTGATTCCTTGTACCTATTAACCTAAATGGTCTGATGTTTCTGGCTCAGGAAATAAGTCTGCTGTTGCCAGTGTTAAAGAACTGATTTTTTGCTAATAAATGCCTAAAACCAAACCAATTTTAAGTACCTGACTTCTGAATGTGTTTTTGGAGGGGAAAAAAAACAAACCCAAAACATAAGTGATATGGCTTGGGTCTCCAGTTAACTAACAGTCTAAATCCAAACAAGGGGCAAGCCAACATCAAACAAAACAGAGGGGGAACTATGGTAGAGAAGTGAAGATAACAGCCAAGGAAGCAGACAACAAAGGATACAGATTTATTATTCAAAATGCTTCTCTTTAACATGCAGACTAGTAGTTAACTCCACTTGCTTGTATCTTAAATGTGTAATGTAAGGTCCTATATTTTGCCATAGCTGCTTTGTTCTCAAAAGAATTAAATTCAGCTTACCAGAGGAAACCAGCCTCTGATCAAATCCCAGAACAATGAAGATAGGTCCGAGTAATCCATGTAGATTCCAGTCTGCAAAAGAATTGAACTCTATAAGCACATATCCAGAGTGAAAACAATGCTTCTTTAGTTAAGATTTATTTGCATACATCTGTTCAATTAGGTTAAATGTCTTTCTTTTTGACCTTGTGTAATGTTGCATAGAGAAGCAGGTTTTATTCTGCCTCGTGTAAACACATGTAAGTGGTCAGATCAACTTGGTAGTTACATGTGAAAGGAGTTGCTGCATGTTGTTGGTCACACTAACATTGCAGGGATCTTTTCACTAGTGGAAAGAGAAAAGAGCTTGATTAAATCTAGCTTAAGCTTAGTAACTTAATTACTTTCTATGCAAAAAAAAATATCCTAAAGTAATCCTTTGTCTTTTAAAACATAAGTAACACCACCTTTCTGACACTATTTCTTCTTGTCAGTTCAGAATTCTTAAAGCTACCACCAGAGGCAGACAAAATCTGTTGAAGCTTGGAGGGCTTTTTGTTAGATTGAAACACACACACCCCTCAATTACCAGAGGACTATGCAAATTTAAGCTAGTTTCCAAAATATGAAGAAAAGAACTAGTATTCCTTATACAGTTAGGGAAATCTGGGGGACCAGCAGTAAAATGCCTGGTGTTTATTCTACAGATCCTGACAGTGTCTTCCTTCTGGAACTGAGTAGTTTTCATTTATTTGAAAACAAAGTTACTGTTACCATGTTATTCTAATATAAATAACAAATTCATGCTGCAAACCTACTCTGTCACATCTATCAGCCATATACAGCAACAGCCTCGCAGACTTCCACTAGATGGCACCTCTGGAACGTACTGTGTCTTAAATTGTAGCGGTTCCGAACAGCAGTGTTTTAAGTGTTAAATATTGCAGATACTCTCAAACCCCACAGCTTTTAAGCTGTGCGCTCCAGTAAGATATGCATGAGAAGCAATACAGAAAGGCAATGATGAGCTTAAGAACTCTGTTAGTACAAAGAGAGACTCCAAGTAGAAATCAGAAAAATGCAACCTTAGAAACCTGTATGACTAGAGGTGTAATAATTCATTAGTAAGGCAGCTAATAGGAAGTCTTTACTGTTAGAAACGTAGAATAGTTATCAGCAGTGATATTAGTTTTCTTACTGCTACCTTCCTACTTCAAATTGCTGATTTGAAAGCAGGTAATGCTATGCAGAACTCGCTTGAGGATGCTTTGGAATCTTGAGGATGAGAGAAGCTACTACAGTGACAAAACTGCTTATCCTAATTTCATGTATATGCTAATCAATTCACATGCTTTCACAAAATACAAATTAAACATCTTGAAATGCAAGGTGAAAAAAGGGAGCAGTCATATGTTCTGGAAGTGGGGGGGGAGACATTAAGATAGCCTTTGCCAAGAAGATATGCACTTGAACTGTAGAACTGAAGGACAAGAACAAAACTCCCCAGAGAAGCACTTGAAGGGTTTTATTCAAAGGTGTTTCAGACCACTTCAATTACCTTACACTATTGCTTTGATGGTGAAACGTTTTCATCAACCAACCTCTGAGTTTTTTAGTGTAACTGCTGACCATGTATATTATAATGATTTTAAGGTATGCCAGCTGCATGTGAAAGTACTTTAAAGATAGGTGAACAGAAATGTGTTGCCTTCTGGATTCTACAATCAAAATAGGCAATGGAAATCCAGAAGAACAGCCAGGATTCAAAATTTCTAAAACACTTTCTCTAATGATGATATGAAAAAAAAAAGTTATACAAGTGATACATAAAAATGTAAGGAGTCGTATCACTGAATGTAGTTTGCTATTATTGTTTCTAAAAGCTGGTCTTAGCGACAGACTTATACAGGCTACTTTTAAACAGAGCACGTAACTCTTCCCTGACACCATCAGAAGTACCTTTAAGGTACTGTAGTCCCCTAATCATTTTCTTGCATACTATTCTGTGCAATGACTACATAATATGGAATAAACCAACAGTTTAGCATAAGAACAAATCAGCAAGTGAAATCATGTAAAAGCCTGTGCTTTGGATTATAGCCCCAACTCCATTGGAAAAAAACCGTAACAAAATGAAACATAATCCAAAGAAGATAAAGAAACACAAAATGAAGCATCTAAAAATCAAAGGTAACAATATGCATATGTTCTACAAAAGACCGGCAATATATATTATGATCCAATTATTTACAAAAGAATTTGTTTCTCATTCTGGGCACCTTGGTTAAGTCATCACTGGTTTTGTTCAAACACCTTTAAATCAATACAGTACGTTAAGGAAGATGTATATCGAAACACAAGACCAAATATCGTATCTGCCTCATATATGCATTAAAAAATCTGATCAATTTTATTGCTTTATAATTATTTGCAGTGCTTATGGAAATATGTCTTAATTCTATCCCTTGTTCATACAGACCACTTTGCTTCCATCTTAAGAACATCCTGTTGTCATCCTTTTATGGGATTCTTTTACCCGCTGAGTCAAACTATGCTGCACTGCACATAGCTGCCTATTAAGATCTTATTACTAGTGACTCTTCCTCCCAGGGCAAAAATCTGCTCATGCAACTCCCATTTTTTTGTCCTGATCCAAAAGAGCGACTTCTCAAAATCCTTTTCTTTTTCACCTGCATGTAGTATAACTGAGCAAACCAGCAGAGCTGGAAGTCAACATCCAATTCACTTAAGGTCAACACAGCCCCTGGCTGTTTTGTTCTCCAGCCGGAGTTTCATTTTGAGGGTGAGGGAAAAGAAAGAGGAGGCAAAGATGAGTATCTTTCACAAAAATATCATTTTGTGGTATAATGAAAGACCTAGGTGCAGAAAAGTTTGTGTTTTTACACAAGAAAGGAAAAAAATACTTCAGGTTCAAACTACCCTTAGAAAGGGCTAAGGCCCACTACTCACCGGGGGCTTGGTGCTTTCTTTTTCCCTCAGTATGTTATACAGATTGTCATAATTAGACAAAAAGCCTGTGGTATCTCAGTCATTCGTTACTGAGAAGTGGGCTAACGCCTTAAAGGAGCGGAGCAGGTACGGACCCATTAAACCGGGAAGACTTCAGTAGCCTAACCCCAGCTCGGATCCCGACGTCCATACCTGCAGGTCTGCTCCCGCCTCCGGGCAAGCGGCGACGCGTCTGCCGGCGGGCAGCTCCCTCCTTCCCGCCCTTCACCGACCCGCTCCCCAGCCCGCCTTCCCCGCTGCCCCGGGCCCCCTCCCCGGCCTTGGCTCCCTCGCTCCTCACGCCCCTCACGGCCACCTCCCCTCAGCGCCGCCCTCGCCCCCGTTGCCATGACGCGCGCGGGCCGCCCCTCCCGCGCCGCCACGACGAGCGGCTGGGCCCCGCCCCTCCCGCCCGCCGCGCCGCGCCGCGCCCCGCCTCCCAGCGCTGCCATTGGTCGGCGCAGCGCGGGGCCCGGCATGCCCGGCTCCTCCGCGGCGCCGGGCGGTCTCACGTGATCCCGCCCCAAGATGGCCGCCGCCGCCCTCTTGTTTTGATGAATAATCTCTGCGCGGGGCAGGGGCCGCGGCGCGGGCGGGGGCGAGGGCGAGGGGTGCGGGCGGGCTGGGGCAGCCGGGGGGCGGCTCCCCCTCGGCCGCGGCGGGGCGCGGCGGCAGCTGAGGCGCGGGCGGCAGGGAGCGGGCCGGGGGCGGCGGCGGGGCCGGCTGCCGGCGGGCGAGGCGCGGCGCGGCCGCCCCGGAGATGCCCTTGTGAGGCGCCCCGGGGGGCAGAGGCGGCAGGAGAGCGCTTCCTCGGAGCTGCCCCTCGGCGGGGCAGAGGAAAGCGCCCTCCCTCCCTTCACCATTAAGAGGAAGGCGATGGAGGAGCTGAGCGCGGATGAGGTGAGTCTGCGGGGCCCGGGGCCTGAGGGGGCGGGCGGGAGGCAGGCGCCGCCGGGGGCGGCCGGGCCCCGCGGGGAGAGGGCGCCGGGCTCTTCCTGGGCCCTCTTTCTGACCCCAAGGTGAAACCTGTATGTGGGAAGGAGCGTTACTGAGGCGCTCTGCCTTCGCCCGGCGGCTGTGCTCGGTGTTTTTCGTGTGCCTCCTTCGTGCTGTCCCTGACCTGCGACCCCCTGGCTGGTCGATGGGGTTGAATTGCTTCTCTCCTGGTTAATTGTTTATTCTCTGCTTCCATCTGCCAGGTAGTCTTTGTCTGGAGATGTCTCTTTTCTGTGTTCAACACTAGGCGTTTTATATGCTCTCTCTGTGTGATTTAAAAAAAACCCTACTTTTTAACATAGTAAAACACTTAAAATCTTGCTTCTTCAGGCTCTTTGCTGAGAAGCAAGGCGGGTGTGTGTGGTGTGGTCTTATATTTAATATCATTTATTCTTGAAACAGTTTGAAACAGGCTTGCCAGTTTTCCAATGCTTCCTTTGATTTACTTTTTTTTTATTCAACCTCTTGTTCTTTCACTTAAGAGTTATAGGTGTTAAGTTGTGATTGACAAACATCTGACATGGAATAATGTGAACTGTTTTTTGTTTCTTCCTTCTAAAGGGTGGTGTTTTCCTTTTTTTTTTTTTTTAATATAGACTAAGGCCTTATGTTTTGCTCATATATTGGAGGACTCTCAAATGAATTCTGTCGTGGTACTGATCAGGATATAGGGAGTTTCCCACTGTCCCAATGTAATGCCCAAATCATGCACAACTTCAAATCTTCCCTCATCTCTTTAAAATAATGTTTTCATGTTAAAATGTATGGCATACATATAAAGTGTATTGTATTAGACCACCCGCAGCATTGATTGGCTCATTGCTGTACTTATGCTCCATGGAGGATCAAAACAAGTTATTTTTGTTCCGTACCATATCTTATGGCAGGATTGTTGAGCAAGGTGGCTGCTGTTGTCACTCAGATTTGTATTCCAAAAAGTTAAGATGTTTTTGATTACCCTGTACATCGTGATTTAGCAATCCTACTATTGCAGGAGGAGCAGCAGGAGCTAGGAGAAAATACTTCATGCTATTTACTTGATGAAGGTCCTCATACTCTATGGAAGCATTGACAAAAGGAGTACAATTCCCATGTTGGGGAGAGTGGGATAGGACGCTAGTGTTGTAATTTCTACTGTGAAAAGGGATCTCTTATTTTATAGGTGTATTTCATGAGTACTTTGTTTACATGCAGACATGATCGTTACAGTGCATTTGATTATGAGCTGTTTTATGATTAATTTCAGAATTATTTAACCTGTGTAAGCTTGTTTGTGTCATTACTTCAGCGATTACTGACATCATCAAAAACACTGCATCGTGAAACACTCTGCAGAAAATGAGTTCTCCAGTAGGGACTCATCTACCTTTTCTGGCAAAATGTTTGTCTCAAGTGACTCAAGTTTTTCCATGTCTTTCTAGTACAGTTCAGCTAGGACCAAAGCTGACCAGTCTTTTAGGTGATTGCTTGAGACAAACTTAATCTTACATCATTTTAAGAGAGTCACGCTGTCACTTTTTATTGTTAATGGACCCCTCATGGAAAAGTCACAGCCAAGTCTCTTTTAATATTCCTCCACATCTCTGCTTTACTGTTACTTGATGCAGTGGACCCTGGATCAGAGGTGGACTGTGTGGAAAAATATCCTCCTAAAATACGTTATATGTGACTTCTGTCTGATTCAGACTTTTTATCTGGCAGTGACTGAAGGTGAAAAAACAATTAAAGTTGAAATTATTTGCAAGCCTCTTGTAGATTGGATTATCTTCTTGTATCGAACCATAATTGAGTATAACATTAACAGATTGTAACTTAAAAAGAAGAGAGACAGATACAATTGATAACGGATTTGGGATTACAGGATATATTTTAGCTTCAGGAAGGTATTTTCTACTGCTATCAACAGTGTGTCTCACCGAAATTTTCTCAGTGTTTATTTTGTTAAAGCACTAGAAGTTGTCATTCACTACAGACCATACTAGAATCTTTAGGAGAGGAGAAAAGAAAATTCCTTTTTAGTGTGTAAATTTTAGCATGAGTGATAGATAGCACAAGATGAGCATAGGGACTGCATAGAAAAAAGCAGAATGAAGCCAAATGTGGTATAAAGTGGAAAAGAATGATGTTAACTTAGCATCTTTTAACATTTGCATGAATTTGAGTAATTTAGAGTGGTGTTTTCTGAGCATAGGACATGACCAGTGTCACCAGAAAATGAAGCATTTCTTAAACCAATTTAACATGCTCTAATGGATACAAGAAAAATAAAGCTATCCATTCAAATTACCCTTTATTGTACAGATTTGGAACTCTTCTATGATTATGGTAGAATAAAAAAATCCTTAGAGTCTCACTAAGCAGTTGCCACTAAAGCAGATGTTGATACAGAATTTTTTTTTTAACTGAGGGTGTGTGAGCCTGAGGGACCAGTCTTCCTGGTTGTATCTCTATTGGTCTGCTGCATAATCAAATTATCAGTTAACTGTCTTTAACAGGGTGCTATTTTTACATTGTTTGTTGTAGTGTGTCCAGCTAACAGCTTCTAAGAAGTCCAGTAAGATCAAAAAAGTATTTCTGAAAGCTACTATTCAAAGACATAGTCCAGACATGTCCAGCAAAAAAACTGTGCTGATTAAAAAACAATGTGCTTTTTCCATTCAACCAATTAGATTTTTTTAATTAACCTTTTAAACTGTATATTATGGAGTTGTGCTCTGTAGGGAAGATGGACGTCGTTTGTTCCATGGCCTGTGTAATAACTAGAACCAAATAACTTGTCACTGTTAGGTAATATAATGATACGTAACAGCGTTGTCATATGTCACTATTGCAAGCACCTATTGCTGAAATCAAGGGTTGGGTATTATTGAGGTACCCTAAACTTTCCTAGGAAAATATTTAAAAAAAAAAAAAACAAACAAATAGCTATGCGTTTCTTCATGGTAATTTGGAGAGTCATTCAGTCTGAAATAAGAACAGGTCACTTTGAACTCCCGCAGTTCTAACATATGTTATTTGTGTTACATGAAGGCTACAGGTTGGGGCCTCATTTGTGCCTCGTATTGTGCAAACAAGCTATGTCTTCTGAGTCCCCATGTTGTGCCCTGAGCATAAAGCCTATCTTACTTCCCTCGTCTTGATGCTTGTTTAGTCTTAAGGCACAAGGGAATTAGCTGGATAGAATGTGTGCACCGGTTTTATGCTGTATCCTCGAACTTCTCTTTCAGCCTGCACCTTTGCCTTTCTAGCACATTGTCTTTGTTTCTCCCCTTTTTTCTCTTTTACTTAAAACTTTCTAATCTTCAGATCAAATTTCAGATTTCTGTGATAATTTTATGTAAACCTAGAGGAGTATGACAACTCAGGGTATCTAAGAACCAAATCTGGTCCTTTAACAATCGCTAAATGTACCCTCAGTTGTGAAAGCTGTCTCTTTCAGTGGAAAAAATATTCAGAGTTTATTTATATTTTAATGTTAATTTGTTCAGCAGTAAGGAAGATAAGTATAATTTGCCTATCATCCTTAAAAGGGGCAGGGAAAAATCTTGTATTCGTTTTAATTGCAATATCTCATCTAAAAGCAGCTTGGTATCTGTGCAGATTTCTTTGTTCTGTGCCCTTTTCAGAATTTTTTTCAGGGCACGTTACAGTCTGGGGGATTGGTCTGTAAGAAAGATGTGTGGTTGATGGACTAAGAGTGACAAATACAAGGCAGAAAGTTCGTCATGGTGTCCTCCTGTTTCAACAGCGATGACTGCAGCTGGTTTTGACGTAGCTTTGGCATTGATGTAGCCTAGCACTGTAGGTGAAGGAATGCTGAGTGGCACAAGAGACCTCAATTATCTGCTTAAAACTGGGAGATGATGAAGAGAGGTTTTGTGCAAATCATACCTTGTGAGGGATATGACCTTGTTTGCGTAAACAACGTTTGACTATATTTGAGAATACATTGATAAATATATTGATTATTATCTATGCCTTTTTCTCCTCACATATTTCCTTCCTAACATCAGATTTGGAACTAGCTAGCAAGAATGAGTATGAACAGTTGTGGAAAAGTTTCACATCACATTTATTTTTCTTGCTTTTTACATAATTGTTGTGGTTTAACCTGGCAGGCAGCTAAACACCACACAGCCGTTCGCTCGCTCCCCAGCCCCCAGTCGGATTGGGGAGAGAACAGGGAAAAAAAAAAAAGGAAAATTCATGGGTTGAGATAAAGACAGTTTAATAGGACAGAAAAGGAAGGGAAAATAATAATAATAATAGAATATACAAAATAAGTGATGCACAATGCAATTGCTCACCACCTGCCGACTGATGCCCAGCCAGTTCCTGAGCAGCGGTCACCGCCCCCCGGCCAACTCCCCCCAGTTTATGTACTGAGCATGACATCGTGTGGTATGGAATGTCCCTTTGGCCAGTTTGGGTCAGCTGTCCTGGCTGTGCCCCCTCCCAGCTTCTCGCTGGCAGGGCATGAGAAGCTGAAAAGTCTTTGACTAGTGTAAGCACTGCTCAGCAACAACTGAAACATCGGTATGTTATCAACATTATTCTCATCCTAAATCCAAAACACAGCACTGTACCAGCTACTAGGAAGGAAATTAACTCTATCCCAGCCAAAACCAGGACAATAATTATCTTCATCTTTCTCCCTCAGCCACTTCTGTATATATGGGCTGTTTGTGTGTGTATTTGGTTTTGGTTTTTTTTTCCTCCATTCCTCCCTGCCATTCCTTTATCTGAAAAACATGGTTACAGGTCAGCTGAATGGTAAGGAAACAGCTTTTAAAATGTTAATTCAACCCCCTAATTCAAATAGATTTCAATTCAGCTAGGTTGTTTTACTGATAATATTTTTGGTACAGCTTTGTGAGCTATGAACACTTCATTTGGGTTCAACAATAGGGAAAACGGATATGGGAACATGTAGGTGACATTTTCTCAGGTATACCTCTGAGGGGCGAGGTAGTTCTATAGGTTTTTTTCAGATAAACAGCTGAAAAATTAAGATGTAAGGTACAAGTGGAGAGAAAAAGTAACTTTTTAGAGACCCTAATATGTACAGCTTCTACTTGTGGCAAAGCTAAACAATTTATTTATGCAATGAGCTCCCCTATTTTGCTTGACAAGGAGGAGGGATTAAGGCATTCTAATCATAGCCTTTTTTTTGGCTTAAGAACAAAAAAAAAAAAGGGAATTTATTTTCTAGCTGCCTTCCATGTTCATGTGGTGACACCTGTCATGGAGGGAGATGTAGTTCCAGACTCTAATTTTCCCACCATTTTTGAAGTCTGATTTAATTTGATCTGTTTTTCTTCCTGTTGGGGTAGGTTTCACAGGCCATTAAATGACTACAGTAATGTAGCACAGACATTGACTTGACACACATCTTTTGTTCACTCCTTCACTTGCTTGGCAGTTCTTTAGGATTATGAGCAGAAATGAAAACTGATACATTACATGCAATGCTTGAGTATCATAATGCAAAGAGGCAATAACATGAATTGCTTATTTTTGCAGGGAGTGGACACCCTCAAATACGATACTTTTATTTTGTGCTGGGCCTATTTCGAGCTGAAGATGTAAGCTTTAGGAACAGATCCTCTGAGGCAGCCTGTGATAATAAATAATTTCTTTTCTGTTTTTTAGTTATGTTTTAAGTGAAACTTGAAGCACTTATAAATGATGAGTTTTATAAGTTTTGTCTATTTCTTTCTCATGTATAATATTAGTTTTATGTGGTCACATGCTAATTTTAATAAATAGATTCATAACAGCTTTCTGAAGTCAGATTTTGCAGGCAGATGCTTCTCCGTCTTACTAATAACGTGCAAAAACTGTTTTTTAAATTCCGTGTGGTGGAATGTCTCTAGGTGATGTGAGGATGTTACTTACTGTCTGTCTTTACTTCTCAAGATGCTTCTGTCCAGCAGATGAGTTGTATATTTTTAGTGTTTCAGGTCTGTTTCAGATTAACTTGGACAGTGGTGGTCTTTAACTTTGAACTGCATCTTCTTTAGCACGGGTGTTTTTATTAGTATCGTGTGGTGTGAAATTAAAGCAAAGGTCATCTTCATATTGTCCCTTTTATCAGATTAATGCAGTTTGTTTCATCAAATGCCAAAATAAATGGGAGGAATATTGCAGGTTTTGAAATTGCTGAGCAGTTAATGTTAAATTTATCTTATACAACCGTTCGAGGGACGGAGTATTGTCCAGTGCAAATGGTTTTCCAAGGTATCAAATACATACTTAAAATCTAAACATCAAGGGTATTTTAGTATTGTCACACAGAACAGAGAAACGGCAGTAAGACTCAGCTCCATTTAGCAGGTTATCAAGTAAAGCTTCTACCTTTGCAGTTTCACAGGATTGAATACCCCTGCTGTGTAGGAGGGCCAAAGGGCAACCATGGGGAGCGTGTGCATACGTACGTGCAAACAAACTCATTTATTTGCCGTTGTTTTATTTCCTTTGTGCAGATTCGTCGAAGGCGCCTTGCTCGGTTGGCAGGTGGACCGTCTTCCCAGCCGACTACACCACTCACGTCGCCGCAGAGAGAGACCCCACCTGGACCACCTGTAGTAGCACCAGCCCCGGGGCCATCCCATAGTCTCGGCCTAAATGTCCATAGCATGACCCCAGCTACCTCTCCAATTGGTGCATCAGGTAGGCTGGCACGTTAGAGACAAAAATTAATCTTGTATGTCTACTGAAAGTTATTACGCAACTCCTTATCTTTAGAACATGAACACTATTACCGGTGGTGTTTCTGTTGTTACTAAAAATAATTTTCAGAAAGAAACATTCTAAAATGGTGAATGAAGGTGCTTTTTGTTTTCATTTTCCAAATAATAAATGGTTAGATACAATTGTTTTCCAGGTATAAGTAAACTAACGGCATTTAAAATAAGGATTAGCAAAGCTTGAAGAAGTTTGTAATACAGTTTAATATTGCAGAATATTACAGAAAAGAAAGCCAATCTGTCAAGGAGACAGGAGAAAACCCTTTTCAGTCTTGCAACACAGTTTTTATTGATCGGTTTCTAGGTACGTTTTAGCAATCAGTCCCAAGTTCATTTTTGATCTTTAATTACTAGCTTTTGGCACAATTAAAAATAGTAGGCTGTGACTGTGCATTGTCAATGTAAGAATAAAGTGTTTGCTTTCTCCTTTGTATTACTTTGCCAATTTCACTATTTACTGGAGTGAATAAAAGTAGGATATTTACAAATGGTATTTATTTCAGAAGACAGAAATAATGCCTGATCTATTAAAATCAGACAAATGCAGAAAGCATAGAAAGTTGGGAGGGTTGCTCTATAGAGAGGCGAAGACAATATTCTTACATATAATATGACTTTTGACCTAAAAAAAAAAAAATTTTGATTTCAAGTTGGCTGTCTTGGAAATCAAAACAAATTGGTGTGTTTTCCAGTATGTTGATCTTTATCTGAAAACTTAAATTGTTTTGTATGTTGTGTTACTAAGCTAAGAGGTTCACAAAACCAATCTCAAAACAAATGTCAAGATTGTTTTAAACAGGTTTTCAATATGATTTCTAATAATTTGATAGAAATAATATTTTTTCCAATGCTCCTTGATAAGCATGCAGAATTCTTTATCTGTTTACCTATTTGCTTTCTGAAATGTTATGTTTTTCCCTTTGGCAAGTACAGTAATTCACAAGCTTAAATCTTGTAATTTAATTACAGTGCTGTTCTGAAACACCTAGAAGTAACTCCTTCCTGCTTATTTTGTTGCCTTGTATCCAAAGCAGGACAGAGAAAAGCTATCAAAAGCATGTCCTGAGAAAAGCTCATTGCAGACAGAATTTAACACTGTGTATTGTCCTCATGATTATAGACAGCAAACCAGCAGCAAAGGTGACTTTTTTTCTAAGAACAGTGCAGAGTTCACTTAATGTGTTCACTCAGCCTGTGGTTACATGACTATTTTAATCCATCTTAGGTCTGACTCTTGCTGAAAGGAGTATTTCTCACTGCCTCTCCCTCTGCTGTCCGTAGCCACTGTGTGGTGAGGTGGATCACGGACTTAATCCAGGTGAAAACTAACCCAGGAAAAATAAATAGTTAGCTTTCAAATAGAGGAGGTCCCGATCCATCTTACTGCGCAATTGTGTAAACGATAATGCCAACAGAGCAGGAGGTGTGGAGACACGTACCTGAAGGTAGAAATGTTTGTGGATTGGCAGACAGGTTTATCGTGGTTTGAAGTGGTCAGGTAGCTAAGACCTTAGAGACTTCTGTTTTAAGAATTCCTCTATCTGCACTGGACAGTACGTAACTATACAGACTAGATTGTTTGATGACCAGAAACAGAAGTTACCTAGTCAGTATAGTGTTCGCTGCTTACAGTGCCATTCATTGCAGCAATTTAATAATGCCTGTCTCTTTCACACCAGGGTAAGAGAGATGGTTAAATTGGGGAATAGATCAGGAAAAAAAAGTTCACAACTGATTATCTGCTGTATTTATTTAGCATAAATGAAGACTCAGCTAACGCTGTGTGGTTTGCAGGAGTTCCTTTGAGCAGTAGACCAAAATGACTGCAGAGGATTTTAATTCATTTGGATATACAGAAAGCGGTCCCAGCAGAATAGTGTCCTTGTAAGCATCCATTTTTATAAGAAGTTGCATGTCATGGTGAGATCAGACGTACGCATCAATTGCATGGAAAATATGATTTTGTATGTATTTTCAAAATATTTTAGAGAGCCTAAAAACAGTGTATCAATTACAGCCGCACATCCTGGGTGTGTGGTCTTCATAATTTTTTCACGGCTCTGTATGCTGGTGTTTCTTTTTTTTTTTTAAGGAAAACTGAAACTTTGAGTGTCAGGTATTTTTATTGTATACCTGATCCAGCAAAGTACAGATGCAAGTAAATTCTGGAAGATTTGTTGTGAAAAGGTGGTAGGTAGGACAGTTTGTTTGAAGAAGCCTGTTAATGAGTGCTGCGGTGTAACTGTTAAAGTACATTTTCCTGGCAGTGGGAGTAAGACCCCAAGGGAATGCAGAACAACGCACTTCTTCACCCTGGTAAGCCATGTTTGCTCTGGTCTCTTTATCCACTGACTTAGCTAGCTTTTTCTTTGGGAAGAGGGAGGAGGAGAGAGGAAGCACTCGAGGAAGACTGCCCCTTTGTAATCGATGATGTACTGAAGGAAAACAAGGCTGTAACTGGGATATCTTAAATCAGTGACATGCTGGAATACCCTGCTGAAGTCAGCCTTCCCCTGCCATGGACAGCATATTTCTGCTGGGTGTTATCTCTAGGGAAACTACAGCATGGAAGTTCTGCTTTTGTAAGTTGCTTTTATTTAACCTGATTGACCTGAGCAACTTTGGTCAGTTCAGACACTATGCCTGAGATTTCTGTATCCTTGGTTTTGTAGAGAAACTGTACTAGGCTTTGGGCCTGGGCCTGTCAGTGTCAAAGCTGCAATATGCATTACTAAAATTCCAGGGCTGGAGGAAATAGCCATTTAGAACTGAAACGGAGTTTTTCTTGACATTTTTCTGCTTCCTTGGTGAAATCTTTTGCAGACATTTAATACTGGCAAATAGGAGGTTAAGTGAAATCTAACTTTTCTTGGAGGATGTCGGTTTCTATCTCTATTCTTCCTTTCACACTGAAAACCTAATGGGCTCAAGAATGTTGTTTATGAATGAATGATAATACCCAGCTACAGCCCTGAAATTACGAACCAAAGCATAGAAGCTTTGAACAAATCTGAGAAAAAATTAGGTTTAGCAAGTATTTTGTGATAAGTGCAAGTTACATATGCATTCTATGTGGTCCTGCTATACTTTAGAGTGCTTTTACATGTCTTCAGTTATAGAACATAGGTGTTTGGACAATCTGCTTGTTAAATTCTTTTCTGAATACCAATGCAAATTAATTTTACTTCACACATCTTTTCCACTTTTTATTTGAAGATCTGAGTGTTTTCTGGATATTGACTAATATCCAGCCTAATACAAGGAGTTAAATATAAACTGTTTTTATACCCAGGGAAGTAAAACAGGAGTTTCAAAGCCGTAGAGTGAAGCAACTTTTCCTACCTCCCATGCTGAATATCTAGTTGTTCTTCAGCAAACTGTCTTTGAAATGGGATTTTTCTGCCTTCTGCAGTTTTGTTCCTGTAAAATGAATTGTTTCAAAACCTACAAAAGCTTTGGGAAAGATGCTTGAAAACAAACAGCTTGTGTCAAAGAGCGCAATCCTGATTTGTTCTGTTTTGCTGCCCCCACTGTTAACTTCAGAATGTGTTGCTGCCCTAAACGCGGGACAAGCTTGCACTTTTCAGTAGTAACACTGAAACGCAGCCGGTGCTGGAATTTAAACGTAGGTTGTCAATCTGGTTTTACACTTCTCACCTGAAACCTAATACTGTTTGGGGAACGTCTTGTAAACTGCAGGCGAAAGAACCCAAAGGATTGAAATTTACTGCTGCTTTCTTTTTAAACAGACAGACGAATAATACCTTTTTTCCTGCTCCCTCAAGGAGTCTGTTTACTGACATGCAAATACCTGGTATTGGTAAAACTACAGTTGCAGCTTGCAATTAATCCTACTTTATTATAAATCATGACTTCAAACAGTGTCACTAGGCACAAATTTTAGGAATAGCCTACACTTAAGAGCCCTCTCCATTTAGATGTTTGTAGAACTCGTTCAACTTCCATTGTTATTGAATGCAAGGCTTTTTCTGGATTATTTGGAATCATACATATAACTTTCCTCCTACCATGCTATTATCTAACACTTCTCTGAAGAAGTCCTCATTACAAAGTGAATCCATCCGTTCATATCCTATCAGCCATGCGCCAAAGCCATTATACTGCTTTCCATTTGCTGGTGTTGCACTTAGTGCATGTTGTTAGGACTTTTTAGATGCTTATTTCATTCTTGTGGAGAAGGAAAAGTACTGATAATGTCCCAGTAAATTGTGGGAGGTTTTGTGGGAAGACTATCAGAACTCAGATTAGTTTTGTCCTGTATCCTCACCCAAGTTAACTCCATTGTAATGACCCGGCGTGAAGTCCTGTTCTGATAGGACTGACTTCAGAGGGGCTTTCACAAAGTCCTAAGGTAGCATACAGAGCAATCTTATAAGAGACCAGTTTGCTAGTGCTTTTTTTTTTATGGGCACTTCATGGATGCAAATTTAGTTTTGTTCTCTGTGTTGTAATGCAGGTAAGCATTCCTATATTGCTGCTGCAGGGGGAGGTAGAAAATGTGATTATCTGTAGTCAAATGTGAATATTATTAACACTTATGTGAATATTATTAACATTTATTTCCTAATGCATTACTAAGAATGCTTAAGAGATGGATTGAAAAACAGTATTTCCTCTCCTTTTCCATCCAAATAATTGTGTAGTGCCTTCTCATCTCTGTAGTAGTAATCTTGGTGGTGCCTTTTCTCTAGGAGTAGCCCACCGAAGCCAGAGCAGCGAAGGAGTGAGTTCACTCAGCAGTTCTCCATCTAACAGCCTTGAAACACAATCTCAGTCTCTCTCTCGGTCTCAGAGCATGGATATTGATAGTGTCTCCTGTGAGAAAAGGTAAAAAATGCAGCTTGTATAAGCCGGCAAATATTGCGCAATGCTAATCATCAAAACCACTTACACAGGAAAATATTCTGCCATTTCTCACTTCCAGCCGTGTTAATGCAATAGGGTTAAATGCTTAAAAATGATACACGGTTTAGACCACTGTAATACTTTTTCTAGTCTGGTTTTAATGGGAATGCCTGACCTAAAGTGATAAAAGACAAAGCATTATCTTAGACATTAAGTGACGAGCATGTCTGGTGGGGATAATTCAGCTACACTATTTAAAGAAAAGGTTATGGGATGTGATAGCTGTGTAGTTTGTATTGCCTGCTGAAGAAATTTAGTACTGTTTCTTGAATTCAAAATAAATGTAATATGAGAAGCATTTACCAACTAGGGATTTTAATTGCTGTTTGTGCATATGGCTGTTCCTGTTACATTGGTTTTTCTCTGCTGCTTCTACTTAAGGTGACGCTCCTTCAGTCAGCATCTTACAGAGGACTGTCTGTGGCTTTCTACAAGTTAATGGGCTTTTCTTATTTCCACTTACAGTATGTCCCAGGTAGATGTGGATTCAGGAATTGAAAACATGGAGGTTGATGAGAATGATCGCAGAGAGAAAAGGAGTCTGACGGATAAGGTTAGTCTGTTTTATGTTGGCTGTTCTCTTCCAGACTACATACGCATGTTATTGTAACGTCGAGCTTCAGGATTTCATGGGAGAACCTGTTCAGATTATGCAATTTGGAGTTAACAGTGCTGTGTTTTTGGTTTTCAGTGTAATGCATGCTTCTGTTACGTAAAAAGTTAACTTTATTTTATGAAGACTTCACCTCAGACTTTGCTTATATTGTTGTGTTTTCCCTCACTGACATAGCCTTACATGGCTGCAGCTTTGCAGTCTGTAATATTCCTGGGGCTTGCCTTGCATTCTCTTCTTTCTCAAAAGGGACAACATTTTGTTTCTTGGAGAAATTTCTTTACTAGAACTGTGTGTGGTAAGCGTTCCAAATAATGGAACAGAAACAGGAACAAAGGATTTAGGATGGAGGAGTGATGCAGAGTGTTAGCTTGAAGTGAGTTCAGTTATCTCCATACTTCGAATACGTGCTTTCGAGAGGGTGGAACTAGCCCTCAGATGTCATTTGTGAACAATTTCTTCACTGCATTTCCTCATAAAAATTTGTGGGAAGGAAAAAAAGTCAAAACTTCCAATATCAAAGCTGCATTTTGATTGTCTCGAATTGGTTTATGAGTGATATTTGAAAACTCTGGAGAAAATGTTTTTGTGTTATATCCTACAACAAAGTGACCTATTAATGCCCAGATCTATTTTTTTAATACGCAGTAGGACTGAAGAAATATTTTTAAGACACTTCTGAAGATTCTGCGGCTTCTTTGTGTAGCATTTAGAGGTCTGCTAACAAAGTACTGCTTCAAATGTTATGTATGCTGAAGTAATGCTATGTAATAAGATCTTCTTAATGATACTCTAAGAAAATAAGTAAGAATATTTAGCTATCAAGGTTTGGACAGGTGGTAGAACCCTTTAAAGTAGAAAAAGAAAGAAAGCAAGTACAAAGCTCTAATTCACTCCTAAAATTGTCCTCTTTGTCATTTGATTTTAAGGCCCATGTGAAATAAAGCCATAAAGAAATGGGACATCAGTGTAGTAGAGAGAAGTTTCTACAACAATTCTTGCAGTGCTCATTAGATGTCTTTGTTTATTCCTGCACTGTCAGTAATAAGGTCAGTTGGTAAAAGCCTGGCTTAAAGCCATGTAGCAATAACCCTGCCGCAGAATCCTTTCCAGTCAATTCCTAGCTGCAAAATCAGGCAGTCGGACAGCTTGCATTGTGCTGCTGTGAAATAAATAGCTTGGAATCAAGGACAATATTGAAGCTGGGGGGGGAGCAGTGGAAAGTAAAATAAAGCTTTGCAAACTTGGTTCGATTCCTCTTACTCGTTTGGAGACACCAAAAACTTAAGTGGATAGGAGACGGCATAGTCCTCATTTATGAGCAAAAAATGTTCTTGCCTGGTTATCTGCATGTGAAATAATGTCAATAATAAAGCCTGCTTTGCAGAAATAGGCAGGAGAGGTAGAAGTACTTGAAAACAGTAGAATACTAGTAGAGTGATTAAGTCAATAAAAATGTATTAATTTGCCAAAATTGATGGTTTATTAAATGGTTTGCGGGAAAGCTTTTGAAAAGGGTTACAGTGCTGGTAGTTGCTGGAAATCTCTGATAAATCTAGGCTTACCTGGTGGCCACTACGTGGTCTCAAATCTAAAGGAAAAAAGGGAGCTTTCTAGTGGCAACCTTGTTTTTTTTCAACCTGCATTTTGTTCTCCCCCATTGACTTAGTTTTTTTCTAAAAGAAGAGAGTATTACCATCAAGAAGTATGATACATAGCAGTGCAATGTGCACTCGTTTTAGTCAAATATCAGAATTTTTTTTTTGGTCCAGGAAATATCTACAACTCTCGCAGGAGAACTCTTTCAGGAAAATAGCGTCAAAGCTAGAATTTTTCCATCTTTGAAATTCTATGCAGCTGAATTGTCTGGTTTGTGTATTACGTTGCTTTTTCAGTGTTGGTAGAAGAGTTGGGGGGGCAGAGTTATGTTGCTGGCTTGTCGTGTATGTTTTGGAAACGGTTTTCAAATGCTACCTTTCCTCACATTGCAGGGGTAATTACTTGAGTTTTATTTCTTTGTATTCCACCATTTTTTTTTAGGTGCACACTCAAAGCTGCCTTAGGATTGCAAGAACCCTCCCATTTAACCTTTGCTAGCCACTATATATGGTAGCATTCTTTTTAGAGAAACTAGTTTTTCATTTTGAGCACAGTTTACACGATGTTCCTTTTTTGGAAGAAAGGGAAACAAGGCAAATTCTTGAGTTTTTTGTCCTGTCCTGAAGTCAGGACATCAAGTGAAAGATGTCTTTATCTTGGGCAAAAATTGAAAGCAGGGAAGACTTGGGGAAGGTCACTCCTTCCTGTGCTTTCATTTTTACAGGAAACTCTTAAAATACCTGTGCATAACGAAAATTTGAATCCCCAGTTAATTCCTTAAAGGAGAAATCATAGGTATCTTGGTTAAATTTCCCTTCTTATTATACTGTTTTCGAATATGTGTTGGGAATTTGCTTCCTACTAGATGTGTGTATTTCCTCTACATCTTTTCTGCATCTCTTTTGTGTTTGTTCAGGTTTTTTACCGAATAAATTTTGACAAATATATCTATACTCCTTTATAAGTATACAAAATCTGCCATTAAGAGTTAGTCTGAAGTCATTTAAAGACGATCTGCATCTGATAAAATTGTGACTTGACTAATACAATTGCAAGTAAGTTGGTTTGTTTTTGTTTGGGTTTTTTTTTTTAACCCCTCTAACCAAGGAACCTCTGTCTGGGTCTGAAGTATCTGAGGAGCAAGCTTTACAGCTGGTCTGTAAGATCTTCAGAGTCTCTTGGAAGGACCGAGACAGAGATGTTATCTTCCTGAATTCACTCTCTGCCCAGTTTAAGCAGAACCCAAAGGAAGGTAGGTATCTGAACTGTTATCATTGTTAGGGATTTTCAGTTGAGTGGTATGTTTCCTGCTCTTATTTTTAGCTTTTTCTCTCTTTGCTACAATGCCAGAGCCACCTACTTGGGGTTTTTGCTTGAGCCAGCATCTGCTATCAGCAGATGTAGCAGGAAATGGAATCCCCAAAAAGGAACATGGGACCGACTGGTCATAGCTCCTCTTTTAGTCAATTGCTATGCTCTTGTTGGTAATGTTTTCTGTTGTCAAACTAGTATGCTGATATTGCAGTGTTGCTGGATTTCTTTTTTTCAGAAACCTTTTACTGACTTAATGGGTTGTCTTGCATCATAATAGACATTGAGCAGTTAATTTGATAAACTAAGAATTCCGGATTATTTTATATAACAAATTATATTTTATATGTCAGCTATAAGATATGACCAAACTCAAAGTTGTTATTTTATGTGTGGGCATATGTGGGGTGGGGTGTGTGTGCATGTGTGTTTTTCCTTTCTTTATGACACAACTTGCCCAACTCAGCAGCAGGATGGGAAAATATGAGAAGGACAGAGCAGACAACTTTAATAATCTAACAATAACAACATTAGGTCATCTATGATCTTTTGTACTTTCCATAAAAGTTACATTTTTGTGTAGCTGTAATTTCAGAACCTAGTTAATATAGGCAGAGTGATAGTTTAAAAATGTAAGTATCAGTCTATTTTTTTTGCCAAAAGCAGCACTTAATTCACAGAAGTAAATTACTGTCCTTTGTAGTTGAAATCTCTGATAAAGTTTACATCCTTGGCTAACGTGTAGATGAAGACAGTAGGTGAGGGTATTAACTTTCTTCTTTTATTCTTAACAGTGTTTTCAGATTTTAAGGACTTGATCGGGCAGATTTTGATGGAAGTGCTGATGATGTCCACCCAGTCAAGGGATGAAAACCCATTTGCTAGCCTGACAGCTACATCGCAACCGATCGCTGCAGCTGCCCGGTCTCCTGACAGAAGCCTGATTTTAAACATGGGCTCTAACCCAGGAAGCAGCCCTATGTTCTGTAATGTGGGCTCCTTTGGTTCCAGTTCGTTATCCAGGTGACTTCTGATTATAACTGAATACTGATTTCACTTGAATATTGATTGGTAGACTAGAAGAGAGAGGGGCATAGAAATGTCCCAAGAGCAATAAATGGAATAGATTTTTAAAGTTCTTCACTCTTTCATGTGAATGTCCCTCCATTTCACCACTTTTTATTACATTGCCATGGCTAGAAGCGTATTTGATAGGTTAAAGCCATGTAGCTGGTTCCTTCTGAGAAGTATCCTTAACTGGCATCAGTGAAGGCTATGACTCTTAACTTAGAAGTGTGTAGATTGTGATATAGTTTTATTCAACATTAGTAAAAAGGAATAATGTGTGTGAGCTGCAGAATTACTGCTGAAGAGTCATCAGAAGGGCTGATGACATTTTATCTTTTTCACCCTTTTTCTGCATAACCTAAATCATTGCTTTGTTTTTTTTTTTTCTTTTTCCCCTGTAACTGGTTTAGTCTCTATGGGACTAGTCCAGCTCCTACTACCAATTTCACAAGCTATGTACCAATGACTGGTTCATCTCTTACCCCACCAGCCAGTTCAGTTGCCTCTACATCTGTGCCTTCCATTACTGTCAGCTCTCACCTCACAGCAACAAGTCCTTCTTGGATGCAGCCTTCCTCTCCGAGGTACCGGCCATACACTGTTGCCCATTCTGGAGGCTTTTCAGCTTCTTCCATCCCGCGTTCCTTGAATGTTTCCATCCCATCTAGTTCACCAAGTCCTCCAGCCATAGCTGCTAGCCCTCCAGCCATGCCAGTCATCACATCCAGACAGAGACCCACAACAATGGGTCCACCTTTGTTTACTGCTTCACCCATTACCTTGCGCAGGCGTTCTTCTTTACTGAACAGGATTCCTTCTAGGTATTTCACAAGAACAAAAGAGTGTCTTTAATGTGTGCTGTGCAGGGTGTGGCATAATGGAGAAATTTGAAAGAACTGTGCTGAGCTCACCCTACTTACCCTGAGTTGATTTCTGCGTTTTGGTTTGTACTAATAAGTTGACTTGCTAACAAGCCATCTTTGCAAAAATGTTAAACCTGCTTCTGCAAACATTTGAGGTGTGATGTAATTACTTTAAAGCTAGCAATATTGTTTTAATTTCCTCCTCTTCTTACATCCATTGCAGTTAAACTATTCTGTTCAGTTGCTACTGCTGGATAGTAAACCAAACAGACCTCCTGCTTTGCAATCAGTTTTCTCAATAGGGCTTTAGTTGATTTGTTGAAAGCTGTTACTTGCTGGACTGTGTTAGATTTGATTCCCTAGTGCATAGATTTAAATTACAGATCAGCTTATTTCAGTATGCCAGGCCAAATACTACTGCATTTTCTCTGTTGGCTGCTCCTGGAATCCCCAGTCCCTGCAGGAGGGAGGAATGAGCATGCAAGGTTTTGAGACCACTGCTTTAAAGTTCAGTAGCTTGGAACTTTAATACTTATTATTCAGTCATGTCTAAAGATTCCCACTTCAGCCATAATTTTTATTAGGTCTCCAAAATTCTTTTTAAATTTTTGGTTTGTGAACGTGTGGTGTTTTGATATGTGAATAACTTGTAGTGTAGTAGAGCATGTTAGCATAGTCTTGGTTTTACTAACATGGAGTTATCCATTGTCTGCATGTTTAGAGAAGATGATTTTTGGCAGACTTGCAAAGAAAAGCTACCGTTTACTTTTTCTTTTGGCTTAAAAAATCTGATGGCCTTTTTCATTTTTGTTGTGGTAGTATATACGACAACCCTTTCTCCCTCCTCCTTCTTGCCGTTTCTGATGTGTCTGAGGACAGTAGTGATGAAGAAAATGAAGATGATGATTTTTCTTGTGTCCAGTTTGGGTCCAGGTATTGGAGAAAGAGAATGTAACCTGCATGTTTGGTTGCTTAGGAACTAACAGTCTGTGTAGTGTCAAGTGTTCTTCAGAGTAACTTGGGAAATGACTAAAGCCAAGGAGATGACTTGGATGGGTTTTTAAGATGGCGTATAAACATGCATAATGAACGCTAGTTAGTCAGCTCTTTTTTTGAAGAGATGACTAAGATAAAGTAAATGTTAATCTTACTGCCTTTTAGGTTTAATGAGCATGGTTTCTGAAATGATGCTTGAGTGGAACTCCTCATTGACTATATGAGTAGAAGGAATGTTATTCACCCATGGTTGTAATTTTAAAACGAGTAGTACATCATGTGCATGTTTTCCTATCAAAAACTGGAAAATGAGGACAAAGGTTAACATGTAGAAAAAGATATAGTGGCAAATAGCCAGCTGATGCAAACAGTATGGCTTTGAAGATTCATTGCTGCTTGACAGCTGAGGATCACTCCTCTAGCCTGTAAAGAAAATACACCTGAAAGTTTAAACTGGGCCTTTGACGTGGTAAGTAGTAGCAGAAGCTGGTGTAGTTGGAACAGCCAAGAATGGAGGGGGAAGATCAGGACATTTTACTGTAAAACAGAGACGAATCATATAGCAAAGCCCTTTCAGTTGTGTGACATTAAGATACGTGAAAACAAAATGAGAATTGATATTAGTGAGTTATGTTTGGAAGCTTGCCAGATAGCAGTGCAAAAAAACCTGCAGAACACTAGATATGCCAAGGAAAAAAAGCTTTTGGAAATGTAAATGTGGGGTAGGAGCCTCTCTAGTTTTACATTCCATTGCAGAGTAACGCTGCAATGTCTTGGCTGATACAGAAATGTTTTCCTATTAGGACTGAGGTTTTGGTGTGAAAAATGAGCAGCCTTCCTACAAAACTGTTTGTCATATCCAAGTGATGTGTGTACTTTATTAGTCTGTTGGTGAAAATTATTCATTTCTTTCTTTTCCCATTAAAACTTAACATTCATCAGCTTCATCACATGCACCAAAATTCCCAAAGAAATGCCCCATTCTTTTGTATCAACCCAAATTGGAGCAAGGAGTAAATGTTTTATATAAACCCCATGTATTTTAGGAAGACTTTTCTGAAAAATGATACTTCTGTAGTCACTTTCTGTGAACATTCAGACCCCTGATTATGATTGATAGTAATTCTGAGGTGCCCTACGGCTGGCCACATAGAGCCAGTTGCAATTTGCAAATGTATAAGGGAAACAAGGTGAGAGTTTTGAAGACTACATGCATGTTGAACAACTGGGAGGAAGAGTTCCTCCAAGACTTTCAGTCCCCTTTCAAGTATTTCGGTTACAGCAAAAGTCAGGGGAAATCTAATTGCTTGAGCCTTCTAAAACTAAGCTAGGTCAAGACTTTAGGAAGTATCTTGTGATGTCAGGGAATGTCCAAAAAGACTTGGTAGGAGACGATCTTTTTCCCCCCACTAGCTTTTCTGTCTATGATTGTTCCTGTGGTATGTTGGGACACTACTGCTAAAGTCAGACTGATAACTAGAAGGCCTTCCCATGGCATCTCCTCTTTTCCATTCCAGTCTAACTTCAGGAGAGTGAACTTGATAACACGGTTTTAGGGGGTTTTATGTATGTGGAATTTAGGTTTATTTTTCCCCACTGTTTTGTTTAATTCTTATCCTGTTGGCAGTTGAGTTGCAAAGCCTTTGGTAAGGATTTCTGAGGCTGCTATGCTTCCGGAGTCTTAGTTTGTATATTAAGTCATGGCATTCTGCAGACAGCAGTAAGATGTTAGTTAAATTATAAACACAGTGACTGTACAATTATGCAACAACTTGCATTCTGAAAATACCAAGGCATTCGATATGTGTATGAAGGATGCATGAGCTTTGCATTAGAATAATTTCAGTTACTGCTGCAGTGAAATCATTAACAGAATGACTAACTATAGAAGTAGTAGGGTTTTTCATATAAATTGGTGTTTTTAAAAGGGTAATTTTTGAGCTGAATGTGAGAAGTCAAGAGGTTTAAAAGAGAGACTACAGAAAAGAAAACACGTGTATGATTTAATGGTTATGGAGTACTATTTTAATAGAGCTACATTTTACATGGATTAGTTTTAATTGAATAACTGAAAACAAATTCTCTCTGCAAAAAGAGATTGCTGTTATTAGAAGTTACGTTTCTTAACATGCTGAACTACCAGATGCTTAGCAGTAATAACCTTTCCCTGATTTATTGGTTGGACTGTAAAGCTTGCACAATAGATTTGTACAGCTCGATTATTAAAATGCGAATTATTTTACATTTTAAAGGAAATTCCAGTTTTGACAGAGTTTGTAGTTTTAAACATGTTTTTTAAAAGCTGCATTTAAGGAAACAAATACTCTTACTTTCCAGTTTAAGATCTGGGGTTTAAAAATTGGTCTTCACTTAAATCCACCCTGACTGTACACAAACTTTTCTTTGAGGAATAGCAGTAGACCATCCACGTAATTGCTATTTTTAAAATTCCCTTCACATAAAGTGAATATATGTTGTCTTAATTCCCTTCTGTAAAATGAGGATTTTTGCTTTTAATTAGCTTTGCTAAGCTGTTGCGTAGAAAAGAATCCTATTGAGATAACAAGTCTGAGACTGAGAGTCGTGGGGTCTGTTCTCACTTTTGTATTTTATTTCTCTCTCATCTCAAGCATGGTTTTGTTTTTGTGGATTTAGTTTTCATGTTTACAATATCAGTGTTTTCTTTTTTCCTCCCCTGAAGCTGTGCTACTTAATGAAAAGGCATATTTTACTGAAAGGGAATTGAAATGAACTGAGTTGAAATTAAGTTATCTTTAGTGTGGAAACTTAAAAAGGAACAGTTGCTTTGCTGTATTGCCTCCTGTTCTGTTTATTCTCCTTCCTTAGAATATATAAAGTGGTTGTCTGTAGCCCTATGTATCAGCTAAGGTCTCTGCAGTGGGAGGATCTTACCTTCCATGGGTTGGCTAGTGTTAACGGAGTTGGTGAAATTGCCCCCAGTTTGAACGCTGTGTAGAGAGGCTGTGCAGGAACTGTGCAGAGGGTGCCTCGTGGCCTGGAAGTGTTGTGACATCCTGAGCATCCCAACAGTTTTGATGTCAGGTACAACTTAAAGGCTGTTCGTTTTTGGTGTTGCCATGTGAGAACAAGATTTATTGATTCCCATTGAAGTCATGCACCTTATTGCTCTCTTTCAGATACTTAATTATTTAGTAAGATAATTGATTCCTCAGTACACCTGAACTTTCAGAGTTGGACAAACTGTTAAGTGGAGAGCTCTTCATAGATCACAGAAATGATCGTAATTATTGAGCTGTGTGTGTGATGGGATGGAGTCTTCAGAAAACTGACAGAGGAAGTCAAGAGCTCGTGAATTACTTGATTGTGCACAAGTGAAGAACTGTACCTAATGCTTTGTTTCTTCTTTTTGTGTGTTTTAAAGTATGGGAGGCTCTGGCAGCTCAAGTGTTTCCGATTCCTGCAGTGACCACTTCACCATTGAAAATTGTAAGGAGACAGAGATGCTGAACTACCTCATTGAGTGTTTTGACAGAGTTGGAATAGAGGAGAGAAAAGCACCAAAGGTACGTTTCGGATGAGTGAAGTCGTATCAATGCTGTCACAGACACTCTTCTTACTGTTTAGTGGGGAAAGCTGGTGGAAATTGATAGTTCTTTCTCGATGGCTTTGTTGTAGAAATAGATTTATAGAATTTATAAGGTCCCTTTGACCCTTTTTAATTATTCATATTTGAATCACGTATATGTTTTGCATCTCTAAAATAAGCACTGTGTTAGAAACTGTCCTTCCCCTTTTGATCTACTGCATTTTATCCAAGTTTATTCCATGTAAAACATACTTTTGTGACACCAGCTCCCTATCTGTGTTCTATATTCTGTTTTAAGCTTTTGCTTCTGGGGAAAAAAAGAAACAACACCTCTTGTATATAATCGGAAAGGTTTTTAGCTGGAGTAGTGCTAATCTTAGTTTGCATATTACATTCATACTGCATGATTAAAGAAATTTATCATATTTCCTGTCTGTTCTGTCTCTGAATACTTTTAGTTTGTATTAAAATAAAGTTATTCTTATCAGATGTGTAGCCAGCCAACAGTTAGCCAGTTACTGAGCAACATCCGATCACAGTGCATTTCACATGCTGCTTTGGTGCTACAGGGATCCTTAACACAACCAAGGTAAATACAGCTGGCATTAGTCATGAAAGTTATTGTTCTGGGATTTTTTTTTTTCTTCTGAGAAAGAAGAAAACTAAGATCAGTTGTTGGAGCAGGATACATATATGTGCCAGAGGAATAGTTTATCGCTTTACCGTTGGAGACTATTGCTCCCACTGATACGTTGGTGGAGAGTAGTTTAAGTGTTTCCTAATTGTGTTTGGGTAAAATCATCCAGTTTGATTTGAACAGTTTAAATGGGGGATCTGAGTTAACCGAGCTGTTTTCTGCCTTACCTCATGCATAAACTGTTTTACTTGCAGATTGTTGGGGCACTACTCCTGTGACAGTCAGTAACCAGTAGAGCTGCATCTGAGAAATAGTCTTACTAAAATGTGTAGCAAAAACTGCTAAAGTGGCATAGCACTTGTTTACTTCAGAGAGTTTACCACAACAGATTTGGTAATGTAAATCTGTGTGTAGACATTCCACACTAAATCAAGACTCTGAGATTTCAAGTGCGGTTGTTTCAACAGCAGTTGTTTAATTAGCAGCCTGTTTAGTTGGAACAGTAAAAGGTTTTTAACATCGGATATGTGACTTTTACTGAAGTCTGCATAATTTTGTATTTGTGTTTCCAAACAATACTTCTATAATCTTTCAAGGTGCACCAGTTATTCACTGTGCTTTGAGATTAGTTTTGTCTTTACGTGAACCAGTGTTGACATTAGAGTAAGTTTTATGTATGTACTAAGTAAAAAAAGATACTTTTTCAAAAATCCTAGGGAGCAGATAAAAGTAATGACTGTATTAATTCAGAAAAGACTAATGTTATGTTCTTTTCTTAGTCTGGAAAAACAAACATCAAAAAATGTTGTTCCTTCACTAGTTGAGCTTAACAAAGGGTCTTTTCATTAGAGAGGAGTAGAAGGGAGAACCAATTACTACACAGAAGCTGTTATTTTCTTCCAGCCGCATTAAACTAAAGTGTGATGTTGGCAGCAGCATCTGTTTCAGAATAACCTTTCCACAAGTAACTTGAGAAGACAAGGTTAGTTACTTCTGAAAGGAGTAGGTGTGTCTGCATGTTGATAATCTGCTTTCTGGCACATCCTTAGGTGTGATTACCCTGACGTTTTTGCAAATACTACTACAAATACTACTGCAAATAATCAGTTGGTTTGGATTTTTTTTTTAATACAAATAAAGGTCATTGCAGCAGCAGTCTTTGCTGGTACCATATATGCTGTGTAGGAATCTCCCCTTTGGCTTCATCCAAGAATTGGTGAGAACAACTTATCAGGATGAAGAGGTGTTCAAACAGGTAAGGCATAGGTAAAAAAAATAAAAATTATATCATATGATTCCACTGTTTGCAATATCCAAGAGAGTGGATTTCCAGAGGTTCATTCTGCATATCACAGTTCTATACCTATTACTTCAGGGGCTGGCAACCTGTTAAGCACTTGGAGTTTGGTTTTGTTCATTTTTAACTCATTTAGCATTTTTTGAAAAAGACTGACTTTCATTATTTGCTGGTTCTAATTATTAAAAGTGCATTTGTTAATAAGCAGGGAACATTTATGTAATGTTGAAGTGAACTACTCAGAATATGCAGGCATATGTTAGAGGATTGATCTTGGGTTTTCATCTTTCTGTGCTTCTGTACAAAATATCCTAAAAATGTATATGTAAGACAGCAATCTTCTGTAATAGTACTCAAAGTTTTATTGTTTTTTCTATCTTGCAATCTTTACCCTTCTTTGCAACTTTAATAGTTTGCATCTAAGGTGCTAAGAGCATTTTACAAATCCTAGTCCATTAAGTCTTCATATTTTACAGAGGAGATGACTGAGAGGCATTAGATGGTTTATTCTGTGTGTCAGAGTAGTTCACTGAGATGATGAAAAATTGGAACTGGTGGGCCTAGTAATTAAGACACAAAACTAGCAAACTTCTAGCCCATACAATGTTAAAGCAGATCAGTGAGGCTGTAATTGTCTCTAATTAGCGCTCCTGTAGTATTATGTGACTTAGCTGTAAAGGGGCCTTCAGAATGGCATTTGATCCTTCCAATTTTGAAAAAAATGGCATTAGCTAATTTTTGTGTAGTGCAAGTACCTTTTAATAATTTATATCTGTCTGGACACCTTTTATAGAGGTCCATGCAGTTGAAAGTACATTTAAGACTGTCAAAAAGTGGTTACGGAAGCGTTAAAGTTGTCACCTATCCTGGAGAAGAGAACCATTCCTCTAGCTGAAGCAGACAACAACCTCTTTATAGTCCTTTTCTGTAATACGATTTAATAATATTTTTTTTGTCTCTTCATAGAAGCAACACAATATAATTAAATTTAAAATTCAGTGGGGCCTCTTGTTGTTGTTGTTGTTGTTGTTGCAAAATTACTATAAGTTTATTTTGTGAGGGTATAGTTGTCAGAGCTGTGTGATCAGGACTTACTAATTGTGTATAATTACTTCTGATTAATAAGTTCCTGTCGTGTCACTTCCTCTTTCATAACAATCCTTGACTGCTGCTTATTATCTTTACTCTTACCACAGTAAGAACTTACTAGCACAAAACCAACTTGCTTACGTGACATGCAAAATTAAAGCTATGTTATTACCCCAAGTGTACAGGCAAATAAATTATTACCCATTTGGGCAATCAAGTTGTTGGAGGCCTCTACAGAACTTGTGCTCTCGTTTGTGTATATAATATACATGCTTGCACACGTGCATACAGTATCTACAGTGATGCTGTATGAAATGTGTTTGGGCCCCTCACTACAAGAGGGACGTCAAGGTGCTGGAGCGTGTCCAGAGGAGGGCAACGAGGCTGGTGAGGGGTCTGGAGAACAAGTCTGATGAGGAGCGGCTGAGGGAACTGGGGTTGTTTAGCCTGGAGAAGAGGAGGCTGAGGGGAGACCTCATCGCTCTCTACAACTCCCTGAAAGGAGGTTGTAGCGAGGTGGGGGTCGGTCTCTTCTCCCAAGTAACAAGCGACAGGACGAGAGGAAACGGCCTCAAGTTGCGCCAGGGGAGGTTTAGATTGGACGTGAGGAAACATTTCTTTACTGAAAGAGTGGTGAAACATTGGAACAGGCTGCCCAGGGAAGTGGTGGAGTCCCCATCCCTGGAGGTGTTTAAAAGACGAGTAGATGAGGCACTTAGGGACATGGTTTAGTGGGTGGTGGTGTTGGGTCGACGGTTGGACTCGATGATCTTAGAGGTCTTTTCCAACCTCAGTGATTCTATGATTCTATGCTTCCCTGTGTGGTTTCCACATGCAGAGAACTTGATGGAACAACACCTGATTTTTGTCAGTGTGCTGACATTACTATTTGTCAGCTTCAGCTTGTGTCTGTTGGCTTTGGGTCCAAATCTAGATGTACCTGTCTGAGGTTATTTGGTTTGCAAAGTAAGTGTTTGGAAACAAGTTAGAATGTGATCAGGAAAAATACATACAAGTGCTTGGAAATTAGTTCTTATGGGTAAATTGTTATGCTCAGGCATCAAGTTACATCATTTACACTACATCAAGCAAGTTGGTTTTTAGCTTTGAATAATCTCTTAAACATTCAGGCTTAACTGATACAAATTTAAAGAAAAGATCTTAGTTTTTCTGTTGTGTGACTTGCAGTATTTGAAGAATGAACAGGCATTTCATGCTGTGTAGAGCAATAGTGTCATTTGATTGCTTCCTGTTCTTGAATAAAGTAATCTACTTCTGTTTTTACAGATCTTTATTCCCATTTTACAAGGCCTGGCTGTAGCTTCCAAAGAGTGCTCCCTTGATAGTGACAATTTTAAATACCCCCTTATGGTAAGGACTGTTCATTTCTAGAAGCAGTTTCTTTATGTTTACTGATAACTTATGCAGATTCTATACACGATAATGTACTTCAACATTTTTGGGCTTTCTTTGGTTAGTGGATTGCTATTAAACTCTGTTGGAAGCTTAATGTGGTATGAGGTGCATAAAGACCATTAAAAATCCACTAGAGTCTGAGGCCAGTAATATCTTAAGCCTAACGTACAGAGTTTGCATAGTGGGCTATTCAAAGGTTTATATGTATTGCTTTATATAAGATTAATCAAATGTATGGATTTCATAATGCATACGAGTTGTAATACTGTGGATGGTTATAAAATCCTGCTAAGCTCCTCCCAGTTTAGGTCTGGGAAGTAAGGCCCAATATCCATACCAATGTTTGTTGGACTCACTTTTGTATGTGGGAAACTAAAATACTGCATTAAACCCCAAATTATTTGAATTGGTGACTATTTACTGTAGGAAAATGTCATAATATTCCCTGGCTGACAAGTCGGGGGTTTTATTTTTAGGGTTTTTTTAAGTGCATACTTTAGTCCCTAGATCTGCTTCCCTCCTACTGCTTTTATTGACAAAACAAAAAAGTCTTTTGAAAAGCGTGCTTGGCCACAAAAGAGCAAGCTAGATTCTTGGCTAAATTGAGCGTTGTCAGCTAGCACCTTCAGGTTTTAGGATCTTCAGTGTATGATGCCAAAAAGGGCTGTTACATCTCGGGTTTAATTTGTGCTTCAGGAAATTAGCTGGACTGGGGTGCTGCGAATCAAATTGACTAAGCAACTCTGGTGCTTTTGCAAAAATAACAATTTTTGCTGGTTCTGCGTTTTCCTGCTCTTCGGTTATTCCCCCCAGTTTAAACTGCAAGCTGTTGCAAATTTGGCTGTCAGTTACAATTAAAGGCTACTTGAAAGTGATACTCCATTTTGATCATCTCTGGTCGGCACAGTGTGCACCAAAAGGATGGAACAGTAGTTACTAGCTATAGTATAATTGAAGAACCAGAACATGTAATACAGGAGAAGCGGGATATGTGAAAGCCTACAGTATTTTTGTTTTTTCAGAATTGTCTGTTATAACTGCTTTCTTTTTTCTGTGCTGCAGTTGAAAGTGAGTTAGAGATCTTGGATAGAATTCTTTGTTTCTGGCTTCTGTGTTCATCTGACATTTTTCCACTCTGATTCAAAAGACAAAGGCCTTGGTGTATGTATAGAACAATTGCTCTATTTATTATTGTTACTGACTTTTATGTGGCAGTTCAGGAGTCCAGCAAAGGCATTGTTATGTTCTGAACAAACAAACAATTTGCCCAGCTAATTTTTGAAATAAGTGCAATAATTTATTATCCTGTGAGAAATGTTAGCTTTTTTGAGACAACTTGGAACAGATGTAAAAGCTAAAATGGGAGCAGGGTGTGCTCTAGCTCTTTTTGGACCTCTTCACCATTGTAGAAGATGGAAGTTTTTCCACTGATTAAGGAGAAAAAGGTTTGGCTCTTTCAGCAGTTTACCATGTTAAGCTTGTTATTTGCAGGCAGGTTACTTAGGAATTACACACAAAAGGAATTTTTCTTGGGATTTCTTTATAGGCACTATGTGAACTTTGTGAAATCAAGTTTGGGAAAACACACCCTATGTGCAGTTTGGTAAGTGTATCCAGTCTGTTTTGTTTTTTTTTTTTTTCCCAAGTTAAAAGAACCATGTAACTTATTTTGTTGTTATATCCTACGATCCACATTGATAATATTCTTCAGAACTCTAAACAGGGGCTACTCTAGTATCTCATGCTAAACAACAGTTTAAAGTAAACTGGTAAAGGGAGTCCTTTTCCCTGAGAATTTAGAAAAACTAGGACAAACAAGACTTGCTTAGATTGCTGAAAAGCTGAGGAGATGTTTTCATTTAGCTATCAGCATGACTGAATGTTGAAGAATGGAGGGCACGTGGCAAACACTGAAAGGTGACCGTGCAGATAAAGTAGTACGGCTGACATGGCAGCTTTGATTAACTTGCTATTTCTCCTATTTTCAGGTTGTCTCTCTGCCCTTGTGGTTGCCTAAATCTTTAAGCACCGGTGCAGGAAGAGAGCTGCAGAGACTTTCCTATCTCGGAGCCTTCTTCAGTCTCTCTGTTTTTGCTGAAGATGATGTAAGTGTTACAGAAGGATGTTGATAGTAGAGTGGTGGGGGTTTTTTGGTTGGTTGGTTTTTGCTTGGTGTCGTCCCCCATCCGTCATCCCCTTCCCCAACATGTTCGATGTATTTGCCAACACTCATTCTACTTTCAGAACAAAGTAGTTGAAAAGTACTTCTCAGGGCCTGCAATTACTCTTGAAAACACCCGGGTTGTTAGCCAGTCTTTGCAACATTACCTGGAATTAGCAAGGGTAAGTGTTCTCATGTTTATAAAAAAAAATGCAAAAATATTGTGGGCTTTTTGGTCTTGACATAGATGAAGAATATAATCTAAAATAATCTAGCTTCTGTATCAAAACAACAAATCTGTTAGGATATGGCTGAAGGGAATTAGGAGAAAAAAATTAGTGCTACAAATATTTCTCTAAGGCTGTAAGCTAATTCAGAAAATAATCTAGGACTAACTGTTCTCTTATAGTTCATGTTAAAGGATAAGTAAAAAAAAAATGCATACTGTATTAGTAGTGTGTGTGTTGCACTAGTCTATATACATCTTTTCTGTAACTAATTTCATAACTAATATATATCTCTCTATGCACATAACATTGACCATAAGACAATAACAGAAGCTGTAGTTAGTTTTGTGGAATTTGTAGAACATAAAAATATTGAGCAACAGAAAGCAGGAATGCGATGTTGAGAAGTATGTGCAACCTGACAGAATGTTTACTTGAAATTCCAGCAAGAGCTGTTCAAGATTCTACATAGTATTTTACTGAATGGTGAAACTCGAGAAGCAGCTCTCAATTACATGGCAGCTATTGTCAATGCCAACATGAAAAAGGCACAAATGCAGGTAAATAAAAGGAACGCTCTTCCTGTAATTTGTAATGCACAAATAGCACTAGATGGCTCGTGCAGTGGTGGCTCTTGAATGGAGGGCAAAAGAATTTTGAATGCCTGCTACAACAGGCAAGAAGCCCTGTCATCAGTCTTCATCTCTTTCAATACATTCCCCATTTCTGAAATTATTCTGTTTTACCTGTTTGATCAGTTTGTGTTGTTTCCTCTCTTAGGACTGACATGTCACTTCATTAACAGGGATTCTATATTAGATGTTTAAAGCTCTGTACTTCTGCCCCCACCCCCAAATCTATGGGGGCTTCGTTCATTCCAATTGGCTATGTTTAAAAAAACTTATTTTCCAGCTGGTAAGTTACTAGTCTTTGTATGGTTTCTGTAAAAGGAGTAATGCAGATATGAACTGGCATGGTTCCAGCGAAACAACAGGGATGTTACTTTGCCATTGTTTAATTAATGCATTGCACTCATTTCCTGTGATAAAATCTGTGCATGAATCCCAAACAACTGAAGTTTGCATCATTGTTGTCTTCAAGTCCCCTTTTCAAAAGCAAACATTTGGAACCATTACTAGGAATATTTCTGTGAAATTCCAGTGAAGAGTAATAGAAATTTTACCCTTAAGATAGAACTTATGAATTGAAGCTCAGCAACTATTTGAAACTCTTCTGTTGCTATCTATATCTGTGGCAAACCATTCTTGAAAGAGGCCCTTTTAAGCCCTTTTAATTTCTTAGGTCATCTTCTACTTCTTCTGTGTTTGTTCAGTGTTCTTGAGAATGACTACTTGAACCATAGAGAAAGATAATATGTAAGTTAGTAAGTGACCTTCCCATTATCACAAATGTTCTCCTTACGGATCCACGTTCTTCATCATTTCTCCCTTTTCTTGCATAATTCATTTATGTTGAATACTGTTAAAGCAGCAGAAAATACCCTTGTACTTCTAAGCTTATGTCTTCAACTGTTTACTTTCTTACCCCACAGACAGATGATCGTTTGGTATCTACAGATGGCTTTATGCTCAACTTCTTATGGGTACTACAGCAACTAAGTACGAAGATAAAGCTGGAAACGGTTGATCCCATGTACATATTTCATCCCAGGTGTCGTATTGACCTCCCAACAGATGAGACAAGAGTGAAAGCAACAATGGAGGATGTTACAGCCTGGATTGCTGAACTTTGTGAGTGCTCTTATTGAGATACGTGTCGTGGTTTAACCTCAGATGGCAACTTGAGCACCACACAGCCCCTCGCCCACTCTCCACCCCCCCGGTGGGATGGGGGAGAGAATCGGAAGAGTAAAAATGAGAACTTGTGGATTGAGATAAAAACAGTTTAATAATTGAAATAAAATAAAATAGTAGTAGTAGTAATAATAATAAAATATACAAAGCAAGTGATGCACAATGCAATTGCTCACCACCCACGGACTGATGCCCAGCCAGTCCCCGAGCAGCGGCCCCCCCAGCCAGCTTTCCCCTAGTTTCTATACTGGGCATGACGTCCCATGGTATGGAATGTCCCTTTGGCCAGTTGGGGTCAGCTGTCCTGGCTGTGCCCCCTCCCAGCTTCTTGTGCACCCCCAGCCTGCTCAGTCGGTAGAGCATGGGAAGCTGAAAAGTCCTCGACTAGTGTAAGCACTGCTCAGCAACAGCTAAAACATCGGTGTGTTATCAACATTATTCTCATCCTAAATCCAAAACACAGCACTGTACCGGCTACTAGGAAGGAAATTAACTCTATCCCAGCTGAAACCAGGACAATATGTTAAGCATTTACTCTGCCTTCTGTTTTTGATACTGGAGGTACATGGAAGTACTTGATTCCAGCAAATAATTCCCCTATTCCTAAATGCTTTTTCTTGATGCTGTCTGCTCTTATTTGTTTTAAAGAAAGTTGAGCTCAAGGTCTCGCCCCTAGATAAGGCAGTGCATTTTTGAATTTATTCACCTATACTGCTTTTTTGTTTGTTTTCTAGACAGGGATCCGTCTCCATTTTCTGAGCCGAAATTCCCAACAGAATGTTTCTTCCTAACCCTGCATGCCCATCATCTCTCAATCCTGCCAAGCTGCCGTCGGTACATACGTAGACTGCGGGCCATCAGGGAACTCAACAGGTTAGAAGTCGTTAATTATCTAGTGCCTCTGAGAGTCCTAGCATCCTAGCAATGTCGTCTTCTCACCATGATGGCAAGTCTTACAAACTTAATGGACATTAGAATGACAATTTGGGTAAAACTGTTGCTGAGTACAGATCATCTTAACTATTTGTTAATCTGCTGCTTTTGGCCCTTATGGATTTTTGCTTATGTTCAGGGATTGTGGCTTGAATTGCAAATTCAAATAATAGTGGGATGGAAGAGATTAGTTACACAAGGCAGCTCAAATTGGTGAGACCGTTCTCTTTAAAAGATACTTGAGTTATCTTCAGAGCATTTTAGGATTCATGACATTACTTAACACTGTTTATTTTAACTTAATCTGTGGTGTGGTTGATGGTATGTGGACATGAGCGCCTCAGGCTCTTTGACATAGCTCTAGGAGTGCATATAAAGTTATGTCTGATAATCAAGTCGTTGTAGATGACTTGTGATTCCAGAAACAAGACATTTAGTTGTGCCTGAGCTGTTTTGTATGTCCCAGAAGATATTTACCTTTTTCCCCTTGGCTTCTGAGGTGAGATAACTTGTCGTACCTGGGGGGGGGGGGGGGAGCCTTCAGCAGTAAACTCTTAATATTGTTGATGTACACATAATTCAGCATGTGATTTACCATTTTTTAAATTATAAATAAAAGTTATGATGTTGACATGAAGATACTGCTGTCTTCTATTTCTCTTGGCATAAATGCAAATAGACTTTTATAGTTGCTAAACCTCGAAGAATACTCTGTTAAAATTAGAACAGATTTTTGTATCATCAGTATTTTCCATTGTTTATAACTGCACTCACTACATTTTGGTAAATGTTCCTTGGCAGTAATACCATGAGTACATTGCAGGATTTTTGGACTGCATTCGTAGTGATTTCACTTTTAGTTGTTAAAGCACATGCAGGCCAAGAACCTGGGAAGCTGCGGAGAATGAACCAAGAAGAGTCAGTATATCTTAAAGAAAAAAGTATTTTCATATAAAGCAGCCTGTGGATTACTTGTAAATAAGCCATACATTTGGCTTGAAAAAGGAATTGCTTCTATTTCCTTATTTAGAGTTGTTGTGAAGGAGTTGCTTATGCAGCAATCTCCATCTAACAGTGCAGAGTGAAGAGCTCTTGGCTTTTACTGACATCAATAGGAGCTTAGTGTTCAGCATTTTCCATGAATTGCTTAGTTGCTTGCAACACTGGGCAACGTAATTAGATGTTGGTAATAAAGAAATTAGACTGGATATTTTCCTGCTGTAGGCAGAGATTGATGCGGAAAACAATTCGTGTTTAGAAGAGGGATGAAAAGGGACCATATTTATATAGTTCAGTATATTGAGTTTTGTTCTAATTGGCTGCCCTTCCTAAAAAGGATTAAGGTATGGGAATACGTAGGATTTTTTTTCATGTAAATGGTGTGTGTAATGTATAAGTTCTCTCTTCTGTGGGGCAGAGTGAGAAGATGGGTAAGGGAGGGGAGGTCATATCAACCACCTTGATTTACCGGTCCTTATGCTGACAGGGAGACTATAGACTCTTCATGTCTTGTACTCCTCTGCACACCTGAATTTTATGGGGAGTGGAGCATGAGAAGGGTAGAACAAAACTGCAAGAAATCATTTACAATGGTGGAAAGTGGGAAGATACACAGGATGCAGACTTGTGCCTTTCTTGGGAAAGGGAAGGTGTTTCTAACATGTCCTGTTGTCAGCCACCTTTTTCTCCTTAGCTGGGTCTGTTTTCCATTTTCCTTTCTGATATTAGAAGATGAATGAGATCTCTAAATATCTCATCGTTAACTGGATCAGCCCTTCTTTGTGTTAGAGTTAATTTTAGGGTTAATTTTAATGACATCCTTTTAACCTTCCTTTAGAGTGACTGTAGACGTCAGTCTGAAAAAAGGAAAATACTTTTTTTAATACAGTGGGTAAAATTAGTTTGTCAGGCAGGATAGATCCCTTCTGTGTTTCATCTTTTTTTTTTGCACTGGTCTGATTTGTCTGACAGGCATGTATGTTGGAGCTAGTGTATGTAGTGCCTTTGAGTGCACACTGTACAGATGTTCAGCCTGCATTTACAAAAGCAATTTATTTTTCTTGTTATGATGATGGGTAACTTCTATGAAAATGATTAGCTTTTTTCCCACTCTTCTCAATATTTCCTCGGTATTTAGCAGATAAGTAGGTGAAATGCCTTGCAGATGGCAGTACATATCCCCTCTGTCATGACAACCAATTATTGCGTGTGGTTTTCAGGACTGTTGAAGATTTGAAAAACAATGAAAGTCAGTGGAAGGATTCTCCTCTGGCTACCAGGCATCGAGAAATGCTGAAACGTTGCAAGACACAGCTTAAGGTTTGTAAGTGATTCAGTTCTCAACTAAATGCCTTTGTCAGCCTGTCTGTATGTTTACTTCGTGTCGTAATGTTTACATGCAACTTCCCACTGATGCTTCTTGAAAACGGTGGTTCTGAATCTATGAACCATGTGAGCACTGCACTAGACGGTGGTCACGATACAATATAACACTAATGGCGAATTTGAAATTCAAAGTAACACCAAGATCAACTTAGGCAGTATTCCTCAGGAAGAAGAAAATATTATTATTTTATAATAATAATTATTGGAGAGATAATAGTTATTGGAGAGAGAACAAGCAAAGGGACTGTGATTTGTTCAGGGGTAGCTGTGCGTGCACAATCGGTGCCCAAGATGGAGATGGAGCTCTTGAGTCCCTAATCTCATGTAGAATTCTTGCAGAGATGAGCATGCTGGGGTCCTCTTTTTTTTTTTTTTTGAAGGTCTGTCCTGCTTAGGTCTTCCTAGTGTAAATTGACGCACATTTTCTGAGCTGTATCACCAAAATGACTTTAATTGCACGCTTTCCCACTTTGATACCTCTGTTATTTCTTTCATTGTTCCCATAAAGCTTGTAAAAGGCTCCTCTGTCCCTGCAATTCTGAATTATGTGCGTGTTTTTCTTGATATGTTGGGGCTTAAGTGCCCTGTTTTCTTCAAATAAGAGCATATTTTAAGACGAGACCATTGTATAATTGTCATAATTCACAGATATATTTATTAGCTTGGATAGGCTTGACCTTCCTTTTATGTTGTCTTGCCCTGGATTAGTTTTTGTATGCATATTCTGCAGAAACTGGTGAGGTGCAAGGCTTGTGCAGATGCTGGTTTGCTGGATGAAAACTTTCTCAGGAGATGTCTGAATTTCTATGGCATGGTGATTCAGCTGATGCTTCGCATTCTTGACCCTGCCTATCCCAAGTGAGTGTCAGGATTATCTGTGTAAATTGTATCAAGGATATTTCAGATCGTGTTAGATTGTTTACTGAATTTAGCGGTTCTAGAATTTTAATTTTTTTTGTCTTAACAGTGTCTGCATTCTTACGTGATTGCTACTTTATTTATGTCAGTGACATACATTCTTGCAATGGAATATGTCTTATTTATAGTTTAAGGTTCAGCTGGGAGGCAGAGCAACCCTCGGGTATGTTTAGTACACTTGAAGTACTGACATGGATTTTTAAAAAATCAGCATCAGAACTTCTGTAGTGTTCCCACAGGAGAATTCCATAGGAGAGCTGGTGACACTTTCTACTTAACCCTGCTATTTTACTGTCCTGTTTGTTGTCTCTTTTATTCTACAGTATAAAATTGCCTTTAACTCCTGAAGTTCCGAAGGTATTTGCAGCGTTGCCAGAGTTTTACGTGGAAGATGTTGCTGAATTTTTATTTTTTATTGTACAGTAAGTAAAGTTATACTAAAGGAAATCTGTACTACCATTTACCCCTGTAACAGGTGGTGCGCACACAAATTTAGGGTGCAAAAGTAGTCTCTTAGCTATTCTGTTGTTAGTGCTCTGTTTTTTAACAAGATTATGGCATTGGCAGACATTGCTGCAGATATAATGCCTAGATGAGCTCCAGAGTTCCTTCTAACCTAATTTTTTCTCAGAAGAAAGTTGAAGGTCTTTTGGTTCCCTCCCGCCAAGAATTTTCTTTATGGTTTGGAGTTTGCTGAGTCCATTTGATCTCACGATATGTTGAATCATCACTAGAATAATACTTTTAAAAAGTCATAGCTTAATAAGTAGAAAATTTCCCCCATAAATTTGCTGGGACGAAATGCATTTGTATAGTTTTAGCAGTTTAGATGGGCATGAATATTCCTCAGATGTAATCCTGGTGTTCTGAAGCTGATCACTTTCTTCCTGAAAATGTACCTTCAAACTCAGACTTTGCTGTGTTGTGTGATGAGGAGATGTTTGCTTTTGCCTTCCTGAGGCGCTGTTATGGTGGTACTTCATAGCAAATTTGCTATGATGTGCAACAAAAGAAAATGAGAGTGTTTCCGGCTAAAATTCAGCTTCCGGTGAACAGCTGGCAAGGCCTTTTGGAAGAGTAAGAATCTAGTTTCTGCAGAGAAAGATGGGGAATTACGATAAAATGACTGAACTTTTCCTGTTGCTAACGAGTGATCTGAACTTACCTGATGTACGTGATAAACCTTCTGTAGACAATACAGGGTTTTTAATTTTGGTTTTCCTTATCTCCTCCTTTTCAGATATGCTCCTCAGGTGCTTTATGAGCCCTGTACTCAGGACATAGTGATGTTCCTTGTTGTGATGCTGTGCAACCAGAACTACATCCGAAATCCTTACTTAGTAGCCAAGCTGGTGGAAGTGATGTTCATGACAAATCCAGCTGTTCAGCCCCGGACACAAAAGTTCTTTGAAATGATTGAGAATCATCCTCTCTCCACTAAATTGTTAGTCCCCTCCTTGATGAAGTTTTACACAGGTGCGTGCTTTGTCTATAGTTCACTGAGTGTACAGTAAGCAATGAGTATTATAAGGCAAAAGGCTGTGTTAGTTGTTGTAACCTTTAAAAAAACAAAAACAAAACAAAAAAAGCCAATCCCCAAAACCCACAAAAAACCAGGTAGATCTTTGGTCTTGTAAAGATGAGGCTTTGTGGCTCGGGAATCAGGGGAAATAGCATTAGATGGAACCTTGAGAATTCTAGTGCTTCCACAAGCTGCTGTGAAGTGACGGCTCTAGCACTGTAGATTGATGTGACAATTGTTTTTGTGGTGTTTAGATTCCAAACTGGAAGTTTTTTGTTTGTTTTGTAAGGGAGTATTGGGATTTTAAAGCTTCTGACTGTGGTTTTGCTAGTTCTGTCGATTCAGATGCTTGAGAAGGGCTTTGCACCCATAGAAACAACTTTTTTCAGTGTTCCCAGAGTTTTCTTCTTACTGAAATTTTAGACTGTGGGACGAAGAGCAGAGTGGAGTTGAGTAGAACAGGAAGTTTTGTTTTCTGAGGGTTTTTCTTCAGAAATGAGGTTGGTTCTGGATTAGAAAATGGGCGGTGCTTCTTCTTTTAATGGGGATTAAGATGGAAACTTCTGAATGGGAATTGAATTTCATCTCTTAGAGCTCGGTGCTTGAAGTTCATCACATTGGACACAGTAAGGGAGAAATGTAGCGTGTTGCAGGTGAATCCTGGTGGGAAAGAGTTTTGAGTTCAGTTCTGGGATCTGTTTTCTTTTTCAGATGTTGAACATACTGGAGCCACTAGCGAATTCTATGACAAGTTTACGATCCGCTACCACATCAGCACCATTTTCAAAAGCCTCTGGCAGAATATAGCTCACCATGGTACATTTATGGAAGAGTTCAAGTGAGTAAGAAGTCGTGTGTAATGCTGCTTACTGTCATGCAAGCTGCTCAGACAGTGACCTGAGGAGGTCACTACCATTGGGAATGGGTGATGCTGCTTTCCATTGTATTTTAAATGGCAGCCCCTTCCAGTAGAACTGGAGTGTTTCTAAACTGAGCTCTGGACACCACAATCAACTTGGCTTGGGGAATGGGATCGTTATTCGAAATATGCAGTGCAGAAGGAGTGTTGCTGGGGTTGCAGTCTGGTCTGCACACCCATCTACTCTGCCGTGATAACTGTGTTTCAATGTTTTCAGCTCTGGGAAGCAGTTTGTTCGCTACATCAACATGCTGATAAATGACACAACTTTCTTGCTGGATGAGAGTCTGGAGTCCCTAAAACGTATCCATGAAGTGCAAGAGGAGATGAAGAATAAAGAACAATGGGACCTGCTGCCCAGGGTGAACAGAGCTGTTTTTCAAAGTGCCCTTTACTTATTTTTAATTTTTTAATACAAGACCATTAAAAAAACTTTTTAATAAGGGGCAGCACCAAAGAGCTGCTCATGAGAAGCAGTTCTCGATGCTTTTTCTTGCTGCCAGTATGGCCGTGGTCACTCTGGATGACATTCTGCAAAAAACATCATTCTGCGTAGTTATGTTGTGGCTGGCAAAGAGTGTGGTGTGAAGTGGAAATAGTATAAAGCTTTAAATAACTGCGCACTTAATTCTAAGTGGAGAAGCTGAGACTTCAACCTTCTTGAAGGAGGTTTTGGAAGATGCTCGCCAGTTGAATTGACTTCAAGGAATAGAAGCTTTTATTTTGTTAATGCATTGATCCTGGGTAGATTTGATGCAGACAGTTAGAGTCCTATACCTCAGACCTTAGCCTGATTAAACAATAATTGTGTGTGTTGACCCACCAATGTCAGGTATTTCTATTTTGAAGTTATTGATTTTAAAAAAAAAAAAAGTTTGAAAAGAAAAGCTATAAATATCTTGTTTGTTAAACTTATTCTGGTTTGCTCTTCTGAAGCCTTTCTTCCTGTTTGTGCCTACTAGCAAGGTAAAGCCATTACTGTAGAGACAAAATGAGCTGGTACATCATCTGCAGATTGTTCCAGTGTGGAGTGTTTATTACTTATGATGAAGTAAGGTGCATAAATTAGAGAGAACCTCACTTGACTCTCAGATCCCAAGCTGGTTTTTGAAGTATTGGCATTTGGATGGAGAGGAAGCGTAACCCAGTTCTGCAGCTGTGAGGAGCAGTTACAGGATGTAAACAGACTCAATAGCCATGGAGTCTTGTGATACCATTTGCATTCACTTTTTAGTGTTGCAGAATTCTGGAAAACTGGTGTAGACTTTAGTATTGGGTAGTAAAAGTGAGCTGTACCTTAAATAAAAAAATGTATCGCATCTGGATTTGATTTGCAATCTGTTCTTCTGTCTGTCTAGATCACGTTAGCATTATGGCTGTTAAGGTTTTGATGGGTGATGATGTAGGAAATTCTGTGGACTTGTAACCACTGAATGTTTTATTTTCTAGGATCAGCAGCAGGCTCGGCAATCGCAGCTAGCTCAGGATGAGCGCGTGTCTCGTTCGTACCTTGCCCTGGCAACAGAAACTGTTGATATGTTCCATATCCTTACCAAGCAGGTTCAAAAGCCTTTTCTCAGACCTGTAAGTCCTGCTCAGATTTAACTTGGTTTCTAGCTTCTCTAACATCTCTACTGTCGGATAATAACCTGGAAATATTTGGTAGCCCTTTGTCTCCATTCTCCTCCCCTTTCTCCAACTCACTGAGATCTAATTGCTGTTGAAGTTATTTGATGTCAAGAGCACTACTTGAGTCACTGAGATGGTGTGGTCCTTCTAGACAGCTGTTTGCACTGTATTTTTTTTACTAATGGAAAGCATGCATAACGAAAAGACACTTCCTGCAAGCCTACAAAATGATAATTTTATTAGTTAATAATTCCTGATCTTGCTGTATGCAAATCTAGTAATAATCTTCTTTATCACTGCCTTCATGCCATGATCTGTGTTTACTTTGGTCTTGTAGGAACTTGGACCACGATTGGCTGCTATGTTGAACTTTAACTTACAGCAACTGTGTGGCCCCAAGTGCCGTGACCTGAAAGTCGAAAACCCTGAGAAATACGGGTTTGAACCAAAGAAGCTGTTGGACCAACTGACTGACATTTATCTGCAGCTAGATTGTGCTCGCTTTGCTAAAGCAATTGCTGATGATCAGGTGAGCTCCAAAAAGATGAGAGGGGAAAGGGCAAAAGCACTGTGGACCAACAGGACTTTGCGGAATACTCTAGAAGAGTTTTTCATCTCGCTTCTGTGCTGCCACCCGGTTTCCGTCATACACGCTTGCAATTTGTTTTCTTTCAGCAGATCACCTCTGTTTGTATTCTGTCTGCTCTTTGTAGATGGGTACGTTTTCAAAGTGTTTGCAAACCTATAGACACACGTAAACATCTATAGCACTTCACACACATGGGAAATTTCCTGAGCATTAGTTGCTCATTAGCTCCGGCCTCATTGTGAATTAGCAGAAGTACTTTGTCCTAATTTTGCAAGTGGGCAAACTGAAGCATACAAAGAGTTTTGACTCCCTCATCAAGAACACACGAAACAGGCAGAGCTGGGACTGAGAGCAAGAGCCTCATTTAACAATCCAAAGTTCATTCTCTAGACTAACAGTTTCCAAATTGTATTCCTTTTTATATCACTTTATTAAATGGCTGTGTAATAAACTGGCAAAACGGAACATACCTGAGACACCTTTGAACTCCGCCTGGTAGTCTTCAGAGCAGAATGTTAATACTTAATGTAGATAAGCTATCGCTCACCTCTGTGTTCTTGTGAAGTTGTCAAACTACTGAATCGCATCTCTCCATGCCTCTGTGCGATAATACAAACCTTTCAAAAGCCAGAGGAAGAAAACGTTCTCAATGGCTACTTGAAATTCTAGTGGAAGCTGGTTTACAATACATGAAGCTGTATTTGCATGTCTAGTGAAGCAGAGGTATCAGAGTAACTCATGATCTTTTTTCTGTAATTATTTAAGTTCTGATAATTGCAGATGATATCAGTAACACTTCTGAAACAGACCTTATGTGTTTGCATGTGTATAGTGAGCATGCAGTGTATTTTTTGATGCTGTTCAGTATATATGAAAATGAGAATGTTATCCGTCATTCATTCTTCGATGCTAGCCCCAGCAAAATGCACAGCAATGACATAGGGATTAAAAAGAAAGAAGCCTGCGGGTGTGGGAACTGGAATAAAGCTTAATTAACAAAGTAGCCCTTCATAAAAAGGAGGGGGAGTGACTAGTATCTTGGAAACTGTCAGTGACAGGAAAGAAACACCAAGGAAGTGCACAGTTGGTTAATGGCTACTGGTACTAGGAGAAAAAACCAAAACAAAACAGACAAAAAGTTGCTTGATCATGGCAGAGTCTCTCTAAAGCATTTTGATACATCTCCCGTTTGCAAATCCTAGCACGTATTAGAAGGAATCTGAAAACGTTTATAAAGCCCTGGGCATATTGCCATAGTTCTGTTCTCTGTGGACTAGAAAGGAGTTTGGGTGGGCACTGCGCGTCCTAAGTAGTGAATGGTATTTCTTGGTGCCGTATAGTGTAGATGAAAGAAGTGGGGCTGTGTTGAACACTTTAAAATCCCCAAGGAAAATAGAAATCTGTGAGCCTTAGCGTGTATTGTTTTGTCACTGAATTCAGCCTTGCACTGCCGTGTAAATAACGATTTTTATTAAAAGGCTTATATCAAAACACGGCATTGTGAACTTTAAAGAAAGTGGTGTCTTTAGAACATAAGCAGCTTTCAAAAGTCCTCGCCTAACTTTCTTTTTTTGACATGAAAGCAATGCTCGCTTCAGTTGAAGCTATAGGATGTGCATTTGGTCTCTGAATGTTGTACCGTGTAGCTGTACAGTTCTTGCTGCACCAGTTGGCGAGTTTCCAGCAAGTATTAGCTCCCTCTGAGTTGCCTTACTATTTCTGCAACATCATGGGGTGGGGTTTTTGTTTGTTTTTGTTTGGGTTAGGAGAGAGAATCACTTCTTTCCCAGTGCTGCCTTGATCAGAGAAGTTAAGAAATCAAAACCAACTTTTCATTTTATACTGTATCTTCAGCCAAGACTTGTGAGAACAAGAATACAGACAGGAGTGGCAAGACAGATATTTTGTCTAAGGAACAGTCCTAATCATTACAGTCGGCCTCTCCGAGTGTCTTACACATTTTGATTAGGTGATGTTGCCCTTTTTTGTTGGTCCTGAACAGTCCTACGGTAGTGATGACCAGTAAAAAAGCATAAGTCTACCCCAAAGTTGACATTTTGGTGCTAGATGAAATGTTATCTACGTACTACTTTTCTGTCTGACGTAATGTTGAGGTTTCATTGATCCCTCCTTCTGAAGTTTTAAAAACGCATTAAAAGATCTTTGGGATACTACAACTCAGCAAAGTTGTCTTTTTATGCTTTGCTTGTAGAGGTCCTACAGTAAAGAGCTCTTTGAGGAGGTCATCTCAAAGATGAGAAAGGCTGGCATCAAGTCAACCATAGCAATAGAGAAGTTCAAACTGCTGGCAGAGAAAGTGGAGGAAATTGTTGCCAAGAATGCCCGTGCAGAAATTGATTACAGTGATGCTCCGGATGAATTCAGAGGCAAGTTGAGTTTTCTAAATACTGGCTTTTTAGGAGAAGAGGGATTTGTTTTGTTACTTTGATTCTAAATATGAGTATATGTTAACAGAAACTATGTATTGTTTATGAAGCCTTGCATCCTGCTCTATTTCAATTAAATAGTGAAGTAAATACAGAGAGCTAAGAGTTTCTTTATTTGTTTATCCCTGGGACTGTACTGTCTACTCCTATCCATGTTTTGCTTACGTGTACTTTAAAACAGTAAAAAACCTGCCAAAATCTGAAAACAGGGTGAAAATAGCTAATGCTTAGTCCTAGTTCAGAAAGGGAAAAGCAGTATAAAGGCTGAAGTCTGCTGCTAATTTTAACCATGTTCTGTAACGTCCGCGATATACCTGATTGGGGACCCCAAATATCAGTTCCACGCTGTGGTTTTGTGTGCAGATGAAACTTGTAGCTATTGTTTTCAGTTTAACGAGGAGACACTTGTGCCCTCAGATCCACTTATGGACACTCTGATGACTGATCCTGTGAGGCTGCCATCCGGAACGATTATGGACAGGTCAATCATCCTGAGGCATCTGTTGAACTCTTCCACTGATCCTTTCAATCGTCAGACGCTGACAGAAAATATGCTGGAACCAGGTATCGGTTTGACAGTTAGCACTGCAACTGTTGACCGGGGGGGAAGCAATTTGAGCGCAGTTTGTTCTGTAAACTTTCAGAAGATAGTGTTGAGGCCTCGGTTAACAGTTCTTCCAGCTTGCACAGAAAAGTTCATTCCTTCTGTTTTCCCTTTTTCTGGGGGGGGGGGGGGGGAACCACACCTTTGCCTTCCTAACTGCCGGGCTAAAGGATGTTGTTACGGTAGGTAAATGAGTAATTCATTTACTCAAAGCTGTGCAGCAAATATATTGATAGAGAAGAAAATAGTAGTAGGTATTCCTGATGAGGTTTCTAGAAAAGGAATTGCTGTTGGTCATGAGGAGCTTTCTTACAGTAGTATTGCTAAATAATTTTAACTGCTAAGTTAATCATTCTTTTTTTTTTTTTTTCCCTCTTCTTTACACTACTAGTGCCAGAACTTAAAGAGCAAATCCAAGCCTGGATGAGAGACAAGCAGAATGCTGACCATTAAAAATTCCCTTGCAGTGCACGCCGACGCCAATGGGAAGAACAGGGCGTGGGCCGTTCTGGTAATGGAGGAGATACACTTTGAAAGCGATTGATGGGATTAGCGCGCGCCCACTGGCACTGACTTGCAGTGGTGACCAGAAGCATGTGGACGAGGAGAGAAGCAGCTTAATTCTTGTACATATATTTAAGTGATAACGATGGTCAATAACATGGAGGACAAGCTAGGAAGTTGCTTATGTTACAAAACTGTCCTTCAATATGTCACATTTTGGAATTTTTACAGCTGAATTATTTTAGCAAAGATGAATGGATCAGGGCAGCATCCTTTCAACCTTATTTTTTACAGCCAGATACCCGTTAATTTGATTGTGGTTAGAACCTTGGACATTTGCTGCTAAAGTAACTTTTTCCTCTTTCCCTCCCTTCTTCCTCTTCCACCCATCAAACCTGCACTGCTGTCTTTTTTTTTTTTTTTTGGTAATGCAAAAAAAACAAACAAACCCTGTGAAAATCGAAATCATTCCCCTGCCCTCAAAAGAACATATTCTGTGCGATAACTGTGCCTGCAACAAAGTGTTAATCTTGGGATCGTATTTTTATATTGCACATATTTGCGTATTTGGTTTTTAATTGGTGTTAGACACAAGGATAATTTCCAAAAAGCAGACTTCACACATGGATTTTAATTTCCATTCATTGAAATGTCCCTTTTCTTTATGTTCATCTAGATGCTCTGGTATTTTTGAAAAGCCTTGAGGTAGAAGTATGTTAAAACAGCTGCCGTGAATGAGATGCTTGGGAATACCAGGATTTCAGTGACTTTTTAAAAAAACAGAATCCATTCTTTTAATGCTGCAGATATGATACGTGCTAAATGGCAGTTCTGAGCCGTTAGAGCTTGTCCGCAGAGAGCCGATCCTTTTATTCTTGGAGGCTGCAGTTTGGGGCAGGGGTCATTTTTTTTTTTATGTTGCGTACCGATTTGTATCCATGGCTTGGCCTTACCAAAGCAGAAAGGGTGCAGGAAATGTAGAATTACATTTTTAAAAAAAAAAACAAAAAAAAAATATTCACAAACATTTTTGTATTACTGCCCCCTGCATATGATACTTGAATTTCCTTTTTAAAAAGGATTTGAAACCACAGTGTTTTAAAATTAAGTCTGAAAAAAGGTTGTTTTTCTTTTATTTGTTTTTCGCTGTGTCTTCTGTTCAATTCCTGACTCTCTTGAACTACAATAAATGATACACACTCGCACAAAGTGTTTCCTTTGTCTTTCCTTTAAGTGTGTCAGTGAAAGCATAAAAAATACACGATTGGGTGGCTTTGTTCAGGTTTGCCGATAGTGATTTAGGATCTGGTGATAACTTAGTAAATTATGTGAAAAATTTCTGTGCACACAGATACCAGTAATACTTCAAACTAATGAATGTTCCCAAGTGGGTGACTCTTATACCTATTCATAGCTATGTGACAGTTGGTGACAGGCTCCAGGGGGAATTTTGTTAGGTTATATATAATCCAGCGCTGACCTTTGAGGAGGTGTCGTGGTTTAACCCCAGTCGGCAACCGAGCACCACACAGCCGCTCGCTCACTCCCGCCCCGTGGGACGGGGGGAGAATCTGAAGAGCAGAAGTAAACTCGTGGGTTGAGATAAGAACAGTTAAATAATTGAAATAAAATAATAATAAATTGTAATGAAAAGGAAAACAAGAGCGAGAGAGGAACAAAACCCAGGAAAAATGAGTGATGCAACCGCTCACCACCCGCCGACTGATGCCCAGCCAGTCCCCGAGCAGTAATCGCTGCCCCCCAGCCAACTCCCCCCAGCTTATATACTGAGCATGATGTCATATGGTACGGAATAGCCCTTTGGCCAGTTTGGGGCAGCTGTCCTGGCTGTGCCCCCTCCCAGCTTCTTGTGCACCTGGCAGAGCATGGGAAGCTGAAAAGTCCTTGACTTACTTTATATTAAGTATAAAACATCAATGTGTTACCACATTATTCTCATGCTAAATCCAAAACACAGCACTGTACCAGCTACTAGGAAGGAAATTAACTCCTGGACAGATGTGCAAGTAATTCTAAATTAAAATGTGAAGATGTAGGGTTTTTGGGGGGTGTCTTTGTTGGTGTTTCCCCCTGCAGAGTGTGTGTGTATTTTCCCCAAGGGTGTGAGGAAGATTCCAAAGTTTGTGTCTGCGTGGACTGTTGGAACAGAGAAGCTTGCCTGTTGACTGGTTGTAGTTCCTTAACCTTCACTCCTTCCAGAAATTGAAATTGCCCTCTTCTTCCCTCTTCAAAAGTCGCAGAACAAAGTCTGCCATGCTTTTATCTGCAAGCTGTCATTCAGCATCCAAATCCATCATGGTTTCTGAACATGTTACAAGGGTATGCAGTGAGCTATAACCTTCACGGTGTGTTTTCTTTTTTAGCAAAGAGGTAATTATTTTCTACGTAAAGAAAAACTTAAATGTTCCACTCTCACCTCATTATTAAGGATTATAGCATGAAATCTCTAGAAACATCCCAGAACTTATACTTTATTTGATGGAGGACCACTGTTGGGCAGTGTGTATTTGTTTTGTACTGGAGGATGATTACACTGCTATGGTTTCACATTATGGCTTTTTCCTGCCAGTTAATATCATAGAGCTTTTAGTTTTATCGACAGACTGAATGTATTGGAAAGATGGAAGGAAAGCTTTCTTCTCATTTTCTTCAGCTATTACAGATCAGACACACCACCACCTTTTGTGAATAAGGATGCTGTGGAAACAATGAGCAGTCTTATAAAATGAGAAAAGCACAAGCAGAAATAATCCACCCTTAAATGAAAAAAAGCAGGTTGCTTAAGTGTATCAAGTACCGGGTTTGAGGTCTGCTGTTCTCTAATGGTTCTTGATATTTCACATTTCAAGTGTTGTAACTAGTATCAAAGAGGGTTGTGAATTTAAGTGTTTTACCAGAAAATCTGTATGGAACTAGCTCTTTTTAATACAAGTATAAAATGATTTTTTTTTTTTTATTTATTCCATTGTACCAACCGAAAGGCTTGTTTGAACAAATTCAGGATGTTTCTCTTAACCCTGTCTGACAGGAGGAAATAGAAGTATTTACATTCGGTATAGGATGTATTAATCAAGACAATGCCCTTCAGAATCTGAATTTATATTTATTCTGCCATCATATCAGACTTTGACGTGAGGAATATAAATAGCCAAGTGCATTACTGAACTGTTTTGTCTAATTATGGGATCTATTTATCACTTGAAAATGTATCGATGCAGATATTACAGAAGACACGAAGGCTGACATGAAGTGGCTAAAACAATTTTATCTGGAGAACTAGTATCAAGTATTTCAAAGGTGTGAATTCGGACAAACACTCTCCCGAGTTCAGCGTTCATGGGCAGAATAATGAAATACATTTTAATACGAGCAACTGAACGTACCATTATATTGCTGTCTTCTGGGTACAAAAGTGAATCAAAACCCTGTCTTTCAGTGGATAGTGGACGTTTGAGTAACTGAAAAGGAAAGCCGAAGTTAGTATAGGATTAAGAATAAATCTCCTGCAAAAGCGTATCAGTTGTGTGACAATTCTTAGTTTAATTCACTTAATACTTCCTGCAGCTTTCTGTGATTTCCCCTCCCCCTACTAACATGTCATTTACCTTTTTCAATCCATCTGTAACCTTATCACAATACAGAGACTTCATATTAGAGATCACAGAAACTATCAATTGATCAAATTACCTTTGACATTTGCATGTATCTGCAGAATCTGAATAGCTTTGAGCTGTGAATTGCTCATCCCAGGAATGGCTAATTTACATGAACCTTGCAAAATGGGCTTTTCTAGGAAAATTTGAAGTTACAAGATTGTATCGCTGGTCTCTACTTGCCCTCTAGCTACGTGACTAGAGAAATTACTAGGGCAAGTTCTGATGTTATAGCAATACAATTCAGTACAATTGATTCTATTATATCACAACTTACGTAATAGCACAATTTACATCTCTGACAACTCTTCCCTGCTGGCAGCAAGGACGGCCTAATGCTGTTAATAGCAGGATGACAGCGCTGCTTTAGCCGGCAACAGATTGACTCCGACAATCCCCGGGAGCATCGCACTACGACGTAGCTGTCTTCCTTTTCGTTATCACTTAGCTTAAACCTACCCTCTTCCCTGTATTTAAACAGGCTTCCCAATTTTAGGTAGCATACCTCAGTGATTTGAGTAACCAACTAGATTTGTACTAATAAATGCAAGAAACTTTTCACAGCACTAATTTGCTCACATTTTTCTGGTATAATAATGCTCAAGAACACTTTTCTTGTGCTGGGGCCCTTCATTATGTATTTTCTTGAAGAGGAATGTCTAAATTCTAGTTTTAAACGCACACACGCTTGCAGGGAATCGGATCCTTTTCTGCTGTGTTGCAGGGTTATATGGCATTGGTCAGAAACATATAAAAGGAGTAAGGATGGTCCCTTATGGACACTAATTTTTTTAACAGGATTCATAGGTAGAACATGGCAGTAGAATTCCACTTAGGTACATTTTTTAATAAGTTAATTCTAAATTACCCAAGGAGACCTGACTTTCAAAAATGATATTGAGAAGGCTAGTCTTATTAAATTGAGATGAAATGCCTAAGTTCTATAATTAAAAAGGATCACGACCAGCTAGATGAGGACCGCCTTAACACTTGACCACCTTTCAGCTCCATACTTGGATATTTAAAGAGGAATTTTCCTCGTCTCCCTTTGCAGTGAGTGATTCCCCAGATGCTCTATGGCATGTGTCATGTGCCCTTTACTGTTTTCTTTCTCAACATGTAACTAGACTTTCTCTGAACATTTCTAGCAGATTTTTCAAGACTCTGTAAGCAAGCAACCGAATTAACAGACTAGAACTATTCTAGGCGAGTACTCTCCAAACTTAGACATTAAGACAGTGATGCAGGAACTACTGTTCCTAGGAGACACTACGCAAACTTTGCTGAAGTAAAACTAATCATATTGCCTATTACCACGGAGGACTGCAGCACATACCCAGCATCCTGACAGCTTGCAGAGGCTTTCAAACAGGTTTTGGTTTTTTGAGTTTTTTTGGTTGGTGGGTTTTTTTTTCCTAGAGAAATTATAGCTGACCTAATTCTGCATGGCCCTAGATAGAAGTTAGCACAGTTACACCACGCTAAAAACACCGCTAAATCCTATGTCCCATCAATAGGAAGTCTTCCGAAGTTCAAATCATGGTATTTTCTAGGACATACAAAAGCCACCTATTTTTTTGTTGGTTCTGTGGCAGTGTTTCCCTACAAACCACCGTTCAGCTATGTATTGTTAGGCTTTTGCATTCATAGGCGTAACCGCAGATGATACGCGTCCGTGATGAGATCACCAAGAGGGAAAAGACACTTTTCACCAAATGGAAAGTAACAAATACCTCATTCTCCCAAAAACCTGAAACTGATGGGGAACACAAGAGATGCCGTGAAGATTAACGTAGTTAACAGCCAGGGGCCTGTGAACAAAAATAAACCTTGTTCTGAAAGTACAGATCTCAGGTCCCAAATGTGCTCAATGGTTTAAATCCAATTCGTGTATGTTGGTATGTGTATGGAAAATATGTAATTAAGGTATTTAATGTAATATTATTTTATTTGAAATGCTTATAAGCTTAAACACAAGCCTATTTCTAACAGTAGCAATGATGAAAGTACTAATGGAGAGGAGGAACTTCACAGCGTAAGTTATTGCCACAAAAATAGATTTTTACTATGAGAATATGCGTGAAATTACTGAAGGTACAAGAGCTAATACACCACCATTGACTGAAACCACTTCATCACTTACATAAAAATACATTATGAGATCTACAAAAAATAACTCGGGCTGCTCAAAAAACGTTTAGAAGGGGGGGAAGGGAGCATTAATCCCTCCCCTCTGACCTATCACCGTTAGGCCTTGTTTAGGACTCAAAACCCCACTGAAGCCCTTTGAAGCTGGCGGGGAGTTGGCGAATTCGCTGCTTCAGCCACCGTTTTTCGGCAGGCAGGCACGCCTACCCGCTCACGGGCCCCTCGAGTCGGGGGCGCCAACCAGCCGCGTACATTGAAAGGCTTTTTTTAGTCACAAGTGCCCAATTTCTGCTCACGTCTTGTGGTAACGACACGCGTCGCTCCCGGGCGCGCAGGGAAGGCCGCTGCAGCCCCGGGGGGCGCGCACGCACACACGACGGCAGAGCAGTGAGGAGGCCCACGGTGTCCTCGTGCCGCTCCTTATAGGTTAAAAGAGGGACGACGCGGGTTCCGTCCCGAGTTCTGATTGGCTGGGGATGGAGAAGAACCGATTCCCCGTGTCCCCGAGTCTCGGCGGAGGGATTGACTCAGAGGGAGGAGTGGGTATCGTCATTGCGGACGGGCATTCTCGAGCTGTGATTGGTGCATGACTGTGTCAGCCTGTGATTGGCACGGCGGGAGGCGGGCACGCGCCGATTCAACGCCCGGCGATTGGTGAGATGCAGGGAGGAGGGAGCACCGGCGCGCGACTATTGGCGGGACGGACGTTCCTCCCCCTGAGGAGGCGGGTTCGGGCGCGGAGCCCCGCGATCCTGTCAGTGTGGGAGCGGCGCAGTGGGGAGCGCGTCGCTGCGCTCGTTCTTCCCGGCGCGGCCTTTTTCTTTCCTCCCTCCCCCTTTCTCCTTCCCTCCCTCGCCCTTCCCGCTTCCTTCCTGCTCCCTTCCTGGCGGCGGGCGGGGGGGGGGTGTGTGTGTCTCCCAGCCTCGGTGGAGGCGGTGAAGCGTGATGGCGATGGCCGGGCTCTTCTCTTTCCTCCGCCCCGCGCTGCGCTGCTTCGCTGGTCCCGCCGCCTTCCCCAGCTGCTGACAGCGCCGGCGGCCCCGCACTGCCCGCGTTCTGCGGATACCCCCGCCCGTCCCCAGGTGAGGGGCGGCTTACTCCGAGGGAGCTCGGCCCGCCGGCGGCGGTTGGTAGGGGAGCGGGGAGAGGCGAGCAGGGGAACGGCTTGGTGCCGGGGCGGGGGATGGGGTGGATGCCGTAATGCGGTGGGGGAGGCGGGGGTTGCTGGTTTACGCAGCTGTTCGGCAGGGGGAGCGTGGGGGGGCGCCGCGGGTGGGATCGGGCCTGGGAAGTGGAGTGGGGGAATGGGGAGTGTTGGCAGGACAGGGTGCCCCGGAGCTGTCAGGGCAGCGGCACAAGGGCGTGGGGCCCGGCTCGGCCTTTCCTCGCCTGCATCTGCCTGATGCATATACTTGTCCTCTGGGACGCTTCCTTCCCCTTTCCCCCAGGCGCTCCGAGCCATGGCGGTGCGGCCGCTTCCCGTCCTTTTCCTCGTCTGAATCCCGTCCGCTCTGTGGGTCGCGAATATCGCCGCGTTTCGTCGTCCTTTTTCTCCTTTCTAGCTCAGATGAGGTGGAGGCGATAATTGCTTGTTCAGGAGAGAGGCGTAGTCCCTCGACCAGCTGGAAGATGCAAGAATGCAAAAGGATTGTGGTTTTCAGGGTGTTTTTTGCGGACCTGTAGGTAGTGGATCTGTCCCTGGATTCAGTACAGCACAATTACTGAGGCAGCCATATTGGGATGATGATCTGACAATCCTCTGTGAGCTAAGTCAGGAGGCAGGCGTCAGGAGACAGGATGACAGGCCTGGTAGTTTTGGGGTCATTGGCAGAATATGGGTATTAAACTGAGGTTGGAGAACTGGAATTCACCAGAAGCAGATGGTGAATTTGTATCTGTGCTCTGAAATGTAAAATATGTTCATACCAGATTTTAAAGTGTATTTCTTTTCACTTCCAGCTCCTTCTTTGCTCAGTTCTTTTTGTTGCATAATCCAGTACATTGTTGTGTTGATAAATAGCCATATGTTTATATGATCAGATTTTCAGCGCATTGCGAAGTTCTGCACCACTGTTTTATCTGGCATCTTCACTTAGTACAAAGGTAGCAGTTTGTAGTGTGTGAGTTCAGCTGGTATATCAGACTGTCATCACTACCTGATCCTTAGTGGAGGACCTAAAATTGGATTCGCTGTGGTCCTCTTGTTCATAAACCCCTGCTGCTCTGAACAGCTGTTTTGCTAACTTTCCATATACTAATCTCTATCCTTGTTAATTTTCTTTCTTTAGAGCTGTTGTATGATTAAGTTACAAGCAATTTTTTTGTTTAGAAGTTAGTGCATTCTCTGGTAGGCATAACTATGCAAATATGACACAATGGCTGGCTATGTTAAATAAAAGTGATGCTTCATTTCTGATGTGTGGTGGGTTTTTTTTTTTTGAATGTAGAGATACAGATTCTGGACATTTGTTTTTGTAACCACTTTGAACTTGTTGCAGACTTATCTGAATATATAATGTTAAAGTGTGTCATTAAACAAATCGTCTAAATATCTTGTCTGTTTTCTGTTATTCAAGCTGACAAACCCAGTGATGTTGGTCAATCACCCTTCATGGCTAAATTCCTACTCTGCTTGTAACTTTATTTCTAAAAATAGCAGTACATTCTGTATTTTGACATTGCATAAAAACTGGTTTGTCAGAACTTTCAAATACATCCAAGGATCCAAGTCTTAATGAACAGCTTGTTTCTTTAAACATTTGTGTGAAAGTCCAAATATAGTACAAGTGCTTTGAGGCCATGAAGGGTGATTGACCAACATCACTGGGTTTGTCAGCTTGAATAACAGAAAACAGACAAGATATTTAGACGATTTGTTTAATGACACACCTTAATATTAAAACCTCACTGTGTGACTTACAGGGTGAACGGTCGATATCTTTTAATAATAGTTTAAAATAAGTGTAAAATTAATAAGTAGGATTTGCTTTTGTGCTGATGGAGATCACTAAACAACTCAAATATTATTTACCACCTGTTTTAGAGCCAGTGGTATATCACGTCAAAGATTCAGGCACGCGGTTCCCTTTTTTACTTGGTTCCTGATCGGATTCATACGGACTGAACGTTAAAAGATAGACAGCCAGTAGACTCTTTCCAAGACATTAGGAGAATGATTCATTCTAGCAAGGACGGCAACCTTCTAAGCCTATAATGAACATCTAAAAGACAGCTTCTTTTTTTTTTTTAAAGGTTGTTCTAAATCTGTACCACAGGCTGTATTGCACATTTTGTTTTGCTCTGTTGCAACTTATGTCTCCTGTTACTACTCTGTAGACAGCATTTTGCAGTAGTAAGTGATACTACTGGGAAATGTGAACCCTGAAAAACCAGTTGCAATTTATTATCTGTGATGCTATGCAACTTGGTCTCATTTTGCCTTATTTTATCATTCTGTATGATGAGGGCAATACTGCCTTTATAAAATGTTACAACTAGTTAAAGTTTCTAATAAGTGAAAAAAAACCCTCAGAACCCCAGCAACTTAAATTTATGGGAAGCTTGGAAAAATATATTGGTTCTGGTTAATTTTCTTATTAAGGAAAATTAAATCTTGCATAGTGAGATGGTGTTCAAAACATCTGAAATCCATGTGCAACTACAAGTAGGCATTTTGCTTACTTCAGCTATGAAAAGTAGTAGAGTTGAGAATGAATGAGGTTTAAAATTACACCATGTTTAATTTTCTATGAGCACAAAAGTTAGGGTTGGGAAAAGTTGTTAATTGCAAAAGTCTAGCTGTTAAATTTTATGCTGTTGTAGGTGATTTTGTGACCTGTTCTGTAAGAATTTCTTCACAGCTGTGTTTCAAACAAGGCTATCATTTAGCTAGTGCATATGGAGTCTCTGGCGGTGTGCTTTTCGTGCTTTCTTATTGTGAATATGGTGTTCAGAGGTACTCAAGAATTTTTTTTTTTTTTTGAAGTAGATGATTCTTTCACTCCATCTTCTGTTTGCCAATTTCCTAGATATGCTAGTTATCTGTAGAAATTAATGTAGTACTCTGAGAGGTATTTCTGTGAAAACATCAGAAAAAAATCTTTGTATCTGGGACTTTTCAGTAAAAAGGGAAAATAAGCTCCCTGTGTTTCATAAATAATATTATAAGAACACATTGGTTGCATTTTTGTTTTCTTTAAAAAAAAAAAAAAATCCCCTTCATTAATGGCCTTACCTTTATTCGTTGGTCCTTGTGGGAAGCTGACAAAATTATGGTTTTCACATTAGTATGGATAGATGGGGAAAAGAAAGATGAGAGCCACTAAGCTGATGTCAGGTAGAGTTTCTATGATGTGCTACGCCCTATGAAAATTCCACCTACTCGTCTTTCTGCAATCTGACAAAGTAAACCGTGTTACTATGAACTTGATAATAACAGAGATTTTGCACTTGATGGATTTCTTAAATTGTATTTCAGAAACAGAATGCTTAGTGGCCATATACAGTAACATTCCTGTTTTCTAGCAGCAATATTCAGCGTCAGTTGAATAATACTGCTGGGATGTATCAGGATTAGTCTCGTCACTTAGCTTTCATGTGAGGGCATGGGTACTTATGCAAGGGTCATATTAAGAAGGGAGAGCAAAAATTCCACACAGTAGATGTTCAAGAAGGCTATAATGAAGTTACATGTTTGATACACTTTGTTATACAAAAAAGTAGGCACTTCTGAGCAAGAGTGAATAAAGCAGTCCTCTAAGACAACCCAGAATCTGCATTAAACTTTGAAGATCATGCGAGTTCATTCCCATTACTTCTTTGCTCTCTTCTGTGTTTAAGTTTTTAGTGAAACTTCTTAAAATTCTGTGCTAACCTAAAGTTGACTGTGTGGCTGTCTCATGAATCATTATTCTACCAGTTTACTGTACCTCTGACATTGAAATTCAGTTGTCTTGTTCCTAAAGACATTCCTATTCTTCTAGTCTGGTGAGATACCTCAGGTATTTGCTAAAATAAGGAATGCTTTAAATTACTTCTGCTTGGTGGAGTAAACTTAATTTCTGCCTTCACCATGTGATGGCATTAATGAAGTAATGCAGTTTTATTAAAAACTTCTTGTACTGTATGAAGATGCATCATAACTTGAATTAAGCATGTATAACTATTTTTACCAGCTATAGAACTTACTTTAGAGCTGAAATGCTTCTGCTTTAGATCTGCTAGTAAGTTTCGTACTTTTGTGGCATTGTGATTACAACCCTGAAATGAGCATTTCATTGGATATGTGGTGTATAGATAACCAGAGAAGAAGATGTCAAGATTTCTGGGCCATGCATGGTGACTTGCGCACGGTAGAGTTCTGCCCATGTTAACTCAGATTCAAGATAGAAATGACTGCATTGAGTCAGACCAAAGATTCACCTAGCCCTGAATCCTGTCTTCAGCAGTGGCCGTAGCAGGTATTTAGAATATAAGGATAAATCAACCCTGTAATCATTTTTTCTCAGTATAGTCTTCCAGGTTCTGAGAGTCTGTGCCATGGTGGCTTTCCTAGCCAAGGGTGTAGCTTTTTACTAGACCTTGATGGCTTTTTCTTTGAATCTATTGTATTGCTTTTTGAGTCTGTTTAAGTTCAGCACTGACAGTATCCTGTGGCAGTAAGTTAAACTGCTTAATTGTAGACTGACTGAAAAACTTTCTTCTAATGGAAAAGGTTGGTCAGGGACAATACAATTGAACCAATCTCTTATTAACCCTACATTTCAATACTGTCTCAGATGTTCCTTGAAGTTTGGATTGTGGGTACTGGGGACAGTGTCCTGCCAACTAAAGTGCTCCATCATTTGGATGCGGTAGGATTTGAACAAGTATTTTGATAATGAAGATGAATTTACTGGTGAATATTTGCTGAAGATAGTAATATTTACCCTGAAGGCAATAATTTTTGATTCCTCTTCTTCCTTGTGGAGTAGTGTATCCTTTAATCACTAGATATACAAGTAGTTAAAGAGTTTTTATTTCATTTGAGAAGAGGACTTTCCCAGGACTGCAAAGGGTTCTTTAAGGTTGTTGGGTACACCCTTTTCTCTGGAATGGTGTGTATTGAAAGTCAGTGTGATACGGCCCATCACACGTGTTAGTTTTGATATTATTGCTAATGCATTGTGGCAGCAAGGGTTGACAGCTAGAGAACCTAGATACGTAGTATATGGTAGCTAGCTCATGCTGAAATCTAAGTAGCTGTATCTTCACTGCTAAAATTATCATTGTTAGGTTAAGCCTAACACATGTTGCAACCAGATCTTCATTTTGGTATTGGCATCCCTACTTTCTGGGAAGAAAACCAAGTAATGAAAACAAATATGTTTGTACACTTCGAAAGAACTGCTTCAGAATGAGTGAGTGTAGAGAGAGGCAGTGTACAGGTGCTGTTAAGTGTATTTCCAGTTCTGTCTTTGAAGTGACAGCTTTTAGGGGCGGGAGGGTGATTGTATAGCAGAAATTGAATTATCAAACAACCTTGAACCTCCCTAATTTTATCAACATCTTGAGTGCAATAGCTGTAAATAACTAAATTATGTTATTCTCTTTAGAAAACACCAACAAGAAGGATAACTTGAAACACTCCTGACCCCTTCACTTTCAATTTCTTGACTGCACTACAAGCAACCAGAATGTCGGGGGCTTCAGTGAAAGTGGCTGTTCGGGTCCGGCCCTTCAATTCCCGAGAAACCAGCAAAGAATCCAAATGTATCATCCAGATGCAAGGCAATTCAACCAGTAAGTTTATTTTAATCCCGTAAGGGAGTCTCTCCTCTCCTCTCCTCTCCTCTCCTTTCCTGCTTAATCCTCTTCTTTTTGTCAGACTAAACTGTGTACTGTGTACATTATATCATCCAGAAGTACTCTTTTATGGAATCTTCTCTTCTGAGGCTGTCATTACAAACTAGATTGTCTCTGAATTTGACTAGAAAGTCTAAATCACGAGTATCTTGATTTTGATGCAGTTGTTTATGGTGTTTGCTTGTGGTGAGTTGAGAATTCTATAGAAAGATTAGAATACCAAAGTGAAAACCTTTTTGTTAACTTCAGTGTGTGGGAGTATCATGTGGACTGACAGATATAGGGATACATTGCAGACCACCACATGATAATTGTTGTGGTATAACTCCTGCTTGGGTCTGGTGCTTTAGTTCTTGGTGTGCTTATTCTGCAGTCTGTGCCTTTGTTTAGGAGCATGATTTGAGTGAGAAAGCTGAGGGGAAAAGGATGTCAAGTTTTACGCTTTCCAGATTAGATGTCTAAACAATGGGAAAATAACAGGCTACATAAAATCATCTTATTTTCTAACCAATTAGAAGTGTTAGGGTTCTTAAATAATTGTTGTGGGTCTAATTTGGAGGAGAAGACTCTTCTATAGGAAACTGAATATGGGCACACCATTTATTGATTTTTTTTTTTTTTTTTACATGCTTCTTAAGGTCAAGGCAGTATTGATACCATTTGCTGCAGTGTCGTTGGTCGTGTAGACAAATAGCTATACCTATAAACTGCTCTTCTTACAGTAGTGTTTCATTGTTAGGTAATCAAGTAGAGTCATCTTGTCTGTAGTCGTTGGAAGTAACACTCCAAGAGCACTGAGTTACTTTGCTGTCTGATTACTTGAGTATTTACTCATGCTTGTTAATACAAAGGAGGTTTCATACAGGCTCCTCCCTTTTTTTAGCCGAGGTTGTACTTCAGTCTGCTTCTGCAATGGAATTTAGGTCCTGGTTGTGGTCACTTAAATTATATACAATGTTTATGGTTTCATTGGAAGAGAGCTATCATACAGAAGAGAGCTTGCTTTTCAGTGCAGTAAATCCTTATCTTTAGACCTTATGTGGAATATTGCCTGAAGAAACTTTTTTTTTTTTGGTTGGATTTCAAAATCACCACTTAAAATGAGGGAGGGGAAAATGTTCAGAAGTCATCTCATGTAGAAGCAGGTCCTTGTATCCCAACGTTGCCTGCCAACTTTCAGACCAAACCAGTGTAGAATGGAACTACGGGCTCCATTAGATGGCATTTGTTACGGGATTGCCACCAAGCTCTTGAACTGTAGCAGCACCACTGGGTGCCACTGTAATAGGCTTACTTGCTGCTGTCATGACACGACAGCAATAATTTTAGATGCTTAAGGTTTTTGAACTCCAGGAGACTGTGGAAACAGCTTGTTCGTGGTGCAACGACAAAGGTGACCAGTGAATCTCTGGCAATCTGTCTATCTAAGTTTGAAACGTGGTCTTAACAAAAAACACTGGTTCTGTTTCTGAATGCTAGAACTGCGCTACAAAGACCCTTACATTTTCAAGAAACTGCATCAGCTTTCAAAAGGAGAAAAATACTTCTTGATTTATCTAGTTGGGAATTTCTTTACAGCTTTTGCTATATTTTGTGCTCTGGAAATGTTCTGATCTGTAGCCTTCTATTTAGAGTCCTATGGCTCTGATACAAGATGGGTGATATGACAGATGGTCAGGTTTAAGTCATCAGGGGCTATTACAGACTGTGGGAAAGGAATCATCGGTTGTAATAGTTATACGTTCTTACAATGTGTGGGCTATTTTTTCCCTGTATTTCCCTCTTAGAGGAGAAATATGGAAGAAAGCCATAGAAAGAGGAGTAACTTTACTCATTGAACAGAAGAGGATCATATAATAAAAAATATGAATAAGGCATTGTTTGGTGGGGGAAAAAACCTGAGCAGAAATCTTTTCTCCAAAGAATCTTCCTAACGAAGTTGTCTGGTGCACATAACTTCAAGCTGAAATTCTTCTGGTATGCTTTTAGGCTACATGTTAGATTTGGGGGTATAAGTACTGTTTCTATTTCTGCCAAGGATTCTTTCTTTTTCATGACCCTCAGTCTTTGTAGCCTCACAGTTACATTATTGAACTCCTTATTATTAAGGTCTGAACTTGTTGGCTCAAAGTTAACTACAGAAAGTGACATTAATGTATCTGACTCTCATATCTGATGCAGCAATTTCAAAATAAAGGGAATTCGGTAGTAATTCTAGCCTATGGAGTTCCTACTTCATACCTTCAAATGTGCTGGTGAAATGATCAAGGCTTAGATATCTTGCCTCCGAGAAGGTTATTTTTTCATTTGTGCACTAATCAAGTTGACAAGGGGCAAATCTGAGAGGCCGGTGATATGTTGGGTAGTGACTATTTTAAGCCTCCAAGTTCCCTTATCTTGGAATTAAAGCCTAATGGACTACTGTGATGAACAGGATTCATGAGACAGTGTGAAGTTTGATAGCTAAGAAGGGATTTTGACTGTTACTTGAACTTTAATTCTTTATGTATTGATTGGCGAAGCTCTTCTACGAATCCTTTGTGGGTTCTGAGTTTGGACTTTGTCCAAGTCTGAGTTTTGTAAATGTATTGGCTGATACAGGCAGAGACTACATTATAGTGTTACTGAGGCAAAGTGCTTAGGATTATTTTAAGGAAAACAGTATAGAGATACAGATAATAAAGTGTATCACAGGTGTACTCCATTTATGTTTTTTTAATGAATGTATGAAAAAAGGAGTGTTTTTTGACATCCATAGTGAAGTATATTCTTGAAGTCAGAATGCCACCAGGGTGGCAACAGCCTGACATGCTGCTTTTGTTTGTGAGTTTTTGTGTGAATTTGGCTGTTTACAGCTTTTGGGATTGCCTGTCATTCACAGTGGGCTTGCCAGCAAAACAAAACATCCTCCTGGGTTAGAAAGCTTATTCTCAATTTTGTTACACAGTTTAACTTTGCCTGAGAAGCAAAACAAGTGTAATTTTGTTACGGACTTGAGGTCTCCTATGGAATTAACTTGTTATCCTATCTGGCTTTTATGTCACTTCCTCATAGACGATCAAGGTCTTTAATCAAGATCCATAGTAGATCTCCATCTTTATCATTTCTCAGTGTTTAAAAAATGGCAATGTAACTGAATACAGTTCTATATATGTCTTAATCTCAGAAAAAGAGAGGTCTTACAAAGGTCTTTAAGTGCTCTTAACATTGTGTGTTGCTGTGAATAATTGGGACTTCTATTTTTCTGTCGGAAGGATGCAAAATATGGGAATTTTGAAATCGGTACTTGAAACATACTGTTTGTCTCTTCCCCCCCCTCCCCTTTTTTGTTTTTTTTTGTCTACTATACTAAGATGACAAGACTAGATTTCCCCCCCCCCCCCCCTCTTTGTGGTTGCAAAGGTATTGATCTGCAGTAATGCAGTGTCTTGCACTTAAAGATTTGTCAGTCTTTCTGTTTTTAAAATATATGTTGCAAAAATGAAATTCTGCAGTCCAGCTGAAGTCACATGTGCTGACTGCATTAAGGGGCTGGTATTTTGGCAGAAGGCCTGTGCTGCTCAGATCATATCTAATTGCAGATGGTATCCATTTGAATGATACTGCCAAAAGTTCTTCAGTGGAAATGGGAGAAGTGGGGGTAGGAGAATAGGAGATAATAGAGGAATTCTTAAAGACGGCAGAAGTTAGAAGCTGCGAAATCCTACTACTTAAGTTGATTTGGGAATGCAAAACGCTTTCCAAAGAAGAATTAATGTCACCATCAAATTACTAATTAAAAAACCCTACCAAAACAGTAACTGAGTGGGATTCATTTAAGAAAAGACCATCCTTGGTTTTTTTATTATTGTCACTTAGATACGATCTTAAGGAAAATAAGATTTGTTTTTAAAAACAGCTGCTATGCAAGTGGATTCAATTGACCTAAATGCTTTGTTTTCATTTGGGGTTATATTCTCAAGAGCATATCTATATTGTCCGTTGTACAGAGGTCACTAGTAGATACGAATATATGCCTTTAAGTCTCATGCGCACATACCCGCTCAGGACTAGGCACAGTATAGCTGTGTTTGTAGCATTGCCCATGGTGTAGTCAGCCATGCCAGGGTCCCTGGTGAGAGAAGGGAAGAGTTAGTGGGCTCTGATGACTTTTCATATCGACAGTTAATTCCTTAGGGTGATCCCTCTGTTAGCAGTCCTTACTATCGGTTAGCTTGACAGTGCCTAATATATTGTTTGTTTCGTATTCTGCTTATTACAGAATATTTTCAAGTGAAACTTGGCATCAGTGGACTTTTAAGCTGCTTTTTATGGTGGTGGTTTATTGATTAAAATCCCATCTAATATTGAAACAGACTGAAACTTCTGAAATAACACTTTTGTCTTTTCCTCTGAGATTACTTTATTTAATTTTGTCAGTCTTTAAATAAATTTGAAAATTTATTTTCTTTAACTTACTGGGTAGGTGGTTTATTGTGTTCTAGGTCAAACTCACAAGCAGCTTTTTGAAATGAATTATTCAAGAATAGATCATGGTTGTCAGCATATCTTGATTGAATATGTTTTGTCTTTTAACTCCTGCTTTTTCACTGTTTTGTTCAGAATTATTTACACCAAGGCATCTTACCTACAATGTATTGATTACTTATTGTCTGTCCACTCCATAAATTACTGTTTTTATGGTGAGGGGGGAAAAAGATTCTGCCGTGTAGTACATGGGATGAAAGGTGAGCTATAGATCTAAGAGTATTTTGTGTGTCAGTAGTTCTTGTACTCATTCTTGTATCAGGTTTTGAAATGTGACAAATATAAACAATGTTTGCTGCTGCTGCCTCGGATTATTGAAATGAAAAGCTAAGCTATTCTGTGCCTCAAGACTTCCCTAGTGTTGTGGTTTTTTCTGGTTTTTTTGTTTGTTTGTTTGTTTGGGTTTTTTTTTGTGGAAGTGATTTGATAATTCTCTGTCTGTAAATAAATAATGCACAAATAAAAACAAATGAAAAATGAAGCAGAGGTTCAAGCTAGTAGCTACAAGATAGCATTTGGATATTCATCGCTAGCAAAGAGTCCAGCTTGCTTATTCTTTTAAAAAGCTAAGTAAATATGTAGAAAACTAAACTAATGCAGCAGGGAAATAAGGAAGTATCCTACTTGGATTATGTCCTCTGCAACTGATGTTACATTAATTGTGCACTAGATGAATGAAAATAGGTTTTAGCATCTTGTGGGTGCCAGTGGCAGAGTAAAACAAAGTTCTCAAACTATAGTTCATCTGAGATTATTGTATATTCTGATTTGCCATAAACCATATTCAGATAGGAATGTGCCTGCACAGTCTAGGTTATCTTGGAAGATATGAGCGCAACTGGATCCTCGGCTTAGGACTGGAAATTACCTGTTTGGATTTTAACTCAGTAATAGTCTCTGTGGCTCGGTAATGTTGGAAGGTTCTGTTGTGGACTGCTTAAGGTATTGGATGTCTAATGAAAATAGGCACAGTGGAGCAGTCCCATCTGCCGGTAACAATAGTCACAGCTGCTGCTGTAGACATATGGCAGCTAGGTTCTCAAGCAGGCATCCTTGGCATCAGAAAAACTTTGTAAGGCATTCTGGAGTTAATTTGTAGAGGTCGAGGAAAAAAATATTTTTCTTCTAATGTGTTCCTCCTTCCCCCCCCCCCCCCCCCCCCAGGTTTCTAAACCACTGGCCAAAACCTAAACATTTAAATTAAAACAAACAAACAAACAAAAAACCCCATCTAATTTAAGTTCCCTTTCTGTTTGGGGGTTTTCTTTTTTTTTTTTTTTTTTTCTTTTAAGATATGTCCTGCTTTATGTAATTGTTCTGAAGAAAAATAAAAATGGGTGGGAAAGCAGGACTTAACTTAAAAGGCTTTTGATTTATGGCGTGTTTTTCCAAATTAGTGATATTTGAAATGTAATACTAAAATTGTTGATATTCAAAAAATAATACAAAAGTCAAAACTATTGAAAGGTTCATAGAGCAAGGTAACCTCATCAGTAATTCAGCCAGTACTTTATTGGTATACATTGGCAGGGGATATTGTTAAATTTTGCATTTTTCATTGTTATGTAGCTCTAAAAAGTAGTAACCTCTTCCAATGAAGCTTAATCCTAAAGGGCGGGGGGGGGGCGGAGTATGGTTTGCTGATCTTTTTCGTTCTGATCTAATTTTTAACTGTTTTCTGAATGAAAAGACACACTGAATGGAAAAGAAACCCTATTGTGTGTGTATGCCTTCAGGAGAATAATAAGGTGGTGTGTCTCCCCCCCCCCCCCCCCCCCCCGCAGTAGTATTCTGTAAGCATAGATTGGATAGTTTCACTAAGGAACTTGTATCATGGAAATAATCTTTGGTCTAAATTACTGATGAGAAAAGTCCTTGCAAGAAACTGGCTTTTATTTGGACTAGCACTGAGTACATGTAGATAGTAAAGTAATGGGAATTTATGTAGCATATTGTACATAGGTAGAAAAGGCAAGCAAAAGAGTTCATTGTAGTTGTCTTACCTAATAACTTTACTTTTTTTTCTTTTCTTGATGAGATATTTTCAATGAAAGTATAGAATAGGTGGGAGGATTCATTTTCATAGATAGATTTCAGTCTTCACTCTCAATCTGTCTTCTGAAAATGAAAAATTTTAGATATCTCAAAAAAAAAATCACACCCCATTTCTGATGATTTGTGCCTGCCAAAAAGCATTGGTTCTTAAAGCACGTCTTGTGTAGTGTTTTTTGTTTTTTCCACATATAGCTTGTTTTTCTTTTTCTTTTTTTTTTTTTAAGTGTTTCCAATTTTTTTATGCTTTCATCTTGGGCAAATAAACAGCAGTGGAGGAAAGTCACTTAACCCCTACCCTGATTTTCTGGTCTGTAAATCCTCGTAACTGGTTAAAACTAAATGAATGCTTGTCCAATATGTTAATACTACATTGCATTCATGGTAGGTGTGTTATCAAAACAGGCTATTTTATTGGAAGATGAATTGTGTGTCACGTGGAGGATGGAGGATGCATGAATTGTCCTGCAGTTGAGGTTGAATTGAGAACTGGTTTGAAAGACAAATTAAAGAAGTCACGGTAGTAGGGATTACCCAAGTTCTCCTAATGACTGTCCTGCTACCAATTACTACATTTGTTGCAAGTCCTGTAACAGTCAAGAGAAGGCTTGAATGCAAGTTTGTTTCAAAGAGAAAATGGCGGCAACTGCTATTCTCTTTAAATAGTTGTTCCGGGAGTGGTGTTTGGGGGGTGGTTTTTGCTTCTTTAGTTTTTTTCTAATAGTACTGGGTCATCCTAGGAGTGGGAGTCATAGAATGGTAACAGAGGTAATGCTGAACGCAGACAACAAGCAAAGACTGTACATATGAACATTAGAGCTCTGTGTTTTGCAGGGTTAGGGATTTCTGTTGCTTGTCCGTAAGTCTGTCTTAATCACATTCAGAAATGACCTGCAATATTGACAGTTCATATGTTTTGTTACAAGTCTTGAATATTTTTTTGGAGAAGAAAAAAAATACTGGAGTTTTTTTAGGTGCTGGGTTTTCCTTCTAAAGGTTTTCTCATGATTGCATAAAAATAACTTGAGAAGTGTTAATTCTGCACAGTTTAAAAAAAAAAAGAAAAAAAATATTTTGGAAGATGACTTCAGGGAGGTGGGAGAAGATTAACATTTAATGATTTTTTTAAATGTTAGAGGTACAAATAACGGGCCTGGAGCAAGACCGTAGGATGGCAGGATGTTCCAGCTAATGTTAAATGCAGTTGGACTACATTTAAAAAACTGTTAGGGAGTTAGTACAGAACTATAGTAGAGAGAGATAATGTTACTAATGAACCCAGAAGAGTTTTCTGTCGGCGGTGAGTAAACCGTGTGAAATGCTGCCCCTTCAGAATTAGTGCCCACTGACACAGAACTAGGGCTTTAGAGATGATTATTTTTATCAAATGCTTGAATAATGTGCCACTTTTCAGTATGCAAATAGAAGTAAAGAAAATGCAAATTGGGAACTACTTAAAGGATTCATGTAGTGAAAATATCCAATTCTTAAAGATATTGAGGCTGGCAGAACTGACTCCCCAGGATTCCAGTGCTGGGGATGTCCTCTTAATGTAGTGCTGGCATGTGTCTGAAGGTCAAAATGGCCCTTGGAGAAGGCCATTGGCTCTTGGAGATGTAGTCAAGTAAAAGCAGGGGGTGAAGGGAGATATTGTTTTATCTGCCTTGAATCAGAAAACATGTGAGGAAAGAATTCAGCTCAACTCCAAGTGCTTAGCCAACTGCATACATAGACCTGACATGCATCTTCTGCGATAGGACATTTTCAGGTAATCAGTTGACAATGGAAGCTTTGGAATGGTTTTGGTTCAGCTTTTCAGATAGGTAGAACAGTATGGTTCGACTAGCTCCCGCTTGGTGCAAAGCCTGCTGGCATGCTGTTCTCCCAGAACACCAGCTGTAGAGATGGTATTTATAGCACTTGGATCTGTAAGAGCAGCTGAGGATGAGAGTGGCTTTCTAGCAGCTTCTGTGAGCAAGCATTTGCTTTTCTCTGGTGCTATTGAGCCTAACTCCCTCCCCCATCCAACCTTTCTCCCAGTACAGGGTTGAAATTCCACAGTGGGGAGAGAATCCGGTTGAATTCCAAATGAGCTGTTCTTAGCTTCTACTTGGTTTCCTTCCCTTTTAATGATTTGAAAAATGCAAACAATGCTTTGAAAAGCAAGCGCTGCTTTACAAGCTGGAAGTGTCCATTTCCCTTCATTTATCTCTTGTAATAACAACCCTGAAAGTCTGTCTTATAAAAACGGTATAGCCATATATCTGATTGCAACGTATGCCTAGGAAAGAAGCCTGTATTAAACGTGTCTTTGGGGTGTTATTCACGTTCCAACAAATAAAGAATGTCTGCTCCACCCTGCTCTCAGTAACGAACATGTTCTCATTGTTGTCATTCCAGTCTACAGATGGCGCAGATATATTTTCCAGACTCATGCATTTTAAGAGACTGTATATTTAATGTTAATTTGGTCTTGTGGAGTCAATTCTGAAAGCCACAGATCTTTGATATTGGTTAAATTGATTATTCAGACATCATAAAATAAAACTATTGCTTATATTGATTCAAATAGAGTTTAAAGAAGGCACAGAAATGAATTATTTGGTATTTGTTTCCCCAAATGTTACCCCTTCCAAAGTTCTGTCTAGAATAGCATGTTTTTTGAAAATTTCTGCCTATTCCTTTACCAATGATTAATGAGAACAAAAGTGAAGGCAGGACAGTGCCTTTTTTGCTAGCTGTTATCTCTTAATACGTGTTAGCATTTGGTAGGAATGTGTGCTCTGTGTAGGTTACTGCTGCCAGTAGGAGAATTATTGAGGCTGGTGTGAAGCCTCTTCTGTGAGATGAAACCTCACTTTATTTCATATGTAGAAATTAAAGAGGCTTTGTGCATTCAGCAACGACAGATGTGGTAGCAGTATGGGAAAGGAAGATGTAAACGACAGAAATCAGGCTGTATTGCACAGATGATGGAAGTTCAGTTTCTCCAATTCCATACCTGACTTTCACCATTATTGGGTTTTATTTCTGATTGGCAACTGATAGTTTGTTGGGTTTTTTTCTGTTAATATTAATCTATCAGTCTGTCTCCCTCCCCCTCCCCTCCCAAGCACAGACTGTATATCAGCTAATCCCAGGATTTAGCCCAAGTTAATTCTGTCTGCTGGTGTTTATCTGAAGGGCAAACTGCAGTTAGCCAGTTCTTCACTGAGTACCCTACAGTGACTAATATGTGGCATGTCTGATGGCAGGATGCCCGGTAATATGAGTCTGATCACTAACAGAGGTGGAGCTGTTGAATCTAGTGACTTGACTTTGAATGCAATGAGGGATAATAGAATAATTTCAATTCTTACCTCTCATGTGCTTTGCACTCTGTCTCTCTATTCCAAGAGCTTATTAGAAAGAATTGCTTGGACCCTCAGATACTGAACTGCAGATAATTTCTAACCTGCAAAATTTGTGACATTTTGAGGAGCAGTGCTGACTGGGATGAAAACAGATTAGGCTTGGACTGCAAATTCAGTGTCATTATAATCTGACATGAGATTTAAGTGGTTAAGAAGTAGTTTTGGTCATTCTTTGTTCCTGCAAAAATATTTATGTGGCTGAGTAGATGGGAATGGAATGAGGGGGCTGATCTTGGCTAAGCTTGTGTGGCTTTTTTTTTTCTTTCCTCCTTTCTTTCTTCTCTGTAGGTTTCCCACTGTCTGTTTACTTGGTTAGTTTTAGTGGAGAATGGAAGTGTAAGTCCAGAAATAAAGGCTTGAAGTGGGAATGTGTTTGTGTATATGTTTAGGAAAGGGTGAGAAGTCAGAGAATGCTGCTTCCAGTTGAAAGTATCCCAGAAGACTATAACTTTGCATCAGCGCTCTGTTGTGCTCCAGAGTCTGGTTATAATTGTAAAATAAAGTGCATATATGAGGTGTCCTTTTTGAATTTCAGCTTCAACAAAGCAGGATTGGATTGTAAGGCAAAAAAAAAAATTAGATGTCCAAAATGACAATAAGAATGCAAAATAATACATATTACAAAATATATGGGTACTGTTTCAATAGTGAAGTGGTCTTTCAAAGTTTGCTAACAGTTTTTGCTAAAATTAAAAACTAGCAATGAATTTGATCTCATAGATTTGAAAGGTCGAAAGTGTATGTTATTTTTGTGCTAGCTGATAAAGCAGATGGTGGATGGTTTGAAAAATGTTAATTAAGGAACAAGTAGGAAGGACTGTGGAAGTACCTTATGCCAAGAAATGAAGTTGCCTGTTTAAGTAAGGGCATGTTAAAATCCAAAGGTTTTGTGGAGATTGGTTTGTTACTGTTGATACAGCACATGTAAAATTATAATTCCTTCATTGATTGTGCTCCCACTTTCTCCTTGTCTTTTATTAGACTGTACTGCTCCTACTATACACTTCTCCTGTACAAGGACTAAATAGTTAAACTATGTGGGTCTTATGTAATGATACAAAATTCTAGGTTATTTGGTGTGAAGAAATTTGTTATAAAACTGTTGGTTTCCTTACCTTTTGGTCGGTGATATATAAAACTCACGTTTGTAGTTACAGGTATCAAAAAATCCCACCCAAGTTAAACAGCTAAGAAGCTAAAAAGAATTGTTTAAATGATTTGAGCTTCAGAGAATATGTGGATTACTCCTGCTTAAAGGCACCTCAGATGGTGTGAAGCAGCTCTGTATGGCTTCCTATATAACTGTAAGGAGAAATAAGCTTTTAAAATGCAAGCTGTGTCTCTAGGTTGGGATGGCAGTGGGTATTTAATAAACTGCTTCAAATTACATGGTAATGGTGCATAGCTGTTCACACAGTCCACTTTTATTTGAATTTTATATCAATTTATGACATGTAATTACTGCTACTTATTCTATTTGCTTACCAAGGTAGAAAACAGATGTAAAAATTATGTCTTATGAAGCATATTATTCAAAATTTCTGGAAATTCATAATTCAAATAAAGAAAAGGAATAATATGGGCATTTATCTCCCTCAACCAAATCAACAATCTGTAGAGTATATTTTTAAAACATGACTATTCCCATGCCTTTTTCTCAGCCTTCCATTCCAAAGGTAAATGATGGACATTAACCCAAACTGTGGTTGCGGCTTTGATCCTGGAAGAGTTTTTAGACACTGCAATAGGAAAATAGCATCTTCAACTTGTTTCATCCTTTCGACGTGTCGTGGTTTAACCCCAGTCGGCAACCGAGCACCACACAGCCACTTGCTTACACCCCCCCTACTTCCCCGGTGGGATGGGGGAGAGAATCGGAAGAGCAAAAGTAAGAAAAACTCGTGGGTTGAGATAAGAACAGTTTAATAATTGAAATAAAATAATAAATTGTAATGAAAAGGAAAACAACGAGAGAGAGAGAGAGAGAGAGAGAGGGAAAAAAACCAGGAAAAACTAGTGATGCAACTGCTCACTACCCGCTGACTGATGCCCAGCCAGACCCCGAGCAGCAATCGCTGCCCCCCAGCCAACTCCCCCCAGCTTATATACTGAGCATGATGTCATATGGTACGGAATAGCCCTTTGGCCAGTTTGGGGCAGCTGTCCTGGCTGTGCCCCCTCCCAGCTTCTTGTGCACCTGGCAGAGCATGGGAAGCTGAAAAGTCCTTGACTTACTTTATATTAAGTATAAAACATCAATGTGTTACCACATTATTCTCATGCTAAATCCAAAACACAGCACTGTACCAGCTACTAGGAAGAAAATTAACTCTCTCCCAGCCGAAACCAGGACACCACATTTCTGAGTTACGTGTGTAACCTGTTGCAGTAGCAATGGTATAGGAGATGGTGATTTTGTAAAATATCCCTTCCAGTCTCTGTTTGATGCAGAAACCTTAACTTGTGGAAAGCTGAAAGATTCCACATGACCTAAGAAGTTGGCTCTTGGTGAAGCAAGGGGCCTGAAAAAGGGACTGAGTTTCTCAGAAACTGGCTGCTTAGGCTAACTCAACAGTCAAAGTTGCTACGGTGCCATGCTGATGGTAACTAATTATAGCTGCAGCACAAAGCGTTAGTGTCAGTTTGCAAACAGAAGAGTTAATTGCCACATTGGACCTTTGAAATAGCAGATAAACAAATTTATTCTGTAAGATAAAAAGGCCATTAATGTGTTCCTGCTGTGATCGTCTGCCTTATTGCCTTTCTCATTTCCTGAGGCTCTGTAATTAAACCATTAGCTTGCGTACCATGCCATGAGTCTGCTGTGGTGAGAGGAGATAGATGACAACCTATTTCATGATTCACTAATACAATTCATCTTGGCCTTGTATGGTTTAAAAAACAAACAAAATAACTGAAAAGCTTTTAGTGTTCTTGTGGGTATTGGAGACACTGGAAACAGTCCTCTTACTTTTTAATTCTATTTGTTTCCTTGTTCAGCTGAAAAGAGCTTGCTGAATAACATGGTACATAAAATCAATGTTGCCCACTCAGTCTAATTTTTGCATGATCATTCCTTTTTTTTTTTTTCCAATTTGGTGTATGGACTTTTAGGATAAAGCTTACCTGTACTATAAGAAGTCTCTTAATTTCTTCAGAAATATCCATTAGCTTCCTTTAAAAGTAGCTAGGTATCATGGATTTGCTTGTACCTCCAAAGAAGATGCTTGGTGCAATAGATGCCTTCAAGTTAAGTCAGTTACTTCAGTTTGAATTCCTGGTTTCTTAGCTGCCTCACCATCTTCTTTCAGGTGTCTTATGTCACATTATTGTGTATCTGATCAGTTGGTTTAAACTCAGACCACATGAGACATGACTCATGCTAGTAGCTACCCACTTGGTGCTCAGTGTTCCAAATGAAGAAGGTTTCAGTCTGATTGAAATCCGTTGAGGTCATAATCTTGTATTTTCTCAATCAGTCAGCTCTGCTGGATTCATTTGTAGACAGACTGAGAATTCTCTTAAACCAGTGATTCTGAAAATGGAGGATGTAGACTCTGTGTAAGAAACAGGAATGAGGATAAATAGACTTCAGGCTTGGACTAGAAGCTGAGTGAAAAGCCTGTGTCTGGATCACAGTAGTGAGGGACAGCATGCGGAGTTCCTGGCAGCCAGGAGGTTTTCTCTGACCTGTTCCTGCTGCAGTGGAAGGTTTTGGCCAGGCAGCCGCATTCCCAATCTCTGACGGAGCTGCCTTCTTGCATGTTAATCTCCCTTTCCTGATATGCTTCTCAAGATATGCTTTGCAAAAACATGCATCCTAGAAAGTAGTTTTCAGAATAGGAGCTGGGGAAAGCCTGTCTAAGAAAAAAATTAAAAATGGCTTTAAAAAAAAATGGGGCAGAGCGGAACCACTGCATAAGTCACGGAGCCTGAACTTCACTCTTCACAAATGTGATGGATCAAATTTAAGCTTGAAGCAAGTAGGATGAAGCTGTAATGGCAAGCTTGTAGTGCCTTTCCAGACACTAAGCCTGTTGCATAGCTAGAGATCTTGTCTTTCATGGGTTGTCAATGTGCCTTTATGCACAGCGAGCTGAGTGGGAAAAACTAGCTATCCTTCTGATTAAATGTTTGGCAGCTTTGCTTTCTTTTTGGAAGTGGTGGACTTTTCCTAGAGATATTTAGGTTTTTTTAAAACAATTAATGGGAAGTGTGTATTTTGACATCAAACCTGGTTTTGAATAATACTGAAATCTGTGCTGCTTGTTCTGTTTCTGACACAGAAACAGAAATTGCCTTCTGAATCTTAGAAGGCAATTTAACTCTTGTTTCCTTGGAGAGACCAGGTGCAGCTTTGCCTTGGCCAAGAGAAATGTCCTTTTTGCCTAACAACAACAATACAAAAATGGAAAAGAAAAAAACGATGAATACTTTCTATTTCACTGTTGATTCTAAGAGGAGACAAATCAATCATGCCATGAGGTAAATAAGCGAGATCAAAGCTGTCTTTTGTGATTGCATTTGCACCTTAAAGTAAAACTGCACCAATGTGACACTCGGTAACCAATGCATGTTTTTAGATTGTGGTTAAAAACATGTTTCTTGGTCAGCAAAGATGTAGGTAGGCTTCTGCTTGTCTTGATTCCCTTCACAGTTTTCCAGGCTAGGAGTTTCCCATTTCCAGAACTATGTTGCAAATGCAATGTACCAATAAAGGTAGCCGCTCCTCTCTTTCCCTAGCCAAGACTCCTCTCACAAGACTAGTATCAAGAGTTTGAGTTGAAATGATTTGCTGTTGAGATTAAGCAACAGAATGTATATTGTCAGGAGAGGTGCTGGCAATACTTTTTTTTTTTTAATTTATCTGCTTAGAATTGTTACACAGTACATAGTAATAGGTTCTAGTACATAGGAATGGGCTGTATTTATCGCTGCTTTTTTCTGCTTTTAATGGTTAGATTACTTTCCCTTGACTTTATAGCCCAAAACAATTGAAGAAAATAATGTTGTTAACCCCCAAAGGTTGTTACATTGAACTAATGTGGAGATTGGTTTTCATTTGTACTGCTTTTTTGGATAGCAGCTTCTGGGTACAAGGCATTATTTCTTCTTTACCTTTCAGAGCTTTGATGTTAAATAATTGAATGAGAAATGAGAAGCTGCTGAATTGTAGCAGTCTGGAATACACTGAAAGGGATTTAAGTTTGGGGCAGGGGAGTTGTCTTCTGGGATTTGTTATTTGTTCACTTTAACTTTAGAACTGGTGTAATAGTGCGTGCTGTAGATGTATTGCTCTTTGGTCAAAACTAGTAAAGGGAAACTAAAGCCATATATGATCGCTTAGGTTACCAGCTTGTTATGTGTTGATGCCCATGTTGCTATCCAAAGCCACAAGCATTTTTGCCATTTGATACTGACTAGTGCAAGGCATATTATTCATTGGCTTTGCGTGTCTTGTCAGCTTTTATAAGGCAAGAATGTCAGCACAAGGTGCATCCAAGTGAAATGGAGTTGGCCAGAAGAAATAGAGTAGCAACTGTTGCTATTTGCAATCCAGACGTTGATCTTTTCTCCACACTGTAATTTTGGACAACAGCCCTGCTCAGGGACACAGCATCTGGTAGAGGAGTGATCTAATTTTAATGGGGATTCTGTAACCACGTTTTCAGAGATTTTGGTGCAACATGATGTTAAGTTCATGTTTGAAATGGTAAAGATGCGGGTGTTACAATTTTTATTTATCACAGAAGGAAAGGGAGAAGCCCCCATCTCCCAAAGCATAGCCTAACTGGCATGAATATGTGAGAAATAAGCATCCTTTGTTTAGGATGACTGGTATCAGGATGTAAATCATCCCCAGGAAGACTGTCACCACCTTTGTATAGCTTCTTTCTTTGTAGATTTTGTTTGCACGTGTCATAGTTAGTGTATCACTCCCAAAGGCAGATTGCTGCTTTAGGTGCAGATGGGTATGTGTAAATCTAAGGAGGTTTACCTAATTTTGATACCCTCAAGAGTATGCCTTTTTACAGTCCTTACTTACACAGATGGTGTTGAAAACAGCTGCTGGAAAGAATAGATTTAAGTATTTCCAGCACTGTAGTACTGAAAAGAAGAAAGCAGTAGAGATTCACTTCTGCAGCAAGAGCTGTGCTTATAAATTACCCTCCTTGGAATACAGAAACTACAGACATTCCATATGCCATTAAAATGACTGCTGAATCCATTGTGTCTTACCCGTGGCCCCCCCCGCCCCCAGGCAAAGGTTATAGGAAGCTGTTTTGTTGCTGGGAAAGAAAAAAACCTCACAAAACCAACAACCTAAAAGTTATCTGGAAGAGCTTTCATTAATTGTGGGGAATGTGCATGTGTGGGTCAAATATTGAAAGAATTAGAGGATCTGAGAAAAGGAAAGCATAAAATTTACAGATGTACTGATATGAAGAAAAACCAAGTTTTTTTGCAAAGCATGTTTACGCTGGTATTTGTAAAGTGTTCAATGACTTAACTCACCTGAAGATTATTAGATTCTTATATATGAATACCTTGGAAAGAAAATTAAGTCAAGGATTGCAAGAGCTGAAAAGGCAATTGGAGGTCAGCTTTTTGCGTGGGGCTTGTAAAGGCTATAACATAGGAACTACACACAAGCATTTTTTCATTCTGGCTTTTTGTGTGTGTGTGTGTGAACTTCATCATAGGGCCGTCATATATTACATGGATGTTCCAAAGAGAAAAACTGTACAAGTTGGTTGGGGGTCACTGTGGGATTCAGTGGCTGTATACAGTAAGAACATTTATCAGTAATTTGGTTGGTTCAGTTAATGTTAGTCCTATTAAAAATCTGTCTGTAGGCTTTGTGCATGTAAAAGAACATTGAAATAAACTATGCAGATAATCCCTGAAATGTCTGTAGATCCAACTTTTTTCATATCTTCTTCCATGCCCTGAAAATACTGAGCTTCTTAAAGAAAATCCTTCTGCAGTGATCTCTTGTACTGTGTAACGTGTGTTTCAAAATAGACTTGAGTCGTGCTGCTATGAAATCAGCAGGGATTCTTGAACTCCTAGTGTTTTGGATCTTCCTTCTTGCTAATATCCCTCAAATCCTAAAAGCCTGTCCCATTCTAAAAGCCAAGGGACCAGGATGACTTACTTCTGGCTTTCTGTCCAATAGAAGAATTTTGTTTAGCAGCAGCATTCCTTCCAGGAATTTTTTTCCTTGACTTATTTCAAATAAGGCCTACAGAAATATCGTTTTAGGAAGCTGTGAGCCTATTACTTCAATCTTATTACTCCCGTGCAGTGTGGCAACTCTGTGAATACTCAGATTCACAGATTAAGTTGAGGGTCAGCAAGCTCATTAATTATGCTCCTAAGTGTCAAGTTAGCTAAGAGTTTGAATTTTATTTCTTGTAGGTATTATCAACCCAAAGAATCCTAAGGAAGCACCAAAGTCCTTCAGCTTTGACTACTCTTATTGGTCCCACACATCGGTAAGTTGTTTTACAAGAAGACCATTTTTTTTTTTGTTGTTGTTGACTGGCTTGATTTAACTGAATTCTCCTGATCATGCCATCCCTGTCAGATGTTTCTGCACTTGTCTCGCTGGCCCTCATTCAGGTTAAAAGCTTGTCATTGTATGTTGTCTTTTCCTGTTTAGGGGAGAGCAGAAAGCTAAGCTCCTGGAGTTTGATAACAAGTTGTGGATATTTGAAAGATTACTTAAAATATTCTTCAACAATGTTCTGTTCTAAGTATTTTAAGGATGCGTGTGAAACACAGTTAATTCAGTTTTGCTCTTAGACAAGTGAAAGTTGCTCAGGTTCTTACAGTTCAAGGAGAGATGTGGTCTGGGTTCCCTTAGCATACCTGGAAAAGATAAGAGTAGTGATCCATGTTTCCGATAGCTGCAAAAGCAGTAAACTCTCATCTAGCTCCTCTGCCCCACCCTCCTGCAAATTGGTGCTAAGGTCTTGCTGACTTCCAGTAATTGTTCTGCAGCAGAACCGTGTTATTCTGCCCTCTACCCCTCCACTGCCTTATTATCTCAAAAGATACAGAAAGAAGCAATAATGCATTTCACTAAGATCAATTTTAGTAACTTGGATGTTGGAAATAAGACTTAATATTTCTGAGCAAAGCTGTGGCCAACAAGATTGTTTTCATGATGAAAAACTTGAATTTGTGCAGCTCTTTTACTGAATCTTCCAGAGCAGCCATGCAAGTGGATTACAGGATCAGTCAGAGGAACATTATGAACATAATTCCTGAAAACTAGCAGATAAGCAGCATCAAGGAAAGGAACTGGTCTGATAAAACCTTGAGCCCAGCGTTAGAATGTTAGCACAGCTGAATTTGTCCTGATTCCAGAAGCAAGTAATGTTAAAATCCAACATTTCAGGAAGAGAGAAATGCTAGATTAAGAATACCAGTCACATACAAAGTAGTGACATACTACTACAAAATCAAGTTTCAGTGCTATGTTGTCTGTGCCGTCTCTTCCGGTTTGTGCAACATAAAACATCTGCGTAGATAATCATTAGTATGATGATTTTTTTCAAGTATATTTACCAAGGACTTTCCTAAATAATTGAGAGAGGACATCAGAAAAAAGAGCATATACACTGAATCCAGCTTTCTCTCAGTATTTTTGTATCCTGTACCATGCCTGGAGCTGCATCTTGGATTGCCTCTCGTGACTGGATGTTGGAGTTTGATCAGTACAGTGCCTGAGTGCCTGAAACGCAGCACTTAAAATTTCTACAATTCATGAAGTTTTGTTTTGAACAGGTTCTGTATTTGCCTTGAGATCTGGCAAGTGTATTCTTTTTGACATTTTTATCATTGCATGTGCAGCGGTGCCTCTTTTCAAAATGTAACAAACTTTTCAGTTGAGTGTTTGAAGGTGATAACTTGCTTTGTCCTTATACAGATTTCCATCATTGGGTGCATCTGCAGTAGATTTTTTTGTTTGTTTTATCACTGGGCTAAATTGCTTTACAGTAGCTTTTTTTTTTAACTGTTATATTTCAGTTTTATGGCTAACCTTGAGTTTAGCCATAGAAAAATGTTCTGATACATTGTCCTTGACCAGTTCAGCTACTTGCTAATTTGAAATATGTATTGACATACTTAGAGATTTTGTAGTCACCAGTGAGGTTGTAAATAGAAACCTGGATTGGATTAGACAGTGGAATCGGACAGCTGTAAGAAAAACTTGGTCATTCTAATGGTTTGTTTACATTTTTTTAATCTTAAACCCCACCCCCCCAACAAAATAAACTTAAGCAACTTTTACTTCTCTTTTCCCCCTGCTACCCTTCAGAGTCCTTGTCAAGACCAGCCACCCTGGGATTTTTGTAGCTTCCAGCCCTTTATTCATTTGTATTGACTCTCTGAACTCTACTTCTCCCCCCGCCTCCCTCCTCCCAAACGCTCTGGATCTGGTTCGTCAGTGATCTTGCACGAAACTTTTCCAGTAGTGTCAACAATGTTCACAAAACAGAATTGGTTGGTTTCTTTGTGCAGATTGTTTCCTCAGCAGCGACGGAGTGGTCCTGCAAGGGTTGTCATTGTTGTTCTTCTCCAGCTGGTACTGCCTTGGGAAAAAGCTGTGTGTAAAAACGTGCCACATTTGCCTCTTCCTAAGGGATTGACCCACAAGATAGAAGTAGAAAAAAAACCAGTTGCTTTTTGAAATGTTACTTGAATGATAGGATAAGACTGTATTTATGCTGTTTTCATGTCTTTTCAGCCTGAAGATCCCTGCTTTGCATCTCAGAGCCGTGTGTACAATGATATTGGGAAGGAGATGTTGCTGCATGCCTTTGAGGGCTACAATGTATGCATTTTTGCCTATGGACAAACTGGAGCTGGGAAATCCTACACAATGATGGGCAAGCAGGAGGAGAGCCAAGCAGGCATAATCCCCCAGGTAGAACAGAACCCAGAAAGGGGATTTGTTTTTTTTATAGTGTGTTCAGATACACGCTTGCTGATACACTCTTTCTATATTGCAATAACAGTTAACAGAGAACCACAGCTTACTTCTGAAGTGAAAGAAAGCTACTGGGGAAAAAGAGCATTATAAGTAATTTTTCCTCTGTTACTTTTTTTTTAATTGTGCTATACACTGTATATTTTTCCTACATCCAATTTCTCCACTTCCCCAGCAAACTAGTAAATGAAGATGTCTTATTCACTGGGTTTCTTGTCTCCTCCTCTGACTTTAGCTAGGACAGCACTTAAGCACTTTGTATTCAGCAAGAATTCAAACGATAATAGTACTGATGAACATGCCAGAAACTTTTTGTGGAAACAAGTTTCCCAAAGCTAAAAACTGAATAATATATCTTGGTAAGAAATTAAGTGTATCAAAACATTGGGGAAAAATATTTAGGGCAACTGAGCACATCCCAGTGTTATTTCCCCCCCTGAAATCTGTTTTTGACATTTGCCATGAAATTTGAAGAAGCTGAGATACTCCCACAGGAAATTTTGGCTGGCAACAATTTATGCCGTCATCATGAATTTAGCATTCTATAGCTGTTGGTTGTGTGACACTTGTTCGAAGTGCAGGCTTTCCTTAGTGTGTAGGTGCTGACAGTGGACCAAGTTTGTTGGAAGATAGTGTGTTCCTCCATTCCTAAAATAGGAATCTGAGGTTGGGTTTCAGTTTTAATAAATAAATATGCTGAACAGCTTGAGTCCTCATTGTGCTACAGGTTTGTGGTAGACGTTGGCCCTGTGCCACAGGTGTGAAATAGATGACACAGAGCGTTGCTCTCTGTTAATAGTGTGGGCGTATGTCCTGAAATAGGTAGCAAGTGTTCTGGTGATTAGCTTAAAATAATGTTGAAAGAGCTAATGTGATGAAGGACAGAGTTGCTATAGCTAAGCATTTTTGTTTTATTACAGTAATATAAAGTAACAGTGTAACAGGTGAAATGAGCTGAAAATCTGTGACAACAGCTTCATGCTAAAATTTTTTGTTGTAATCTTGATATTCCTGTTTGTTTTTCTGAAACCTCAAATACGTACAAATTAAACATTGTCCTAAACCCCCCCCCAACTTAATAATGCTCCTGTAGATTTAATAATGCTCCTGTTATCTACTTCAATTTTAAAACAAAATAATTTCCCTCCAATTTCACTGGGAGGCCTTCTCATAAAGGTACAAAATGAATTATCTGTTCAGGGAGACCTTGTTGAATCTGTTCTCTTTCTTGTCCCATATACAGAAGGTACAGCACAATCATGTTCCAAGTAATATAGGTTGCTGACATTAAATTCTTACGTGTTGGCAAAATTCCCTGTCTGGCAGTCCCTAGTGTGAAACTTTGATACTTTGACCGTGTGTTGACTGAATACTTCAGAGTGTATACTTTCAAAATTGCCTGTATTCTTCAGAATCTGGTTGTTTTCCATACAGTGGCTTGTAGATATCTGTTCCAGAAACCTCTTTCTGCTCCTATTCCTCTCTATACCCATGCTTTTTAATCTCCAAATACATATCCATGGCTTGCCCGCCATTCATTTCTTCTTCCTTTATTATCTTAATTTTAGGTCTCTCATTTCAGTTACTTGTAGACAAGCACTCGTGAAGCAGTAGACCGCTGATACTTTAACTATCCTTCATATGAAGATACTGTTAACAAATTTTGAAATAATTTCTGCCTATTGATTTAAATCTGAATCCTGGAACTTCAGCAGACCGAATAAACAGACTATTGTTTTTATGAGACTAGGAGAGGATTAAGGATTTTAATCATTCCTTTCTAAAATTATTACTTCCAATTTCAGTTATTATAGGCTTTTTCTAATTTTATAGTACAGAATAATAATACTGGTTAAACCTAGAACAATTGTTGAGATACTATATAAAATAAGATTGAATGAAAGTGATGTAGAATTGAGATGAAGTATCTTCCCAGTGAGGCTGTATGTGATTGATGTAATAGGTTCTTTTTTTTCCCGTACCCTCACTCTAAAGCCAATTTAATGACGTGTTATAGTAGTTATTTGTTAGTAATGACTAATTTCTGACTCGGGTTTAATCTTTTTCCAGCTGTGTGAAGAACTGTTTGAGAAAATCAATGACAACAGCAATGAAGAAATGTCATATTCTGTAGAGGTGAGTATGGTGAGACATCAAAGAATATCTGTGTGCTGGACATCAAACTGAGCTTAGGTGCTGCATTATTGATGCTGCATTAAGATGCTGATAAAATAAAAGCAGGTGCTTTGCAGAAACAGTATTTTCTTTCTCTTACTGGTTTTTTTCCCCCAATCAGTTTTAATGGCTTGACATGCAAATACATTGCAGGCTTTGAAAGAAAGGAAGACCAAAAAGCCAGTAGAAGTCAAATGTGATTATTACTAATAAATGTGAACTCCAATCATTACTGCATCTAAATTAGAGAACTGGAAAATGACTAGTTCTGTGGCTTTTGATCTGTCCATTTTAATGCTTCATATAATTGTATTTTATTAACACTTGATGTGACTTAATGCTTGAATGCCATAGGAGCATCACATTTAGGATTTTTGAATGAGAAGATTCCCACGTTTTCATGATGTTTTTTCTGTTTGGTACTTGTTTGTGGTTCTGATTATGTCTCCAAGCATAGGTTTGTGCATGTAAGAGAGCGAGAGAAATAGTCTCTCTTATAATGGAAATCCAAAAGAATGAGACAGCTAGACAGAAACCGTGATGGAAGTGTATAAATAGTGTGTTGTGACGTGGTTTGGATATAGAATTCATTTTTCTGAATTGCACTTATTTAGAGGTTGAAGATGTCTTTTTGTATTTCTAAAACTGCTGGTTACATCTATAATCTTTCCACAGAATGAAAGTGAATAACTTACTATCTCTTTTAATGTTTAATATCTTGACTGCTGGAGCTGCTAAGTACCTGTTGGACTGGGATAAGCCTAGTGCCATGAGACACATAAAAATTAAAGAATGCATTTAAAAATATTCTTAGCTTCGTAATTTATTTCAAAGGGTGCAGATTTAAGATTACCGTGGTTTGAATAATTGTACTGATGACTCGGGAATACAGCAGGACGTGGGTACAGCTTAGAATCAAAAGTTGCTTCTGCATACAAAGAAATTAATTTTTTCCCTTCTTAAGTTTGCTTTGGAGGTTCATAAGAGAGATTCCTTGTAGGCAGACTCCTTTTACCATCTGTCTTGTTTGCCTCTTCAGAAAGATAGTTTTGCTGCTGTGTCATATTAAAGCTGTTAAAATGATTGTGAACTCAAGTGTATAATTTTTAATTAAACACCAATGTTTTTTGAAATGGTTGAGGGATCTATATGCGGATGCAAGGCCTGCAGCTTATGTTGGAGATCTGATGCGTGAGACTAGTGACTCTTCTTCCCTCTGCCATTGTCTCAAGCTGTTATATGAACTGAGACACCCACCTATAGCTTTCCTGCAGTGGACTGAGGGAGTTTCTACTGGTGGCACTCTGAAATGCTGCAGAGCTGCTTGCAGAGGAAACCTTAAGAAACACTAAATTGTCCATGCAAATTCCTGTTTTCAGGTGAGTTACATGGAGATTTACTGTGAGAGAGTCAGAGACTTGTTGAACCCGAAGAACAAAGGGAATTTGCGAGTGCGAGAACATCCTCTGCTTGGACCATATGTGGAAGATCTGTCCAAGTTAGCAGTCACGTCTTATACAGACATTGCAGACCTCATGGATGCTGGGAACAAAGCCAGGTTAGTGATGGTAGTGTGTTACATATTTTTGTTTGTGTTGTGGGGATATATGGCATACAGCAGCAAATTTAAAATATCTTCTTTGATGCGTTGGCACTTATTAAAAAACTCGTGTCACGTGAGGAGTATTGGTGAAATATGCACTGACCAATGCTATTAAAAGGCTGAAAAGGATTTGTGTGGTGAAATAGTGCTGCAAATCGCTGTATTGTAGTTGAAGCTTGTAATGGCTTGAGATGAAGTATGTAAATAATTATACTGGCTTTTAGTTCTGCCTTCATTGTGTACTGTATCACTATATTGGTATAAATAAACATGTAAACACAGTCTCCTCTTTCATTCATTCAAGTGGTCAGGACTAAAGTTGGCATTCTGGCTTTAGGTTCTGGTTCATTAGTAGTTGTTTTCATGTCAGCTGTAGGCTCCATTTAACAACATGTGGGAAAGACTGACATAAATGCCGCTCGCGTTTTCTTGTGTATTTGAGTGTAAGGTAGATTATTGAGTACACAGATTGAGGAAGCTCAGTTTAAACTGTGATGAAGATGGGAGTAATTCAGGAGTGAAAAATCAAAGGGTTTGTTGATGGTATTCCGTGTGGCTTGGTCTTGTTTACAGGGCAGAATGTGAACTGTGCAGCCTCTTGGTCTCATTCCTCTACAGCTGCATTCAGCCCTGCAGGTAGTTGTACCTGCAGCATAGAGGCTACTGTTTTCTAAACATGTCTATATCTGTTCATACTTTAGGACTGTGGCAGCTACCAACATGAACGAAACCAGCAGCCGCTCTCATGCTGTGTTTACAATTGTCTTTACTCAGAAGAAACATGACACAGAAACTGATCTTTCCACAGAGAAGGTGTGTTACAGATAAGAAGTTTTCTGACTGTTTTTCACAAATCTTCCCTGCAGTGACTTATTCTTATTGGCAGTATGATGAGAAAATGAGAACTAATTGTTTTTTCTGGTGTTTTGTTTAAGGGTGAACTTGCTGTGTGCCTTGACAGAGCGCTTTTATTTCTTACGGGATTTTGTTTGATTGTAATTCTAAAAACAACTAAATGGGGAACATGTGCAGGAGGAGAATATATATATGTGGGAAAAATATGGTCTTAAGGACTAGGTTCTATGGGGAGGGATATATGAAATAAAAGAAGTTAATCTTCCCCAGTCTTGTTCCCAGGACTTTCTGTGGTTTTGCTTGTCAGTGCGAAATATTTGCCTCGTTAGTTCTTTTCTTTGGGCACAGGAATTGGGATGAGTGAGACTTAGGCACTTTCTGGAATTTGCATGTTAAAAGGAGGTACACTGTTTAGCATGGAACAGTTTTCTGGCTTTTATTACTCTGAAATAGAGGCTCTGCATGCAAAAGTAGCTGAAATACAGGTAATATTTACATTTATGAACTGACTACTGTGGACAGATCTGAAAAAAATTTATGTATTAAAGATGCCCCTCACCCCTCCAAATGATAAGACCCTGTAAAATTATCATTAACTGACATGCAGTCTGTAGCTTTAGTTAGGCCAATGCTTTATTGTTGGAGTCACTAGAGTCAGGATGAAACAACAAGTTTCTCTTCCTTTGAGATTCTTGTGTTGTCTGTAGCAGTAACTTAATTTCTTTTGACTTCTGTGCTGCTCTATTCATGTGAGACCTCATTCTCTTTTTTTTTTAGGTAATTTAGAGTATAGTGGTACTTAGAGCATAATCCTAGACACTTCTTATCCATAAGATAACAGCATCAAGCTAATTGCTTGTGAAAACTTTGACTGTAGTTTTAAGCACACTACAATGATTTTTTTAGACATTAGAGTTCTCATGCCATAGAATTCTTTGAAGTTTTGTTCTTACTCTAGTTCACTAAGAACTAATTCTCGTTGTTAATGTGCTTTCTCTTTTCAGGTCAGCAAGATTAGCCTTGTGGATCTAGCTGGGAGTGAGCGAGCTGATTCAACTGGTGCCAAAGGAACCCGATTAAAGGTATTGGGCCATTGATGTATGGGGAAAGAAAGAGAAGTGGGTGCACAAGCACCATGTGGAGTCTTTGCTTGACAAATAATGAGGAAAAGAAAGGATTGCTATTATAACTACGGAAAAAATAGTTGCAAAACTGAAGACTTCCCCTCGCCCCCTGCCCCGATCATGGATGTGACATTTGGCTCGTTTAGTCTACAGAGGTTCATGGTTGAACAATTTTAATTACTATATAATACTGGATTCTGTTTTCTCAGGAAGGAGCAAATATAAACAAGTCTCTCACAACTCTGGGCAAAGTTATTTCAGCATTGGCCGAAGTGGTAAGTACAGCATTTACTTACCTGCAACAACCTTTCCGTAGCTAGTAAAACTGAGACAGTAAAAACCATGGAGTACAGCAGAATCATTCACTGTTCTTGGCCTAGCATTCTCAGCCAAATGAGCTGTGTGTATTTTGATAGATGAATAGTGTTGATAGTATTCTGTGAATGTCATGCAGGCTGGTAGAAACTTTTATTTGTTGATAGACTGAAGCATTGGTTTATTTAGCCGTGAAGAAGCCTTGCAAAAGAAGCCTGCGTTTGTCTAGAAGACATGTTCACATAGCAAGCTTTTAGTTCTGCAGAGCAGTAATTTTATTTTTATTTGAAAGAATAATTTTAGAAAACTAACTGCAGCTTTGTTGTTAAAAAATTTTAGAAATACCAGCATAATAGTTTGATTATCACTGGCTTTTTTTGCAATGGCAAGACTTAATAATGTGTTAAGTGAGTATATGTTGATCCAAACGTAATGTTGTAGGTTTAGAAAAGTACTTTGTCTTTTACTTTTAGACTCAACTAATATTTAAAAAAAATCCCCAAGTAAATTATTGCTGTTCCTTTTAAAAGTGAGTTCTCAACAGCTTGCGCAGGTTGAATATACTTAAGTGCTTTTCAGATTTTTGTTTAATGAAAACTATTCTCATTCACTGGGCTTCTCAAGAAAAGAATATACTATCCAAGATAACATGGAAATTACATATAAAGCTCTGTTAAGAAGCTCATCTTATATCTTCTTCCTCTTTCTTTAATGCTTTCAACTTAGGATAACTGCACCAACAAGGTACGATGGTCTGAGTAGTAGTGGATGTTGTCTTTTTTGCCTGAGTGTAAGACTTTATTCTCTTCACTTTGGAATCAAAGAGCAGGGATCTTTTATGCCAGGTCTTTGAGAAATTCCTGTGACTATAAATTATAGTCATGAAGCCTGAGAATTATCAGTACTAAAATTTCAAAATGTTCTAAGGTTGGGGATAAGTTAATGAAAAGTTCACATTTAAGTATATTTAGGAATATTCTTTTATTACATCCCTGCTCCTGATTTAGTGACTTGCCTTGGGAATATTTACTTTTAGTAGGGGTAACTTTGCTTTCATGCTTCTACTCTCCATGCTTTTTTCTTTACCCCATATGATGGATTGTAGGTGATAGTCAATTCTAGTCTTCAGCTTTAGCATCTGATGCTTACCTGCCCTTAGTAATTTTACTTGTCCTTTGTAAGGTTACTCACCTTTGGCAAGGGACAATAGAACTATTGCAAGACTAACACATTTTAAGCACCTCTTGAGCGTTAAGAGGAGTTTCACGCAAATTATAATCAGGCCTTTTATTGCAAAGCCATATCCTGTGTTAAATGTTGTGTGGAATTAAACTTTTGGCATCTCTTGAAGCAAGATGTTTGCCTACTAATGATTTGTGTAAGTAAACGGATGACCCAGGATTCACATTCTGCTATAGAGCTTTTGAAGTTAAACATTGTTTCTCTTAGACCAAATAAAGAAGCTAGGGAAAGCCTTTACAATGAAATTTGGAGGGAAGTATGCCAAAGGTAGTGAGAAGGCCCTCTTCTCTTGTGCAGAAGTTCTACATTTATCACTACTGATTTTGGGACAGAGTATTTAGATACTTGGGCACCTGTCTTGTGGCCTTATGCTTTGGTTTGAGTAGCGTATTAAGTTTTGTTGTCTTTTTTTTTTTTTTAAAAACAAACCCAAAATAAAAACATACAACCCCCCCCTAAAACTACCTCCTTTCTACTCATACTTCTAATTTCAGTGCCCAAGTACTTTCATCTTTTCTGTCCTCAAGTTTCCTAATAACTGCTTACAGAAACACAGGAAGATTGGCTAGTTGTCCTTTCACATGTGCACCTGTATCTCTGTAGCTGTGGAATCTCCTGTAAATGGACTTTTGACTGCTCTAAAAAGCTGTAACTTTTCTAGCAAAGGAAAATTGAATCTTCCCCTGAACGACTAAGGTTTACTGCTTAAATTCTCTTGGAATGGTGTTAGAACACAGAATTTAAATGTCAGAAAGATATTCTTCATACACAGAAAAATCTTTCTGAAGGTAGTGCTTCAAGGGAATTCTCTGGACTATTTATCTTCTGTTTAGATGTCTGAATACGTTGCATGTTATTTAATATCAAACTCGGTAATCACTTGTACAACTGAGGATGAGCCACCCTTCTGTTTAGATAGCATATGTGTATGCTGTCATGGTTCTTTTAATACCTATACTATAATTTTTATGTCTTTAAGCATGAATTTTCCATTCGATGTCTATTTTTCAGTAGTGTGTTCTTTTTTTGTAGAGTAAAAAAAAGAAGAAGACAGACTTTATACCGTACAGGGATTCTGTACTTACATGGCTTCTTCGAGAAAATCTAGGTATGGCTGGTTTGCCTGTGCCAATATGGAAAGAGGTTCTCACTAAATTTTCTGACTGCTTTTAACTCGCTTAACTTAAATTTGTCTCAAGTATAAGGTTAAATATTTTTAGTAGTCAAATCTGAGTCATATAGTTCCACCCTTTGTTAAAGTTACAGCTCTCTTTCCTATGATTTTTGTATGTTCCTTAGTAATGTAGAATATAATTGAATTCTATAATTTATTGAAAATACTGATATTTAGTAGGTAATTAGTGCCTAGACTGTGCACTGTAGTTTCATCTAAAATCTTGCCTGTTCATTACAGGCGGTAACTCCAGAACTGCGATGGTTGCTGCTTTGAGTCCGGCAGACATAAACTACGATGAAACTTTGAGCACTTTAAGGTACTTTCTTCTTATCTGAGATGGATATGGGTAGCTGTTAGCTGTAATGACCACATTCTATCCTTCAAACCTTCAGGTGGTTATACTTTGAGAAAATCTGTACGGGGGAAGACTCTATACTGGCAAGAACTCAGCTACCCTGAACAAGGAAAACCAATTGATTGTATGTGAATAGGGAGCTAGGGATTTATTGCCTACTCTTAACTTGAAAAATCAAACTCATCTTCTCGTGTTTGTATGTTCTTTTCCAGTGTGGTCCCTAAAATTGAGTATATTAGTCAAGCTGAGGCTTCAAAGCACTGAATAAAGAAAAAAGAGAAAAACATGTTGTCTGTTGTACATATGGTGCACCTTGTTAATCCATCTTGAATAGGACTTGTCTTTTTTGCAGCAATACCCTGTATTAAGTAAGAATTCAAAAGCACTGATTGAATATAATCTAGGATTCTCTTCTGACATACAGCTGCAAGCTAAATGTCTCCTATATTGCTGCATTCCTGTGTTACAGATAAGCACTTATATGTTCATTATAAGGTTTTATTTTTTTGGTCTGGTTCCAGATATGCTGATCGTGCAAAACAGATTAAATGCAATGCTGTTATCAATGAAGATCCCAATGCCAAGCTGGTGCGTGAGCTGAAGGAGGAGGTGACGAGGCTTAAGGATCTCCTGCGTGCCCAAGGGCTGGGAGATATTATTGACAGTAAGTGGATTAAACAGACCTTACCATCTTGAGGTTGGTCTCTCTTATGGAGGAGGGAGAGCCGGGCCTGCGAGAGAAAGGGGTTTAAAACATGGAAGTTAAATGTAGGTGCTGATATTACATTTTGAACATGGTTTTAGAAATGGTAGCCTCTTCTGTCTTCAAACAACCCATCCTAGGATTTTTTGTAGAGTTGACAGGCCACCTTCAAACTCTCAAGGAAAAACATTGGAGATTGAGTTTCCTATTACTGTAGAAATGATTTTTTGTAATAGAACTTACACATTCAAGAGTTGCTCTGGTGAGTTATGGAGGGCTTTTTGTCTGGCTGCCAATAAAAGGAGGATAGTTGAGATATAGAAACTTAATTTCATACTGAGAAAGAAAGCATCTTTTCTTCCTCCTTAAAGGGTTAAGGTTTTTACTTGATACCTGGCTTCAATGCCATCCTTGCTCAGGAAAGAAAATGGTGGCTAATTCCTGTTAGACAGTGTCCTGAGTGACAAACCATTTGTCATCTCAAAATAACTCACTAGGAAACAGCAGCTTGTGAATAAATAATGAATTTTTTTGGGGCGAGATCTTAAGTTAGGTTGGCAGAGCAGTATTGTACTGATTTTGCTTTGCCAGCAACCTCTTAAGGCACCACAATAAACTTGTGCCTGAATTATTTCCTTGTCTTCATTCCAAGCAAGGCAAATAAAGTAAAATTTTAGCTGCTACATTCTTTTATAATATGAACAGTGATTTAATTTCTAGTGAAGGAGATGCCCATAAAAACACAGAGTGTATTCCAGTGGATTAAAAGATTCTTTGACTTACAAAAAAAAAAAGTGAATGTTGCACCAGTTTCTGATTTGTCAGAGCTGTCTGCCTGTGAAACAGAAGTCCTCACTTAGTCACAGAATGCTTAAAGATGTGTAACATGTATTTACTGTTTTGTTTGCTTGTTTTCAAGATAAAGGGTCCAGAAGACAATGAAATGCAGGTGTTTTCATGCTTGGTACAGTCTGGTTCTAAATCAAAACTGAAAAAACTATGTGTTACTGAAAATTGTGTTTTGTTTCTTTAAAGATCATATAGTATTCTCTTCCCTTCCTGTGTCACTGGTGAACCTTCAATTTTGATCCTTCTTGTATTTTCCCTCCTGCTTCCTTTCAGTTGATCCAATGGGAGATGAATACTCTGGAAGTGGAGGCAAATGTGTGTATTGTGTGGTTCTCTTTTTAACCTGCTTTCTCTGGGTCAGCTTTTAACTGAGCTTTGCATGCCAGCATTTCTCACAGGGAAATCCCAGACAGAACACTCACTGTGGAATGCAATGCAGTTTCATGAAAACTAGCTTAATCAGCATTTCTTAGATTAAGTTGACAGTCAAAAAAAGTGCAAAGTTTAAAATGCAACATATGTTCATCGCTTTCTTTCTGGCAGAATATAGAAGTGAGAGTGGTAATTCTTTTAGTCCGTTTTCATGACAGCCAACAGTTTAGATTCAAACTAGAAAATCTTTTTCTCAAATCTTTCTCAAGTTACTCAGTTGAAACAGCTTCTGCTCACCTAGCTTCCTGTCCTTTTAACATCTCTTTTCCACCTAGAAGTATTTGTTTTAAATGTGTCAATTGATTAACTCAAGGTGAAATGTTACCAGTTCCTCCTGGAGATTGAGATTTATTTATTTTGTATAGTCTCTTTAAAAAAAAAAAAAAAAAAAAAAAAAAGTTGGACATCTTATACTGATGAAGGTCTCTTATTTGAGCTCAAATGCTTGGTTGCAGATGATGAACTTAATAGGGTTAAAAACAGTCAGCAAATAGCATTTTATTTCTATTCTACTGTTTGCTTCTATGAAAGGGAAATATACATAGTCCATTGCAAGAGAAATGTATTCTATGTAAATTTTGGGTTGGTAGACTTTTTAAACTCTTTCAGTCAGTTGTCTTCACCCTCACTCAAATAATATCAACTGGAAGAGATCTGTCTGAAATTTCCTAAAATTAAAGCTACTGGTGGTGTAAAGACTCATCCTGGCCTTGTCTTATGTTCTGATGCTGCTTCCAGCGTGTGCATATGTCATCTGTGTGAAAGCTGCAGCCTCCAGGAGAAGCGTGCATGATGTTGAGGGGTTTGGTTCTCTGTGGTCACAGCAACTGTGAAAGCTATTGCAAGTGCCACTTTGTCTTCAGGAGTGCATGTGTCTATTGGCCTTTCGAGACTTCATCCTCCCTGCTCTGTCATGCCTGCTTTCCTCATCCTGATGGCATTCCCTTTCCTTAACCTGCTTCTCTTCTGTTAAACTTCCACCCCTGCTTCCTGTATTTGCAGATGGTGGTTTTCAAACTGACTTGATCAGTTTCATGAGGCTGAAACAGCAGGTTGAATGTGGAGTGGACTAGGGCATAAGGCTGACAATAGCAGAATTGTTCAGGATAGGAGTAGAGGCGATGTAGGAGGACATGGAAATTTGTGCAATGTCTGGGTGAGCATCTCATTTTTGTAAGTGCGAAGCCCTTGTTTATAACTTGCAAGGTCTGATTTGACCTGTTTCTTTCCTAAGGATACTTATTTTAAAGGATTTGTTTCTGAAATAGAATTTAAACCTATCAAAATTATTAAAACTGAGCTATTTAGTTGTCTGATATTTCCATGTTAGAAGACTTGGTTTTTGGTGTGTGATTATTCTGAGGATATGGTTTACAGACATATCTGAGAAGCTAAGTTAGATTAAAATAAATTGCCTTTGGATATTTGTTCTTAAATCATTCATGCACTTTTCTGTGTTTTCTGTCTTTCAAGGAGGCATCTTTCAGGCCCTCAGGTTTTCAGGCTACAAAAGCTGCCTTATGAAATTTTGTGGTTTTTTAAGGCCTTCCTCATCTAAACTAAGACCAAAAAGCTTTAAAGCACCTTCTGAACTATGAGAGCCTTATCAGATATTTCACTGATCAGGTATTTTAGATTTCCATTTTTCAGATAAGGAGGGCCAAGAAGTAACATAACAATGTTATTGTGAACTTGTGTTCTCTTCTCCCTGTCACGGACTGACAGGTGATTTACATACTCTCCTGTGAGAATTGAAGGAGGAGTAGTTCTTTGTCCTTGTGGTCTGGGTGGTTCAGCAGCAGAACCGCTGCTGTGATAAAGATTTTCTTAACCATCATTTTTAGATTAAAGGAGCCTGGAAGAGTATGTTTTGCTGAGTTTAAGAGGTTGGTGTCTATTCAGACTTCAGCTCAAAATGTCACTAATCTCATGAGGAACTGAATCCGCTCCTGGTCTGAGCTCCATGGTGCTCAGTTTAGTATTCGGTTAGGAATAGGATGGTTTATTTTTTGGCAAGTGTATAATTTATTTTTTCAAGCTTTTTTGATCAAAATGGTTTATGATGCAGTCCTTACTAATAATCCTCAGGGTCTGAACTGAGTTATGTTATGGATACTAATATTAAAGATTTATTTCAGAACTGCCATCTAAAAATTACAAAACTTGTCTTGTTGCTGCTTAAATGCTTTCCTCTTACACTGGTATTTCCTTCCTTTCCTTTTTCTTCTTCCTTCCCTCTTCCTATTTTCCTTTTTCCCGTCTTTCTGCCTTCCCTCTGTCTGTGTGTCTCTCTCCCAGATTTGAAAGATTTTCAGAACAATAAACATAGGTACTTGCTAGCCTCCGAGAATCAACGTCCTGGCAATTTTTCCACAGCCTCCATGGGGTCCCTCACTGCATCTCCATCCTCCTGCTCTCTCAGTAGTCAGGTGGGCTTAACATCTGTGTCCAGTATACAGGAAAGAATCATGTCAACACCTGGAGGAGAAGAGGCAATTGAACGTTTGAAGGTAGGTATCACTGTAGAGTAAGGAGGTTATTTTGGTCTTTTCCAAGGCTAAATAGCAGTGAACCCAGGAGAACTTTCCTTCATGAATACATGCAGTATGCTACTGTTTCTGTAGGAAGTTGTCTGAAACCCACTTGCACCTTAAAAAGGGCACTTAACTGCAGTGGGCTAGAAACTGGGTTCATGCACAGCCTTTCCTGTTAGGATTATTTAGGTTTAATTGTAGCCTGGAGCTACAACTAAATTATAAATGAAAATCTTGATTCTTGTTTACAGGTCCTCTGATGCAGTTGTAATTGTGGAAAATTTGATCATGAGTATAGACTTCAGGAGGCCTGGTCAGCACTAGTGTGGACAAAGTCTGACTAGCAAATGCACTCAGCTTTCAGAAAACCAAATTACCCCAAAGTTGAAAAAAGGAGGAAGAATAATCCTGCCACTGTTGTATTCGCCCAGCCCCCACAGATTAAAATGTGAAGCACACAGAATAGCATGCTTTATCCAGACAATAGCGGCCTTGTCCCAATTCTGCATAGAATTGAACCGCATCAAAAGTGCATTACAGTGAAGTATTTCTTAATTTTTATGAAAGCCCCCCCCCAATCTCCATGGGTGGATGAGTGGGGAGAGCTGGCTGTGTTGAATCTGTGCTTCATTCTCATGTCTTGTCCCTGAGACAGTGCCACAGGGATTGGAATGGGCTGGAACACACACTGCATATCCCTTTCCTATTGGAAACCCGCTGTTGCCACGGAAATAACAGTGTGGTCTCTGCAGTTCCTTGGCATCCAGTTACTGAATGATGTCTGTAAATCAGACAAAAAAAAAAAAATTAGGTGGTTCAAATTAAAGTCTGACTGTGGTTAGATATGAAGTTGTCTTTTCTTCTCAGCTTGCCTTCAAGGCTATTTACCCTTTTAAAAACTAAGGAAGACAAGAGTTTTGAAGAGCTGAGAGTACTTTTTATATCCAAAATTAATTTGAGGTCTAAAGCTGAACACAAACTTTAATTGCTTTGTGTATTATGTAAAGAACTTTGAGAAGAATTGTAAAACAGCTTCTGGGATTTTCACACAGGAATCTGAGAAGATCATTGCAGAGCTGAATGAAACATGGGAAGAGAAGCTGAGGAAAACTGAGGCCATTAGGATGGAAAGGTCAGGAATCAGAAGTGTTGTAGATGTGAATGATCTCTAGAAAACAGAGAAGTGTGGAAAATGGAGAATGTTACTCTGTTCAAAAGCAATGAAACAGCAGAATAGTGCTTAGTGGTATTATTGCTCGGGGGCAATGCTGAAAGACGTATTCTTTCCTATATTTCCTACAGTTAAAGTGTTTACCCTTGTAATTCAGGTAAGGTTCTAAGCTGCTACATTGGCTTCTGTGGTGGAGCAGCATGGAGTCCCGATCTCTTTCTTCCCTCTTCCATCATTCTCTTATATTCCAAAAATTCTGGCCCTAAAGTTAAGCAGAAAAGATTAAGTTTTTAGTACTGGAGTATCTAAAATTATGAAACAGGTGCAGCTTTCCAGCTTTGGTTTGAATTGTGTCTTAGAGCAAAAAGACAGATACTGAATAATTGCCAGAAAGTGGGTGCAACCAAACAGAGCATTACTTATTAGAATATTAAAAGCTTACAAAATGTATAAGGGGAACATCTTTGCCTGGAAACAGTGTGACTGAGCAGTCCATAAAATCATGAGAGGTATATGAAGCAAGTGGGTAGAGATTGATTATTCACTGACAGAGCCAAGGGACTTTAAGGCTAACAGGTGATTTGAAACAAATAGGAAGTTCTCACAATACATAGGTAAGCTGTGGAAGTCTTTACTGCATGATGTTGATGATGCTAGGAGTTGAATTTAAAAAAAAAATGATAAAACCTCAAAAAACAACAACAAAACCACTTTGGATAGCTGTTTAAAAGAAATGCCACCATTAATTCTGCAAGTTCCTTAGGAAGAAATTGGGAGACTGTGAGAATACTTTGGGGAAAATATCACAGTGTTTGCCATGTTCTTATTCTTCTGTGTTGGTGTCACTGTTGTGCTTTGTCAAAGCCAAGAATACTGTGTTACATGAACAGTTTGACCCAATACAATCCTTTTTATGTCTTAAGAAGGAGAGAGTACTTTCTATATTAGATCAGGAAGAGCAAGTTAAGTCTTTGTAAATTAATGAATAGTGGTAGCTCCTTTTACCTAAATTAAATATTTAAATTTAGAACAGAATTTAACCTTCCTTAAAGAAGCAATGAATGTAATGTCCTAAAATGTACTTATCTTGTGATACATTACTGCACTAAAATGCTGTTAAATCTCTGTAAAATTTTTGCTGTTGCTGTTCTGCAGGCCTATAAACCCTAGGACTAAAGCTTAGAAACTTGCTCTATTGTGTTATGAGGTGGTGACAGTCCTGGCTGTATGGTCAGTGGATAGGCTGGTTGAAAGTCTAATGTATTTCATTAATGGCTTTCATTAGACCTTATTTTGTCTAAGAAGCCTAAAATATGGTAAATATCTTGCTTCTCTCTCTCAGGGAGGCATTGTTGGCGGAAATGGGAGTTGCCATTCGGGAAGATGGAGGAACACTGGGAGTCTTCTCACCTAAAAAGGTAGAGAAAATTGATAACTATTGCATCATGTCTCCAAAAGGTTGATCAGCCTGGGAGGGGAGAGGGTGATGAGGGAGCTACCATTCACAGAAGGGCTTGTATTCATGTAAGATACAGAAGGACATAAGTGAGGTTTGGACCCTTAGTAGTAAGTTCCTTTTACAGTAGCCTTTTGGAAATAGCTTTAGTGTTAGAATCTATCAAAACATTCTACATCTAAGGATTATTTTGCCCATAATAATGAAGTTGGATGCCGTTCCTCGTGCAAGTGATGCAACGTAGTACTTAGTGCTTTTAGGGAGCTGCGGAAAGAATTGCCTGTGGTAACTTCCATTGGTCATTAAAGTAGGGAAGCATGTGCTAGCCTAATATAATGATGAAATAGGAGCAGCATGAAAAGTTCATGGGGAGACTTCTGATATCAAAAAATGGTTCAACTTTTTTGCACCTTCCTTTAGAAAAATCTGTGCTGCAAGGAGAAGTGTTTGCAGCTTCTTGCATATTTGTTGATTCGGTAGCAACTCAGAAATGCTGCCTCTTAGATTGTTGTTGCCATTTTCTGCAGTAGCTGTGTGTGACTTTCATGTACTCTTACCTATTCTTCTTTGAGATACCCAGAAAAGTTTGAAGTCTTGTTTAGGTGCTCTTCCTTGAATTTGTTTGTTAATCCTTTTTCCCCTTGGAAAAAGGGATTGTAATCTAATGAACCACTGAACGTAGGGGATGCAGGGGAATAATTCTTTCAGTACGTGTCAGTAGTTCTATTTTCTGAAATTTGAAAGAAGCAGAACTGTGCAGGAAAAGGGCATAAATCAATGGTATAAATATAAAATGATCACGTTAGTAAAGAAGCTATCTATGTAGTTAAAGCAGAATTATTGAAGAGGTACGAGGAAAAGAACATACTTTCTTGTATCTCAAAAATCTTTGAACAAGGAGCACAGGCTAATATTTTAGCTTGTAACTTGCATGTGCAAGTGTGTAACAAACTTGGTCTAAGGTTAAATGGGGACCTATCTAGAGGCATTGTACAGAAATATAGGACAGCAGAATTGGTTAAAATGTTTAATCCTTTCCTTAAAGTAGTGTTAGACTGTTATGTTTGGAGTAGGTAGAACTCTGGTTTGCTTTTGGTGTCTACTCCAGAAGTGCCTAAGGTTTGTAAAGACGCTAATTCGCTGAGTGTTCTTTACAGTTCTCTATGTTATGGATCCTCATCTCCTTTTAGATTTTCCCTCAGAGGCCCTCAGCTCTTTTTGATGACTCTTTTGGTGCATTTTCAGCTGATCAGGTTTGTGTATAAATGCCATCTGGATTAAGTAGTTGCTTTGGTAATAGATAGTATTTATTTTTACCCATATAGGATTTATTAGGAGAAGTAAAACTCCTGATCTAGTCCTGTCTGCTGCTGTTCCTTGCTATCCTTGCACTTCAGTTTCATTAGTTCTCCTTCTAGTAACTGTGGCTGCTGTTGTGAAAATTTAGGAGATGTAGATAGCAAATTTGAAGTTTTTTATAAAGACTTTATACTTCTGAGGTACCGGTATATATCTAATCATATACTACTAGGACAACACTGTGTTTTTACCAGCTGAGCTGTGAATTGAACTCTAAGGTAAATTTTGCCCACTTCATGAATTAAAAGGTGTGTCACATTGTGCAATCATTGCTGTGTCTACCAGTTTTGCCTTTGATGGCAGGAAACTTCTTGAAATGGATTGTGGAAACTTGATTGATCGTGCTGTCATCAAAGATGAGAGCAGGGAAAATCCTTCAGCTCATGCTTGAGGAACGCTGTACAGGAGAAAGTTGAAGACATAACTGACAGTGGATGAATAACAGATCTCAGAATGAGGTTTTGCTAGCATCATCTTTCAAGTTGTTGAGCTTTATCTCTTACAAAGCTCTCTGCCTGTGAAAGACCCATTCAGACTTTGATTTAACGTAGTAAATGAACTCAGATGCTAAAACGTGTATGTGTAGGGTACAGCATTATTTTCAAAGTGTCCAAGTGGTACAAGTCATAGTGGTGTTACAGCAGTTGACTATGTCTGGGATTTGGTTTCTCTCCAGTTTTCTTGTGATTTAAGAGCTTTATACAGCTCCAAATGTTGATCTGAATGCAGTGAATAGTGATGACGGCATGGGACAGCTTCAGGTTTTAGGTGCTCTTTATATTTTTAGGGGTGAAAAAGGTGTCTTGTTTTTTTCCCCCCCTTTCTGTCTTTATAGTTAAGTCTTCCATTGGGCAATTGGCAATCAGATTTCTTCATTCAAAGACAAATTTCATTGTGAACATCCGGTAATTTCTGAGCTTCTGTAAACTGAGTGCTGTTAACACCTCTCTTAAGTAAACTTTTTTGCAGCTAGAATAAGTTGATGGAAGCAATGTTCCTAAGGAATCTTAGCCAAATTTATTTCCTTTTGCTAAATTTATTCTATTTGAGGGTAACAAAGGGACAAGGGGCTTATTAACAGTTTTATTTCTCTTTTATCATCTTTCTTCTTTAATTCTGTTTAACCATTTTTGCCTTTTCTTTTGTGCTTGTGCTTACTGCTATCTCACTGGCTAGATTTTCACACCAAGGCCTTGTGACTTGTTTGCTGATTCCAATGGGGTTTTTTCACCAAAGAAGGTTGGTTTAGTAACCGTAGTGGATTTAAATTTAGAAGAACTTTAGATGAAGAGGTTTTTAGCTGTTTGTATCAGAGAATGTCGATAGTTTTAGATTTTCTTTTGACATTAACAGACTTTGCCAAATGATCACCTGACCTGTATTGCCCAAGAGAAGCCAAAGTTGATTCCACATCAGTTTCAAAATTTTACTGAAGCAACCTTTTCTGCTGTTGGACTTCCCTTATCAAAGTTTACAGGGACTTTACAAGGAATCTTTTTTTTTCCCCCCCCCAGCTGAAGCCTTTATTCCCTCTTTTGATAGATAACTAAGCAATCTGAGCTGTATTTCTGCTGTTACTTTGTGATGCTCTTCAGTACTGCAAGAGGTTACATTTGAAAAAATACATTATGGAATAACCTCGATATACATAGCAAAACTGCTGGATTAATATGCATCCTCCACAGCTGTGGGAAGAAGCCTGAAAGTAGGTCCTCAGTTCTTAATTAACTTTTCTTTTTTTTCTTTCAGACTCCTCATCTTGTAAACCTTAATGAAGATCCACTCATGTCTGAATGTCTGCTTTACTACATCAAAGATGGTATTACTAGGTGAGGATTGGTGCTGATATGCTCTGCAGTCTGCTTCTTTGCTTGTTTAAATCCCCATGCTGGAGACACCGTAAATAATAATTGTGCCTTGAGCTATTCAACTTGCAGGTACAAATGAAGCATGAGATTGCTGTAGGTGGAAAAAAGTGCAGAAATGCATTTTCCTTTAAGTTGATTTTGTGCTTTAAAAGTAACATGTGCAGTCACTCAGCTTTATAAGAAGTTTGTTACTACGCCTGGGCAGTAAAAGAAAGCATGATATCCCTTTTAAGATACAGGAAAACAAAAGTAATAAAACTTACTGAAAATGCCTTTGAGATGTTGATGGGTGGAGAATTGAAAACCATAGTACTTAATAAAAGCAACCGGAATATGGATGAGTGTTCACTTTATTATTTAAATAAACTGTTATCCGTGCTTCTGCACAATTAACGTATTCTGCATTCACATATATGAGATAAAATTTAAATTGCCAGATTTGGAATTTAAAACAGATTTTATTCCAAAACTTGCTGTCAAGACATCTGGAAGAAGAGAGGTGGGTTTTGTTACCTTTGGAGCACTAAGCCACGTTTGGTTGCTTAGTTTGTATATTCCTGGGGAACAAATGGAGAAGAGTACACAAACAGGTGCTGTTGTATGGTACTACTCTATTATGCCTTGGACCTACTGAAAAGAATATCAAACTTGTAGAGAATTCAGCACAGAATGATGAGAATAGCTTAGGGCTTAAGAAATCATTATAAGTTTTGAGCCTAGCTAGCTGACATCAGAAATGTGTGGAGTAATACGTAGAACAAGAAGTTCATAAACATTAAGATTGAAAATTAAGTTGTCCGTATCTAGAATTGCTCAAATATTTGAGTTTGGAATAGACATAAATCTTCATGCTCCAGTGATACAGCCAGCCTCTCACTGTCTGGAAGCTGGGTGAAACTGCTTATGGAATCACATTATTCAGCAAGAGTCTCCTAAGCCATTTTTGCTTCTTTGTTAAAGTGCAGATGGTGATTATTGGAAGGGATGATCACTGTATGCCAGCTGAAATGCACCACTGGAAGTTCCTGTCACTTTTTTTTTTCCTTCTGCATTCCTTTGCTAAAGGGAGAAGGGGGTGCACAAGAGGGAAGGAAACACATTAAATCCAGAGGTGTTTAACGCTTCAATTCTCTCTTTAAATTACATGTTCTAAGAGAGAGAAAACTTCTCTTTTGTTTTGTCAAGCTGTTATCCTCCAATTCATGGTAAATCTCATCTGCAATGCTGAGTTAAGCACTAGTTCAAACCTTTAAACTTGAAGGATAGTCTTAATAGTTCAGACTTTTTTCCTGGATATTTCTGGGATGTATTGTCCTACGCAGAGTTGTAGAAAACGTCTGATTTGCTCTTGAAATATCTTCTGTTGGACCCAGGGTTGGCCAAGCTGATGCTGAGCGAAGACAAGACATTGTATTGAGTGGGGCTCATATCAAAGAAGAACACTGTATCTTTCGAAGTGAGAGGAACAACAATGGTGAAGGTAAAAAACTACTTCTCCTAGCAAAGTGTTGCTGAATCTTGCACTCCTCAGTTGATAGTTGGCTAAGGAATACTGGTATTTGAAAGTTTCTCTTACCTCAAGAAAACCATCAGCTTTGACTCGCTGTTTTCTTGAGTCTTAGGGGAAGAAAATAAAATTTGTTTAAGTGATAATAGCTTCAAATTGCAGGCTGCAGTCAGTATAAGAGTTAAGTTCTGATCTTGGTTAACTATAGACATGAAAATTCAAACAAAAAAATAATAATTTCTGACTGCAATATGGAGATGTCAGTAGTATTGGTTTTCTGATGGGGCTTTATTTCTTTTTTAACCAGCATGGTATCAAGGAATGACTCACTTGTATCTTTTTTTATGATGTTAGTAGGAAGATAGGCAGAAAATGAGAGGCCTCTAGGGTTTGCACACTTCTGTTTCTATACAATGCTCTCTAAAGTCTCATTCGTCTATTTTGTTTTCGTTCATAGTTATTGTTACTTTGGAGCCTTGTGAACGATCAGAAACCTATGTTAATGGCAAGAGGGTTGTACAGCCTGTGCAGTTGCGCTCAGGTAAGAACTGTTAGAACGCATTTTTTTGTAGACTCTCCATCTAAGAATTGTCCGTATGTGACATCTGCATCATACATAGAGAATGCTGGGCACTGTTAAAGGACAGCAGCATTACCTTTTTGGAGTGTAGCTTTTAAACAGAAGTTGGTACCATTCTTCTCTTGGCAGCAGTTCGTTTTCTTTCATTCCTTGCTGCACTAGCTGTAAGTGTACTTAAATATTCACTGCCACGCAGTATCCTTCTTGTCCTTCTGCTTACCCTGATATTATTCAAATACATTCTTGCCCAAGCCTATTGCCCTTGGCAGTCTCAGTGAGACAGAGCAGACAGACTGCCAGTTGCTGATGGAAAATTCCCAGTTTCCTGGCAAAGCTAAGATACGACCCTCTGCAGGAGTACAAGAGCTTCTCTTTGCTCTCATTAGATTTCCCACTCCGTCCCCTACATTCCTTTAGAAAGGCATGTCGGGAAGAATTAGAGAGGAGGGAGTGACTTCCCTAAATTATAGGTTTTAACCTATCTCTTTCAAGCTGTGATACTTTTTGTGTCCCTCCCCTGTTTTTCCACTATTAAAAAAACCAAACAAACAACAAACAAAAAAACCCCCACCTCAGAATTATTTGCACCAAGTTATAAGTGAGTATTTTCATGGAACCAAGTGTACTGCCTTCAGCATAAGACTGGACAATGAAGGAAGAACAGTTTTTGCTGTTCTGTGCCTGCGTATGGCTCATATCGAATACCATGACGGTATCATTTAGTAATTAATTTCTTAAAAAAAAAAAAAAAATAGATATTTTTCCTTCTGCATCTAGATAATTGAGTTACTAGAAGAATATAGATGTGGTCTCTGACATCTTTAAGAGCCTGTATTTTAGTAATATATTGATAAGGACAATTTTGGTTACTTTGGAGGTCTATTTACTAGAATGCCTTTTTAAAATTTTAACTACATTAATATGTTCTCTGGAAGAGCAGAAGCATTTTACTGTCTTCCATCAAGCACATGTCTCAGGCTTTGTGGATGTCTCATATCTCTAGGATTTAGCCGAAAAACTTAACAATATTAGATTTCTTCAGCTCTTTTGACATTAGTGTAAAAGAAGCTGTAAAATCCTTCCATAAATCCCAATGATTAGGACTGCAATAAAATGTAAACCACATTTTAAAAAACATGTAAACCACATTTTAAAGAAAAGTAAGCACCATGCATTCCAGTGTTTGAAGTTAGGCTTTTCCAAGCTGAAAATTCTGCTGAAGTGGCTTTTGCCCATGTTTTGGCACTGTTGCTGGAGCCGAGGAATGGGATTTAGTGATGTGTTATATTTACTGCAACTGTTGGTCAGTCTCCAAATTTGTCCTTTAATTTTTGATAAACTCTGCTGGGATATTAGGCTGGACCCCTGAGGGTGATGTCGTCCTCTATGAGCTCTGTACAAACCAGGCATTCTTTTTTTTTTCTTGTCACCTAGATGACTGTATACAGAAATCCTTATAGGGCGGTCTTTTCTTATTTGGGTGTCAGCATAAGATGAATCGTTCAGTGATGTTTTTCAACAGTTTTGGAATCCTTACCTGAAAGAGTTAACTTCTGTCCCTATTTTTAGGAAATCGTATCATCATGGGTAAAAATCATGTCTTCAGATTCAACCATCCAGAGCAAGCACGAGCAGAAAGAGAGAAAACACCGTCAGCTGAGACTCCCTCTGAGCCAGTTGACTGGACATTTGCTCAGAGGGAGCTTCTGGAGAAGCAGGGCATTGACATGAAGCAGGAGATGGAGAAAAGGTAAAAAAATAACTCAAAATTTCTACCTGAAACAAGGAGGAGTCAGCAGTAGGTTATTTGGGTGGTGTCCATGCAAAACCTAAACCTAGGTTCTGCCACATAGCATCTCTGCTACCTATTGTGAAAGTTCAGAAGGCTTCTTCATTATTTTACTTAAGTGTATCAGTGCTCTAGCGCCATTAAAAATCACAGGTAAGCACCTGCCACTAACCCTATAGACCTTTTGGTGAAGGACTGCACTGCAATGTATAGGAAGTTTCACTTCTATAGTACTGTAATAGACAAATAACAGTTCCTTTTAAGTGGAATGACTTTTACTCTTGTCATTGTAATTCAGTGGGCTGTGCGTGTAGAGTAATACCAACATGAAAATAATGACCTCTTTGGCTACTTCTGTTCTTTTGTTCATCTTCAGGTTACAAGAAATGGAGATTTTGTATAAGAAGGAAAAGGAGGAAGCTGATCTCTTGTTGGAGCAGCAAAGGCTGGTATGTGTCCTTACTTCAGATTAACTATACCTTTGGCAAATAGTAATTCCTGTCCTTGCTTATCTGAAGGTTTAGGAAACCTGCTTGGGTTGTCTGCACAATGCAGTTCTCCCTTTGCTTTCAAATACTTTGTGACTACAGTAAGTTATTATCAGTGTGAGTGAGCTCCTTCATGTCAATTCAGAGATTGTAATTGACAATGAAGTGGCTTTAATCAGTTCTTGTTGGGACAGGTTGGATTTCTTGCAACTTAACCTGAAAGAAGGGCGTTTCTATGCTCTGTTTTTTGAATTTCCGTTTCAGTAGTCTAAACAGCTCCTTCTTGGGATGTTTGCCTTTATTATTGTCTTGGATCACCAGAACATACTAATTCTGTGCTGCCAAAGAGATTCCTAGAACATTGATACACTAGGTTTATTTTTTTGAATGATGTCTGAAAATGTTGCTGCATTGTGCATGTTTTAACCCTTCTCCCTCCCCCTGCATGGAGTTCCTTGTAAGGGTCTTAATGGTACACATGCCGATGGTGGGGTTATGACTAGGGAGCAGTGTGCAAAGGGAATGTTAACTCATTCAGAACAATTGGAATTCCACCATTCCACCTATTTCTTATATAGAAAGTCTGATAAATTAAGTCTGATATAGGAAGACTTCAGTCTTCTCACAAGTATCTTCTGAAGTGCATTACAAATAGAAATGCACGCAGTCTTCAAGCGCCCTGTGAATTTTAAGAGCAAGCCCAAGCCCAGAAATGAAATCCAGATTTCCTTAAGAAACCTGAGTCTCCTGATTCTGCTTTAACTATATTGGGTTGTCTTTTAGCCAGAATGCAAATGTAGTTGTGCCTGAATTCTAATAAAAATTCCAAAATCACGATTCATTTGTTTGTAGTACTAGTTTGAGACCACTGAAAACTGTGGGTTAAATGCATGCTGGATTAACTGTAAAGCTCTTCCCCTTCTCCCGCAAGCAGAATGGAGCAGAGTACTGTGGCTTCCATAGGTAGAAGCTACCTCATTTTTTAAATTTATATTATACACTTAAAGACTTCTGCATCACTAATTATTTCATCACAAGGAACTAATTTCTTGGATGGAGAGAAGTGGTTGCAGACTTCGAACCAAAGTAAGACTTAGTTGAGAACGGAAGTTAAGATGTGACTAATATAATGTTTCATCTCTGCAATTTTATAGTTAAAATTTGTGTAGCTGAAAGTAGTATGACAAAAATCAGTTCAATGTGAAAAGAAAAATAGTTTGAGTATCGAGTAAGTTTTGGCTATGTGTCAAAGGAGGCACAAGTAATGGAATTCCCTCCCTTAAATTTTAGCTGACAGGCATAAGCTAAGCTACCGTACGAATTAAAGATGTGAGAATTGGCTGTCTGGGGAGCTGCTTCAAATAAGGCTGCATTTATAAAAGTGTTGCGAAGGAAATTTGTTTCCCTGTATACTTAAGATTAAGGGAAGGTTCTTTAGATAGTGGGTTGTTTAATACTGTAATAAAGTTGCTTATTTCTTTAAACTTGTTTTGGTTTTGCTGATTTCAATTAGTGGACAAAAGTGGAAGACTATCCTATGTGCATTACCAACATAATTCCTGAAAGACACCGTTCCTAGTTGTAAGGGATCATATCAAATGAGATCATTGGTCTGTTAAGCAGTATCCTGCTTATCGCAATGCTTAATAAGAGTATTTCAGATGACAGCAAAACTTTTTGACACATCTCGTCATTTCTGTGTCACTGTATGCAGAGTCTGGAATGGACAGGATTAATGCATTCATACAACAGTAGTTGAATAATGATTGGGAAATCTGGGAATGCATTTCAGCTTGTGTACCTTAAAAGTATTTACATTGCTGCGATATCTAGCTGCAATATCAGGTTCTCTAACTTACTGCTATGTAAGATTGAAATATATTATTGAAATATAAATATTCTTGTTCTAAATTGGAGTATAATCTTGGATATTAGAAGATGGCTAATCCTGTTTGCCAGATTGTTTTGGTTTTGTGCTGAGATTCCAACCAATTTGGGTATTTATTTGTTAGATGTGCTATACAAAAAAGATAAATAATAGCTCTTGTCCCCCAAAATTTACAACTAATAAATATTTGCCTTGCTAGCATTACTAGGGAATAGAAATAATTGTTCTCCATTTTACAAATTAAATGTGAAAATGTGTTTAACAGGGCTAAAATTACCTTCCTGGTTTTCTCGGTCATAATGCCTTTGCAGTGACCACTTGATATTAGAATGTGGGTATATACCTATATTAATTGGTCTGGTTAACCTCTGAGTGCACACAGGGCAATGACCACATACTGTCTCTTAATCAGCTTTTTATACGCAAGACATGCTTTACCCATAAGTAGTAATACGGTAATTTTGTAACCTATAAGAATAATCCTGTGGAACTTGTGACTTTATGTTTGAGTAGTTTGTGTTTTGCCTTTCTGGACGTAACCTTGAATGTGTAGATTGTACAGTGTCTTCCTCCAGGGCATCTTTTGTTTCCACTGCAATATGCAGTTTGTTAGATGCTGTTTCCTTAGGCCACAAATTTTGTCGGCTGTAAACTCAGAGTTTATGTTCTGTTTCTAAACCAGTGTTTTGCTTATATTTTGCCCTAAGCTAGTGCTGTTAAATACTTAAAAACACATAAAGTCACAAAAAGCTCAAATAATGTGAATCTTAGGCTATGGAGCTTGTTGACCATAGGGCAGAACAGAATTTCTTTTACTCCCTTTCATCATTCCCAAAACAAATTATATTGTATCCCCCATTCTTCGTGGTCTTCTACCCGAAGTCTTAAGTCCAGGAACCTCTGGTTCTGAGTCAGTGACCTGGGTTTCCTTGGGTTTTAGAATAACTGGCTATTATTGTTCCTGATTTCTCATGTATTATAATTCCCTATGTGAAAAATAGGGATGTTAAGATACAGGTTCGTTAAAGACTGACTGCTGTGTTTTATTGAAGATGTTTGGATCACAATAGTACATAGGACTTTTTGTTTGTTAAAGAGATGTCTTAAATTAATAATCCTTTAAAGAAAAGTAGTCTGACTTTAATTCCTGGTTGCAGTAAGCAATAATGGATATCCTTAACTTCTGGTGGCAGTATACCTGAACAGACATTCCTAGCATATGGAAACCTGAAGCATTGCTCATTAAAAATCATTTAGCAAAAGGTGGAAAACTTGTAATGAAGAAGCAAAACATACATAACTCTTAGCAAGTGTGTGGAAGCTCTAGGGTTTGAGAAGAGGACAAATCAAGGATATCAAATAGAGAATTCGTATTAAAACAATTTAAAAAAAAGTCATTACTGCTACATTCTTCTGAAACTCATTCTTCGGACAGACAAGACTGTTAATGTTTGTTTTTCTTTAAACTAAGCAACAAGGTGACAAATGGAAAAAAAAAAAACAAACCACAACCCACCTCTGAAACTCTGATTCTGGATATCCTTTTAGCTTGTAGCAAGTCTTGGAGTATGAACCACTGTCTTCACCTGTCATAGTGGCACTTACAGTCCTTTTAACATTGAACCTTTCGGCTGCTTCTGTTTCATTTTTTCTTATCATCTAACACTTCTCTGGCTGCTGTTGTAGTGAAGTGGATTCTAAACTTGAGCATCCCTGCAACCACGTGCAAACCACGTTACTAACCAGTGTTAACCCGACTTACTCTGGCTGCTCATGACATCTTCTATGATGGCTGTTGTGTTCACCTACCTGGGGAGGATTTGCTGAAAGAAGCAACAGCAGTCACCAAGGCAAATGTGTGTGGCGGGAATTTGCATGTCTTTGTAGCATGTGTGAAGTGCAGTTTACACTTGGTTTTTAATTTTTTTAATCAAGAACTTGGTTTTAGTTGATCTATTTAAAGATTTTGGAAGGGATTGGGAGGGAAGAGTTTAGATTATCTGCTATTTTGAGGTGACAAGACTTTAAAATATAATGTTAATCTTAATTTAGTGACGATCTCCAATTTTGGCAGTCCATGACTCTTGAAGATGCATTTTAATGTCCTAACACTCAGTCTTCAGGGACTTCCTTATCACTTGTTCTATTTTGATTTTTGATTTAGTTTTCTTTGCCTGCTACTTCTTGTTTAGCTTTTCCATTTTCTTACAATTTTAATTTTGGTTATTTTGGGGCCACTTCTTGATTTTTGTTTTTCCAAAGGATGCAGACTCTGATAGTGGGGATGATTCGGACAAGAGATCGTGTGAGGAGAGTTGGAGACTGATCACTTCCCTGAGAGAGAAGCTGCCCCCCAGCAAGCTCCAAACCATTGTAAAAAAGTGTGGCCTCCCCAGCAGTGGGAAGAAACGAGAGCCTATTAAAATGTACCAGATACCCCAACGTCGACGCCTTAGCAAAGACTCCAAATGGGTTACCATCTCAGACTTAAAGATTCAGGCTGTGAAAGAGATATGCTATGAGGTAGCACTCAATGACTTCAGGCACACTAGGCAGGAGATTGAGGCTCTGGCCATTGTTAAAATGAAAGAGCTTTGTGCCATGTATGGGAAAAAAGATCCAAATGAGCGTGAATCATGGCGAGCTGTTGCTCGTGATGTCTGGGATACGGTAGGAGTTGGAGATGAGAAAATCGAAGATGTTATGGCCAATGGTAAAGGAGTAACTGATGTGGATGACCTTAAGGTGCATATAGACAAATTGGAAGATATTTTGCAAGAAGTGAAGAAGCAGAACAACATGAAGGATGAAGAGATAAAAGTTCTTAGAAATAAGATGCTAAAAATGGAGAAGGTTTTACCTCTGATAGGGTCTCCAGAGAAAGCCCAGTCAACCGTAGCTAATGCTAAGTCTCCAAACTCTGCTAGTGCAGTGGATGTGGATAAGAAGCCCATGGATGACTTAAAAAGAAGCGAGAATGACGATCTTGCTAAAGAGGAGCGTGTTTCTCAGTTAATGGCAGGTGATCCAGCTTTCAGACGTGGGCGATTACGTTGGATGAGGCAAGAACAGATTCGATTTAAAAATCTGCAGCAGCAGGAAATAGCAAAACAGCTTCGTCGACAAAATATGCCTCACCGATTTATTCCGCCTGAAAATCGCAAGCCCCGCTTTCCTTTCAAAAGCAATCCCAAACATAGGAACTCATGGAGTCCAGGCACCCACATAATTATCACAGAGGATGAAGTTATAGAGGTTAGAATTCCAAAAGAAGATGATAAGAACAAAGATGAAAACAAAGAAAAAGAAAGTAGAGCTGCTTCTAAAGACCCTCAGCAGCTGTGGAATCTTTATGGCCCCCAGAGGAATCAAGATAATATCCAAATTAACAGGCAGCAGTTAAACACACAGTCACAGCCTAGCAGTCAGCAGCAGCCATCGCCTCAGTTGCGCTGGAGAAGCAATTCTCTCAATAATGGCTCTCAAAAAAGCTTGCGGCGTCAGACATCGGGCTCATCTGAATCATTGCACTCATACAGTGGGCAGCAGAATCCAGACCTGCAGACTTTCCAGCAAAAACGTCACATCCACCAGCACCGACAACCTTACTGCAATCACAACAATGGAGGCAGTGCAGAAGGCAATACAGCTAACTTCCACCCAAAACAGACTGACCGGCTTAACCACTATAACCAGTTTGTGACGCCCCCACGGATGAGGCGCCAATTCTCAGCACCTAACCTCAAAGCCGGCAGAGAAACTACAGTATGATTAGTTGGCCAAGAGTAGTCTGGGGGAGGAGGGAAGCAGGGGCAATTCTGGCTTATTAAGAAACAGCCAGGATTGGCTTTGCTTGTGTCTTGGGTTTTGTTTGGCCAGGTAGAACTTGAGTAATTCGACATACAAACACAAGGCACTGGCCCTTCAGTCCATTCAGTTTGCATGTGACTTTTGTTGCAGTTTTAACAACATTGGTTGGAAGAACATTCTGAAAAATTGTAAGAACTTTTTTCATAGACTAGAAGACTTGGAGGGAGGAATGTGGAGGGGAGAACTTCCCTGCTAGCTCATTTACCGTTTTTTTTTTTGTGTGTGTGTGTGTGTGTGTGTGTGTGTGTCTTGGAGTATTTTTCTAATGCTGAAAATATTGTCTGGAACTTACAAAGTGCTACCTTCCTCCTGTGTTTTATGTAGACAATCAAAAGAGGAATTTAGTTTATAGCATTGAATGTTTCTTGTGACCTTTTTCTTACAATAAGGAAAGTGACCATCTGTTTTTAAATTGATCTGGCTCTTCAGAACAATATTTTCCACTCAACTCAAATTCTTATTAACAGTAATCTATAAACCAAAAGTTGTCGGCTGACAAGATATGTGGCTTTTTTACAGAGAAATTAAGAAGAGCTATTGGGTCACAACAGTCCTACTCCCTGAGTAGGAGATGTCTTTTCTCCTTCTGCTTAAGTTCATAGTTATTGGTATGAAATTGCTGTGACAGTTAAACCTGCCTGAATGGAATTTTATGTCAGAATATATATATATTGCTGAAGCAATACTTTGGAAATAAGCTTTTTCTAATTCCTATTGTATCTCTAAATATAATAGTTTTTAATTATTATAGAGAGATTGTGGAAAGGAACTAGGATTTTTTGACACTCTGGTGTAGGAAGAAGCCTCAAAAAGCTTACTCTCTTTATTTTGTGTTTTCAGCTTTCTCGGCCATGAGTCTGGGAGATGTTCTTGAAATAGTTATTCTTATGAAGATTTATAGATCACTACTTTGAATTGGCTGAATTCTCCTCAAAGATAGGAGAATTGAACTGTTTCATCTTAATGTGATACCTCATGTTAGTGCCTCTGGTCTTGGATTAAACCCCTGTTTCAAGACTTGTTTAATAAAGGAGAAGGTCATTTTCAGGAGAAAGTAAGATTCCTTTTCCTTCTCCCCACACTCAAAATACAAGTTTAAAATTTTTAATATCTATTTTGATCTGAAGAGGTCTGTACTTGCAGGTGATTTGCCATAAAACAAATGCTTGCAATCCCTACTTCAGATTGTTTCAAACAAATTACATAAAAACTATTGATTAAGGAAGAGGCTTTATGAGCTTGGGTTTTTTTTGTCAATTGGAGAGTCCCAATTTTAAGTGTACGCTTTCTTCTTTCTGAGTTTCTTAAAGTGCAAAACAAAATTGCGCTTACTTCTAAAAATCTGTGGACTTACGTATAAGCCAATCTAAAGCTTTGAGGACTTATTTTGCTTTTAAATTTAATTTGAATGCAATTTTACAAACAAAATTGGCTACTATACCACATTTGGTAAGATAGGTCCACTTTGCAGTGTATCTGTACAGTTAAATGATTTGTGCTGTTTTGCACAAATACCCTTGATTTACTTGAGGTTGCTTATTTTTTGATAAAATATAAGCCCTACTGATAATTGTTATTTCTGCGTGTTTCAGCATAGCTGTAGATGAGTAGGAAGTGCCTCAAGCCTACTTTCCATCTTATTTTTGTTTCCTGTCCTACCTCCCCCCCATTTCAACTGTGCATGGTGTAGGTGCTGGTTGCAACACATGGTAAGTGGCAGCCACGCACCATTTATGTATCGATTAATCAAGTGTCAACTCTTAAGTCTCTGCACATGTGTTACTGATAGGATACTGGCCCTCTGATGTAGGAGATACAAAGTCAGTCTTCTGTCCTAAAAGAATCAGCTGGTCCCATAGCTTGGAACATTTTTTTTTTTTTTTTTTTTTTTTACGGCAGGTTTAATTTTGTGTCCAAATACGGCTTTGTAACTTGCATTTGTCTCATGCTTTGGCCTACTTGAACGAAGGAAATAAAGCATCATGTCCAAAAATGTCTTGATTCTTAAAGAAAAGAAGGCTTGTAGATGAGTAATACTTTCTTTGAGCTTGAGTCAGAATTGCAAAATGAGTTTTGGGCTGCAAATAATATTTTGCTGTTGCCTTTATTTTAGAATCCTGTTTTAGTAGTGCATTGCACTTTGTTTTTGTGCATGTCAAGAGTAATGAGTTCTTTCATATCCTCAAAACAGCTTGGACTCTCTTAAAAATGCATGGTCAGGAAAATCCTCTCAATTCTCTAGGAATACATGAGCCAAACAGAGTTAGTCTGCGTAGGATAGGTCGTGAGAGAAGACCAAACCAATTTTATCTTGTGTCCCAGTTTCGCTGAGGATTGTGGCTGCCTGTGTGAAATCACCATGTGATTGAACATGGAGTGATTTTTGAAGTCCATGCAACTACATGTACTGACATGAGATTAAAAACTCCTGCTACTTGATATTTTAATACTAGACACTAAAAAGTTTTTGCCAACTTATTTCAGCTTAAAAATCTGAGAAGCAGTATCTGTAAATGCCTGGGTGGTGGTGATGATGATGAACAATAGGTAACCGTCAGGCTGTCTTACCCCACTGTTTTAGTGCAGCACTAGAAAAACAACCCTGCTTATTCTGTTGTATGATTTGACAACAAAAGAAAAAGGGTAGTCAATATCAAAACGGAGCCCAGTCTGCTCAGAGGAAGCAGCTTTTTTCCTGGCTTTTAGGAAGGTATTACAGAAATGAAACTTGGGGGGGGGGGGGGGAAGTCATATAAAAATAATTGCCCACTTTAAGAATTGAGTATTAATTACAGTGCAGTGCCTCATCTGATAAGGGAAGCAATGTGAGAACTTGTGGATCTCCTTGCACTAATCAGACATACGCACACCTCTCACTCCAAATTCTGTATTAATGGAGCTACTGAGGAGTAATACAGCTGCTTCCATAGAAGACTCTGTGAAAAGGCTTTCAGGTTAATGGAAATGTGGCATCCATGATGGGAGTGCTGTTTCAGTAAGCTTAATTGCCATTGCTAAGTGCTGATGTGCTGCGTGCTTTGACAGCTGGCTTGTATCCACCTGTGCCTTAGTGACGATTTCTTAAATATCCTTTATGACTCCCTGGGGACACGTGGATTTTGGGGGGGTGGAGGGAAATGCATGCCACTAACGCTCCTCTGATTGACTTCAACATCCTTTCTCAAGCAATCTGAATTTAGGGATCTGTCTAATTAGAGGATGCTATTTTTATCAGTACATTTAGCATAGTTTCAATATCTCCCTCACTGTTTGTCCTTTATCCTTTATATGTTGAAATTTGTCCTTTATCCTTTATATGTTGAAATTTGTTCTTTATCCTTTATATGTTGAAATTTGACTCGGATATTTCCCATTGAACCACTTCAGGAGCTGCCACATGAGAAAAATATGCTGTGTACCCATTTGTACTGTAAAGAAAGCAGTGAGCTGCCTTTGAATTAAATGGGATTTTCATTGTTTAAGAAAAAATGAGTTTTGGATTGTCTTAAGAGCAAGCATCTGCCTTGTGAAAAGCAGAACTGGTTTGTATTGTAACAAGTGCTCTTTCAATAAACTATGAAATACTCTTGTAAGTGTCAGACTTGTCTCAGTGAAATGGAAATGAAACTTGATTGCAAGCTTGTCCTGACTTTATTTTTTGTCTTGGGGTTGGTATTGTTCTAGCAGAGTTAAAAAGGTTTCTTTAATTGTTCCTCAGCCTGATTCTTGAAAGTCTGTCCGCCCTGATTTTTCTGCTATTAAGTTATGTGAAAAGCAGCCTACGCAGATTTGTGTCTACTGTCACACAGCTTATTAAAAAAAAAAAAAACAACCAAAACCAACCACAACAAAAAAAACCAACAACTTTTTATAGCGCAAGGGAATACAAGCCATCCTCCTCTTCAGTGCTGTCCCATTGTACCATCTTGTGTGCTGTATATCTAAATTCTGGAAGAAAATACAGAGCTGGCTGTTCTCTATTTATTTGCTCACTGAAGACAAACTGACTTTTTTTGTATACCTCAAATACAGGAGGGAATCACATACACTACAGTACCTTTGCAGACATCACGTAGATCCAAAGAATCTAAGTTGTTACGGTACAGTGTTCTGCTTTAAAAAGCTGTTCCAGTCTGGTCTTAAAAAGCTTGGCCTAGTCTGAGTGTATGATTTTTTTTTTTTTTTTTTTTTTTGGTTTTCAGAAAATCTGATTGTTGTGGCTTTAGATATTTCCATGCCCCTAGGCAAAATAAACTTTGCATTCCCTTTCTCCACATTCATGGAATGAATGATATCAACCAGTTTGAAGCTGTACAACAATATGCATTGGGTTCCAGGGAGTCTGGGGCATGGACCTTCAGGGCAGCTTCTAGATGCAGGTTTTTTTCTTTCCTAGCAGTTGAGGCACCTTTACATTGGTACTAACAATTATGTGTGTATTATCACTAATCAGATGTAGAAATGTTTATCTGGAGAGCTGACCAAGCTCTCAGCAGAGCAGACCAACCCCTTTTACAGTGCAGTCAGCGCACCTTCTGTGTGAACCAACTTCAAATTCATCCTTCATCTATTGCTTAGTGCCAATTATTTTTAAATACTACCATAGTATCAAGTGCCAGGAGGCGATCTTAGTCCTGTTTTTCTGCTTAGGGAAATGGTATCTATTTCTCTTTTTCATTATGGGAAAATAAACTTCAATTTTTTTACTTAGTTTTAAAAGTAATGTTTGTTAGCATGGAGTCAATAAAAAGTGTCTGCTTATATTAAACATTTATTTATCTAGGTATTTAAATGTACAGACGATACACTCACTTGGCTCACAAGTCTTAAAATAGAGAAGACAAGAAGCAAGTCTTTGTCTTTGAATGTATTTAATGTGCCTGAGGTTTTCATGCTGGAAGTAGAATTTTCACAGTGGAATGCTCCTGATTTTTGACCATTCCCTCTGCACCTTTTCAATTTCTCCAAAAGAATCTGATCAAATATTCTACTTAAACACTACTTGAAGAGCTTTTCATTTCTTAATTTCTACAATCTAGCTGCTCAAAATGACACCTTCAGATTATCTTCTTCAGACTACAGGAAAATAATTTATTTTGCCCTTCCTTGCAAGTAAGAGAAGCTTGTTTCTGTCACTTCGCATCTGACCTGTTTTATCTTGGTTTAAAATGTGATAGCATTATCTACATGGATGGGGGTAAAAGATCAGAGAGAGTGCTTTTATGTTCATGAATTTTTAAGAGTACACTGGGTATTTCAGAACTATAGATAAGTCTGAAACCTCCTCAACGAGTCTAGAACAATTTTTTGGTGAATCATTATGAATTTCAGAAGGAATATCAAAAGAAAGGAGATATGTTTGTTTTGTCTGTAGTTCTTTTGCTGCTGGCATAAGGTTTACTTACACTGTAAGTATGTAGCCATCTTAGAGTGAATGGAGCAGACACAAATGAAGAAGGAGGAGCATTTTAGCCAAATAAAATTTCACGAGGAAATTAGAAAATTAAAACGCAGCCCTCATACAAAGGCCATTTATCTTTAATAGTTCAGTTTTCTCTCCCTAAAGGTCATGGGTATCGAATTCATGGTATTGAAAATTCTGGATTTCCAGGTGGTTGTTCTAAGAGCACAGCTACTGTTTTTTAATGCTACCTCCAGGAAATCTTACTTATAAACTTAAAGGAACGTACTTCAGGTTTATCTCCTTTCCATTTGCCGTCTAAAGGTCTTTCTGACTGAACTTGTGTTAAATTTGATGCAATCACGTTGTGGCAGTGTTAAGTACTATACTTGCTGTACGGAAACGAAGTAATGTAGCTGTTTAGGTGGGATGCTTAAATAGGATGGGAGGAAAGTGTAAAGCTTTCCTTCTATAGCCGTTAGACTTAAGAATGCATTACTGCAGACAGTACATTGGAGAAGAATTTTAGGATCTGGAACTGTGGAAGAGAGAAGGTTGGAATACAAGATGAGTGGCTTCAAGAATTCTCCTTAAGAAATCTGTAACACTCTTAGTGAATTGTTATTGCAACTCTTGTATAAAAATCTTGAGAAGCCAGTTTAATTTGTGTAATATATGCCAAAGGATTATCTTAAATAAAATACAGCAGTGAGGTAGGCTCTGAGACCAGGAGCACAGTGACTGTGTCTGTTACAAATTCAAGATATTTAGGTTTGTTTTATGAGCAAATAATAAAAGGGTCATTAGGTCTTAGTAGCATTTATTTCAAGGCATGAGTATGCTGAACAGGAAGAAAACGCTCTTACACCAGAAGGTATTGTTGAAGTGCTCTTTGTGGGGAAACCTCTGCACAGACTTCTCTGCCCACTTGCCAGGGCGGTGGTATTTTTTTCATCTTCTGATATATTAAATACACGAGAGTGATACTTACATCCCAAAAGGAAATCTAATTGAAAACAAAATGTCTTTTTTTTTTTTCCCTAAAATCTGAAATGAGTTTTTTTGTATCAAAAGGCAAATCAGTGGTGCTGTTAATCCTTCTGTTTGAGAAAATGAAGGTGAATAATCCTCCCGTTTTTAAATCTATTTCTGTACTTTTCTCTATTTCTGCCTCTTTCCAACCTCCCTGAAAGCAGCAAGCAGGTTCCCAAAAATCCCCTTGTCCAGTCTTTAGCAAAAAAAAAAAATTCTAAACCTTTCCCTCTTACAGATACTATGAGCATGTATATCTGATGATTTTACAAAACAACACTACCATCTTAATTGTATTGGCCTCTGTCTTTTCTTTTTTCAAGGACAGATTATACTAAAACAATAGATGTTGGTATGTGACCTCTGAGCATTAATGGAGAAATGTCTTCATGTATTTGTTCTCTGTGTCTGTCACTCCATCTGAGGTGTTAGTCTCTCTTAACTGTTCTCCTTGCTTTTGTCTGTCCTTCTACACGGTATCTCCTCTCTCCCCACAGGACTATGAGAGTAAGCTGCAGGCCTTACAGAAGCAGGTAGAGACACGATCCTTGGCAGCTGAAACAACAGAGGAGGAGGAAGAAGAGGAAGAAGGTGAGTTTGAAGCTAAAAATAACTTGGATGTAGCCAAGCCTAAAGGGACAGTTGCTATATAATATCTCTTGCAATAGATAGAAAAGTTGCTTTGGCAAGTGGAGAAACACTTGATCTGTAATCTTCACAGCATAAAGATGTAAAACACCTATTCATAGAGTAAGTTCTACATAAACAGTAGATATGCATCCCCAAATTCAATTGATGCACAAACTCGATTAGTTTAACTACAAGCTTTGATTTGGTGGCCTTAAATTTGAAGGAATCTGTGTCTTCTTGGCACTAACAGAGTTCAAATGTCTTAAACCAAAATAATACTGTTGCCTTTGTTTCCTTGTTTTGATTTTGAAGTTTCTTTTTTCTTCTTGGTAGGAGTTCTTAGAATTCATGCTGTGACATGCCTGTATAACTCCATTTCTGGACAGTAGATAGAGTTTATTATTCCCATAATACTTGCTTTCATTCCACTATTTCAGCATTTGGCTTTGATAATTGTTAACTAATTTAAAATAATAGGAGTAGAATTTATTTTGTTTTCTCTGTTCCAAATCTCCTTACTTGATCATTATATCTCCAATGCTAGTGGTGAGGAAATTTGAATCCAGTTTTTCCTCGCTGAATAATAAAAATGCAGGTTTTTATTTTCTGTTCTTCTCTTTCAGAAAAGGTGTTGAGAACTTGATGACACAGTCAGCAGTAGTATTAGATACTTGGTTTAGAGAAGAAGCTACAGTGTTTTATTTCTCTGTTTCTTTGCTCGTCCTAGTGCCCTGGACACGACATGAGTATGAACTCGCACAATGGGCTTTCAGGAAGTGGAAATTTCACCAGTTTACTTCACTGAGGGACCAACTCTGGGGAAATGCAGTATATCTGAAAGAAGCCAATGCAATCAGTGTAGAGTTAAAGAAAAAGGTAGGGACATGCAGAGTATCTTTTTGAATTTTCTGACTCATCAATTTTGACTGTATAATCCTGCTTCAAACGCTCAGAGTTACTTGTAGTCTTTAAAGTTATATGTCTCTTGCTTATTAGTTTGGGCTTTAAAAGGGTTCAGAAAGCTGTGAGTCTCTGATTCAGACTTCTGGCTGAATGAATATCCCATGCAAATCTGGTTGATATATTCTCCTCTTCTTCATTTCCCTTATGCTGTTCCTGTCAATATCATAAACTCATGTACATGCACATCTCCCCAGGGCCCTGCCTTTTCCTTTTTGCTTTTAACTTAATGTGGTCATTCATTTTTCCAAGAGAAGTGGATGCTGTAGGATGTGCTAGGTCTATAGTTTTCCAGACAGCTGTGACGATAAAGGCAAGGTATGTGTACTCAGCTGAAAAATATGTTTTATGACATTTTGCGACAAAACAAACAAAAAAAAGACGTTAAAAAAATCTGAATCTGTTCACAGAGATGAAAGTCAAACTGGCTTCATACGTTGCCTTAGGTTAGGTCTCTGTCCCCTTTGTGATGCTGATATCTGAATTCTCAGAACTAAAGTAATTTTTCTTTTTCAATTCAGGTGCAGTTTCAATTTGTCCTGCTGACAGACACCCTCTACTCACCACTGCCACCAGAGCTTTTGCCCACTGAGTTGGAGAAGACCCGGGACAATAGGCCTTTCCCCCGTACAGTGGTAGCTGTGGAAGTCCAGGATCTGAAGAATGGAGCAACGCATTACTGGTCCTTAGAAAAACTCAAGTATGTAAATATTACTGGAGAGCAAACTTCCTTATATCCAAGGAGCTTAACTGAAAAATTTCACCCCTTGCTGTTCATTCTCTGTTGTACTTGTTTTTCTGTGTCCTCCCAAATGCCAACTTTCCAGACAGCGTGGTATGTTTTAAATACCAGCTTTCTAGATTCTTTAAACAAGTGCATTTGTTCTCCAGCATCTTACCTCGCCTCCACATTTAATTTTTGTAACTTGAGGTTAGATTTTATTTTTTAAATCTATTAAGGCTCATCACAGCTCATCTCTCTGCATTAATTTTTTTTGTGTTCCTTTCACTGCAAAGTTTTCCTTGCCACCTGCTTTTTATATAACCTAATAGTAGAGGGCATAATTTATAATAAAAAGCTTAAATAAAGAAGATTCTATTTCTATGGAAGCTACACAAATTCTGACTGTAATTTGAGTTATTTTCATCATATTCTTGCAAATAGGCAAAAGACATTTGTCTTTTCCCCACTCTAAATACTGACTGAAGAACTTTTTTTCCCACTAATAACTTTTGGATGAAGAATCTTGCAGTGTGAAACACTTGTTTTCGTCAATAAAATAAATACGTATAAGTCTGTAATAGAATCAGTTCACTTTTGAATCAAAATGCCAACATTTCTGGAGTGTAATGCAAAAAAACTGCATAAAACTTTGCTGCCTAAAACTGCCAGCAACATTGTCTGGTACAAAAAAGGAAGAAAAAATATGCTAAAATTAGATGTGAAAGAAGAATGCTTAGAAGTTTGAATGAAATCCGAGATTTATGTAAGCTTCTGCAGTGACCTTTGCCTCATGGTTTGTGGGCTTAGCCTACAAAATTTTTCCAAGAATCCTTAACATGTCAGAGAATTAGTACAGTACCAAACTTGGTGGTACAGACTCCTCTTCTTCATTCTCCCTTTCCTATGTGTAATTTGGTATAGATGAAGTCAGTGTACCCCACTTCGTGTTCTCTGCTTTTTTATTCACTCTCTATTAATTTTTTTTAATCCTGCTTCCTTCTATGCAGGCAGAGGTTGGACCTGATGCGTGAGATGTATGACAGAGCTGGGGAAATGGCATCTAATACACAGGATGAAAGTGAAAGCACAATGACAGGCAGTGACCCCTTTTACGATCGATTTCATTGGTTCAAGCTGGTTGGAAGGTATGTGACATATGTGACGATAATCTCAGCTGCTGGTACACTGGTAACTCTTGTCAGTTCTGGATGAACTTGACTTTGAATGTGGTTATAAATTGTATGGCCACTAGTGTTAGTTGTGTGTGGTGTCTTTCAGGGATTTCTGATAGACTTAAGATATAGTGAAGAGCAGAAAATGCTCTTTAGAATGTTCTGGTGTAACCTTGTAGAATCTGATTTGACTGAACCCTTAGTAAGTTAAAAGCATATTTTTTAAAAAAGGGTAGCTAGTTAAGTTCTATCTAAAGTCACTGGAGCAGAGCTGTGAGAATATGAAGAACGCTGGAAACTGAGGGGAAAAGTGGCCCAGGGCCTGCCTTACATATGTGGTTCGAATAGTTTGGTCATACCCTTTGGAAATACCTAATATCTGATAGGATTCTTTAATATCTCCTGATGTCGGCTGCACCTTTACAAGACTTTTATTTACAAAAAAGCTAAGTGTTGGAAATAAGAATGGTAGCTCTGTTAAATGGATGTGCTCTCAATATCTGTATGTTCGGCCACGTTTATATGCATTTTTCATTTGCTTTCTGCTCAGTTCAAGGATGCTCTTTTTCCTGACTTTGTTAGCAATCCCTTCCCTTACGTTTCATTGCAGTCCAGATGGTTTGAAGCCTTTGCTTGTTGTTCAGGTGGTCTCTGTGCTGATGGCAACAGACGGCTGTTAAATGAAGCGTTCTTCTTTCCCCTCACTCTGTTAATTGGTATTCCGTTAACTGATATCTAGCTCCCCCATATTCCATGGCTGCGTGAATGAGCGTCTTGCTGATCGCACGCCCTCCCCCACTTTCTCCACGGCTGACTCCGACATCACTGAACTGGCTGATGAACAGCAGGATGAGATGGAGGACTTTGATGATGAGGCCTTTGTGGATGATACTGGCTCCGACGTTGGAACTGAGGAGGGATCAGACCTCTTCAATGATGGGCGCGACCCGTTTTACGACCGATCCCCTTGGTTCATTTTAGTGGGAAGGTTGGTGAGGTTACTGTGAGAATGGCCAAAAGGGACCAGCTCTTGCTGTAGACTGCAATGGCTTTGCCTTGTGCTGCACAGAATATCTGTCAAGCCAGCCAAAATATCTATAAACATAAATTGGAATTGCCAGAGAATGAGTGTAGTTTAACATTAAGTTTGAAATTCCCATGTCAGAGGCCATGAAGATGTAAATAATAATTGAGAAAATAACCCTTAGATGCAACAATGTGAGTAAATCTAGTTCTAGATAACTGTCACAACGTAGAATGAATGTGGTTTTGCTTGTGTACAGTATTTAAGCATTATTTACAGAATGCTCTATTTAGCCATTGCAAGATCACTGATAGTATTGTAGTATGTAATTTTCTCCTGTAGAAGAGAATCTCAGAGTATGGTGGAAAATCTTTAAGTCCAATCCAATAAAATCCATTTTTTGAAAACTCATCTAACATCCTCTGTGTCTGAAGAGAAAAGATGGCATGAGGAGAAAGAAGAATGGTCCTTTCTGTATGAGGAAAAGAGTATTCTTTGAGATGATTTGGCTTCTCAGATTATGCACGACTCCCGGTAGCAAGTATTACGTAGTGAAAGGTCGTCATCGTTAAAGTTCACTGACTGGTGGTGTTTATCAGCGCTTTCCCCATGCACTATGCTTGAATTTCTGAAACGAGTTTGCTTAATGTATTTTAGAGTATTATCTATTTTGCCAATCTAGATATGATGAAGGCATTATCAGACCTCAGTCTGTGGTATAGACCCTAAGGACAGCAAGTTGCATTAAAGAAATGTAGTACTTTGCACTGTTTCTTCACAGATAGTCTTGCTCAAACATGTTACTCATGACAAGAAACAGAAAGATTTGATTTAGTGACTTTGCTCCCCCCTCTTCTGCTTCCACTCCCCCAATTATGCTTTTTTGCTTATTTGACCACTCTGTAAGCCAATCTGCTTGCTAATACAGTAAGGGAGGTGGTTACCACAGGCATTGTACAAAAGAGGGGGTAAGACTCCATGGCTGGTGGAAGGGAGGAACAAAAGAGGAAGGGACCAGAGGTTGGCTTTATCTTTTTCTGTGACTGTAAGCAGGGAAGACTTCATGGTCAGGAAGGCAGGATCTTTTTGTACTTTCCTCAAATGCAGGAAACTTGATTGCATTATTGGTGAAAATGAAGGACTGAATTTATTAGCCTTTTATCAAGCTTTTAGATGAGTTTAGCTGTATTGTCTAACCTCATTCTTTGTCTTTAGTGGACCTATTTACAAGCTGTGATTAAAACTTGGAACTTCGTTGATCTAGTCTTTGAAACAAAAATTACAGTTACTAAAGATGCAAGAAATTGCATTAGTCCTCTTTGATCTCTGTGAATTTGTGCCCTTATGTGCAATGTCTGATAATGTGTTTTAAAAAATTTAATTCTTTCGGGTTAATCTGATCCACAAGAGTCAGTTTGGGAAAGCCATCTTAAGTGGCTTGGAAGTGGTTGTCAGCTGGTTAAAGCATATGTGCGCTGTTTGCAATGGCTAGGACTGCTTTCTTGTAACAGTGCTGGCATACACAACATATTCTCCTGTTGTGCATGTTCTTTCAGAGCAGGACCTTCAGTGCTTGGGAAAAAGTTGAGCTATTCATCTTCATTTCACAAACTCTTCAGGAAGCACAACACAAGCTGAGCAAATACAGCGTACAATGAAAACAGTTGTGCTTCCTGGCAATTACACAACTTGCTTCCCATTTCCATGTATTAAAAAGAATACTGAGCTCTGTCTCTATAGACAGACATATGAAGCTGCAGCAGTTAAGGGTACTAGCCTGAACCATGTAAGCTGCACATATTAACAAACTCTACTTGGGTTGTAAATTGTATTGAGGAATGAAACTTAGTTTGTATTATCTCTGAGTAGACAGCTGAATGACTTTTTCCCAGTTGTTGGTTTCTATTCTGTTCTGTTTCTATTCCTGTTCTGCTCTTCTATTGTGCTGATTCTGTCAGCAGAAAGCTGTTAGACTCTTTAGCACCACTGAGTAGAAACTATTTTGATTCCTCAGTGTCGTCCAGCATGAGAATTCTGCTTTTCAACAGTGTGACTTATAAGTATCAGAGGGTATGTCCATCTGCGTAGATATGTCTTGAGCACAAGGTAGTGTTCAATTTATAACAAACCCGAAATTCTTTAACACTTTTAACTGTGTATTGTTTTATATGTTGTGGAATGCGTAGGACAAAAATAAAATAATTTTTAATATTTTTTTGGGGGGGTCATCAGCAATAATGAGTCCTGGTCACGAAGGAGAGGAGGAGAAATTGATCATGTAGTTATACAACTCCTTGGGCATCACAGTATTTTTTTTCTCTCTCTGTGCTGTGACTGTCTTTTATTTGTACTATAACTATTAAAGAAAAGGGAAAAAAAGAGCTGGTCCCTTTAGCCATCTCTTCTGGCATGCTGGGCTGTCTTTAGGGCTGATTCTATTTAATGGTGTGACATATCAAGCATTTGCTATGTTTTTAAGGGAGGTGGGAGAGGACTATGGGATATTTTATTTAAATCTTGAATTGATGTGTTTGTTTAAAAAATATCCGTCATCATTCTGAGTTCTGTTGTTTTTGTTTTGATTTTTTTAAAAAATTGTGTTTGTTAAATTTCATTTCTAGTTTTGTTGTCAGTATGCCATTTTACCTCACCAATCTTTCTGCTAATACAGCTCCCCCTCTTTCAGTCTGCTGGGCTAAGGTGCAGGGGGACACTTGCATATGGGATGTTTGGGGAGTGGGAGTCCTCCCAGATGTGGGAAGAGGAGGAGGATAACCTTAAGATTACATCCTCCTAACTTGGTACTGTCTTGTGATGAAGCAGATGGAATGGCACTGGAAGGCAGTATTGCTGCATAAAACAGCTCTTTTCTCTGTACGGCACATGTGCTATTGCTCTCCATTCTACGGAAGAGATCCAGCATTTTCGTCACCAAACAAGAAGCTTAAAACTTTTTGCATTATGTGCTTTTCTTTCTCTAAGTTAAAATTATTCCAGTGAGCTAGGTGACTGGATGGAAGGAAGTTCAGGAAGATGAGAAATATTTTTTTCTTTGGGATTGTCATTTTACTGAGGTGACAAAATTGCAGTTGCTAATAAAGCTCTATGCTTTGACTGTCATATGTTGGACAGCAGCTTCAGAACTTTAGCCATGCAAATACAACTATTTTTATTTTTCATGCAGTTAATGCTTTCCCTTTCCACTAGTTTGTCTTTGAAGTAGGAAGGCTTCTGTAATGACTGCCTCTATTAGTTAGTGAAACTGTCTCTTACTGTATACATATCAATGCAAGGCTATTTAGATTCCTTTCTGTTGGGGAAAAATGTCCGTTCTCCCTAGCTTGAAATGTGTTTTTCAAACTGCGTGTGTTTTTTCGTGTTGAGCGTATAACTACATACCTTCCTGAATTCCATCCCTGGTCCAGTCCAAGTGAACGATTCCAGTTTGTTAGCGTGGGGGACTGTTTTCTTGTATGGTGGGATGCTGCTTTCTCAAATGAGCACCACCTGAAATTTCAAAGCTAAAAGTGAAACTGTTTTCTTAGAGGGGAAAAAAAAAAAAAAGAAAATTAAACTTCCGATTTTGTTGCCTTAAATTTGGTCTCTTCTCCCTTCCCCTGCTTTATCAGTGCTTACCTCACTTTGGAGCAGACTGAAAAAGAATTAGATCCTAATCTTAGTCAAGTGTTACGTTGCAGTTGGTTTTTTTTGTTGTTGTATGGTTTTCTTCAGTTTTTGTTTTGCTACTTTTATAGCCTTATTAATCATTCTTTTCTCTATTGCATTTTGTCACCACTTTGTTTTTTAGTAGCATTATTTTTGTCTCTCTGGTTCACAACTGACACCTGTTTGACTACCTTGTCATTTCAAGATCATTCATTCATTCTGGGAACAGGCATGTGAACCCAAGGAGAAACACTTACCTTTTCTAACTTTGGTCCTTAGCTATGTGTCACAAGGAATTGAGTTTGGATCAGTCTTGCTGTGTTCATGGAACAAATTTTACAGCTGATGTCTCCAGACAGAGGCAGTGAACATCTTTATTTCTCTCTCAGTCCTCTTTTGTCATGCAGGACTTTCCCTATGAATATTAAACAGTAACAGTTATAAATTTGAAGAATTTATTATACTTAATGATAAAGACTAATAAAAAGGACTGCAAGAAGGAAATCCAGTTAAAGAAATGACTGGTGTTTAGTATAATTTAATATGCATAAATTAATAATAATTACATACATAATTGGTTAGTCACTTTAAATTTAATGACTGGTAGAAGTATTGGTTAAACTTCTATGCATCTCAGTACTCTTCTGAACTCTGAAACAGGTCACTTAAATAAAGCCTTCCATTTTTTTCCCCGTGTTGAGAGCCGTTCTTTACCTTACTTTTTGGCTTCTCAACATTTAAAGTTTTGCTCGAGCTAATCACACTGAAGTGTGGTGTTCTAAGAACTTTTGCAGTTCATTACAGAAATGTAAAATAACTTTAATAACATTAGTCTAACTTTTAATTAAAAATCTGTACCATAAAACTTGTTAACTTCATTGTTCCAAAATTAGACCCTGCTTGTATATAACTTTAAAAGTTAGTGTATGGCAGGATCATACTGGGCCTAAATGCTGCTTTTCGTATTGTAAACTGTAATTTCTAAATGATTGCTCTAGAGTACTGTTGTGGTGTTTTGTTGTTTGTTGGTTTTTTGTGTTTTGTTTTGGTTTTTTTAAGAAACAAATATATTACTCCTAAAGATATTTAGCTGTGAAGACTATCAGTCTTCCACTATCCATACACTCAGTGAATCTTCCAAGAAACCTAAGAGATGACTTATGGTTTATTGGGGATTTCTGATTACTCTGTATACAGTGTTATCTAATGTATGTAGAAGAGAGAAAACAGTCAGTCAGTCTGTTTTGAAGAGTGTTTTTATATGTTCAGTAAAATATTTGAGGCTGTGTGAACACAGTAGATCAATTCCCTTTTAATTTATTACTTCAAACTACACTCATGGGGTGGAAAACTCAAACAATTCTTTAAAATCAGTAGTTCCTTAGTAGACTTCTACCATCTTGCTAACAGCTCCATTTACAACTGTAGTGCATCCAAAATTACCTTTTATAAAGCCATCATCTTAAATTGTCTCCTTCCTGTGTTTTGTAACTCACTAATATAAGCCCTGTGTCTCCAGTATACTCTGGTTTAGAGCATTTGTTGGCTTCACTTAGCTTTGACACTGCTGAAGAGCCCTGTGTGGACAATATGGATACAGGACCACAGTGCAGGTCTAATAGATGGAGTAAAGTAGACTGTCTGAAGATTTGAATGTCCCATTAGCCAACCAAATACTGCAGTCTGGTTTTGCAGATGATTGCCTAATGCTGTTTGTGTTTTCTTTCCTTCCTGTTACCAGAGCGTTTGTATACCTGAGCAATCTACTGTACCCGGTGCCTCTTATTCACAGAGTAGCTGTTGTTAGTGAGAAAGGGGAAGTACGAGGATTTCTGCGAGTAGCAGTGCAAGCTATAGCAGGTGAGATACTCTGAGAGCTTTACATTGCAACTCTTTGGTACGCTATGAATAGCTGCAGCTTTAAAAAACAGGCAAACAAATCAAACCTGAATAATTTTAGTGTTGCAAAGAACACTTGTTTATTATTAACTTGCTTTTAAATTTTTTTCATTTGTGTGAATCATATGGACCAAGCATGAATAAATCTTGAAATAATGCTACTCATCAGAAGCTTTCAAAATGATGGTGTTGACCACTGAAGTTTACACCTGGCAACTAATGCAACACTGCTTTTTAAGATGGTGAAATGGCTAACTAGTGTCAGCAAGTCTAAAAACTAAAAATAAAGCAAAGGTTTTCTTTCTGGCACCCAGTATAAACAGTGGACAAGGGTATATGCAAGTTTGGTAGTTGTGATGACTTGCAGAAAAGCTAAATGTACCACGTGTTTGCTCTTCTCAAACTGTCCTTTTAAATAATGCGCAGAAATGTGCTCCTCCATTCTCTGACTGAACAGCACGTGAAGAAGTTCCCGAACTGACGGTTTTCAGCATAGTATAAACAGAAATCAGCAGCAGTTTTCCATTTCATTGTCTCACTAAAATGTGTTGAGACTTAGAAGCTGCTTTAACATACTATTTAATCACCAAGAATTATCAACCTTTCAGAAGACAAGGGTAGATAGATGGGGATGGTAACTGCTTCATCCAGTTTTGAACTGCCATTGTATGCGTGCCAGACCTTAACTGCAGTCTGCTAGTCAGCTGCTAATATTTTATACTTTTCCAGTATGGGGTGAGCTAGTTGAGTTTTACTGTTAGTAGTTAGCCATGTCTTATCCATGCTGGGAGAGCTCAGATACGTCCCATAATTTGTCCTTTCTAGCAGTGGCTAACTGCCAACATTTCTTTATTGTTTAGGTAGGGTAACCCTGGAAGTTTCGCTCTCCATGGGAACGTATAATGAAATCTCAGACTCTGAAGATGTGTAAGAATCACTCTGGCAGGGACTAAAACAGCAAGTGAAATAAAATCTATTTTAATGTGTACAAAAGTCTCATTTCTGGCTTGGTTTGGTCTCCTTTAGCATTGATCAAATATTTCCAAATAAATATTCTATTTATCCATCCAAATAAATAGAATACACCATGGCTAATAGAAATTGAACTGGGGACATCTCTTGAAAAAGGGCCGTGGCATTATTTGGTCCCTAAGCGAAGTTTTGGAACACATTCTGAATCTTGGGATTTCTCCTGCAAGCCTGTATTTACTGTGGAAAAAAACCCTGGCATTTAACCAGACCTCATTGTTGTTACTGTCCACAAAGAGGAGGAGGTTAAATGGACAGATTGTACGGACAGATCCGCCTCTCAAACTTAGGGCACATACTTGTGAAGCTTTGCTAGTGTGACTGCTTAGTTTATGGCTACAGAATTTTAGATGGTAGTTTAAATCAATGTGAGTATACATTCCCATGTGGGTCGTTGTATTTATGGTATGTTAATTCACCTCAGGTATAATAATCAGAAGTAAATAAATAATCAAAATGAGTACTAAAGTTGTTTTGCATTCAAAATTCTCTGAAGTTAAGTATATTCATGATAAAACGTCATAGTTTGTCTTGTTGTTTTCGCACACTTGAGTTCATGATGGGTAGATTTCTGCTATGATTTTTTCCAGCACTTATTCTAGTCTGTTATTGGATGACTGGAACCAGGCCTCTTCTACTTTACGGACTGGTTTCAGTTGTAATCAGAATTTCCATTTAGATGACTCTGAGGGTTTTTCCCTCTCCTCCTCATATTTTTTTTTCTTTTTTTTCTGTTTTTTAGCTGATGAAGAAGCCCCAGATTATGGATCTGGTATTCGACAGTCAGGCACAGCTAAAATTTCATTTGACAATGAATATTTTGATAAGGTAAGAAGTCTTAAAATTGTGTTCAGTTTCTTTGAGTGCAGTAGTTTGTGCTTCTAAATAAATAAGTAATGCGCGGGGAAGAAGGGGAAATCAGAAACTGCAGGAGTCTGTTACATGCAACTTCATTTAATTTTTCAGAGTGATTTTTCTTCTGTTGCGATGACTCGGTCTGGACTGTCATTGGAAGAATTAAGAATTGTGGAAGGGCAAGGACAGAATTCAGAGGTTACCACTCCTCCAGAGGAGATCAACAGAATGAATGAGCTAGGTAAGGAAGAAAGATGTAGTAGTTTTGGAGAACTTAAGGGAAATCTGGGACACTTTCAGTCAGTGATAGAAAGGGGTTCTGAGTGTCCTTCAAGAATACGATAGGTAGGGAGAGGTGTAACTGATGGGTTGCATGTGATAGATGCTGGGGTTACTCATTTGAAGAACTGCAGAAAAACTGTTGCCAAGTATTTGGAGCTTTTGATTATCAGCAAATAATTTGGGCTCAAAAGAAAAAGTGTGATGGGACTAAACTGTTGCCTGGAGGAATATTTTAAGAAAAGAAAGGAGAAAAAAAAGAAAAAAGCGATTTCATGTGGGATGTTTGTTTCTCCCTAAGACTTGAAGTCAGCCACTTTGGATGGAAAAATGACGATGGAAGGATTCACTGAGGAAATTGGTGATCACTTGAAACTGGGTAGCGTGTTTACCTTCCGTGTGACAGTGCTACAGGCCAGCGGCATCCTTCCTGAATATGCAGATATTTTCTGCCAGTTCAAGTAAGAATTTGTCCTTATTTACATTAGGCAATGAATGCTTTGATAGAGAGTGCAAATAATAGCGGGCGATGGAGGGTCTGATTGAGAGCTTTTCCAATCAGTGGCAGTGTGGTATAGCAGAGAGAAACACCTTGTCAGTTACTGGAATTCCTGTTACGAGCAGTACCCGCTTTGTGTTAGCGTGGTGTTAAGGAATAAAGTTTTGCAGAAAGGAATTATAGAATCATAGAATCATAGAATCATTGAGGTTGGAAAAGACCTCTAAGATCATCGAGTCCAACCGTCAACCCAACAACACCATGCCCACTAAACCATGTCCCTAAGCGCCTCATCTACACGTCTTTTAAATACCTCCAGGGATGGGGACTCCACCACTTCCCTGGGCAGCCTGTTCCAATGTTTCACCACTCTTTCAGTAAAGAAATTTTTCCTCACGTCCAATCTAAACCTCCCCTGCCGCAACTTGAGGCCATTTCTTCTCGTCCTATCACTTGTTACTTCGGAGAAAAGACCAACACCCACCTCACTACAACCTCCTTTCAGGTAGTTGTAGAGAGCGATGAGGTCTGCCCTCAGCCTCCTTTTCTCCAGGCTAAACAGCCCCAGTTCCCTCAGCCGCTCCTCATCAGACTTGTTCTCCAGACCCCTCACCAGCCTCGTTGCCCTTCTCTGGACACGCTCCAGCACCTCGACGTCCTTCTTGTAGTGAGGGGCCCAAAACTGAACACAGTATTCGAGGTGCGGCCTCACCAGTGCCGAGTACAGGGGCACGATCACTTCCCTGCTCCTGCTGGCCACACTATTTCTGATACAGGCCAGGATGCCATTGGCCTTCTTGGCCGCCTGGGCACACTGCCGGCTCATGTTCAGCCGGCTGAGCCGGCTGAATTAAGAATCAGAGTGGACTGTTAAGTTACTAGTTATAGATATCTTAAGTTTTTGCTTGATAATGGCTTTTAATGTGAAAAATACAATATTAGATTGTACATATGCACAATTATAATGAAAGCTATATGACCCTTGAGTAAATCAGTAGCTCTCAAGTGAAAGTGTCCTGTGGCTTAGTTTCTTAAGAAAGAGAACGAAAAATGGGAGTAATAAAGACACAAAACAAGTACAGGAATTGTGGTCCCAAAGACTAGGGTATTCCTAGCTTTAGGCCATCACTCAACTCCCTGGAAAGTTCTAGCAGAATAAATTTATGGGTTTCTTTTCAGTGTTGGGTTCACAGCACAGCAATCTTCACTAAACTGTTCTGGGGTGTTTTATTTTTGGTTTGGTTTTTTTGGTTGTTTTTTAAAGCTTTTTACATCGGCATGATGAAGCTTTCTCAACAGAACCTCTCAAAAACAATGGTCGAGGGACTCCCCTTGGGTTTTACCATGTTCAGAACGTAAGTAAAACTTTATATGAATAGTAAGTGCCTGTTTTAGCACTGGGAGTTGTGTGTATCCTTCTTGTTAAACTCATGAGACGTGTATGGGAAAGTGGGGCAAGGGGAATTATTAAGAACAGACAGTAGGAGGAGCGATCAGATGAATGATGTAATCCCCAATGGAGAAGAAAATACAGAATGATTCTGTGTGGCAGATTTAACTTCTGTTTCACCTCTACTTCCTGCCTTTGAATTCTCTGTTTCCTTTCCAGAATGTTCGATGAAAGCAGTCTAGAATTCAGGAAATAAAATATATGTGAATAGCAGTGCTCATGATCTCAGATGAACTGAATGTATTTATTTTTATGAACTGTGTAATCCTTTGGTTACATGTAGCCTCCTCTTCTCCTACTTAAAATGCCTGATATTGAGGCTTTCATTTTCTCCTTTATCGGAGAGTAGAATTAATGCCTAAACCAAAAAGGAGTGCAATTGCTTTTACTGTGAGTGGCGCTAAACCGTATGAAAAATACAGAGTCCTAAAATTCACACTTATAAGATTTCCTTTTTGCATGTCTCATTTTCTTTCCTTACTTTGCCTAATAGATTGCTGTGGAAGTGACGGAATCATTTGTGGAGTACATCAAAACAAAGCCTATTGTGTTTGAAGTCTTTGGACATTATCAGCAGCATCCTCTCCATCTGCAAGGACAGGATCTCAACAGGTATTGTTCACTATTCTGGCATAAAGGCTGTTTGTGATCATGCTCAGGTTAGCTCTGCAGTTCAGGCAGTACTTTTTCATACTCCTGAAATTACATAGCAACATGCTCACGAGTAGGATTCCTGACTGATGTAAGAGTGCTGGCAGAGGCCTATTTACCCAGTGTAGTATGTTGTTTTTTTAGTGAGTAATGGAATTGTTCTACCGGCTCAAACATGGAAAGCTGTTTTGCCAATACAGCTGCATCCACCCTACAAACACTGTGGTGGTAGAATATTGTACTCAGAACTTCAGTGGTGATCTCACTGAGTTCTGGGTAAACCGTAACAGTGCTCCAAGATGCAGCGTTCCCTCAGGGCAAGTGGCCTGATGCATAAAGATAGGATGACAACAGAAGAGAGAGGAGATTAGGGGGAAAACAAAAGGCACTCAACCTTTTGACATACTAGTGCCAAAGTTGCTGAGCATTTGAATTTTTGGAATCAGGGAAAGGACCCCTAGTCCTGCTATCTTCATAGCCTAAGGGAAGAGGCTATTGTCTGGATTGCTTGGCCTGGTTAGCCCTCCTACTGAAGGCAGCAGCTGCAAAGAGGAAGCACGTGCTGGTTTTAAGAGGAAATGCCAGCTGAGGCTTGTTCCTTTTCCTTAAGTTATTTTGGGAAATGTCTGTTACCTACTTAAATTTTCAGTGCAGAATGGGGGTAGAGCAGTTGGACATCATAATTAATCCTAGCTGTCAGTAAAAAAAATAAATATATAAGTTAGAATAGAAAAAGAACATAGGTTAGCCTGAGAAGTGTGCTGAGTCCACTTGTTTTCCTGACAGGTGATATTTACCTGTCTTCATGGGATTGTGAGGACATTTTTAGAGACAAAAATGGGTGGAAGGACTGTACTGGGGGTGTATGTGTATACACATGTATACACATGTGTATACATACATGCATGTGTGTGTATCTGTATATATTTTTTATGTTTAGCTGACTCTATATTGATAACTCCTTTCATTTCTGTATAGCCCTCCACAGCCTTCTCGAAGATTCTTTCCTCCCCCTATGCCACTCTCAAAGCCAGGTGAGAACAGTTCTCTAATTCTGTACACCACATGTCTGCTACTGAAAATGAAGGTTGTAGTGTACTCCTAAGCTATTCAGGACACCAAGAAATATAATGGAGTGAATGTTGCAAAGGGCATTGGATCTATCTTTGCTGGCTATCTTCCTTTTTATGTGTTCTTTTCAACCCCCTCTTGCAGGAAGTGCTTCTTGGTTCATTAAAGGGTAGAATTTCATTCCTGAGGTGTTAATCGTATTCCATGAGATCTGGCTACGGCTCTTTATGTGCTTACTGAGCACTTGACTGGAAATTTGCTTATTCATTAACTGCTTCATCTTTTTGCTCTCTAACATCCTTGTTTAGTGAGTCAGTCTTGTTGAAATGACCCTTGGTTTTCTTTGCTTAATTGTAATAATGCATGCTGAACTCTTCTGTGGTTTTTTTCCATTTCACCTTTTATTTCCTACTTCTCCAGCTTTCTCTCACCTGCATATTTCTACCATCCTTTTTTTTGTGTGTGTTCCATTCCCTTTGCAGACCATGAAAGAAAAATTGAGTTGATTAGGTATCTTATGTCTGGCTATGTAAACGTGCATGTGCTGAACACGCTATCCGAGCATGCCAACGTGCTTGCGTCCTCTGCTGTGGCTGCTTTCCAGGATGGAGCTGACCAGCTGCCACCTTTTCTCTTTCTGCCTGTTCCCAGTTGTCAGAGTGAGCGGGCTCCTAAACGAGATGGTTAGTAGCCAAACTTGATCTATGGTAGATGTAGAAGTAGTTCCAAAACATGCTTCAAAATTCCTTTTTTTTTCTTATCTTTATCATGTACTATTCTTGGGACCAGAAACTGTCACGGTTGCGGTCATGGAAGGATGATGCTGTGCTTAAGTTTAGGGCTATTCTAGAGAGAACCATATAGAGAGTCTATAAACTCCAGTGTGCTAGGTATCACAGATTTTTCTGCGTCACTGGATCTATTCCCTGAAACTTCCTGGACATCTTTTTTCTTTTTTTTTTTTTTTTTTGTGTGTGTGTGTTCCGTACATAGTTTTGTGAGATTGGGATGAGAGATACTGCATATGAAAAAATAGCTAGCTGTAGAAGAAATGTTCTGCTGTGTTCTATATAGGTTTCCTTTTTGCTCATCTTCTTTTTTTGCCACTGACAGTGCTGTTCCTCACTTACATTTGTATTCTGTTTTATTACCAAAAAAAAAAAAAGATGACATGCTGGTTATTAATTATGCCAGTGCAAGTCCATGAGAACTTCTAGAATCAGCTTTCATGTTTAGTTAAATGTGTCTGTTGCTTTTCTCTTCTGGTGCTTTTGAGTTTCTCTGCTTAGCAGTAGACTTGAGTGACTTGTGTGTTTGATGTTCCTCTTGCTATCAACAGCATTGAGTCCAGCTGTAATGAGTTCATGTGCAGCTACATGATTATGATGGGTACAAGAGAGTGACTACCCTAAGTAATGAATGGGAAGAGTAAATGATGACACTGAAGCTTGCTACCCAGCATGATGGACTTGTAGTGCTGTAAATAACTGATTCTTGTAAAATCTGTCCCTCTGAGATAGCTGCTATTTTACGCAGAAAAGAAACAGAATTCACATTTTGTTTTTCAAAAGAGAATACACAGGCACACCTATAAGGACCTTTTCTTAACTGGGGACTGTTATGCCCTTCCAGTGCATGGGAAATTAAGTCATGGTGGAAGCTGAAGGATACACAAAGGTGTGACAATAGGAGAACCTAATGAACACTTAAGCAAGGGAAGAATGGGGTTTGAGAGGCTAGAAGGGAGAATAATTATTTGGCTTAATAAAAGCAATGAGGTTAGTATGTGAAAGGAGAAAAAATAGAAAACAATTGCAGAGTTACAAAAATACCTGTCAGAGTACACAGGAACTAAGCTTTAAAAGCTTTTTAAATTTTAAATTTAATTTAAAAAATGTTCCCATTTACAATAATGAAATGAGTGAGCAGATAAGAGAAGTCATGTAATGATAGCTAAAAGGTGTGGTGTAAGTATGTGTGAAGGAATATCAGGTTATTTCTAGAATTTCAGTTATCCCGCTATTTTCTTAACATGGTTTATCCCTACATTTGTATGAAAGGAATTAGAGAGGATCTGGCCAGTAGTAATCGCTAATACCAAAACATAAGGAGCCTAGAACCATAGTTTGGCAGGGTTACGGCTCTGGAATAAATCTTGTTCAGCCTTTTTACATACACATTCTCTTACCTAAACTGGTACAGGAGACTAGCAATTTGTAACATGAAGAAGTGAAGAATGAAGTTTTAAGTTCTTGTTTTTGTTTTTTTTTTTTCTTCTTACGTGGGGAAGGCGAAATGTACTTTATGGGTGAGTAAAGTTGCAGATGAACAGACCTAAGCCATTCGAAATCACAAACTGTTAACCCATAAAGTAACTGATGCACATTTGAGGAAACTCTCTTTCTGTGGATCTAGAGAGACTGCATATTTTTACAAGCTTTTTGGATACATTTTTGTTTTGTTATTTAACTTTTTTTTATAATCTAGTAACTCAGATTTAAAAACCAATGCTTTGAGAAATAATGATTGCTGTAAGCAACTTCATTTTTATGGAAAAAGATGTGGTCTGCATATGTACATAGAATACATAGGATCACTGAAATGACATGTTTCTGTGAGCCCTAGGGTAAGCTTTACTTGTTCAGTCTTTGTAAACCATTCTTTTCTTTTTTTTCTTTAAGTGCCAGCTACAAAGCTAAATACTATGAGCAAACCCAGCTTGGGCCAGAGTGTGAGCAAATATGACCTCCTTGTATGGTTTGAGATCAGCGAATTGGAGCCAACAGGGGAGTAAGTCCTGTATTAATCTTTTATGTTTTAAGAACAGTGGTTTATGGGAGTTTGATTTTTTTACCCTTTGTTCTGTTCAGACAAGGTTGATGTTTAGCAATCATTATTGGGTGGTGGCTTGGCTTATGTCAGCCTGGTGTCTGGCTGGTTTGTAGTGATTGGGTGTAAATTCTGCTGGCATTCGTTGTCCCCATTGGAAAGGACTGAAGAGATAGAATGACATTCTTTCACACTTGCAGTAATCCTTCCACTTTGAAAGCCCATGCACACCAGCTGAACAGGTGCTGGGAAAACTTATCCTGTGTAGGCCATGAGTTTAGATTTTTTGGGTCACTAGAGACTTTATGCTCCAGAAGTCATCTAGCAGGCCCTATTTTATGTTCACCTTTGCTGCAGAGAAGGTTTTCCCCTGACAGGTCTGCAGGGATTATGTTGAGAAGCGAGTTCCACGGAGTTTTCCAGAAGTACTGGAAGTACAGTATATGATACTTCCGTATTTCTGTGGTCCAATAGAGTCCAGTCTGAGAGTCAGTAGAAACACTCTTATTTCTTCAGATACTATACGGAGAGGTAACTGTTGGCAGCAGAATACAGAGTAAAGTTGCTGTGCTAGTATATCTTTCCTGCCTGTTGATTTCACTGTCTCACACAGGTATATTCCTGCTATTGTGGATCACACTGGAGGCCTGCCCTGTCAGGGGACGTTCCTGCTTCACCAGGTACTAATGAAGGCTGTAGAACTGCAAGTTTCGTCTCTGAGGGGGGTTAGAATGCTAATGACTGGATTTTACCTCTTTCATGTCTTCTCCTTTCCCACACAGCTGTCTAATGATAGCTGTAGGGTCAGTCATCTTTCAGTCTGTACTTAGTCTGTTAGCTTTAGGCTACGAGGAGAGTATGTTTGGCCCCTAGTATATTGCTGTTTCCTTTGCTTATCAGTGTGCATCCCACTCATGAAAGATGAAAGCCTTTTAAAAAGCAGGAACCTTTGGGACCAGATTTGTGCCTTCAGTGCTCTAACATCTCTACCAAGGACACGGAAGGATCATGTGGACTCAACTTTCATTGGTTCTCTCTCACTGCATGTGGCTATAAGACAGACCTACACAATGACCATGTCTCAGTGCATTTTAAATGCCTGTAGTTAATCACAAACGCTAATGTAATAATCCTTAATAATAATTTGTCTTTAGCTAGATTCTAAAGATAATCCTAGTTAAATATTGTTTATAGGTTTGTTATGTTTTTTCTACTCTCAAATTCTCAGTTCCTTTTCATAGTTTACCTGTGACTTGCATTTCCTCCCTTTCTTAAAATGATAGGAACAGTTCTTCTAGCTTAGGAATAATGGTCATACTCCAATAATTTCCTTAAAAAAAAAAAAAAAAGTTACTCAGTTTTGGATTTACTTGTGGCTTCATCAGTTACTTCCAGTTCAAACCAGAGTAATTCTACCCTCTGTAATTCCATTGCCAAATCCACAATATAGGCAAACATCTTTCAACTTCTTTTGAAACAGTTACACAAAGCACCTTCTCCCTGCATAGTTATCTTCTTCATTTGGAAGAGTGGAATCTGTTGAAGCCAACACCTGGGGAATTTTTCTTTTTCAGATGTGGTGTTTATTTCTGTTCTACAATTTTACCTTCTTCCCAGCTATTACAGAGTTTTATTCTATTCTGACTTGTAACAGATACATGTGACAAAGGAGGAGAATATCTGCATGAGTAGTTGCTATTTTCTAATAACTTCTTTTGGTAGATACACTTCTTCTGGTACATACACTTTAATATAACATATAAGTATATAAGCACACATTACCCAAGTATTTGCTTGTTTTTGTGGTCCACTCTGATATATCCCAGGGATCGTACCTATCTTCTCTGAGAGCATAGCAACAATTTCAGGACTATTTTAGGTTAAAAACCTCTGCCTTTGTGGAGTGAGGAGGGAGAAGTGTAATTTCTGTTACATATAAGAATATAGTGTTCCTCTTACTTTAATTTTAGGGCCCTGAAACACATAGGTGTTTGGTCACAGTTACAGACTAATTTAAATGATCTTATTTGCTTCATTTTTGCAGTATAAGTGCAGAATAGATGATGTTAGTGTGCGTGTATGTGAATACTTCACCAGTGTTTTGTTTTTGAACTCTACCAGGGAATCCAGCGTAGAATCACAGTCACCATTATCCATGAGAAGGGCAGTGAGTTGCACTGGAAAGATGTGCGAGAGCTGGTTGTTGGTGAGTATATTGTTTTCCATGTTGCTATGTGTCGTGGTTTAACCTCAGCCGGCAACTAAGCACCACGCAGCCGCTCGCTCACTCCCCCCCGGTGGGATGGGGGAGAGAATCGGAAGGGTAAAAGTGAGAAAACTCATGGGTTGAGATAAAGACAGTTTAATAGGTAAAGCAAAAGCCACACACGCAAGCAAAGCAAAACAAGGAATTCATTCACTACTTCCCATGGGCAGGCAGGTGTTCAGCCATCTCCAGGAAAGCAGGGCTCCATCACGCGTAACGGTTACTTGGGAAGACAAACGCCATCACTCCAAACGTCCCCCCCTTCCTTCTTCTTCCCCCAGCTTTATATACTGAGCATGACGTCACATGGTATGGAATATCCCTTTGGCCAGTTTCGGTCAGCTGTCCTGGCTGTGCCCCCTCCCAGCTTCTTGTGCACCTCCAGCCTGTTCAGTCAGTAGAGCATGGGAAGCTGAAAAGTCCTTGACTAGTGTAAACACTACCTAGCAACAACTAAAACATCGGTGTGTTATCAACATTGTTCTCACCCTAAATCCAAAACACAGCACTGTACCAGCTACTAGGAAGGAAATTAACTCTATCCCTGCTGAAACCAGGACACTATGTAAGGAAGAAAAAGTACTAATGGTAATTTCTCTTTATATCAGATTCTGTCATCTTTATGAGTATTGGCTGTAAGAGGAGGATTTTGAAAAAGATCCAGAGGAAAAACTTAAGTTTTGCAGCTTCCACTTACAGCTGCTTGTTAATCACATAGTCTGAAATGATATTTGGGAAAACAAATTCCTTCTGTGTTTCAGGTTTAGTTTTAATTGATTCCCCCTCCTACCCTTTTTAGGACGTGTAAGAAATAAAGCAGAGGTAGATGAAGCTGCTGTGGATGCTATTCTGTCTTTGAATATTATCTCTGCAAAATACCTGAAGTCCTCTCACAGCTCCAGTAGGTAAGTGAATAAAGTGAGCGCTCTGGCAGAAATCTAAAATTCCTTTGACCTCTGAGATATTGGCAGCATGTTTGGAAAGCTGGGAATGTTGATAATTATTAAATGCAGAATTCCATGGGCACAGGGCACACAGATAGAGAATGAGGATTACCATAAATTCTTGCTAAAGCTGAAGTCCATTGGTCTACACGGAGGATTTCTTGACAATGCACTGGAATTACTTTCCATTTGTAAGCACCATAAAGGGAGGATGGAAAGGAACAGCTTGAGGGAGTCTCAGAATTTAACCAGGAACTTTTAAACTGACATCAAGGTTTGTTGCTAGAATACAGCATTGAAGTTCAAGGGCAAACTTGGGCGATATATTTATGGATGTGTACATACCTATATTATTCCTGGAACAAGCGTGTGACAATTTAAGCAAGAGCCATGCTTTGTAAATTAAACTTCATAATTTGTGGATTTATACAGATGTATCGCAAATTGACCCCAGTTCTAATAAGGGGGTGTCTGTTCCATGTAACTGCAGTCATTTGGACAACAGCAGGGCCCCTGTCTGAGAAGTTTCTGGCTGCGTGTGTCTCCTCATTAGGGTGCATTGCTGTAAAGATCAGTCAGACTCCACATTGTTTTGCTTCGGTGTCTGCAACAAGGGGCAGTGAAGCAGAATGCTGTGTTGCCGGCACAGCCTCTCCCTACTCTGACATCAGCCAAGTCATTTGACCACTCCGTGGCTCTGTTTAGCTGGTGCAAAGCAGGAATATCTCTGAAATTTAACTCTGAATAAGTGTTTCTGGAGGGGAGGGGGTTGTTGTGGAGCCCATCTCCACTGCAGCTTCTGAATGCTGGAGGCGGTATCCTTCTAGGCGCTGAAATGGCTTCTTCCTTCTCCATTAGAGGCTTGGACTTTGAAATACCACTGCGATGATAAAGGTGGATTCAGGACACTGCTCCTACCAGCTGAATGTCTTCCTGCCACCTAGTGCCTGTAAATGCACACAGTGATGGTTTTTTTTAGCAGTTATTCTTTGCCTCCTACTGAGAAGTGGGTATTTTACTTTTAGTGTGTTTGAATTACACTAAATTGCATCAGTGTAACTGGAACATAAGGGGACTGTTGCTAGTTTCCAGTCTGATACTATTGGATTTGCAGTTGGAAAGCCCTATACTCTGTTCTCTAGCAATTTCAAGAAATTCCTATATAGCTTTGTAGTTTTCTATTAGGTGGGCTGCTTGGATGAAGGATGAGTGTGAGTGAAGTGAAGCTGTTGACCATCTCTTACCAAAATGCCAAGGCTTAAGTTGTGGGATGAGTGCATGGCAGGGGGATGGAGCAGGATTGAAGCCCTGCTAAGGGATATGTCTTATGTTTGCTCGTTGTCTGCAAACTTGTTTTCTGGTTGTGGTTTGTTGTGTTGGGTGTTTTTTTGTTGTTTTTTTTTTGTTTTTTTAAGCCCACTTGTTCTGTTCCTCCAAGCTGTTGTTTTTCTGTTCTGCTTTTGGCTGCACTAACTGAAGCTCTTTCTATGTTTTTACAGGCTCTTTCTTGATAAGGATATGCCTAGGTATTTTCTGTTTGCTTCCTTTGTACATAAAGATTCTTGAAAATAGAATGCTTTATGTCCCGTTTGTATTGCTGCCACTTCCCTTTTAGCTTTTACTGAATTCTGTTAGCACGCCTCCTAGCTCTTCCAGAAGTAGTATACCTCCTCCTCCTTTGTGTCAGGGGTTTATTCAGGTACAATTCAGAGGGAGACTTGTGAAGGTGAACTTTCCTTCACATGTAAGAGATAGCTTCCTTCATTCAGTCTTTCTGATTCTCAAAATGTGCCATCAGAATATAGTCCCTGTTTGTAGTCCTTGCTATTTTCTTCCTTTGTTCTGTATCAAAGAACTAAATTTGGAATTTCTTACTGTCTCTGACTCTGTAATGCTTGCCATGTTTGAAGTACCAAGTCAAGGACTGAATGATTAGGTTACTTGAAATTCCAGCTCAGAATTGCACTGAACAAAAAGCAGTGGCTGCCATGTGACTGGCATTCAACCTGTGTTCTTAGGTTGGATTTGCATCTGAAATTTAACCATGTGGTTGCTACTTCTTAGTTTACCAGTTGGCAGAGAAGCGAGACATGTAGTAGCTGCTCAGACTGGATTCCTCTTTCACCTTCCAGATTGGATCACAGCCAAGCATGGTGGCTGCACAATCTGGGACAATTTGTACTCTGCTTTCTGTGTTCTGCCTCTTTGAAAAAGAGAAGACTTAAGTCTTCAATGCTCTCAATTCACCACCTTTCACTAATGCTAAAATTCACTTAAAAATCAGTTCTAACTATACATTGCTGCCTTTAACCTCTTTCTCCTGTTTTCCATGCTTTGCTTGTTCTGTGCTCCATTTTCCTCCTTGCACTGTTGGCTATGCTGAAAGAAGTTTGCTCACTTCTGTTTTTTGTCCCCCTCTATAACTATTCTAGCAAGTTCTGGTTTGGACAAGCAAGATTGTGTATATTTAACTTCCTGGCTAGACAAAATCCAGTAGAGTAACTGTCTTGAAGCTTGTCAACTGTCAACTTGGTGTTCATACAAAAATCATCATTTTGCTAAAGAGGGGCATTTAGTTCTGCACTGATGAACATTTACACCTGTGTTCTCTCTTTGTGATGAGAAGTCGTGTTTGGCAAATGGTGCAGAGCTGAATCAGGGGCTAGGTACGCTGGCTTTCCCATCTGTGGAGAACCAGGTTTTACTACTTTTTCTTCCACCCAGATAGTAGATCTGGAGCTTGCTAAAAGTTTAAAAAATTGCTCTCATAACTAAGACATGATGAAAGATTAAAACATAGGGACTCAACACGGATTTGTAAAGGGTTAGAGGACAACCTGTGTTGTTTGCCTAATCTAACTCAAGTAAGGATTATTACATTACAGTGCTTTTAAAGTTACCAATTACTTAGCCTTTAGAATATGTTTCTCTGTAGCATTTTAATAGAAGCAAGACATTTAGAAGTAAATTCTTAAGTATGCTACTTCAAATGCAAACAGTATTTAGCAATATTCTCAAATTATATTACTTGACTGCACAGTTCATGGTGTCTCAATGTATTAGCTCAGAATTGTGTAATTGCTATCAGGAAAAGGGGATTCTTGGGAACTCTATTTGAGATCAGAACTCTTCGTTTCTGGTACGTCTGCTCTTAGGCTGTTTCATGTTTCTTTTTGTTTTGGTTTGGTTTTTGTTATTTCTTCCTTCCACTCCCACCCTGCTTTTTGTCATTTGTCTTTGGTTTAATTTTCTATTTTTCTGAGTTGGCCTTGGGCATCAGTACAGAAGCTCTTTAGAGATATAACTTGTTTTTAAAAAAATAATATACGTGAAGGACTTTCTTGCTTTTAGTACCACATCATTTGGACTCGAAATGGGATGGAAAACCTCAGTGGCAAGGGGATTTGGGAGGGAAATTATATGGAGGTGATGAAGAATTAATACCTTCTTTTTCTGTTACCAGTGTAGAAAACTGCAAAGCGTGCTGTATTACTGAATAAGGGTATAGGACTTCTTTCCAAAGGAACGTACATGAAATCAGTCTCTACCTGTGAGAAAGGAGAAAGCTCATTTCCCTAAGCCCCTGTTAGAGAGGAGAGAGTGTAATGGGGACTTTAGAGTTGATGATTTAGCTGTCCTGTGTATGATGCTGTCTCTCACTTTTTACTTGAACAGATGAACTTTCCTGATTGCTGGGGTAGAACTGTGGGAGCTTCCAGCTCCTGTCTTTCCATGTACCAAATTGAAGAAACTTCTTACAAAAGTTTGTGTTAGATCTGCAAGTTTTTACTTGAAGCTAGTAGGGACATAGAAAGAAGTCTTTATCGCTTGAATATAGGACTTATCCCTACCTATCAGTCATTCTGATTTGCTGTCAGAAGCTGCTGGTTTTATATGACTAAGTATTAGAGGGATCTCTTCTGTTGCTATATGTTAGTCCTGAAATACGGTGTAGAATGAGTGTTGCTTATAAAAAAGAATCTTCCCATGCACTTTGAAGGTCCAGCTGTGCTGAATTGGGCCTGAAGCAACAGAGAGGAATTCTGTCTGTTTAGAAACACTGTTCGTTAGTGCTGAGTTCCCCGTAGTGTTATGACAGCTTTTGTTCTCTTCTGTATTTCCTCTTTTCTCTTTTAAATGACTCTTTTTCATAACAGGCAATCGTCTCTCATGCCACACTATTTGAGGTAGAAGTAATCAATCTTGGGAAAGAAGAGAAGGTCTTTGCTTCAAGTATTTGTTGTCTAAGGCACTGAGGTCAATAGCAGTCATAGTGGATGATGTCAAGAGAGAGATGCTTTACACTGACTGATGAGGGGGATGCAGAGGAACTTTTACTATTGAGCTTTTACTGTATTTTTTTGCAGGACTTTCTATCGGTTTGAAGCAGTTTGGGATAGCTCCTTGCATAACTCCCTTCTTCTCAATCGAGTGACACCATATGGAGAGAAGATATATATGACCCTTTCTGCTTACCTGGAGGTAAGAGACCTGTGCCTTCCTTTTTGCTTGTGACTCAAGTGATAACTATTTGAGACAGCAGACAGTGTGTACCCGAGACAAATACTTACTGGACTAAGTGATTTTTCAATTCTGAAGCCGGTGAAAGTCTCTATTCATTTTCTGAGAACAGGGTGGAAAAACTTACTCACAGTTAACATCTTGATGTCAAGGTATTACTGCCTTGCAACCAATGTGAAGTGAAACTGGTGATCTCTTATCTTTTGTGCCTCATTTTATCTATCTTTGTATCCGAAAATCCATTGAAATCAGTGAACGTTGCTATGTAAGTACTACTAGTGTTACGAACACTGGCCTAGCTCTTGGCTTTGCGTGCAAGACACTGTTGTTTTGTGTAGTACAATTGTTTCACCCACAAGATGCATGAAGAAAGTTGACGGTTCTCTTTCACAGAAACATACGAAAACCCTTCACCAAAGACCCAAACAAGAACAAATTTCAAAAAGCTGTCCCACTAAAAGAGGGAAGCAGTATCACTTGGCATAGTTGTCTGCAGCCACTCATTCATTACTGTTTTTTCTCATAGCTTGACCACTGCATCCAGCCTGCTGTTATAACAAAGGATGTTTGTATGGTCTTTTACTCACGAGATGCCAAGATCTCGCCACCACGATCGCTACGCAATCTCTTTGGCAGTGGTTATTCCAAATCTCCAGATTCGTAAGTTCAGTTACTAATTTTGGTATCGATGTCTTATGTCAGCATTTGCTTTTTCTCTTAGAGGGCATGGGGAGAATGTAGCTTAGTTTTTCTTTATTTCTTCTTTGAAAGTCTATCTAGTTATAGTTCTCCAGTCTGGTTTTGAACATTCTTTCTTGCTTGCATTTATTTCAGTGAAACTCTGATGGCTTCTCTCTTTACTGACCCCTTTTCCAGCCTTCTGACTGAACAGTTGGGAAGAGAGATCCATTTTTCAAGCTTGCACATAGATTACCCTGATCCTGACCTGGAATTTACTGCAGCAGCTGCTCTCTGACTCTACTGGGGGGTGGGGGGGAACATGGGGGAAATGCCACTTTTAGAGGTCTTGCAGTCTCTCCTGGCTATTTTATGTCAAGGTTAGAATTCAGATGTAGTTCTAATGAACAACTATACTTAAACTCCTAATTTGGGGACCACTTAACTAAAGCTAACGCACTTTATTTCTGAAGATAATAGGGTTTGGTTTTTTCCTCTGTTTTCTTGTGAACAGCAATCGAGTAACCGGGATCTATGAACTAAGTTTATGCAAAATGGCAGACACAGGAAGTCCAGGTAAGCAGTGACTGGGTGTTCAAGCGATAAAGATGCTGTAAACTGAAATATTGCAGAAAATTTTGTAGGCAGAACAGAGTAAACACTTCTGTCCTGATGGGAAGCAGTTCCTGTGTTTCACAAGAGCGATGGAACATTGCTATTCCATAAAAAACTTATGCAGGCTTTTAATTTTGACTTGGGTCTGTGTTTGCCATTGGTGAACCAAGGATTCACTGAAAACTTTACATTTTCTGACATGGGTATATCAGGAAGCTGGGCATGTACATGGATCATAGACTTAGGGGGCATAATACATGGCTCATAACTAACACAGCTGAGACTTGGTTTTGCAGCAATAGAGTTTTCTTTTGGTCTTTTGAAGATATTGCTGATACCTGATGCAAGCTTGATAACTTGGAAGGAATGTAGTTCATGTAGTATCAGCATATTTTTCCTCTAAGACCTAGCAATTGAAGTTCTTGTGTTGAATTAGACTGAACAGGAGTTTGCATTATATTGTGGTCCATAGAAAATATCTGAATGAAGAAAGCTGGACTAAATCAAATCTCTTTGGGATGTGTGATTGCTGTTAATGAAATCATTGCGTTGTATATTTCCAGCCAAACAGCAGAAGCATTGGTTCTTTGCAGATTGGCAATTGGTAAGTGTTTCTTAGTGGCTTCCCTCTGGCTATGTTTTTAACATGTCTTATGTTGTTTTTTACTGCTCAGGAATGCAGAGGAGGAGGAGGAAAGTCCTGGATACATCTGTGGCATATGTGCGAGGAGAAGAGAACCTGGCAGGTTGGAGGCCCAGGGGTGACAGTCTCATTCTAGAGCATCAATGGGAATTGGAGAAACTGGAGCTGCTGCATGAAGTGAGTAAAGAGACAGGGGAAGTGAAAGAAAAAGCACAACTGTACCTTTGAATTTGCCTTTAGTCTACCCACTGTGAGACCACCTGAGCTGAACGGGTTCCCAAATGGGAGTTTGTTCTCAAATTCAAGATTTAAATAAATTCTCCGACAGAGAAGATAAAAAGTGTGTGGCTGGCTGCTGAGGAGAACCTTCAGCTCAGAATCTCAGTGTATTCAGCAAAGGCCAATTCAACTTCTAGTGCCACTGTAAACTCCTCTCCACAGGGAAAATGTTTACTGGTATGAATCTTAAAAGAATGCATAAGAATTCAGTGCCTGTAAAATAGGCAACATCCTGGAGCAGATGATAACTGATTGCTTTTCTTACTAGGTGGAAAAAACCCGACATTTCCTTCTGCTTCGTGAAAAGCTTGGTGACAGCATCCCCAAGTCCCTGAGTGACTCACTGTCTCCCAGTCTGAGCAGTGGAACCCTCAGTACCTCCACCAGCATTTCCTCACAAATTTCGACTACAACATTTGAGAGTGCTGTGACGCCCAGTGAGAGCAGTGGCTATGACTCAGCAGATATAGAGAGCCTGGTGGATCGGGAGAAAGAGCTGGCCACCAAGGTATAACATGAGAAAAGCATCATGGGTCTAAATTGAGGTGCCAAAGATGATTAAAGATTAATGATGAGCTTCTCAGATAGCATGGTGAATATCCAGTATTGTGTGAGTTTCTTTTTAATACGCTCTATAGTGAGATCATCCATCCTCACCAGCCAATGCTGGTGGCTAGGTTTGTGCTATGGCTGTACCTCATTCCCCTTCATTAGTAGTTCTGTAAATGAAACTTTTGAATTTTATCAAAGGAAGTGATTATTCCCCTCTTCTTCTGGGATTTTTCACAGCAGTTTAAAATGTGTTTGTTCTTTCATGAGCTGCCAAGTGTGTCTTGGCAAATTGCCTCTTGTGTTCAAATTTCTCTGAAAATCTAAATGTAAAATTCTTTTCTGTGTGTGGTTTGTTTTTTTCCCCCCATCTTAGTGTCTGCAGCTTCTTACTCATACTTTCAATCGGGAATTTAGCCAGGTGTACAACAGCATCAGTGATTGTAAGGTAAATATTTCATTCAATACAATACACTATATTTGTAGCACAATAGCAATGTATTTGTAGTTTGTGGAATCTGTTAATACTACGAAGAGACAAAACACTTCATATTAATTTTCTTTATTTTCAGTCTGTTGGAAGCATTTGGCTATTCAGCGTCAGGTTCCAAAGACTATTGCAGGAATTAGAAATGGTGTGAACTTGGACTATAGTATAGCTTCTAGTTTATTAGCAGACTGGAAGCGCTCTTCTTATCTTTCCCTACATACACTTTCCCTATGTAAAAGGATAAATTGGCTTTTTAAAAAATTCTGACTGTAGGCACAGGGGACACCAAGTTGCAAACTGGATAGTCTAATATTCTGTTGAGGAAGTCAAGGTGTGAATAATCAGAAGTGTAGGACGTTAATGACAAGCTGTGTCTACAGAAGTGCCATTGTATTTTCACCCCCAGATGGGTTTATGATGGTTGTGTGCAAAAATTTGGCTGTTGAGTAGGGAAATGGCCGATAGAAATACCTTTCTTCTATTATATATTTCTGAGCCTTCTGCGTGCTGGGTGCCACGTTCTAGCCAGGACTGAACACTAGCTACAAAAAAAACCTCCTCTGTAATATTTTGCCTGTATTTGTCCTTGTAGTTGTCGGATATCTCTCCAGTTGGGCGGGACCCATCAGTGTCGAGTTTCAGCAGTGCTACCCTCACACCTTCATCTACCTGCCCTTCTCTGGTGGATTCAAGATGCAATTCAATTGATCAGAAGTAAGTATAGGGTATTAATAGAAAAACATTACTTCTCAGTGCTTCACGAATCTGTCTTTGCTATGTTTTCTGATTTATTTTTTTTCTCCCCCTTTCTTCCTTTTCCCTACTTTCTCTGTATCAGCCCCCTTGCCTTACCTTCTCTAATCACTCTGCAAAATTATTTTTGCCTGTTTTGTTCTTTTGAAGTGTTGGGGTTGGGTTTTTTGTGCTGAAGGAACAGTCAGATACTTGTCATTCCAGTGACCAGTGCATCTTCAGTGTGTAGAGTCCACAAGTTTTTTTCAGAGGTCTGTTAAAAAGACCTACTAACAACAACCCAGAATAAACCAGTTTGGCCAGTAATCCCTGTTTATCTTTCTCAGCTGTATGTATAGAAGATATTTTTGATTAAATTGGGAATAACTACTTGGTGAAAGACGTGATTTGTACCTTCTCAGTTTAACATTCCTGAGAGGAGGAGTGCTGACAAAGTAGTGCATTTTACATCAAACCATAGTAAGACATATGTCTGTGTTGTGACTGTGTTTGGCAAGAGAAACGAGGGAGGAGTAGTGGGGAAACAACTTACTAGCAGTTATTATAAGTCTTATTCCACAGATTTCAAGGGAAATGCTATTTGTTATTGTACAAAAGGATCCCAATGTCATACAAAAAATCTGGACTGGAGGATGAAACTTGTAAGACAGGTTAGGCTGTAGATGCACTTTAAATTCCATTGTCAGATTCAGTTGGTTTGTTGTGATTTACTTTTCTTTCTCCACTTTTTTTTAAAGGACACCAGAAGCAAATTCTCGTGCCTCCAGTCCCTGTCATGAGGTGGAACAGTTCCAGCTAATTCCTACAGTAGAAACTTCCTATCTTGCCAGAGCTGGAAAGAATGAATTCCTAAACCTCGTTCCTGATATTGAGGAAATTAGACCAGGGTATGTTTCCTATTGTAGTGTGATCATGGCTTCCTGAGAGCTGTCACAAGGGCTTTCTGAGATTTGTAGTTTCTTTGACCCATTTGAGGAAGGTAAATGAAACAGGTGATAGCAGAACTGCAGAGTTCTGTATGATGGAGGCAGGATTGACGAGAGTCGTGTTGACATTTGATTTCTGCAGCGGTCATTCCCTGCATCTACTTAATGAACAGGATTTCCAGTGGCTTAAATATAATGTCTGTTATCATCAAAACCATGGCTGAATTTTACTGAAGTAGAGATCTTTGTGGGTCCTTCATTCTGTCAGACTTTTGCACAGTTCTTGAAGACAAAATTCAGCTTGCTATAGAAGAACTTTTTCATAATACTGTTGCAGACAAAACGTATAAGGACCAAGTGTCTTTTACGGTGTTTTGCAGTTAATAGGGATACTCAGTAGGTGTCTTATTTAGGGGAAAATGTATTCCTGTTTATCTGTGGGTTTGGTTTTGTTTGTTTGTTTCCAGCTCTGTGGTCTCAAAGAAAGGATACCTCCACTTCAAGGAGCCACTCTCCAGCTCCTGGGCCAAGCACTTTGTGGTGGTTCGCCGTCCCTACGTTTTTATTTACAACAGTGACAAAGATCCTGTAGAAAGAGGAATCATAAACTTATCCACAGCTCAGGTGGAATACAGTGAGGATCAACAAGCAATGGTAAAGGTCAGTCTGAGAGCTATTGTTTGTTTACCCATAGAGCAGGAACATTACAGGTAGTAGTGCATCCATACCATCCTGTGTGTCATCTCTGCTCCGAGGAAAATGCATCTATGTCTTGGAGCAATGTCTGGCATCTGATGATTCTGCCCACAAAGTTCCCAGTTTGTTCAGGGCTGCTTATGTTTTGGACACAGTTGTACAAGAGATTGAAAATGACTGCTGTTATGCATCATATTTTGTTTAATGAGCATGTGTTGGTACCGTGATGCTGTGTGTTTGGTTTTTGTAGTTTCATTTGTGTGGTGTTTGGGGGTTGTGTGATTTGGTTTTTTGTTTAAAAAAAACCAAAACCAACACACACAAACATCCTTCAAGGAATCAAATTAACTTTACTAGTCCACCTCAGCAGCTTTTAAAGTCCACACTCATGAGTTAAAACTATATTTTGTAGATGTCCTATTTGACTGACTAATAATATCCTGGAAATGACCAGTGAAACTTAAATGAAAGACCTTAGGTCTTGTGTTTTTTAGGAGTGTGACATAGCAAACTGTTCCTCAGAGAAGCGGTGTGTATCAGCTTCTGTGCTTGTAGACTTCAGTATTTTAAATTGTCCTTAATATTCCAGACACCCAACACATTTGGCGTATGCACAAAGCATCGTGGGGTCCTGCTCCAGGCCATCAATGACAAAGACATGAATGACTGGTTATATGCCTTCAATCCACTTCTTGCTGGCACAATACGGTAAGAGGCAGTTCTTGGGCAGACAATGCTGCAGGAGGCAGATAATTTGTCACAGAATTTAATCTTGTTCTGAAGAATTTGACAAGATGGGTGAACTGAAGGAGGGAGGAGAGTGGGCAACAAAAAAACCCCAAAAACAAACAAGCCCTGTATTTCAGGAAATGCAGCGGCTGTTGCTTTGGCTTGTGACATTCTTGACAGATGTATTCAGTTTGAACATGTGTGGTATGCTTCATGCAATAGTACATTTGGAGGCCACAAAATGGTTTCCTTGCATTGGTATTTTACAAATTTATAAAGCTTCTTATTGCCTCTGTGCAGGCGGGTCTGGACTGCCTTTTCATTCTCTTGATTGTGAGCTAAAGCAGAAATTTCATTTCCTTCCCTTTTTTGAACTTCTCTAGAAGCCTTCCCTTTAGCACAGGTCACAGACATCCCCTGCTTGCTGGAGAGATCTTGCTACGCTACAGTAGCTCTTCTTTTCAGTAAAAAAAAAAAAAAAACAAAAAACAAAAAACTAAGCTATTACTGTACAGCATCAAATAATTTCCTAACAGTGCAGTCCTTGAAAGATCCCGTCTTCCTTTAAAGGAGCACAGCAGAAGAGTGAGAAGTCTTTCTCATTATAGCCCTTGATACATTTTACTTTCTAAACATGTGGAGTAAACTAGGACTATATGAAAGGATTTAAAAAAAAGGGTGGACGAACTGTGGGGAGGGAAGAAAAATAAACTTCCAGAATTCAACAAATACTTTTTTTTACTTTCTTGCGCAGGTCAAAACTGGCTCGAAGACGCACGGGCCAGCTGAAGTACTGAGTCCATGTAATGTTCTCATCTGTTCTCCCTAACTCACCTTCTGATAGATAGTGTTACCTCTCATTTTCTCTTTGTGATTCTTGACGGTTTCTCTTGTATGTAATCCTGTGGCTTAACATCCCCTACCTTCCCAACTTCTTCAGCACATTTTCTAGGTATTCTAACCCTACCTTGTTTCTTTTCATTTGTACCAAGAATCGTACTAGTAGCATGTGGCCAAACAAAAAGAGAAAGAAAAAAAAAAATTCAAAAAAATGGAGTGATTATGCACGACTCTAAAAAGAAAAAAAAAAGTTATTTATTTTTTCTTACAACAATTGTTTTCCCAGTCCAACTGACCTTTTGGTGTCTGTCCCACTGTCCATTGTTGTCTGTCTAGACTGCTGCAGGTTTTTCATTCAATTTGTGACTTGGCAGTAGTCATTGGTTCCCTCAGGACAAAGTTCTGATGCCAGGGAAAGGTAAATTCTTCTATGTAGACATTACCCAGCCGGGAACTTCAATAGCTCCTCAGGCTTTCTGGATCCAGCCGCTAATTTAAACTGTTGAAAGCTGATGTTGGACAAATCTATCTGGGGAGACTGGATTTTGGACTTGGTGCAAGTTTTTGAGTTTCCAGGGTCCAACAGGCTAAGGCATGAGCTGGAAAAAGATAGGGAACAAACCAAGAGGGGCTGGCTAGAGTAATCTGCCTTTAAACTCTTGCTGTGGGGTTGCAGGTGAAGAGTGCTTGGCTTTAACTCTTTCCCAAAACATTAACACTCACTCCTCTGCCTCTGAACTGAGCTGAGGAGACGGAACTTGTGCTGATGTGAGGAAAAACAAACCACATCGCTGAAACATTAGCTATAATCCCTAAAGTTTTAGATGCTCAGCCTCGTATTTGCCAGATGGAGAGTGTTAAGCGGAAATGGAACAGCGTGGTTGTTCCCTAAAGCGCTTTCAGGAGATCACCACAGGAGGGCAGTATCTCCTCTGTCTGCTTTTAGTCCTGACTTCTGAGTTCTGTAGCAACAGTTCTTCACCTCTCTTGGAAGAGATGTACGGTTGTCATTGGTATGTTAGGATAGACTGTCCTACGGCATCATTCTGAAAGACCTGCTTTATGCATGCATTCCTTATCTGTAATACTCAAATAATATCCCATCTGCTCATGGGGAAAGCATCTTCTGTCTACAAAATACTTTCTAGACCTAGCACTTGCAGTATTCTCCAGGGAACAGCAGGACACTTTCAATTCCTTTTGGAATAGCTGTTGAATGTCTCCTAATTTCCCTGCTACAATTTCCATCAGCTAAACCCCCCTAGTTAGTTTTAACTTCAGAATTAGTCCTTCCTGAAGGACAGATCAAGTGGACTCTGGTCCTGGTCAGTGGGGTGTAATAATTGGCTTCTTGGAGATCAGCTGGGTGGTGTTAGTTCTTGACCTACAATGTAAGTTCTCCTTGTGGCCAAAGTTTTGGTCCTTGCCCCAAGAAAGGAAAACAGAATGAATTTCCTTTCTGAGAAGTGAACTCATCTCTCTTAGTTAGGTTTTCAGGGAGGTTGGGGGGGGTGTTTGTTTTCTTTTACTATGTTTCAGACTGCTGTGCTATACTTTCTTGACTTACCTTGCGCACTGATAGGGCTAGCTGTGATCCTGGGGAATGTACAGGAATTCCATCCTGAGGTTCTGACCTCTCAAGGGAGAGGTAAAAGGGTTTTGTTCCACTATTACAGTAGGCACATCTAGGCACACTCCAGCTCAAGAAGGTCATTTTGATTCAGCTCACTCATCAGCAGGTCGTGCCATGCATTGGAAATTCTGTGGCCGAAAGTGTACGTGGGACTGGCATCAGTTGAGCAATATTTTAGCGTTATGGGGTTTTCATTCTTCAGTAAAGTGCAATGAATAATGAGACCTCCTAAAAGCATGGTTGGCAAAGGAGCAGGGAGGTGGAGTCTGACACTTTCTAGGACGTACCTTTATATATTTTGAGATACTACTCAAGCTAAATCATGTGCTCGTGCTATCTCCTATGGTCCTCAGATTTATTTCAGAACTGGAAGCCAGAGTGAGGGAGCATCCTGGGGACCCAGGAGCATGTTTTGTTGTTTTGTGTTTTCTTTTTTTCCTTCTGGTTTTGTCTTGTTTAATTGTGTGTGACTCTTAATACAGTGATGATATTCCTTTCTTATGCAATGGATGATAATGCACTTCCAGTGTGTGGATAAGTAAGACTGCTAGTGCTGCAGGAGGGCTCCCCAAGCTGGAGTTAAGCCGATCTCAAGAATTAGGTTAATTTTAAGCACTAAGTTGTTGCTGCCATCACCGCCGTTTATAATGAAGGTGGAACCAGTTTGAGGAGGAGTAGCGATTTAGGTGGTGGTATTTTGTGACACACTGAGAGCATTTTAATTTTTCTTTTTTTTTTTTTTTTTTTTTAAACTAGAAAAAAACTAGTTTGCTAAGTCTTTGCTTTGGATAAGCCAGAAAGTGAACTACAGGAATATTGGCATTGCATAGAAACATGATTAAGGGATCTTCCTTTAAAAGCAGGAAGACACAGATGCTTATTTTATACAGAGCTGGAAATGTTACAGCTGTGTTGCATAAATGTTACTCTTCTGTCTAAAGACTCCAAGCAGCTTCTGGTGACTTGATGTCTATGTGGATAACAGATCGTCAGAAGAGCAAAATTCTATTTTTAAGCATCAGTATCTCTTAAAGCTGCATAATCTGTGACAAAATAGATTGTTGTTGTGTGGAGTTCAAATGGGCATTACTATTTTCAGGTCTGACAGAAAGGCATACAGTTACAGTTTTTCACCAATTATTGAAGCCTAGTTTGAGACATCAGTTTCCCTACTTAAAACTGGACCGAAATCAATTCAAGTTTTCTTTAAAAGGGTAACAAAGCAAAAAAAAAAAAAGTGGATTTCCATTCACTTTAAAGCTTTTTTGATCTAGCCCAACATGTTAGAAATTTCTTTTTAGAAACAGAGCTGCCTTCTCTTGACATTTAAAAACCCACTCTTGGTTACCTACTGCGTGTATGTGAAGTCCTGGAGTCAGACAGCTCTTGGGACTCAGCCACTGCAGACGAGGCGTCATGCTGTGGGCCTGCCAGCCCATTGAGCATAAGCCCTGGTAGTAAACTTGATAGGCATTTCTTGGAGAGAATGAGTGTGAAACTGTACTGTAGTTTGGGTTTTTTATGTTCCTCGCTGAAAGGAAGGAGAAAATCACCTTTTTTGTCCATTGAAAACCATGTCGTTGGTGTTGGAGCTTCCCGGATATTTTAAAACTAAACTAAACCTCCTATACTGTATTTTAGAAATGCACTTTAAGTACCTTTTTGAAGAAGATTCCTATATTCTGGGATGCAGAAGGGAAGGGAATATTATTTCCAGACCACTGAGAAAGGGTTGGGTTTTTTTTTTTGGTCAGTGTCTAATAGTCCTTATTACTGATTAACAAGGTATTTCAAAGCAAAGACTTCACTTTTTGCTGCTTGTTATCTAATTTACAGGGATTTCATTTTATGTAATGTATTGTATATTTATACATCTGTAATTAATTGCACATTAGATAAGAAAGAGGATTAGCTTTGGAATAACACCCATTGGTACTACACAATCAACTAATACTGCCTATGCATATGTGTCTTTCTGGTACTCTTGCACAGCCTTAGTTTGTGTTAGTTTGTACTGTGGTGGGTGTTTTTGTGGAAGATGCAGCTGTTAACCTGCTGCTCAAAGGAAGGATACTAATGCTGCTCTGGAACGGTTTGCTGAATGTACTTTAAAATGGGTCTCTAACGTGTGCGCGTTGCATCTCTCCATTGTGGTTAATAACCCCAATATGTGGTCTGAACTGTACTGTATGTAGCAGGAATGTATTAATTTTGTGCTTCCTTGTTTAAAAACATCAGCTGTTCAAGAACAGGATTGACTTTTTTTTGTTCAGAAGGCCATTTATGCGTTCTAAGTATTTGAAATCAAAACTAGTCCAACACTAACCAGATGGCTGTGTCCAATGTTACTTGGAACAGTTTTTAAATTAACAGGATCAGCTGTGTATTCAGAAAACTGAGGGTATGGAGGTCATAAGTCTTCAATTCTTAATGTTGCCTAGTTAATGGCCTGATCCAGAGCAGTACTGAACTACCTCTTGCTTGCCTTGAAACCGGGGACTAGAAGCAGAGGGAGTCTTGAATGATCAGCACTTCCCAGGATCAGTTCTTAATCTTCCACTCTGCTTGTTCATACTTCATGTGCAGTTGATTAAGGTTCTTGAATTTGGACACTAGACATGCCGTTGCACTGAAATATATACTTTTTTAAAAATTGCGGTCCCCATTTCCCTGTTTAATCTCTCTGTACACAAGGTATACAAGGTATATGCTGTATAAGTGGCCTTCTTGAACAAATCTCTCTGCAAACTGATTTCATCCCAGCGAAGGAGTGTATCAGCAACACTGTACATTAATTTCAGGTTTTCATTTTCTTATTTTATTTTGTAAATATATCTGATATTTGGAGCTTGAGTATACAAAATGTAAATATAGTTCATGTATTTGTACTAATTCTGATCCATTTGCTGTATAGCCTTAGGTGTGCAATGCAGATATTTAACTGTGTATGGTAACCTTGCACCACTGAATTGTTAGTGAACGAGGTGAAACAATAAAGGTACAACCAGTGCATTAGCAGATATAATGTGTGCTCCTTTTCTTATGATTTAATTACTAGTATCTTATATTGAAACCTGTCCTGAACAAGCTTACACTTTTGTGAAAAGAAATTTGTCTTGGCTGTTCTTGAGAAAGACGAAAGGCCCTTCTTACCCTTCCTCATCCTTTTCCCTTTGATATGTTATGCAGCATTTCTAAGTCATTTTTGGGTGCTTTAAAAAGATTATTCTGCTTGAAAGGTAAAATAAGGTGGTCATAGTGCTGCCAATACTGAACTTGCACATCTGGGGGTGGCCGTTAAAAATGACAGGGAGCGTGTGAAATCAAACCACCGAAACATAACAGCAAAGTATACGGCACCAGCTCTGTGGACAAAGATGTGTCAGGGAATCCCTGTAAATCGTTCTCGTCTTGGTCTGAAAGTGGAAAGTTCTTTGCAGCTTTTAAAAGTCATGGTGAGGAAACTGGACAGGGCATTCCCAAAGTGTTTAAGTCCCACAAAAATGGGCCACCACTTGCTGTCAGGCACCTCTCATAACTGTAAAACAGCTGCATGATGGCAAAATACTTTTACCAGGCTGCTGGCTAGATCCGTTCTTTATTTGAAAAGCTATCATGGATGCCTTCCTTGCTTCTTGCCGCTGTTGCTGAGTCTTTTTTTTTTTTTCTTCTTCAATTAGGCACTTGAGTAACCTGTTAACTTTCTCTGGTTGCCCTTCTGACAGCTTACTTAACACTTCAGAGAAGCCGCTAGCCATTTTACTGCTTTCAGATTCATTCCACTCTCAATGCTCAAAAATAAGGTGGACCGAAAACTTGCTGGGTCAGTTTGCTGCCAGTCTTCATGTTTAGAATGTGCCTTTAATAGAAAGTAAACATGCTTAAAATGTAGGTTTATCTTGATGATGCATCTGACTGTCACGGAGCAAAGGTATGAAACTAGCTGCCTGCTCTTAAACCTACTTGCCCATCCCTCAGCATTAAGATTACAGGTTTCCTAAGTTTCCTTTTGCCCAAATTCCAGGACGCCTCAAAGACAAACTGACAGCTGTGCTATGTGAGGTGTTGACTGCAGCCTAGGAAGATGTTTCAACAGCTGAATTTAAGGCAATGAATTCTGTATAATTAAAGGAGAGAAAAGGCAAAATAGGCGGTTGCCGGCCTGTCCCGGGGTACGTATTGCTGTTGGAGTAAGCGTAGCTGTAGCCCGTGTACGTGCGGGGGCAGCTGGTAACAGCCTGACCTTCGGCTGGAGGATGAGTCGGTCCCGCAGCGGGGCGGGTGCGGCCCGGCGCGGTGCTGGCCTTCCCTCGGGGACACCTCGGGCCTGACAGGCGGCGTCGGAGCCTTCACGCCCGAAGGACAAGCACGGGGACCGACCGCCGAACACGTTCCGGTGTCCGGGGGCCCCATTCTTGGGCAAAGGAGCATCGACGCCAGCTTCCCGCCGTGGCAATCCCCAGCGCGGGGGAGGCCACGCGCGGCCAACCCCCGCGGGCCGCGCACCCCGTCGTGCGGGGACGCGCTGTACCGTCGGCGCGCTGTCCCTTTAAGGGGGCGAGGCGCCCGAACCGTCGGCCCATGGGCGGGAGGCGGGGCTCGCCGGGAGAGCCAATGGGCGCGTCCCACCCCCCCCCGCCCCGCCCGCGCGGCTGAGGGCCGGCCGGGCGCGCGCCGCAGGCCGAGACCCGCGAGACGCCGCCGCTTCCAGCTCCCCTCAGCGCCGCCGCGATGGCTCAGTGAGTGCGGGCGGGGGCTCGGCCGCCGGGCCGCGCGTCCCTCAGGCGGGACCGCCTCCGGGGGTGGGGGCAGCGCCGAAACCGGCTCGTCGTGGTGTGGGGGCCGGGGGGTGCCCCCCGCTCGCGGGAGAGGCCTTACAGACTGTTAGCGGCAAGGGGGGGAGGCGCCTTGGGGAGAGCCGGGAGCGTGCCCCCGGCGGGCCGGGGGGGGAGGCGGGAGCCCTTCTAAGCTTGTCGCCTCTGCCGAGTGGCTTTCTGCAAAACCTCGTTTGTCGGCCGGCTGATGTGGGGGAAGCGGGTGATTCCGTGCGGTCCCCGCCTTCCTGTTTGGCCGGTTCCGCGGTGTGTCCGGGAGGGAGAGGATGGGGCCCTCGAGCCGCCTGACGGCGGGTTGGCTTTTCACCGTTAGAGGTTCTGCGGCGGCTGGGGAACCAACAAGGGGAATAAGCCGGTTGGCTGAGAGGCTTTTTGGCAAAATCCGTGAGCAATCAGTTTTGGGGTCGTGACTGTGAAGCGGGAAATTTGTTCCTGACCCGAGGAATAGAAGTAGACAGGAGGGGTTTCTCTGCATGCACGCCCCTTGCAAGCTGAATTAGGCAGCCTCTAGCAGAATATCCCGTTTCCCTCTTTTTCTTTGCTCACCCCAAATCTGAGGCAGTTTGCATTGCAGAAGCAAAAAAATGGTGTAGTGTTCGGACACGATGTTCTAGTGCAGCATCTGTTAAATATGGAGCTGTGACAGAGCTGGATCCATCGGTGACATATTAGAGCCACTCACTTTACTCCCTGCCTCCTAGTGCAATGTTTTGGATAGCTTACTTTTCTTACTCATCTAGTTGTGTCTTGGTAGTTGGGAAGAAATCTTGGTGACTTGAAACATGCTCTGTGTTGGTCTCCGCTCTGTCTGCTGGACTGACTGGGAGCCACAAGGATTTCTTGTAATAGCTTACAGAATCAATTCAGAGCACGTGCTACAGCACTTGTTAGAAAGAGGTGGGCTGGCCTAGCAGTTGACAAGATCAGAACAGCCTGACAGAGGGTATGGGTGCTAGTGCTAGAGCACTGCTAGTGAGACTTACCTGGCATTTTTGTTCTTGCACATTCCAGAGCTGACATTGCTTTGATTGGACTGGCTGTGATGGGTCAAAACCTTATTTTGAACATGAACGACCATGGCTTCGTGGTAAGCGAAGGAAAACATTGCTCAGAAAGGCTGACTCACTAGCACTTGGGATTGGAGCTGAGCATTTTGTGGTTCTCCCCCCCCCCCCCTTATGATGGTCTAATGGGTGTTGTTTCCTCCTTTTACTTACAACCTGGGCTGCCCTTTGTCCCATTTCCAGAGAAGAACATCAGTGCATGCCTGTACTCAGTTATCCACCTGATGTGTTAGTTATGTATGATTTTTCCCTGAAGTTTGCTTTGGGCTTGGCCATTAACCGTAGGTTCCCAAGGCACTTGCAAAGACATGCTGCAGGTTCATCCCTGCTCCGTGTCTTCAGGGAAGGTGGAAGTGGGAGCGCATGTGATGTTGAACCTTGCTTATATAATTAGTAGTCTGAGCAAAAGTAACTGTTCTGTTGGCAGCTTTTATTAACATGTTTTCTTGCTCCCCCAGGTTTGTGCTTTTAACAGGACCGTTTCCAAAGTGGATGACTTTCTGGCCAATGAGGCCAAGGGAACCAAAGTGATTGGTGCTCACAGCCTGGAAGAGATGGTCTCTAAGTTAAAGAAGCCCCGTCGCATTATCTTGCTGGTGAAGGCTGGAAATGCAGTGGATGACTTCATCAATAAATTGGTGAGGCAAACATTCTTTCTACTTGTGACTTCTAGCTGTCTTTTGGAGAAGCTTCCTCTGGAAGTTCTCAATTATTTGTCATTAATGAGGTTTTGAATGCATGGAGAAAACCAAAATGCTGATTTATTTTTGGCAGGTGCCGTTGTTGGAGACTGGAGACATCATAATTGATGGTGGGAATTCTGAGTATAGAGATACCACGGTAAGCCTGTTTTCTACCCGAAGTGGACAAATAAAATACATGTGATTCTTTCTCCTCTGATCATCAGAATAGTCAGTCAATAAGATGTCATCTCCCCTCTGCTCAGGGAAGGCCAAACTGAGTTATCTCTGCAAAACTAGATTATGCAGCCTATTAAAAAGCAATTGTTACAGTAGTTAAGGACTGTTCTATAAGTATATTTTTACAGAAGTTGCCCAAATCATCAAAGAATATTTTTACTGACGTCTTTTAAAGAGTTGAAGGCCTTTAGAAAATTTCCTGTTAGAGTCTTAAAGAGTTTTCAGGGAGATTTGAAAATCTAAGGATATTTATAGATTTGTTGTTATATCTCAATCCTACATGACCGCGGGAAAATCCAGTAAGACAGAACTGCTGGTTTGGCTGTCTTGGTAATGAAAACAGCAGAGTAATTATCTGTTTTTAAAAAAAAAACCAAACAAAACTGCTTGTGAGCAGGCTGTAACTATAGGTGTTATGATAGCATATCTGAGATGCTTACATGAAAATATTGCATTCAAATCGGTACTTCTGAATCTTAGAAGGGGTGCCGGTATTAGTCTTTCTGCTTTGATATCCTGATCTTGGATAAGTGAGTTGGCCATGCCACAGTAAAAAACAGGTACTAAATGAAGATTAATACTTGGGGAGCTTGCAGCTCCCTTATGGATCTCAGCCTGTGCTTCTCTCCCACTCAGAGGGAATTAGTTTCCCTTAGTCCATGCTTGCACCTTCACTCTGCAATGAACTCGGCAACTCCACCTTGGGCCTATCTGCCTCCCCCACATCTTTGCACACAGCATGTATCACCTGACACTTAATTCTGAGCCTTTTCCAGCCTCAGTACTGCTCTTTTCTATCCGGTGCTTATAAGGCCTTTGTTTTCTCAGCATGTCTCTTTTGCAAGGATCCATGTCAAAGCAACAGGAAGTTTCCTAATGTTCACTTTGGTGTGTGTACAACCTTTCTCTAAGGTTGTCTTATAGCATGTCCAAAGCAGAATTGAAAACATAATTTTAGGTCTGAATTGCTAACCTTTGTTTGTAAGGCTCTGGCATTAAAAGAAATTAAATAATGCTGCTCTGCTCTTTGTTCCAGAGACGTTGTAAGGAACTAAAGGAAAAGGGCATCTTATTTGTCGGAAGCGGTGTTAGTGGTGGAGAGGAGGGTGCCAGATATGGTCCTTCACTCATGCCAGGAGGAGCCAAAGAAGCCTGGTAAGCATGAGCTGGTATGTTCTTCCTCAGAATGGTCTGCAACAATCGTCTTCTATTCACGTTGAGAGCTGACGGAGGGAAGGAGGAGGGCGTGGGTGTGGAGAGAACAAGATATGTAGCCATCTCACTTCCTCAAGGCTCAAGATTTCTCAACCTAGCTGGGGTCACGGGGCAGTGCTGAGCTTTCATGGCAGGCAAAACAAAGGTAGGTTTTTCTTCCAGGAATTCACAGGCAAAAGTAGTACCTACAGAAATCTGAAGGGAGAAAGGAATTTTGCTTAAATTTTAAAAAAGTACTACTTCTTGATTATGATTTTTCTTTTGGGACCCTGTGCACTTGGAAAGTGTTAACTATGAAACAGGCAGCAGCAAACATCCCTGCAGTGACACCCATTATAAAAGGAGGCTTCAGTACATGTTTGTACTGACTTTTGAATACATTAATTTTTTTGCAAGTTTCTGCCATGCTGCCCTGCTGTTTTGTACTCATGTTACTGTAAAGGACTGTACATCAGTGTTCGTATTAGACTTTATCCCAGGTTCATTCTCTCTGTGAATGTAGAAAGAAAAGGTGTGTCCGGGCTTTACCTGAGCTTTAGAATCTCTTAAGTCCTTGTCCGTTTGCGTTAGCATTTCATACCAATATCAGCCTGTTCAAATTTGATGGCACAAAGCCAGAAACAATGTAACAGTAATCTGCTGTCTGATCATCTTTTTGCCGTAAACAGCTCAGTAAAGACAGCTTCTATTTGCCACCCTTACCTGAACTTTGTCCCCCCCTCTTTCACAGCACCTGCAGCCCACGTGCCACCCATGCTCCTCTCCCAGTGGTTGCTTTAGGTTGCTCCAAACTTGGCATTCTGTATTGCTGTCCTGTTGGCTAAGCAATTTACTACACTTGGGGAGCCTGGCAATGACAAAAGCTCCTCATTACTGAAGTAATGCAGATAAACTATATCCTGACTTGCATTCGTGGAGTTTCTTCCCTCTGTCCCTCTTCTCCTCCAGATCACCCTGGATTTTTCTTGTGACTATCAAACAGAATGGGATTTTGTTTTAGCTCTTCCAGAGCAGATCATCTCTGAGTTTGAGCCTGTATCATAACCTGCCTCTATTTCCCCATTTCTAAAATGGAGAAGATAATATTTGGGCTCCTTTAGGTACATTAAGCTTGTCTGCACAGTGCTGTAAGCATGACATGGGCTGTCCCCATTTCTTGCAAACAGTGTCTAGTTCTGGGAAAAACATACATTTTATTTGACGGTGCTGTGTGGTGGGTTATCAACCTGCCAACATGCCCTCACCCCAAGCTGCCTTTTGGCAGGTTACGGAGGGATGCATCATACCAATGGATTTTTTTCTTGTGGTGTTTGTGTCCTCTGCCTATCTGCTGAGGCATATTATTTCTCCCCACAGGCCCCACATCAAGACCATATTTCAAAGCATTGCTGCTAAAGTGGGATCTGGGGAACCTTGTTGTGACTGGGTAAATATTTATTTGATACTGACCTTAACTTGTGGTTAGATCCATGCTTAGGTAGTTTGATTGCTGAAGCTCATGCATGTTTGTCCTTAATAAAACCAGTGACATTAGTGGGTTGATTTTCTGGCTGACTGCATTCAATTCAAATCTACCATCTCTCATAACTTATCCCATACGATAGAAAGACAAAGTTTTATGGCTGGGTCATGTGCTGGGGGAGCTAAATGGATCCATGACCCACAGTGTTTTCGGTTAGCACTGAGCTTGCTTCCTTCCTTCCTTTAGGCGGAAGGAAGCCGTGGGCAGGTATTAAACACTGGAAGTGGTGACAGCATTGTTGCTGATGGCATTTTTTGATGTTTCCTGACAGGTAGGAGATGAGGGCGCTGGACACTTTGTGAAGATGGTGCACAATGGGATTGAATATGGAGACATGCAGCTGATCTGTGAGGCCTATCACCTGATGAAAGATGTGGTGGGCATGGAGCATGATGAGATGTCAAAGGTGATCTGTAGTTTTTTGTGTCTTGCCTTCTTGAGCCATGGTGGCTGTCTGCCATTGACGGAGGCAGCTGGGCTTGGGTAAAGCTGCTGTATGTACATGAAGTTAATTTTTCTGACACGCCTTCTGCCAGGGGCAGTGCACAATATTCCTGAGCTTCAAAGAGGTAGGGAGCAGCAAGCACGTACATCTGAATGTTTACAGAAGTTGTCTAAACTCTCCCATTCTACAGCTGATTTCTCTCCAGGAAGCACATTCTTGTGTAGAGATATGAATTACCTTGCCTGAAAAAAGCTAGTAAAACATTGAGCATTGTAGTCGAGCAGGCAAATCTTGCGAAGACCTTGTTGAAGCAGGTTGATAAGTATAATGTGCGTTGAAAGAGCAGTTGTGTTTCTAGCCTTCAGTGCCTATGATGATAGGCAACGGGATGGGCTATGCCTCTGCCTTCCCAGTTGGAGATGGGTGCTCTGCAGCTCTGAGTCTGGGGTGTGCTCCTTCCAGCGCAGGGCTCCTGCACAATGGCCTGTCAGCAGTGCTGAAATCATTGGTAAATGTGGCAGGGTACCAATAACCAGTAACGGAGATAGCATGACCCCCTTCTGTATGTGTACATATATGTATGTATATGTATACATACATCAATAAATCAATATATACAGTAGGTACACAGTAAATCAGTGTGTGTGTATATGTGTGTGTGTATAGATATACAATTTTTCTCCTTTTCCAGGTATTTCAGGAATGGAATAAGACAGAGTTGGACTCTTTCCTGATTGAAATTACAGCCAATATTCTCAAATTCAAAGACAGCGATGGCAAATATCTCCTCCCAAAGATAAAGGACAGCGCAGGACAAAAAGGCACAGGAAAGTGGACAGCCATTTCTGCCCTGGAATATGGAGTTCCTGTCACACTCATAGGTAACTGGTTCTTCGATCTGGCCTCTTCTTTCCTACCTGCATGTACCACATCACGATAAGGAGCATGTGTCGTGGTTTAACCCCAGATGGCAACTAAGCCCCACACAGCCGCTTGCTCACTCCCCCCCAGCCCTGAGGTGGGATGGGGGAGAGAATCAGAAGGGTGAAAGTGAGAAAACTCATGGGTTGAGATAAAGACAGTTTAATAGGTAAAGCAAAAGCCACGCATGCAAGCAAAGCACAACAAGGAATTCATTCGCTCCTTCCCATCGGCAGGCAGGTGTTCAGCCATCTCCAGGAAAGCAGGGCTCCATCACGCATAACGGTGACTTGGGATGACAAACGCCGTCACTCCAAACGTCCCCCCCTTCCTTCTTCTTCCCCCAGCTTTATGTGCTGAGCATGACGCCATATGGTGTGGGCCATCCCTTTGGTCAGCTGGGGTCAGCTGTCCCGGCCGTGTCCTCTCCCAGCTTCTTGTGCCCCCCCAGCCTGCTCGCGGGTGGGGTGGGGTGAGGAGCAGAAAAGGCCTTGACTGTGTGTCAGCACTGCTCAGCAGTAACAAAAACATCCCTGTGTTACCAACACTGTTTCCAGCACAAATCCAGAACACAGCCCCATACTAGCTACTGTGAAGAATATTAACTCCATCCCAGCCAAAACCAGCATAGTATGGTAACACAGTAATCTCAGAAATGAGCCCACACTAGGGCTTGGCTTGCAGAAGAGGCTTTTCTAGGTGTAGCTGCTGCAGTCTTTCTGTCTTTGAGAGCTGTTACTGTTTCTCTTTGCTGGGCTTGTTTTTACCTTGTTTCTCAAATGTCAGTGGTGCTGTTATCATGCCTTTGTCCATGGTGTCTTCGCAGCGCTGGTGGTGACTTGGTGACAGGTGAACATAAGTACTGTGCTAGAAGCGTCATGCTAGATTGATGCAATGTTCTCTCAGTAATCCTCCACCTTATCTGCTACTCCAAATCCCATCATAGCCTTAAAAATGTTTAAAAAAAAAAAAAAAAAAAAGAGGGGGCAGGACACCCTCAATTGACCACTGCTTGATAAGTATTTAGACTTCTCTGAAGGCGTAAGATTATTTTTCCAATATCTACCTCAGTCTTCTATTTCTCTGTTTCAGTATAACTTAGCTAACCCAGCATTAGCGTGACTAAACAGGAACCTGAGGGCTAGACTGTATTATGGGTTGAGGATCACAGATTTTTTGGGGAATAGCGGCAGACTGCTACCCTGTGATGGTGGTTGCTGTTTTTCGACTGCAACAGTTGATTGTGGCATTCCTTTGTACACTCTGGACTGCTGCTGTTTTTTGTTTTGTGGCTAGTAAGGCTGCTGATCCAAAGCCAAACTAAGATGATGGAAATGTATTTTGTAATTGCTTTCAATTATATCCCTAAAGTGTGAGAATTTACCCGCTCACATGCATACCTAACAGTCTCTACCTACCCTTTTATCTAACCTGGCCTCTGAATGGAATTGTGACACAGGAGTTGTAATACAGCTGCAACACATTTAGAGTGCTCTCTTACCACAGGTCCAACGTAGACTTTCTCGCTGAGTAAATAAGTTGACTCAACAGGTTCTTTGCTCTTGGATTTGCTTTAATTTTCATGCCTTCTCTACCTCTTTTTCCTTTGCCTTGGCTAGTCAAGTCCTGTTGTATTAGAAGATAAGAAAAACTATGTTCAGTAGGCTAAAAGGGAGTAACTGCAGTGATAGCTATCAGAGAAACATGGCTGCATTCCAATAACGTATTTTTTACAAAACAAGTTTTGTAAATGGTTTTAATACTCTACTACAGCTATAGTCTTTCAGTTCTAGGCTTGAAACAGTGTTTCTTGCTTGTGCTGTTAATATTCTCCTGTTTGGGGTTCTTGCAAAGATCAGGGCTGGAGGAGACACTCCCTGATTAGTCCTCTGCAATGCCAGGGGAGCACTGTTAGGTAATGATGAGTTGATAGGGAAGTACGTGCAATAGCCCTTGTGCAAACATGGGCAGTTGCTGTGTGTGTGGTTTTACTGCATAAGCATGACTTGCAGACTTCTGCTTGTAAAAGCAGAGTCATGCTACTCCTGATTTTTCCTGATTTTTTCCCCCTACATTTCTCCTCCCCAGTGTAGAAGGAAGTTTTTGCAGAAATGGAGAGGAGCCGGTTCTGATTTTGATACAGTCCATTAATCCTACTGCAGGGAGTATACAGAATCTTGTGAAAACATTACTCATTCATCTTTTTTTTTTTGTTGGTTTGTTTTGGTTGTTTTTTGGGGTTTTTGGTTTTTTTTTGTTTGTAATTCAGAACTCACTTAAAAGGTGGAAGAAAAATTCAGTATGAAGACTCTAATAAACTTGATTGCTTTCCTTCTGGAAAAGGGTCTGCAGACCCTGGAAAGGAAACTTCCCACACACACACCCCGCCATTTAACAATACTGTCTTCAATTGCAAATACGTACAACTTAAACCAGCATGATTAGGAATTGACTTAGCCAGATCAAGAGATTGGCATTCAGACTTTCTCTTTAGGAGCTGAAGATACTGCTTGGCTAACTCCTTAGCTCTGGCGAATGACATTTAATAACCTGCTTAGTGACGTTATAAAACTTTCTTATGGGCTTCTGAATACTAGTGTTATAGGCCTACCAGATTTGTAAAACTGATTTCCTCTTGTAAGTTAACCTGCTGATTTATTCTTGATTTTAATTGCTCTTGGTTTGCATGTGTGTATTTCAAAGCACATCTAGTTAATGTGAGTTGGCATTTATGCAACAGTTTTTTTATCTTTAAAGCATGATACAATAATTAGTGAAGTCTTCAGCCTTGCCTGTCCCTAGACTGCAGTGCAACACTGTCTTTTATAGATAGGAAGAGATTTTAAAGTAAATTCTTAAAACTAAGAAATTGTAAAGTAAATTCTTAAAACTAAGAGCTGGTGAAGGTTCCTGAGGATAAATTTTCATGTGGATGACTTGTGACTTTTTTTTTTTACTTTATCATTTGAAAGCTGTATCAGCCAATATTTACCTGATGGTTATGCTGACTGGCAGTTTGGTCCCTCAGTAATGCTGTTGAAATAATTCATTTGTGCACCTCTCTTCCCATGTGAGACTGTTTCACTGTGTATGTGGCTCATCATTCAGTGGTGCTCTCACTGTGTGTTCGAGGACAAGTATCTCAGACTTTGACAGTGATGCTGAACTTTCTAATTATCTCCCTTTTCCTACCATACTTAAAGGTGAAGCTGTGTTTGCACGGTGCCTGTCTTCTCTCAAGGATGAGAGAGTACAGGCCAGTAAGCTGCTGGATGGGCCTAAAATGACTCAATTCGGTGGGAACAAGAAGGCCTTTCTGGAGGACATACGCAAGGTGAGCCATTGTGCTTGCCAGAGTGCTGTATTAAAGCTGCATATCAAAGCAGGTTTTGGATGCTGTAAACCCTGGTGAGGAGCTCTTGTGTTTGCATTTCACGACAATTGGTTCCTGCTTCCAGCCGTCCCATTGTGCATTGTCCAGTGATGTCCACAAAGCGTAATGCGATTCCTTTCCTGACCAAAGCATAGTCCTGAAGGAATTTCAAGTCTAAGCCACAGTGGGCAGTGACAACTAGCTGGGTGCAGAGGTCATAATTCATGCACAGGAGCTTACTTTTTCGCCCCTCAATGCTCCCGTCTTTGTAATGGGGATAATAGCTCTTGATCTCTCTCTGTTGAGACCAAACTTTCCAACAATTAGAAAGGATATTTTGGTTCTCAAATAGCTGGAATGTGGCTACTGTACTCATCCCTGATGAGATGTGGACTAAACAGAGCAAGCAGACTCTGAAGTTTCTCGTTCAACTTTGTGGGACTTCACGTGGAATATGAATTTGGTTTTTTAGGCCCTGTATGCTTCCAAGATTATCTCATATGCTCAAGGCTTCATGCTGCTGAGACAAGCAGCCAAAGAATTTGGCTGGACACTGAATTACGGTGGCATTGCGCTGATGTGGAGGGGAGGCTGCATCATCAGAAGGTAATTAAGATGAGGAGGTAACTTAGTTGCTGAGTTACTGGTTTATGCAGTGCTAGACTGACAAGCCTAGAGATTTTCTTGGAAAATCCATGGAGTTAATCTGCTGATAAGATACTGAGAGGCTGTTTCTGTAGACGGCACTAAAGGTTACCAGATGAAGCCAATTTTCTGGTGGCTTAGCTACTGCAGATTTTCTTAGGTCTTTGTTTTGTTTGCACCTTTCTCAATGTTTGAAATCTGAGTCTGGCTGAGTCAAATTTTGACACTGTAAGTTTTGGATTCTGGGCCTTTGTTGGAAGTTGTGAAGTTTTATTCCTGGTTTACATGTGTTCTGCCTAGTGTGTTCCTGGGAAAAATCAAAGATGCTTTTGATCGAAACCCTGAGCTCCAGAATTTGCTGTTGGATGATTTCTTTAAGACAGCTGTTGAAAACTGTCAGGTGAGTTTCCAAGAAAGGAAGAGCATAAAAACAGTAGTTTACAGTCTGGACTTCTTCAGCTTCTTCCCCAGGACTTACCTTCACAAGTATATTTAGACTGAAAAATGAAAAGGTAGAGAACACCCTTGAAACCTATTTATACAGCATCCTTAATCCCAAACATCTCTAAACAATCCTCAAGCTCTTTGGGACTGTGTATGTGTATCTATATGCACGTAATGTATGGGTGTAGGAATTCATCATCTATGGCTTCAAGGTACCCTTCTTTAGAAGAACATACCAGTCTTACAGGATCAGGACAGGAAAAAAATTACATAGATGGAGCTGGTTGAAATTGAACAAGAAAGTTACTGTGATGAGGTAGGCTATACTGAGGTCCAAATTAGAATTTTGCCAGACACCAGGGTTAGCAACCTGTCCTTGAACACATGCCTACAAATGCCCCTTGCCTCTATTTCATCAGAAAGTTGGAGAATGTTAGTTCTAAATGAAGGAAAAAAAGGGGCCTGCATCACTGAAGCACTACTTTATAAATCAGCATCCAGATACATCAAGTGAAGTCTCATGTAAAGTTGCAAGGTATATTTGTACTGTCAACCTCAAGATAATACAGGATCAAATGAACATATAGTCCTTGTTGCGTCATGGTTCTTCTCTTTGATACTAGCCAAACTACTATTAGAAACTTAAGGTTTCCATTTTACAATTACAGAAGAGCCTTAGGCAGAAATCTAGCAATTCTGAAGAATGACAATGTGAGGAAAAAATGTCTCACCTGTGTGAACATTCTCATCACTGCCCTGTATCTTGTGCCTACTCTGCTCTTGGATTTCAGTTGTACAGAGTATAAAGCTCTGTTCTATTACTATCGTTTGCAGTAGCACCAAAATAACAGTGTTCCAGACCCGCCATTCATTAGACCTAGGTCTGTCCAAACAGTGTCCGGATTTGGATGGAGTTGACAGGCAGAGCTAAAACCAGATTATCTGACCAACAAAGAAGTCATATTATCATTAATAATTCTTTTAACTGAAGCTGAATATTCCATGCAGGTTACTAAATCAGATGTACAGTTGAAATGAGGATTATCCACGTGTCTGTTTGAAGTATTGTGCTGACCCCTTATGCCCTTGGGTGGGCTTTGTACTGTGCTTGATTAGAGGTCCCAAAAGTGCCTCAGTGTTTGCTCAGTATGTTCCCCACTGTGTTCATGCTTTTGGGATGGACTGATTATGTTTATGTGAAAGAACAGCATCCTTGCTCGAGGTTGTGGTTTGATTGCATGTGAAGTATATGTCTGCACTCTATTGTGCTGTTTGTTAACTATCTTACTTGCCATTATTTTGGATCAACCTTGTTTATGTAAAATCAGGAATCTACTGCTGCATTTGCTCAGACTTGGTCACTAGATTTCATATAATGTGAAATAGCACACGCTATTATACTAGAATAGTTCATATGCCTGCACATACCTCTGAGCAAGCACTGAGTAGTTTCTTTCTTTTTTCTTCCCCCCCCGGCTCTTTTCCTCTCTCCCAGGACTCCTGGCGACGTGTAATCAGTACTGGAGTACAGATTGGTATCCCTATGCCCTGCTTCACTACAGCACTTTCTTTTTATGATGGATACAGGCATGAAATATTACCAGCTAACCTGATTCAGGTAGGTGCCTGAAATAGTGTAGCAGATCTTCTGGCTACTGAAATATCATCATGTTGTTATTTAAATACTGGTCTAAAGGCCATGATAGCAATATGTCCTAATCACTCCAACACTGTAAAGATAAAGGCATAGATTGCCTAATACAATTCTGTTTAACCTGAAATTCACGGCAATAAAATACTATGAGATGTCTGGATAAAGAACACCAGAGATTGGTACGACAGTGCCCAGCATGTGTTAGTATTCCATCTGTGAACCCAGGGTAATGATATCTTTGAATCAAAATGCTTTATAAAGAAGTGAGTATCTTTGAACCTTTGGATGTATGTAAGTGCTTGTTTTTTAGATTAGTACCTAGCAGAAATTATATACTTGTAATTACTAGATATTAGTAAATATTTCATTGCAGTGATTTTGCTAATAATGAGAAAATAAGTTTGAATGTTATAATATTGGAGTCATCTTATTTCTAGAATTCCTAAGTCAAGTATCAGTAGGTGCAACTTCTAGTACTCTTATGACTGATATTCATGTGTCTATTTTGTGTGTGTGTGTGTTCTTCTAGGCTCAGCGTGATTACTTTGGTGCACATACATATGAATTATTGTCGAAGCCAGGTGAATTTATCCATACTAATTGGACAGGCCATGGAGGAAATGTGTCCTCTTCTGCCTACAATGTCTAATGGAAATATTTCCTCTTGCAGCCAAGATACTGTAGATCTCAGATATTCCTCCTAGAATACCACTTTTTACTGTATTGTGCTAGAACTTGTGTTTGGACACTTTTGTAATAACTTGTGGGTATATTTCATATATATATGTCAATATATATATCATATAAGAAAGCTAAATAAATTTGCTTATAAATGCATTGAGGTGTTTTCTTTCCACTGCTGCTGGCCAAAACTGGCTAAAATGTCTTTGTGCAGTATTTAATAGAATACATTTTATAATGATAATATTTTTATTGTATTATAGTGCATAAACTCATAGGGATCAAGATAGAGATGACTGCATTTCAATAATTGCTAAAGTGGAGAATGGCAGACAGTCAGCACAGTAACACTACACAAGATTCCAGGGAGGTAAAGGCCTTTTTTTGGTTGTCGTTGTTTATTCATAACAGGCAGTAGCTTGGTTCTTAAAGATTAATTCCTTAATCTTAAAGATTAATTAACACCTGCACACAGTCTTGCACACTGTGAGTTCTGTTTGTTTTCTATGAAGGATGGGATGGATCATGGAGAAACTTGAATGCGAGTCATGGGTGTCAAGTCTGATACTCCTGTCACCGAGCCGTTCTCCCTCCAACTGTTGTTCCCAGTTTTAAGCTCTGGCATAAACTGTTGGTTTAGCTGTGTGCTTGCGCTCTTTTCCCCACATCTCCCTGCTTCTTTGCCTCCTCTTCCCATGGGGCAATTAAAAATACCTGCAGTAGCATGCAAAGTTGGCCCTATTTGATATCCTCTTCCTGCAGTCCCACCGCCAATCATCTTCAGGACTTCTGCAAATTCACCTGGGTGCCTGTACCTTTTTTTTTTTTGTCAAAACCTCTCAAGTGTTAAATTTTGTGCTGTACGCTGATTTTCATATTAATTTTTTGCTCCATTTATTTCTGCTAAGACAGTTAGCTACTTAGTTATTAGTTGAGTATCTGTATGATTAGCAAAAGATTACCTTCAATTTAAAGCAAATTTTCTGCAAATTATGTTGTAAGATTTAGGAATTCTGTAAAATAAATGTGTGACAAATTGCAGGCAATAGTGATAACTGGAGGGTCATGAACATTTTAGTAGTTGTTTGTGGTTTAGGCTTTCCAGCAGGAGAACTGTATTTGAAGATTTCCGTGGTGGATGGTAGGAGCAGTTTTGCCAGTTTATTGTGTGCATAGGTGTTGCGTTTCGGGAGAAAACGGGATACTCCCACCAATCTATTTTAGTGCTTAGTATGATATTAGTGCTGCGAAAAATATCTATCTGGAATCTCGTTGTCTAAAACCTGACAACTACTAAGTCAGGGTAAGCAGTATGTGCCTCACTGGGTTTACCACGAGCAGTGCTTGTTCCGTAATCTCATTTGAACTGAAGCGATAAGGGAAGGATGGGGACACCAGCTGATGTTGCTTTACATCTCCCTTACTGCGTTACGCTTGAGCTCCGCCGGACACGTGCATTAGCTCCCGACAGCGGGACGATCTTTCACGGTCCACGCGTACCTCTTACAAGCTGTTCGAGCGGGGCGGGTGCTGTAATCGCTGCTTACAACCGGACCGTGCCCAAGGTGGCAGCCTCACAGGGGAACGCGCAAAGCCTTCTGCAGACCGCGTCCTGGCGCTCCGTCCGTTTTCCTCGCCGCTAGAAAAGCATCTTCGAACACCCCTGTTTAGCATCGCGGCGGGGAGGGCGGGCCGGGGCGGCTGCGGCGGCTTCCTCTGCCCGTCGCGGGGCGGTGACGGTTGCTGGGGAGGGCTCGGGTCTCCCTCGGAGCGGCCCCTTTCCCGCAGCACCCCGACGACCGCCCGGTGCGGGGGTGACGGCGCTCCGCCGGGCTGCGCGGGGCGGGGGCTCCCGACATGGCGGCGGCGCGGCCCCGCCCCGCCGCGCCGGGCGGGAAACCCAGCCGGGCCGCTGAGGGCCGCGCCATGGAGGCGGCGGACGGCGAGGAGCGGCTCCTGCTCACCCAGGTACGACGGGGCTGACCGGCCCCCCCCCCCTCCCCCCCATCTCCTACCCGGGCTCACAGCCCCGGGCCCGCTCCGACCGTGCCGGGTCTGGTCCCCAGCGCCGCCGGGGGAGGGCCCGGCCGGGACAAGATGGAGCCGTGGCGGGGGCGGGGGGGATATGGGGCACTGAATGGTAAACGTGGTGTTGCTGGGCGTGTTGGGTCCGTAAACGGTCGCTTGTGTTGCGTCCTTTGAAACAGTTTTGATGATTTATGCAAGAGCTAGTATATCAGTCTGCAGAGAACTGACCTGTCGCTGCCTTGGATCCTTTCAGAGGCTGAAGGCTGCAGTTCACTACACGGTTGGCTGCCTGTGTCAGGATGTTGCAGAAGACAAAGACATGCAATTCAGCAAACAAACCATTGCAGCTATTTCAGAGATCACCTTCAGGCAGTGTGGTACAGAAGTTTGCGTATTATCTATTTGTTCAAGAGCAATTGCTGGAGAAACGATGCTTTAAAAAAAAAAAAATAGCACTGGAACTAGGTATCACTGATGCGTTGTTTCTTGCATTACATTTTTAAAAGTACAAGAAATAGTGATTCTATTTTTCAGACATGGAAAAAGCATTTAAATGTATGTGGAAATATTGTGTGGGCCACCTGCCTGTGCAACAGAGTGGCACGTAATAAGTTATGGTCCCTTCTCATAACTAACTTGGATAATTTGCAGTTACATCTTTGTAACAGCGAGAACTGTATTATGTATCTCTTCCTACTCAGAGTTAGCATTTTAAAATATGTGGCGTCTTTGTGTTTTCTCCAGAGAACTTTGCAAAAGACCTCGAAATGTTTGCAAGGTAGGTGCTGAAGCACTTGATTGTTACAAAGGCGTTCTTTTTTTGCATTCAGCTGCAATAACTAGATAATCTTTAAAATAATGTCTTGTAATTCAAGTTTTAGAGTTCTATTGGCTGATTAAATAGTGGCTGTGAAGTTAGGAAATAGATATTCCCCTGTAGGTTCCTCCTGATCTTGGAAGTTCATTTATATGGTACAAGTGATTGTTTAGATTAGAGACTGTATAAAACTGTCAAATGCGTTCATACATAGCAGTACTAGATGATTTGGGAGCGACAGGTGCTTACTAGCATGCCTGTGTTTCATCTCGTTGCTCCAAGGAGGTAAGAGAATATTTTAAGGAGTCAAAACTTAACACAGTGAGCTACTGGCAAGTAAGAGGGAACGGAACAGTGGTGCTTGAAGTTCTGGTTGCTAAATTCTACTGTTTTTACACAGGAAGTGTGGGAATTTAGGTGTACAGGTACAAACTTGTAAAGTAGGTTTTTGTGTATTATAGTTGGAAAAGATAGGCATGTTTGGTTTACTGGGTCCCTATTAAGCCCTTTTAGCTAGTTTTCTGAATTAGATGCTGTATGGCCTCTTACAGCCAATGTTGGCAAACACATTAAGGGGTGTTTTTTCATTTTATGCAGGCATGCAAAACGAAGCACAGTCACTACAGAAGATGTGAAGCTTTTGGCTAGAAGGAGCAATTCTTTGGTGAGAATCACTGTATTTTCTGTCTCACAACACTCTTAAACCAATTGGTTAATTCCTAAGAGCATTTGAATGAAGGCTACAGATGATGAAGCAACCGTTGCTTAAGCAATTTCACTGGCTTATAGATGATGGATGGGCACAATCCAGTGATTTTTTAATTTTCATCTTATTTTGCTTCATGACACTATGCATCACTGTGGGAACACAGATCTGATTGCAATTCAAGCAGCAACGTTCTGGTTGCAACAGGGCTGCTGAGGTTCCAAGTACAAAAGTGCAATAAACAGACAGATTACAGCATTGTCAATCTTGGAAGTAAATAACTTGTTTTGTGTTCCTTTGTTTTAGCCTAAGGTCAGGAATAGCTTGAGTCCACCTTGAGGTGCTAAGTCTCCTAACATTAATATAGGGATGATTCACGTTGTATTCTCTCATGTGCTGATGTGTATGATGTTCAGTGGACTTAAATTCGCTAATGTGTTAAGACATACCTGTAAATGCTTCCATGAAGAATACTTCCAATACTAATTTTAATTTTATGTGAGGGGATTTTTTCCTTCCATCTGTGATTTGAAATATGCAACATGAACTTACCTGAGAATGCAGGAGCTGAATTTTGTGTTCCTAACTACCATGTGCTGTTTATGTCAAGTGGGTGCAGAGGAATCTTGCAATGTTTCTGTACTCAGATTGTATCTCAGCAAACTGCAACTCTTGCCAGGGCATTTGAGTATTTGAGAATGTCCAGCTTAGACTGAAGACTTTCGGCAAGAATTAAAATTAGTTGATGCTTGTCGGCCTTTTTGGAGTGTCTGTCGTCTTTTTTGTAATAAGAATTTGCGCTGTTAATTTCTCTTAAACACGTCTCTCTAATTTCTCATGAATATATGAAGTTCCTCAGTAGATGACTGATTAGTTTATTGTTCTCAGCTAAAGTATATCACCCAGAAGAGTGAAGAGCTCGCATCAAGTAACATGGAGCAAAAGGAGAAGAAGAAAAAGAAGTCCAGTGCAGCTAAGGGAGGGAGAACTTCTGGGGAACAAGAAGCAGCTGTGACTGAAAGTGAAGATTCCAACATGGCGTGATTTACCTTTCAAGTAACGTCTCTGGTCATTTTCTCTTATTATCCTAGAGGAACCCAAGTTAGCTTATTAGAGATTCCTCTTGTAGGTTAGCAACAGTAATGAATCTTTAGGTTTTTAGGTGAACATGATTAGTTGGATTTTTTTGTTCCAAAAATGAAAGGTTTGTCAGAATTCAGTAAAACAGCCAAAATGCCTTAATTGCTCACAAAAAGGTATCTGTTATTAAAAAGAAAATCCTTTAAATAAAGAGTTTAAAGCAGAACATTCTCACTAACTGTAATACCTCAGTATGTGCAGCTCCCTCCATGCTGCTACTTGGTTTCTCTAGTAATTGTTTGACTTCCTCCTCGCTTCCATTTTTGACACTTTTGCTTAGGTATTTTGAGTGTTTTATTTTTGTTTTAATAACCATATCGCTCACTTGTTGTCTTGACAATTAAAACATGTTTTGTGTCATTTTTCACCTGTGATACTGCTGGTGTACAGTCTTCACTTTCGGCAAGTTGCATTGTATTTCTAAATTGTACTATAGTAACATGGCTCCGGGGTGGTGGTCAGAAATGTATCACCATTGCCCTCTGCTGGACTGACAGAGACTTGCCAAATGCTGTTGACTCAAAAGCAGCAGATTTAAAGACGTAAGGTACTAGACAGATATAGCCCAGTGAAATGAGAAGGCTGCTTAAGCTACTGCGTGGGCAAACTTTATCAAGCAAGAACATGCTTGCCAAGGATAGTCTAAAACATGCAGCAAGAGAGGAAAGACTTGAACACTGTTTCTCTTGCTCAGCCCTTGATTCATGAGACAAGCTCTTCCTTGAAGCCAATCGTTCCTTCCTGAAGGATACAGCTTAAGGCAATTCCCCAAAACCAAGTTTAAAATCATCAGGTTCTCATTTTAGTAAGACTCATACCTTAAATACTACCCCAAGATAAGGAAGGTACCAGATGACAGAATATTTTTGATCATCCTTGAGAACTTCTAGGAGTAGCCTTGCTGCTTTTTTAAAACCCTTCTCTTGAAAGAAGAGTGCACTTTCTGGACTAGAGTCACTCAGCTATACCTGACACAATGGAAAAAGAGTAATGCTCTGGACTTCTTACACATGCTCCCTTTTATTCTTGCTCTGTATCTGAGCTATTACGCAGTAGTGGATAGGGAAAAAAAAACATGCCTTTTTTAGGCTGTAACTATCCAATAGTGATCAAATAAAATCAAGTGCTACAGTGTAGAAGAAAATAGGAATGTCGTGAATCCCTATCTCTGGCTCTATACAGGAAATTTTACACAATGACACTTTACCCTCCCTTTCCCCTATCCCAAACTGTTCCATTTTCAGGGATGAGATATCTTTTAGAAGAATTCTTCTGCTGACTGATGTAGGCTAGGTAGATAATAAACTAGCAGTTCTGTAATCAACAGGAAATCTGTCCTCTTGGCATACCGGTGCGTACATTACTCAGTTTTCATATTGCCTTTTTTTTTTTTAATGCCACTATACACTACTTGCTTTCTTGAGGTTCGTGAGGCTTTATTTACCTTAATGTACACTGGTCATCAGCCCAATCCCAAAGGAGATGCAAAAGGTTTTTCTTGGTGCTTTAAGGGAGAAATCATTAATGCAGCGTTGAAGATCATTAATTGAGGATACTCATTCATGGCAAATCTATTGCTGAAGAAGGAATCTGTTACAAGGTGGAATCTCTGTTACAAGGTAGGTTTGTCTACTTGAATGTATTAATGATAAAGACTTTAACTCAAGGCTTTGACGTTCTAAAATTTTTACCCTGAAAAAAGCGTAATGGCAGCCACCCTAGCTTTCACACGTCTTCTGGCTGTGTTTGAGACCTTCCATACTGTATCCCTCCCTCTTGAACACCTATACAAAATCCATCCTCATGAATCATGGGCAGGTCAGTCACCCTGTTCAAAAGTTAAAGCTTCTTAAATGTTACAGGAATAAGATCAAGGAAATGCTAATTTTTACATAGTTAAAGTGTCCATGCAATTTAAATAAGCTTAAGTGAATCAAACATACTTCATGTCTACAAAATGTAGATCTAATTTAAGGTTAAATTGGGCTACAGAGCATGTTTTAGGTGGACAGTTTCTCCTGACTTACATAGGTAAGATAAGCAAAAAATGATCAAGTATCTTTTGCTCTTATCCACTGTTCTATCTCTAAAGGAGCAACTTCTGTAGGGGTCTGGTTATCAAGACATGCGCAGTCCTATTTGATTTGCTTCTATTGTTCATCCTATTCCTTTCTTGAGTAGAAAATTGGTATTTATTTCACAGGACTCCTAGGCCTTTAGAAGCATCAAGCATTTTGATAACACAGTAGCTGTCTTTCAAGAGGAAGGCCTAGTGGATGTTTATTGCACAGCTTACCTGATTTTTTTTTTTTGAGGTCATTAAGCCCAACACGTCAGGAAGGGAAATAATATGTCTCAAAGTTTGTTAGCTCTGATGTTGTCCTCAGCTAAAATCTGTTACTTCCTCTCCAAACACACATGCATATACACTACTGGTATACAGAAGGTGCTGGCCAATGGCTAAAGATTGTTTACTGAAAAGCTTTGTGATTATTTGCTGTGGAAATACTAAATCTGGCAGTAGCTCTTTATCATCACCAACAGGAAATTCTAGCTATGAACCGCCTTTCAGAATATAATGATCTAAAGATCTATAGTAAAGTCTACACTAAAAAAGAGTATCAATTTATACGGATGACTGTACTGTTAGGTTTAAAAATCTCATTAAATGGAGATGTTTTAGCAGTTTTCATCTTTGATTGCACTACTGAAAGAGATCCAAGAAGCAATACATAAACTTGACGACTAAAAAAAGGACTTTTTAATAGAAATTACAGGATGATATGCAGCATTGAAGTCTCTTAGTAGTTAATTGCTTCTCATTTTTCATGGAGACTTTTGAAGGATGTTGACTATAATAGAGCTTTAAAGAGAGTTAAGTATTATATACCTGTTCTTTTTGCAAATAATAGTCAATATTACTATTAAACTACCAGCTCAGCTTTAGGATAGAGTATAACTGCAGCTCCCATCAGATTATGAAAATCTGATTTTTTTTTTTTGTTCTACTAGAACAGAACAATTAAGAAAAAAGTAACAGTTTAAATCATACTATGCTAGGTCTAGTTGATAATTTGAATTCTGTAACGTAAGAACTGTAGCATTTAATAATTTACAGGCAACTAAAGGGCTCTAACCTTGATATCAGAAAAGAGGAAAAAGCAGCAATGAAAACCCTCCATTTGTTTTTTTCCTTAAGGCTAGATTGGAAGGACCATCACTGCCTTCCTACAAGAATGATCAGCATGGTCTCTGTGACTCCATCTCAGTGTTTGCCTGGAAGTGGGTGAGTTAAATATTCCCAATACACACAGGACTGAAGTAATAGCTATCTGCAGATGTGAAAAAGCCACAGGTAAAACCCTTCGAAAGAAGAGTTTTTGTACAGCTTGAGGAGTAGAATTTCCATTGCCAAGTTGAGCTTGAAAAAAACAAAAGCATTGCAGCTTTGAGCAAGACTGAAAAAGTGATTTATAATGGAGAGAGTGGTAATCACAAGCTCGCAGAAAAAGCTTGCTGACAGCTAGTCTACTCAAAGCATGCTATTTCACTTGGTAGCCAGTGTAGTTAGCTTTGAGTGCAATAGAGCATGCTTCAAAAATTGTTAATGCACAGCCATATATGCTATTTCAGAAAGACTTGAACATAAAAAGCTTGTAGCTATTTAAAGCAGAAAGAAACCTTTTTACCTGCCATGGCCTATAATGTTACAAGCCAGAAGTGTATATTTAAGAGGCAATTACTTGCCCTAGCAAAACAGACTGACCAAAAAGTTGACTGCAAGCTTCCCCCCTAAGTCCAGTCAATTCCCATATGGGTAGCTTCATCTGAAGTTACCCTAAGTATTTTTCCTTACCTGCTCAAAGCCACTTAACTGTTTAGAATATTTATTAGTTACACTGGCAGTCTTAACTTCGAGCGTGCCATAATTCAACTGGAATGTCTATATGCAATGGGTTCATCTGAATGCTTGCTGTAGGAATACTCATCAGTTGGCATCCTGTACCATTTAAGGTTATGTTAAATCGGAGGGTTTTGCGTGATACTCGAAAACATTTGTATCTACTAAAACTTTCTCAGAAGTTTCAGCTCACTTTTCAGATTTTTTTTTCATATACATCTTCTGTTCTCACAAGAGAAGAACAGATTGTGCCAGGTGAGAGTTCTGTATTTAATTTCTCCTTCCTCTATCCTTAAGGTAATACTGTACTTATCAGCACATTCTTTAATCATAGCAGCTGGTGGGAATATCAAAACTAGTCCAACAGTAAGGTAGAAAGGTTTTAATGATATTAGGAAAAAAAGACTTTAACAAATTTAAAAATAAGCCAGTTAATACAAAAGCACCATGATACTACACTAATGATTAGGACAGTAATACAGACAGGCCAAATACAAGTCTTCGGCCCCACAGCCTTACAAAGCAATTATTTCCACCTTTGCTGTGTTTTACAAGTTAGTGCTTACACTGCACCCAAGAGGCAGGAGTTCCTTACAGAAAAAGCACAGAAGTTAAAGGACTTTAAATTTACTTTAACTGATGAAATTAGCATGAGGATTCAAGTTCCTAGATCCCAGGCTGGAGCTTAAAGCCAGAAAGCAGCTGGAAAAACTGCACAATGACAGCTTAACTAGGTCAAATCGCAATAAACCCTACTGAAGAATGAGCACTGTGTTCAGTGAGCAATCCTCCAAGTGCCTTCTTTCTGTTCATTAACTGTGCCTCAAAGTGTCTTCCACGAGGTCTTCCATCCTTTACATTGAAAATGGTGGGAGGACAAAGTAAGCAAACTGCCTGGGGCTTCAGAAGCTAGATCCATCATCATCATCAGATGGAAGCTTCTGGCTCCCAACCAGGTATTCAAAGCTGAACCCTTACTTGCTGTGTTTAGCAATACCATTGTTCTAGTATTCTGCAAAAAGTTAAAATCCCTTTGGTTACACATGATTTGAATCATCACAGGAGTTTAAGCCTCAGGACAATGTCCAGATTTTAGTTGTCTATAGTCAGACCACAGTATGACCAGCAAACTATGGCTCCCAGGATATATCTTGCTTGTACAGATTCTAATGCAAAAAAAAAAACCAACCACCAAAAAAACCCCCAACAAAACAAACAAAAAAAGCCCACCAAAAAAAAAATTGCAAGCAGCACTTATTTTTTGCGTTTTGAACTAAGCCAGTCTCCCCAGGGTAGCGTTTTCTTGCCCTTCGATGTGCTCCTTAGGGAATGCAAAGTCTGCACTTGTTGTAGACGCTTGGAGAGCTCCTGATCACAGGCTTGCTGCAGAGCTTCAGCTTTCTGCTTGTCCCATCTTAGAGCCGAGGCCAAGGCTTGTGTGTCTTCTTTCAAGACCAGCTGTGGCAAGACAGATTTCTAACAGTCTTTTCTACTGATGCTCCTTCGCCGCTAACCCCTCTGCCCACATTAAGAACAGCAGTAATGAGACACCTGTTTAATACTGGCAATTTGGTACTGAAAATGTTCCCAGCTTTCATCACCTATCCCATGGGCTAGTGTATTTAAAATATTCTACCAACACTTAGAGCTTGAAGCTATGTTCAGATGTCCAAAGGAACAGAAAGCAGTTATTTAGTTTCTACAGCAGGGAAAAGCAAGAGGAGCAAGTTCATAGCATTAGAAAGAACATACTTTCTAATGGTTAAAGTTTACCTAGACTTTCCTTTCCAAGCTATGGGTTTATATACACTGTTTTCCAAAATAAGGAGGTTTTTATTTTCATTTGGGATGTATAAAAGAAATATAGCTAGATGCATCTGCATACACAAAAAACTTGCCGGTAAGACAGCTGAAGCACTAGCTGACTATGATTTGGCAAAGATCAAAACCAGAATTATTTTGTGGCTTCTCAGAGGACAGACTAGAGTACCTGGAATAGTGTCAACTGGCTATTACAGAGGAGCTCCAAGCAGGGGTTAGTGTTACTGAGGGAGAGAAATAGATTAAATCTCACCACTTTGGGACTGAGATATATTGACATTAGAGCCTCCAGAAGCAAGGACAGCTTTCCCTATAACCTCTCTCTCCAGAGGGAGAGATTTGCCAGAATATGGTTATGTCATTCTCACCCACCTCTAGATCTTGACTGTCCAAGCAGAGCTCTGGAGCAGGTTTCTCTTTCAGAGCAGCAAGGATCTGGTCACTGAGCGCCGTTTTGGCTGAAGTGCCTGTACTGCTGGTACCTGTGTCAACCACATCCATCTCCTTTCTTGGTACAGTCTCAGATTCTGAAAAGTAGCAGAATCATTATAGCCCGTGACAAACACAGGACAGGAAAAGTGGCCTGGACTGCTTTGATTGTTTTGAGGTTAATAAAATACACATTCTATCCAGGTGCATCCTCTAACTTAAAAAATCCATAATGTTAAGGATGACTACATGATTTAAGCTTTTCTCCCAGTATTCTACTTTGAGGCATTGTGAGAAATGTGACGCAGCCGTGAGAGGACTCCTGGCCTCACGCAGTCAGAGAATTCTTACACGATACCAGCTATTACATCAACCGCATTAATAGCTGCTAAGCAAGTGACTCACTCCAGTCCCTCACTCTGCCTTATTTATTCCACTCAACTATTTCAGGCATCTCTGAAAAGCTCCTTCTCCAGCATCCTAATGCTCCCTACCTGCTACTTTGCTTAAGATACTGTCTTCATTTTTCAAGGCCTCTAGGTAGAGTTCCAGGAGCTGTCTTGACTGGCGTTCTTCTTCTCGTCTGTCCAGCACCTGCTGCAGGGTGTCCTGCAATACTTGGATTTTGGGTTGACTTTGGGCAAGTTCTTCCGCCAGGTCTGAACGTGGTACATCAATAAGCACCTTAAAACAACGAGAGTGCTCCTGTTACACGGACTGACTGAGTAACTCATTCCATTACACTGATTACAGTATAAACAGCAAGCCTCCTGAATGACAGAGCCTCCACCTTCATGAAACCCAGCATGTTTCACAAGGTTTCTTGTCATAGCAAGTCAGCCTGGTTATGAGAGGCTGTAGTGGCACTCCACCAGCCAGCATTCTTTACCAGAAGCCAAAAGGCATCCAGGAAGGTGTGGAATCATGTGCACTTTTAACAGAAATCCTGACAGCTCCTGGCAATCGAAGTACCACTTAAGAGTGTGTGGGAACACACAAAGGAAAGCCAATGGCCTGGCACTTGGGAAGCTGCACGTTGCAGAAGGACAAGAAGAGGCAGTTATCACCATGCCTCACCACATACAAGGTGTTAAGCAGTCAGACACTCGAATCAGTCGGCTCTGGAAACTGACAGCTGTTCTTCAAACCCCTCTGGAGCAGCCTGATTTGGCATGCTGCTCAGCCTTCCCTTTTGACACATTACACAGGTGTCTGGTTTTAAGGAAGGAGCCTGCCTCAGTTGCCATTTGGCCAAATCTTGACTTTTTGCCCTCCCACTGCCAGAATTGGAAAGATATGTTGTGAGGGACAATCAGTGTTTAAGAGCATTCTCCTCAGACGTGTGAGTGTTTCCCCTCAAGGAGAAATTTGACTCTAGCACCACAGCCAAACAAGAGCAGCTGAATTAAGCTTGAGATCTTGTTTACTTATTCTCTTCTCTGCCACCTACTGAGATAAATGGATGGTGGGCAGAGCCAAGGACAGCAATTACAGGTTTCCCCACTGTACCTGGAGGTCTTCTTCAGACATCAAGATGATATTAGACAGGTCATCCTTCAGTTGCCTGGCCAGCTGCTTCCACTTCTCTGCAGCACTGTCCACTTCATCCACAGACTCCGAGAGCCAGGCTGTTCCACTGTCTGACACAAGAGTCATCAGTTTCACGGGTCGTTCCTGACCCCCCTGAGAGAGCCTAATTTCACTAGGTGTATTCCAGACACCCCTCCCCTTCCGTGCTCCCTCATCCGCAGAGTACCTAAGCTTTTGCTGGACCATTTCTCATTCTTGGCCAGTGCCACAAACTTGGTATTAGATGGCAGACACAAAAAGTAATCTTCATCGTCCACAATGGTGCCATCTTCTGCCAGTACTAAGGTGATGGGCTCCCTGGCCTTGTCAATAGCCAGAATGCCACTAGCTGCAGAACAGAACAAATACGTAATGAAATAATAAAAGTGACATAAGCACTGCCCTTTTATTACACCCATCACAAGGGACAAGCAATTCTTAGTAATTCAGGCTAGAGACCAGGACCTGTCCCCCCACAGCTCTGCCCATCAGCTCTTTTTTAGCACATACTCACGAGTTTCCCCTCCAGAAATTAATATTCTTGATGCAAACCTCGACATCCACACGGGAGGCGGCGCATTTCAGTGAAACGACTTCCAGACGCTTATCGCCACCTCCCTTCGTTTCCCCCCTTAGGAAGCGCCCCCCGCAGACCCGCTCTCCTTCCGTCTGTCCCACGGCACGGGTCGGTCCCCAGCCCCGCCGCCTCCTAGAAACGGCGGGCGGGCACGCCGGGAAGCCAGGCCTCGGCCCGGCGGCGCATGGGAGCCCACCGGGGACGGGGGACGGCCCGGCGGGAGCCGCTGGCTTCCCCGCCCCGGGACGGCGGCACGTTCAACCCCGCGGCACCCGGCCGGCCGCCCCTCACCCTTGTCGCGCAGCTCCCGCAGGCAGGAGGCGGCGACGCCGTGCTGCTCCCGCCCGTCCCTCCGCCGCACCAGGCAGCGCTTCAGCGCCGCCGCCATCGCCGCCGCCCGGCCGCGGGCCCTCTCACGGCGGGCGGGCGGGCGGGCGCGGTGCTCGCCGGGACGGGCCGCGGGGCGCGCTGGGACGCGCAGTTCGAGGCGGCCGCTTGGTCGCGGGGGGCGGATCCCACCTCGGGGCTGTGAGGCGCGAAACCAGCGCCGGCGGCTTCGGGGTAAAAATAAGAGTCGCCCGAGAGGCTGCGCTCCCCGGTGCCCGTTGTGGCATGCCGCCCTTTGAGCCGGTGCGGCGTGCTCAGCCCTGCGACCCTTCCTTGTTGAGCTGCCTCGCTGGCGATGCTTTTCCTCAGGGCTTAGCGGGACTGCAGAACGCTGGTGGTCGAGAAAGCCGCTGTGAAGTAAGTCTACGAAAAACTCTTCTGGCGTCGGCAGCAATTTAATCACTTGTAAGACAAAGTAATAGGACGAGTGTGCGTAGGTGTATTCAAATAATACATCCCCTTACGGACAAGTGTGCCGGTCGTGAAATTGTAACATAAACAGAAAAAGCACCGGCATGCGATAAATCCTCCCCGGCGTGCGTCGGGGCAGCTCCGTCGGGGGGGAACCCCTGGGGCTGCCAAAGCGAAGGGCGTTCCCCACGGGAGCTCCTGCCGGCCGCACAAAGTGGGATTTGCTATTTATGCCTCTTAGCAGGCTTCTGGGAGCCGTAGGACAATAGCCATGAACAATGCCCACGGTGACACCTCTCGGCGGCGACGCCGGAGCCGCGCGCCGTGGCCCTGCCGCACCGCCCGGACCAACGCGGGTTTTGTCAATGGCCCGACTGGCTTTTCCCGGCCTCTCCTTCGCCCCCGGCGACAGCCCTGCTTGATTCTTGGGTCCGGCCCCGCTGACCCCCGTCCCACCCACGGAGAGCGGCGGGACGGAGCCGCTGGACCGCGGCCACAGCGTGGGGGTTCACCCCCTTGCCAAAACGCCTTCAGGACGGGCCCCAGGCAAGGCAGGACACCGCAACCCAAACGGTCTCGCAGTCTGAGGCTTGCTCTGCCCCGAGCCGGCCGGCCCGCCCGCTGGCTCCCGTCCCGGCGGGAGGCCGCAGAGGCCGGAAACTCATGGCAGGAGTGGTTCCCCGCGGGACGCATCGGTGCCCCGGCGTTCGACTCGTTCTGCCTACAGCGCGAGCCGGCGGGGCCGCGCGGGGCGCGGGGGCGGGGAGGAGGGAAAGCGGCGGTGAGGGCGTTCCATCGGTTGGGCGGGGATGGATTAGCCGGGCCTGGGAAGATGGCCTCCTCGGAGCAAGCGGAGCAGCCCAGCCAGGTAAACGGGGCCGGCGCTCTGCCCGCTCGGCTCGGGCAGGGGGTGGCAGGGGACGGGCGGGGCGGGGTGGGGCGAGGCCGCCGCCTCCGCCTCCGCGGGGGAGCGGGCGAGGGGAGGGCGCCGCTCCTCTGTCCCCCCCCGCCGCCTCCTCCCGCCGCCGCCGCCGCCGGCGGTGGAGGGCGCGCGCGGCGGCGCCGGCCCGCTCCGCTCCCCCGCCTCTCCCTCCTCCCCGCGCGCGCGGCCTCGGCTCCAACCGCCTCCCGCGCGCCGCCAACCGCCGCCCGCGCGCCGCCCCCGCGGCTGTCGCAACGGTCACTGGCGAGGGGGCGGCTCGGGCCGCGGCAGCCCCCGCCGCGGTGGGCCTGTCGCCGCCGAAGTCCGGGCGCCCCGGGCGAGAGCACCGGCACCGGAGGGGCGCGGGAGCGCCGAGCCCGCGAGGAGGCGGCGGCCGGTGACAGCGGCTCCCCGAGGTGCGGGTTGCGCTTCCCCCCCGTCTCCTGCCTGCCCCCTGGCCGGCCCGGCGCGGGAGGAACGGCGAGGGGCAGCGGCCCGGGTGAAAACCGTGGTGCTTGGTCACGGCCCGGGGGAAGCGCTCTGCTGGGGAGGGCCGGGACGCCCAGCTTAGCGGCTCTGTGCGGCTCGGCACTGCTTTCGCCCCGCGTGCCTGGCAGCGCCAGCAGAGCTTCGCGTCTGGGGGGAACTGGTTCTGGAGCTTGGCGCCCTGCCCTGGGCGGTGGCACGAGCCGATACCGGGCACGCTTCACCGAACAGCCAAATGCAGGCCTGATCGGAAGAGCTGTGCAGGCCAGGCCCCTAGACACTAGGCGTGCTTTCATTGCAGGGTCTCTCTGTGAAACTCAATAAAGCACTCGGACTGGGGGGGGTGGTGGTGTTAAAAAAAAAAAAAAAAAAGGCACAGCCAGAGAGAAAGGAGGCAATTTATGTGTCAGCTGGGTTTTGAAATGAGGTGGAGTACCAGTTAGACAAAATGTTGTTTCTGCCTTGCAACTGCAAGGGAGAAAGATCCTTGAACCAACAGCATAAAAGGGCAAAGCAATGACAGACGTAGTATAAGCATGGGCAAAAACTGAATTGGGAGGGTAAAAGAGACATGTGGGTTCGCTGGCTTGGGTGCATGCTCAAGAAACATGCTAAAAGCTTAAGATATTTTTAAACTGGGACCTGAAATGGGGGAGCCAGAGGGAAAAATGGGAGTATGATGTAGTGGTATACGGCGTAGGTTCCCGGTCACTTGCACTGGCTTGCTTGTGATCCAGGGTAACTCATGTTTCATTGCAAACTCTACCTACCTCAAGTTTAGTGACCTCCTGGCAGCTCTCTCATCTCACCAGTATCTTGGACAGACTCCTGAGTATGTGATACCAATGGAATTTTGTAAAATCCTTTAGGAGGCCGCAGAGGGCCCTCCTGCAGCAGCCAGGAGATGAAAGGTCTGGCTGTTTCAGCAACAGGGAAGAAAATAGAGCAAAGTCTGCCACCGACACGCTTTTATGTGCAGTCAATCACTCACATCTATCCAGATTTGACTAAATCGCTGTGAATCTCTGTCGATCCTTTTATTTTGGGCTGAGGAGGCCAAGTTTGTAGGGAACATTATTGAACTAAACTGAAATAGAAATAAATTACATAAAATTCATACTCTGACTAACCAGCACAGATCTCTTCCTAGGCTGTGAAAGGCCAAGTTACCAAACTCACCGTAGGCTTGCTGGGCAGTTTTGTATCGGCCACGTGCTTTCAACAGTAGTAGTTTGAGGTGCAGTCCATTCCTCGTGCTTCAAGTGAATGCTTTCAGAATGAGGACACCTGAGAACCTGCGCCTGATCCATAAGCCACTTGAGCAGTCTACAAGGCAGCTGACTGTAGGTTTCTGAGAAAGAAATCTGGTTAATTGGCAAATGCGGTTGCCTGAGAAACATTCAAGTTCTCTTGAGTTTGGTTATAGTATCCTCCCATTGCACCCTTTTTTTTAACATTTATTTAGTGTTGCTTTACCTCAAAAGAAGGCTTGATGTTTGGAAATTGAAAAGTCTTGCTTTTTAACGGGCCTCATAAAGGTAGCCAGAGCACCCCCTGGGTTTTAAAATTAAGGACATTAAGAAAGTCACTCTGTCACTGTCTCCGTAGTGAAAAATGGGAATGGTAACTCCTACCTTATGTGTAACGTGGAGAGTTTTCCCGGCATTGTCTGTAAGGAACACAGTGGAGTTAATGCTTGTGCGTTCAGGAAGAATTTGAGGTAAGGCAGAATACCCAGGCTGCAAAGTTCACTTTTCACCACGGAGAGACTATTTTGTGTCAGGTCCTCTGTGGAGGGAGGTGGTCTGAAGCCACTGTGGGTGAAAATGGTCTCCTGGACTGCTCCCCTGCCGGATTCTGTCACATTGTATGCAAAAATGCTGGATTCTCAGGCAATAGCACATTAGTTGCTCCCCTTTTGGCTCCTGGCCTCTCATGATGACTTCATTAGTGGCAGTTTGTTTAAAGGGCAGCTCTGGTGGTCTGCCTTGCTTCAGGTACGTGAGGTAGCACTCAAGCTCAGCTAAAGGGTAGCCACACTAATATTTACCCCCTCCACGCACACACTGGGAGCAGCCCTGCTTGTGTATTAACTTTCCTCCTTCCCCACATTGTGTGCTTGTGTGGAGACAAAGGGATTGTTCTGTCTGGCCAAGGCTATCCATGCCTGACAGATATCCCTGTCTTCACCATCCAGCACGTGTCTTACCCTGGTTGCACGTTCCCCATCCAGAACTCTAGCTGAGCAGCGTTCAGCGCTCTCAAATTCTGTTGGCTTGGATGGGATTTGAGAGAATCTTGCAGCTTTGGCCGGAAGAAGGGGGTGCAATTGAAGAATGTCTAGCACAGTAGATGAATTCTTAAGGGGACAATTTTGGAATAAAACAAAACAATGAAAATATCTTTATTAGTCTACCAGAATGTAAATGCCGCTCCTCTTATGCAACCATTGCAGTTTTGACACTGTTATCAAATGCGTGGAAAAAGTTGTCGCCGTTGCACACTAAACATTTAGAGAATTTAAAAAAAAAGTTTACTTTCTACCACTGATGATGTTTGTTTATTTATTGCCAAGCATGCAACACAAGGCTATGAGTAGTAGCACTGCCCTGCTTAACATGTTTATGTTTGGGTCCTATTGTTTTTTCTATTGCAAATCTAGTTAGTTTAGATGCTGAAAAGGGAGTGTCAGATATCTTTTGGCTTATTATCTGTTTTTCTTAGTTTAATTTTCTCATTCTCATGAATTAATATATTGCCTCAAGCATTGTGGGGAGGGGGGAGTGTTGCAGCTCAAATGAAATAATTTACATAGAATTATATTCTAAAGGCAATAAACATTTCTACCAGAGATTTTAAAATATTTGGTTTTGTTTAGAAATTGTGTTCCTCGGGCCTTAGCAATGTCTTTACTAAAAAATAAACCAAAGAAAAGATCCCGTCTCTCTGTTACTATTCCTTATAGTAAAGAAAGGAAAGAGCAAGATGATGGTATAGCCTGTGAAAAGAATAACCGATTTCTGATTTTTCTTGGCTATCAGTATTTCTTTGATGCTGAATACTTTGGCAGTATATTTGGCGAGTCTTCTTGGCTCAGCCAGCCAGCAACCCAGTCCTCTGGTATTCCATTTAACCGTAAATCCCCATAGTGTGAGAAAAATTGAAATTCTTTAACATTGATTGGCAGTAGTGTTGTTGGTTTAGATAAGTATGTCTAAATTTTTCCAAGCTGCTTAGTGTGGGACACAAAATGATGCCTAATTATCTGTACAATTATGTGCAGAAGCCGAGAATCCTGTAGCCTGGAAGTCAGTATGTAGCTGGTCTGTGTGAGTCATAAAAGGCTTGAAATTGTTAAAGTCAATGGCTGAATTTGACTTGGTACCAAAATGGTGGTGCAGCCATTGAGGTAGGACAGGCAGAGTGGATTCTGTACGTGGGATTCTTTTGTTTGTTGCGTAACACTGGAAGGCTCACTATGCTAAAAACAGACTACATGTAAATTTAATGTAAGAGACTGAGAAAGGAGAGCTGATAAGGTGAAAAGAATGCATTGGTGTTCCAACATCTTTTATACTTGGTGATGTTCTTACATGTGGTTTAGTGGGGAAGCAAGCAGAGTACAAAGGCCCAAAACTTAGTTGTTTTCTTTCGAAAGCTTCATTATACCCACTTTGGATTGAGTCTACAGCATCTAGGTGCATTTTTTCTTCTTTTTAACTACCTTCTAAGGAGGCAGTTAAAGCAAATTTCAGAGGTTGAAAGATACCTGATTTGTTGCTCCAGAGACTTAATTCCCTAGCTGCACTGTTAGTCAATATATACATAAATTTTCCTCCCCACTTGCCTGTAGCTCTTGACTATTAAGCCTCTGGATTCTCTGCCTTAAAAGATGGTTTATGGTGAAGATAAGTGGTCTCTGGACCATGATGTCCATTGTTTTCATGAAATACAGGCTATTGAACAGCCATCACGTGGAGAGGATGGAATCTTCCTTGACTTGTCTCGGAGCTAACATGTTCTTAAGGGTTACTGTCCCCTACCTTATTAAGACTAGTTCCTTTGCTGTTACACTACGCCTTGTACTTGGAAGTCTTGCTGGAAGGAAAATGCAGATCTCATTTAAAATGTTGGTAGCTTTGGACAATGCAGTCAAAGTACCATAAATTATCCAACTAATCATATATATGTCATCAGGTTACGTACAAGCACACGTCAGAATTTTTGGTTATTTGTCTTCAGGATCAAGACTCTTTCCTGTCAATATGATGCATGTTTTCTCACAGTAACCTAGGCTTCATTTCAAATCCTCCTTCGGGCAGTTTCCCAGATTGGCCAAATTTTTTGTGGAGTGACAGTCCACAAATACTAGTGCAGCTCCTTAGGGCAGAACATACAAGCTCTAGTACTTAGGATGCTGTGGGAATTTTCTGAAGATAGGAATTCTCTGGTGGTTTCTTTCTTTGTGCCTTTGTGACTTTACTGTTTGCACCACACATCTGTAGTTTTTCTCTTTGCAAAGTCAGCTTAAGTAGTTAAAATGCTTTGAATTTTCCTTGAAACATGCTACAGAAGAGCAAAATATGTACATTCTTAGAAAGCTGAACACTTAACACAAGTGGCTTGATGGAACAATTCCATGGAAATAGTAGTTAACAGCTATAGGTGCTTTTTTGAAGTATTCCACAGGAATTTCATCTGTGCTGCTCTTCATCTGCCTCTTCTAAGCAGTTCTGACCCTGTGCTAACTGAATTTGGTGAGAATCTTTTCTTTGACTTCAGTGTGCTATGAATCAGGCCCCAATATTTTAGAGTACTAGCCATAGTAAGATATCTGTGTTAGTTCTGGGATTTGACTGAAGAAATAAAATAGAGCATATGCACCAAATAAGTTTATCCACAGCCTAAACAGGTTCAGTTAACTTATTAATAAATGATGCAAGCCATATTCTTGTGTTGATTCTCATATGTTTTCCGTATTTTTGGAGGTGGGTGGATCTTGAGACTGTTCATTATTTTTTTTTCATCCAGCTGTAAAAGATTGGAAAGCAGATATACTATGCGTATAAAAACGGGAGGTCAGTGACAAGGTTGAAGAGAGAAGAGCCCTTTTCTTGGTATCACATAGCATTGTCTCCACTACAGACAGACCAGGCAGTGTGACTCCCAGTATGGTGTTGAAGCTGATATTTGCAGTGGTTATGTCAAGTGAATTCTTAGTGGCTGAAATTTTTGCGGATATGTAGTGGAGTAACAAAAATGATGGTGACTGCACATGAAGAGACTCAGGGCCTCTCTAGAGAATCGCTGCCTAACTGTGAGATCTGGCTGGGCCCTGGTGATGATGCTTAAGTCTGGAAGCAGCTAAGTTGCAGTATATTTGAGTTTCTGGCACCCTCTTGTGGTAATTATTTTTATCTATATTTTTTGCATATTTTGTAGATGGGAAGAAAAAATCTTGAGGTATTTTTGAAGGTGTGGTATATTGCATAAAAGTGATGAATACAACTGGAGGACAAAAAGTCACTTAAGGACCTTTATGCTATCACTTGAAAGTTTTCTCTTTCCCTATACTCAATGAATAGGATCCCTTTTCTCTAACTGAGCCTCAAAACTTGTCTTCATTACTAATAAAACTGCATTTTTTTACCATTGAGGTAACCGGTATGTGTCACCTCTCCTAAGATAAAAAACCCACAGTGAAGGCAATATGGTTTAGACCATCTTAACATCATGTGAATCCCATTTGAAAGTAGATGGTTGACCAAGATAAGTCTATTTTATGGTAAAACTTAGGTGTCTCTACCTTGGGAGAGCTGATATATGCTAGTTACACAGAGATCAAACTGCTTTTTTTTGGCAGTGAAGAAAAACCCAGAGAGTAATTCTGTAAAACATGGGACTATGCTAAAATGTTATGCCTGTTCTTGATGAGCGAGTGAATATGAGCAAAACTGCAGGTGAGCCTGGAGGGTGGAAGCTCCTGAATGTTAAGTCTAGTCCAGTCTTTGGCTTGCTGTCCTGCTTTAATCACATAGTTTCACTTTCCTCCTGTGTACTACCCTTTCCTAGTGTGCAAGGTAAGGTGTTCAGCATCTGCCCTAAAGCTACATCTCTTAATTATGAGTGGGAAACAAGGATGGTTACTGGTATTGCTGACATATCGTGAGGTTTAGTTAAATCATAGTTGTTCTGAAATCTTTAGAAGAATAGTGTGGAAAACAAAGGGTGCATTACTGGGTCATGGAAATGGGAGAAGCTCGGTGTCAAATTAAGTTTAGTCCTTCTAGAGAGGAGACGGTGAATCATGGAATCAGAGTGAGGTACCTTTGCATCCACTTCAAGAGCAGTACTTTGGGCTTCTGCAGCATTTCTTCCCTTTAGTATTGCAAAATTCTTTGCGGATGTCAAGTACTCATCAGGTCCCTTTGAGACGGGCAAGTTATTATCCTCATTTCCTATATGATGAAAATGTCCTGTCTTATACCATGCAATGTGACAAGTGTTGCCATCAAGATTTAGCAGAGGGAATCCCAGTTTCATGCTGTGTTTGTTCACTGCACCATGTATTTCAGAATTTGAGTTAGGGTGAACATTTCTTTCACGACATCTCTCAGTAGTCTCTCTGGCTCTTCACTGCTGGATCCCTAAAGCAAGTTCTGCAGATTCTGTGAATTCTGTTGTTTTAAATGGGGAGTGCCGGAACTAATTTTTTTGTGTGATTCTGACCTTTTTGTCTTCAGTCCATCACAGAACTGCTACTGATAGCAGAAACAAATGTGTCTGCCTAAATCCTGCTCATAGGAAGAGTGCTCTTAACAGACAAGTATTTCTAATTGTGTCCATCAGGTGGCAATGTAACCTCACTCTTCTTTTTGCTTTACAGGCTGGCTCCTGCCCTGCGACTGAAAATGCAGCATCTCGGGAGCCACTGGTAAGTTCATCAAGAAGCAGCATATAATTTCTTGCTGATCATATAATATACATGAGTTGTTCTCTTTGCTGCATCATTCTGCATCCATTGTTTTGCTTTTCAAAGGAGCTGGTGCTTTGTGAAAAAGGTGTAAACTGCCTTATGTTGCCCTGCTGTTGACCTCTGAATTCTGACCTGTAACCGTAACCTTCTGTCTTTCTGGGGTTAGACATGGGTCACCTAGGCCACTGAGTTGTCCTTGAGCACGGACTGCCTGTCCTAAGTGTGTGCAATGTATGCTCTTGATCAGTGCTTATTTAGTAAAGAGTCTGAAGAAAGACCTGTGCAGCATAATTTGAACTGAGATTCTTAGTGCTGTTGTCTAATAAAAAAAATCTCTGCTGCTCAGAGACCTCATTCAAGCTGTCTTTATTTTCCGAGTGAGCTTAGAAGTGTCTGGCAGCTGGCAGTGCATGTGATCCAATGTTTTTACTCTAGAACCGTTTTGGAAAGAGCTTGGGGTTTTTTGTGTATGAGGATAACGAAGAGAACCCTGCTTTGTTTTCATTTTTACGGTGATGCAGAGTGGGAAGTGAGCCACCATTCTCTGGAGCTGCAGTATATATATTTTTTTTTTTACAACCTCCTTTTTCTTTTTTTCTGTCCTCTTCAGCCATCTATAACTCAGTCAAAACCTTGCCAAAATTCTTAGCCCATGTTATTGTCCTAAACATACAAATCTCTAATAGAGTTCCTTCTCCAGCTTTCATTTGGTGATCATAGTGAATACAAGCTGTTTGCAGTGAGAAGACTCAAGTACTTTCCATAATGATGTGGCACTGGCTACATCGAAGTCTTTTTACCTTGTAACTCTTATCTGGAGAACCCAGGAGATGATTTTTAAAGGAGGGAGATGTGAGTAAAGACTGTGAATTGGGAAGGGTCAGTAAAGTGCATCTAGTGAAAGGGCTATTCATGAATTCTGTTAAGCTCTGCAGTGAAAATCTCTCTAGCCTAGTAACACTGTGCCATCCCTTAATTGCATAGACATCTGTACGTGAGATTACCTGACGTTGTTATTGACACCATGTGCTTTGTGATGGATTTGGTGGTTTGGTTTTTGGGGTTGGTTCCCCACCCCACTCCTTAGGAAGGTCATAGCAGGCAGCAGATCATCACAGCCTGTGCTGGTCGACAGTTCGTTCTCTTTCTCAAGGCAGATTCTAACATTATCTTTGATATGATTAATTTCTCACTGTGTATGCAACTGAAGAATTGCTCAGAGGAAGCATGTAGCAGTTGTGTATCTTTCTGTATAGGTGTATATTCCTACCATATAAAAATATTTATAAATTTAAGAACTCCAACATAAACTTCACTCTCACAATGGAGAGTCTTGCATGTGAGCTAATTAGAGCCCTCTGAAAGGTGGAGGTTTTCTCCTTGTTTTTTCATTAATTGTTTTTTTTATGTTAAACTCTCACAGTCTCTGTCACGTTTGCTTAGGAGTCATTATTGCTTCCAGCTGAGTATCTGTAGAAGCCTTATTAAATGAGCAGTTCAGTTCTGTGAGCCAGATGACCTAACTTCCACCACACTACTGTGGCTTCTCTGTAGCCAGGATCATGCGTGCTGCTTTCTAATGCATGCAGTAGATCTCGGTCCATAAAGCAGACTTGTAGGCACATGGCGCCATGTCATAAAAATGTTTACGGAAACACCAGAACAAACTATGGCATGAATCCAACAAATGGCTCTGTATGGGAAAGCCATGTGCTCAGGCCTATCAGTGCTGACTTCAAGTCTGGTGTTAAGCAGTTGAAGAAGAATTACAGAATCCAGAGGAGGGAGACAAGAGTCTCATGACCAAATTCTGCTCTGTACCCCCTCACCTTTTTTGACTTAATTGATGACAGTGCTTCATAGGACTGAGACCTGTTTGGAACATATCAGTGGTGTTATGCACAAGTGTGAGAAAGCAATAGAATTAAAACATCTTGCATTGTATCAGCAGATGTCATTATAGGCTCAAGCTGTTTTTGTATTGTATTTGTGATTCTAATGGGCAGTGTATCCTGCAAGGTGCTAAATACCTTCTGCTCTGTGCTCAGTGGCACTGTCTTCTGTGTACTCTGTACCCCCGCAGTCTGCTGCTTTCAACAGGAATCCAGGAGAAGCCATGATTTCTAGTTGTTTGCAAGAGGACTTCAGCGTTCTGCAAGATCATGTAGCAGATGCAGTCTGACACATCATATTGTGTCCTGCATTTTGGGTCTTCAGAGCATACCTTGCTAAGGTTTATGGCCTTACTAAGGCCTTCAGAATGGAGCCCTACAAACTCATGTCACACTCCTAATTGCTCTTTCTTCAACCCACTTCTGATGTTTTGAACTACCAAACTGGAGATAAGGGACTCCACGTCCATGCCATTAATCCCTTGAGTTATCCAGTGTCCTTACAATAAACTGTCCCAACTGAAAAATACTTCCTAATAAGAGGTCATTGTTTTATAGTACTGACAGTGGAGAATGAGTTGGAGGGGGATGGGAAAAGCTATAATTTTTGCAGCAGAGAGCGGACACTCATTTCCCTAGCTGTCGGTCTTGGCCCATTAAAATTTGCCGTGTAGCTCCATAGTGGGAACTGTAACCTTGTGTTAGCAGAGTGTCAGCATCTCGCTCTGCTGCTGTTTACAGCCACGTTTGTCATCGTCAGTGCAGGATCAGCTTCTCCTTGAGTCCAGCTTATCAGCGAACACTGCTGCATCCCTTTCTGCTTGTATGTGAAGCCACCCCTGATAATCCTCTGAACACTTGTGGAATTGGAATAGGTTTGTCTTTTTGCAACCACTCAAAGTCCTGGGATGTGCAAAAGATGTAACCACATAGGACAAAACCCTTTTCTGTGAGGTTACAGCGTTAGAAAATCCCCTTTTCTTCTCGATTCTTTGTTTCTTTGGTCTAATTTCTCTCTTTAGTGGAATAATGTTGTCTTTTCTGCTTCTCTTTTTAGCCTGTTTTGTCTCTCCCTAGCAGCATCTTGTAGCTTTTTAACCATACTGTCCTGCTTTTGAGATGTTTTCAAGAGCTTGAATATATTTGTTGTTGGCCTTTGCTTTCTGCCGAATCTGGTGCAGTCTAAATTACAGCTATGAAGGTTATACATATGATTGCCCCTAACATGAGCCTGGGTTGTAGGAATAAGCTAAGGAAGCAGAGCTTATAAGCGAGGCCTTTCCACGTGCTGCTTGTTTGTTGTTTTGGTTTTTTTTTCCTGCCACAAAACATACTCATTCCCTTGCTGGTGCTTGGTATCTGGAAGAAGGACTAGTTGTAAATATAAAAGTACTGGTTGTAAATGTAAAACACTCTCTTGGTTTCTCACTAAGTTACAAGATCCCTGGATCATGGTATGAGGAGCAGGGTATTTTCTTTTGCAGGATTATTTAACTTTTCTTCTTTTATTTTTAGCATGTGCTGTTTCTTTCTGTTTCTTGCTGCAGATGATAGCAGTTAGCACTGAAATATGGACATTGTATTCCCTTTTTTACAGGCTGTCGAAAGGTACAAGGTAACAAGAATTACTGCTGCCTCTATAGCAATTAGTGTAGAGTTTGTTGATATGTGCTGGAGCCCTTGTGGCTTTTCCCCACCCTTTGTTAAACTAATTTTTAAATTTTTAAGGGTCATGATAATGGCCAGAATACTTTTAACACCCCTTTTTGTGCAAACGTCATAGGGTACACTGCAGACATTAATTATCATGTTTAGGGAAAACGTGTGTGTTATCTCCATTTTCTAGAAAAGCTAATTGAGATATACAGGTTACCTGTTTAGCCAGGTTCATCCAGCAAGTTGGTGGCATAGATGTGAGACCTAGTCTGTTGGCCTGGTAAAGGAGGCAATTTCCATTTCAGGGGCTTCATTCTGCTCCTTTTATGTCTTTGGAAAAGCCTCTAGCCTTGCATGTGTAATACATTTTTTAAAAGTGATTGTGGTACACTGCTACTTCCTTAGTTCATCCTTTTTCTGGTTTTGACTACTTTTCCGGTGATTGAGGAATAATGAAAAAAATGGAGAGCAGAAAAGAGACTTGACTTTTCTATATCCATCGTGTATCCACAGGCACAAAGTCACTTTGGTCAGTATGTCCATGCTGAACACATTCAGTGTTTGTATTTATGCTTTCCTGAGCCATCAGTTGAGATCTCAGATTGAAGCCATGATGTTGGGGCTTTGTTATGGGTGTATTTAGTTCCTCTATGTTTTTTGTGTTCAGTTGCTAGGTTTCCTTGGAAGTAAACCAGTAAAATTTGTGATATGTGTTTATAATGGATAACACTTTTGAAACTGAAACTGGATAGTTCCTTACCCCTTTTCTCAGCTGCCTGGATTTGGGTGCTTAGCATTCAGTGACAGACAATAGAATTATTAGGTCCTCTCTGTTTCGTTGCCTCCTTTTAAACCTTATGTGTTCTGTTAAGCTTCCTCGTAAGTAGACTGTGGTTAAAGAGAATTTCATTTAGGTTTTCCTAGGAAGGAGCTTTGCAATCGAGATTTTAAGTTTGACTACTTTTAGGTCTAACTGGTGTAATTAGAAGTTGATGGAGCCTGACACTAACAATACCGTTGTCTTTAACCATGTGAACAAACCAATGAGTGGGAATGAGGAAAGGTTACAGAACTGTGTCATAAGATTTGAGAGAGCTTGTTGGGGCTAATGTTAGTTAAGAGTACTCAGAATCTACTTCTTATGAACAAATCTTTGGGCACATTGAGAATCCATGGCCGTCGTCTTCTTACGAAGTAGTAGATGCTCTTTCCGCCCTATCAAACCCTACAGAAAATGAGATACAGGGGAATTTTTTGAAGATTCTCCTTTGACTGAAATTGTTTGAAATGAAGACAAGAAAGATATTTTCACTGAAAACCTCATACTTTGTTTTCTAGAACACATTCTTACGCAAGGGATACCATGTAGTATCCTTATCCTTTCTTTTAGTTCAGAAGTTCAAAGATCTAGTCTAGATTTATATAAAATGTGATTTTTTTTCAGAAGGACTTTTGTTTCCAGAAATGATGTGAGGGACTGGACTGTACTGGAGGGACACTCCCCATCACACTTTTGCTTCCCATTTTCCCACCCTTTATTGTTTAAGACAAGATTTATACCTGTTTACTGTACAAATTTTCTATCTGCCACAATGGGTTTGTTCGGAGTGGTGGCCTACACTGAATGATTCTCTAAAAGTAAATCTATCCAGAGGGGATTTCCAGACAGCCAGAGTCAGTAGGCAACTAACTTATAGCCCCCAGCGAAACATTAGTCAGGATAATTTACCACCGTCAGCAGGAGAGAGAGAGAGACTATCAGCTTTGTGACCTCCCGTCCAGGCAGTAACCCTAGTGGTGTGATAATGCTTCAGTTTGTTTGGAGAAGTCCTGAATGTGTTGCTGTGGATTCCCAGTGCTGGACAATAATTCCATCAGGCTGTGGAGGGCAATTGCTGTGCAGATTTCAGTTTTATTGGGCCTGGAACAGGGAGCCAGAGGTGTGTGACTGCCTTACACAATATTCTTTGGTTTGCTGCAGAGAGAATTCTATGATTTACTAAGCAGACCTGTCTTGTGTTTGACCTTCTGATAAGTTGGAGATTATTGGGTTTTTGCCTGTTTTTGCCTCTTACTTCTGCGTGTTCATTGACTTCTTTTGTTGTTCATGCAAAATGTACTCGCTTAATCTGTCAATTCCTTTTACTCTGTTGATACAGACAAATATATTAATATGCGCAAAGCACACAGATGCAAATTTACTTACTGAACATAGTAAAAGGAACACTGTCTCACGTCAAGTTAAATTGCCCATCTGAGGTCAATGGGAAAGTTTTCCTGGAATTCCTTTAAATCCCAATTATAAAAGAGGGTGGACTATAATAGTTTGGGATAGAACTTCTGTTGTAGCATTATATGTTAATGTATGAAAGCTAGAAACTTGCAGTAGTTACAGGCCAAAGCAGGTTAAGACCCTAGCAGATGGTACAAAATGTAATAATGGCTTTGCCTGTCCCTAGAAGCTTACAGGTTAAGTGACCCTTTAGAGCCGGTGGGTGAGGCAGCATAAGAACTAGGATAGGTACAGTCATTTTCTATTACTAACAGTGTGGTGAGTTAGCAGCTTATCTTTTCTGGACATTTGTGCAGAAGAGAGCTCTGAAAGCAATTCCTACTTGCTTTTCAGACAAACCAACATTACTGGTCAGAAGACTTTTAAGATGGTTTTAAAATAGTTGTAGTACTCTAAGTTGTTCTTTACAAAACATGCGAGGAAATTAAAGTACTAGGAGTTAGGTTAGAATCTTTTTTAACGTTAGGTATGATTTGACTTCCAGAGATCCCAGATCTCTCACTGAAGGTAAAATGGAAGCTACAGTGCTTTGTGACATTGGAAAGAAACACTGGCACACAGTTAGGAAATACTTAACATTACTTGATATTTTCCCCTTGAGAAAAATGAATTTAATTTTTTTGTTTATGCTCATGCGATGTTTTGGTGGTCTAAACATGCTACACCCCCAAACAATTTTTTTACAGATCATGGCCTGCTTTGCTATCAGCTGGCTGTTCTGTATCAGTTGGCAGCCCAGCTCTTTGCCTGCTCAGAAAGATTGGGAGCACTTTGCTGTGTGCATCCCAGCTGTTGGAAAGGGTACTTATTAATTTCAAACAGGTGACGGCACACAGCAAAGAGGTGCCTGCACAGTGTGCACTTTGGTAACGATGGGTTATGGGATCAAGGTGAGATAATAGTATCATTTCAGCTACATGTGTGTGGAAAATACGCTATGTGCAGAACAACTTGTAGAGGGCAGCAATTGCCCACAGTTCTTTCTGCTTACGGAGAGGAGGGACCAGCTTAAGAACTTCACAGGAGTGTCTGCCTTTTTAGCTTCTTGAAATAACTTTGTGCCCGAGACTTATTCTTTGGAGTGCCTCTTGACTCCACATTATTAAATTCCTAACCTGGAAAGTGTTGCTAGAGATTCTTAATTCCTCTCCTACCTCTAATACCACTGAGCAGTTGGACTCCTTTTGCCTGTATCCAGATGCTGCCTGTGTCATTGTTACTGCAATCAAAGAGTCTAGTGACAGCTAGTGATTCTTACAAGATTCTAACTGCCTACATGTGATAACTTCCTTCACTTCTTGGCTTCTTCCTACTTTTACCTGGGAGATCATGCCATAAGAAGAAATTTGCAATGTCTGTGGCATCTTTGTTATGCCTCAGAGCAAAAGATATGTTGCATCTTCATCACGTTAAAAAGTAAGGTAGCTGGGGCACAAAAGGCAGAATGGCTTATTTAAGAACTTGAAAGAACTTTCCCCAACATTGATGTACAGGAATACATCCTTCAGATACTTCTGATGCCAGCACCTTCAGAACCAAGACTTGCCAAACTAGGAAGTTGAGGTATAATTCTTAGATTTGGAGTTCCTAAACAACTTACTGGAGAAGAGATTTTCCCTGCTTTTCATGTTTCTTGTATTTCTCTGTATGTCACTTACATTGCAAATCCTTCCAAACATCTTAATAGGTTGGGGTTTTTTTTGTTTTTGTATGCATGTTTACATAGCTCTTCTCCTTGTTGTAATTGTACAGACCATGTCCTCTTCCCAGTTGTGATCCCATAACACGCCACTGCTACTTGACAATTGCCTTTCTGGAAAAGTAACAATGAAAATATGCATAGCTTTTTAGTAGAAGGACTGTACAGCTGGAGAGAAGCAAGAGAGAGAGCTTCATATCATCAGCTGCATTCACAATATGCCCCACTTTTTTGTTACCTGTTTTATCTTTTGGTCAGAGCAGGATTTCCCTCTGCTGTCAACTTCCTAGTGTTTTGTCAAGCATCTGAATGGCCTGAATGATGGTATTCCTCGGGATGCAATTCCACAGCAGAGTACATCTTGCTGGAATGGAGTTTCCCTGCTATACAGTGAGAATTTCCTGTGTCTTCCTTCCAGCTTGCTTCTCCTGTTTGTTTTGTGTGCCACCCTAAGTGATTCCTTTCCTCCTTAAGCATCTGCACCCTTCAGATGTTTGCAGACAGTTATCACATCATTCCTCCTTTCCCCCACCCCCATCCTAGTCTCTTAGCCAAGCTCTACATATTTAGCTCATTTAATCTTTCCTCATAAGTCAAGCCCGTAATTGACAGCTCTGACACGAAGAGTCGCATTGGTTACACATGCTGCCAACAGGATATAAATACTTTCTGTGCAGTGATTGAGAATTACAGTCAAGACTGAGACGAGCCCGCCCCCCCCCCCCCCCCCCCCCCCATATTTTTGACAACCCCTTTCTCAACATCAGGTTGCCACAATCCCATAAAGATGGACTTAGTTCTCACTAATGGTCAGGTACCAAGCACCCAGTATGCTTCAAAGTAGTGGTATCAGGTCACTCGGGAAATTCAGTGCTAAAGCCCCATGGGATTCCAGTCTGACCCTAAGTTCTTACAGAGGTGGTGTTCTTCTCTATACTTCTCTTGCCAGGCATGCAGGTGCCTCAGGCTGCTGATGGTCATTCCTTCTGGGAAGGCAGAGCTGAGCTCCATGCAGGTGTGTTACCTGAAGTGAACGGGTCTTCCTATGTACATGCAAATTCAAAGAGGTGTTGCAACCAGTACCCCATGCGCATGTGTTTATGCGCTGCCATCAGGAGGCTCCCAGCCTGGTGCTGGCAGGAATCTGTTGTGCAGATACTCTTGGCACTGACGTTCTTCACTGTCTCTGCCAAGAGGAAGCTCAGGATGCTATTGATCCGATTGGCATAGCTGTGAACAAGTTCGGGGTTCTTGCTTATACATGTAGGGTCTGGGAAGAGGCTTTTAGTCTTACCCAGAAAGGCATTGGAGGAAGAGGTAACTCCGTACTGCATGTCCGTGTGTTGGTACATACAGATCTGTTTCCAGCTAAACATACTTGGAAGTTGCTTTAGATTACTTGTCTCCTCATGTTTGTTGCATTCTCTTGAAGAAGATAGGTGCAGCATACAAAAGTTGAGGAACTGGTAAATGAATTGTCTAGCTTCTAATGTTGTATTCTGTGAAGCTTCACATGATACAGCTTCCCCAGCGGGTCTAGTTCACAAACATTACATGTATTATTGCAAAGCATGCAACATAAAGAGAGCATTTATGAAAGGGAATATCAGAGGAAACATTATAGCAGGGACCTTTATAGCCTTTCCATTATTATGGTTTAAATCTTGACATGGTCTTTATTTGCAATGACACTGGGACCAGTAAAGAAGTGTTTTTTCTCTTTCCCTCCCCTCCCCTTTCTCCCATCTCCTTTTCATTCTTTTCTTCCACATCCTGTTCTGAAGCTGTGGTGCAGAGATACAAATCGTTAAACATGCAAGTAGTCAGAGAGCCAGGTTTCAGTTTGTGTGGAATCAGCTCCTTTTGACTCAGAAGTTGGAAACCAGATGACTCACTGTGATGCATGTTTGTTGTTTTTAATAACTGTCATTTTGCAAAATATGGTCAAAGCTTCAAACCATGACTTCTGGAGTAGGGGTGGCATGTATTTATTTTTAATTTGGGAGGCTATAAGCTGGAATGTGTTTGTAGCTGCAGTCTTCCCTTAAAATCTGAGATACAATAAATTAAAGCATTGACAATGTGAAAGATTCGAGATAATTTTTTCCTGTTACCTGAAAAAATATTTATTTTCTTGATCAATTACTTGAAAAGGTTCCAGGTGCCAAACATCTGGTGGGATTGCAGGCCCCTAGTTTATGTTTATGTTTTTTAATATATACCCAAAGGGACAGGTTTCTTAAAAAGAAAGCAGGCAGATGTTTTTCATTTGTGGAGTTTTAAAGAATAAATGCCATTCCTGCTTTATCATTCCAATTTCTAACAAAATTGTCATCTACCTCCTTTCTTTTATAAGAAGCTAGCAAATGTAGTATTTTAGTGGCAGAATTCCCTCTCAATAAAATCTCTTAGCAGTATGGAAAATATGAAAATATGTACACATTTCATTTTCTAGAAATTTATTACTGTTTGTACAACAGTTTTTAAACTATAAGCTCAGTATTAAGTGCTTTATGGGTTTTTTGTGTTCTACTTTCTAATTTGCCTCAAGAAGCGTTGTTTTAATTTGTGGAAGTTCTACAGGTTTGTTTTGCAGGTCAGTTAATTTGCAGTGTAAATCTACAGCCACTCCATCACAGAAGAATGGAGGTATACCAGTATAAAATCTATATATATGAGAACAGAATTTGACCCTAGACATAAAAACTGTATGTAGTGGCCTTATGACAGAATTCATTGTGGTCATGGATTGTCTTCCAGTTCAGTTTTCAGATTTGGATGCTTTGTAACCATTTCTATCATGATTTATATTGTGGTCTTTTGCAATTGCTATTGCAAAATGAAGTGCTGTGGTATAGTCCAAGGAAGGTAGACTCCTAGCCTACCTCAGCCTGTTGCTTCTTGTTACAGAGTAAAAAAGCAGCTACTGATTTAGAACAGAGAGTTCAAGTTCGGGTTCTGCTTTTGGACTGAGATGGGGCATCTTTCTCATGGTAAAAGTGTTAGGAGAAGCATATTGCCATTAGTCTGAGGAAATACGGATATATGTGCTGGCTACTCCTGGACAGGTGTGGTCTACCTGATTCATTATTCTGATCAGGAAAGAAATAGGTTTTGGTCTTTATTTTTTAAAGTGGATGTAATTGCTTGTGAAAGATAGTGAAGCGATGGCTTTGGAGACTTAAATCGCCTTCTCACAAAACTTAAACTGCAAGCTGTGATAGCAGCATTGCAGGATTCCCCACCAGCATGATATGGAAGGGACCCCCCTCGTCCCCCAAGAGATGAGAGGAGAATTCAGTCTCTAGCCCATTTGATGCTTGACTTCCCTCTGAAGCTGCCAAGAAGGATGCCAATTTTTCCATTTAGCTGACTATTGTATAGACCTTAAAAGGAAAGGTTTTAATGCAGTTGGCTGCGATATAGACTGTTAAAGGGAAGTTATTTATTTTAACTGGCTGCTGTATGGATTATTACAAGGGCATTCTTTTAGCTGCAGCTGCTATATTGACTAGCGAATGTGCCGGGCTGTATTGCTAGTAGCTGTCATATTGACTGTTACAGAAAAGATCTGTATTTAAGCCATAACACTGCACTGGGATCTCCCAGGCAGGATATTAATGCTAATTCATCTGCTCACCCCCTGCTGTGAGTGTTATTTGTTTAAATCTGTAGAATCCCACAGTGCATTTATATCCTCGCTAGAGTGAGCTCCGCTCCCTGTAATTATTTAACATTATATGCTGATATAAATTGTAACAGTTAAAGAATGGTAATGAGTAGCAAAAAAACACAAACTTAACCTTAGAAATGGCAGAGTCAGCTCTTAAAACAACAGCCAGCAACTTTCACTGTTCTCTGTCTTTTCCCAAGTCCATATGCACAATATTGTGCATACATTATGTGTGTGCGTGTGTGTTCATGCTCGCACTGGCAACTGTGCCAGGCAAGGCTGTAATTATGCAGAATGTACTGTGAAACTTATGCACACGCTCATAATTACATACAGTGCCTACGTACAGCAAGTTTTATCTCTCTGCAGTTCAGCTTCTTGATGAGTTGTTCTGATAGGTGATTTGAGTTGGGGCTACCATACTGGCAGCCGAAATGGAGCCCCTGGATTATTCTCGCAGGGAATGCGTGTCCGAAGGTTAAGCTGAAAGCCATCGGGTGTCACTGTTGCTCTGTGTAGGCTCAGCTGGCAGTGGATTTGTCTGGCAGTAAAAACTGGACTTTGAAAGTAGTATTTTTGGCTATAAACATCTAAGGCATTTACGCATAATTTATATGTAAAGTACATGTCCATACAACACCATTTATGTGTGGGTGGAGTGAGCGGAGGTAGCTCTATTGTGTGTTAGCTGAATTTTTTTGCAGTTTCTGTTGCCTATTACAGCATTCTTGTCCCAAACTGGCATGCAACATGGCCAGCTACTGCTGAATAGCTGTTGCATTCTTTTCTAGAAGTGACTGTGGTTCAACAGTGGAGGTGACCTGGTTCCTGTATATAATTTGCCTGTGAACATTAAGCTATGGGCAAATTTTTCATTTTATGATGTGCGCAACTGTGGTGTAGAAACAACAAAATTATATTCAGTTTAGATTTTTGAAAAGCCTTGGAGCTACTGGGCTTAAAAGATACTGTAGAAATTTTTTAACTGTAGTATATGTGTCAGACCCCATTGAAAAAACAGGTTTGCATTAAAACAGTTCATCAATAGCAGAAGAAAATTTTCACTGACTTAAAATGGAGATGACAGAGAAAAGCCATGTAAATAGCAAAGAAAATGTATTTTAAAAAGACTTTTTTGTAGTCTCTGTCCCTTCTGATTTCAGGTAGGAAGTAAAAGCTGGCGTAAGAGGAGCTGAGCTTGTACTTGATTTGCAGAGTAGCGTGATGGTCGGTTGGGCTGCGTTGGCAGCATGGACCTGTGCCAGACTTCACCACAATTCATACTGTGTCAGTTTAATAAATGCACTACTTAAATTATGAAATTACAAAAGAAAAAAGAGAATGCACTTATTCAGACTCTTAATACATTAAAAATAAGGCATTAAAACACTGCCTTTTTTTTTCCCTTCCAGAATCAATAATGAACAGGAAGGGTTGTAGACATTAACAGTCATGGACATTCAAACTCTTATACATAAATTATCTTAGAAAAATGCACATAAGACTTGAATAATGTAAATACATTAATGCATTTAATAATTTAAACATTAAAGCGCATTCAGGAATTCGTGGCAGAAGCTGTTCTGAGATAAGGAACGGTCCTGGAAGTTGTGTGTCCCAAGATCGATGGCTGGTTTCTCCTTGAGAAAACTCTCTGGGGAAGTCAAGCTGTGCAACTAGAGTGACCGCCTGTCCTAAGAAATCCCAGGACATTAGCCAGCTCTTTTGCTTTTCACCTCCCATTCTCTCTCCACCACATGCATGAACACATACACGCAGAATATCTCATGGTCCAGAAAAGGCCAGTGTGCAATTTGCCATTTCTTTTTTGCATGTGTGCTGCAGTTTGTCTAGAAATTAGGTGAAACAGCTTCAGAGAATGAAAGTGTCTTGGGTAAAGCTAGAATACCAATAAATGCTAAAGAAACTGCCTGCAAGAGGTTCCGTGGTACCATGCAGGGTAGGAAGAAGAACTGTTGGGGCGGTATCTGGACTCTGCTCTACCAGTTCTCCTGGGAGACAGGAACATGGAGTCTTAAGTATGAAGGGTGAAATGGGGATCCTCTTCTAGGGCGTTGCATGGACCTGTGATTCAGACTCCATCCCAGCTGTTGGTAAGACAGTGTCAGTTGGAGAGAGTGAGGCTTGGGGAAATAGTGCTCTCGAGGAATGCTTGGCTCTTTCCTGGAGCCCTGAAAATCACAAGGTTGGCTCCGGTGCAATGACAAGTAAGGGATTTTATTCTGTTCTTGCCTCTCTGCTCTTTGGATTGAAGCACCGTCAGCACTGTAGCAGCACGGCACACCAAGGTCCCCCTCATGCAAGGCGTTTTCCTGAGGGTTTTGAGCTGTGTCATTTTTGCTGATGTAATTTAAGTTTGAAAGGTGTTGTATCAACCCCTCATGCCATTTCTTTTTGGTTCATAGCCTTGCTTTCTTTGCCTCTTCTGCAGGCAGGTGCTTAGGAGGTCATTTGCACCCTATAGCCCCACTCATGAAGTGGTATAAGGTATCCTGCTTAGGCCTAGATACTGATGGAACTAATGATGGAACTAATAAAAAAGAGCTTAGTCTGATCCCAAGGGGAGAAGAGTTGGGTTGGTTAATTAAAGGAGCCTGGCACAGGGCACCTAGTAATTATAGGTGCAAGAAGTCTGAATTTGAAGAGGACTGTGCAGCTGGAGAAGGATAGGGAGGCACCCAGAGCTCTGCAGGCTGTGGGCAAGAATGCAGCAAAACCAGATCTGGAAATCAGACTCTGGCAGAATTCCTTGGTGAATTCTTGTTTATTCCATTTTTTAATGAGGACCTGAATCTCTCCTTATGCATTTATGTTTTTGCATGCACATGCGTATGTGCAATTCCAGTTACACCCTATGGCTGGGAGGGTGATTTTATTAAAGACCAGAAGATTGAGAGACAGATGTTTTAAGAGACACAGGCCTTGCCCTATAGTAGTTTGGAATAATTAATGCTGACTGCTGCATTGGTTGTATTATCGATGCTACTGGGTCTTTATCTCAAGCATCATCTCAACACCCATAAGTCTGTATCACTGTAGGGCAGAGCTTTTGAAGGCAAAGGGGCTGAGGCCACCAGGACCTGCTGGGAAATTGCTTCTAAACTCTTATGTAGGTGTGGGGTGGGGAACAATCCTATGTCATCGCATTATCATCACCAATGCTATGTCTCTTTGTAGTTAAGTTCCTTAAAGCAGTGTTTCTCAAACTTAGGTTATAACCCCCAAAGGGATGCAAAACGCTTCAAAGGAAATCACAAAGTCACTAGCCATTGAACAGCTTTCTACCTGTAATTGCTATTAGGAGTGCTGTTTCTCCTAGTTTGAAGAGTTAGCATTTATTCCAGTAACACTCATTTTCCTGAAGGAACTTGCTGCCATCTTAGCTGAGGAATGTGGGATGAGCCACCACAACAGTTGAGTGCAAAAGGGAGTCAAGCTTGCATAAAGTTTGAGAAGCAGTGCTTTAGCAAATTTTATTTTCCAGGGACAAGCTCTGCAAATGTTCCCTGAAATGGATCTATTAACTTTACCTGATGAAAGATAAAGACAGTTATGTTTTCCCCAGTGGATTTTTCAGTAGGCCCCATCTGGGGAAGGTAGGACTGTCTGTGCAAAAATGTATTGTTTGTTTTAGTGCTCAGGACTAAGTAATGAGGTGAGGAAACTGTAGCTCTTATTCTACCCTTACAGCTGACGTGCTGTAGGTGGATCGCAGTGGAAAATGAAATGCTGGTTCTAAGGGATTCTAGCTCAAAAGATGAAAAGCACCAGTTTTTCAAACTACAGGAGAAGATGGTCCACAGAAGAAAATTGCTTTGAGAATTTGGCTTGTGTACTGACTACATGTATGTGCTCCTTGGCTGTTGTCAGTGTAAAATAAACAAATGTTAACCTGAGACACCTTTTTTTTTAATGTTGCAATGGACTAGGGGAATGCTCATGGTCATTTTTTCCAGTTCAGGTGACTTCATAGCTTCTGATCACCTGTACAAAGCCAGAGCTGAATGCCCTCAATTTTCCCATCTCAAGCAGGCAGTACCCCTGTGTACATGGAATAAATTTTGAGCCTCCCACACCTGAAAGGGAGAAGCATCGCTGGTGGTAGAAAAGGGGTGTGTCTGTTGCATGTGGGAAGCTCCTGCAGGGGATTTTTCATAATCCAGGGCCTGTTGAGGAGAGGACTTGAGTGATGGGATGCTCTGGACGTGGCCTGCAGGGAAAACAGAGGAGTGGGTGGGGATCTCCCTAGGCTCTCATGGCTTAATGGCCACATTTAGCTGGATTTAAGAGGCATAAGCATTTATAGTAAATTCTGGTGCTATATCACAGCCTGCTTTCTGCTTTTCTAGCTTTGTCTCCATGGGGGTATTCCATGCTTTATCCCATTTCACAGCCTGAACTTTTTCCCCTGCTTAGAGGATTACATGGGGCAGAGATGTAAGAAGAAAGGGAATCTTGCCATTACTCCACCTCTTTATCTCTGTAACTCCATGTATATCTATCTGTCTGCTCTCACAGGGGCCAAGCTTTCTGCCTTCCAAAACCCTGCTCTGAAATTGCTGATTCAAGCAGGTAGCAACTTTAGGACTCCCTGCAGAATAAATGCCTCTTGCATGCTCCCCTGGCACTGGGATTTCCTCTCTGATTTATCATGCTCAGGTCTGCTAACGTCCCTTGACTAAACTGGGCATGGTGTGATGGTGTGAAGGTCATTTTATATATGCCATATACATTTCTGGAGGCATGGTGGGAGGGTAGGACATCTGAAGCAGCATATCCTGCTGGGAAAATGAGGAAGAAAAGGATAGCCTGGCTCTTCTTTTCACAGCCTCTTGTGGTGGGATGAAGGTTTTGACAGCCTAATTCAGCATTTAGAGAAAGAACCAAGCAGAAAGATTCCCCCTCACCCACTCCTTGCAGCCCAGCTGTGACAAACTGACAGATAATTAACAAATCAAGACCTCCTATTAGCCTTGTCCCTGATGCATTAAAGCAGCTCCTATGTTGCATGTGTCCTTTAGCAAATGCCTGTGCTTTATGGCTGCAGAGTGAGGTAGGTAGATCACTTCAGAAAGGCAAAGGGTTCTCTGAGTTGTCAATGCACAAATACTTCCAGGAATGGAAGAAGTTGTCTCTAAAAGAAAATGGTGGACAGTAGGTGGGAGAGCTGTACCATGGCTGAATGGAAGCTACTCTAATGGTACAGTGTGTGTATGGAGTATCTTCTGGTAATACAGGACTGAAAGGGATGTATGGAATTATTATTAAGTCCCTCTTGTTTTTACAGAAAATGACGTCAGTTGAAGCAGCAATTGATAGGGCAGTTTTTTTGACTGGGACTAACCAAGTCTGTAAAAATTACGTGCCAGGAAATGTCGTTTGTGGTAGAAACAGATCTAATGTTAAGACCTTAATATTACATTGTGGGTAGTGTATTGGTGCCCTTTCCTTTCTGTCCTCAAGTTGTTGAAACGGCATGGGTAAGCCCCGAATAAGCCGCCTTCTCTTCACGTTAGCTCCACTCATTTGGAGAAGAATGAGGAAGAGTGTCAATATCCTTCTAGTTCAAGATGTTAAATAGACACAAGCCATTGGTTCAGCTTAACACATGTTAAAGGAGAGAGAGTACCTAATTGCATCAAAGCCACTCTTAAGTTCATGTATGTGGAGCCCATCAAGCTGAAAGCATCCAGACAGCATCTGCTGTTATCAAATCACTCTTGAGTCGAGCTAATTAAAATAGAGCTTCATTTTTCTGAACCATTGTTTGGCAGGAATTCGAAACAGGTCTAACCCAATTTCTGTGTGTTTATGAGCCTTTATTATATCAAAAGTACTTTTCTGTAAATGTACAGGGCAGTGTTAAATGAATTGATCCACACTGTATCGCTGTAGATGCACTATGGACTTCCTAATGATTTCTCTTCTAGCTTTTTCCAGATATACCCCAGAAAGCTTGCTTTGTCCCTTATCATGTCATCTTCTTTCTCTCTTTTCCTTTCTATCTCACTCTCAAGAAAGTAAATGTCCTTGTATTTCTTTCTTTCATATCCTCCTCCTCCACTCTATTGGGATTTTTGTATTATTAAAACATTTACACATTTGCTGCCACATGCAAATGCAGAATAATAAACCAGGACTCTTTATACTCCAGACAGGAGCAGGAGGTCTCTCACCACTGATTCTTACCCAGTACTCATCCCTCTTGATTCCAGGGGACGGAGAGGAGGGGAATCTAAACGTTGCTGTGTTGAATCTGTTTGATATAGGGGTTTTGTCCTTAATTTGTTATTTTAAATATTTTACGTTTCAGTGTGCAAATTCTAGGTATCACATTCCTCTTTAGAATTTGCTACATACCAAGCACAAAAGTTAAAGAGACATAGAAATTGCTCCCTGAAGACAGGTTGTACTCTTTGGCATCTAAAAGGTAATTCATGAATATTCTCTGTAGAAGAATACCACACATAGGGCCAGTCAGTTCAGAACATATGAGTGTGAGTAGCAGCCCAGTGAAACAGTAAAATCAGGAAATAACTATTTTTCTGGTACCCAGTACAATCCAAGCTGTTCATATGATATTCTTAAGTCTGAAATTTATTTTTGAGCAGTGGATTCATATTACAAAAAAGGGAAGTTAAGGATTAGCATTAGGTAAAAATGCTGACAGTGATCTGTCGTGAAATCTTCTCCCTAGAAAGGTAGTAAAGACTTTTGGGCTTTTAAAAATAGGTGGACAAAACACAAAATAGAAAAATCTTTCTGTAATATAAATATAAATGTACTTTCTGTATAGTTCAAGGAAGTTTGCTTCTTTTAACTCAGTTAATTCACCTTGGAATGGAATTTAAGTGCATTTTATTTTGCATTTAATGCAGTCTATTCTGAATGCGTATATTCAACTCCTCTGTGTAAAGCTTAAGAGCAGCATGCATAAACTGATACCGGAAGCAAGTGTAACATTTTGCTATAAGCAAACCAATGGGTAAGGTTCTATTAGATGTTTCCAAACTTATGAAGTATTATTGTCTCCTGTTCTGTGGTTTTAGAGAGAGGGGGAAAATTTTTACTCAGAAGTTTGGTCTTCTGTTCATTGACAGTGACTCTCTCCTGATTCCTTTTTTTAATAAATTTAAGTGAATTTAATGCTGACAAAAAGCAGCAGAGTCACAGTATTCAGAAAGATAGAGCACGGATGTTGTACCACGTGCTTTTTCTCTAACTCTTGTAAGCAGACCTAATCTGAGGGCCCTACTGCTAGGGACTTGACTAATCTCATTATTTATTCAGTTCCTATCTTTTTTTCTGAGACCATCAAGGTGTACAGTGGGTATTTGTCTTTCTAGCAACTGTCTCATCAATATGGTCACTTTCCCAGCCAAGGGACATGAGGCGATGGCTTTGAGAGAAAAATTTCTGGTAGAGCACAACAATAGAGGTAAATCCAGATACTCTTACATGCAAAAGTAATTCAAACAACATTTCTGCTCACGTCATGGTGAGTACAGAATGAATGTGTCAGATCTAAGAATATCTTCATAGGCTTCTCAGCGTTTCCTGCATATGCAATTGTTGCTGTAGTTGCTACTGCAGAAGGAAGTTTGCCATTCTAGCAAGAAACACTCCTTCTTTTTTTGTTTTACAACAACAACAACAAAGTCAAGCATTTGGTCTAAGGATCCAAAAGCTCAGGAAATGCATCTCTAGGGCTCCTCGTCAATTTGGGACCTAATGAAATATAGAAAATACTCAATAAAAGCACCTTTATTACTTTAAATGTTTAAATGTGGAGTTTTTAGCCATCAGGTTAATGTTTTTGTATCATTTTTTGATTTGATTGTGAGCACTTTTCCAGGTATCTCTGCCACTTGAGCACTAATTGGATTTCCACAGATAAACGGTGCTAGCTGCAGCCCTTACATCACTGTGTTTTTACTTCATCATTGTTTTATTTGTTTTTACTGTAAAGGTTAATAAATCTTGGTATGTTTAGAGTATGAAACAAGGCAGGCAGGCTAAGAACTACAACGTGAAGGGGTGAATTTTTATATGCTGCTTTCTCAAGTCTGAGGGGTGGAAGGAGAAACAGTGTGGCCTTTGTGGTATTTCTAATGGGCTGCTGGGTATGTTAGTCAGCCAAGTAGCGATCCATAATCCTTAAGATAAAAAGCGTTGATCTCTCCACTAGTTCTCAGACAGAGCTGTAAGGCATTTGAATTGGGTTACCATTGATTTAAGGTGGGGAGAAGACTGAGTAGCATGGGTCTGCTTAAAAAGGGATATGTGGGATTTATTTAACTTTATTTAATTTTTTAAAGAAAATTGGAAGCCTTTCAGTGCAAGTGCACCTGAGTTCTCTCTGGATTCTCAAGGAAGTTAATATAGAACTTGCCAATATTTTAGGGAAGAACTAATTGAATGACTGATTTTAGTCAAGATTTATGCTGCAAATAAATTTCAATAAGAATTTATCAAGGTCCCAGACGTTTGCTGTCTCACCTATTTGTTCAGGAAAGCGTGTATTTTTTACCATTCTCATGATTTCCTGGGAAGCTGAGCCTGACTTCCCACCACAGTAGAGGTAACCCTTGGTTTCCAGCCACGAAGGCAGCGTGGAAGCCCTTTTTGGCCTAGCAGGATTGGAACTAGTGCATTTCAAACACTTACCCCCAATTTTGGACTTTGTGGCTTAATAGAAATTGATTGAACAGCCTGTACTTGGGCCAAAGCAGCATTAAAGACTGAATCTACTTTCTTCCGTTACAAAGATAGAAAAATGCCTTGTAGCTCCTATGGATCAGGTGCATTGTCTTGAGAATACAGCGACGTTACAGACTCAGGCTTTTCGCTGTGCCAATTCTCTGTAGCAACAATGGCCATTCTTACATTGGTGTTAATCCCTTGCTGTGGTATGGACCCAGATTTCAGAGAGATTGTCGATGCTTTCTGCAGCATTTGTCAAGGAAATGCCTGCTTTTTTTTTTCCCTGAAGTGAGTAATTGTTTATTAATTTTTCAGCACGTAAAGAGTATAATTATAATAGTCCCTGACATGTGCTGGCTGTGCCAAGGTTTAAGGAAAACAAGAAACAGTAGAAGTGCCATTTTGAACCTTCTCTGATTTTGTAGGCCTTCCTGGTTTGGACCCAAATTTCTGTGTAGAAACTAGGCAGGAACACCCTGGCTTGAGTATAATTTCTCTGTAGAACTAATTCTCTTGGACATTTTAACTACGTTTAGGATGGTAGGATCTTACTCAAGTGTTTCAAGAGAGAGGAGTGGGTGATCAGTACATGTGATCTTTTGGTACATACAGCGCTGTATTGGTTGAGCAGCATCCTGAATTTGTCCTGACACCTATATGCTTTGTTTCTTTAAGTAGTGAATGTAACATCCATGAAAAATGCCAAATTGACCCCAGGGGAAAATGAAGTGGACCCGTTGTTTGCAGAATATTTACGGTATGGACAGCTACGGTGGAAATGTTCCTCATGTTTGCCCTTATATTGTGTTTCACTCCTGTTGTAGAGGAAGCATCCTAAGAGTTGACAGGGAAGCTCAGTTGCTTTTGAGGCAGCTCATGCAAGTTCCTACATATGAAGGAGAAATTCTGTGATGTGAGCTTCTTTCTGTTGAGAACTGGACAAAGACAAGGGACGCAGCTGCTTTTGAATCTATAAAATTATTCCACTCGCAATCCCCATAGACTAGGCAGCTCTGGCCAATCAGATTTCTTGCCCCTTACTTAGTTTTTCCCTTAATGGGGCAATTAACAGCAGGAACAAAGTGCATGGTCTGCTCAGTCTTTATTATTATTTGTGTTGTAATAAATGTCTAGGAGGCCAGTTGCAGACCAGCACCAGGCACTGTGCAAATACAGAGTAAAAGGACCATTCTTGTCCCAAAGAGCTCTAAGTAAAATACTAAATTTACATAAAGGTCTTCCAGTGTTTTAAGTCCTCCTCCTTTTGCTATTACTTCCCAACTGCTGTGGTTTGCATGATTTATTGTGCACCTGTCACAATTTCCAGCTTCTTTAATGTTTCCAGCATGAAACCTTTTGTTTGTCAGATTCCGGTGGTCCAAGTAGTTTCCTCCAGTGTCTCCTTATTTATTCTGTCATTCAGATCTTCCACGTAATAATGCCATCGTAGCCCCCTGACTTCACCCCTAATTGTTCGGGATTTTATTGCTGCAAGGAAAACACTCGTTTTCTAATCTACATTTCCCATGGATTAAGAATTCTCTTAAATGGGGTTCTTGAAATAGCAGGTTCAAGGAATAATAGCTTGCTGATTTTTCCTGTCCATTTGAGTCATTTCAGTCTAAAACATCTTTATAGCATCTTCCACAAATGGGTTCTACTTTCGATCCTCTTGCACTGAATCTAAACCATTGTATTACTAGTATTTTCCAGTCCCTCGACTGTGGAATTAGAAGGATCTAAGTAAGTCTGAACAATGGTCCTGTTCTGGTGCATCTCTCTGATTGATTTAGCCTTCTGGAGTCTACCATTCAATAGTGATTTTAAGTACTCGGGCACAATTGTTCGATGTGACACGGACTTCCTATCCTTATGTCGTCTTCTAGCTCCCTAGCATGTGAATGAACCTCCAGCAGTCCTTGTCTGCCCTGCAGTTAAAAGAATGAAAATGTAATAAATTACAGCTTCATTGTTTTTTACGTTCTGCACGTGTGAAGATAATAGGGTAAAAGAGATTTCTTTCAAAAGCTGTTGTATTTGAACTCTTTAGTAATGGCAATATGGAGAGAGGAGTGAAAAAGGTAAGAGTTGGAGGTGCTGCCATCCACTCCCCTGAAAGCTGCATCATGCGTTTTTTTTAGTTGTGGAGCCATGGAATGATCTTAGTTCTGCTGTAGTGAGCATCTCGGACACTGAGTCATTACATTCCTTTGGAGTGATTCAGCTCAACAGCTTGACACTTGCATTAATTTTACAGCACAGAGCCTCAGTGATCCCTAAGCTTCCTTCTGTAAGAAGGGAGAAAGCAAGATGTATAAATTGGTTACTCTCATGAAAAGTCATAAAAATCAGCTTCTCTTTAATAAGTTTTGACCTTCCACCTTCTCTCTGGCATCTTTCTTAGGTCCTGTTGAATCAGTTTGTTAGCCTTATCATGGCACACTGGCTTCACCCACATTTGGAAGCTAGATACTTTACCTACTTGCATGAGACGCTGACCTTCTAGTCCATATGTTATCCACAATGATCCAGTACATTCAGCGCTGAGGTTATTGCCGTTTTATGTAAACAGAACTTCAAATAATTTGCTGCCAGTTGGATTGCAAGCATTATTTCCCGCCCCCACCGCAACCCCCCCCACCTTGTTCATCTTGCTGCAATACCTTCTTTGGTGGTACTGGTGATTATAGGAAGCTTGCAACTTAAGCTTAGGCAGAAGTACAAAAAGGGGATTTTTAAAGTTTATTTTTCCTCTGAAAGTGAGATTATATCTTTTCAATAAAAAGTTAAAATGTTTGAACTCTAGAAAAAAGTTCGTGCTACTCATTGGTTAAAATATATTATGGCTGCATTATCAGTTTAATACATTTAGTTTGCTCTTCTGCTCATCTTTCTTATGTTTTTCCAGCATTTAGCACTTCCCCATAACAGTTTGTATTGTGTTAAACCTGATGTTATGAAGTCTCATTTGGAGGTGTATTTCTTTCTGAAATAAAAAAAATACTTAGCACATTTTCTCTGTGTGTAAAAATAGTTATTGTACATTTCTTTTAAAGCATGAGTAATAGTTTCTTGTTCTTTTTAGTTTTATGCATCTAAGTATTACTTGAATATTATTCCTCTTAAAAAGAGGAATTTTCTCAAGAATTCCGCTATGTTTTAAATCGAATCAGAAAAAACTGAAGATGGCAGAGATATTTCACTTTGAAAGGTGACTACTACACAGACGAAGTTGCTACTTTTCATAAGGGCTTTTACTCCATATATCAATGTGTTTTAAGAGAGACTTGGGTCAATAATACCATGCTTTAGAATTCCCTAAATACATATTTACACAATAGACCTTAAAATATATTAGTCTATCATGTCAGCCCCTGTACACTTCTATCAGGGATGTTTTATGTCCTTAACATATGATACAATAAAACTTTATTTTATATAGCATTTTTCATACAAATTGTATCCTAGAATGCATTGTGGGGTTAAATAAGACTTTCACAAGGTTAAAATTAAAAAAAGCTGAAGGGCGCAGGAAAATTAAGGGCTTTGTATAGGAAATATTTGTTTAACTGAACAATGGGAATCTGAATGGAGAGGCCACCGAGCTCAAAGCGCCTGTAAGTCTGATTCGAGCTGCAGATCAGGATCCCTGGAAGTGGTAAGGTTACGTGAGGAAAGGCTGGTGGATAAAGAAGGTGGAAAGGTCGCGCCTTTATGAACAGCTGGAGGAAGTGTGAAGTGGCTCCTGGAACAAAGAAGTTGAGAATAGGGACTGTATGGAGTCACTTCTTTGTAGTGAGAATAGTAGAAGAAATGAGGGGAAAGTGTGTTGAAGGAGAAAGCAAGCATCTGAAAGCTTCTATAGCTGAACTGGTGGGTGAAATTGGTGGGAATAGGATAGCAGTGTACACCGAAGATTTTTCAGCTGCTTCATTTCTGCTCATACCAGCATGCGTAGGGAGTGGCAGGGGTCCTGGCTCCGTGGAGGCTGTCCCTGGAACTAAGTAGGCACAACAAGATGACACGAAGACAGCTCAGCTTGGATTTTTTCTGGCTTTTATCAATTTTTTTTTTTTTTTGGTCACCCTCTTAATGTAAATTAAGTAAGGCTTTTTTGTATGTGATAATTATAGATAAATGTATTTAAAGTAGATCTGGATTTTGTAGTCCTCAGGAAAAAGAGGAAGAGTAATTTTTCCCCCCGTCCCTGTCATGTGTTCATTTTAATGAGCAATTTTAAAAAATTGAAAATAAAAGAGGAAAATGAATAGGTGTTGAACCAGCCTGTGATATGTAAATGCCAACTAGTAATTACCTAAAACCTCAATTTTCTTTCTGTTTCATCTTGCAAAACATTTCATTTCCACCGAGTGAAAACACTTAATTTGGGCTTCGCCGGCTGGTGAAGCCTGCCTCTCAGCGCCGGGCCCGCCGCCGGCCTCGGCTAGGGGGCGCACCGGCTCTGCGCTGGCGGGCCGCGCCGCGCCGCGCCGCCGGCCCCGGCTCCCCCCAGCTCCCGCCCTGGGGCTTTTCCTCAGAGCCCTGAGGAGAAATTCACCTGCCCCGCGCCCGCGCCCGCGCTTGCCTTCGGCAACCTCGTTCCTTCGAGTGTTAGCGAAAACTGCGTGGCTGGAATTTGTTTTCTTACCTTTCATCTGGTTGCTGTTACGTTGGGGATTTGGAGTTAGGTTTCATTCATAGGACTCCCAGTTGTCTTGAGTTTCCGGGCACCTGGGATTTCTCCTTTTTAGCTCGTATTACCGTTTTTTGGTTACTATTCTGTGTTCTTTTAGTTCTGGGTTCTTAATCTCAGATACGGTTTGAAGCTTGTTTCTTCCTTGCCTTTGTTCTTTTCTGGTTCTGACTCCTGTGAATCTTGCTTTAAACTGTATTTTTTTTTTCCTTTGCTCTGTTTTACATGAGGGGTTTTTTGTTGTTGTTACTGCATTTTTAAACTTTTCTCAATACGACTTTGAGATCTGCAAACTTTGTAGGTTTCTAGGTTCTCTCACAACAGAAATAATTCCTGGGGTTCTGCATGGTTTCATAAAAATTCCAATGAAAACACAGGAGCTTTAATGTGTTTCCTCCCTCCTGGCCAACCTGCAGATAATTTCTTCAGAAATAATGAGCAGTTTCCGCGAAATATGAATTTCACAGGGATTCGGGGGCCCAGAACACTGAATTGGGAAAAGGTTTGTCCTGGGAGGAGGAAGCTTGTGTTGGGGAACGTTGTGTATGTAGTGTCCCAGGACCCCGTCTCTGAGAGAGCTCTGCCTGGAATCTCCAGGAACAGTGCCTCTTTAGTGAGATATATGGCTTCATAATTAGCCCCTTGCATTTTTTCATGAGTGCTAGCATCAGCGTTCTATGATGTGTTTCCCTGATTAACAGCTGCTTTGCAACTATTTCCGTGTGCCACCGATAACCGTGTTTGTCAAGTTAGTCCTGGCAGAGCGCTGATTTCTTACTAAAATGCAGCATTTCTGTTTGAAGGCGTTTTCTTGTTCACTGCAGTACCAGGCTTTTAAGTCAGCCCTTGTTAAAACATAAGTTGGCTTTAGCCTGATGCTTGTTAACAGGATTCTGGGTATCTCCTTTAGAGTAGGAGTGCAGAAACCTTTCACAGACAATTTAATCTTCTGAGCCTTGCAAACATACAGCCGTACACTGAGGGGGTGTTGCTGTAGGCTAATATATTGATCAGTTCCATTTGCCCTATAGCTGTGGCCTTCTGCTCTGGCTGAAATAGGTTGAGTGTGTGTTGATACTGCCGTATTATTATTTTTTAATACACTGGAAAAAAATTAATTCCAACTTCTTTTACATACGTCATGTATATTGCCAGTGTTGATTGCTTCCGCACATGTAATGTAAACTGTCTGTGCATAGTTCATGGCCTGTGCCGCCTCTGCTTAATGAAAAGAAGTGTTGCGTTTAAACAGATACAGATCCACTCAGAAAGACAAAATACCATCCCTTGCAACATATAATTCAGACCCAACCTTTACATCACAGGTCATCTCAAAGTCTCAGTCTATCAACAAACGCTGTTTAGTAATAACCTACAGAGGGTTCCCAGTATTAGGAAATCTATTAGAGCTCTTACGGGCTGCGCTCCTGGTGGCTTTTGATTCTGTTTTCCACGTGGAACTCTGTGATACCGAATCCCGTGGAACTTTTATCATGAAGGTGATTTTCTTTTACATTTTTGTTAATCGATTGTTTTGGGGCTTTTTTTGAGGTGCTAGAAAGTGGGCATTTGCCACAGTATTTTAAATTTCATGATTTATTTTTCTAATGCTAGTAACGGATAAAGTAGCTTAGATTGCTTCATTGGAAACCCTGCAGCTTTGAGCATAATAAGAAATAAGGCTGGCTTTACCTTCGTCATTAACACAAACGGGAGGGAAATCAGGAATGAGGGACCTTGGCTATAACGTCAAAGTGCTGTGCTTTGGCTCAGAATTTTACCAGCCTGCTGCACTCCCACAACATCTGCAATAAAGTTCCTGTCTCCGTTTTATATCTTTGACATTGAAGCAGAATATTTGGCCTGAATTTATGTAATTTGGCCAGACACAAATATAATCCATGAAGAGTTACATTCATCTTCTAATTAGAAAATCAAACTGTAGGACAAGACCTGCTGCAGGATTCCACCCACCACCACCCAGTCAGAAATACGTCTTTGTGTATCGTATCACTGCAGGAGAAGTGGTGGCAGGATAGCAAGTTTGTGGAGTTGACTTGCTTTTAACAGCCAAATACACTGTCTTTCCTTAAGAGAAATAGGTACCTGATCCACTAGATAAAACTAGTTTGCTGGCCAGTGTGCGCTGGCAATCTAAGAATCAAGAGTAGCGATACAATGCACATTATTTGGCAGTGTCCTAATACTATAAAAATTTGGAGAAGTGTTACAAATGATACAGAAATAGTATGGAACAATGTTACCAGCTGAGTCGGAGTGCTATTTGCCGTATGATTTTTTTGGCTATACACAGGACTGCAAAGTCTTCTCATCTTCCTCCCCCTTTTTCTGTTGTTTAAATTATGGACTGCAGTTGGCCTTGTTTGTGCAAAGAAAATGATCCATAGAAAGTAGGAAAGTTCTTGTTTATGTTTGTTGAAAATATTGGCATTTTGACATGGCCAAAATTGCTTCATAAGTTGCTCATGTATACAAGATGAATTATAAACATGAAGATGTTTCAGCTCAGCCTATAGCAGGAATGTTCAGAGGTAAATGCAAACAAATATGAGAAACACAGGATTATTGGGAGGAGGAATACATGTCCAGGATTCTTTTTTATGAAGTTTGTTGTTGCTTGTAGTTTTATTTTGTTTTAAGATTAAAAACTTTGTGAATAATGGAGGAAGTGATGCAGGGAAAAGATAAAACAGAAGTTTATTTTGGAGTGAAATTTACTACCGAAATGTTTACATTTTTACAAGGCAAAAATAAGTTTTAATAAAGAGTTAGAATCAATAAACTGTTCACATGGTTGTGATTGAAATAGCACGATGAAAAATACTGCTTATTTCTTACAGGTTTTTTAATGCTTAAAACCTGATAATTAAATACGAGAGCTTGCAGAATTTCAGGTCTGCAGGCCTTTTGTGTCTGTGTCTCCAGCTCACAAAATGTGGGAGGGAGTGTTGAGGAATTTCTGAAGAAACAAACAAGTAATTATTGTTAGAAGGAAAGTGGTTTTGATATGTTCGCATATCCGTTGGTCTGCTCATTTGGGCATCTTTCTTATTCAGCATATTATCTTAAGGTTATTAGTTTGGGCGCTTTATATTTCTGCATCTGGTGTAGCAATATCAGCACAGTTTAAATCTGTGATTTGCCTGTCACCTGCATTTCAGCTGGAGACAGATCAAGTGCACATAAATGAAACCAAAGTGTACTTTATGTGGGGTATTTTGCTATAGTATTTTATGGTTCAAAATTACTGAATGTAAACTTAAGGAAAAAAATGAAGGAGAATAAGGAAAGGCAAAGAATTAAAAATACTCCCTTCATTTTATCCTCCCAACTTTGAAGTGTGCTGGGACTTTGTCAAATTCCCGTTAAAATAAATATGTCAATTTCATCTCTCTTCCAAATTCATTTATCATGCTTTTTTAAAAGGTGTTTTCTGCTTTACCTGATGTTTAAATTGGATTCGCTCGTTTCTGCTGTTCTTTGCTGTATCCCCCATGTTTTTCTTAAATGAATTAGTAATGACAGCGTACTCCATCATACCCTCTCTACAGCCACTTTAAGGGAAGCCTGGTGATCTAAACCTTTTAACCTATTAAAGATGATTTTCCCCAATTGAATCAGACCCACCACAGGTGTAATAACTAATCATTTAAACTACACCTGCTATTATGTATTTTTAAGCCATTATGCGTGTTGGATAGATGATAATTCATGTTTATTGCATTGTCCAATGGATCCGTTTTGCCTACACTAGCCTGATTAATGTATTTAAAGAAATAAGAGATGCAATTTGAAAGAAAAAAAAATTGATGGAATGCACTGAGGAGTACATTGAAAGTGCCATTAAACCCATCAGAACTTTGCTCTCTGACCAGAAATGCATATTCGAAGGGTTTGATTCAAACACAAAGTGAAACTTAGTGATTTCAGTAGTGATGCTATTTTTTTCTTTCTTTTTCTGCTGCGAAAAGTTCTGAAAACCTTTTTGGAACTGAATTCCAGAAACTGTATTTTAAGATAAACTCTTCAAGACCTACCTAACATAGGTCTAGCGTATGCCACCATTTTAGGAGAAGGTTCACGCCACTCCTTGGGGGAGAAAAACCTCTTCCATGCATATGCATCGTTATTTTTAGCTCTAGTGGAAGGAAGTCATCTCTTCCACTAGTTCACATGGATGTGTCCATCTCCTAAGTGGTGTTAACTTCAGGCAAATTATTCCCGCTGATGCCACAATCAGAACAGATGTCTTTGTATAAAAGTAAAGTGAATCAGCTGTTTTCCACTAGTGCAGCAACACGTAGTAATGTGTGTAATAGTATAGGAGAGTATGTGGAAAGTTGACCTACCATATGAAGAAAAAAATCAAATACCTTTCATTGGCGTGAAATGGAAATGAAATGGAAAAAACTAGTGCCGTTGTCATTGATGCCATTGAGTATTATCCTATACTTTACCCTTTGTTTGAATAAGTGGTTTGTTTTAAGTGCTATGTCACCTTAAAAAAGGATGTAGAAGTCAGTCTTTAGACAAAAGTAATCTGTGATTTCTGCTGGTGTGGAACATAAATTTAACCACTCACCTACCCATTTCTATCATGAAAAGTGACTTTTTTGATATTTTTGTTAATGTGATCCAAAACATGTGAAGTTGCTTCTTTTCCAGTTGTGACAAGCTGAGGTTTATTTATGGCTTTCAGTAAATGAGAATGATGGCAGAAAAGGCCTTAATCTCTTAGAATTTGCAGGGAGCTTTAAGTCAGGTAGAAAGGAAGCATTCTTACTAGTAAACCTACTGTTACAGATCACATGCATTGTCTCAAGGTTGCCCTCAACTATAGGAGCCAACTTAGGTGAAAAGGTCACAATATAAATGACAGAAACCCCCAAGAATCTTAATGGAGTTTTTTGTACAGGTTGTGCTGCTCCAAGAGTAATTCAACAAGAAACTTCTAGGTTGAAATACCGTAATTGTGCTGTCTGATTAGAGTTGAGCCACAAACTCTGATGCTTATTGCACCATTTCTGAAAGTTGGATCAGTGTCAGCTCCAGACTGTCTCCATGTGTTGGATGCGATGCCTTACTTTGCAGTACAGAATGCATAATGTAAAATAGGAATTTGACCATTCCTAACTTGGATCTTTTCTCTCTTCTATTTCTCCAATCCTCCTACCCTCATCAGATTGTGACAGCAGTGAAGTTTTTACAGAATCCACGAGTCCGCCAAAGTCCTCTTGCAACCAGAAGAGCGTTTCTGAAGAAGAAAGGTATGGAGTCTTAAGTTTGTGGTCTCAGTGATGAGGGAGCTTGAGTTAGCGTAAAGCCAAAATGTATTGCTATGGAAAATTAGATGCTAAGGACAAAGCAAGTAGTCTGTCTCAAAAAAAGATTTGAAGTTTGTAAGAAATATCAGTCTCTCTTCTTCCAAACTGACTAGAGCAATATTGGCACCAGATGTGGAATTATAGAATACAGAAGACACATTGGAAGTTTTTGGGTTAACTATTATCAGATCTTTTCTGAAATCAGGACAGTTTAAAGTTGCGGACTAGTTGGTCAGTTCTAACCTTAGTGACATTGGCTTTAGAATGACCAGCTTCTAGGTGAAAAGGTCGAATATTTCCAAAGAGAGCCAGAGAGAGGAATGAAGGGCGAAGGACTTGGTGAAAGTAAACAAGGTCAGGCTGCGGTCAAGCTTGGGGTCAGCCTGACTTTCAGGCTGAAATAGTAAACTACTGACTGAGTTTAGCCCTTTTCTGTAGCAGGGATAGAACAGATCCTGACAAATCCTATATTGTCTTAGACAGATGGAACATACTTTGGCCATTGCCTACTAGGAATTTATTTTACCTTCTGACTCATAGCGAAACTATCTTTTGTTCTTTTTTTTCTTTTTAAAGTTTTTACTCCACAACTTACGGTGCATTTCAGGTGAAGTTCACTCCATATTATGCTACCCTCCTGGGACCATATTGCTTAGATCCTTACCACAAGGTGTAAATAATAAGGACAGTCTTACCTTGGAGTTAATTACATGCACTATGGAGCACTTTAAGCAGTTGGAATGATACTGAAAATACAAACTCCAAGCTTCAGAGGGGAGTGACCCACTTACACATTGAAGTTATAAGTACTTCAGGGTACATCAAATTCTACAGATAAAGATCTTGAATTTTGAAAAGTAGGGAAGCCTATGAAATATATATTATTCTGTTTGGGGTTATGAACTGTTTATTGAGATGCCTGAGATCTGATGTCATGAGATGGAGAGTTCAAGTATATGCACCACTTTGCTCATCTTGATTAGCAAAGGACCTAGAAGAGAATGGCAGGCTTGTGTTTTAGCAATGATGTCATGACAAGTAGTTCATGGGTACATCATTTTGAGTGTGATCCTTTCACTGCTTGTCCTAGTGCCAGTTAGAGAACATTCCAATCACATAGGTATGTTGCTTGCCCTGCCCTGCCATCAGGATGGCATTAAAATTTGGACCCTGTTGGCCGCTGTGCTCCATGAGTTTTTCCTTGAAATATGTGGACCTACGGGGAGTAATTAATCATAAAAGCTTGGGGATTTCAACTCTATCATCAAAGCAATGAAGCAAGGGAAAGCTGAGCCTAAAAGCTGTGCTGATTACCCGGGGTAACCTGATACAAAATCTATTGTTGCCGAGAGATCCTTAGCCCCCAGTATATCGTGCAATATTATAACTGCCTGATCTTATTCTGTGCTGACAATGACCAGTTATTCCTCATTTTCTCTCTCAACACAGCTGGGTTAGAATTTCATTTGCAGAAGGTATTTAGAGCAATTTAGAGACAAATGTCTCTGGTGTTTGCTCTGCACTTCCCCACCGCAGGCTTCGCTGAACAGTTTTTAGTATCAGGAGCTCCATCTAATCTGTTTAATTTTAATAAATCCCTGACTGGGAGAAGAGGAAGGGTGGGGAGATGGAGGCACAGAGAAACTGTGGCCCGACTAATACTTCTTATGAATTACTTGGCTAATAATTACTAAAGAGCAGAAATGGTTTGGTAGAGCTGTTTGTTTGTTCCTGTTTGTTAATTAGCCCTCCTTCCCTTTGTGCTAATTGTTTGTTTGAAAACTTAACAGTAGGAGATAGGAAGGAGCAGGGTCCAGTAGTGCAGTCACTGGGAATACGTCCATATGGAATCTGACCACTGAGCTTACAACATGACCTCTGTTCAGTGCTCGAGAGCAGAAGGTACATACTGTCATGGTGCCTATGTGCTCTAGCAGATGAGGCAATTATTCTTGAAACGTAGATGTTGTTAGTTTAGTCCTGAGTAAAATGGGGGATTACACGGTTTGGTAGGCTGTTCCCCCTATTCTCTGATATACAGTCATTGTCATCCCAATGACAATGTTTATCCCCATTTCACAGATAGTTAGGCTGTCTGGTAGAGAAGTCCTCACTGCCAGGCAAAAAAGCTTTTTCTGTTGAGAAACCATTTCGGTTACAAGAGTCGCTTTTAAAATTATCTTTGTAGGAAATAATACAGAGGTACCCTTGTATTTTTTTCACAGTTACTCTGATCCAAGTTTCTTCAAGCAGAAATTGCAGGAGAAGATCTTTTTATGGACCCCAGAAGAAGTTTGGTGGAGGGGAATTTTCATATCTATAGATAGCTGTATGCCATGTATGAACTTGTCTTTTGTAGTTACTTTCGTGGCACTGTACAGGAGAGGTCTATGACTCCCCACAGTCTGGTTAAAAACTCCTGCAGTAGAGAGGATGGTGCTGGATCACCTTGTGTCTGTGAATGCGGAGGGAAAAGACCAGGTGCCCTACCCCTGCAGGAGCCTGCCACTACCCCAGCTACAGCCTGTGTAGGCTACAGGGGTAGGATTGGAGCATTAGCTGTGGATGAGCTTTTGGGTCCTGCAATCGCGACTTTGCCTAAGAAATTTCACTTCTGAGACTTGCAGAGATGGTTCCGCCTTGAATTATAATTTCTTCTTCTTTTTTATAAGCATCTCCTTCCTAAAAAAGGCCAATCAAATTTTATTTCCTTTTAATATTAATTAATATTCAATATGGGAACTGGATTTTGTTTAATGCATTTCAGTGCAGTGAGAAATGAAAGTTTCTTCAGGATCATCAGCTGGACTGGGTTTGGTTTTTAGTGAAACGGTAGTTGCAGAGGCTGCAAGTAGGCTTTCCTGGTTACTTGCAGGTCAGGGGTTTGCTGAACTGCTCTCCCTGGAAGATGGGATGATAGTGTTGATGACAGTTGGGAGAGCGAGGGTGTCCTGGATTTGTAAAAGGTCTTTCAAAAGTTGGATGAGATTTCTCTGTTGTCTTAAGCACTTTTAAACTCCCAGATACAGAGGCATTAATGAGAAACATGAAGTTATTAGAATAATTTATCATTTTCTTTGAAGCTTACACTGGCATTTTGTGTAATTTATGACATTTCCTCCTTTTTATCATGAACTTCTTCAGATGAAGGGAAAAACAGCTGTTTCCCCTCAGAGTATCTGAAAGAAAAGAAAGGAAAAAAAGATGCTGTTTGTTTTTTGTCCAACTCGCTGATTCTGCTGATGACATGCCACAGAATCAGTGGCGCCTTGGGAGTAATTAGACAGCATGTGGGGTTTAAACCCTTGTGGAAATGTGTCTGTCATCTAACTGTTGTGCCTCAGATGTCCTGTACTGCTCAGTTACCCATCCGGTAACTCATGTGGCTTGTTAATTTTGTGTACTCTGAATCTGTAACTTCTGGCAAGATAGAGAAAGGGGGTGGAAGTGCACTATGCATGTGGAGCTCTGTTTTTCAGGGTGCTAGTCTTTTGGGGCAGGGAAGGGAAAAACTGCTAGGTTATTGTATAATTGTATACTTATATATATACTTATTGTATAATTCTGGATGAAAAACTTTTTCCTTAGTTGCTTGTTCTCTTCATCTGTAAAACGAGTACAGTAATGCCTTCCCAGAGTGGGATTGTGGGAACAGACAAAAGCATACGAGGAGCTCAGAAATTATAGTGGTGGGAGAACAGAAGTGCATTAGGGCAAGTAAATGTATAATTGTTGAGTTATATTGGGAAAACGTCCACCCAGAAGGTTGGACAGTCTTCAGAAGATATGCTACCTGGATTGGTCTTTTGTGTGTATATATATATATGTAACATAACGGGCTACACGCTTCCAAAAGCAGTCGCGCTTTTGCTTGGTGAGATGAGTTGGAGGTTGTTGGAAGCGTTGCCCTTTTGCATGTTGTATCTATTAATCTGTTTCATTACTTTGGCTGGTAGGAAGTGAGTTACTACACAAGGTTTTCCTGTAGGTCTTGCACAGTTTTTTGCAGTGCATCGGAGTTCCAGAAAATTTTGCCAGTGTCAAGATGCCAGGCTATGGTGATTTCTGAAGAGATGAATAAATTGTTTAATTATACATGCCCCTTCCCAATCAGAGCTCAAAGACACTTGGTTCCCTGGAAACAAATGCTGTCAGCCCCATGATCTCCAGCAGAAAACTGTCTTAATTTTCTTCCTTTTTCTGTAGTCCTCATTCTTTGAAGTTGAACCCCTGTCTTTCCTTCTTTACCAAAGAAACCCAAGTGGATCACCTTGAGGACCTGAGAGAAGGGGGCACAACCCACTGCTGGAGGGCTTTAAAGGAAGTAAATTCTTCAGCAGATTTCAATTTAACCCTCTTTTATTACTTTTTTATAATTTAAGTCCATTTCATGAGGCAGTTTGCATGTCCTTGAATGGAATCTCGTTACCATGAAAGCTTTTTTAGCATTGATTTCATAACAGTCTTAATTTAATAGCGCCATCATTACAGAGAGGCCCTGAGAGTGGGGCCCTAGCTTTCCAGGTCACTGACCTTTTAATTACAAACCTTGTTCTGATGGCCAGGTTATCGACTGGACAGCTCCCAACTCCTGCCCCCAGCATGAAGATGAAAATAACTGCCTTTCCTCCCCCACTTCCAGAAAAGGGAGGAAAAGAAAAGTAACCTCTTGTGTTTCCAAAATTAATTTTCTCCTTCAGCTTTACTTTGTAATTAATTCTTTAACATGTCTCAGTGAAGCTCGAACAGTTTTTAAAAAGCTTTTCCTTGAGAAGAAAATACAATGCAAGCCAATAGAGTCCAGTGACAACTCATACAAAAAAATACAGTTAGTAGCCTGTGCTGTCAAAATACCTATTTGGGCCAAACTGCTATGGCTCTCCAAACCTTATGCTTTTCTAGAAATGACCATGTTTGATACAAGAATGTGTGATTAGGCTGTAAGTGTAGACTATTCAAGGAATGCTAGGTGACTTGTCCTTCTCTTCAAACATATGTTGACAGAATATGGGTTTAAGACATGGTGAAGAAAAGGAGTGAAGACTTTACTTCACTGCACAACTGATTGTGTGAGTGAGCGTTTGTCCTGTTTTGTACTTGCAGATCGGGTAACTTATTCTCTAGCTGTCTAATAAGTGTTTTGTGCCAATGCCTGCGCAGACCTCATCACTTGCACTTGCAAAGCTGCAAGTGAGACCTGGAATTCAGATAACAGATAACAAAAATTTATTGCAAGAATATACTTAGTGTATTAAGCATCTAGAACAAATTACTTCAATGCACAATGAGAGAAAGTTCACTAGCATAGGTAGAACCAGGGAGGGTGTGCTTTCTGGTTATTAAAGAAGCTTGGAACAAGTGTTCAAGTAGCATAAAGTAAGTCTAACAGCTTGTGTAGACTTACAGAAATGACTGTACAGGTTAAATGGAAGTCAGTGCATTCCACATTTTCATAACGCTTTTCATCTGAGGATCTTAGAGCACCTTGTACCCATTAACCATTGAAACTTCGCAGCTATTTGCATGAAGCATGTTTGATGGTGTGTATAGGGTTATCTAGATCTCACTGTGCTTTCCACTAAAAAGCATCCACCTCTGACTTACGAGGACAGCAGCTGCTTAACATCACTACGTGGTTTTTAGGAGAGGAAATGAAGAATACTTTATCTAAGTGATCTTGCAGAGGGAGCTTTAGGGATAGAGAATGTAATTACTGGGTAAAAAATTTACTAAGATTCTTGAAAAGCACTATGGGATATTTAATTACTAAAGATGCTTAGGCCTCTGTTTATGACTTTGAAAGATTGCTAATGTGCCTTATAATATTTTGCTTAAGTTAAAGAAAAATATGTCCTACACCTGTTCACGCTACCAGTTTGTTCTTTAGGTGCCTCCCATCCAAGCTTTGGGTCAGTACAACCCTGCGTAAGTGGGGAAATCTGGTTGTCTCCCAAGGAACTTACTAGGGACCCAAAGAATGAAGAGTGAGAGAATGAATGCTTTCACTGCTAACAAACTCACAACAGTTCCTATCTGAATCAGCATTATCAGTAGTCACATCCGTTTTTGGCACTCTGCTATGTTTGCCCAGTGCTGATGATGTTCAACATACAGGGGAGATTTCCACTGCTGGAGTCTCATAATCCAGAAGAATAGATGTGCTCATGATCCAGAAGTTAGTTCCACAGTTCTGTATTTTGTATTGGTTGCCTTCTTTTTTCTTCCTGAAAATGATTGAGAATCTCTATCCATCTGCTGTGGAGATGTCTCCCTGTCCTGCCAGTCTTCTGTCTGCATATCTGTCACTTGCTGTTCAGCACCAGCCTATTCATCATGCTGACTCTTTTTCCCCATCAATTTTACCACTGTTTGTGTTATCTGAACTTGTCATGAACTTTACAGATTTTCTTGGCAGAAGAGACCTGCAGCGGTAGTGCTAACAAAATGTGATAAACTAATCAACCTTAGGACATCCTGGGGAATCAGATACGGCTATTCTTTGGAGTTGTCAGGGTTTTTGGAAGAAAATCTTTATAGTTGATAGAAAGCCTTCACTATCATTCCTCAAGATTTGGAAGGAAGTTTGGAAAAAGTAATCTATTTAGTCCCTATCCACATGGAGAAATCAGTTCCTATCTCATCTTCGACTCTTGTCCCGGTCACTAGTGATTCAAGAGAGGGCAGAAAAACACCTGACATTAGTTTAGGCATAACTAGCCATGTGATGTAGTGTACGAAGGAAGGCAATCCTTTCTGTTTGCTACCTTTTAATGTTTATAATAGCCAGATGATTAAGAACAGTGTGTGTGTGTTTGATAGAAACTATAGTTACTTACAAGTGAGTTTGTTATTTTAGAAGAACATTGTACTCAGTGTACACTTCATTGTTTTACAACAATTGTTTTTTATAGCTCAATGGTATCTAGAAACTAGGTTGAACAATACATTTCTATCCCACTGGAAATTCTGAGATTTGGAAATTTGTTTTTATATTAAATAGGGATTAACATTTACAATAGCAGAATTTTTTTTTTAAATGAAATATTACAGACCTGTCAGATCACTTTGTATTGATTAGACTGGAATCTTTAATATTGTAACTGATAATAAAAGAGATTGATAGAATAATATAATATGTACCATAATATTACAGAGAAGATATTTGGAAAAATGGTTTTTGAATTGTTATGAAATCATTACTTTTCTCCATAACATTTTGGGGTTTTTTGAAGAAACACTTTCTGTATTAAGTTCTAGAAGTTTGTTGATGAGCTCTACTTGGAACTAAAGAATTCTTTCACAGAAGTGCTTTTCACTAGCAGGAAAATACATCATCGTTGTTACTGGATAGCTCCAACAAGCTTGTCATCTTGCACTGTTTTCTACTTGCACATTTGGCTTGAATACTCTAGACTACTGGCTCTGACCTCAGTTAGCATGTTGCTGAACGTGAGGGAAAAAGTCCTACTTGGGGCTGTTAAAAGGGAGCCAAGGAAAAAAAGTAATGGAAAACTTAGGACCTACTAATCTTCACAGTGTATTGGTTTAAGCAAGATTATTTTAAAGGGCTTTGATACAAGCTCTGCTATTTAATATTAAAAACATGAAAATCTCAATGACTTTCTTTTTGGTTTCTGTGTGGTGTTGGGAAGGTACATCACAAGACGCACCCCTTTGATGTTTAATGATGTTGTGGAGAAGCCATTGAGGGAGCGACTCAAATTTTACATCCTCTAAATGCCTGTATATGTGTTCTATAACAGAGGATACAAGTCACATTAGTGGTAATATCCTTCCTCTCTCACTTCAGGCTCAACCTACATTTAGATCTATACTCCACAGCACAAGAGAGGTGATTCATTTGGTAAACAGTCTGCTACATCCCCTGTTTCTTTTGGGCCACAGAAATTCCTCATGATTTCAGTGAAGAGTCCGGAATCACTTTTGCCATGTTTTTGTAGCTTGAAAATTATTGATAAATTGGAACAGACCGGTTTGGTGCCCAGGAAGTTGTGTATGCTACAAAATACTGGTTGTAAACTTAATTTTAACAAATAATTGGAATGTCATGGGTTTAATGATGTCTCTCCACTTGGCTATCTGACAGTAACTACGTAATGTAGAAGAGCCGTTAAAAATGGCTTTGCAAAATTAACTCCTGTTGCTCACTGAGTGTGTTTTGAGTCATATCTGCCTTGTTTACTGTCAAAATAATATTTCCATTCCTGGTAGCATTGAAAACCCAATATGATTACAGCAGAGTGAGTTGAAGTCTATTCCAGAAGATAATGCTAAAATAGTCAGTTATATTCCAAGTCCTGAAATTGTTAGCCTTAGTGACGGGCAGAAAAGACCCAGACTCTAAGTCTGACTTGTAAATTTAATAATTTATTTATCATGTTTTCAAGTGAAAGTAAATGCAGAGTGCTAAAAGAAAGTCACTTCTGTAGTTACAATCTAAGAGCAGGCATTGGAGATCTGAGATATGACTTCTTGCTTGGCTTTGGGCAAGTTACTTGTTCTCAGCTTGCCCATCTGTAAAACGGGGTTAATGACCACTTTTGCATTATTGACTTAGTAAGATTTATGTTAGCTCTGTTTATAAACTGCTTTGATATGCTTGTTTCAGAGTTCTTGGTGCTGCAGCGTGTGATTTTTGAAGTTGCTTGCTGCAGTAAAAGCCACACTTGCAGAGAGGTTGAGAATTTACTTCCGTCAGCTGTGTATGGGAGGGGAAAGCTGCAAAGTTTAGAATGTCAGAATGTCAAGGCTCAGGCAGATTGCGTGCAATCCTAATCCAGCCCTGCAGCTTTGACCTTTGAAGCAAGCTTCACCTTGAGACAGTTGAAGAAATCTATGTACGTTTGTATAAAAATATTTTTGTGATAGAAGGAATTTGCTCTTCATGGTCATCCAGCCCAGGGTTTTCCCACAGTCTTCCTGGAGCAAGTAAAGGAATTCAGTTCCTGATCTGCTCTGTGAATGAACCTGGTATTCTAAGTCTAAAGAGACAGCCTTCTCTCTTGGGGCTAAAACAAGGAGTGTAATTAGGGTAATCTGTGTTGCTCTTCTGCTGAAATCCATCTCAGACCTAATGATACTTTCCTGCTTGGAAAGATAAAATAAGTTCCTGTATGAGATAATTCTCTAGGTTCTCTTAGACAACATTTCTACCCTGTTTAAAACTATGTCTTGGGTGCCTGTGAACATGAAATCCTACTACTTGCTTTTCTGCTACACGCTGTTCCCTCTTAATTTTAATCTGGAGCGCAATCATTCTTTCCTTGGCTAAAAGGGGAATTTAGTCTTTGGTTCATTCTTTCCTATTCTTTCTGATGGAACCTAGTCCAGGCGAGACTCAGTCCCCTAGGAGGAGAGCAGAGAATTCATTTTCAATGAAATCTGAGGCTCTCTGAAGTAAAAGCTGTTGACTTTGTCATACCGTGCAAATGTGCATTGCTTTTAGCAAGACAATAAAGGGTAAATGGGGTGATCTCTGCTCCTGTGGAGAGGTCGGGTGGTTACATTACACAATCTTCTACAGCATCTTGCAGCAAATACATGGGTTATATTAAAAGTTGCAATCATATCATTTTTTAAAAGTAAATTGCTGACCTTATGCAGTGGAATCAGCTTTATTGAATTTCGCCAAAAATGCGTTTATAATCCCCCCCGCCCTCGCATACACATGATATTCATGTCCTTGCTGCCCATGTGGAAATGTCCCTTTTTATGGTGATAAAATTAAATTTGTCTTTGTCTCTGCCTTGCCTCACCTTTTAAGATTCCATCCTTAAGAGATACCAGTGGATATCCTTACCAGAGAATGAAGATGGGCAATATCCCTGCATGGATGGCTGGCTGACTGTGAGCCAACTGCTACAGAACAAATAAATAAGCTTTTCACATTTAGAGGACAAATAAAGCTGAGGACAGGTGTAATATGGGTATTTTTCTAGGAGTGTTGTGGCCTTAGCATAGGTAAGAATTTATTTTGACTTGGAAGTACTTATGCTTTGCTTCTGGATTTTTTCTAATTGCCACACAATACGTTATGTAAAATCCACAAATAGTTATTGTGCTACTCATGTAAGACTGTGTTACGTGTCCTCCTTCAATAATAACTAACCATAAAACCCTCTAGTCTTTGGCCACCTGCAGCCCCCTTCCTGAATTCACTCAAGAAAAAAAAGTGTTTTGCAGCATGTTCAAGAATTGAACAAACATATATCCCATATTTCTATACCACTTTGCATATTCGAAGTACTCTACAAATACTGACTAAGCTTGTGACACCTTTTGTGGAATGGCAAGATTATAAGATTAATTTAATGTACTTCTGATTACATTTTCTCTTCTTGGTTAGACCTTTACATTCTCCAAACAGTTTGCAAACTCCAAATTTCAATAGGAAACGGAGGAAATACCATCCCCATTTTAGATGGGGAAACTGAGTCAGATGTGTTAAGAACAGTTAGATCTGAGATAATTCTGACTCCCAGTCATATATATATATAAATATAACCATACCATGACGTACTGTCAGTGTGATGTACTGGTGTTTATAGCATTTTCAGTAAAATTACTTAAAGCATTTTCGTGTTTATCCTCTCCAGGCCCCAGCTGCTTTGTGGGGGGGTGGGGAAGGTTAAGCTAGTTTTGTTCGATAAAATCAACGCAAACGATCTAAGTAAATGAAGGGGCAGGTTGGCCTCTGCAGTGTTAGCATGCATCCCTTCTTACAGCAGCTCCCCCAGCCTGTCTTCCTTTTTACATGGCATTTAAAAGGCTAGTCGCTCAGAGGTAAGAGAAGAATATCAGAATATCATTGCTCCTGCTCTTCAAGTAACCGGGAGAATGCAGCTGTTAGAAATATAAAATACATGTTTAAAAGATGACTCTGTATGTGTTTAAAAAAGAGAGCGAGAGAGGATTCAAGGGAACCAAAAAATAGCAGCTTCCATTACTGTAATTAAATGGCAGCATTTAACCTATCAGGCCGTTGCGTGTATGTGAGAGACGAGCAGGGAGCTGCATTTGAAATGATCACTGTCTTCCTTGGGGGATAGAGTAGTTAAATAATTTGTTTGTGAGGTGTGAGTTCAGTGTCGGGTAAAGCAAGTGCTTGCGTGTGTGTGTATCTTAGAAGCTAAGGATGGCTGTGTGTTTACTGAGAATACCCTGGAGGTTGGTATTTACTAGCACGTGCACTGTCAATAAGAACACAAGCTGCTCTTGCCCATTTGTTAGGTTATCTGCAGAGTCAGGGCCTCACCTGGTCCCAGATATTGCATCATAAAAGGAGAGCTTTTTTCACGCTAGGCCACCTGAGACAGACAGGAGTAGCAGTAAAAGAAAACCAGGGAGGAAGTGGGGGAAGAAGAGAATCCGAGTCCTTTTGGTGAACTTCATCTACTGTGGTGACTGTAAAGGGTAAGTTGTTCTATCTGGTCGTTGGACTTGGCACTCAGGAGTGTGGGGGCTGTCATCCCTGGGAGACCAAGGACGAAGCTGCTGCTCGGCGGTCTGCCCCTTAAACAAGCACGTCAAACAGTTGCTTCTCCTGCAACAGTCTTCCACCTGTGCCTGGCATGATTCCTATGCTTCAAGACTGTAGTGTGCAAAATTATGTGGAGAGAGAGGGATCTGCAAAGTGCATCCTTGGCCCTTCATCATTGACCCCGACTCTGTGAAAGGCTCTGTGGGCACCCCTGTATAGTGGTGTTGAGTAGCCTTTTGGCACCCCGGAAAGGAGACACATTCTTATGCAGTGCCCAGAAGGGAATATCTTCCCATTTTTATTCACTCCCTTTTTATTTGTGAGGTGATTCCTTTGTTTAGGGGGTATTTCCTAGTCCTGGAAATCCAAGAGCTATCCTCATACAGTATGAGCTGATGCTAGTAGCAAGTTTTTCAGCTGCTTCAGCTGCCTCACCTACTGATCTGACTTGTGTTATGTTGCAGGAACATGCCCATAAATGTTTCTTAATCTACACTCCAGTTTCTGTGTGAGTTCTGTGTAGCCACTCCCGTTTTTAACTCCTGGGCTGGAACTTCCGTGAGGCACTAGAAGACAACGAACAGTGTTAAAAGAATAGATATTTTGGTATTTCCGTTTTGCACATTCAACCCCAGTGACTGGATTTTGAGGGCAACACTTGGCTGAAAGGAGACCAGAGAGATGCCATGTATTTTAGCACCCAGTCAAAGCAAAGCCTGAATTTGAGTCCTTGTGTAGTTTGGAGAGTTAGAAATCTGGAAGTATTTCCAAAGATGATCTACAAGCACAAAAAAAAAAGGCTAAACTTGTTGCTTGAATAAATTATTTGTTGCAAATGCCTTACATAGCTGAAATGCATATAATATGTGTATAGATTCTCAAAACTGTCAGTTAGTCTTTGTACATGATAATTGTCAGTGTCAGTCTCAAACGTTTTACAAAGGATATTGTGTAATATTATTCCTGTTTTACAGATGTAGAAACTGAGGCAGATGGAGGTTAAATGACCTACACAAGGTCAATAGCAAGGCTGGGAATAGAACCCAAATGTGTAGAGGCTTTTTATTATACTAATAAGGAAACTCTGGAGGTGTGTTTGGCATGGTAATCGGAACCCTAGAGAACTAGAAGAAGTTAGTACGTTCTGTGCACGTCCCGAGGGAGCAATGATGAAACTCCTTTTCTACCTTACCACTCCAGTTCTCCGTGTGTGGTCATCACAGTTTTTCCACCACTTAACCTTGTTATTTTTAGTATTGTTAGCATTAGTTGTCCTTTGGGCGTTTAATCCAGACTCCTTTAATTTTCTCCAGAACTGTGAAGAGCTGTTGAAGGCACACGGGGAGAAAAAAACCCCAATAAACAAACAAAAAAAAAGAAAAATGATCTTTTGAAACTTCTGCTATTTTGTTGACTTGTTCCCTAATGTGTTTTGTTTTCACTCTTCTTTTATCATGAAGGACCCTGCTTGAATGTGTAATCTTGGTTTCTTAAAAGTTCATTTGTTATTGTTTCTTTCTTCTCCACCCAAGATTAACATCCTGTGTGATGACATAGAAGGTTGTTGTCTAATGGATGCGATGTAACCAACAGAATTTTGAAGGGTGGATGGAGAAATATTTATATAGTTGTGTTAAAAATTACACAGTAAGTTTGTCTTTTAAACAGAAGGTATTTCAACACTGTTATTGGCAGCATCAGCCTTTAATTTTACAGGTGGCTAGCTTTGTAGTAGCATTCAGCAAACAATATTTTAATGGCATGTAAAAAAATTTCTCTAAAACAAAAGAAAGAAGAACGAGGGTGATTTATAATCTGTAATGAATACTTGCTGACATGTCTTTTTATAATAGTGTATTAGTGTCTCTTGTCTTTCTGGGGGAAGTGCAAACCAGATTTACCCCAAAAATTTGTACCATAATAATCAAATATGTAGTATTTAGATGTATTTTTCTTAATTGAGCTTATCTTCTCAGTGCGATGATACCTGACTCCTAGGTGTCTAACACTGATTCCACTTTATAGAAACTGTATTAAGGGAGCAAAGACGCTCTATAAGGTTGTGAGAAAATATCTGTCAGAAAAGGACATAGACTCCTATGTTCATGGCTCCTCACCCAGTGTTAGTTTCTTTACATTTCCATACATTTTTACATACATACTTCCATGTATTTTTACATTTTCTTAGAAACATGCAGCTGTAGCTACTGTTCACCATGCTCCTTATAGCAACTTCCTGACAGAGAGAGTACATGGTCTGCACCGTCATGCTGCATATTCAGTGTTCCGTTCTGTGCGTTCTTCAGGCACTGAAAGTTCATTTAGTATACACTTCATGTGATTTTTCATGTGATAAGTCTGGACTGATGGGTTTGCTTTGTTCCTTTCTAAAGTTTAAAGTTTTAAAAGTAAAAGAGGAAGCAAATAACACTGAGGCAAGTTGCTCTTTATGTTGCAGTTAATCTTAGTCTACAGAGGCTACTCTCTGACGAGCATTGTCTAATGTAGAAAATATCCAGATGCTCCTGTTAGTGTGTTTGGGGCAATCAGTAATTCCAGAGTAATACAAGAAACTGGGAATGGTGCATCAGGACAGACTTTCTCATTCTTATATATAAAACTAAGTCATCCTTCAGATAGTCTGACAAATCTGGTTAAAGAATTCCTTATAATGGCTTGAAATTGCTGTTCTTTTGCACAGTTCCTTTCTTTTGAACGCAGAGTTGGGGAAAAAGAGAGTTTGGTTCTAGAATTGCAGGCCAGTCTAGTCCAGTAATAACAGATCAGCAGTGACTTCTATTCTGGAGTTATTCCACATTAGGGCCAGTCTGCTCAGTCAAATCTAATACGGACTGTGTTCAGGCCCATACCACTGAAAGGCCTGGTTATTTTTTGCTGCAATAACAAAGGAGATGTTGGAGTTACAGATGTCTGGTTGACTGCAGATCCTCCAGGCCAGCTCCTTCTACTTCAGTGCCGGAATTGTTGTGACGTGCTGGTTCAAGTTGTTGGAAATACAGTTTAAAATTGGAGTTCCAAAGGTACATCAAAACCAAACCTCCTATATTGCCAGTGTTTTACCTTACCTGAATTTAAGACAACCTCTGGCTTTCTCCTTAGCAGCTCCTAAAGATATTATCACAGATCAAAGAGTAGCCAAAGGCCAATCATTTTGTTACTATTGCTCAACAAGCTGCTTAACAAAATATTTTTCTTTCACACAAAGTAAATGGATCTGAAGCACATATGTTTTCTGACACTGCTGTTTTTAAAATTTGTGGTAAGTTTTGATAATGAAGTTTAGTTTCTAGGTTTTTGAAGTGCTGTGTACCAAACTGTTCTACTTTTGGAAATGAACTTGTAGAAGAAATTAATATCCTTTCACCTTTATAGAATGTTTTTTGTTGTAGTTCCCAATTTAATAGAAAGGAAATTTCATAGACCTGCTGTGTGCTCTGGGTAAGTTACTTCATTTGTGTGTGCAGTGTTTTTCTTTCCAGCCTGTCTTTCCTTCACATAGACTGTTGAATGCTTTGGGTCTGGCTGCCTTCTACTCTGTTTCTGCACAGTACCTGGCACAATACCTACACAGTGAATGCGTTTTGGGGTCTCTAAGGAGTATTATAATACAAGTAATGAGGATCAGGAACCATCACCATGAGACTTGTTTCTCTGCAGGCATAACAGCAAGCATTTGCAGATCACAGGTTGGGTATGCTTGGAAACTTACCTGTTTAGTGTGTCTAATACTTGTTTTCTCTGAATGCGTGGTCTTATTTCTAGGGAGATTGTCAGTTGTGGTAACAAATTATGACAGCACTGTGGTTACTAGAGTAGTGTCTCTTCCATTATTTGGATTTTCTGCCATATACAGGCTTCTTTTAAACAAATGTCAGAGCCTTGGTTATGTTCTACTCCTGATAAACTACCTTGGAATTGGCATCCTGGCATAGAGTCTTCAAAGCCTTCAAACCCCAAGGTAGATATTAATTTGAAATAATTTCAAATATGCAGAGGTTTTTATTCTCTACGTAGCGTTCTCACATCATGTACTGGTTGAATTGGATGTCCTGTGTTCCCGTGTTACAACATTGGCTTCCAGCTTAGTCACATGCGTTGTCTCTTCATCACTAGTGGTGCAATAGACAGGTGGACTTACTCTACCATTGTCCACTCAAAGAAGGCTTTCTATCAGGTACTGTTCCTCTGCTTGTATACTAGAAAGGAAAAGCTGAAGGCAGGAGACCTAAAAATAAAACCCATAGATGATGACAGAGTAAAATTTCCCCCTGTTTTTAGAAGGAGAGATTTTTATTCATGTTACAGAAAAACTTGTTTCTTCTGTATTTTTTGCTGATCGTGGTATTCTTAGAACGACTCTAATAGACAGGTCTTTGGAAGAAGGTAACCAAGATTGAAGTTTCACTGTGTTTCTGCATATGCTCGTTGTGTAGGAATTTAACTGGGCTTTGTAACAAAACTTCTGGTTCTGTAATTCAGGTTACTGAGGACTTCTGGACATGTCTTGCTTGATTTAGAGTCGTGTTGCTGTCTGCCTTTTTTGTAATTTGGACTTTTTGTGAAGCAAAAATTGTGCCTGTTGAATTATGCTGTCTGCTACCCGAAGATTTGTTGTAGATTAATTCAAAAACAAGGCGTCCATATCCTGTTAAGGCTGTGATAGCACTGCATGTAATAGGACTTTTGCATCTCAGAATCCCGAGTCTGAGTCCCATTATCCAGCCACTTTGTCCTGCGTGTTGTTCCTCATATTCTCTTCTTAGTGCTTTGGCCCCTGAAATACAGAGCTTAGTATTGGGAGCTTTTACTTAAGGTATCCCTTCCTTTTTTTCTACGTGGAACAGAGATAACATACTTCATATACGCAAGGAGCTTACTTTACATTAGAAGAGGAAGACCTGACCTCTCTTACTACAAGTGAAACTGTATTTCCCTGCCTTGAAACTACCAGTGAAATACATTTTGCACTGACTTATAATGCTGTGATTTATGCTGTGATATGCTTTCTGATATTACAATGTCCTTTTGCCTTTGTGTTTGATTTTTTTCCCCTCTAATAAATTTTAGTGGGTATGTTGTCAGTGAACGGGGGTATTTACCCAAAACTCCCATAGGAGAATGAGGCATTCTCCCTGCTGTCTGCTGCCTCAGAGAAGGAATCCTATGCATTATTTCCCCCTCCCATTAATCTTACGGCAATTTTTTTTTCTGCATCTTTTCTCCTTGTTTTGAAATAGTGTTAACAAGGGAGATATTTTTAAATAGAAAACAACTGGAAGGAAGCATATTTCTCTTACTCTCTCTCATGTGCCTGCACATACGTGTTACACACCAACATGAATGAGTGACCAGAAGCAACTTTTTCATTTTACGTTTTGAACTTCTCATATATAGAAAACTGAGAAGAAAAGTTGTAGTACTACCTGTTCCTGTTTTTTCCATTCCAGTACATGCTAAGCAAGCCGCTTGCCCTTTCTTATTCAGAGTGAAAATACTTTGATCCAGTTTTTTGAAGACAATACTCATTTCATAAGAATATTTAATCAGTAGAAAATAGGGAGGATTTAGTTTGTTTGTTTAGTATTTAACCAAGTGAATAAGGCAGATTAGGGGAAGGGGGGGGACTGGACCCATAAACAAGGTGATATATAATATTTTTTTTCGTTCTCCTTTTAAATAAATACCGATCAGCTTTATGTTCAGAGACAATAGGAGCCGTTGGCTTAAATTTGCAGTTTACTGTATTTATGGCTGTAATATCAAGGTGCTGCCGTCGTAATTTCATGCCCCAATGAGAAGAGCAAGGTCGAAGCAAATGCTTCCATCGGCATCTGCTAACACACTAACTCATAAACAAGGCCCGGCTGGATCAGGTGGCACGGAATAATACAGGCTAATGAAATACAGCACAGCTTTCCATTACTGTTAGTTTTTACAGTGTCGTCATTACGTGTAATTTATGTTTAAAAAATTCAATTTTATACAAGGCTCTGGGAAATAGGGGTCTGCAGGTCACCCGACGACTTTTAACGGCTCTGAGAGTCCTTATTGCACTCTACTGTTCCAACAAAATGTTAATAATAAATAAAAAAAAAATCCTCTTTTACTTTTTCTCTGGTTTGCATATCTTGCTCTGTCTTTTTAATTACGAGTGGCTACGGAGAGTTTGGGGCTCTAGATGATGTCAGGAGTTATCCCCTTTACTGATGCTCCCAGAGGGGGGTTACTATCTGCTTGCTTTTCTTTTGTCTGTCTATCAATCACCTGGGGTCCTGTAAATGGAGTAAACACAGCTGAGGAGAGGGAGATACTTAACAACCTCTCTCCCAAACCCTCACCCTCTGACATTGCCCTCCTCTCCTCCATTACGCTTCATTTTATTATAGACTCCAAAAAGCTTGGCCAGGAAGAGAAACTGCTGCCAGATTTATTTATTTATTTATATTTGTAATGCCAAAATACTTTTTATTTTAACCTTTTCCTTCCTGTTTGGCTCACTGTAATTCTTAGCATTGTACTGTCGGTCAGGTTTTCCTTCCTTATTTTAGTGCTGTGCAACTGAGGTTAGAGCACCTTTATCAGTTCTGATTGCTGCTTAGCGACCCTCATGGGTTAAAGTATATAATGTTTCTTAAAGACTGCAATTGCATAATTAACAGTCTCGTAGATTAATAAAGCTGTAAGAATTCAAAGCCCTTTCAGTAACTTTTCAAATTACTCTTATTTCTGCATTTTTCGGCCTGACAGTTGAGACCAGTCAACTTCCCTTTGATGTTTGGGTTCCTCAACACAAAGTTTGAGCTGGAAGTGCACAGCAGGATGTTTACGTTCAAATACAGTCTGTTAATGTAAATGAGGGGTAAAAAAATCAGAGTGATGTTTCTGAGACCTTAGGTTTTGTTAAAACGTTGGGTTGGGCTCGGCCTCGTGAATGCCTCATGAACCAAGACGTGTGAAAGAAAATGGATCAGGAGACCGTGCCTTTCTGACCTTTTTGAAATGTGTTCAACTAAGAACAGAGTAGGATATAGGACAAACATTTGATAAAAGAATCGCCCAGCACTGCATGCAACTGACTGCACAGGTGGAATCATTAGTCTGGATCAGATCCCAGAAGGTTTTTATGATGGTGCTTTTAAAATGTGGCCATGTTCTTCGGAGCAGACTCGACTCAGTGGCTTCCAGGAACAGGAGTGTAGTATCATTTCAGGGTGTCTACCAGTAGATCTTCCTTTTAGTCATACGGTACCATGCACTAACTTAGGGTAGTCATATAGTTTGTTGTAGCTAAACAAGTTGTTTGTTTTCTTCTTAATAGTGTGTGCATGTGTGAGGAAAACAGGAACAGATACCAACCCCCGCCCCGCGCCCCTCCCCTGCCTTTTGTCCCTGCAAAAGGGTAGGTGTGATGATTGCTCCAGGGTGGTCTGTCAGAGGGGTAATAAAGCTGTCTTTGGAAACCACAAAAGGAACTTAGATTCTTTCCACCACCCTTCCCTATTATGGCAAAATTCTTAATTTCTTCCTAACCAGAAATTTTCTCCCTAAAACTAATGTTGCCTTCAGGTTGTGCAAATCTCGCATGAATTACTGGGTTGAGCAATGTGAGGAGGAATGTAATGAAGAAAAAGATATGCTCAGTGGATAGGATGGGAAAAAGAGTTGTCACTGAAATGTCAGAGCCTGTGTCAGAGAAGGAGAAGAAAAAACTTAGTGGCTCATCTAGTTAAGCTCATGCAAGGGTTTTGCATTGCAATTATTGCTACTGTGTTTCATCCAGAAAATAGAGACGAATGGATTTATGGTAAAACAACGGATTGGGACTCACATCTGTGTTTTATTTTCTGCCTGTCAGAGGTTCAGTTCTGACCTTGGAGCACTTCTTATATCTGTACAGCTCACTTCTTCCTCATCTGTAAAATACGGATAACAGTACTCCTCTAAGTACTCCTCTACTTCAGAGTGGTCATAGGAGGAACAGTACTTTGATGTACTGTTCTAAAGAGTGGTAGATATTATAAAAGGGCCTAAACAGACAGTCAAGTCTTAAAAGTTCTTGGGCAAAGGAGCTTTTTATACAATACTCGAGGTGCAGGCACCAAGAGATGGTTTTGACAACCCATTTTATTCTCTGACTTGCTCTGATTCTGTGTTTGCCTACAATTTACAGAGGCTGAGTGATCCCTGAAAATTGAGTGGCAGCAGTGACAATCACAAAACAGGGTCAGCAAGAACCTTTGAGTGCAAAACAATCATGGGTGCTGGATTATTCAAATCAACACCCTCAAGCCTGAAAAGGAAATTTTAAGTCTTTGTGAAAATTATGACTAATTCTTTGCAATGGCTGTGGTGCTGTAGAGGAATGAAATGGATGGTTGGGGGAAGGGAATAGGTTTGCATTCTGTAGGGCTATGAAGACAGTTTCCTTGCATCCTTCTCCTCAGCTCAGTCCTTGCTCAGTACCCTCTGCGGTTAGATTATTCCTTGCAGATAGCAATCAACTGGAAGGAAGTGTGTGTCTAATTTGCATGAGATTATTTAAAACAAAAAAAAAGGTCTGCATTAGTCAGGGTGATGGTAAACAACGCAAAGAGATGCCTTTTATAATATAGCCGTGGCTCAGCTTTCAAAGCCAAATATAATTCACTTACAATTGGCAGTTTCCTTTATTGTTCCTTTTAACCTTTTGCATTCTGCATGGTCTTGATCTTGCTGAAACTCCAGAAGAACTAAAATGTTTGTTTTCGAAAGTGTTGAGAAAGTGGGTTTAGAGCAATTCTTCTGTTAAACTGAGGTGATTTTCTTGACATACCTATTTGAGAGTTATATTAGACACAAAGCTCCAGTTTTCGTGGCACTGCTTTTGCATCCAAGGGAATTGGTATTATTTTTGGGTTACTGACTTCCTGCTAGATTAGAGCAATGAATGGACCATGGATACTTTTTTATATAGTGCAGTGATAGAAGGACACTGATAAAATAAAGCAAGGTGAGATATTGGAACAGATGACACTTTGTCCTGGTTTAGAAATTCCCACTTTTCTATGTAATTAATATATCAAGGTTGAATAATTTTGGGCATGGAAAACTCATACTGTGTGCATACATGTGTGTAGGTGGTGAATCTGAAAAAAATTCAGTCCAAAGGGAATTTTGATGAGTTAGTTATAATTGCCTGAGGACAGTCTTAGAATATCTTGTACATTTTTGTTAGTGTGTGTGAGAAATGACAACCATGAAGACAGGTATATTTCTGAATCTACAGGTGACTAGTTGCAGTGCAGACTTACTCCATGTATATGCTTAAGGAGTCAGCTCCAGGAGATTATTCCCTTGATGCTTGGAGGCCAAGATAACAGGGCCTTAAAAACATCTTGTTCAGATGAATAAAAAGGAGGCGTTCCAAGGTGATGACACTCCCAGTCTTCTCCTCTGATAATTAAGAAGGGATGTAGTTGTGATGTTCTTTTGTATAATGCCACTAGTACCATGAACAAGACCACTTTACAAGGCAGCAGAATAGTCCAGGGAAGTAATAAGAATTTTAATTTGCACTGCTTTGCACAGGATTCAAACCAGGATCTCAAACGTGATGTTTCCCATCATTCTATCATGCTCATCAGCTTTTTCTTCACAGTACAGCAGGGTTTTAATGGAAATAGTGATACTTGAATGTGTCACTAGTTGGCAAGACCAGAATAATCCTAGAACTGCATTTTATCTGCAAAAGATTTTAGTTTTTTTTCTCCAACAGGATGAGAATCGAAGGGGCAGTATGGTTAGGAAACAATAAGCATTGTTTCCTGCTCTTTTTGCAGAATGAAGTAAGGATCCTCCATAACTTCCGTATGTTTCTAAGTGTTAAATATTATCAGATTTGCTATCTTTGCATGGAAATAGAACAATGCCCTGTTCTAGTGGGAGCCATATTTGCAGCCAGCAGCTAATATTGCCTCCATGTTTATGAAATTCCATAGTTGCTAGTGATCTGCCGTGTTGGCATCTGTTTATGCTTTCTCCTACACTGGATAATTAGGAGCTGGTTAAAACAGTTTCTTTCTGATTTAGGACTTTGCTTTTTAACATGGATTAGACACCATAAATATTGCTTTTGTGACTAGAACAATAGGCTAAGTTGTGTTCATGTGCCTTTTATTACTCTCAGTGCAAGTCTTGTTCCATACTGTTATGTGTGGTTTTGGTTCCTTACTATTTGAGGTACGCATCAAATACAAGTAAAGGGGTGATTTTGTCAGATTGCAGGACCAGAGATCAGGAACTTCAGATTTCCGATACTGTATCTGACACTGACAATATTCTGTTATGTTAGAGAAATCACCTAACTTCTCTGTGCATCACTCTCTGCACTGTAGAGTAGATATAAGAGTAACTCACAGGAACTCACAGTGTCTCACATAATCGCAGGAATGGGGAAAAGATCTGTTAATAGTTATAAAGCCTTCTGAATACCAGAAGCACCGTGTCAGTGCTTTATGATATTAAATAACAGTTCTGAGACAGACTTGTGTATTTATTTCTGGCAATATTGTTTGTGCTACAGATTATTCTGTCTAGACCCCCAGTATGCAGTGAAGTTTAAGATCCTGAAAAAATTTCTCGAAACTTAGGTAATATGCCCAGATATGTCCATTTTCTATATTGTATCTCCCTGTAATGTTAAAGAACTAACTGTTTTAAAGGGTAAAGTTCAGGAATTTCATCTACCAGCAATACTTTATGGATCTCGAGTGGAGGTGATGGAGAGAAAGTATTCCCCCATTTTTCTCCCACTGCTGTCATATTCATACCATTTTCCTAACTGTGCTCAGTCCCTACAACAACTGTGTGAGAATCAAGCGGTCTGTCTCTTCTCTTCTAAGTCTCTTTCCTTAAATCTGTATTCTCACTTCCAACCTTTCTGAATGTTTTTGCATACACACTGCGTGTATAGTAAAAGGTCCCGAATCACTTCACATGTTCCTCATAGCAAGGACGCTGGCTTTCTATCTGCTTCTGTGCAGGAGAATAACATAACAAATAATACACAGCTGTCCAGGCCCCACATCGTGGTTGCCATCTGAGTCCTAAATTCTTTTTCTAGAGGATGTTTTCTACTGTTGGAAAAAATAATCCAGCCGTGCTTCCTTCTTCACAGATGCTGGTCATCGTGAATCCTTTAGCTGCTTTTCTTTTCCCCCTTGTTGGCCAAATCCTTTCCATATGTTGTGGCCAATTACAGATGGTCATCCTGGCATTTCCTGATGGCAGGAGTGACTGCACCAACATGTACCATGTGTGCAGTGTTACTACAGCTCTGCGTGAAATAAAAACCAGGCTGCCCTGGGGCAATCTAATCATGCAGCAATAGGCTGGGGCAATGCTAAGCTGAAAGTTTGGGCTTGGCCTTGTTTTGATCTGTTTGTTATAGTTTTATTTCCTCCTTACATTCTGTGTCCCATTCATACTAATCACAGTCAGTCCTGATTTTTTTCTTTTTATTTCTGCATTTGTCATAAAATAAAGCAAATTATTCCCGTCTTCGGAAACGATCTAGACTAATTAGTCGTCTAACCCAATAATTAGTTTTTTGTTTCCCTGTCTGTTTTCATGCATTATTGTTAGTTTTTTCCCCTCTTTTTTTTTTTTACACCATTACAGATTAAAATGAGCCACATTTGCAGTTGATGGTATCTTTTTTTGGGGGGAAGAATGGAGAATTGCAATAGAAAGCTACTTCAAAAGCAGCAATAAACTCAAGGATAAATTAAGGAAATTGAATGAGCCACATTTGGAAGCAGCGTTGAGGCTAATATTCTGTCGCTTAAGGTTAAATTGCAACAGAGAAAGAGAGAGGGAGACATTCCAGTGAATCCAAAATTGGGGAGGCATTACTGCTCAAGTCAGTGCCAAAATTCTTTGCAGCTTGAACGGGTTCTGCCTGGCTTGAGAATTTAATTATGCGTGCATCAAGTGGGTAAAGGTGCTAAACTGATTTCATTTCCTCTGCTCCCCCAGGCCTGACAGATGAAGAGATTGACCTGGCTTTCCAGCAGTCGGGCACAACCACGGATGAGCCACAGTCCCCAGGTCCTTCTACACAGCTGGTGCCAACTCAGCCCTCTCACCCTGTGGTGTATAGTAAGTAACACTTTGAAAAACATCTGCTCCTGTTGCTTTCTGCAGTGATTTCTGCAGCAATTTCACAGATTTCTGTGCCAGATCCTAGATTTCAATTCAACTAATGCCATACTTTTTGTCAGGATCAGACACCAAATGTTACTTCATAGTTGTTGATGCCTGTGGCAAGATCATATTTCACAAGGAAAATGAGATATGAATGATCACTGTCTACAAACAAACATCATACATACTAGCCTGTGACACCTCTTGACCTGAAGGTGTACAGTCAATACAAATTAGATTCTGATCCACTATAAGGACTTTAAAAAAGCATTTAGTCAACGTAGGACTCAGTCTTCCCTTTAAAACTTAAGGTCATGCTTCCCTTCATCAGTAGGGTTTTCTAATATTTAGATCATTAATATATGATAGAGCTGATAGATTCTTGGATAGAAGGTGCTATAAAAGTACAACCCTATTACATCTTTAGTTATTGCAACAGTGGACTCTGCTCTATAAACTGTTGGACATCATCACAAAGTTTTGTATTTTAGTTAGAGGACTTATTTTCTTAACTAGTGAGGCAACCGAATCAGTTCATAGAATCGTGGAATATCTCGAGTTGGAAGGGACCCATAAGGGTCATCGAGTCCAACTGCCTGCTCCTCGCAGGACTACCTGAAACTAAACCATACAACTAAGAGCGTCATCCAGATGCTCATTGGACTCTGACAGTTAATGCCTTGAACAGTTACTTGAAAGAGGTGTATTTTCAGCACGAACAGCAAGCTAGAATATAAGGTCTTCAGGACTTAGTCTGTGACTTCCTGTGTGTGAGTTTAAGGTCTGGCACAATGGACCCCCAGTATGAACGAGTTCTAAGAGTGCTATCAGGTTACAAATAATAAAAACCAGTTAATAAGGATCCTTAATTTTAACAAGCTTTCTCTCTTCAATCTTAAATAATCTGAAGGGTGACAGCAGAAATTCTGTGTAGACTCTGTGGATATGATTGTGTGATTTTGTGTACAAACCACACTCTCAAAGAATTTTTAAAGTCCCAACATAATCTGTGTAGACTCAAAATTTACATATATATTTGCATTTTAAAACAAACCTCGCAAAAAAGTATCTAAGCTCCAAACAATAAAAATGAAAGTACACACCATTAAAAATCCATCAAAAGAAGCTGTTCAGCTCACATGTGTGTCTGGCAGTTTGAAAAGCACTTCACTTACCTGCCAAGTGTTAAGGATAGGATTTTGATACTGCTCCTAAACAGTTCTAGGTCAGATATTGACCGATGTAACAGTCCACTTAGGGCTGTGTTTATTAGTTTATGGCATAGTTTTGCTATTGCTAGAGACAATACTAGACTTGCTTTCAGAGTTTTTAAATAGTCTGGTTTGGCACAGTTTGGGAAGAAAAACATTTGTGATGGAGTTGGGCTCAGAACTGGAATATTTCTGACTGTTGTATTTGGTGTGCTGGTGAACTCCAGGACTGAATTCTGCCTCCTGGGCTAATACCTGTCTGCCGTAGTTCACAGAAAATGCCAGAAAAGCAAAATCTGCTCTCTTGCTGAAGAAACAGTGCCGGATCCTTCTTAGTGCTATCCATTGCTCATTCAGCTAACTCTTATCACAACCCAATATTGGAAGAGTTAATCTGCCCTTATTTTATAGTGTTCCACTAATATGAGTAGGGCAGGAAAGACGTATGCAGTTCAAACTGGAAAACATTGTCATTGTTATTAACCCTTGCAGCTTTATCACTGTTTGGTTTTTTTCCTTTTACTATTTTGGCTTTCCTCAAAGCACCAGCTCCCAGTTTCTTCTCACTAGGTGTTGTGGTTTAACCTGGCAGGCAGCTAAACACCACACCGCCGTTCATTCTCTCCCCGGCCCCCAGTGGGATGGGGGAGAGAATTGGGAAAAAAAAGGAAAATTCATGGGTTGAGATAAAGACAGTTTAATAGGACAGAAAAGGAGGGAAAAAAGAAAAGAAAAGAAAAGAAAAGAAAAGAAAAGAAAAGAAAAGAAAAGAAAAGAAAAGAAAAAACAATAACTAATGATGATGATGATGATAAAAGAATATACAAAATAAGTGATGCACAATGCAATTGCTCACCACCTGCCGACTGATGCCCAGCTAGTTCCTGAGCAGTGATGACTGCCACCCCGGCCAACTCCCCCCAGTTTATGTACTGAGCATGATGTCACATGGTATGGAATGTCCCTTTGGCCAGTTTGGGGCAGCTGTCCTGGCTGTGCCCCCTCCCAGCTTCTCGCTGGCAGGGCATGGGAAGCTGAAAAGTCCTTGACTAGTGTAAGCACTGCTCAGCAACAACTAAAACATCAGTGTGTTATCACATTATTCTCATCCTAAATCCAAAACACAGCACTGTACCAGCTACTAGGAAGGAAATTAACTCTATCCCAGCCAAAACCAGGACACTAGGTAAGAATCTTAACTAATATTTAAACATCAAAATGATCCCAGCAACAGCTCCAAAGAGAAGTCTGGAAGTATCATTCTGTAACGATCAGAAACCAAAGGTGAATAAAAATACCACCGAAGTAAAGCTTTTGTAGGGGTTGTAATTGTAAACTGATGCTCTAGCTTTATGATCTGATTGGTGCTTTTTAAAGAATTTGAACCAAAAGCTTTTGCCTGTGAGCCAGTCTTTTTTAGCAACCCCCAAAATGAGGGAAATGGTGACAATAGGTTCATTAGGTATTGTTCCTCCCCTCTCTAGCCGTTCTTTGTAGACCTTCTATTTAAGCTTAACCTTTAAATGGATGGATAAAAAGAATAAATAACTAAATATACATGGTATTCATTTGACCAAAATATTTGTTTTGATTAGGTGTCATCTGTGCCCCATTCTAGTCCTTGACTGGTGTGGTATTGGTGGTGTTAGTGACGGATCCATCTTTGTGTCTTCCTGTTAAGTGCTTTCCATGGTATCAGAACTGCAAAAAGAATACGTGAATTTCTCTATAGCTGATGGTTGAGACTGTGCAGTGGATCAGTGCTCTTTCAAGGTGCCTTGTTTGCTGTAGGTTATTTCATCAGTTGGATGCTAATCCTGTAATGAATATTTCTGAATTGGTCCAAATCTGCTCCAGGACAGTTGTTTCAGTAATAGTTTACTAAGTCAATTTATCTTTCACAGATTTGTCAGGGGTTGTCATGTACAGAGAAAGATAGATACTACTTTTTCTGTCTATCTGTTATGCTTATCTTCTTATAGAGTATTCATGACACTAGTGTTGGAATGCTTCAAGGTTTGAAGTTCAAAAGTATATCTAAAGGACTAAAGAGATAGGTAGGCTGACTCGATGGGAACAACTTATATTGGAAGAGCTTAAATTGAAAAAGATTATGAGCTATATTTGCCTTCCCCAAAGAAGACATCTGAGTTTCTTGTGAAGTTGCATCTGATCTGCTGGAGTTTAGGTCTTGAAGACTGTGAACCACTTTGTGTTTGATATTTTTGGTTCTTTTTAAGTTTTTTTTTCAGTAGTTTTGACACCTCTACACAAAATCACAAAACTAGAGAGAAAGAATTACCCCCCACAGATCAAAAAGGAGAAACAGTTGAGGAGGGTACTGTGTTGAAAAGCAGTGACTAGTGTCTTAAGAAACCTAATTTCTCTCTGTCCCCCCTCCCCACAAGGTGTTGCTGCTTCATGTTTAAAAATTACGTTAAAACTGTGGATTACGAGTACAGAAGTTCAGGATGGCTTCAGAACCATCTCAAGAGTTCATTCAGCACCAGCAGCCAAGTTGGTGATCTTGGCAGCAACTCCAGTGTAGGATGTCCACTCTTGCGAGTCAGAGCAATAAATCCTATGCACACCTTTTGATTTTACTTGCTTGATCTCCTGCTGTTGTCAACTCAGTCTGTTGTAGTTTTTAAAGTTGCAGGAAATAATTCATAGCACTTAAATACTTCCTTTTGTACAAATTGAACTGCTAGTGTAGGTATTACTTAATGTTCTAATGTTTTGTTGGAAATAGCTATTACCTATGTAAGTACTTTCTTATTTCCTTCAAGAGTTAACGAGAAAGAAGCATATTTGTAAGCCTTCAGAGTAGCATAGTTCTTGTATGCCGAACGCCTCCTGGGTTTGATTTAAGAGAAACAATAATAACTTTTGGGAGGAAGAGACAAGAATTAGGTTAAGTTTCTAGACACTGTATTTTAGCTCAATACCATCTCTACTATTTCTCCTCTTGTTCTGGAGGAGTAATTCCTTCCCTCCAGTTTGTACTTTTGCCAAGAGGTGTCAAAACGGCTTAAAAAAAAAAGCTTAAAAAAAGCTTGAATTTGATTAATATAGAGAAACAAGACTTTGCCTGACTGATAATAAAACTGATAAATGACATTTGAATTACTTGTAGCAGTAATTTATTACATAAAATATCTTTTATTTGACATGCGATTAGTTGCTGGAAGCATCACTCAATCTGACTAGTTTAAACATGCTCTAAAATGAACCCCCAGTAAAAAACCAGGGCTGTCTGCTGTTGGCATTATGAAATATACTAATCCAGCAGTGAGGACAAAAATCTGACTTTAAATATTTAAATGATTAATTGGGTTTATATTTTTTTTTACCTTTCTAACCCCTATAATTACAAGCAAACTCAGGGGAGTTTCTGAGCTAGGTGTGCAAAGCTGCATGCTTATCATCCAGGTATTGTCTCTGTTCTTCCCCATGGTATTTATGGTCTCCATTTATGGGGTTTTGCGCAGATTTTACACCTGCTTAAAAGTAGTCTCCAGTGACGGTTTTTCTTGCCATTTGGATCTTCTTCTCCCACCCCTGTGTCTTCATTATGTGGGAGGTTGTAGAATACAGACTGTTTTCTCTTACAATTAAAAATGGTAACTAGAATCCAAACTCTTTTTTTTTTTTTTCCTCAACTCCTTTCTGTGGGTTCACCGTTTGTTCTTGGAAAATCACCTCTTCCAGCCTCAGTTTCTACAGTTTTAAATGTGGATACTAGTGAGGCTGACCTTACTTGGATGCACGAGGCCTAATTAATCGATGTCAGGAAAGTTAATTCTTAGATGAATGGGGATCTTAAAAATAGTAGGGGTTTACTCTGGAAGTGCAATTTACAGTTACTGCTGTGAAAATTAAATATACTTACAGAAAACACAGACTTAACAGCTGGAGAAAATGTCTGTGTCCCTTCCATTTGCCTTTTGAGGGTCTCTTATGTAGAATGGTTTGTTACTTCCCCAATGTCTAAACTGAAGAGTAACTGGGCTATTAGTGCTTTTTCACTTTCTCTGAATTTTATTCCAGTTCTACAAGTGGGGAAATTGAGGATATGTGGAGAAGTCAGTGTGAGCACTGAGGTTACATCTGAGAAACTTCTAGCCCTGTCTCCACCCCGCGTTTTAGATTAGAGCATTGCAGAGAAAAAGGAAGATTGAATGTGGATTTTAGGCAGAGCTGTGACATTCTTCATAACATTGTAAAGTTGATGTGGTCAATGCAGAGCCTTTACTGTGTCCCTCACTCACTCACTTCTCCTCTCCACCCCCCTCACTTTTTTTTGCCACAAGACAGAATTATTTCACACATCTCTAAAACGAGTAAAATGGCATTTCAGCTTCTTGTCTTTATAGACTCTCTGAACTTTAGGAAAGATCATTCTGGTCCCTTTTCATTAATAATGAAAACCAGGGGGCAATAAAATGTTCTTAGCTCAAGCATTACAGGAATGGAGGGAGAGATGAGTGAGGTGAAAGGGCAAAGCGGACAGGGTCCTACAGGTGTCTCTCCTTTCTACTCAGAGGTCACCGCAGCTGGGAGGTAGGTAGGGACAGCCAGTCAAGGACTGCCATGGACAGGGCACAGTTGGACCCACAGACCCTCTGAGATTAATTAACCCTTTACAATAGGCAGTTCAGCCTGGAACGAGCTGCGTTGTCATAGAAGGATATTTTTAGTCAGAAGTTCAGGGCAGAGAACTGGACAACCAAGAGACTTCAGATACCAGAAATGACAGTGGGAGCAGAGTAAGGAGGGGAAAGTGGGATGGATGACTGGGGTTTGCAGCAAGATTAGCCAGAGATCATTTTAAATCCTGACATGTACACAGCCAGTTACTGCAGCTTAGCTGACGTGTGTTAACTCATTAAGTTAAAAAGTTATGATAATTTGATCATGTGCCTGAGCTCCAAAACTGCAACTGCAGCAACCCAAAATACTGCTGGTGACACTATTCACCAATTCTGACAGAGCTGCTTTTAATTTGTTCAGATTTCTAGCCAGTGGATAATTTGAGGAGCTGTGTCCTAAAACATAGCAAGAAGGTCTGAGTGCCGGTATTTGAAAGTCAGTGCCTGTCTGTAGAGCCTGAGGGCTCGGATTAGGACTAACTCATGCAATGAAATGCCTGTACAAGATCACAGCAACAGGAAAAATGGCAATAGGTGAGCAAAGCAGAAAGGAGACAAGCTTCCAGCCATTTCAGCCAGTTAAGCCTCCCTTTGAAAGCCTAAATTGAAACTTTGGAGAACAGAACGCATTTCCGAGACATTGTAGGTCACATGTAGATTTGGATCTGTCTGTTTGGAGACTGTACACCGGCCTCCACCTCATCAGTTCTGCCCACATCCTGCCAGTGAACTTTAGGAAAGATCACTCTGCATCCTCTTTATTATTAAAGAAAACTGGGGGCAGTACAAGATTCGTTAAGGGAACTGTGAGGGAGGTAAAAGGATAAAGCTGGTGGAAAACTACAGGTGTCTTCTGATTCTGCTTGAAGGAGCAGAGCATACCGTATCTTTGCTTTGCTCTGTGGAGTCTCTAAGCTTCTGTGTAAAATTGTGTGTTAAATATCTCAAGCTTTTATCTACTTCTTTACCTCTCTCTGTAGGTATTTAATTGCATATTTTCTCTCTGCTGTTTATGTGTGCTTTGGTCCCTATTCATAATTGAGGCTTGAAAGACACTGGATCCTTCCTTAGTGAAATGGTCCGTAATTGCTGACACAGTGTTCATAAACCCATTTATTGCCCTGATTTCTCTTCTTTCCTTTCTCAAAACACTTCCTTCTTTCTTTTTTTTCTGCACTCTCCTGGGTCTCTGGCTCTGTCCTCATTTTCAAAAATGATGATAGTGAAGAGCAACTGGTATTCAAGTAATGAGTTAACCTTAGCTACCACTAACACCACAGACAGTTATCTGGGGAAAGTGCAGTAGGGTTCAGTGTGCCTTCTGCAAGGAAAGAGTAGGGCAAAACAGCTTGATGGAACCTTTTTAATTGCTGCTGTGATTGTCTCCCTTTGACACCTTGTGAGGCCAGTGTCAATGCTAGAGGTCCGGACAGATGTTTCAATGTGCTAGGGCCAGAAGCCTGCACACTGTACCTGAGGGACTACCAGTATCTTAATGCTCCCTGCTGAGTAAATCTGTGCCTGCTAAGGAACAGCAGAACTGGCATTATTCATTGCTTTTTTCTCTGATAAAATGGGTGTATGAAAATGTTGTCACCTGCAGTTCTGACTATGATTATTTCTTGATTTTGGCCTTTAGGTCCTCCTGGCTCCAGATGGCGAGATTATGGGGCTTTGGCTATCATCATGGCAGGAATTGCCTTTGGATTCCACCAGCTCTACAAGGTAATACCTCCCTCACTACCCTTACACCGTGCTCTGAGAGAATGATGTTATGCTGCTTGTGTCCAAATGATCATGTTGGTTCCAAGTTGGTTAAGCATCTCTGTTCTTACTGGCGCTGCCATTGCTATATTTGAGAAATGTAGACACTTAACATGGAAATGCAGAGTCAAAAAGTGACAAGCAAACAAAACTAGTTTTTAGCAGTGGATCTCAAACTGCTAGTTTTTAGCAGTGGATCAAGCTACTAGAAACAAGGTCATTTTCATTGTGTATATGTATTTTGGAATTTTTAAAGTTGGGGAAACTGAGCACAGTTCAGTAAAGGGATTTTCCCCGCATTGGCCAGCAGACATTACTGTCATAGCGCCAGTCTAATGATTCGTCCACTGGTGATCCTGCACCACGGGTAGGAAAGAATCTTCTTTGACCAGTCAGAATGTTGTTGAAAAGAAGGTGCTAATTTCCAGGTCTGCCATACATCCTGTAGTTCTACTCCAGTGTGCTTAGAACAAGGTAGAGCAAGCGTGTGTCTGCTTGTGTATTGTAGAGACAGCAGCTCCTTCTTTTTTCTTGTGCAATGTTTCTGCAATTGAACATATTCTTTCACTCTGGATTTGCTTTCCAGCAATGCGGTAAGTGACATTAGATAATGTCTTCGGTAAACAATCATATTCTGTGGCTACATAGAAAGACATAAGTGGTTCAGGTCAACACAGCGGAGTGTAAAGAGCTTTGGTCCAGTAGAAGTTGTGTTTTATTTTTGAAAAAGGGACAGAGATGAAGACTTAATGAGAGGTTGATGGTTTTCATGTTTGTTCAATTAACTATTACTGTCTTGTTTAGTAAAATCTATTTTACAATAAAAGTGTTGGCCTTCTAGTTTAAAACTACTTTTCTTATCCTGTCCTATCATTAATTTTCTGGGTCTCAGGCTAAGAGAGAGAGGCCAGATTAAGCAACATGTTCCGTCTATGGCTTTTTATTGAGATATGTTGTCCCTATGTTTTTATATTAAAGTAGTGATGCCAACCTTACTGATCTTTTCGTTCTTGCGAATGGTGGGGCTGATAAGTGTCCAGAGAGATGTTAAGACAACAGCTGCTGGGCCTTGCAGACCTGAACACATTGCTGTTACTAAATGACACGTATCTAACACATATTGATGATTTACATAAATTTTTTGGCATAATGTCACTGATGCTGTTGATATATCCTACTGCTGTATTCTTTGTTTACAGATCTTGCTCTGCTGTCTATCCAAACCTCATAAGGCATATTGTGTGCCTAGCAGAGACCCATATTCTTTTATAGGAGTAAGAAATCTTTGGAGCTTGATAAATTCCCTCTGCCTTTCATGGGATTTTGAGGGAGTTTGCAAATCGTGGTTTTTATATGAAAGATAGGATGCTAGGATAAGATATAGTTGTCCATGTGTGTTCTGTGAAGATTAAGAGAGAACTGTTTATGAAAGTCATCAAAAGCTATTTGCTTTTCAGAATGTCTGAGTGTAAACATGTACATGTGCTTTGTGAGGGTAAGAGCTGTGTACAGCGACACTGAATCTTAAACCAGTGCTATTAAGTGTAAAAGAAGGCTGTCCCACACATGTCAGTTTGGATAATCAGCTCTGTCTCAGAAACCATCCTGTATGTATGCCCTGATAGTGGGTGTACATGCATCAAAAGCCAGGATGAAAAAGAATTGATAGGCACTATCAGGGCTGTTTCCACATCCTAGACCATCCTTCTCTCACTTTTTTTTCACCTGCCATCTTGTGCTTGGATGTGCCCTTGTTAAAGTGCATATTCAGTTCATAGGAGCTGTGCTGCAGAAGGATCCATGGTAGTTAGAGGAGAGTTGTGACCTGTTAGATCCAGTCCAAGGGCAGAATGAGGTAGATTTCATGGCTGTGTACAGTGTCACTGACCTGCCTCCCATCCTGTACTAGCTTGTTTCTCACTTCCTTTAGCCCTGGTTCCTTAGTTCTCTTCCCTGTGCTCCAGGTCTCTGCTTTTCCCTCCATGCCTTGTAACCCTTCCCCTGCCAAGGTTCAAAAGATTTTACAATACTTCTCGTTCCCTGGCTTGTGCTTCTTCTGGCCTTTCCTGGGCCTTTCTCCTCTTCTTCCCACTTCTGCATTTCTTGCCTTGTGGATGTAGCTCGAATGTTGCGACACATCAGTGTGTTCACATTTGAGAGCGTAAAATCTGAAATTGTACTCTATATGTGATGGATGTTCCTCTGGACTGAGAGCTGTCCCAGGAAACCTTAAATGGAGTTAGGAACTGTTTTTTAGCACCCCCAAAAATGTAACCACAGAACTCATATCTTCTCTTTGGCAACTTCATTTAACACCTACTGTAGAGGGAATTTGATCACTGGCTCTGTAATAAAGGCTGAGGTTTGGGTGGTGGGCTTTGAGGATGTTTCAGGTAGATTAGAAAGACCGCTTTGCATATCCCTATTTCCTAAAAAAGTTTCTGTGCTCCATGCAGAAATACCTGCTTCCTCTCATCATGGGAGGCAAAGAAGACAGGAAACAACTTCAGAGGATTGAGTCAAACATTTCTGAGATGAGTGGCAGTGTGACACAGACAGGTAAAGATTAATGACTCCATCAATTCACCCCTCAAAGCCTTTCTCCCTATATCCTCCATTCTGCCAAGACCCCCACCCTTTTCTTTCCCTCCATCTCCACTTTATGTGGTGACTTCATTTATCTGCTCTGAGAATCTGTTCACATTTGCAAATGAAGCCGCCGTCATTTCGGTTTAATTTGAAATTGCTTGTTTACTGTCGGCGCGGCCTCAATTAATTATGTTTTTACGGAAAGGCTCCCAACCTCAGAATATTAATAAGGGGAATAAAATGACAGCCTTTCGGAGGGCTGTAAAGTTCATTTTTAATTTCTGCTTCTCTGATGTTTTCAGGGGGGTTTTTTTGCTGTTTTCCCCCCACCTTCCATCTGAAAATCCGAGGAAGGGTCAGGAGAGTCTGTAATTACTGTGCCTCCCTGACCTTAGCCACCTTCTCTGTTATTGACTCTATAGGGTGTCTGTTCATTACCCGATGCCCTAATGATGGTCTGGATTAGCTGTTACCTGTCACACCAATAGAGTTTTTAATTTTATTTTATTTTATCAGCTTGTTTACTGCCTGAAAGCTTTGGATAAAGTACCAAAGTAGAAAAAGTTCTCCTACAGCTGGAGTTGGAGTCCAGCAGAAATTCTTCTGTGTTTGCTGGGGTGTAGGAGGGGTGTACAGGGTGTTCTCTTGAAATAAAAGGAGAAAAGCGCAAAGTATATTCAGTTGATGGGATGGAAGACACTATGATTTTCAGCAGTAAGTTTCTTAAAGATGCTGGGGTTGAAGAAGCTGGTGGGTTGAGAGTGGGAGGATGCTAATTACACTTTTTAGTGGAGAGTGAGAAGAAAAGCATCTTTCATTTCTCATGATACCCTAAGGTCAATCCTGAGACCAGCCTCTTCCCCGATTGGAGCTAGCCCCAGTGTTTGCCTGCGTGAGGCCCAAGATAGATAAATGATACAAACATTGTATAAGTTCAGGGAGATGTACAAATCATAAACCAATATAATTAGAAGGGAGAGGTTTTGGACGGATATACTGTGGGCTATAGACATCTATACAATGGAAAGATAAACTAGAAATACTGGAGGTTAGATGCAGTGCAGGTAGATTACCCGTAGTGCAGATAAATCATATGGATTAAAGTGAGCAGGCGGGCGTAGATAAATTAAATATAGTAGGAATAGAGGCATCTTTGTAGCTAGACAGCAGGAAGGACGTGTGTGAGTGCGTATATGTGCATGTATCTCAGTTTAACACTCTCCTGCTTTTTTCCTCACAGTGACTCAGTTACAGACAACGTTAGCAGCTGTCCAGGAACTGCTAATCCAGCAACAACAGAAAATCCAGGAGCTCACCCAAGAACTGGCTGCTTCTAAGGTATCCGCTTCCAACTCTTCACCTTTAGAACATCACCATCTTCTTTGGAACATGCATAGCTTCTTTTGTGGGCACATGGAAAGGACCTTATTAGGTTCACAATCCAACCTTCAGCTCTGTCATATCCCCAGCCAGTTTCCCTGCATCTGACTTCTCCATAGGCAGTCTGTTTAAAGCACTGGGTATTAATTGGGTACTCTGAAATATATTTAACTTCTGAGAGGGCTTTGCTATATAGCTTTGTATACAGCCTGTGTGTCTGAGGCCTCAGACCTGTTCTCAGCTCTGTATGTTCTGCATTGCATTTGAGATGAAATAATTGTGCTGTTAGTCCACTGACCAAAAGAGGTAAAGGCCAGCTGTGCAGAGGTTTTATTTGTGTGTAATACGTAGTTTTACATGTTTCTGTTTCTCCTGTACCCTTGTACATTGTCAAAACAATGACTTAATCCTGTTCAGCCAAGCACACACTTGAAGTACTGTATTTAAGTCACCTGTTCAGATCCAGGCCGGGTAATGGCCGAATATTCTTACTATTTGGGTTCTTGTTTCAGTGATTTTGGTCATCTCAGTTTAACAGGTGGCTCCATCACAACCACATTAGTGATGCACAGTGGCCCAATCCCCTTGACTCCTGACTTGACCCTGGCAATAAAACCATAAGTTCTGCCTAGTTTGTGTTGTTACATGTGTAACTACAAGTAACCACTTTTCACCAAAATTTGTTTTTTCTGGCAATGAGAATTAGTGCTTTTCATCTGACACGGTCCCCCACAACATCCTTCTCTCTAAACTGGAGAGGTATGGATTTGATGGGTGGACTGTCCGGTGGGTGAGGAAATGGTTAGGTGGTCACATCCAGGGCGTAGTGGTCAATGACTCAATGTCCAGATGGAGACTGGTGACGAGTGGCGTCCCGCAGGGGTCCGTATTGGGACCGGTACTGTTCAATATCTTCATCAATGGCATAGTGGGATCGAGTGCAGCCTCAGCAGGTTTGCAGATGACACCAAGCTGAGTGGTGCGGTTGACACGCCAGAGGGACGGGGTGCCATCCAGAGGGACCTGGACAAGCTCAAGAAGTGGGACTGTGTGAACTTCATGAGGTTTAACGAGGCCAAGTGCAAGGTCCTGCACCTGGGTCAGGGAAACCCTCGGTATCCATACAGGCTGGGGGATGAAGGCATTGAGAGCAGCCCTGCCGAGAAGGACTTGGGGGTACTGGTGGATGAAAAGCTGGACATGAGCCGGCAATGTGCGCTGGCAGCCCAGAAGGCCAATCGTATCCTGGGCTGCATCAAAAGCAGCGGGGCCAGCAGGTTGAGGGAGGTGATTCTGCCCCTCTGCTCTGCTCTGGTGACCCCACCTGGAGCACTGCGTCCAGCTCTGGAGCCCTCAGCATAAGAAAGACACGGACCTGTTGGAGTGAGTCCAGAGGAGGGTCACAAAAATGATCAGGGGGCTGGAACACCTCTGCTATGAAGAAAGGCTGAGAGAGTTGGGGTTGTTCACCCTAGAGAAGAGAAGGCTTCGGGGAGACCTTCTTGCAGCCTATCAGTACTTAAAGGGGGCTTATAAAAAAGACGGTGGCAAACTTTTTAGCAGGGCCTGTTGCGACAGGACTTTTAAACTAAAGGGGGGTAGATTTAGACTAGATATAAGGAAGAAATTTTTTATGCTGAGGGTGGTGAAGCACTGGCACAGGTTGCCCAGAGAGGTGGTGGATGCCCCATCCCTGGAAACATTCCAGGTCAGGTTGGACGGGGCTCTGAGCAACCTGCTCTAGTTGAAGATGTCCCTGCCCACGGCAGGGGGGTTGGACTAGATGACCTTTAGAGGTCCCTTCCAACCCAAAATATTCTATGATTCTATGATCTCCAAAGTACTTTGCAGCCATTGGCCTAAGCATTCTATTGTCCAGGAAGTGTTGGTTACATGTGAGGTGGGATGGATTTGAACTAGTCACATAGAGATGAAGTCTTCCTTTCACTCACAAACTTGTGATTATTCAGGGCCCAGTTATCTTTCAGTATTCTCTGTACAGGTAGAGATTTTTCTTTTTACTGTGAAATCCCTTAGACAATGCTTACAGTCTTTTACCTATAGCATGAACAGTTGTCTTCTCCCCTTACCTATACTTTAATCTTGTACAAACCCTTTGATGCTGTGTAACTGGTGGGCCACGGCTGACTATGTGGTGTGCACACTGTACAGTAGGAAACCCTCAGTGGCACAGCTGTAAACCCAACCATGAAAGCCAGTTTATGGTCACAACACTCTACTTCAGTTTTCCTTGGGAACTGTGGCCTGTCAGTGGCCTGGAGCCAGTCCGGAAATTGGAAAACTGTTTTCAGGTCTTAAGTGTTAAGATTAAGACCACATGTTGAGCTTTAAGAAGGAAAAAGGGCATAAGAGTCCTGGTGGTTTAGAGAGTCTTGAAGAAGTTTTTCCTCCCCCCTCTCTACCCCCTGCACTGAAATGGTAGCACACATTGTTATGATATCTAAACCTCATGTGTACAAAGAAAAACTTGGGCAACCCCACAAACCAAAGAATAAAAGCTGTGTTTTCTCAGCTGTAATGTAAGTTTTTATATCTGCTTTTCAAACTCCTACTGGCATGCTGTAAAAAATTAAAAAGAGGGACTTTAAGTAATTAAAAAACGTACATAAAAATTCAAGGCTTGAATTTTCTACAACTGTTTTTTAAAGAGACTGGCTAAAAAGCCCCAGATGTCAGATTTTATTTCTAAATCCTAGGCATCTGGCACCATATGTGTTTTGGAAATTTGAGTCCTTTGCAGGCCAGTGAGTGGAAATCACTCCCTTGTTAATGTGCTGCTGTAGCTTTCAAGGTCTTGGAAAGCCAGAACAGTGGCTCCTGGATTCTTGCTGTCTGAGGGCTGGGAGTGTGAATCCCAAGGGAACGCATCTGTGTATATCACAGCTACTACAGACTGAGCCTCTCCCAGCTCACTGGGTTCACAGCCCAGAAGTCACTGTGAGGAGTGCTGGCTGTGGAGGTGTTCAGGGTTACTCAGCACTAGCTGAAGTCTGTTTAAAGAATAAGTAGGAACAACCAGTTCTGGCTACATCTAGTAGGAACTGCTGAGGAGGAGTTTTGTGTTATTCCAGTCCTGGCTTCCTTTGTCAGGGGATTTATTAGGGGTATCTCTGGAGCGATGCTCACAAATGGGTTCATTCCTAATGGCTTTTAGCAGAAATTACCATGCGAAGTGCTAGACATGAGTGTTCTTTGGTCCTGTACTCAGCCCATCGCTACAGGAGTTGCTAGAGTGATAGGATGGGGTAACCATAGGCCATGATCTGTCTTTCAGAATGTTCCTCCCATTTCTCAAGTTCCCAGAAGAGTTAAAAGAAAGAGTGCCAAAAGTTTTATCTGCAGCATGTTCTTCTCAGTTGTCACCTTACTCTAATTTCTGCCTGATATCCCATAGCAATTCTGATGCAGTGCTGACAGCAGCTGTACCAGGCTTCCATGAGTTACTTATCATCTTTCCCCACCAAATTACATTCATTGCCTTGAAATATCCGAGAGACAGTGCCTAGTCCAGCTGCTTCCTGGAGATACAATCTGGTAACTCAAGCGTAGTTCTAATTCTTCAGATATAGTAGGGAAAATTTTTGCAACTTTCAAGCATCAATTTATCAGCCCACCTCTAAACACCAGAGTGCAGGTAATCAATTCTTTATTTCATGATTTAAGAGAAATGAATAAATGGTTTTAAAATAGTTGTTAATATATAATATTTGAATCTGTTGCCTCAGCTAAGTGCAGTCACAGGAAAGAGTAAAGGACCTGATTCAGTGCAACTCCCATAGCCTTTCAGGATCCTAGTTCTAGTTCTCTAGAAGTCATTCATTAGGTCAGTGTCAAATGATTTAGTTTACCTCTTTGTGTATTGTTCTCTGTCTGATATGTTGGTGGAAAACATCCTATGTAGACCTAGCTTTGTCTGAATTCTCACAAGTGCTGGTCTCCTTCTAATCGAAAAAGAAAGGTCCCCTTGAGATGCTTCAGCAATGGTTGTGCATGGTATGTTGGAGACAAGATTAATTAGTCCCCCAAACAGAAAGCAAATATTTGAACAGTTTTAGCATCGAGACAATTATTATTTCTGTTCATCGTGGGGACCCATTCAGGTCCTTCTTTATTGTGGAAGTTGTTTTGCTCAGATCTGAGAGATTTTAAATGATAGAGCTTATGTATGTTATCCCCAGGGCTCGAGATTCCCAGATGGGAGGAGAGGGAGGATAACACAGAAAAAAGTGACATTTGTGAACTATCTCCGAGTTCATACTTTGATCGTTATGTCTTCTTTTTCATGTTCTAGGCCACAACTTCCACCAACTGGATTCTGGAGTCGCAGAATATTAATGAACTGAAATCTGAGATATACTCGTTAAAAGGACTTCTCCTGAACCGGTATGGATGGAATATGTGAGCAGATTATTGTGCGGAGAAAGAGTTGCTTTCTGGGATTCTCTTAATCATGGAGAGGAAAGGCATTTCCAACAGGAACTAGCTCTATATCCTGTTAATGCTATTTTAATAATACCACTTTGCACTCCACTATCACTTTCTATTTGCAGGTCTCAAAATGCTTTTCAAACTTGCCTTAAATCATAGAGCGCTTTGGGTAATTAATGAGATTTTTTCCTTTTTGTTTACGATAGAGGAGTTCTCTGCCATTTGCCACAGTCAGGATACCTCTCACCTAGTTTGAGGTACTGACTGCATCTGCACCTGTATTCTGTTACAGAGAGAGTCACTTCTGGATACAGTTCAGCTGACCTGTTCATGGTTAGGGCATAACCAGGATGAAAAGAATCGCACTTCAGCAGAGCCTGTTTCTCTCGATTAGCTAGCTCAGGTATAGACATCTTATAATGTAGTAGATATCTGAAATGAGGTGATATAAATCCCAGCCTGTGGGACAGTCGTAAGAACAGGGATCAGATCTCAGTTCTTGAGGAAATTCTTTTTTTCCAAGTACATTACCTAAGAGTTTATCTAGCTTTTCAGCTATTGATCCTTTCACTCTGATACGACTCCCTTGTCTCCTTCTACATGTAACTAAGTCTTCTCAAGTCATCTGTTTCCTAAGAGATGGACTTCAAAGATCAGTCTAAGATTGGACTAGACATGTTCTGGATCTCGGCACGTGGGCTTTTCAGAAGTCTGAAAAGTGTATTGTCTTTAATACCCTTTTAAATTCTCGCTACACCTCCCAGTCCTCCCAGGAGTCACAGTAGAAAGCTTTGGAGGATTGAGGACACATATTAAGTTACTGTCTGTTAAGTTGGGTCGTACTAGCATCACTGCTGGGGGAGAGAGCATTAGTTAATGACACCTCTTCAGCAATGGGAAAGTTGCAGCTGGGGGATAAGTGCTTTTTGGAAAAAAAGAAAACTTTTTGGGGGGTTGTTTTTTAACAAAAAGGCAAATGTTTCTGCAGTGAGGAGGCAGCAGCAACACTGGAGCCAAGAAAGTCTCCAGATTGAATTTGTTGATTGCATTTATGATACTGGTTGAATAATGCAGACATTAGCTTATTGCACTCACAGGATATGGAGGTTAGATCAGCAGAGTTCTTCGATGGCTGGTGGTGGCAGCAGGAAGAGGGAGGTGAGAGCAACTACTGTTCCTAGTTCAGTCTAAGAAAACGTAATCTGCTGTGTTTGAGCGCTCACTGTAGGAGAGCAGCCAGTTTTCATCTGCTCTGGTCTTGTCCGTGGCGCTAGCCAGCTCACCTGAGGGGCATGAGAACTCCCTGCCGCACAGCATCCTTTTCAGAGCTTGATCTGATACCTCTTCATACTCCCACTTTTCACATACAAGCAAGGATGCACGGGGAGTACTAGATCAGACATGCTTTTTTGCTTTGTTCTTCATGATGGATGACTTTCTGAGGGCACCAGTGCTCCCCACTGCACTTACATTTGTCCTGTTTGGTACTTGGATTCTCCTATTAGGGCTGGGCATTAGTCTGCCACGATCAAATTCTTAAGGCCCACCTGGAAAGGACTCGAGGACAGAGCAGCCAGCTTTCTCAGCTGGTGCAAGCTAGTATGACTCCATTCAAGCCAGAGAAGCTGAACCAGTTTGCGGCAGCCAGGACTTGGCCCAAACATGTAAAGTGCATGCTGGGACTAGGAGATAGGCTCTGGATTGTAATGAGCCAGCATGCAATAGCCGTGTATCACAGTGGAGGTGAGAGCCAGGTGGTGAAATTCCTTGGCTCAGGCACAAGGACCTGGTGTGTCTGACTTCTTGCTCCAGTGGGAATTTTCTTTACCAATTAATTAGTGATTGTTTTATAAAGGGACACTCATGTCTTTCCCCAGGCAGCATTCCTGAGTGCTAGTTTACTCTGTGAAATTGGCCAAACCAGATCACTTTAGCACTTCAGATTGCCCAGTTGTGATACTTTCCTTGTGTGCAGGCTCGATTACTGGGTGCTTGTAAAGCACTTTGAGATTCTGGCTGAAGAAGTGAAGTGGCCTTGGTTTTGTTCATTTATGACAAAGGAGACTTGCAGTTTCAGTCCTGCTTTACATGACTTCCCCAGTGCAAATACCATTCTCTCTAATGATAACCCCTCAGTGTTTTTAATAAAAGCCCCTTTCTCTCCTTTTCTTCCCCTCTTCCCCTCCCCCAAGGAGGCAGTTCCCTCCCTCCCCTTCGGCTCCTAAGATCCCGTCATGGCAGATCCCAGTGAAGCCAAGCTCACCCTCCAACCCTGTTGTTGCCAACCATAACAGCAGCAGTGACATCTCACCTGTCAGCAACGAGTCTACCACCTCATCACCAGTCAAGGAGAACCACAGCCCTGAGGGTTCGAAGGTCAGCTGCCATCTGCTGAGCACAGAGGAGGGCAACAAGGCGGTGATTGACGTCAAGAGCCAAGTGCGGATGGAGGTGCAGGGTGAGGAGGAGAAAAGGGAAAACAAAAGGAATGAAGAGGAGGAAGAGGACGATGAGGATGATGATGTTAGCCATGTGGATGAGGAGGAATGTCTGGGTGTCCAGACTGAGGACCGGCGAGGAGGGGATGGTCAGATTAATGAGCAAGTGGAAAAGCTACGAAGACCTGAGGGGGCCAGCAACGAGAATGAGATTGACTAAAGCACCCTGGCTTCTGCTGCTGCTGCTGTACATCTTCCCTAGCCTCCTGCACTGTCCCCGGTGCCTCTCCCATTTTGTGGAGAGAAGTGCCACCATCCCCTCCAGTGATTCTCCCATGATTGACCTTGAGTAGGGTCATGATTGCCCAGTGAACAAGGTGGGCCCTGTTTCACCACAGGGCTTTGCAGTGTTGCGGTGGCTTCTTCTCCCCTCCCAGACCCACCTTCTCCCCATGAGCTGGGGTCACTGCCTAGGCTGGAAGACCAATCGCCTTACCATGCACCACTGCTACAGAATAAGTCCTCTTACAAAAACACCATCTCTCCTGAAACAGTCAGCCTCTTCGCTGCATCCTAGAGTCCTTCTGTCCAATTTCAGAAACCAATCTGTCCTGAGCTCTTTGATTTCACAAGCCTTTAATCCCCACATAAGGCCCAAACCAGTTCTCTGTTTCCCAAAATAACCCTCTGTTTTATTTCTCAAACTCCTTGATATTCTGTTGCCAAAAAAAGAACGTTTTAACCCCAAATTCCTCACCAGATCTCAGTCTTGGCTCTTCCAAGCCTTATGTCAAGCCTCAAATTCCTGAAACTACCTAGCATCTAAAAACACTAAATTTCTGTGGGGTCCAAAGAACACTATTTCCACCCCACATGCTTACACTCATCGAAGTGGCCTCTTGCTAGGGACCAAGTCCAGGTTTCATGGCCACAGTAAAATCCATGAGAACAGGTGGCTTTGTTACTGATTGCTCCCCAGTAAAAGAAGGCTTTAAAAGAAATTGACCCCACTCATCCCAATTATTACCCTTCCTCCTCCAAAGACAAGGAGCTCAACATCCGTTTTTGACATCTTACATTTTATTTATAGCTGCCCTGAATGAATGAATGAATGAGGTGACATCAGATGCTGAAATAGTTGGTTAATTCTGAATCTTTGCAATGGTTCTTAGCCTGTTTTTCTCCCTGAGGAGAAAACCCAACTTAAATGATCAGCTGAAACCTGCACCTACCCAGTGACAGGCACCTGCTTCAGCACAGCAGTCTTTACAGAAGAGAAAACAGTTCCAGCTCTGAGGTACACCACTGGCCCTTCTTGCCCAGTCCAGCCTTTTTTTGCCCCATTTGGGCTATACACAAATTAAAACGGTGAATTTTGAAACCTCTCATTTGCAGCATTGTGTTCTCAGCTGGTAAAATGGTGGAGTCCAATTATATTATTCACTGCATCAGAGCCTCTTAGCAGAGCAATTCTTGTAACAACCGAGTCTCACTGTCCTCACCAAGCAAGTGTGCTCATCTGTGTGATCATGTATAGATTTCAAATATAAAATACGATTGTATATAATTGTAATAAATATGAGTTACCACTATTTAACACCAGGCTGTTACTGGATTACTGTGGCTCTTATTTTGGGGGAGAAATATGCATGCAGGGTGGTAAAGGGAGGGAAAAGGGACTATTACAGAAATTCAGTCCTCATGAAAAGTTTTCTGAAGGACATTTATGGTTGATTTTCTGACTGCTCCAATACTAGGTTACATCAGCAGGAGGCAGTGTAGAGAATGGTGTAAGTGCAATATAAGGTACAATATAAATAGCTCCAACAACACTGTAACGCTAGGTTGCCTCCGACGTTGCAGAGGGTGAGATGGATGTATCATCCAGCGAGTAAGATGCAGCTATTCCGGTTCCTTTCCTCCCAGCAGGAGGCTCTGCAGGGTGCAGAATGCGGCATCCCGCTCCTTTCCACCCCCGGCAGCAGGAGGTGCTGAAGGGAGCGTGTGAGCTATCCCACGGCCCCTCAGTCTTATCTGCCAGCAGGGAATGCTGAGCCATATCCCATGACTGGTCTAACCCTGCCATGTCAGTACAGAAGCCATTGAAAGAAATGGCGTACAGCAAGTAATTCATAGCTACTGCAGTCCCATCTTTGTTCAATAGAAGTATTTGGCTCCCTTCTTAAAAATGAGGGATTTACTTGATTCCTGAGTATTTGGGTCTCTGGTACACAGTGACATTTTCCTGCTCAGGGGGAGCGAAAGGGACCTTCATATTACTGTATTTAGACCTGCTGCTGAATGTGATGATTTCTCATTCCTTAAATGGACGAATATCTTCCCCAGGAGTGAGTGAGTGTGTGTGTGTGTCTCTCTCTCCCTCTCCCTCTCCGTCTCTCTCTCCGCTGTTTAACGTTCACAAAGAACGTCACGTTTAGCTAAAACAGGGCAAATTTGAAAGCGTTTAAAAGGAAAGGCTTTTCTTAAGAGATGGCACTTTTCATTTCTCCAAGCCAAGAATCCTTGTGAAAAGAAAACATGACTGAACGCAGGGATGTGATGAAAAAGTATTGTCCTGCCTGTGTACATTTTATATACATAGAAGGTTTTGAAAATAGAAAGTGCCTGGACAACAGCAGTTGGTGAAATGTGGAAAATATGTTGCTGAGGTATGTGCCTTGCAGAGTGACTTACGAGGTTTACAGTACAAGCATCCCTGCGGGTTCATTTTCCCCCCCTTTTCCTCCATGTTGCCAGTGTTCAATTCACTTACCTCAAGATTTCTGGTGCAGAGTAAAAGGCAGTTTTCTTCAACTGCCCTTTTCTCTCCCTTAGTTTTTGCTTCTTACAACCTTTACTAATTCTATAGGTCACAGGTTTTCCTTTCCCCAACCTGATGAATCCCAGAAAACTCCATCATAGCCGTTGTTGCTCAAAAAATCTAACTGTGGGCCTCTGGCTGCTGATGGGGTGTTTGAGTACTTTGTTGAAGAGATCCAACCCACCAGCAGAGAATTTGGAAGAAGCCAGACCTTCTTACCAGCAGGTATTGTCGTGAATCACGAGTTTTATTCCTCTGTCTTGTGTTCCTTGTCTTTCCAGCACAGCAACAGTTCTAGGGCGAGTATTTTGGTCCTTATGAACCGTGTAGCCTGACTGCTAACTTGTAAATTTTTTTCTTTTTTTTTTTGCTAGAAACAAACTTCTTAGATCATCTGCCCTGTGAAATGTTTAGCCCACTGGCCAGTAGGCACTGAGAATAGCATCATACTAGCTGAAAGATGACCAGGTAGCGAACCTTTTTTCTGCAGAACAAGAAAGACAGCAGCAGCAGTTACCCACCGTCTGGCTTATTTGAGTACTCTATTTTACTGTGTAATCAGCCTTTGTTTTGACACAGGAAGAAGAATAAAAACACACCCCGATTGGTGAGTTCAGTGGGTTCGTAACGTGGTTTCTACAGGTCCTTGATAGCGTATAGAAAGCAGGTGAAGGGAGCTTCCTCTGAACAGTGTCATTTGAGCACATTTCAGTGAAACCCTGTGAGCCTGTGCTCTCTCTCCTAGAGGAAACAATATCAGGCTGGTGCTTTCCAGTAATTTGAGGATATAAAAACTCCCTTTTCAATAGCTGCAGGAGAAATGTGGGGAACTCCGAAAATGTGACAAAGCGGGAAAGGGTTAAGAGAGATGTCTCCTGATCATCTTTGTCCAACCTTCCTCACCCCTAGATGTGACAAATCAGTCCTATGTGCATCTTTGTCAGAAGCAGGAAGAATTTTTTTTACTGCCTTTTGTGTGTTGGGGGTGTAACCTAACAGTGTTTGGGATCAGAAGGAAGAGGATGGACTGTAGGATCCCTTGTAATCTTGCTGCTTTGCTGCATGACGCTTTGCAAAGTATTTTACTTATAAGCATGCCTCAGTTTCCACATGTGATGGTAAAAAATACTGGCTGTTAATACAGAGAGGTGACAAAGACAAGTTGCAGAGAAAGCCAACTTTGGGAACCAGGTTTCATGCTGGGTCCTGCAGCTGGCACAAAAACCCCAACCCCTGTTAACTGCTGTGCCCTGAAGCGAGAGCCCCAGCCCCCGTAGCACACCACCCAGCTGTAGCCACTGTCTCCTAATAGCCTGGGCCGCAGGGCTGTGTGAGAGGAGCTGCACTCCCCTCCTGGAGCAGCCTGCGTTGGTCGGTTAGCCAGCTTGCCCTGGCTTGGAGGCGGACATTTTAGATCTGGCCTTTGCTTATTGCAACTCAGGTTCTTCTGGCAAGTAAGTGCTTTTTAATAACTATGTTCTCTCTTGATTTTGTCTTCAGTAGAGTGGGAGAACTGGCTGCATTTCCAGTGGCTACCTCACCCTGGTCTGCGGTTTGTTAGAAGGGTTGCCAGAAGGTCATGTGTACTGATGGAAGGAAGCATGGTATATGCTGGGCTGCTGCCTGGGGCAGGGAGGGGGCTGTGGACAAACCCAGTCTGTGTCTACTCCGTTGCTTTCATTTGCAGTGCCTGCTACAGAAATGGAGGCTGCCTTTGCTTTTCCTTTGGTGGGGCAGTGTGATGCCTGGGGAAAACAAAGGATAGACAACAGGTCCAGAGTAGCTTTTTGTTGCAAACCTGTTGTGTTAAAGTCAAGGTCTCCATGCTTGACTAGACCCTCCGCACCCAGCAGGTTGTGGAGCCCATAAGTGTTTTCCAAGGGCTTCAACAACAGGAAGCTTTGGAAGGTTCCTTCTGTGTGATGGTGCTTTATGTTAAGCACAAATTACATGTGGTGGTGACCCTGCACACCAAAAAACTGATGTTAAGCTTGAGCTGAGAGTCTTCCAGCCTGGACTTGACCCCTCATACCATTGGGTGGTATGCAAGTGCAAAGCAAGAGAGGGGCTTGGCCTCCAGGGATTGAAAATATGAATAAAGGGATGCTGGGAGGTGAAACATAGGAAATAATTTACCTAAGGGCACAGGAGAGAGCTTCCAGCTTTCTTCGTTGTCCCTTTTATCGTCGTATCCCCAGACTATGCTGCTTCCTCAGGAGTCTGCCTCTGTAGGCACCTTTAGAGCTGTGTCCGCCTATTATGCTGATGAAAGGCTGGCTCTTACCACTATGCACACTCTCAAAAAATGAAATAAAATAATGGAAATGTACCTGAGGTGAATTTCAGAGTATCAGGGAAGAGGGGAGATGGAGGGCAGGGCCCAACTCCTCCACTTGCTGTGCAGTAGAAGCTCTGAACTGCGCACTTGTAGATTGAGGGGCTGGCATGGTCTCTCCCAGCTCAGGGAAAAAAACAATCCCATCCCCAAAAGGGAGCAAGCACTAACCTAATAAAGGCACCAGCTGGACGAAGGGAAAACCAGCTCTTTGGAAAAAAAAAAAAAAAAACCCACAACCTCCTTTCATTAGAAAAATAATATATTTCATCCAAATAAGGTAAAAATATTTGAAATGGGGCAGAAGTGAGCACTAGGCAGCATCTGTCAGGCCCTTTCTGAAAAGGGGAAGATTATTAAACTCAATTACAATTTATTTTTGTAAAGTGTCTTTCAGACTAAAAATCTCCCCAAATGCTTTGCAAGGACTGCTCAGGGGTTACTTACAATATGGAGCATCTTAGAAGAACACCCCTGTTGTCCCACCAAGCCCTTCTTTTCTGCATCCGCTGAAGGATTTAACCCTTCAGGATTTTTTTTTTATTCTATATTTGTGCAAATAATGAGAGATGTTTTATGATGCTGGCTGCAAGAACATGCCTGAAGAGGAGTGTGGGGGGATTTGACATTGTATTTTTTTCTGTTTTAGGTAAAATACTTGCTTTTCTTTAGGACTATGTCTCCTGAGTGAGAAGGTGATTGGCTGGATAGGGCCGATTCCGAGGATCTAGAAGTACAGCTGGCTTATTTGTTGCCTATTTTTCTTTTTGTGTCTGTCACTTTGCCAGCCTGCTTCTCTGTCTCTCAGTCACTTTGTCTGCTTGGCATGTCTGTTTTGTACAGCATCCCTGTTGCTGGTTTTTCAGTCTTCTGTCATGCCCGCCTGCCTCCTAATGCTCTTTCCTTTTTCTTTCTAACCCTTCAGAAACAGACTGCTTCCAACTTCATCCCTCTGCTTCTATAAGCTAGTACTGAGGTTTTATCTGTGTGGAGCTAGAGTAACACCTCTTTAAAATTAATATCTTTAACTGATTTAATTAAACCAGAGCAAATTCTTGGGTGGACATTCTTCCATCTCTTCGAACAGATTTGCTTTACTTAAGCAGTTTCAACTGACACGTGCATGCACAAAAGACTGTACTAAATGGCTGCACCTTTCCTATGCAGATGAACTATTCTTTGCTTCCTGCCCTCTTACAGTATCAACAGTAGCTTTCATCTCTGCATTTGCCTGCTTACTTGTATGTTTTTGTGTCTGTGCATTGCTGTACAGTAATATCAATGCTTCCACTGCAGCAGCCAACAAGTTTTGGGTGCGAGATGGAGGTTGGGGCTCCCTCTTGCTTCACAGTCTCTTCTGTTCCCCAGAATGAGCTAGGTGCAGCCTGATGTTTCGATTGAAACTGGAACATTGCTCTATTGCATCTGTTTCTGACCTTTTTTTCCCAAGCCTAAAAACCATAGGCAGAGTCTGCTAATTTGTGTAAAATAGAGAAGCACAGTGAATGCCCCTGGCAGCGGGTGTCCCCTCCGTAGTTCTGCAGAGGGGATGTGGAGGGGCAGCAGCTGTGTCCACTGCGGGGAACCACCTCTGTGTTACCGGCCTCAGTGCAGGGCGCAGGCAGGTAGATAGGGTGCCGCCTCCAGCCACAGACCAGAGCTGGTTCCTTTCCATCTTGTGGGCGCAACTGGCTCTAGCTGAGATGTGACTTGCAGGGTTAGTGCCTGGTAGCTGAATGAACGAGCTTGCTTCCCTGTGAGGGGCTCTCTAACTTGGTTTGGCCACAGACCAAATGGTTTTGGTTTATCCTCTTTAATGTTTCGGACTGTAGAGCTTTGACGTTTAGGCAGAGCTTGGCTGTGGCCTGGGATCACAAGAGGGTCCTAGGGGCTGCTGGTGACAGCAAGGGCTCGGGGCAAATGCTGTTGGTAGCTGGCTTCACAGCGAGAGCACAAGGCAGCACCCTGCCCTGTGGGAAGGGAAGGGGGCAGGGAAAGGCTCAGTCTGCCTGTCAGATAAATCTTCGCCTGTTTACTTAAATCCTCAGTGTTTCTTCATTTGTTTGTTTAAGAGTTTCCCTGCCAAAAAAGAGCAAAAGGAAGGAGGGAAGCTGCCTCTGTTGGCCACCCCTCCTCAGCCAGGGTGGGTCTGGGGCATGAGCAGGACTAGGGGCCAGAGCACCCTGCTTCCCCTGGGTAAGATGAAGGGTTCTGCCTCTGGAGGGGCCATGTTCCTATCTTCCGAGCAAACGCTTGGCCCTTGTAAGGGAAGATGCGTGTTAGGGACTCCAGTGAGCCCACTTCTTGCCCCAGGGCTGGCATGAAGAACTTGTCATCCCTTCTAACACCTACTGTACCTACAAATGCTGTTCAGTGCCTTTCTCCCCTCTTTGCCTGCACCCTTTTGGTAGGGACTGTTGCCTCCAGAGTTAGGTGTTGTCAGCTTTCAGGTACTGGTGAAGTTTGTTCAAGACAGCAGACAGAGACCCAAAAAGCTGGGGCTTCCTGCCTGAATGTTGGATTTCCACGTAACAGTGTCTGCCACAGAGGGACTCAAAAGCATCTTGCCTATCCTTACCTTTTTATAGATACCCATAAAATATACCGGGTATAGTAAGTATCACATATGCAATTCCTTCACATGCTAGTGCGTGCTTTCACCGAAACTGGCAGACTTTCCTTGTCCCCACACAAGTATTAGTCAAACCTGTATATTTTGCTGTAGCTATGTATGTGCAAGTCTTGTGTACAGATATAATCATGCATGCTCTCACTCTTTCCAAGTTTGGTCATATTACACTAAGTTCTGCCTTGATTTGTAGAGAAAGACAGAAATTATTTATTTATTCGTGTGTGTGTGTATGTGCGCGCGTATGTGAAACTCCAAAAACATTCTCAACAATCTACATGCTTTTTTTGTTTGGAATAGGTACAAGCTGCTCGTTGACTTTCAGAGAAGTCTTTAAAGTTCGAGTTCCTCTTGAAGATGATGTGAGATTTTATTGTCATCTTTGAAAGCTTCAGTCTTCTATGCCGATTGCATGCAGTTTGGGGGCGGGAGATACTTAGTTATAGCTCCTCTCCTTCCCTTTCCCCAGGAGCTTCTTCTTTAAAAGGGCTTCCCATGGTCTTCAAAAAAGGCACCTGCAGGTTTGTGAACACAATTTTGTGCCTGTGTGCAACAGCCCAGAAGCGCAAATACAAAACTCAGCTGTGACACAAACAGTTGATGCAGTCTGTATGTACCATGTAGCAGGGTTGTTGTTTCAGAACCTTACTTCTTGGAAAGGGCTTATGCAGAACTGTGAAGGAAATTTTAGAGGTCAGGTGAAGGACTTAGCTTTAAATACTTGGTCCACGCTCTCTTGTTCACTTCTGTGTCACAATACTTCTCTCTTGCTTTGTGTTATACCCAATGCCCAGTGAAAATATTTTTTCCAGGAAGTCTCGAGGCATTTATTATCTATTAGCTAGTTGTTATCTGTTAATGGCTGGTTTCTATCTTGGCTCCCATACCTGAGCAACATGGACAGTACCAAAAGCTGGCTCAGTTAATTTTTTCTCCATTGTGTGAATGTGTTTTCCCCTTTTGTGTCTGTGTTCTGTCAAAATTTCTACTTTTGGCCTCTTGTCCTGTTACAGGGAGGAGGATGTGTTAGAATAACTCTTGCTAGTCTTCTAAGAGAGCTAGGAGTCTCCAGTCTTGCCACCCAATCAGAGGCATGCCCTATTTTTTCCACAGTAGGTTTCTCTCAAGCTGCGGCAGCACATGCGTAGTTCCCCTTTCCTGCCCTACGGTTTCCCCTGAAACTGGGATCCTGTGGGCATCTCAGCCACACTCATACCCAGGGACTTGACCACTGCTCTTCTATGCTAAAATCCTGCTCAGTTCCAAATTTGATTCTCTAATCTAGAAGTATAAAGATGGGCTTATTTAACAGACCTATTTCCCTAGCAAGTCTCCAGGTCTTTCTTAATGTCATTATGCCTTAGGAAGCCAGTGTTGAGCATTGGTCCTTGCAAGCTCTAAGTAAGTTATGCCCAGCATGTGCTGTGTGTCATAACAGCTGCTTTTCCTCCGTAGCAGTAAGCATCAGAATTCTGAATTTCCTTCTCTCTGGGTGTAGGAGGCATTGTGCTACTAGAGTAAATATCCTCCCAGAGACAGCCATGCTTTACTGCATTCTGTAGTCAGCTGAGCAAGCTATGAGGAGTATTTCGCTGGGCACGTGCACCAGTTCTGCACACCTGATGGTGTGGCTCAGGGGTGACCACTGGCTGCCCTACACCGACCGCTCTGCATGCTGGTCCTCACAGCTCCCAGTGAGATGGCTGCTTGACTAAAGGGGAGTTAAGTTTGGAGCTGGTAAGAGCTTGCAAGAAAGATTCCTGCAAATTAAATGAATGCCTACCACAATACAAAAACTGTTCCTTGTAGATCTGGGACACAAGGAGAGCTGTAACCCAAAATACTATTTTCCTAGTAATCTCTAAAAATACCCTTGCGAGACTGAGAGAAGCATGTGGATGAATAGCGATGATCGTCTTTCTGAGCCACCGTGATGGCTATTATTGCCTTCATTTTTGGCCAACACTGATAATCTGCTCTCTTTATTTCTGTCCCTGTTGGCCCTTACGGCTCCAGCAAGGACAGGTCTCCATGTGCTAAGGCTGGACTAGGCATGTTTGGTTAATGACACCTAAAAACCAGGATGATTGGAGGCAGCAGCAGAACCATCTGGTCTCCCATTCTGTGTCCTAGAACACCTTGAATGCTGCTTATGTTTGAGGTGATTAAACTTTTGCTGCCTCTATCGGTTTAAAGTCTTGTATTGTTTGGAGAGGGGAAAGCGGTGCTCCTCTGAGTTTTATGCTTGGGCTGGTGCCAAGGGATACTCCCGCTGTGGGTGCCTATGTTGGCGGGTGCTGTAGAAGACTTGGTAGTGTGCTGAAAAGTGGCTATCCAGTGTCTCATGTAAAACAGGCAGTGTAGTTTTGTGGCTACGTGTGTAACGGTAGGGTCCTGCGCTCACAAAAAAAAAAAATGTTGTTACAGGGGCACGCTTGATGTAATCGAAGTATAATAGCAGCAGCAACTGCCCAGTTTTTGTCCTGACATTAGAACAAGCAGCCTCGCTAGGTGTCTGCTGCTTTCCATGGCTCACCAACTGCAGGGGCTGGATGCAGAGCTGCAGATGCAGAGCTGCAGTGTCACCAGTTGCAAGGGCTTGGAATGAATGCAATAGTGAGGCTTTGATTTTTTCAACTTGCAGCTTCTCCCATGACTCAGTCATTCTTTTATGAAGTGCAGTCAGAGTTGCACAGAGAGCAGGCAAGTTCCAGCAAGAGCTTTCAAGCAGTGAGTCGTGTCGTTCACGTCCCCTGTCCCTCCCCGGAAACACAGTCATGTAAATATCTCATGTGCTGTGGGCAGAGCTCCAGTGAGAACAAACCTCTGTGCTCCAAGGTCGGATTAGGAGTGTGTTCAGATAATGACATCTGAAAACAGGATGGCTGGGAGCTGCAGCAGAGCAACGAGGGGGCTTTGAAAGAGAGAGGAGTCTAATCCTCTCTGCTAATAAGGAGGCAGCTGCTGCCAATGCATCCGGCTTGGCAAGCGCTGCTTTGCTGCTTCTGGGTTCTCTGACGGGTGGCAGAGAGGCGCAAAGACCCAGCTGCTTTGAGACGGTAGAGGAAGAGCCACACAGGAGGGCTTTTCTTTGCTTTCTTTGGGTAAAACAAGAACTTTAACACTGCTCTCCCCCCCCCCATCCCCGAAAGCACTTTGGCAGGGCAGGCATCAGAACAGTGTTTCGTGCCAGGCCAGCGTCCAGGAACAGTTCATCTGGCACTGCAGAGGCTGTGACCAAGGCTAAGAGGGGATGGATACATGGACACCCAAATACCTGCCATTGGTGCAGAACCAGTTGCATTTCCAGGGCGCTCAAGCCCGGCCTTATCAGGAAGGCAGCTGGATGTGTGCTGGTCTGTGTGCAGCCTTCGTGCCTCACCAGTAAAGAACAGCTTTGGGCGGGGTGGAGGGCGTGGGGCGGGTCAGCACAGAGGCAGCTCTTGCGCAGAGTTATGTCTTGATATATGTACAAATTTCCACAAGGACTGCCAGGATGTGCGCTTGCAATGGTCTTCCGCTGAGGGGTGAGTACTCAGGGGCATGTCGTTACCTGATGGATACCACAAGGGCAATTGCTTTAGAGTGCATGAAGTGCTGTGAACACATGTTCCTCCCCTGCCCCCCCCCCCCCCCCCAGTAACTTGCTGCTTTGTAAAATGGCATCTACTGCCTGTCCCCGTCTGCCTCGTTCAGAGCAGGGATGCTAGTGATGAAAGCCTGTTCTAGACCCACCTCCGGTGTGGAAGTGCCCAGGCCTGGGATGAGTCTTGGACAGGAGAATGGTGGGGACAAGCTGTATTGAGCGTGCAGTGGTTTTATCTAATCTATTGTTCCTTTACAGTCAGCACTCATGACTGCTGGATCAGTTGTACCAAGGCAGTGTTGCGTCGCACTGTGGCTGTCAGGACACCCTCTTGCCGGAAAGACTTTCCCATCCCAGATGGCAGTCGCTGTACTTCGCAAGCACGTGGTGTATACAAGTTTCTGCAGCAGGAAAAAGCTATGGCGTGGCCAGGTAAGGAATGCTTTCTTGATCTTCCTTTGACGTGTGGCATACAGCTTTATGCGTTCTTGGTAAGTTCTGTCAAAGTATATGGCTTCAACATTGCATTTTAGTGGAGATCAGTAGATTTATTAGCCCCCCACCTCTTCTCTGCAGACAGGGTGTTTCATTCATGCTCGTCGTCTCTCTTTTGTTAGGGTGATAGTCAAACATTTATTGATTTAGTGGGCTTTGAATGTCATTGTAAGGTTTCAAGTGGGTTACGGCAAGCACAGTTCCACCATGGATCCCAATCCACCACCCCGAGTTTGCAGGCCAAGGTAGGAAGGGAAAAGTCAAAATGTGGGCAGTCACATCTCTAATTCCAGCTCCCAGTTTAGCAAATGGTGGCGATGGAAGCATCACTTCTGCCAGGGGCCCCAATGAGCTCTTCAAATGAAACTACAGGGCTGCTTAAAAAGCTTGAGGCCAGAGTCCATATAAAGAGAACTCCATTCCTACTGCACTTACCACCTTAGTACTAGTGCTAAAACAGTGGCTGTTAAAATGGGTGCAGGGCCATTACTAGGACTGCAGGGCTTTAAGACGTGTTAGCTCTTAAAAAAATAAAACGCCTCCTCAATCAAGAAAACTTGATCACTTAAAACTTTGGGGTTTTTTTTCCAGTTTTTATTGAGTGAAAATGTCAAACCTTGCATCAGTCATGCAAAAAAAAAAAATCAAATAAATAAAACACATATATTAAATTTCTAATAGCACTAAATTCAAGTGGAAAAATATTCAGTTCTTAATAACGCAGGTGCTGAAGAGACCAGATTCAAGTAAATCAGAGCACACCATCCTGTTTAGGGTGTTTTTTTTTCACTTTCTGCATTTTTGTCTCAAAACCTATATATATATCTATATATCTATATATATGTATATACATATAGATATATACACACACACATATATATGTGCATACATATTATTTTTATATTTATATATATACACATACATATTTATAAAACATTAAAAAGAGCATTGGTGGTTCAAGCATTTATTCCCCCCCCTCCCCCACGGAAAGAAAAAAAAAAACAACAACAAAACAAAAAAAATTACACATTTAAAATTCAAAATGAGCTAGCAATGGCTTATAGTCCTAGTGTGCAATATGGATATTACAAAAGGCTAGAATCCTCCCTCTTTGTCTTTTTTTTTTCATTTTTGTTTTTTAAAGTTTTTTTTTTTTGCTACATTGGAAAATTTTTTTTTAATTTTTTTTTTCTTTACAAAATTCCTTCCACGCAGACTTTAATCCAGTTGAGTTTGTGGCTAGAATGAACAATCTAGTCAATAGTTCTTGTTTTATTTCATTTTTTTGCTCTTCAGCAGTGAATGGTAGCAGAATCAGGAGGGTCCATCTCAAGGTTTATTTTGTTTGGGTTTTATCTTGTTTTGGACAGAATAGTTCCATTTCCTCTCTCCTCTTTCCCCCTCCTCATACAGTTAGTTGAATCTCCCTCTCTTTCTCTGGCTATCCTTTTAAGCACATATTTCAAGAGTATTGTGTTAACAGTCCTATTGATATGATAGCTTGAAGTGAAAAAACCACCTCGCTGTAATAGGGATCTTTGTGCTGTCGAGGCCTTTGTTCAGAAAAGCACTTAAGCAAGGGCTTAAACCTGTGCCTGTTCAGGCAGCATCTGCTTAAGAGTTTTGCTGAATTAAAGCCTTAGCACGGCAGAATAAAAAGACGGGTTTAACTTTCTTGACTTTTTGTTGTTGTTGTTGCGAATAGAGACATAGTAAGAGCTTTACAGAAACAAGACTTGGAGAAGGTGGAGTAGGACGCGCTCTGGGGGTAGGGCCAGCCCGCTGGGTGGCCCTGTCTGGAAGGGCAGGGTGGCCACTGTCCTGTGAGGGTATCCGACCTTCTGTGGGGGTCAGGCCCTGCTCGGGCGTCGCATTTAGCAGTAGCAGTAGTTGGGAAAGAAATCTCATTCCCTGTGCCAGCTCCCGGAGAAGAGGTGATAAAAGTTTGGGAGAAAGGCTGAGATGTTAGGGAGAAGTAGGGTGCCTTGGGGGAGAAAATGGTGTGCATAGATAAACACAGGCCCTTCTGGCACACTTAGTCACACAGAAGGACGTGTGAAACAGGGCCCCGTTCCAGCGCGGATCCTGGTGCAGTTGCACTGGTCGCACCTGCCTAAAGCTGCCTCCTGGGATGATGTATTATGCCCAGCGCCAACCAAAGTGGGCTGGTGTTAGCAGAGCTACTGGTAGATCTTTCACCCCTTTTCTCCACACACTTCTGCCTTCTCCCACTGTTGTGCAGTGATTCAGTCAGTGGAGTCTGGTGAGATATGAAAGGGGAGAGGTAAAAAACCGCTATGTCCCGGTGCAGGTTCCCAGCTCCTAACAGCAGGGAAACAGCCTGTCTATCCTGAACGGAAACAAGTGGCCCAAGTGAGCCCCGTGCCTTGCCACTGAAACCAGACTCCCCCCTCGCCTTCAGTGTTAACAGCGCTCACAGGCAGGTTTCGTGTAAACCTTGCAGGATGTTGTCTTGAAGGCGGCAGTAGGCTCGATCCTGCTCCCACAAAAGTCACTGATATACATCATGTTGATTTCAGTGGTACAAAATAAACACATCTGTTTTGCAAGATGTGGCTTGCGTTACATCCAAGGATTCCTCTTGGAGCCCATCACCATACTATCTAAGTATTTGAATATGGGAAAAATGTACAAGTATAGAACCTGCAGCAAATGCCGTTAAAGTAAAATCTTTTTGCCCCATCCCATTTCTAGAAATTCCAGGGCCTCATTCCCTCACTCTGCCCCAGGAACGTGAGCTTCATTATATTCAAGAATTGGGTTGTGCTAGAAAACACAGTTGAGGGCAGGGGATATACCAAACAAAACAAAAACAAACAAAAAAATAAAACCCTATAAAAATAAAAGCCACACAAATAGCTGATAGAGGAAAAGAACTCCAAAGAATTAAATATACTACAAACTAGTAATAACAATATTTCATTTGTTTTGTTTTCATTTGTTTCATCTCTACAAAATTCAAGTTAGAATTCGGAATCGTGCAGCTCCGGTCAGTGCTAGGAGTGTGAAGTCAGCCTCAAACCGTAGCATTAAGGCCCCCCTCCCCTGCCACCCCCTACAAACAAACACTACATTGAAGGGGGGGGTGGGGGGGGTGGGGGGAAAAAAAGAGGAAAAAAAAAATTGCACACAATTAACCATATCTAAGGGCTATCCAGAAGGCAGGTGACCCCCCTCATCCCCCCGGCATTGGTGGTTTCTCTTTTGTTCTATATATAGTAATAACCTTTACAGGAAAAATACTGTACAACTTTTTTTTTTTTTTGCTTTTCCTTTTGAAACATTATCTGAACATTCTGTCCCCACATTTACACAGCTGAGCTGCTTGTTTATAAATCAGACCTGATCTGCACCAGTTCCTTAGGGAAATAATTAAAAAAAAAAAAAAAAAAAAAGCAACCTAAACTTCTCGAGGCCTTTATCTGTTCAGGGTGAAAACAAATTATGGGGATCCCTTGGAGCTGAAGTGCTCATGGAGTTGGGGGGGAGGGGGCGCCTGCATGATGTTAGAGAAAAATAATTAGGGTTTTTTTTTTTAAAAAAGGGACAAACTTCAGACACAAGGAACCTTTTGCTAGGCTGGTATACTTACAATCTGGCATTGAAATAACTTATCAGAATTAATTCGTACAGCTCGTCCTTCTGGAGCCCAGGTGTAGGTAGACAAGCCCTCTCTCTGACTCAGGTGAGGATTTGGGGTCAAACAGCTACTGTCTCACCTGTCAGAGACTGGGACAGTATCCTGTAGTGTGTTCCCAGACTAGGCTAGGAAAAAGCTTGTAACCAGGGGAAAGCCCAAGCTTGTGGAGGTGGCAGGTCTCAACACAGTATAGTTGCATTTGCTTATGCAGTACCCAAGCTATTGGCAAAATTTATCAGCATGGACCCAGAAATGCATTAATTCTTAGGTGGACTACGTCCTGGCCTCAGCTAGCATCTCCCCCCACCTTTGAGTGCTCTGTGCTGCGTAGGCTGCGGCAGCCTCATGTTCTGTAGCTGCAAAAACCATGACTGGGCCAATAGCTACACGGGTGCTGCAGAACAGTGTTGTCCCCCTCCCCGCCCCAGTGCTGAGCAAAAGAGACCCCCGGTCTGAGCAGGACATCCCACAGTGGGATCCCGAATGTTTGCCTGCCTTCTCCTCCCTCTTCAGTGGTGCCTTCACCCTCTCCCAGAAGTCACCAGAGATCTGTATCAGTCCATGCAGAAAGAGAGACTTGCCCATCCCCAGTGAAAGGCTGGGGACTAGGGCTTGGGGACTTTGGACATACCTGTCATTGTACGACTGCTTGGGTCAGAGAGCAAGTAGTATTTTCACGGCTGCTTTAATGGCTAGGACGCTCTTCTGTGAGCACAGTGCTCTTTGTGCTGCACCGTGGGACAGAGTGTCAGCTCACAACCTCCTGAGATGGGGATACTGAAGCACCACGAAAACGCCTCACCCTCCACAGAGAGGAGGCACCTGGGGGTTGGGATGAGATGGAACTGGATGGGAGATTAACCCCAGTCCTCCAGTGTGACAGACCCTTGAACTGCCCGCTGTGTTCTTCCCAAGTTACTTCAGCTAAATCCCTACAGGCAGAACAGCAGGGATGAGGAGAGGTGTCCTACAGAGAAAGTGTAGACTGAGAAAGTTTTACAATATAAATAGCATTCAAAATTATCATCATTAATAGTAAAAAGGATCTGGAAGAACAGAGGAGTGTCCCATTCCCACCCCTGCTCATTCATTAATGCGTCCTCATTTATGCGACAATAAATACCCACTCCCACCCTTGCTGTCTGATGCCATTCATTTAATGCTGGAGAAAGAAGGGGGGAGGGGTGGAGAGAGAGAGAGCGAGCGCGCACCCCTCACCCCCTCCTTCCCACTGGCAAAAGCTGAGCTAGTTGTCTTTGTGACACCAATTCCTTGAATTTTATATATGTGTGTGTGTGTGTACATTATATATAGAGAGAGAGACACACACACAAATATATATTTCTACAATTCATTACCTGTTGTTCCCACCCACCCCCCTCCAAGAAGTGGAGATTATTATTAATATCGTACAACTGAAAACATGGAAAAATAAAACCCAGAAAGAAAAATGGGGGGATAGAGCCCCACCCATAACAAAGGGTCCCCAGATGGGCACAGGCCCCACGCACCGTGCGCGGAGCAAGGAAAAGCAGCTGGTACCCTCAAGGTTCATGTCCGTATAAAAGGGTATTTTTTTGCTGCATCCTGCCCCCATGTTCTGTGATCTGCAGAATGAAGTGATGCAGCACCAGTCCTGCTGCGAGGCTGTCTCTCTTATGGGGCCTGTGGAGGAGCATGGGTTTCCTTCCTTCCTCTCTCTCTCGTGTGTGTGGCACGGAGTTTGTTTTTTCACTTGCCGTCCCAATCTTTGTTCTTGCCTCATATGGGGTCCTCTTAGTAATTCTGTGTAAGAGCAAAACCAAACCACTGCCGCTGTCGTCTCTAAGATTAAGGAGAAGCTGCTGGAGCAACGGTAGAGGCTGGGGCAGCAGCTGGAGCAGGAGTTGGGGCTGGAGTGAGGGTTGGCTCACCCTGTGGCCTGGAAGCATCACCATGATCTGTGGAAGAAGCAGCCTCCTCTGGTTCTCCATCTTCTTTAGTGGCCAGGCCCTCAGGGTCAGGCAGCGATTCTTCAGAATCTGTGTTCAGGTCTTCCTCTTCATCATCCTCCTCCTCATCGTCATCATCATCCTCCTCTTCATCATCCTCCTCTTCTTCATTCATCTCCTCCTCCTCATCCTCTTCATCCTCTTGGGAAGAGTCATCCTCATCCTCCACATCACCAGAGCCAGATGCCACCGCCCCCCTCTCCTGAGGTGCGGTCCCAGCTCTGCTCGGTGATGGACCTTCAGTGGCTTCTGACTGCTTCTTGCTGAGGTCCAGGGAATCATTGAGGCCCACCCCAGCCGCATTCTGCAGGAAGAAGAGGGAGCTGTTGTTGTCAGTGCTGAGGTTGAGGGAACTGTCCAGGTTGATGGAAGAGTTCTGGATGTCATACTCGAGAGTGGAGTGGGCAAGGCCCTCAGGGCCAGGAGAGATGGCAGGAAGCTCCCCTCGCTCCTGCTTCTCATGTTTGCGCTTGTGTGAGTCCATCTGTGACATGCCCACCACGGTGTGTTTGCAGCCAGGATAGGTGCAATGGAAGTGGGAGCACTTGAGTTTGTACTTGCAGTCAGGCACCTCGCAGTCCACGCTTGAGCTGAACTGGCAGAAGCCAGCAGCGCTGATGACATCCTGCTTGCCATGGTGCTTACGGTGGGCTGTCACCTTAGTGCTGTCAGTGCAGCGGAAGCCACAACGCAGACAGTGGAAGTGTGTGCTATTGCCAGAGAACTGACAGTCTGGGAAGTTGCAACTCAGTGAAGACTTGAAGCGTTTGAAATCATCCAATACCAGGTTGTCAACACGATCATGATGCTGGGCGTGCTTATACATGTGGGTACGGCCACAGAACTTGTAGCCACAATTCTCCCGCGTGCAGTGGTAGTGGGTAACCTTGAGAGAGAATTGGCAGCTGGAGTCCTTGCAGTCCTCGTAGAGGTCATAGCGCCGAAATCCCTCCAGCATCATCCCTTCATCCAGCATCTTGCGTGAGGATGCGGTCTTGCGGCGCTTGCCAAATGGGGACATGTCCTCAATAATCCAGAAACGCTTTTTGGCCCCCGAGGCAGTTGGCATAGTGATGGTATTCCCTGAGGAGAAAAAGCGAAGAGTGGTGTTGCTGACAGCCAGGTCTCTCTTCATCTCCTAACCGTCCTGGCAAGCTCTGTATTTGCCAAGACACAATGCTGCAACTGTTCCCACCCAGCAGCTCATCCCTCAAGCTCTAAGTAAGCCTGAACTCTGGGATGGTGAGCTGGCTGATGCCTGCTGGACATGGCTTCCTCAATTTTCAGCATATCCCACCTTGCCTCCAATTGCTGCTCTTGTATATTGATATTGTCCAAACGCTAACTGTTGCTTCTCTGTTTTGCTACTCTCAGTTTCTCCTGCTGCTTAGTTACTCTCTAGTTCTATTTTCCTCAAATCAGACTTTAATACAGAGGAGCCGGCTTGTTCCAATCCAAGGTGAGGTGTTTTACTATAGTTCACTGGGGTTGAAGTGGTAAAGGAGTTTAAGCATGCTGAAAACTGGTACGTGTATACTATTTTCCCCTATCCAGGCTCTTGTGATACACTACAATTGCCAAGGACAGGCAGGAAGTGAGGGAAGATCCCATGCATGATTAAAACTGCAAGGGGGGGAATTTATAGAAATAGGATGGACTTTGGCCAGGAGACTGCAACATCCCTCACTGTAATGAGCCTACATATTACGATGAGTGCACTTAGAAAGACAGATGGACAGATGTTCAATGGGGCTAATTCTCATCATCACTAGCCAGTGGACTCTGAGAGAAAATACCAGTTCTACAGCTTTCCCTTGGGTCTCAAAAATCACATGATGCCCCTAGTAAATAAAGAGCCCTCATCTATCTTCCACTTTCATTCGCAGGGCCAGCGTAACTGGCTAGTGCTCACGTCCCCTAGGATCAAGCTGACATCAAGGACTCGACCTCATTATATCTATTAACTTTTTTTTCTTCTCTGCTTGCTATTTCCAGAATCAAACCACAATCTCCAGTATCAACATGCAGCACAGACAAGGTTGGAGGCAAGAATTTCTCACCAGGTGCAGAATTGTGAGTGTAATTGGAAATTATAGCTTGCAACTAAAACATACTTTTTTTTTTTTTTTTTGCCTCTCTTCATGCTGAAACTGCCATCCTCTTAAAAAGAGGCATGATTTGTGACATGCAGTGCCTGGGGCCTGAGAATCCAGAGCAGCCTGCATCCTTGTCTAGGAGACTGAAGAAACAGTCATCTGTTTGTTGTAGAATTTTTTTTTTTTTCTGGCTGGTAGGAAGGTTTTAAAAGTGATGAATGCTATGTTTGCCATCTCTGGCCCTTGAAATGACAACCCTTTAAAAGAAGGTGGCGATCATTGAAGGAAGTCTCCAAAAGTTAAACTGGCACTGTATTGCAAGATACAAGTTAATGGAAACGGTAGCAGCAACCTCATCTCCCGCATGGTTCATGTGCCTGGGCTATACAGACTGCAGGATAAGCAAAGAACAAAAGATTTTTCCACAGCCATTTGTGACATGGCGCTTTTGCTCAGACTGCAAATAGGGACACCAGCTTGGGGCACCCATGGTGAGACCATCTTAGTGACATGTAGCTGGTGGAAACTGCACGTTACGGCTAATTTAACCAGCTACCAATGAAAGAATAACTTTCTGTCACTGTAGATTTTAAATTAGCAAGCTCTTAGCTATAGAATCTGTGACCAATTACTCTCTGCTCCCCCCCAAACATCTGGTATTGTAAAATCTCGTTCTCCGCTTCCAGGCGACTAGCGTAAGTGCATCGTTGCCTGGACAAATCGCTGCTATCCAGATCAACTCCTTACTCCTTCATTTAAAAAAAACTACAGCCAAACCATCAAGTCTTTTATCATTAGTATGAATGCTCATCTTGTCTGCCTTCAGACAGGAATACGGGATAAGCCATCTTAGGGGAAACACTCTGGATGGGAAATCTGGGAAATAAGTGGAATTTAGATTTTACCTGTTTTAAACTCAATGTATCTGCCCAGCTTTTACAACAGTTCAAACAGATGTGCTTAAACCTTTAGTTAAACCAATTTTGTTTTCTCAAACAGGCAAAGTTTCAGAGCAAGGGTATGGAAGAGGTGACAACCTGATACGCTCTCCGCCTTTAGCCACCAGACAGCGTTCAGTCCCTAGCACCCAACTGAAGATTACAAGCCTCGACAGATGTATCTCAATGGTAAGTGCATGCCATAAGCTTGTCTTTTCAACTACTAATAATGTGAACATTCATGAAACTATACAAAGGTAAAAAGAAAAGAAACTTAAAAATATATAATTAGAGGAAAGCACAGCACAAGGTTAAGATGTTTCAGGTTGCATGCAAATCAGTTAAAAAAAAAAAAAAAAAAAGCAGCAAAAATGTAGTTTCTTGTGAATTTTGTTCGTTGGAACACACTCCTCCGGACAAGGCAAGGATCCTTCTCCTGCCAAGTCCCATGAGAAAAACCTGTGAACTTCCCAGTGGAGTTGGTCCTCCAGCCATACTCCCAACCGTTTACCTTGGATTTGCGCATTACTAAAACTGGCAGGAAGAATGACTAGGACATTTGTAGGCTGCCAGAATCCTCTTAAGTGTGAACTTTAAGCACAAATATGCCTTTAATTAACTAGAAAAGAGCTGGGAGTTGGGAAAAGAAGCCAAAACTGAGACACACCCTGAAAAACATTCCCAGCTGGAATGAGAATCTCCAGCCTGAGACATCTCTGATCTTAGTCACACATGGGAAACGTGGCAGCTTAAAACTAATAATCTAGATGTATTTTCTGCAGCTGTTAAGAGCAGATGTAAATAACAGCGAGTGTGAGAAACAGCCTGAGCTGTCTGATGATGTCATTGTAGTGACACTGACTGTACTTCACTCTGTTACTGGTGCTGGGGAAAACAGCCCCGAATTTTATGGCTTCGTATATGAATAGGAAGCAGTGAAGCTTACAAGATCTATAAAAACACGGGAACTGAGTACCTTGTCAGACATTTACCTGCTGAGATGTGTGCAGCAGACTATGGTAGGCACTGGCTTGGGTGGCCTGGAAGATCTAAACAAGAATTCCAAGTCCCATTAATGCTACATGAGCAAAAGTTTGCTTTGTGGCCACCCTGCTTGTTATCAAGAGGCTGAAAGTGCATTTTAACTATGGATTTTGTTAGATTTTTCTCATAGTTTGGAATTGGTGGAAATTGCCTTCAGGTATCCAAATGTCTCTCAATGATTTGCTGTGGTTTTGGTTACCCTTTGTAGGTGTGGTTACTGTGTCAGCAGACAAAAGGAGTAGGCATGGATGGGCCCTCGGATAAAATTAAATTAAATAAGACACAAGAGTGTCATATGCTTTTTTTTACTGACCCAAAGGTGCAGAGAAAAAAAAGTGGCCAGGGTGAGTGGGGAAGGAGGTGGGCACAGGACACTAAGAGAGAAAGCAAAGAAGTGTTACCTGCTGCATCCTGAACTAAGGGAACGTCACTTTTTACTGGAGTTGGAGTGGCAATGATGGGCGAAAACCCAGTGGTGCTGGCGGCAGGCATGACAATGCCTCTGCTGGATCCAAGAGTGGCACTGAGCAGAGAGTATGAGAGACAAGATGGAGAGAAAAGATAGGGGAGGGTGGGAAGGGGAGACCTAAGCAGGGCTTGTGAGAAAGATGGAGGCAGAGATGGTGGTTGAGGTTGTGGTGCATTGTGGGTAGCATCATCGGCAGCAGCAGTAGCAGTAGAAGGAACCAGGCAGCCTGGAGAACGTGGAGAGAAAAAAAGCAGAAAAAAAAGGAAAAAAAAAACCAAAACAACAAAACCAAAACAAAACAAAAAACAAAAGAACTGAAATGAGAACCCAAGAGCAGAAGCAATATGATGAAAATGGAAAATACATTCACAAATGTATGAAACAGAACTATAACAGAGAAGAAACAGAAGGCGAGGAACTGACAGCATCAGGAAGAGGAGGGTTGTCTCTGCAGAAGGTAAGGTGGCTTTAGTGGCATGGGGGAAGAGCCATAGGCTTTCATGCAGAAATTCCTGCTTGTTTGGTCCTTGTTCATCTACATGGTGCCAGCTTGTACCAACCAATAGCTGTAAGGGTGGTCTTAACACTTTGGGTGGGTGGAGTTCCTCGCTACCTGGATAGCAGTGGGGGGGCCATTTCCTAGGAAGCGTGACTTGGGCCAGACGGTGTACTGACAAAGGAGAGAGTGCCAGGAACCACCAGAACTCTTTGGAGGAGCTTTAATGTCATGGGGCAACCACTGTCATGACCCAGCAGCGTTCATACAACGTATGGTTAGATGTGCTATATGATAACCTTCATCTAACTGGTGTGGGAAAGAAAAGTAGGAAAATGTGTACGAAATTAAAGCAAACTCAGTGAGGCAGCCTATCTAGAATGTAACATTTAACCCTGGGAAGGGGACAGCTAAGAGATCCCTGGATCACCACTAGATGATAACAGAATTCAGGAAAGATACCTGACTACTGAAAAGATAACCCTGTAATACAGGGCAGTGGGAGATGGCTACACATTATCATGGCAAACAGGAAACAATGGCAGAAACTTACTTCCAAAAAGAGGGGATGATGGAGGTCTCCTCCATGCAACACTACACAAAGTGGAACAAGAGTTTCTGCATGAGGAAGGGAGCTCAGTGAGCTGCTTTTATATGTTGATTTCTGAAGATGTGGTAGGTTTTTTCCCCTGTGTGTATAGTATTTGCTATTGTACAGTCTTTCTGTACCTCAATAGTATAGGAAAGTGCCTGACTTCAGATGCTGCACAAGGAAATACGAAAAGATACCAGGGGAAATGCCAAGTACAGAACAGGCCCACAACTTTTGTTTTTTTAAATTGGTTATTAAAATAGATCCAACTCCAAGACACAGGATAAAAACCTCTCTTCAGGGGAGAAAAAAATATATGCTGTTAGTTCATGAATACTTGAGGTGCACATTTTGATGGATCTCTTATCACAAATGATGGAGGGAGCTAGGTTAGTACGAGGCACTATTGTGAAGCTGGTACAGTTTATATTTTAAGGTGCAGTTGTCCTTTGGCCTCTCTTCATGAGTTTATCTCCCAAGAGAGCAGGCAACTGGTGATCCATTTCACCCCCCTCCGCTTCTCTCTTACCTGCTGATGTACTTTCATTGCCCACTGGAGTGCTGGAGCAGCTGCGGTCCATATTGGAAGATTCAGAGGAGATACCCCCAGGGCTACAGCCAGTATAATCCATGTACTCATCTGTTTCAGTGTCCATCATGCTCGGGGGTCCCTGAAAGGAAGCTGGGGTTCCTGATGAGGCTGGGCTGGGTGCCATGCTGCCAACCTGGGGGAGATTCTCATTTCTTGGAGTGTGGCCAATAACCTGCAGCAGGAAAACAGGACGGGGACTTTCACACCAAAAGCAAGATGCCAAGACCAAAACCATCTGTCTGCACGTTTATTTCTCTCTGCCACAGTTCATGAGGGATAGCTGGAACATGCTCGTGAGCGGAACCCGTGGCACTGTGGCTACGAGCATGAATCTTCCTTCACTGGGAGCTCAGAGCATTAAATTTGGCACATGTATCCTGGTATGTGAATTGTGATGTGCTCAGAGGCTGGGAGTGTTAATCTTGGCACCGGTATCCTGGTGTGTGGATTCTGATGCATTCAAAAACAGGAGGTGTTAATCTTGGCATTACTACCTTACTGCGTAGGTCCTGCTGCATTTGGAGACTGGAAATATGACTACTGACATGACTGTCCTAGTGCCTGCATGCTGAGACATTGCAACAGGGGAATAGAGACCGAAACCCGTGACGTATGTGTATGTGTATGCTCTGTTCACATGCAGCTGTTGTGGCCTGGCATGGCATGAGTCTTCTCTGGATAGTTACATGGGTAGGTACCCAGAAGCAACGTACATTCAAACACACCACTAAGTGCCTACTGAGCACTAAGGAATGGGAAAAACTGGAGTTTGTACATTTAAATGCAGAAAGGCAGTGGCAGTACAGCAATCTGGTTAGCTTTGCCACATGCCCTGATTTGTGGTTTCCTCCTTGTTTTGTTGTTCACTGGACTGCTCCATGGGCTAAGCACAGCAATGGAGTAAGACTAGCACTGTATGCTCCCAGGGTCGCTCACGCCATGATTACTACTTCTCCACTGCTGAAGTGATACAGGATTGCCAGTGAAAGGAGATGGAGGTCAAAACTATCATTTTCTGCTCAGCATGTACTAAAATTCTTAGGGCTGGACTCAGCATGTACTAGAAGAGTAGCGAAGACAAATCTGTTTGTTAAATCTCTCCTAACTTTGATTCTTGTACCGAAGGTTTTTGTGTTCAGAACAAAAGCTACCACAACGGTAACACCAGTTCCTTGGCATCTGTGAACTCATTAAATCCAACAGCAGTAGACTTGAACAATTAACTTATTGACAGTACTTAATAACGAATAGGGACCTCTCATTCCCGTGCCGTGGAATGAAAGGGGGTTCCCATCTTGCTTCTACAGATGACCCCTTTTGTTTTTCATATACCAGAAGATGTCCTTAGGGTCAGATCAGTCACAGGCATTTAAATAACGCTAGCTTGTTTCATCTCCCAAGTCAATGGAAGTTAAAGCAATTAGGGAATAAGAAGAACAAGCAGGAGGCTGCAGGACTGCTGCCATTCTGAGCAGGAGCTCAGTGCAGCAGTTGAAACTCTTCAATTTATTCATGAAACAGACAAACCTAATCTGCCAGTTGCTCTCAAGTTATGTGTTAGAAAAGAAGCAACTGCATCGCTCCACTACTTCCTGAGAGAGGACAAGGAGTGCCCCAAACTAACTCCAAATCAGTAAGGGAAGAGACATTTCGAGACTGGTATTTCTCCCATCCTAGGTGGAAGCAACAAATAATTCCTTATGTGCAACAGGAAATGTTTGCTTTAACCAGCACGTTCAATTCTTCCACATCCTAAGCACTTTAATTTTAATAAGCCAATTGGTGTATATTGAGAAAGCACGGAGGGAGTGCAAGCTGTAAATGTATTTTAGTGTTATCCTTCTCAATTTTTTTTTTCTCAATAATTCACAAGGAAAAGCTGTTTACACTAAGTTAAGTGATGAAGCATAGACATCAAAGCATTATCTTTCCTCGTAGTGTAGAAGTCCAACCAGGTAAAGCTAGCTTGGGTGAACCCACATATCCCAGTTGCAACCCCCAATGCAGATATCTGTAGGAGTTTGGGTACGAGTGTCTTGGCACTAAAGCAGTTCTGCAGCAAGCAACCAAAGGGACCAACACTACATGCGGATCTACAACTTAAATAACCAGTGAGTCACCTGAGTAGGAACACGATCAAAGTTCTTCCCCAGCATCCTTCTCATGTGCTTTCTGGCGTGGGATGTCATTTGGTGCTTGAGCAGGAAGGAGAACTGGCAGCCCTCTCGAATGCAGTGGAAGTGGCTGTTCACCTGGTTGTATTTGCAACCTACAGACACAAAACCATTGTATGTAGTACATGAAAGGTACCAAGAGGAAAGGGACTGTAGGGAAGATGATCTGGAGACGGGACAAGGCTGCTGCTACATGGATTTCTGGTGGATTGAAGATTATCAACAGTCACAGGTTCTTCAGGAACAGTCCTGAATGAAAGAAAACATGATCTTTTGCCTACTGAGCAACTGCAAGAGAGGATTACAGTGTACATAGATTTAAGAAGTGAGCCTGAGCTGCAGACTAGTCCCATCCCTCTTCGTTTTGTTATAAAGAAAGGAACATTATCATTACATCTAGTGGTACCTAATGCTCTCCAGTCTTAGCTAGCACCCTTTCCTTTACAAAGAGAACAAAACCAAGACATTTAACTGTATCGTAGAAGTTACAATCGAAAATACATGCTCATAATTAGATTAGAAATGAAAAGTTCTTTTTCTCTTTTTTCCTTTAACTGTGCTCTCAGAAAAGCAGTCTCTTAAAAGCTCTAGCTCTGGACAGCGTATGCTCTCTGGTCAGATAGAAATGAGCCAAGAAGTGTTTATTGCCACTCCAAATTTGTTGTGTAATAGGGGCAGCTACTAAACAACAAGCGATTTATATGGGTTCTGGCATACAGCACCTGACACATTTTGCTCCTCATGGATAGTGCCATGCATGCTGGGAGTTTGCGTAGCTCATTAACAGACAATCCTAAACAGCTACATTCTATAGCTGATAAATAATGGCTTGTTGCAATTAAAACACAGCTATATCAATAATCAGGTTCTGTCTGTTCTCCATCATCCCTTGGCCATACCCTTACACACATAGAGGTACAGACCTACAGACAGGCTCAGTTTTACTCATTGATCATCTATCTATACTCATCCACCTTTACTTATATACATACGTATTTTTCATCTCTCTCTCTCTCTCCCTCTCCCCCCCATACACACGTATATATTTATACACGCATAAACATACATATAAAAAAATCTATCGCACGTGTGTGTGTGTGTGTGTGTGTGTGTGTTCAAACATTCACAACCCTTAAAGCAGGCCAGTGCTTTATATATTTATATAAAGCATATATTTATATATTTATTATATATATATGTGTGTGTATATATATATATACACATGCAACGTAAAAAGCACAGAGATGTACAGAGAAGGAGACATGCTTTTACATATTGGTATTACCACATACATCTACATGAACACATCCAGCTACACCAGCCCATCATGCTGCCTGTATCTACATAGGCAAATGCAGAGTGCTGGCTAAATGTATGTTTATTGCACAGCAAGCCCAACCTATAGGCATACGTACGTACTGCTGGATGCATGTACCCCATCACTACCAAAAATAAACACTGCTGACACATGCACAGCCTGTAGATGCCTCGCTGCCAAACAGCTCCTGAATCACCCAGCCCATCTTTAGCTCACAGATAGCGTTTTATGTGCATGCCAAGTTTATGTTTGTTTAGGTATTGCACTCCCCCACAGCCCCACCTCATTTGCCCTCCCCATCACATTGTGCTGTTCTTTGGGATGGAGAACAAACAGTGCTGGTGGGACTGAAACAGTATCAGCAAAAGGCAGGTGAAGGCTCGCCTGTTGCTAGGGCATCCATGTAGGCTGGGTGTCATATATCATTGTCCTGCTTTGTCTAGCCCCTGCTATCACCTGAAACACCTAAAGTTGAGTAAATAACAGTCACTGCTGAATCTACTGAGATGCGTAAGTGAGACCTAGGTAAGTACGTACTGGCTGTGGCGTGTTGACACTCATTACCCTGGTTACCACAAACAAGCTACCATTTGGGTATAAATCCTTGATGTATTCAAAGCTGAAAAGAAAAGTTTGGTTCTTGTTACTGTGGCTGTTGCCCTGCAATGTGAGAGAACAGCACCCGAAGTGTTATTCTGAACCCTGTTTTGTTTCAGCCTTTGTTCCAACCAGGAGTGATAGGGAAGACTGGGTCTGTGATACTGTTAAGCCGAAACACAACTAGAGGGGTTAAGTGAATCCCAGGCGGTTCAGGATAGAGCTCTGCTGGAGCTACCTTTAGGGATTCCCCCCAGTTCAGAGCCCTGGATTTCAGCTCTAGACACCTCCCTGGGAATGCATTCTACTTGCTGTTGTTGTGCGTTTGTTTTACCAGCTTTACACTAGAAGCACTTAGATTTAATAACTACTGCAGTGGTGCTAATAGTTTTGGCAAGTGGGCAAGCCACAGTCTGATGCTGTGCCACGTCTCGGGTGTTTCCTTGGGCTGTGCTCTGGTGGAAGGCTGGCACAAAGACACAGAGCTGTATTCCCTGCTGCTCACAAGTGGATGTGGAGAATGGTTTCGGAGGAGAAGGGAGTAGTTTATTGAATGCTCTTCTCCATACCGCTATCTCCGGTTATTTGGCTTTCAGTATGCCGCACTGGCAATGGCTAAAAAAAAAAAAAAATTTCATTTGAAGCTGCCTGGAATCGGGCAAAGCAGCAACCTCCTTGATACAGGAAGACTTTCACACAAGGCACTCATCAGAACAGGGATTTTCCCTATGCTTTTTCTTTTTTTACTCCTAAAAGCACCCTTAAACTCCACCGAAGACAAGCAGTAGGTCCAAAAGACTACAAAGTACAAAAAACTAACCAAACAAAAGGCCTTGACAATTAGATAAAAAGGAAAAACAAAGGGGAAGCTGTATCTCCAGACAAATATATATATATAAAAAATCCTCTATATTACAGTTTCTATCCATTTAACTCGGGTCTATTTGGGAAAACATGCTTAACTCGGGCAGATCAGGAACTGCTTTCTGTTTTGTTCCATTGATTTAATGACCAAATACATCTTAAGCATAACTCTCAGGCTCTAACTCACGACATTCTTAGCCCAGACATAGGACAGAACACATGAGAAAGGTGACAGGGGAAAGAGAAGAAAACTCACCTAGTCTGCCACACTCTTCTCGCTTGGTGAAATACTTGAAGCCATTGGCTGCCCTTCTCTCTGCCTTCTCATGTTTTTTCACATGCCAGGGCAGCTTGGTGGTGATGTTAGTCACAAAGTAGCAGCCAGGACGAAGACAGTGGTAATGCCCTCGCATCCTGAATTCACAGTGCTAGAGGGGAGCAAACAGGCAGGTTGCTTTAAGCGTATCTAAAACAAATGCACTCTCATCTGCCTGCTACTAATGCTGTCCCTCTGAGACATGAGAGAGAGAGGCCTGAACTGATACTCTAGATCCCATCCATTTTACCTTCCACAAGCTGCAGTGCAAACTTGTTCCCCGTCGTGTATTTTGTATTGCTGTCATATATTCTGTATTGCAGTATTCTACATTGAAATATCCCAAACCTAACTTGTGGCTTTCCCCGGTGTTCATCACAGATTTTTATTGTATTTCACCTTGTGCCTCTTAGATCGTTCTAGTTGCTTTGTCCACTTCACCCAAGTCAAAGAAACATAAAAGCAGTGCCATTTTCAATTTGATGGAAACCAAACATTTCGCTAGACCACATAATTAAGACCCTTCCATGGTTCTGTAGTTAGACCAGAAATGAAACACTCAGCCTCACTTCCTACTGGGTAGTCTACTTGCTCTTTCCCATTCTTCTTCTCCTGCACACATACACAGGCTAGAACACTGCTTTTGAACTGCTCTTACCTGGTTCGGACAGAGACACTGCAGCGAATAGTAAGCAAACTGGTCTCGCACATTCACCAAATTATTGTTGGGGTTGATGTGGTCCAGGCAGTGGGATTCTGCTTTGCCAGAGGTTTTGCACACATACTTGCAGTTCCCAAAGAGACAGTGGAAGTGGAATTTGTTGGCGTACTTGCAGTCCGTTGCCAGGCAGGGATCACTGGAATACATCCAAAACCCAATCATCACCTTCACTCATTCCACACATTTGTTTGTTTGCCAAAATTTAATTCAAGGGGAGCCCAGCTGAAGCCTCTGTTCCAAACATGGCCTACAGATTTCCCATAGCCACCTTCCTCTTTAGTAAAATTGATGCTGGCAACACTACTGCAATTCCACCAAGCTAGTGCACTTTCTTGATTAAGATTAGTAAAATACAGCAATGCATGGTGGGTACTGTAGTCTTTGAGGGCCACACTTCCAATTTAAAGCTCTCTCTCAAGATCGGGATAGATGCTGTTTCTCCCTTTCTGCCTGTACTTACCTCAATGGATTCAGATAGTTTTTCCCATCTCAATTTTGTGTAACTGAAATGGAACTCTTGGGCACGCACACTGCAAGATGCCAGGGCTTCCCCTGATTAGACAAAATCGGCAGCGGCCCGTTTAATCAGCTAAATGGTTTTAGTACCTTACTCCCCTGACCCATTCCATGGATTTCTGGCTGCACAAACAGAGGTCAGATCGGAGGTAGCTGAACATTGATCTCTTGGACCCAAGCACTGTACCCAATGATACCCACTCAGATACGTGAAAGAGAACTAATACACTTCTTTGAAAGCAGACAAATGACTGTCAATGTACGACCCAGAGACTGATACTCCACCAGCCTGAATATCTAAGCTGTGATGCCTAACCTGAACCCGGACTTCTGTGTCCTCCTGTAAACTACGTAACTTCTGTGCCTCTTTCTGTCTATGTAACAGAAATAACACCATCATCGCAGCAACACTGTGAAACTTCTTTAATGTTTTAAAAGAAGTTCAGCAAGGTTATGTTACCTTCTGCCAGACACTTCCATTGTGAACTACTTTGTAAACTAACGCTACAAGACCAGAGGCACAGAATTTAAGGGGACTCATTACACTTGTACAGAAGTTCAGCCAGGACAGCAAAACTTTGAGAAATCTGAAGTGAGACAGAATTGCTTCCTATTCCTTGAGCTGCTGAGAGACCCATTCCTGGTAAGGCAGAGTCCAAGCACTTGTGCCCCCCTCCACTATCTGACCCCCAGACTTCTTCACTGGAAGAAAAAAAAAAAAAAAAAAAAAAAAAAAAAAAAAAAAAAAGCGGTATTATACTGAGTTACAGATGGCATTCCTAGGAAAAGGCCATAGAGCTTACTGGGGACAAATCCAGGAGAAATCCAGCAAGCTTCCTTTTCAGCAACCTGTAAACATCTACTCTTAGTTAGTTCCGTGTACTTTGCTGCAGTAACACCTCACCTTTGCATGACTGAGCACTCAGTTGCCCACTGATTTTTGCTCAACTACAGAAACTCATGGCAAGTCTCAGACTTGCAGCAAGATCTGGAGGTGGGCTAGTCAGGCGTCATGCTGAAAACTTTAAAGATGCTGTGCTTCCTCTGTAGCCTTCAGGGTCAAAAATACTGCAAAGACGCATGTATTTCTGTACACCTCCCATGAGGTATAAAAAATGCTTCAGTGAAATGTCAGCAATTTTATTTCTCCTCAAAACTCATACCTAAAAGTGCCTCCAGATGTACTCAAAAATCTTGGTTTTTTCCTAGGATAACTGAAGGTATTTTCTAGACTTCATAGAAGCAAATTTTCTGTGAGATAAAGCCCAGAGTACTTTCTAGACAGAAGGTCTCTCAGTGGACGAATATAGATGTAGTACTACAGTTCTGAGGAGCGGTAAAGAAGGGATTGCAAGGCAGGAGAGGACACAAGGAGGCAAGCAGCATCTACAACTTACTTCTCCTGGAACTGGAGAAATCCGGGTTTGACCTGAGGCTTGGCGTTCTCCAGGGAAGTCGTTGCCAAGGGTGAAGTTGCCAGGTTAGGCACTGATGCTGGGATCTGAGGCATCTGGGGTATGGTTGAAGCCAGCTGCTTCCAAGCTAGCAGTGTGGGGGCAGAGGGCACAGTAGCTGGACTTGGAGTGGGCACATCGAGGGCAGGAGCACTTGCCATGGTGGCAGAAGTAGCAGACGGTGATGAAGGGGCCAGTGAAGCCTTATTCTCAGTAGTAGTTGAGAAGGGAGACTCAGAGTTACTTTTCACAGTTCCACCCTCAGTTCGGAAGTGAAAACTGCAAAAAGACAAGGTGATTCAGACATAAATTCTTGACCATTGCATATAACTTGATTTCAACATCAACAGGAATGTGGCAGGAGTCTGCAAATAAATGAGCTGAGGTTAAATCCTAAAAGGGGCTCTGCAAACGTTGTGGAAAGATTTGGGGGCCTCCTAGACTGTCTGTGAAGAGAAGGGAGTTCATTAAGAGGCGCGGAAACAGAAAGGTGCAGTAACTAACATGCTAAAATCAGAGAGATGCAAAAATTGCTGCAGTCAGTAAGATCAATATGCCTATGAGGGCAGCTTCCCATCACTGTTGTGAGAAGCCAGTAGTTTGTAGTAGTGAACCACAGGGAACTATCCAACGCCACGTACCAACTGTGCTAACAGATCTTTCTGTCTTAAAATTTGCAACATCTCCTTCCTTTTTAACCCCTTCAGAATCAGTCATGTGGCCGGCTGCTGAAGGCCTTACTCATTCTTTACTTGGGCAAATCTTCCATTGCCTGTAAAAGGAACTTGGCGTGGTTTTGAACTGCAGATTATGCTCGGTAGAAATCTGCAACAGGGAAAATTTCCAATACCCTACCCTTCCTTTGCTAGTCCCCTCACTGTAACAGTGGGAGCATATCTTAAATTCATTCTTCACCCAAGAGTCATCTAGAGTTCTGAGCATGCTGCATAGCCTCTGTAATACCAGCCATATTATCTACCCTACAGTTCTGGCTACCAAACTCTGGGCTGTCTGCTACTTTCCAAAATGATGTGAAATGACAAAGGGTTTACAATATAGAACATGGCAAGGTGAGAAGGAGGTTGCTGTTGGGCTGCACAGTTTGACTGCTTCATTTCAAGATCCTTATCCACATGATGTGAAACTCTTAAACAAAACCATATAAACTAAGGGCTAGGGAAAACTTGTTAAAAGAGATTTGTCATGACAAGACAAAGAACAATAAAATGCTTTCTACGCTGCAGTGATGGGGAGCTGTCTAATACACAAAAAGTCTGTATCCTGTGACAATGGTTGGGTTTACAGGATCCTCTCCCTCCCACGTTTTCTTATTTCTTTGCATGGTGTATTTGTGCGCTGTGAGAAATACGGGTCTCCCTGAACACACTGTCTGTCAAGGAGGCTATGGAAAAACACAAATGTCCAATTCTCAGCCTTGCCAACGCTGTGAGAGAACCTCTTTTTCACAAGTTGAGCACATTTATTGTGAAACAAAATTAAAGAGGACAGTGTTCTGCAGAAATTTTAGCTGAGCACATTTACACAGGAAGCATGTGGATGCCCAAATTGCTGCCCTCAGGACTGCCCACATTCCTGCTCTTGAACAGAGTTACTCAGTAAGGTCTCTCTCGTCCTGCAGTGTGCATGTTGTAGAGTTTTCTCAAGGTTTCCCAAGACTCGCGCTCTCCTACTTACTTGGCATGCTTGATGGCTCCATCCAGGGTGCTGAAGAGGGCACCGCATTCCTCCACGACACAATGGAAATGCACCTTATGGAGAAAGTCGCACTGTGCATCGCAGAAATCCTTGGTACCAAACCTGGCCAAAGCAGACAAGCAGGCATCTTATGGAAGGCCCCAGAAGAGAAGCGGTGTTGGAACAGACATATTTTCCTTGTTTTTCAACTCTACTACCATTCTGTTTTCTAACGTCACTGTCCCTGCTGCACAAACAGCATTGCTGGCATTGTTGCTTGATTATTGCTTGTTATATAGATGTGAACATGCAGAACAAGAACCTAATTTCTCTCCAATTGAACTTGACCGAGAAACTCCCATTCACTTTTAGTGGGAGCAAAATACAGAACTACTCTGAAACAAAAGATGAAAATCATTAGTGTTCTTGAGTGCCTATGTACAAAAGCCTAGGCTCTGAGGAACGATCAAAGGTTAGTAAATTAAGGGAAATCCAGACCAAGAGGACACTGCTGAAACATTACAGGTCATTTTTTTTTCCTGTTTCAATCCACTGGGAGTAGCAAAAGGGAAGAAACAACAGTGGTTCAACGGAACCTAGATCCAGAATCCACCCGCCCCCCACCTTCAAACAACAGGGTATCACATACATGGGAGAGACGAAGTGTCGCCTATATAGCAATTACAGCCTAGTATGCATAAATACTGAAAAGCACAGTCCCTGAAGTACAGAAGAAACAATGCTGCAATGCAAAAACCAGAGCAAAAGCCATCATCTAAGATATGCCTTTTGTCATCTCGGGGGAAACGGTCAAGAGGGCAAAAACAAGTAAGCAGGGTTTCACTGCTCATCCACTGCTGAGATTCTCCAGACTTAGTAACAGTAGCACAAATACATGTGATTTCAGGAAACTCCAGAATCATAGGGAATCGAGAAATCAAGTAAAAAACACTGGCAGGAAGGTTTTGAAACTTGACAGGGGAATCTTGCATAATTAAGATACAACAAACTACAATTGCTCTGATGAGCAGGAAAGCAAGAAACAAACAGCAGCCTGTGTGGTCCCAGGAGGGACCAGGTAAAGGGTAAAGAAAAAAAACGTACTGGAAAAGGAAGGTCAGTGGATATAGAATACATGCAGTCAGTTAAGGCTTGCAGGGAGAAGATGAAGGAAAGTAAAGGTGTGGTAAGAGAGAAGAAACCAGGTTACTGCAAGCTAAAGGGGTTGTTTTACCAGGGACGAGAGGTATTGTACTTAGAAAGAAGGTCCAATAAAAAAGGAAGGTGATGAGTCAAAAACGGCTGCCTTATAAAATTTGCTTTGCATAGGGAAACTAAAGACAAAACAGACAATTAGGGATAAAATGAAGACCTTCTAGAAGACCAGATAAAGGGACTGGTTGGAAAATATAAATATGCACAAATCAGCCAGTCTGGATGATGTATGTCCTGAAGTGCAATAGAAATTAACTCACAAACTGATTGCATTACTATTTGCTACTTTTTAAGCCATAGAGAAGATGGAGGTAGTAGGAAATTGGCAAAAAAATAAAAAAATTTAAAAATCTAGGTACTGATTCTTTCAGGGAGCAAAAAGACAAGTGATCTTTGGCAGTTATCATACCTCTAGTCTTAACTTCTCCTTCCAGTAAAGTAATGGAACAAATATTAAGAGGGAGGAGAAAATCATTAAACATCTAGAGGATAAAGGAACCATGAGCAATAAACAGCATCAGGATTATAAAGAATAAATCTTGCCAGACAAATTTAATTGCTTTTTTTGATAGAATTACAAAATTAGTGGATGAAGGGATGCAATATATTTGGATTTTAGTAAAGCATTTTGATACAGTCTCGCATATGCTTAGAATTAATTCAAATTGGCCTGGATGTGAATGCTACCTCATGGATTGAAAACTGGCTGAAGGACCGTAAACAAAGGCTAATGACAAACAGCAACATATTGAGCTGGGAGGAGGTATCTTGTGAACACTGCAAGGATGACTTTGGTTAGGTCTGAGCTTATTTAACATCTTGATTAGTAATCTAGGAGAAAGAGTAAACAGCGTGTTAATGAAATTCACAGAAGCTACTAAACTGGGAGGAGTTGGCAACACCAGTGCAAGAGGAGAAAAATAACACAGAGAGGCCTTGCAAGACAAGGGAGAAGGTTCAGAATACAAGAGTCACATTTGGAAACACACAGCTAATACATCTGGGGGTGGGGGGTGTATTTTTATACATAGGGGACTCATGAAAGCAGCATTAAAAGCAATCCTGTGTAACAGTGAATGGTAAACATGACACATATACATTCTGCAGTACAGATGCAAAGAAGGTAGCATAATTGTGAGCTGCATATATGGAGGCAGGAAGCTTGTTACATCTGGTGTGGTGCTACAGGAATGGCAGCCCAATTCTGCACCCGTGCAGGGAACGGCAAGAACGACAACAGCAACAACACGATCAGCAGGCTGAAGGGACTAATTCACAAAGTCAGATTAAAGGAAGTAAATAAGCTTGGTTAAATGGTATGCTAAAAGTCTGTGACTATCTGAAGGGGGTGGACTCCAATTGCGGAGAGGAATTATCTGCTGTGGTTCAAGGGGATAGGGGATATAACCAGGAGAACTGCAACAAAATTACAAAAAGGGAAATTCGGGCAGCCTACCATGAAAAAAACAGTGACAGTGAAACATATTAGGTGGTAGAATACTGCTGCCAGAGACAAGAAAATAGCCACGCTGCTTGGCATAATTAAAACTAGGCTGGACAAAATGCAAATGGACTGCAGGGAAGGATCTCACACTGGCCAGGGGCAGATGGACTAAAAGACTTTCTAGTCTTCTCCATTGAAGTCTGTGATTTACAAAGTGTCCACAGGCATTTGTAGGCAACTATCTGTGTCAGAGCACAAACCCGTATGTGTCTGCCTGGGTGTATCTGTGTACGCTCAAAGCATGTGTCTGTCTGGGCATGTATGTGCATGTATCTGTGCGTGGGTGAGTTTTGTATCTGTTCCATTTTCCTTTCAAGCCTCCTTGTCTACAACAAAAACAGCAGAAACTATCCCAGTTCCCATACCCCTTATACTCCTTCTTATTTTCTTTCAGTGGCCTACTCCTATGATCAGAAGAAATGCCACAGCGAGCATTTTAAGGCTTCTGTGACCTGTGCGTAATAACTAAACATGGTCCAACAGAAGTTCAGTGCTAAGAGCAAGCTGCAGTGGGTCCCCTGGACTTGCAGACTTGGAGATATAAAGAGGAGCCTAAGATGAAGTCTAGGCTAACAGTACTATGTGAAGATCTGTGCTCGTAGTCAGCTCTCAAGATCCCTTTGCAAAATAATTCTATGTGGACAGGTATTTCTTATAGGACATTAACACCTACTGCAGCCAGCCAGGACTGAGGACTAACTGCACTCCAGAAGGTGATCAGCATACCACAGAAGTAGGCCTTTAAATTCAAGAGAACTCTGCATTCAAGTGTGCACTAATCAGCCAGACACTTTGCAAAGGAAATAATTTTCCCTTTCTTCTATCCCCAGTTCCGTGCTCTCCTTACCGATGCAGGTACATCTTCCACGGCTCAGAGAGCTTCTCCTGGACAAGTGCTTTCACTGCCTTGCCCAAGTACTGTGTTGGCTCTCCAGCCCCAGCCTGGTTGCCATCTCCTTCTGTCTTAATGTTCAGCAGGTTGCCAAGGCTGGCACTGGTCTTTGACATCTGGAACAAGAACATAGACACTGCATCAAGCCCAGCACACAGCAGCGGACACTGCCAGTCTGGATACCCTCAGGACTGCCCACGGAAAGCTATGTCTTTGAAGATTAAGAGAGAAGACAAGAAGTCTGCACAGGCTGCCTAAACTGCATCAGCAAAACTTAGTAACACCTCACTCTTCTGCATCCTCCACCCAACTACCACAAAGTACTCGGGTGCCCACGTAATATTCATGGCTCTTGTGTAAAGTAATGAAGCATCATGTCTGTTTTATACATGGGGTAACTGAGGTGAAGAAAGACATACCTTGAGTATGGAAAAGGTGTGCAGGCTTAAACATTCATAACCCCATAGCTCCTACAATATGTCGGTCTCTTAGTACAGAGCTAGTGATAGAACTGGTAAGCTCTAGTTTATTTAGAATCATCTTATCCCAGCCACAAGGACGTCTCCTTCTTTAAAGTGATCAGGTATGTTTGGGGGTGGGAGGGGGGAAATCTTATTCAACTGGGGAAAAATTCTGGCTCCACTTCAGTTCCTGGAAAATTCTTACTAACTTCAATAAAGAAATTATATCACTTTCTGTGCTAAATGGACATACCCTCCACAAAGCAGGACTTCGACTCACAATTTGCTTTGTGTGAAAGGCTTCAGATAGATTCTACACAGAGAAGGTTTAGAGGTCCAGGCGTATGATGTGCAGGACAGAAAAAAGAAGTTACTCAAGAGTGCTTAGAGAGAAAATTTTCTTTCAGAATAAACGCGCAATTTCCCAGACCCTTTCTTGCTTTTTTGTGCTCTCAGTTACCTCCAGTAACAACAGTGAAATTCACAGCATGAATAAAATGCAGGATTGGGCCCAATACTTGCATTATAAACTCCACCCACTTAAGGATCTTGAAGCCCTTTATAAATATCAGTTAATTAAGCCTGACAGCCCCCCTAAATAAACTGCAATACGCTACAGGAACCCTGGCTATATGAGGCTCTCTTAATGCCCCCTGAAGGTAAAGCCCCTGCTGCTATGTGGAGACTGCAGCTCTTTATGGCTGGAGTCAGAAATCCAGGTTGCCTTTTTCCATTGGTGTTTGTTGGGCATTCAATTTCTGTAAAGGGTTCTTTTTCCTAGACAAATAATGAAGGATTCCTCCACGAACAGAAGCTGTGCAGCAAGAGGAAGAAGCAAGCATGATGTGTTCCTGAGCACACTGAGCTTGATTCTGCAATCCTTAGTCTTGGAATAGGCTCCTTCAAATCAGTGAGCTCTATTCTTTGCTGGCTTATGTCATCAGTTAATCTCATTCCTTCTTTAAAAAAGGAACAAACCTGAAGAACTTGTATTTTGTACCTGTGCTACACTTATTTTGCACAACATAAAGAATCTTATGCAGGGCTGCACACAAACAAATGTTTATTTCTAAGCATATGCTTAAATCTCATATTCTCCTGGAGATTTTCAAGTGAAGTATCTATTGAAACAGAATTTCCCCAAGCTGGGGCCTTCAGAATGACTCAGGACCCCAGACAGCAGACTCACGAAATAGATTTACTCACTAGAGAAAGAGCTGCTATTTGGAATCACTAAAGGGACAATACGCAGGAATGAATAAGAAATTAAGTTTAAAAGGGAATACAAAAAACCCAGTGTAACAGAGAACCAATGGAGGAGAAAAGTGGCATAAGGATAAACACAGAAATTAAACAACACACAGAAAAAAGAGGGATGAAATAAGAGAGAAAGATTACTAGGCAAAGTCACTTTGCCCTCTCTTGAGGGTTATATGGCCTTGATGCATGTAACGCCCAGAGCCAAGGGGATGGCAATAGTTATGCCTGTAAAACCTATCACACAGTAGAATATTAAAGCATGGCTCAAAGGCTGCCCTGATCTCTACTGCAGTTGTATACAACAGCAAAATTAATCTTGGTACAGTAGAATTTATCATGTGAAAGGGAAATATATATTTGAGATAATGTATCATTTAAGGAAAAAGTAAGGAAAAAGAAACCGTGCATTATCTAAAATAAATATAGAACATGGTAAAGGCGGCTCTGTTGGACACCATTACTCACACCAGAAAGACAGAAATTGATGATTTTGGCTCAAAACTTCTAATTTTTTTCTTCTCTTTCCACAAAAACCAATGATTCTCCTCCCCCTCCCCCAATGAAAAAAAATGTTTTTGAGTAAATAAAAAAAATGAGTAACTGTAAAAAGAGAGTGCGAGAGAAGTTGCCAGGTTCTAGAAATAAAAAGGGGGGGGGATATCTTTCGGAGCCCTCCTCTGTCTAGAAAGGATTAAAAAAAAAAAAAAAAGGTGTCAGAGGCTGCAATATATTTCTTCAGCCAGTTCATTAAATTAATTCGTAAGCAGTGGCTCTGAAATTATACCCGATGAAAAATGGTCTCAAAATTTAAATGGTACAAACTCATCTTATTAGAGGCAAAACATTAAAAAACAAACGCATCTCTTCCCCCCCTCCCCGCCATCGCAGCTTTAATTTCTCTTGGTGGGGGGAATGAAAGGCGTTTGATGGATGGCTCTTACCTTATTCATAAGCGAGGATAAAAGAGATGAATTTGCCGAGACTGTGTGGCCATTTGATTCATTACTGGAACACACAAACCAACAGGGTTTAGTTAAGATGTGCACAGGGACTGTGAGCACTGAGATTAATTCTTCTCCCTTCAAGCTGCCTCACTCCTCACCTGCTACGTCCGGAGGAAGAGAATGATGCCCACCCTCCCTTGCGCAGGCCAAACTCTTTTACTTGTGATAGCCAAGATGGAGAGAAAGAGGGTCCCAAGTTTGCAGAAATTAGTTCTTTCAGCTATTAAACAGTCCAGACCTCTTCCTCCAGTGTCCACACCACCACTTTTTTATTAGCTGACTCACAACCCACCCCATGTTTTACTCCTTCATCCCATTAGAACTTTCAAAAATATGCCACAAAACCAGGGGGGATGCTGACGGAAGACTCATACTGCCAGGGACACAGGCCCCCTCGGCAGCGGAGGAGAAGGCAAGGCAGCAATCCTCATGGCCACAGCTAAGCATGCTGAAAGGCAACCTTAGTATTTCACATGCACCACTAATAGTGCTAGTTGACTACAAGTGCTGAGGTCCCAAATTGAGTCTTGTTTAAGTAGCGTATGGAAAGGAATGTATACAAAGGTCAAAGTGGAGCAGGCTCACTTATCCCCAGTATCAGTTCCTTGGCAGTTTTTCCATACAGGACAATCCCCAAACACTCCTATTCTCAGTAGAGATGCTGGACAAGTGGGACACGCGCTTTGAGATAGGTGCATTGACATCTGCGCAAGTGCAAAGATTCATCACCATAACTATAGATTAGCACGTGCCAGACCCAGACCAGAGTTAGCCTGACACCCAATTGTTTTGTGTGTCCAGTTTCTCTGGAAGGTGCCTCTCTCAGACCTGATTCAATGCCCTATTACATCAGTGCTAACGCTCCTGCTAAAAGTGTGCTGAAGTGTGGCATTGGAGCAGCCTTCCATCAGCTCTTGATGACAACAGCAGGAATATCTAAGTGAAAGAAGGAGCTTTGGCAGTGGTTCATTTTTCAGAGGGGAGCACAAGAGGTGGGACTTTGACTTTGACTTTGACTCTTGTCAAAGAGTCAGTAGGTGCTTGTGAGCCCAAAAAAACGTCTGGAGAACATAGACTTGAGGGGGAGTAGAGAGAGCCTCCCTGCCTCCAATTTGGGGGCGTCCAACTCAGCCACTGTGGAATTGCCTTTCGTCAACATGTTGTGTCCTCTCATATTACAGGTACGGAAACTTCTCAGAGCTTGATGCTGGAAAGAGCTAAGCGTGCCTGCCTGTGCACTTCTCTCACCCATGGTCCTTGACGCTCAGGTCCAAGCTGTGCTCCTGCAAGGAGTCCTGACTGGTGGCAGATGACGATCCCATGGCCTCCACAGGTTCCTGCTTCACCTGAACTGGATTGAACCGTCCGGGAGCTGCTGGTTGTCCATTCCCTGCTTGAGAAAGACACCAAAATTAAATGCAAAAATTAAATGAAAAACGTAGGTCTAAAATGAGGTTACAGTGGCAAATAAGTAAGTTGAATCACTAGCACCAGTGCATAAATGGAAAAAGCAAAGAAAAAGTGGGGGGGGAGGGAAGTGCTGGGATTGCTGGTCAGCATTTATTGCCAAGCTGACATGATGGGTTCTGACGTCCACTCCAGCGTGGAAATTCTTCAAGTGATAATTATTGCAAAATTATGTCAAAGTTGTCCAGGCTATGGGCCCTTTAAAGGAGAAGGGCGGAAGGAGCGTGGGGGAGACCTGATTCTCTGCACAAACTGTCATAACTAATTTGCGGGGCTGCCTCTTAAGCGTTTATTAAAGACTCTGTTAATGCTGAGGCAATGTGGCAGCTTTCGACTGCTAGTCAAGCCCCCTTTCTCGTCCCCAATCCCAGCGTTGCCGTAGCGACAGCAATGGCCCGCCACTGCGCGTGCCCAGCAGGAGCATCTGCCCTGTCAGGGCTATCGAAGGTGACAGCCAATGGGATTGGTTCAAACTGCGTGACCTCTTGCCACCGCCATCACGTTGTCCCCACAAAAAGGGGGAATTTTTTTTTGGGGGGGAGGTTTTGTGCTGAGCCCATGAAAGAAAAATTCAAATTAAAGAAGAGAAAAAAGAGAAAAGGGGGGAAAACGGGAGAACAAATTAAAGAAAAAAAATTAGGAAGAACAGCAAAGAAAAAAGGAGGGAAAAAAAGTTGCTGACAGGAACATGTCTGCAGAGCTTTTTTCCACAATCCCCAAGTGACTAAAATATTAATTTACCCTCCGGCAGTACAGCTGACGGCGAGCTGCTTCTCAGACAGCAAGTGGCATTTTATTAAAAAATAAAGGAAAATAGTTCCCTCAATGACCTTTCTCTGCTTTAGGAAACAATTTTTCAAATAATAATTTTAAAAGTATGTGAAAGTTCCCCTCCCTCTTTAATCAGATCATTTCATCCTACTCCCTCGTTTGCTCTTGGGTAGAAGGGTACATCAGCAGCACTCACATACCCATGGGCCAGCAGCCTGCTCCGGCCTTTCCACACCCCGGGGAAGGAGGCTGTGGGGCAGCCCAATGCCACAGGGTGCTACCAGGCAGCGCCTCCCCTCCACGACCCCACGCTGCCCACCAAGAGCTGACAGTATTCAGCAGGAGATTTGTGGAGGTACCCTGTGCTCTTAAGGGAGCCCCACATCCCTGCTGGCAGGGCTGGGCACAGGCAACTACCTGCCCCAGGTCTAGGTGGCAGCAGGAAGAGCTCTGGGCTGCCCCAGAGGACTTCTCGTTCCCGTCTTTCACCCCTCTCATGGTGCCACTGCCCCTTGCAGCTCAGGGAGCTGCAGGGACAGAGAAGCACAGCTTACAAGAACTGAACAGGAGAAAGGTCCAGTTTGTGGACTGTACCAACACTACCTGCAAACCCACAGCTGGGACAACAGAGCTGGAGCACAGAACCAACCCCCCAGATCAGAAAAACAATTGGCAATGAACTACAGATCAACACCACTAGGCCCAGCCAAAACTCGATACAGTCTGCAGAAGAGGGCTTAGGCTGCTCTATGGCCTGCAAGTATTGGCCAAGCTTTTTCTTCATTTCCATTTTTAATACAGTGCCCCTCTCTTTTCAGCCTACAGCAAACTAGGTAATATACATGGCACCACTCTTCCTTCAGATCTGGCAAGAGCCTACTCCATTTGTGGGCAAAGCTGCGTTTCCTGCCTCTCTTCTGGCCATGTGGGTATAGCCAGGCTCCACAGGAAACCATGCCAAGACTGCCCTCTTCAAGGGTTAACTGGACATGACCAAATTTATTCTCCCATTTATGTTCCTTTACTACCTCCTCCCCACTTCCAGTCCCATGGATGACTGGGTGGCTTCTCATTCACTCCTCCCCAAGTCATCACGCAGTGCTCTTCCTCCCACCACTAGCACAACTGATGAGGGTAACTCACCTGCTTCAAGTGCCACAGAGGGCTTGAGTGCAGCTGCTGCCAGCCTGGCCATCATAGGAGAGATTAATCCCTTGCTAGCAGAGATCCTTTCCATTATAGATGCCGCTGGAGCTGGAGAAGAAGTAGCCGCTGGCTCACCAGATCCTGAAATGGCCTGGGATGAGGAATCCGTAGGAGCAGATGATGTTGGATTGGTGCCAGAAGAACCAGCAGTCATCAGATTAGCTGAGCTGGCAGGAAGTGGTGTAGAGACCCGACTGGGGATGATGGGGAAGAAGGATCCAGCTGTTCCAGGAAGTGCTGAGTTGGAGAGTGCCAGGGCCAAGGGTATATTGCTGGGAAGAGCCTGGGAGAGCAGGCCAGAGATCTTGGTGGCTGGTGTCATGCTGTTGGCAGACTTGCTGGCCTGTGAGGAAGCAAGCTCAGCAGCAGAGGAGGGTGCAGCTGGGACTATGAGAGAAACGGAAGACTGTTGACTGGTGGGGGAGGCACTCAGGCTGGAGTTCTTCGAGCTCATGGCGGAGAAGTCAATAAGGTCATCATTACTGGACTCCTCTTGCTCATTATCCTTGGAACCCAGGAGAGAGGCAGGCAGGCCCAGCACTCCTGAGCTCCGGATGTGCCGGCGCTCATGTTTGCGTTTATGGGAGGTCATCTGGCTGGTGGAGGTGAAGGTGAAGCCACAGCCTGCCCTTATGCAGTGGAAGTGGTTGGTGGCCTTGCTGTAGACACAGCCCTCATACTTGCATTCCTCATACTTGTAGAACTTCTTGAAGCCGTCCTTGGCATAGGCATCATCTTTGATGTGGTAGCTCTTGTGCTTCTCAATGTCACACTTGTTCTTGAAGGTGAATGTACACCCAGGTCGCCTGCAAGGGCATCGAGGAGGAGAGGGTGGTTGGCTGTGTGGGCTAGGAGCACAACGCAACTGCTGTCACCTACCTCCCTCTGGGATAAGGACTGGGGCCAGTATGAGACAATGGCCCTGGCTGCAAAGGGGTTAAGGAGCTTTATGCGGATTAATCCGTGACACCAAGGCAAGCAAAAATGCTGCCATGTGAGAGAGCTGGGAAGCTCACTCCACTCTGAGGAACAGCCACAATAACATGGGGATGCAGGCACCCACCACTAAAAGTTCCAACAGAAACAGCAGCTAAAGGGGACTAAGGTACAAACTGTGCTTTCCTACTCTTCCTGAGAACATGAGAAATCAATTGAAGAGCATTTGTGTAACAAGGCAGAGTCTGGCCCTGAAAGGGCTGAGCTGGCTGACTGTTGGCTGGAGAGAGCTCTAGCATGGAAGTGCCATTAGCAGTATATTAATGGCCTACTTCAGTCGAACTCCGAAGAGCCCTGTGATCTCTTTCCCAAATGATTCTAGGATGTATTTTCTAGTGGGTACACTTCCCTCGGATCACCTCACTTCAGATCACACTCCTGCCTTCAGAGTGGTCTTTGGCAAGATCCTGGAAATCACATCTACCCTGGAGCATCGAGTTCTCTCAAGAGCAGTACCGAGAAGGTCACAGCAGGGAAAATCAAGTCCCTGTGTATAGTCCTCCTTTTATGACTTGGCAGAAGGAGGCAAACAGATCACACAACTCTGAGGCAGGATTCCTCCCCTTCCCTGCTGTCTCACCTGCAGTGAAAGTGAGTGGTTTTCTGCCCGTAGAACTGGCATTCCACAGTGCCGCAGTCCTCCGTGGCACGGAACCGCTGAAATCCATCGTTGATGAGCTGCGTGTTCTTCTTGTGAAAGTTCTCATGGGTCATCACATCAGAGGTGCTTGTATAGACCTTGTTACAACCCACCTACCCCAGGCCAAAACAGGGAGTCATCAGCACAGCGTTTTAACAGCCTACCATTATTACCAACAATAATAAACATATGAGCACCCACACACATTTAATAGTTCCATTTGTGCACTTCTCCTAGGAGTATTAAGTCATCACTTTAATTCCCAATCTAAAGACTGATAGAGCAGTTGTGGAAAAAAACCCAACTCTCTGGGCATGAAACAGTAAGAAAAAAAGGGGAGGATGCAAAGGGATAAAAGACCAGCTACAGATAATCATGCCTGCTTAGGGAGGCAGTAAGCAGGGCTCCTGCTCTTAAGGAGAAAAGAACACTGACAGATGCCATTACTTTTTGTTATCTTGGAGCGACATGGAACGAAGTAGGAGTTTCATCTATTTGGGGAATACAAAATTGAGTGGGAATGAGTTATTTACCTCTTTAGTGCTTCTGGGAGGTAAGGCAGGGTGGTGCAACATGAGGCCAATCTTTTGAGCTTGTAATATACGGGTTTCATTCTAGCAAAGCATAAACCTTATGTTCAGCTGATCTTAGCAAACTGGTGACTTTTTTTCCCCCGTCACTGTTCAAGACTACCACTTCAATAATTTTAAACTCGTGCAGCAAATGGGAATGTTGTGACAAGGACGGAATGCTGAAAACCTGCCTTCCTCTGGGTAAAGCGGGCAACTTTGCCATATTGAGTAAAAAAACACTGGAATCTGAAAATGTCCTCAGCCCTGCTGAGGGAGGATTTTTTTTTTTCTTCTCTAGCACAACATGTGCCAATGCCTGCACCATCTCAGAAGTGAAGAGAACGAAAACACCACCTCTTAGTTCAGCCCAGGTTGATTCAAACAGGCAGTAACAAAACCCATGACAAATACCCACAAAAAAAAAAAAAAAAAAGGATCTCCAGCTATTTCCAATATAAAAGAGCCTCTCTCTCTCTGCACTGACACCTTGAAAAAAGACAGACCCTGCACGGCATTAAAAAAAAGAATTAAACAAAAACCTCCTTAGGAATAATTTGCAATGCAGCTCTTGGTGCTAAAGCCTAAAAAAATGTCAGTTTATATAAACAATTAACTGAATTTTATCCACACCAATTATGGACATAAAGAAAAAAAACCCCATGAGATGGATGGCACAAATTCTGCCATTTAAGCAGTATTTTCTTTAATTGGGAGTTTATATTCAGACACCTTTCCTGTAAGACACTGCTTACATGGGCATTATTTTACTGGAAGACAGTGGGCACAGGATAGAATTACCCATATATAGTTGTGTAAACGAGGGTCTCTATTCTAACTCGGAGTGATTTAGAGCTGTGAAACACTCCTCACACTCTAAAAAAAAATTAAACAAATCCCATCCTGGTCAATTGAAGAAACTAAACAATCAATATTATGGAAGCATAACAGAAAATGTCCTCAAGAGAAAGTCACATGAAGTTCCCAATTTATCAAATGTTGTAAGCACATGCTTAAACCAACCCCTATTCAGGGCAGTACTTGAGTGCATGCCTAACATTTAAGTATGTACCTAAGCCCCATTGACTTCAGAAAGCTTACCTGACTTCAAGTTAAACATATGCTGAAGTCTATCCCAGCAACGCATTTAAGCATGTGATTAAGGCCTTGTGACTTTAACTGGGGTCTTAAAACTGTTGAGATAGGGCAGGAAGCGAGACCTGAGTTTTCAGAACAGAAAAGCTTTCACCAAGGGTTACCTGACTACTCTGTAACTAGCACATTCTCATGGCAATGGTTTAGGCCACAATTCTAATGAAACAAGTACATATCAAACCCTCAAATCTGAAGAATGATCAGGGTAAGACCCAAACAATCTGGTGTGTCCATGTCTAAAAACAGTAAAGGCATCACAGTTACATCTATGCAGCAACTCCAACTCTGGTTATGCTGCTGTTGAAGCCTGGCTGGCTCTTGAAACAAAGCTCCCAGCCTACACCACAGACAAGTAAACTCCAGTACCACTGGTGAAGGAGATGGAGAACCAGGGGTGTTAAGTCTAGATATGTGACATTAAAGTTTAATTACTTTAGAAACTGATTATGGAGGAAATTAACCCAGTGTTAAAGGGCAGATGTGTCACAGAAAAGTCTGATTTCAAGGGAGTGACAGATCAGATTTGGGTAGAGGCAGTGCAGTGGCATTGCAGAGAGGTCCCTGAATCTCAGAGAATGGGGCTTGTTTGAACAAGTGAAGTCCAAGACTGTGAGAAAACCTTGAGAGCTGCTTTGCCTCACTGCATGCACAAGGCTTCTAAAAACAGAGAATGGTGCTTCCCTTCGCCCTTCCCAACACTTGGCAGGGCACGTACTGTAAGGACAGGGCACAGACTCTTCAAAGAGATGCCTGAATCAGAAGTGAGCAAGGGAGGCTACGAATGTCACCCCTTTGCCTCAGGGCAGCCCCTTGCTCTCTAACAAGGAAGTGTTGGGCTGCCTGAACTCAAGAATCCTTTCAGTCCACCCCAAAAAGGACACAGCTCAAACAATGGCTCTTCATTTGCCTCGTGTGCTACCACCTATTCCCCAGTCCAGCTGTTACCTGCATGCAGTGGTAGTGTGTGCTTTTCCCATTCAGGTGGCAGCCATGATAGTACACGCTACAGTCATCCAAGGGGCTGAAGCGCATGAAGCCGTGCTGGAGGGAATTATCACGTTTCTTGTGCATGTTGTAATGCCGAATCACATCCTGTTTACTAGTGAATCTCTGGAGAGATACAGAGACAGACAGTGAGACACACGTGATGGGAGTGGGTGAGTAATCCTGGGGGCAGGGTATTTTTGTTGTTGTTGTTAATAAATTTATGGTACCAGGAGTTTAAATCTCAGCAGTAATCACCCCAAGAGAGTCAGATTAAAGAGGAATTGCGCGCATGTATCTTCTTGGTAAAGGGAAAGTATCTACACATGAAAAGTTGTAGAGTAAACATGACCCTGGGGTGATGTGCAGAATATGCTCCCTGCAGCTTTAAGACTGCAACTCTTCTAACATAATTTTAGCTGCTACTATCTCAAGAACTGCTATAGTTAGAAAGCAAACCAGTGAACTAAACAGAGAGTAATCCAAGCTTCCAAATCACTCACTGTAGTGGTTAGCAAGACACCGGCTACCACATTCATGTCAGACTAGAAACTGGAAAAAACACACTGCTCTTTTATAGTATCTTCCCATTGTAAGTCTTCTGCCTCCCCTACAAGGTAGGATGGCTTTATTAGGAAAACAGGGACACAGAACTTTCTTCCAATCACAGAAAAAAATGGCAGTAGAGCTTAGAGCTAAATCTGTATGACCAGAATATCCTTTTCATCGTCTACCTGCTTGAAGTTATGAAGGGGTACCCCACTGTCAGAACAGGCTAAGTGCCTTTAAAATGAAGCTTTTCATTTCTATTTCCCACAGACATCAATATTTAACAGCGAAGGTGGGAAAGTAAATCTGATTTTTTTTAAAAAGAAATCAATATCCATTTATTTTGAGGAGTAATTGAAAAGGCCTGTATTCTAATGTTTAACAACTTTTCTAGTCTCCCTCATAGGAAACAAATGATTATTGCTTCTACTCTTTCCTCCTATAATATCAATCCTGATCAATCTCGTTGGTATTGGCACAGGAATATATGGATATAGATTTCAACAGGAATCCCTTGGAGGCTGGAGGTATGATTTCCCAGGGCGTATATACAGGATTGCTATTGCCAATCATTGTTAATTTGTGCCCACTTATTACAGAGCGTTACTTATTCTAAAATATATCTCAGCCATAAAATAATTTGCATTTTAAAAAGCAGCCTAAATCCTTATTCCCTGGGAGACCAGACAGCTCCTTTGCAAGCAGCTTCTAGACTCCTTAGGAAATAATCATGAGGCCAATCATAACAATAGTTTTTTCTGTCTTCCCATCCTTTGTGTTTCTCTCTTTCTGGTGCAGAGATATCCGTGTCACAGTTGGGACAGACTCATCTCGATTACCAAATGCTGGGCTAGGAGGACCACTACATGCATCCCAGAGACAAACTCTCTTTTGATCAATAGAAACCCACAGTCAAGCTCAGCAGATCAACTTCCTATGCTGTGGTCAGACTCATTCCTTTGAGACCCAAAGGTCTCCTGGGGTAGAGCTGAAGCTGTGTCTCGTGCACAGTAGAGGCAAACTCTGGGATTCCCACTTACACACATGCAGCCTGACCACAGAAATGGCAGTGTCAAACTCACAGACCTGGGAAGAGGGTAAACAAACACAGCACGTGACTCGGCTGGCGTGACGTCGCTACCCTGGCAATTCTCCCAGTAATTACAGCATCGCACATGCTCCTGCCCCCACGCTTTCCCCACGAATACCGGACTGCTGCTGGTCTTATTGGGTGTTTTGTTGCAGATACTGCTTGCTACAATGTCACTCGGGCAGCAGGAGGGAAAGAGACAGACTAACAGATCAGCATTCCCTGGTTTCAGGCACAATTTGTAACACAGCAGAATTTCTTCTCTTGGTTTCACTGATGTAAATCTGGAGTAGCTCCCACTGACTTGAGCTGATCTATATTCTGCTCTTTGTTATAGTGGTCTGGGTTTGGTTAAATGGTGTTAGATTGGGTTAAATGGGAACAAAATAGGATTCCAGTAAGTTCAAAATATATCTTGCCCTCTTCTTTCAGAGTGGAAAAGTGAAGAGGCATGTGCATGCATGGGGGAGGAAAGCACAGGAGGACACACATCTGCCCTAGGTGGTAGCCCTTTACATTCAGGTCGCTGCACTGATAACTTTTTACCATTCTTTTACCTGGTAGTTGCACTCTGGGTCAAGGCAGTGGTAATGTTCTCGATACTGGTATGCACAGTGTATATGTCCACAGTGCTGACTGCCAGAGAACCTGCAAACATGAGGGGGGGACAGAAGAAAGAAAGGGAGAGAGAATGAAATGGTGTCCTGACAGTAGCGCCTATAAGCAAGGTACAAATAAAGTATGTCCCATTCCTGCTTTCATCCCACATGTTTATGGCATTAAACTCCATCTCCTTTATCCCCTCCAAGGATGGTGATCCTCCCACCTTCCTTTTCTTATTTGTCACTATTTAAAGGTGCTTCTTGAGCAGGATCATTCAGGTCTTGTACATCCCTAATCTGTCTGTCTTTCCCTTTGAAATTCATCTCCATTATCTAAGTTGCTTACTTGGGGAAGAGTAAGAAAGGAGGGTTCCTTCAATTAAATATCATACAATTCTAAAATTCTCATGTGTGAGTTTAGATACCACAGCAGTGAGTTTCAGAAATCTCCCATGCCAGAAGACGACAAATAAACATCGGTCAAATATGGATTCTAAATTTTAGGTATACGCCCATCTAGTAGGACCTCAGAAAAGCTCAAGCATTCATTTGTTTGTACGAGTTATGTCTCAAGACTTTTTTTTAATCACAGTATGGTGTCACACTACAGAGAAGATTGCAAACCACTGGACTAGATGGTGAGCCACACAGATAGAAGATGATCATGGCAAGATTATATAGGAACTTTCAATAAGATGGACAGATCAATGGAAAGATAGGTGAGATTGATCAACAAAAACAGAATGAAGCATTACAGGCAGACCATCTCGACCCTGTGTCCACATCTTCTCCCATGCACGACAGCTCTGCTGATCATTATTTTCCATGTGGATACAAGTATTTGCTCACAACAAAAAATAGTGCAGTGCAAAAGAACAGGGTTTTCACCCTGCCTTTGAGTGCAATTAAAAGTAGGACACAAGAAGCAACAGCCAACAACATGCACCTAATCCATTTCTGCAGGCTACCATTGAGCATTCCACACAGCAAATTTGGAAACTCCTGGCACATAGGGTGGAAAAAAAAAACCAGAAAGGCCATATAATATCTACATACGAACAGACAGTACATAGAATGTATTGACAGATAGACACATCAGTAACTGGCAAAAGGGGACGATCCAGTAACGGGCTAACCAGTGCAATGAACTCTCTGATGTATATTCTAGAGGACCCTGGAAGAGCTGAAGGGCTTGAAAGGGAAAAGCAGTGGAGAGAAGGGGACTCAGAGGGGAAACATTCAAAGATAAAGCACCATCTGCTCAAAGGTTCCTCAAAGGTTCCTCACGTCACTTAGTGCTAAACACAGCAGGAGTGCATATGATAAAGGGCATGGGAAAGAAACAAGGAAGGGCAATGGGTAAAAAGGAAAAATGAGAGGAGTGAGGGTGTCCTGGGGCAACCAAGGAATGGGGCAGGAGCAGGGAAGATTATGGATCATCATAAGGTGAGGTAATGCTAAGCTACAGGACAGAAAAAGTCAGGATGAAAAGCAGTACTAAATAAGGCATTTCTGAAGCACAATAAGGAAGAGGAGGTCAACTGTGGAGACAGCAGGGCCTCTAGGAGATGGAAAGGGGACTTAATTGACAGAAAAGATAGACATTGCTAAAAAATTAAATGACTTCTTTGCCTCAGCATTCACAAAGGGAGACAGGGACAGATGCCAGGAGCAGACATGCCTCTCCCTGGGGAAGGAGAAGAAATACTGCAGGAAATCAGGATCACGTCAGAACAAGTGATCGAGAAACTGGAACAAACCTCAGCAGCGGAGAAGAAACAAACCACAAGGCAAACAGCAAGGCTGGCTGCACAAACAAAGGTGTGGAACTGAAAGCAGAGGAAGCGATTCCTGTTCAACACCTGGGCAACTGTAAGGCTAGTACAGGGCATAGGCAGCAGCCTGAGTCACCATGGCATTAACCAGGTACACGCAGCTCGGCAGCAGATCAAACCAACTGGTCCGGCTAGTCCAGGGCTTTATGTCAGCAGCACCACCACCAGCAGCTTTAAAGGAAAGAAACTGCTCTGTGGAAAGCTTCCTCCCTATTCTACTGATTAGATGGGGAAGAGAGAGCAAAGGGCTGTGCAGGGCTGGAGAACTGTGGAGCGCAGGCCAGGCAGAGAGAAGAGGAAGATGAAGACCTTGCTGACAAATATACACCTTTGAAGCAAAGCAGTCCAAAATATTATTGAAAGTGAGGCTGCAAAATGACCAGAGATGCCAACTGCAGTAAAAGAAGGGCCAGACACCGAAGAGATCTGACTGTATGGGATGAGTTACTTGAAGCATCCTAGCAGGCTTAACTCACGGGCTCAGCTTTAAAAGCAACAGCTAAACAAGCACTCCAGCACTTCAAACTCTTACCCTCCCTTCCACGTGCCACAGAAAGGTGTGTGTGTGGTGTCCACAGCGCAGGAAGGGAGAGGCAAGTGTTCTACCAAACCGTGTGCTTGGGGAAGGAGGGAAGCAGCAAACACACCACAAAGGGGAAATTCTGCTCTTTCAGTCTGTAAGGTTAGGCTCCTAAAGGGTTATTATTTATCCTGTGTTTCTTCTGACACTTGAAACAGTTCAAAGCTATTAATTTTTAAAGCACAGCATCTGTTTAGCTTTTTCATAACAGGAAAGCTTACACAGCGCACACTTATACGCATACACACGCGCACATTTACATGCACATACTCTAAGGTACATCAACACCCCTCTTAATTTACATGAACGTACCCACAATTTCCATGCACATGATCAGACACAAACACACACACCTGAAATAAGCAAACTCACAGACCATTTAATCATGCTGATATGCGAATCCAAACTCCTCAATTGTCCATACAGGCACATAGATTCATTTTCACAAGAACAACCCCCTCCCCCTTCCCTTACTTTAATTGGCTCACTTTTTTTTTTTTTTTTTGGCCAGAAAGAACTACTCTTGATCTGGCAAGAGTTAGAAAGAAAAACCAAGATAAATAAATAATAATAAAAATAAGAAATAAAGAAGTCAGCATGCTTAGAGAGTGTTTACAGACTCATTACCCTGTAACGATGATGTGAAAGAAGGAAGAAAAAAAAAAACCCACCCCAATTACAAGGGGGGAGGAAACCCACACAGAAATAAATATTTAAGCAAGTGCTGCCAGAAGCACCATCTGCTGAGGCACTAATAATAATAATAATAATTTTTTCTGTGGTCTTTTTTTTTTATTTTTTAATTATAAATATACGGGGGGGGGGGGGGGGAACAACCCAACCCAAACTAGCTAAGTAAGAGGTTTTGTTTTGTTGTGTGAGAGAATGGATTATCCCTGGGCAGCTTTTGGCAGTGGCTTTGGCAAACTCATTAAGCTAATTATGCAGTACAGACATACAGTGTCTCTCTCCCCCCACCCCTTGATTTTAAGGCTTTAAACTGTTTTTAAAATTGTGTGTAAATTGAAGGGAAGTGGCTGTGCTGCCAACGGGCGGCTTGCAGAGCTTTTTAAGCAGGATGTGGTGTCCCTTAGCTATCTCACAAGCTTCCCTCAGTTACCTACCTGACCCAGGGGAAGGGGCTTGCAGAGCGCTACGAAGCGTGGATGTGGGTGAAGTGTTTATACAGTTCTCTGCTTGAGAGGGGAACTGGGGACAGAAAGGGTGGCATCTCCTCTCTCACTGCAAGCTCTGCAATTCCTGCAATCTCAGCAATAAAAGGGTGCTGCTCCTTCTGCCCCATGCAAAGATGGGCTTAAACCCCTGCTTTCATTCCTATACTCTCCCAGGAGGCAGTGAGTTGCCACGTGCACTAGAGGCACTGCTGCTTGAGGAGCTGCATGTGGTGGTGCAACTGCCCTCTCTTCCCATGTGGTCTTCTGCCCCCTTCTCCTACATCAGGGATTTGGGCAAAAGGGATGGAAGGGAAATCACCTCTTGTTCCGCTCTCCAGCTAGGAAGAGCACTGTTCCCACCCTTTTCCCCTGCTGATGTGCCAAGATCTTCCCTTGCACCTTCCTAGCAGCTGACTGCCTCCCACAGAGAGACTCTCTGTAGACTCTGGCAAGGTGGGAAAGCACAGTACATGTTTCCCTCCCCTCTTGTTAATAAGTGCCCAAGTGCTGGTGGGAACAAACCCTTCAGTTTTCTCTCTGGAGAGAAGTGTTTGCTTGCTTCCCTGACTGGTGTCTTTCTGTATACAAGGGGCTTTCCTAGTGAGCTTCCTCACAGTACAGATGGAGGATTCAACAGGCCAGGGGCAAAGGCTTGGTGATGGACCCTTTAGACCATGAGCTACACCTGTTTTACAGGCAGGTTTTATTCAGTAATCTCCTCTGCCCCTCTGGCTCTCATGGCATTACTCACTCTGTCTCACCACAACAACCTTGGGCTCCCTCTCAGCATTGCTCATTCTTGACCTATGCTTGCCCAGAGCTGTGATAAGGTGCCCTAGTCTGTACCTTATTCAATGAGGGTCTCTTATATAAATGAGCTGCAAAATGTTCTAGGATAAACATCCCACATTGATGCCAAGACCTGCCTAAACTCGAGTCACTTGTGAATTCCTCCAGCCTAGATTCTCAGAGGTGAGACGTTCTCTGCTTGCCTCTGGTAGGCACTGGACATGGTAGGGGAAAAAGGCTGGAGACAGCACAGCAATGGACAGAAAGAACGACAGTCAAGAGACAGCGCTCCCATTTAAATCCTGGGCTTGTGCAGTGAAAGATTTTTCCACTATTTGTCACAAAGTCTAACAGCTCTGGGGAGCCGAGTATGCTCTTGGCATGCTTGTACACCTTTCACAGCTACTGCTCTCCCAAGCAGGGGAACAGAGCAAGTACAGATGCCAGAGGGAAATGGAAGTGCCAATGACTGGTTTAAACACTTGATCCAGATGGACAAGACCTCATCTCTCCCACCACCACTCCACCCTCTTACTTCCAGCCCTCTCCCAAAGAAAGTCAAAAGTTCTGCCTACCTGGCAATATACTTCTGGTAAATATTTACGTCTTCGCTGACAGCTGGTTTGTCAGTGGGTAATCCGTTCCTAATGAGAAACACACAGGGCAGAGCTGGTTAGCAGGCAGGAACAGAGGACAGTCTAAGCTCCTTATTTCTCTCACACACCACTGACACATCAGGAGAGGGCCCATGGAAGAGTACCCAGCAAAGACACCTATGGGTGTCTTAACCTCCCTCCCCCTTACCCTTCAAATCCTGTACCTTCTTTTCCTAGGGAACCGTACAGTCTGCCTACCACCCCTCCTGCATATTCCCTCTTTGCAGGGCTCAGTTCAGTTTGTTGGAGACACTGAGAAGACCAACCATGAAAACATATTTTTCAACAGAAAAAACTAAATACCCATATACAAAGAACCGATGGCCACGTGAAAACAAAGACCTCCCTGAAGCACCTTGCAACACTGCCCTTTTGTACACAGAAAGGCCATTGAGATACATCTGCCATAGGCTCACCTGTGGGAAAAGAGTCTCTGTGCTTCACCCAGGCTGTGAGCTACTGCACATTTCCTATGGCCAGCAGGCACAGTGAACTCCTACCCGGTCCGGACAACGTGGCTACAGCCCCCTAGATGGGGCTTTAATTGCCTCTTTTTTCACACAGATACCCCAACTCCAATAGACAGATGGGGCAGCAAAGGTATTTATGTATTTTAATCAATGAGAAGACCAATCCAACTGCCACATAAGCCTGGGTTACTTAATATCATTAGGAAGCAGACAAAAATTACATCCTCAATGAGTTCAGCAAGAGGAGAAAGAGATACAGGGCCAGACTCCAGTCTACCTAAGAGACAGTGGCATACACCAACACAATGCCAGACAGGCTGTACGTGGTCTTCCTTCTCAGTTTTGCCCCCACCCAACCTCCACTCCTACTCATGACTGCTCTGTAGCCTGGTTTAAACAAGGACACTTTCGTACAGAGTTCACTTGAAGTAGGTAGATTAGTTCAGGGCAGGTTAATAGCATTAGATGTTAGAGAGTTTAAACCCATGGCTAGGGTATATGTGCATATGTGTGAGAGTAAGGGGTAATTCCTGCCAGGTTATTTGGTCCAGTGGGGACTGTGAGTGGAAAGCCAGGTCCCAGATACCACAGTTAGCACTTCCTCCACCAGCACAATTAATGGTCTGCTTTCTTTTATCGTGAAAGCCTGTATCTAGTAAGCAGCCTGAAGGAGAAGGGACCAGAGCCCCTTCTGTACTCCAGTGTGTGACCAGGACACTGGGAACTGCCAGGCTGAAGGCCCTGGTCACCTCCATTCCTGTTGCAGCCCCACCATGATGCCCCAGTTGAGGAAGTCCTGTGGTTAGAGGAGGGATCACCATGGTGCTGCAAACCCACACCTGCAAGCAGCAGGAAATGAGCAAGAGAAAGAAATCAAACTGGGATCCCAGTGCAACACCAAAGCAGGTAAGAGCTGCTCACAGCCCCCCAAGCACAGCTCTAGGATAGCCACTGAACTCCAGGCAGCTGAGCATTCTGCAGACTCTTCAGGCACACTGAGTCCCTGGCCAAGTCACCCATCACAACAAGGCACTGTGCCTACAGGAATATTTACACCAAAGTGTTTTTTAGTAATAGGAGTCCCTGCCTGCCATCTGGAGCACATATAGGGTTCATCCTGAGCGGGGGTCAGATGCAAATGTTAATAATCCTCTGCCCTTTCCCCTACACCTTAACCACAGAGCTCCCAAATCTGTCTGCAGGCAGTTGGGAAATGACTGTTTCACATGGAAGACAGGTATCATTAGCTCTGCCTTCCAGGTGGGGAAACATGGAAAGCAGGGGATGCAGACTTGCCTGAGACTGCAAAGAGCATTCGAGTGAGGATTCAGCCCAAGGCCTCCTAGGTCCACATAAAACAGCCTTCCTCCTTACCAGAGGGCAAAGTACTAGGGTGCGTGTGATGGCATTTGCCACGGAAGTGCAGGCTAGAGGTCCTAGACTTACTACAAATGACCCCATGGGATTCACAGCTCACAACAGCCCCAGGTCCACAATGAGAAACAAGTCAATCCAAACCGTGACAAGAAAGCAGAGAAGTCCCTTCCTTCCTCCCTGTTTGCAGCCTCACATACATACGTTAGCTTTTCTACAGCTACCACCTCTGGAAGCCACATTAAAAAGTAATCCAAGGTTTGGCAAGGCCTTCAGATATCTCTATTCAGTCAATGGCATCACTGCAGAGATTGCCAGCAACGTTATGTGTAGGAGGTTATTAGTGGTAATTGGGCTAATGAGTTTGCCCAGTACCTCTATTTGTGTAAGGAACAAGCAAATTGAGAAGACACAGGCCTGGCCCCACAGAAGTATGTATATGCCTAACTCCTATGAAAATTGATGGGAATTAGGCACCAAAATGTCTTCTGAGTTCTGGGACAAACAAAAAGCCCCATCTTGCTAACAGTGAAGTCAGCAGTTTTGCCATTGAGTTAAATGGAAGCAAGAATCAGGTTCTCCTACAGACACAGCTGGATGCCTGGCGAACCGGAAGAAGAAGAAAGTAAAGTAGTTACAACCGTGACCTTAGAGTGCTGACAGCACCATGTTCTTTCATTTTAACATATGAACCCAGGAACTAGTGGGCTCTAGATTCATGGCTGTGACTGCTGATGGCAGGCCACATCCTTAGTGCAAATATAGAGATGTAGGTGCAACAGAGGAGCAGACACTCCAACAGAGAGCAAAAAGAAACATCACACGAACAGTGCAGTATTTATCATCTCACAAACTGGAATTGCCCACTGATCCACACACAGACTTTAGGTATGATCCCCCACTAACACAAAGATAAGAAAAGTGGAAGGACACTTACTTTACTGTAGAGACTGTTCCAGTTGTGATGGAGTCTGTCTTGGAGAAAGTTGATTTCAGGTACTCAGGAGTGTTGAATGGCAATGAGACGGACTGCTCTGGCCCAGCCACAGGAGTGCTGCTGGGGGTACTGGCAAGGGGAGCAGGGGCCAGGCTGGGTGTTGGAGCTTTTACTGGAGTAAGCTTCTGAATGTTCCTCACGTCATACTTGGAAGGCCGGCCTACCTTGCCTGTCTTGAAGGCGATGGCTCCTCCCATATCTGGGCTTCCTTCTCCAGGCTTGAAAAGGTGCAAGTACTTGACGTTTTCTAGGTCATACTTAGAGGCCTTCTTGTAAGTGTTGCCATTTTGTGGCCTAATGCTCTCACCCGTCTTCAGCTTCTGAATGAAGAAGTCATATTTAGAGGCCCGTGACATCAGGCCCTGCATCTGGGAACTGCTGGGAGAGGGCAGCGGCAGGATGGTGGCTTTGGTCTCCGTCAGCATGGAGGCATCTGGACCTGGCACCCGAATGGGCTGTGCCAGCACTGAGGAAGTTTCTTTGCCCAGCTTGGAGCCCAACTCCTCAGATTTGGCCAAGTGCATGGGCCAAGAGAGCTGCTCTCCAGCTTTCAGTTTGCGTATGTACTCCTCATACTTGGAGAAGCGGGCTCGTTTGCTCATGGCGTCCTCGCCAGGGAGAGAGGCAGCAGTCGCAGTGGCCTCTGAGGTAGCAGCATTCAGCTTGTCAAAGCTGATCTTGCGGGCCAGCTCATCCCGCATGTTCTGATCATCATAGCCGAACATGCCCAGGAACTCATTCATGGTGGTGGCGGCATAATCTCGCAGCGATGAAGCTTCCCCTACAGAGAACCAAAGTGAGAGTCATGCAAGGCGCTGATTTTTCTTCTCCTCCCATACCAGCACTAGTAGCAGGGAGGGGGAGTAAGGGGAGAGGGGAACATGATCTACTGACGTTTGGCTCACTTGTTAGGTTTTACGACTCTTAAATTAATTTGTTTTAAAAAAAAAAGTAATTAATACTGGGGTAAAATAAAAAGAGTTCATCAATGCCAGGAAAATCAATTTCCTAAATGTTCTAGCCGATGGCTTTTCAGTACATTAAACAAAGTTTCATAAATGTCTCTGCACTCTTGCCTTGGCCTAATATGAAGAAAAAGTAATTTTACTGGAAGTGAGACCAACGCCAATATGCCAAGGTTTGTACAGTTCTGTCCTTGTGTGTGTTTGTATATGGATAGGATATATATGTGCATAGGATATATGCACAGAGGATAGACGGCAGTGTGTCTGCGTGTGTAAGGGGAAGTAGAAACATGTGAGATATGCCATGTGTGTTGGTGAACAGCAGGGCTGAGAGCAGGCAGGACAGCATGGTGTGAAACGGATAAGGGAAACAGGGCAAGACAATGTATGGGGTGGAGCAGGAGGAGGGCAGAATGGAAAAGTGCAGAGTAGAGAAGGAAAGCAGCAGAGGTGGAGATGAACTAAGGTGGGGGAAGAGCGGCAAAGGCTCTATGCATGAGAAGCTTGGCAGTGAGGAGCGGGGGGGGGGGGAAGGGGAGGCGTGGAGAAGAGAAGGCAAGACAAAGACAGAATAGTTCCCCATAGCTGTTGCAGTCCTTCCCTTCCCTGTCAATTTTGTAGATTTCTTTTCACCCAACTTGCTCCCTTCCTTCTCAATCCCCGTGACTGGAGAGCTACTACTCTCCACGTGGAAAGGGGCCACAGTTCAGCAAAGGCTGTGGAAACCTACAGGCAGCCTCCTGAGCAGCCAGGAACAGCTTTCAGTAAGACCAGGAAAGGGAAAAGTCCATGCAGGTGCAAAATGGGTAAGGAACTGCCTCCTCTCCATCAGGATTTTGACTGAGGACAGAAAGAGCTGTTGTCCTGATGTGGGCTCCAGGGAGGGGGAGAAAGCCTGTTCTCTGGAGCATGGGTTGGGGAAGGCACAGGAAGGGATTAGTCTACCTGAGCGTGATCACAGGGAGGAAGAATGAGCAAAAGCTGTCCTTCCTTGGGTCTCTCCCTCCCTTCCTCCCTCCCCTACTCCCTCAGGCAGTTTCACAGGCCACCAGGCGGGGAAGAACACACATCTGGAGGTCACCCAATATCAGTGTAAAGGAGGAAATAAAAATTGCTCTGACGTGCCAGCTTGGACTCATTTAGGCTTCAGTCTGACACAGCGCTCCTCCTCTCCCTCTTGCTTTCTCCTGCAGAGTAAAGATTTACTGTGTGCAGGAGTCCTTCAAACCTCCCTCGTCATCTTTTCCAATCACTCACTCTAGCTCTCATGAGCAAGCACACTCGTCCACAGGGAGCCAGCACAGGCAGGTACATTGGCAGCAGAATGGAGGTTCTGGGCACTGGGTCCAGCTCAAACCAAATCAACACTGCCTTGAAACATAGTGGAAAAGGAAGGCACCAAGACACAGCCACAGAACAGGTCAACAGATGCAAAGCATGAAAACGGACCCCTAGGATTTGGGGGATCTGACAGCCAATGATGCCATACGCACAGGCATGCACATACATGAGAGCATTTCTGCCCACGCAAGAGCCAGTCAATGAGCAAAGTCGAAGTTCAATAGCCACCGGCTTCCACAAATCAGTTTCCACAGGACTATGCGGAGGAAGAGACTGCCTGCAACGGGCACTAAAACGTGCAAGACCATGAGGGTCATATTCCTGCTTCGATATTGCCCGGTATAGCTGTGTTCATGTAGCTGAAGTGCTGCTGCACTAGTTGCCTGTGTACGTGGTACGTGAGAAAGACAATGCAAAGAACATGCCTGAAGCCTGCAAGCAGAAGGACAAAGACACATCTGCTTAGTGCTGCGATCTGGTTTAGCCCGAAATGACTTTCCAGTTCTGGGCCCAGCATCCTGCATGGGATTTTGGGATGCCTGACTTCAGAATGAACACCCTGTTACTTACAGAATGGGCGGCAATGCCCCTGCAGTGTCTGGCTCAGGTTGTAGCTTTTTGTCCTCGCACAACCTCATGGGTCAGTATTAATCTTAAAGGATGTTAAATGCAGAATCATGCCCCACAGTGTCCAGTAACAAGACTTGTCAGAAGGAAACCACAAGGAAAGGCTGTATTACTCCATCCTCAGACATAGGGTCATTTCATCTGTGCTGCCCCACCGGGCCCTCTCCTGTGGCCCCTCCAACACCCTACCAAAGCCATCAACTTTATCTTTCACACACAGACATTTTAAATAATTTCGTCTTGCTTTAAAGCAGTTCTCCTTTTTACCTCTTTTTCTTTCTTCTCCACGTCCATTTCAGTGTAACCCTATGACCCAACAGAAGTGATTAAACCCATGAAATCCCTACTGGGTCTAACACTTCCCTCTTTCTGTTAAATCTGCTTTTCCTCTCTTTTTGGACCTATAAAACAATCCCCTAGCCTCCTTCACAATGCCCTGACTTCCAAGCACTGCACAGAAAAACTCTAGCCAGCCTGTGCCAAACTGCAATGGGAGAAGAATACCACAGAGAGGATTTGATAGGAAATTAAACTATTAAGTGTGATTTTTACTAGCTTTAACAGCTGTCCTGAAAGCCAGCCAACCCCTTTCCTTCTTTATCCTAACCTGCAGCACACGAAAAGAGGGGAGACCCCCTTTTTCAATCCCACATCTCAAATCAATTTTACAAATCCCAGCTCGGTTCAGGCCCCACAGACATTACAAATCCAGAGAGGAGATTCAAGGAAACCTAGTATTTTCTTTTAACACTGGAGAAAATGGAATATTGTAGGACACCACCTCCTTTTTAAACTTCTCTCATCAGCACACCTGGTCTTGGAAAGCATCTTTGGTACCCCTGTGGCTAGACCTCAATTGGTGCAAACAATTAGATGCAAAACCCAAGACCATAGGAAAGGGGGAGTTTTCAAACCTTTCTTGAGCTTTGCAAAGTCTGAGCTTGAGTTCAGGTTTCACTACACTGGATTTAATCCCCTCATCTCCCAAAACACCTTGCATTCTGCTTTTCCTTTGCTCAAATTTGTTTCCAGGTGATCGCAATACCCTCCCTGACCAACAGCTTTGCCAGCGCTGCTCAGTCTTTCCTCATCCACATTTGAGATGAAACTGGCCAGTTCCCACTACTCACTGCCTAGCAAGCGCTACCTTCACTCATCCCGGCATGAGCCCACCAACACAACCCCTAAAGCCAAGACAACCTTCGCTTATTTGCACAGGCACCTAATCAGAAAGCTAGAGGCTCTTCAAATGGATGCACCTTATGGAAGGGAGCTGTCTTACCACAAAGATGGTATGAGACCCAGCCAACTCATTTCATACGCACTTTCAAACAACAGTGAAGAGGTAATTATTACTACCTAATCGAGAGAAAACCCTCCCCATACCCACATGCAGACAAAAGTGAAGCAGGACAGCGGTTGGGAAACAAATCCCTGTGAAAAGTGCACAGCCCTGGAAGGCACAAGGAAGCATTGTCCCTGGGTCTTCTTGCCCCTCCCCTGCACCACATTTTTCTCTCCTTTTCTATGTGATAATAAAAGGGCTCCCTCTCCCCTTGCCGCTGCTCTCCATTTGTGGGCATTGCCAAAGAGCAGAGATCTGTGTGTCTCAGAGCAGCTATCGTATCACAAAGGATCCGAAGCTAGCAAAAAAGGGGCTAAAAATAGCCTGCAGCAGCACACTATATATGGAAGGAAAAGCAAAACAGCCCAAATGGAGTGCAAGGTCTGGGTACTGGGGGATGGGACATCCCAGCCAGGGCTCTGTCCTTTATTCTGCTTGGGAGAGAAAACACGCAGACTTGGGGGCTATGGGGTAATGAGCAAGACATTGGCACTCATCATGCATGTTCTCCCAAGTGGAGTCTCCCCAGGAAATTATGAAGAGAAAACCCCTCTTGCTGAAAACAGGTCCAATATTCCCTAAGAGACTTACCTAACAGGCTAAGAAAAGAAAGAACTTTTAAAGCTTGTACAGGAGAAAGCTCCTGGTGACTACTTTAGTCCACTAGGTAAGTAACAGGCAGAGTAAAGAACATGGGACTGTACAGGAAAATCTCCCTGGGTATGTGTGTGTCAGTGAGAGACTGTGGAAAAGGATCTGTGTCAGAGTCTGTATTGGGAAATCTAAATGCTATATATAAATGTGTGTAGAGAAGTATGGGTCAGTCAGTGTGCAGGACAGGGTGCGTGAATGAAGAAACGTATCCGCATGTCCAGATCAGCTTCTGACACCCACCTCCTGACAGACACCAGCTTTGCGACTCCTGAACATGTTTCCTAGCTGTACCAGAGAGGGAGGCACATAAGGCAAGACTGAGCACTGACTCATTAGTCCCTTGTTTCCAAGGGGTGGCTCAGGAAAAGAAACAGGGATGCCATACATGCATGTTCCCCATCTTGTTTCAAAGCATGAGGATTGAATAGCATGGACCAAGTCTCTGCAAACTCCTTCCTGATGCACAACAAGCCTCACTGTCTGACCCTGGAAGGAGAGAAAGGTGGCAGGGATTTCGCATTAGACTACAGGAGGTGTTACTGGAGGACACGAGCAGTAGCTGAAGCCCCGTAAAGCAGGCTGTGTGTGTATACACAGGGACTCCAAAAAGCAGGAACCCTTCTCAGCCCCATATAGTCAGGATCACTTTCCTCACTGATCAAGAAAGCCCAGCTAGATGTAGGACCTGGTTTTCTGTGTGGCTCCTGCTTTTTACCCAAGTTTCCAGCTGATCAAAGAAGTATGGGCTCAATTTTAAATGCTGCTGAGCACTGCCAGCTCTGTATCCTCTATGTCCTCAGAGGGAGCAATGGGCGTTCAGAACCTTCAAAACCAGGTTCCTGTGATGACTCCCCTGAAGCCGCATTGCCCAGGAGGGCAGAGCTGTATTCCTCTCCTTTGATCTGACTGCCTCCTGCTACCCCCCAACTTACAGGAACAAAACCTCCTTTTTAGTGTAGGCAGTTCCAGACCTCACTGGAATAAACTTGCATCCAGTAACACCAGGTCTGAAAGGACCTGGTGATCAACAGCTTAAAATCCATTTTCTGGAACATTGACAGAAAAAGACAGAAGAGGAAAAGAACTTTGTCCGTTCCAAAGCAAGAGATGTTTCAGTTTGTGCTTTCCAGGGAAACGTTGCAAACGACATTTATAACAGGGTTCTTGAAACAGATGCTCAAGACCTGGCAGCATGTCTGTTTGCAAGTCAAATCCCATGTGGCTGTATATGTAAACCGGACCCCGCGTGTGCCATTACCCGCCTTAAACATAAATGAGTCTTCAGCCCCCCGTGAATGCTTATACATTTTTTGCACAATCCTTTGACAATACAGCCCTACAAAGGCATTTTACTGAGAACTCCTACCCCAGTGAGAAACCTCAGTTCCTTTTAATTTTCCCCAGTTTGGTAACATATTCGTTACATTTAAGTTCCCCTCCTTTTCATTTTCGTAGCAAATAAAAGCTGCAAATGGGGGGGAATTAAACTAAAAACAGAGTCCAGGCACAATCACCTTGTGTCTGGGAACGACAAGGGCTTTCCTATCAAAGGAAACTGAAGGTCACACTTTTCCTCATTGATCTTGCAATGTTTGTTAATTACTCTGTCACTGATGTGGCGAAGGATAATTAAACAGCTCTGTTTATATCTTATATGCATAATTATGTGCGCTGCCACTGAACTCATGAAGACTAGAGAATGTGCCTCTCCAGAAGGGGAACGGACAGACGGAGATGAGTTTCGGCTGCATTATTAACAGGAGGAGGAAAACATGCGCACACACAAAAGGAGGAAAGTTTGATGGATTCACAAAGTGCTGAGATCAGGGGAGGGGTGCGTGCAGGTGGAGCAGATTAGGGGGAGATCTTTCAATTACAGATCCAATCCAGCTGAGTGACAAATTAGGGGAGGGAGCTGCTCTGCCCTAATGGAGAGAATTCAATTTACCCTAAGCTTTTGCCAAGGCTTAGCACTCATACACCCCCCAAAATCAATCTGGGGGAAACCTGGGTATCAGAAGTGAGAAAGAAATTCAGCTGGGGCTTTTCCCAACATCTCTTGCTGAATTCAGCTTTTGAATGAACCACAAAAATAAGACAGAAGCTATCTGAAAATAAGATGCACACACAGCCTGGAGGAAAACACCTTGCAACTGCATGCAGGTCAGCATCCTGGACCGAAGTGGTGGGGGACATACAGGTTTGGAACCAGCAGCTTCACCAGCTCGAGCCTGAACTCAGGCTGTGCTACCCCACTGGCAGCGCTGGAGGACAGGCTCCCATGCCTGCCTCGTGAAGGAGGCAATAACATGGCGAGCAGTAACCTCTCAGCCCAGGATGAGGGAACACGCAGGAGCAAAAAGGGAACGCGATGCATTACGTGTCGGACAGCTCTGTTACGGGCTCTTATTTGACACCCAGAAAGGGGCATCTGTACTGGTAGGCCAACCAGGGATAAGTGACAAAGACAGGTAGCGCTTAGACAGCAGCTCGCTCCAAGCTTGCTACCAGCCCCGCAGCGCCGAGCCCCCGAGCAGCAGAGGGCAGCGGCCAGGGCTCGGCGGGGTCCCGCACGGGACGTGCAGCCACTCCGGCCTTGCCCTAGCACAGCTCGGTCCCCTCCCGTCCGTTCCCCCGGGGAAAGCCGCCACCGCCTACCTCCTGCCTCCCGCCGCGGCGGCCGCTCCTTCCAGAACCTTCGCCCCGGCCGGCCGTTGGGCGGGGCGGGGCGGGGCGGGGCTGCCGCACGGGCGCGGGGCCGGGTCCCGCCGCCTCAGGTGCGGGCGCCCCGCGGGGTGGCGGCCGCGGCCCCGGCCCCGCCAGGAGCCGCAGGTCCACCCCCTCCCTGGCGCCTCTTCCCGGAGCCGCCCTCGGCCTCGGGTCCCCGACAGTCCCCGAGCTTTCGCAGGTGGCCGCGCCGGACCTGCCCGTGAAAGCCGGGGGAAGGGGCGGCCCAGCACCTCCGCGGGCAGCCGGACTGCAGCATGCACCGGGTTGAAATGCACGATGACTTACTGGCTTTCCCCCCCTCCAGCCCTGGGCTCCCATGGTCAACTCTGATCTCGGGGTTAATTATCATCACATAAGATGCAACATGTGGGCGTGAGTGTGTTTACACAACCCTGCCTGCAATGAAATGCACTGCAATGCACTGCACAGCCGGTGTGTGTGTGAATACGCTGCAGAATCCACCTGGGATTTGCCACAAGGGCACTCTCTGCTTCCCCCCCGCCCCTCCATGCAGAAATACATGACCAGGAAACCAGCATGCCCCACAGCTATCTCCATCTGAATAGTGTGAAGGAGTCTGCGGAGGGGAGATCTACTCTATCAAGGGATCTACAGTCTGGAAAGAGCCATTCAGCCACATCCACCCCAACAAATCCCCCTCTTGGGAAGGGGAGGCTGAAGCAGAGGCAAACTCAGCACAGTCCCAAGAGCAAAATACCAGGCCTCTGCAAGGGGATTGGGGCTTTCACCCTCCTCCTTGGCTGCCAGATGCAGACAGTATCTAGCATGGACACACAGCAACAGCTTCGTCTGTCCCACAGAAAACGCAACCGTGAAGCTGCCCCACGCAGGGAGGTGGAGGGGGCAGAGGGCTTACCTGAGGCGGTTCCTCCCCCCAGCTTGGAGCCTGTCTCGCCACTGGAGGACCGGTAGGCATCGTCCTTCGAGGCCGGCCCGTCTGAATCCCTGTCGTCCAAGAAGTTGCCATCCTGCGAGCCCCTCAGAGTGTCTGCCTCGTCCCCGTTATCTTCCTCGTCACTGCAGCCCTTGGGCTGCACCATGTAAACCCCTTCGGGGGGCACCTCCGCGCTCTCAGCGCCCTTACATTCCTTGCCCTCTGCTCGCCCCAGCAAGGGCTCCTCGTTGTATTCCCCGTTCACCCACTTCTCAATCACCTCCCTCCTTTTGTCCTCCTCGATCTTCTGCACACGGCTGAGTCCATCTGAAAACTCTGTCCCCAGCTCCTTGGTCCCAGGCTGAGGCAGGTCCTTGTTGCTGCTCTCCCGCTGCGGCCCCTTGTCCGCTCGCGCCTGTTCGGCTCCCCCGTGGTCGAAGACGACCTGGCGGCTCAGCTTGGCACAGATTGCATTTAGCTTCAGGCCGCCTTTGCGCTTGGCAGCCATTGTGGGTTTTCCTGAGGTTGCGTCAGTGCATATAGTTCTTTCAGCTGGAAAAAGAAAGGGGAAAGAAGCAAGGAAGGGCATTAGTGGGATCAGACAACTTGAACCCAAACAGCAAACGGCTGGTCCCAACCCAACGGGCCTTCAGGCATGGCCAGTGTCATCCTCTGAAAGGTGGGACTGCCATCTGTTTCCTAAGCTCTGAGTGAAAGTCCAGCCAGGAGAGCCCGGTGAGAGGCACGCTCTGAACCTGCTGGTACCAAAGGATGCCACTGGCCTCAAGAAAGAGGCACGTATTTATGCTGGGACTGAACTGGGCTCAAAAGGCCCCAAACATCTCAAGCAGGTGAACATGGTATGGGCCAGCCTTTGCTCCTGGCTCAGGCAGGATATGAAGTTTATTAAAAGCCTGACTTGCTCTCTCCTTCAGACTGCAGCACCACCTGCTTTTAGGTCCCCAGCTCCATCCCAGATGCGTTGGCTGCCAAAACCACACCAGCCAGTAACTGCACCCAAGCACCTGTAGCAGGGAGAACAGCTTCCCAAGCCTAACCCTAGGGACGGTGAGGAATTCACTTAATGGGGTTTACACATAGTCTCAGAGAAGAGAACCAGTATGGACCAGAAAGAACCAGTACAGAGGACAGGAGTCCTGGCAAGTGTGTGCGCCAGAGCACCAGACTGGTGTGTGGCAGTTGTATGGGAGACAATCGCCTTGGGTTGGTATCAGTTGATCAGGCCCCTTTGCCTGCTCACTCGCTCGCTCTCTCACACACAGGAAATTCTGCTCTCACACTTGCCAGCACAATCAGCTAATTAGTGTGGGTTTGTTATTTTAATGTAGTTTATTCATATGTGACAGCTAGTAAAGGAGGGGTAAGAGACAGTGGGGGGAGAAAGGAAGAAGATAAGGTCTTAACTTCAAGGTCACAGAGAATCTTGAACTAAATGGTCCCTATCACAGAGTCACTCGCATAATTATTGCACCAACAATTAACAAGACTCAATCACAAATAAAAGCAAAAACTGATTCTAAAGCAGCTGCATTGTCTCATTTCCCTCTTTATTTATGATACCTCTGAGAGACACCCAGAGTAAGAAGGGTTAAAGGTCCCAAGGCAAGAAACATGCACACAGCCTGGCTCTTCCCCCAGCATGAAGTGCGGAGGCAAACCCTGCTCTGTGTCCCAGGGCTCAGGAAGAGCACCTGGTAAAATGCCTGCCGGACACACACGCCACTGGAGTTACTGTGGGGACATTGCTGGAGGTCTCTTGGACTTTATGTCATGCTGAAAGAGGGACCCATCACATGGAGAGTGAACAGAAACTGTCTCCAGACCTCGAATGGTGAGAACGGGTTCCTCCATTGCACAGGAGTCCCTCGTGGCAGCTCAGCCCATACCTCCCTGTCACCAGCACAGAGGTGCTGCTCCACAGAAGCACAGTGAGATTAATCAGACCCCCTACAATGCATCCAGAAGCCATCGTGACAGCCCCTAATCCCATAACATGACAGCCCAATACAAACAGACTGAAACTTTAGACCTGCTGTCCGAGAGCCAGAGAGTGGCTGCTTAGCATAAACTCCTGACAGCTTCAGACACGTTTCCATGTCAAGGACTGCAAGAAAAATAACCCCCCGACAAATATATCAGCCCCCCACACAAAGGGAGGCAAAATGTACTCCTCCACTTTCCAGATGCATGCCCCCCTGGCACCACCACCTACGTGCAATCATGCTTTCATGAAGGGAAAGCACATGTTGCCCCCAAACACATACTTCCCCATCTAGAAATTATAGCTGTTCAAGAGCTGTGTGTATGCACTGGCACGCTCCATAAATGTAGTCATACACGTAGTGGTTAAAAAGTCCCATCTCCCCAAAATACATTCCTGTACATTTCCCCATGCATTTCCCTTTCACACATTCCCCAACACACGCACACAGTCCTCGCGCATACAGATGGGCACAGGCAGACGCCCATGAAGCTGCAAAAGTCTCTGTGTGCTGGCACCTTCCCTTCCCATCACATTCCCACTCTATTTAGGGCAGAAAGTGAAGGCCAATCCTATGCGCAACTGGTACCACAGAGGGAATCTCAGGAGGCTGCTGTGAGCTCCAACTGGAGCCTGGCCAGGACACCTACAGCTCACGCCTGTATGCTCAGGCGAAGGGCCAGCGGAGCCTCGATGGCTGCAGGTGGTTAGGACGATGCCTCCCGCGCGGTGCAGTGCCTGCCCAGGGCTGGGGCACCGGGTCAGCACTGAATCACCAGCACCGCTCTCCCGAATGCTGCCTGGTGATTCCCCGTCCACGTTCTCACGATACCCAGCCCTTCTTAACTGGTGAGATCAGCACTGCTTGAAGCTGGAGATAACTGGGAGGCAGACAGGCGGCAGCCCAAATCCCCGCTGCCCTCCCCCTTTCTGCAATGAGGGCAGGTCCCATTATTCTGGTCTGGAGGTGAGCAGCCAAGTGCGTGCACCAGCCGGCAAATGAATATATAAATATTTATTCAAAGGAAGAGAGGAACAGACCTTCCCGAGGCTGCACTTGCCGCGTACGCAGCAACTCCAGGGAGCCTGCAACTTGTCTTCCACTCCTGTTCCTGCCTCCTTCCATCTCACACACCCTGGCTTTGCCCCTCTGCCTCCCAGCTTCTGCCCCCCAGCTCCTGCCTTTCCGCTCTGCATCTTTCCTGTCCCTTCTCCTTGTGTTTGGGACTTTTTCTGAGCACAGCAATTCTGCCCTTTAACATTTTGAGAATCTTTTCCTAAAGTTTAAGTTAAGAATAAAGCGAGTTCTGAAAACTTACCTTTTCCCTGATCTATAAAACTAACCCTTCCAGAGACCTTCCTGAGATGGGATTTGCCCTGTAGTACCAGAACTCTTACGTACCTCCATCCCACCTATGCACATACGGCCGCAGGAAATCAGAACTCCCAGCTTCTTCTGCCAACCTTGCAACCAACTCTGCGCAAGCCTGGACACATCATTTCATCTTTCCATTGCCTTATTTCCTTGCCTATGGAATGGGAGGGACATTACCTATATCAACATTTCTGTTCCCCTCTTTCAGCCTGTCCATTTCACAAGTAGAAGGGAAACCGTTCTTACAAAGAAACGCTGAAGATGGCCATCAGGCCAGAGGGGACCAGAGCATCCATGTTCGTTCACTTGGGCAGGAGAGGAATTGAGCTGCTGAACGAGGGACCCTCATATCTGCCCGAGGTTGGGACTGCCAGGCAGGGAGGGACCCCCAAAGCCAGGCAGGGGCTCCCTCCCCCCAGGCCGAGCTCCCCACCCCAAATCACCCTGTGTCTTCATCGCACTGTTTAAAGATTCCAGGCTAAGTAAACATCCCCCTTCATTTTCTTCGTCTAAATAGAAATGTTTTGATTTCACATCAATCTGAGGAAGCCGTTTATAACCTGAGCCTGTCATACAGACTTTTCATCTCTGCCCAGGACAAACTCTCCCACATGCTCTATTTACACTGAGCACTTCCTCTGAAAACAATGCCACCAGGAGTTTACTCCGCTTGCCCCCTCCCCACACCCTGTGAGGAGACACCGGCTCCCTCCGCTCTGCACCCAGCCCCGTGGCATCTTGAGAGCAAACCTCCCTTTGAAGAAAAGATACGGCTTGCCGCAACCAGGCCTGGAAAGGAGGAAGACAAAACCCACCTTGCCATTTTGCTGCCTTGTCACCCCTTGAACTTGCTGCTGACAAGCCCAGGTTGCTGCCCCCACCACCCCTCTTTCCTCCCGGTCCCCATGTGCTGCCAGCGCCCCATGTGCAGCCCCAGGCTCTCTCCCTCCAGGCAGTCCCCAAAGCAGCACTTTTTCACCCATGAACTCCACGGTGGGGTACTGCCAAGGTGGGCACAGCTTAGCTCTGCCTCCCCCCAAGGGAGAAGAGGGGCTACAGGGGGCACACCGTGTGCAGGAACAAAGGGCTTTGCAGCGTGGACAGGAATAGGGCATCCCAGCCGAGGGGCAAACTGCGCTGCAAAGAGAAAGTCTGCTGGCTTTGGCTTGGGGTCAATGAAGAAACGCACCCTGGTAGAGGGGAGAAAGGGTCCCGGCTGTGAAAAAGGGACATGTGGGAGCTGGATGAACCAGCTGGCATGGGTGGAGGAGAAGGGGCCCCGGCTGTGCGGCAGGAGCTTACTGGTGTGGGAAGACCCAGGGGTGCAGGGGGGTGCCCCCGCCGGATGGGGCAAGGGCTGAGGAGTGGCAGGAGAGGAGGGGCAGGAGGGCCTGTGCTGTGGGGAGAGGGGTGCTGGCTGGGGAGGGACGATGCGCTGTCACTTCAGAGGGCCAGGTACATCGAACAGATGGAGCTTTCATATTCCTATTGAAGAGTTTTAAGCCCAGCTGAGCAGCTCCGTTCAAGAGGGAGGTCCCAGTGCCAGCTTTTCAGGAGCTGCAAGCTCTCATTCGATTAATTATTAACAGCATTATTTGGGGCGGGGAGGGGGAGGGAAGGAGGGCCGACATGCTGCACAGTCCTTTTCTTTTTCAACCACTGTGGTGCAAGCTTGACTGGAGAAACTCCGATCTGCCCAGGAGCCCCAAACAGGGAGGGCAGGACGGCTCGCTGGTGTGGGGGATGAGGATTCTGCACGCCAGAGCCTCTTCACACTTGAGCTGCAGTCCCTAAGATGGAGCCAAACCTTCACAGCAGAAGGCCGCTGGGGCATTGGGAACATGCTTCCCCAGAGCAATGCCCTGGCAGTGCCCAGCCACATGCCAGGAGGAGGCAGGGAAGGCAGCCAAACGCTCAGCCCCTTCCAGAAAGCATTTCCCCTCCAGCACAAAGACTCATGCATTATCCCAGGCAGGGCCAGGGCAAAAGCAGCAACAGCCCAGGCATGGCCCACAATGTGTGAGAGTGGATTTAGTGTGTGTATTTTCCCCTCTTCAGTTTATCAATAAAACATTTTATTGCTTTTAGCCCAGGAAATGACCTTGGATTAGTGGATGCTGTCTCTTCTGGCTGACCTTGGGGAGTTCACAAAGGCTCTTTAACAACCTCCTCTGCCCTGCAAGCATGGATCCCGCCTGTGCGTGTCTGCGTGAAGCCAGGGAAAGCCCTCGGTGTGAAAGTCGGACCTGACAGGCTCCAGCTCAGCACTGGGCAGGGAGGAGAAGGAGAATCAAAGACGTGGGAGGAGAAATGAAGCGAGAAGCCAGGGCATCCTTACGGAAGCGCTGCCAGCTACACTCCCTGCTTTCCCGTAGCCGTGAGGGCTCTCCCTACACACCCCATCCACAAACCGCAGAGGAAAAGCTGGGGACTCTGCTCTGGTCCCCGTGGCCAGCACTTGTCAGAGTGCATTCAGCACTGCTTGACCTTTTCCTGCCTGACACACTGGCATCTCCAGCTGCACAGGAGGCCACTTTTCTCCCTATTCCCAGCTCCCAGAGCCTGGTTCAACCCTGGCCCAAAGGGGCAGAGACCAGTAGCCATTCCCTTCAGCAAGCCTGTCCTGCTTCCCTTTGCTCAACCTTCTCAGCTGCAGAGTTAAGCTGTAATTTTCTAGTGACAGTGAGGGGCAGCGTACAGAAACAGCACTGGGCAGTGAATGACAGAAGGCATCCTGAGAGGAGGGGGAAGCGATGGGGCTCTGGAGATGCTGGTGCCCTGCACCGGGGCCGCCAGCCAGATGGGCTGCTCCTGTTTCCTACCCGGCCACTTTGCTGCTCTGGTGCTGCTGCCAGGGTTTCTCCAGGAGAACAGCTCATGATCATGGGGAGCCCCCCGTTTCCCCAAACAGAAAATAGCCACATCATCTCTGAATGGTGTGTATTTTCACTGCAGAAGTGTAATTATGGAGGGAGGGAATGGAACAGGAGAAACCAAGAGGAATTTTCCTCCTCAAGGGAACAGAAACTACAAGCAAAGAGGGCTAGTGCTGAGCTCTAAGCCAGAGCAAGGTCCCCGCACACCGCAGGGCAAAGCCTGCAAAGGGTGCTGCAGCAAACGGCACATCACGTCAGGCAATCTTCCTTGCTGCCTTCCCCCGTTAACACAAGCCCCCCTTTCCAGCCATGTCCTCTCCCAGTGTCCCCCTGCAGTGTTCCCTAGTACTGGGCACAGAGGGTCCCCATCGTCTCCTGCAAACACCCCCAACTCTTCTTGTCCTGCGTGCAGAGGCAACCCCTCCTGGCATCACAGCCACGCAGGCTTTGCCCTGGCGTGACAGCCCCCTCCCCAGAGCATGCTCCCAGCCCCCAGGTGCCCGTTTTCTCCAGTCGCGTCCTCCTGAAGAGCGAGCCCTAAAGTGTTAACGGCGATTGGTGAAATGGCACAGCAGATTGCTACAATAAATAATTTACTGATATTTATAAATATTCAAATCAGCAGGCTTCAGAAATTGAAAGGGGGGGGCTGAGCTGATGGGGAGGAGGGGTGTTTAGGGAGGGGGGGGGGGGGGCTGACATTAATTCCCAGGCTCTCCAAATTCATTTGAGAACTGTTTCTCATTTCAAACAAATATTAAATCTTTTGGTGTCAAGCCTCCAAAATAAAACATCAAATAGAAAGTCACCACCCTCTTGGTGGCCAATGCCTTGTCTGCCATGATGCTGGGCGCCTGTGGCCCTGTCCCCTTGGACAACCAGCCACTGGGGGAACGATGGCAGCCTGCGCCAGCGAGGTGCCCGTGCGAGAGCAGAAGCCCACCCAGCCACACCTGTAATGCAGCCCACCACACCACCAATCATCATCCAAGACAGGAATTCCCATTACTACCACCTACAAGACCTTGCCTTCATCTTCCAGTGGATCCCATTGGGAAGAAAGGGCTGAACGTTGGAGCAATGGAGGTGGAGCCAGGACTCCCAACTCCACCCTGGGAACAGACTCCCGACTTCACCCTTGCGGCAGAAACGGAGCAGGGGGTCAGGGCTCCTGACTTTCACTCCTTGCTCTGGAAGGGAATTTGGTTTTAGTGATTTAAGCTGGGGGTTAAAAGCCAGGAGTGCTGGCTTCCAGCCTGGTTTCCAATCACGATGTAACTGTCAATCTCCCCAGCTTTCTGTGCCTTAGTTTCCCCATGCAGAGGAGGAGGAATGAGGATGATTACCCACCCAGCGGGCTGAACCCAGCTGTGTTTACTCAGTGCTTTGAGATCTCCATATCAGCACTTTGTCACCGTGCTGGATTGTTACTAACAGTCTTTTCTACCTCTGAGCATCCTACTGACCCCTTAGATGGCCGAGGGAGATGAGCCTGTGTCCTCCCCTGGACCACCCCATTGGTAACACGAGGCTCCAGCATGGGGTGAATTTCCCCTAGATGAGTAATGGCTTTTCTAATGCACGGGCAGGCTGTCAGCTTCCCTACTCCCAGTGTTTTATGGGTTTAACTGAACGGCTCTGAACTCCCTAGTAAGAAATAAAGTTATCCCTCAGCGTCCCTTCTAAACATTTCACTCAGTGCAAACGGTGTTTAAGAAAAATGAGGACATATTTCTTCTTAAGGATGCAGTATCCCCCTTCAGAGGCCTAATTTATGCCATATATCACTGGCCAGGGAGAGAAAGGCAGCACAGACCTCACACTAGGAGTGAGCTGGCCCAAGCACAGCCCAGGCACAGCCGCTCCTGCTGCAATGGTGCAATGGGCTGCAACTCAAAGTCCTCCAGAGTCTGCAGAGTCCCCGCTGGAGAGCAGAGCCTGGCTGGCAGGCAGCAGAGCAGGACGGACACCTGCTAACACTCAGCACTGCGCTGTCTCCTCAGCTGCCGCATCGGCCCTCTCCCACCCCAGAGACCTCCTCACCTGCACTGCCCCAGCCTGCGTAGACCCCATCCTCCTCACCCCGCCCCAGCTCAGCCCCACTTGGGGCCCTTCTCCCCTGCACAGCTGAACCGCGACAGCCTCCACACCGGCCCCGCTCCCTTGCACCATGCTGGTCTCCTCTGCGACACTGCCTTCTCACCTGCCACTGACCTGCTCTGCTGCCGCTCGACCAGCTCTTCACAGGCATTTGGCACAGCTGGTGGGGAAAGTGGTTCAACTGCGAGCAAGGACAGGACTAATCCTTCTTCACAGCTCTTTAGTAACGCACGTCTGAACCTTTTCCTGAGCAGATCTCAAAAATGATCCTAAATGTGCTTTGATCTTGTCTACCCCCAGCCTCCTTACTCTGAGAGACGCTAAGGCTCTGCTGCTCACCCCCAAGTGCTGAGACAAAGCTCCTTGCCTCTGTCCTTCCCTTCACCCCGCTCTGCATTCACGTACCCTGAACCTCCAAAGGACAAGAAATAAGGCCCTCTTTCTGCATACAAGTAACACAGGGAACTTCTAGGATTAACAAAAGGAGCAGAGTGGAAAGAAGAGGGAAAAAAGTGAGTAACGGGAGATGGGAACTCTGGTTCTGCTCCCTGCTCTGCTACTGACACCTGCTCCTTCTCTTTGGGCAAATAACATCACGCAGGCTCTCCTTCTGCCCTTGACCTGCTGGGTCTCTTCAGATGGTAAGCCATCTGGGCAAAGATTTCTTGCCTAGCTTAGCAGGCCCAGTACCTTTGTTTGCCATTTTAGGTGCTACTGCAATTCAAGTAACAGCAGAGGAAAAGCACTGATTCAGGACAGTTTGAAGCTCAGAAGTCCCTTGCGTTCTGCAGCCAACTTTCTAGTTCATCTGTCAATGCAGGATCTTTGATGAGACATTTCAACAGTTTCCTCCTCTTGGTCCCATGAAAACCTGCTCTCGGAGTTCCAGCCTAATGCAGCGAGCAGGGTCTCACTGCTCCCCAGCATGAGAGGCTGCTCCCTGGGAGCCTTCTGTCTTCAGAGTCTTTCTTTCAGATAACATAAAGCCAAGAGGATCGGCTTTTCTGATCCAGTTTCTTCTCCTTGCCTTATTTATTTATTTATTATTAATTTTTTAGTCCAGTTAAAAGGTTTACTATCCAGACGAGCCTAAGTGGCCTCACTCAGCCTAACTCACTCTATAAATCAAACAGAACTGCTAACATCTACATCACAATCCCGCCATCAATCTCCCCACAGGTTGTGAAGAAAACCGAGGGGAAAGACGCAAAAGGGAGAGTGAAGAGTAATAGCTCATCACCATCAGGTCCCTGCAGGCTGGCTGTGGCCCTTGGAAAACTCCCTATGAAGCCAGACATGTTGTCAGGGCAACTAAATGCAAACACGGTGCCTAACTTCACCTCTCCATAGACACACATGCACGCTCCAGGTGCTGTGCCAGGAAGACACGGTGGATGCAGAGAGAGGGAGGGAAGGGGTGGTGGAGAGCAAAGAGGGCTGGGAAAGCCTCCGGAGCAGGGCCAGCCAGCCCGTATGGGAGCCAGCTCCCAAGGAATGAAGAAGAGGCCAAGAAGTGAGCCTCTTCGAAACGCTGCACAGACCTCTTTGTAAATGCTGAAAGAGGCAGGGTAGCGGGTGCAGTGAAACATCAAGGTGGTAGAGAGGGAACCAGACTTAGCTGCAAGTACCTGACACTGGGGGAATAAAAAGGACCTGGGAGAGACAACAGGTCTCTTAAAGGATGCAGATTCAGAAGGGAATTGCTCAAAGTTTCATCAGTCCCTCTTGGTGACTGTCTTTAACAAGTTACATTACAGAGAATCCAAACCCACCACGACCCAAGTCAGTGGAGAGCAGCTCCCTGGCTTCAGGCCGGGCTCAGTGTCACCCCTAATCGAGGGCAGGGGTTAAGTGAGCCACCTCCTAAAAAAGGGTCCCTCCAAACCCTGTTGGCAGTTGGTAGGCAGCTTAAGAGCAATTTGCAATCCCTTTCAGCACTATTAAGCTCAGACCCAACAAAGAATGCAGAGTCCTAATTAATTGCAGTGGGAAGTCAGGAGCATAAATGGGAGCTGGGAGCCTGAATGCTTGTTGCATCACTAAGAAACACAGGGCCAGAAAAAGTTCATTATTGTGGTCTTTCTGGTCCTGCAAAGTAAATCAGTGTGTTAGCTCGCACAAGGTAAGTGACACCTCAGCAAGAGCTGCATGGCAGAGAACAAACTAGAGCATCTTAGCCTTCCAGCTTGTGTTACGTCCTCCCCACAGCCCCCGACCGCTGCCTGAGCTGTATGTGAGCAGGTAACATGCTCTGGGCTTAGTATGCGAAGGGGGCACTCGGATTCCTTAAAGGTTTCTATAATCCCCAAGTGGGGCTGGGAGTCTTCTGTGAACCCACACAGCAGGCACCCATCACACGCAGCACTGGGAGTTCAGGGGCTCTTTAATCCCCAGAGATGCCTGGCACCTGCAAATACTGTGGAACATGGTTAGGAGAAACGCTTGTCCGTCCTGTTCGTGTGGAAAAGGCTCACAGTCTGGCCAGAGGAGAGCCGAGCTCTAGTGTGAAAGCAGTGGGTCATCCCTGAGCTTGTTAACTCAGCAGTCCTGTCAGAGTGGCATGGGAGAGAAACCCCACCGGCTGAGCTGTGTGGGCACTCACCCCATGCTTCCCAGTGCTCACACCGACGCTAATTCTCTGTCTTGCCTTTTGCTGCTCTTTCTGCTGGTCATTAGGGCTCATCTTCTTATCCCTCTTGTCCTCATGAGCCCATCCATGTGCTAGCGCTATCACTAATTGCAAACACCCATCAGTGGGAACACACACGTGTATGAAAACGTGGCTGTGCAGGTACACTATCACATGCAGAGGCACACATGACCCAGCACACAAACACACGCAGTCGCATGCCCATACATGTGCTCGTGAAACGGTATGCACACAGAACACATGCTAATGCACACAAACGTCTATGTACCTGTGACTGTACAAGTATTACATCCGCACACCGCAATACACAGACAGATACACAGCGTATGCACCTCCCCAGAGGCACACACCCGCACGCACTGAGCTTTGCTCAGCCCTGCACACGCGGTGAGCACCCACGTATATACAGCCCACCAGCAGCCACACATGCAGACGCACACAGGCAGCCACCCGTGCAAGCGCAGAGCACCCTGCATGCACTCACACACACTCTCACACACACACACACACATGCTTTCAGCACAAGCCCGCATGCCAGGAGCGGTTTATTCTGCAGCTTGGAGTGAGAAGACAGTGGGCTCCCAGCCGGACCCTGCAGACAGACTCGGCAGCAGGGACAGATACACTCCCCATCCCACCAAAGAGCCCCTCTTTACCCCCAGCCCATCTGCACCTCACACCTTAAGGCAAAAAGAGCATCGGTGAGTGTCTCATTGGAGCTGGCGTCCCAGCGGAGTGTGTGTGCCGGGCAGGGGATCTCTCCCTCTCCCTCTCTCTCTCTCTTCCACTCGCATCTTTTCATGAACTCTATTTCTCTTTCCTTTCTGAAAACAACTGAGCTGTAAATACTGTTTAACCTTCTTCCCCCCTTCCCCCCTCCCCTCCGCACTATAAAAACACAAATATGCCATAACTCAGCTGGCTCAGCCGCCGCGCCTCCAACATGCCCTGCTCCAGGCCTCTCAGGAAGGTCATAACAAACGACTTTCCGATTCAGTGCTCCTGAAATAATTTTGTGTATTAAAACCTGAATCTGCACTTTCTGGACCGAAAGCCTCTCTTAATTATGGCAAGCGTCCTTGGGATGGACAGTGATCCTTCACTACAGCACCGCTAACCAACCGGAGAGGCAGCCAGCTCCGGCTCCCCACCACCACCTCCTCCCGCTGCCCCCTCCCACCACCACCCAACCCACGGCCCCCCTTGCTCCCTCGCCCCCCCGCCTTCCCTTTGCCCAATCTGTTTTCAAAGTGTGTCTGTCCTTTATTAAATTGTTTTCTTTTCCACATTATCAGTTGCCATGGAGACCTCATCTCTCGGATTATTTGAATTTCATTATATCTATTGATTTGGGAGCATTTCATCTTTTTTATTGTTTTTCTGTCAATTTTCAAAACGAATAACCATCTAATTTGCGTCAGTGCTGATTATGTTTGTCCCTCAATAGAGGTCGGCAGCTGCGTCGGGGAAACAAATCAATGGGAAACCATCATAAACCTCCCCAGTACAATCTCCAGGATATGTGGGTGACATTCCACGCCTGCGAGAAACACTCATCATATCCAAACTTCTTTCTTTTCTTTTTTCTTCTCCCCTCTTTTTTTTTTTTATTTCCCCCTCATAGCTAGCTCCGCTGGCCAGTGGCGGGTCACATTTAAAATCCTATTTATTTTACACACATACATGTACAATTTTGGACGCATCGCATTTTTAGACAGGGAGGGGACAAGGGTGAGAAGAGGGGGAAGGAATTTTTTTTTTGTAAGAAAGAAGGGAAGAAAAGGATGACGAGGGAAAGAAAAAGAGGAAAAGTGGATCGGGATTGCAAATTGCTTACTGTTTTTTTTTTTAATAATTTATGCAATTTTAAGCATTTATGTATAAATTTTTTAATAAGCCACCCTGGAGCAAAATAGCCATTAACATCCCGACGTCCTTCTGTCCAATGGGCTCGTGTGCAGGATCAATTTCCGAGAGTACTTTCCTTTTTTTTATGACATGATAAAATGCTTTTAAAGCAACTTACACAAATATGGAAATTTTTTTCCCCTCCTCTTTTTTTTTTTTTTTTTTTTTTTTTTTGGTAACAGCCTCCACTTATTCACCAGGGAGAGCAAGCGAGAGAGCGAGAGTGTGTGTGTGTGTGTGTGTGCGTGCTGGGGAGGGCAGTTGGCAGAAGGATAGACCCAGCCCTAACTGGAACGGACCTGCCTGTCCTTCTAACAAGGGCATAAACTTTCATTAGCGATGCACACAGTCAAAGGCAATTTAGGGAAACGCGCTGTACAGAAAAGGAAAACCTCAGCGTTTTTTATACAGCGGCTCCTTGGCTCCGTCCAGGGGGCTCTATCCTTGAGCTCAGCTTGCGCTCTCCAACCAAAGTGACCCCACCGGCCATGGGGGAGGCAGAAGCAGAGGCTGGGGGGGAAGAGGCTGGGGGTGCTCTCGGGGACACCAGTGCCCGGCAGTGCCAGCCTCGGCCCCTCACCTCAGCCCCGCCAGCAGCCTGCATGCCCCGCAGCTGGTCCAGAGAAGCCAGTCAATATTAATGTCTTGCTGGAACCCACCGGTCCTACAAGAGGCCCAGAGGTATCTGTAGTTCTGCCCACTGCAGAGCTTCACCCCTCTGACGGGCTAGTCCCCCCCAAAGGTCTCTATTTCGGGTTTCCACACACTGACAAGTAGCTTGCAGCCGCTCAATGCCCCTTTGGGGCATTAGTTACAAGCTGGCTCTGCCCAGACCAGACAGATGTGTCGCTGCTGCTCCTGTTTCCACAGGGTATATAGGCTAGTTATTTTTGCAGCTGGGACATGTTCAGCCTCACACAGGAACCTGGAAAATGCCATTCCTAAAGGGACGGCTCCTGCAACTGGCCCTGTGAGCAGGCAAAGCTCTGCGAAGGAGGGACACGAGCACACCAGGCTGGAGTGACACCAGGCCAATATGAGGGGCTTGGCGAGGTCTGAAAGTCACAACCACACGTTGGAAATGAAACAAAACTATTACTCCAGCTAGCAGTTCCTTTGGCCCTCTGTCTTTGGGGTTGAAGATATACAGATATACATTATACATGCCCAAGCGTATACATGTCCCTGTCCCTGTGCATGTTCCTATTATTTGCTTCAACATGAAGCCCTGACACTGGTTTTTCTACAAGAGCAGATTTCTTTACCTTTTTGTATGACACACTTCCAGAGATGACACAGACCTATGAATTTAATCTTACTGACAGCAGGCTTGCACGTTACTGGTACCTTACACAGACCCCTGCACACTCCCAACCGTGTGCAGCCCCGGTGCAGGCTCACCCCAGCCGCACAGTGCTGGCCGGCACAGGGCTGTGCACACACCTGCCCCACGTGCAATGTCTGTGGGCATTTGAACTAAAGCAGAGGTAAAAAAAAAAAAAAAGAAAAGAAAAAAATTCAAGGGGCAGCCAATGCTCAGCTGGAAAAACACAAAGTGCCGAGAACAGCAAACCCAATCAATAACAATCACAACCCCAGCAGCGGGCGAGGAAAGCGTGAACCGTTTTGGCCTGCTCCCTGCATGCTCACCCACTTGGGAAAACACAGTCCCCTGGAGGTCCATGATTTCATCCCCTCCCGCTCCACCCTACATTTGCCCTCACTAAAAAGCTTTACAGAGTGCAAGTCCCCCAGGCTCCTGTTTTGGTCAGAAACTCAGCAAAGAGGAGAGAGGGTCTCTGCACAGAGGAACAGGACTCCTGGCAATGAGCTGGTGCCCGAGGAAGTTTCTTGATGCTATGAAAGGCTCTGCTTCCAGCAAAGTGCTTCTTACACTCCACATCCTCCTAACCTCCCCTCCAAAGTTTTGCCCTTTGTGTCCCCCTTCCCCTCCCAGTTGCCAGCCTCAGCCTTAGTGTGCTCTTCCTCTCCCCTCTTCTTTCCTCAAGTTCCCAACACCATCCCAGCTTCCTCCTCCCCAACATCTCCCACCAAACCTCTTGTGCCGCGGTCCGCACGCCCATACCCTTCCACACCTCTCTTCCCCCAGTCCCTGTGGTCCTACCACCCACGGCTGGCAGAGAAAGCCGTGCTGCCCAGGGGACCAGCACCGCCAGGGACCAGTGACCAACCTGGGGAGGGGGAAACATGAAACCTGTCAGGGAAAAGGTGGGAGCTCTCCCTTCTCCCGGTCTTACATCATTCCTCACCCAGACTGTACAGATTTTGGGGATTTCACTGTAGCAGCAGAGAGGTCAGCAGGAGTTGAAGGTTTTCGGATCATATGTATCACTCTATATGGTCTTGTCTATAGTGAGTGCTAAATATAGCCAAGCCAAACCTGGAGGTGACTTCAGTGCTGGGATGCAGGGACATCAGCCACTGCACAGGCACTCTCCACTACCTCAAAGCAATACAGACGTCAACAGTCACAATCCAAAATTGAGGATGCCTGTGAACCCTCTGTCCTTCCACTGCCGAGAGTATGAGCCAAGGGCTCGCTCTTTCTTTCCCTCTCCCAGGTGTCCATAACGGTTCCTCCTTTTGAGTGGTAACCAGTTAAAACAAGGCAGCATTTTCTAGCTTGAAGGTCCATTTTTCCATGGGATGTTGGACCCTCTTATCTACGGCGTGCCAGCATCTGTTTCAGCATAGCTACTTAAAAACTTAAACAGTGGAAGAAGCTCTGAATAGAAGGGGAAAGTCTCTTGTGTGGGTCAGAATAATTAGGCTGAGCTCAAATTGGCTTTAGGCATCTGCTGCTGCCTCTGAGCAAAATCAAGCCATGCTGCTTCCATCAGCATCTCTCCGCTGTTAGCCTTACCCCGCAGAACAGAGGGGACGACATACTGCCTCGTATAGGGCATCTCTGGGAACAAGACTTGCTTCAACAGAAGCCATAAAGCCTCCTTATCCAGCTATCATTAAAGCCCAGAGAAAAGAGGCCAGACAGAGAGATTGAGATGAGCCATTTCCCCAACAAACTTGCTTCCCTTTTTCATTCGCTCCTTTCTTTTTTTTCCCCCTTTAACTGTCATTAAAATAACAAGTTTCTGTTACAGTCTAAACATTCCCACATTGTATAAAGGGTTATGTTACACTAGAGTCACTGCCGGGCCCAGTGTTTGCACAGAAACCTCACTGCAGGTCCCCCCTCCTGACGAAGTGACTTATTAAAGTTTAAACAGTAATTAACAGAACAATAAAAATAAAGGGATGTTTGGGGAGTCGTAGTGCACACAGGGTTTTTGGCAGTGCCAGCACTTTTCAGTGCCCTGCGCTGGCAGAAAAAACGGCTGCAAAACCAGTGGGAGAGATCGTGTGCTCAAAGCCAGGAAGGGGCCGCGGCAAGGCTGAGGTGTGATCCCAGCCCCAGCACGAGGGTACGGAGAGCAGCAGACAGCAGGACGTGAGGGAAGGGTACGGGGGGACTGGGGAGAGGATGCCAAAGGGTCACTTGGCAGGAGGCTGAGTCGGATTCAGTGCTCGCTACCAGCGCTGCACTCAGTCTGTGCGAGTACGCGCCAGACAGCACCGAGAGCCTTCGCTGCCTGTTCTCCGATTCTGCTGAGATGGCCTGGACAAGCCCCTGAAATCTGAGTTTTGGGAATTGTGTCTCTGAAACCAGACCTGGGCTTTGGGGAAGTAGCTCCTTTACCTTAAAAGAGAGTGGCAGAGAGGAAACAGCAACCACAGAGCAAACCCCTGAGAAAATCTTACAACAGGAAGAGCTTCTACAAGAGATTCCAAGAGCAGCCCCCTTGCTTGGGAGCTTTAAAACCAGACAGGAGAAGACATCTTGTAGGGACTGATCTTGCCCTGGCCCCATGCAGGTGTGGGGAGCTCTGAGCTGCAGATCCAACAGTGTTTTAGTAATTCTGGGGTCATTCCCTCCTGAAATGCAGTCAGAGCCAGGACCACAGGGCCAAACACTAGAGCCTAACTCGCTATGCAGGACCACAACCCTGTCTCTCCCACCAGAGCAGAACTTTTCCAACCTATGTGAAATTGGCTAATCAGGGCTCCCTTTATAGGAGCAAAACTGCTTTTCCTCTGTTTTATTCCCATCCCAGTTGCCTACCTTGCCCAGGATGAGCTCTAGAGCATGTGGGTAGAGTTTAAGCTTAGGTTGTCAGCCCTCCCTGTTACCCAACACGCAGCAATGCAGAAAGATCTCATTTGAAGATATTTTTGGTGCCTATTGTAACTATTCTCAAATGTTTGCCTCAGTAGCTCACAGTGCTAGTTGGCTCTAGCCCTGATGTGTGACTCAGTACACATAGCATTGTGCAGTCCCATGTTTGCTAAATCTCTTCCAGTACAACTGCTCAGTTTGCAAATAAAAAGACAGCTCTGTAAGGGTGTATCTCCCATGCAGAGTGAACTCAGGGAGTGCTGCCTTGAGCCCTCTCCCACAAAGCCCTCCCCCAAGTCTGGTACTTTGCACCCCGGGCCAGCCGGGCCAGCCAGGGAGCAGCGTGGCTCTCACCCGGGGTTGGGGAGCAGCTCCACCACTGCGAGGACACACATGGAGACTGTCCAGCACCAGCTGCTCCCAGTCTGCCCGCAGCCTCCCTTCCCTCCTCTGCTGGGGTGCAGGAGGAGGAAAATTCTCCCAGACTCTGCTGCTGACAGAGCCTGTGGCAGCTCTGTGAACAACCACAGGAGATGTCCCCAGAACTACCAGTATCGCACCAGTACAAGTCACCGAAGTGAGGACACTCAGACCCAGTGTGCCTGCTCACACCTCCAGGAGGCTAACCTGCCAGCTGAGAGTCATGCACCGGTCCTGCAAATTCATTCTGCAATGAAAATGTACTCCAAATGTCACAGGCTTGGCTTTAGAGCAGTCCACGAAGTTGATTCCTCCTCTTCAGTCCCCTCGCTAGTGAGGAGGACTCTGTCTTCTGCCTTCTCAATGGTGAACTAACCAGCTTGTTTCTGCAGCTGCTATATTGGCACTGCAGGGCAAAGATACACTTCAAGTTCCTCAAAGTCAACAGGTCTCATTCTGCTTCCAGCAGCTCAGTGGTATCCAGCTCAACACTATCACTTACTGACAAATATCCACCAACTGAAAAAAGCCACAAATATTGATGAGGGATCCTGGCTACTCTGCTACTCCTGCCCTCCCACCAGCAAACACCGCTGAGTCCCTGCAGGGATGCCCAGGCATGCTTGCTGAGCAACCCATTTCCCAGCCTTTGCTCCCTCCATCTGATCTTCCAGCAGGCCCGGGAGGAGAAGCCACCTCCAGACACCACGGAGGAGAGGGATTTGTGGACACTGAGAGCACAAAGCAGTGGTGGGTCAAGAGTCCCTGCAGACACTGCAGCTGCTGGCTCCCTGCTGGCAGCTCCTGCCCCAGGATGGGGAATCACTGCCTTTGAATCGTTAATCCTCAGCCTCATGCAGAACTCCTTCCCCCCAAAGACAACTGTGACTGGGATCCACTGGCTTTCCTGAGGGCAGACTGGCCCTACAGGAACATTATCAAGTCCTCTGTAGTCTGGAGTAAATAGCAGGGATGGTCACGATTTACTCCGTGGTCTGGGAAAGGAGAGAGCTCAACTCCCAAGAACTGAAGGAAAGTGTTAAAAATGTGACTTCCCAGGCAATTACCAATGGTGACTTTTTAATAAGCTGTTTTCTAGGCACTGGGGGAGAGAGGGACATGGGGGAATCAGACGTTATGAATCTGAATTCAGCCTAGGTTTCAGAGGTGCTGGTTTAATAAGCCGTGAGGAGAGCCTGCACTAGCAGCGACAGCCCTGCAAACGAGTGCCAGAGTTGGGGGCTGGCATATCAGGGTTCAAAATTAATGAAAACAAGACCTTGGCAACCTCAGTGACTTCACTGCATTCTGGTGTAAACTGATAAACTCGCATGGTGCTCCAGGGAGGATGTGAGATGGAAGGAAGGGGGAAGGAGAGGGTGAGTGGGAGACATACTGACGCCTTTTCCCCTTACACCTGTGTTTTAACCGGGCCCCAGCAGATGAGCTGGAGGTGTGACACACGGCTTGCCATGCCTCCCTTGCTGCCCTGCACCCCATTCAGCACCCCGCTTCACCGCTCAGGATGTCTTCACAAAAGCCTGTTCTGAATCCTCATGAGGTCCTCGGGTCCCACTGCCGGGGAGGTAAATGGGATGACAGATATATCATCAAACACAGTCTTGTTTGGCCAGCAACACTATGCTCTCTTATCCCCAAACCTTCTATTGCAACGTTTTTATGTTCTCAGTGGCTTTTCTGCCTCCATGGGAAATTAAGAGTAACTGGCTTGTTCAGACTTGCCCTTGAAGACAGTTTCTACAGAAAGCCCCCGAATCCATTTCAAGTCAGGCAGGGCAGCCTCTCCCTGAAACCCCCTGATCAGCTGAGCCGCTGGCTCTGGCTTTTTCTTCCCTTCGTTGCCCCAAGCCAGCTGGATGCACAGGAACAGCAGCCAGAATTCAGTGCTGGAGCAAGATGCTGTGTGAGAGTCAGCAGCTCCACAGCCTGAACTGCCTCCCCAGGAAAGGCAGATACAGGTGTCTCTGCCATGTCTCACTCCTGGAGATCTCCTCTTTGCACATTCCCGAGGTTTCTCTGACCTGATGTGAGCTGAGCTGCCAGTCTGCTTTCTGAAGGACTCTCCTGCCCCACAGACTGAGGATGAGTGGCTCATCTCCAGTCCTGAGCACAAGCAAGCAAAATCAACATGTCAAACATCCCAGACGCTCTCAGCCCAGTGCCTCAGCTCTCCTCTTCCAGACCTGCTAGGCTCGATCCCTCTCTGACTGCTCTTATGCTAATGTCACTCTGCTAAGCTCAGAAGAATGATTTTCCCAGCTGACACCACGTCAGTGACAGGAGAACTGAGCTTATGGCTTTCCACTGCCACTCACATCAAACTGAGAGAAAAAGATACGCCACCCAAATCTGAACTTTTCATCCCATTCACCCAACTACGGGGTGTTTTCCAGCTCCTGGCTGTGCTGGAGTCAAGGTCTCCAGACTCATTTGCAGCAAGAGTGGCAGTGCTTGAGAGAGGAGGTGTGTTGAACAGGTACAAGTAGGTGCAAATAGAACAACAGAAGGTGCCCCCAGGTCAGCACTCACGTGCATTTTCCTCGGCCATGTCTGAGGAGACTTGGAGTCAGAACAGAACACAGCTTTGCATGGGGGTCTCAAACATTTTCACAATGCAGAAAGACTGTCCTGTGCACTTCCTTTTCCAACACGTCGTTCAGGATGCATCTACAGCAATGTCAGTAACTGCCTGTAGGGAATGTTAGAAAATTATCTAATGCACTCTTAATCACCTGGTCTTGCAATCTACAGAAGGAAATAGGAGCAGCCAGCACAGTATGACCCTTCTTCCAGACACCACTGACTTTAGATACCAGTATCAGTGGTAGCCTGGTCCATGTCCCAGAACTCAAGCTCTCTTTCGGTTAACAGGCCATGAAATTATTTAGACTATTCTTGATTTTACATTCTGTTATATTTGTAATTAACACAGAAGATCAGCAGCGCCACATCCTGCAATCCCCGTATTTTGCTGAATACAGAGGAGACTGTGCGCTTAGAAGCACTTAGTCTTCACCTAACTCTGCTTCTGCTAGGTTTATGGGAAGCCAACACTTCACAGCAGACCTGTCCCACAAGGAAAGGGTTTGATATTGTCAGAGATCTGCATATATTTGAACTACGATATGGGAACCAGCACTCTAAAATCGGGTCTTACCTCCTTTTTTCGGAAAGGACTTTTAAACAAAAGAAAAAAATCTGCCAGCACACTAAGCGTTTGGCGCTATCTTCAATCAGGGAAGCCTAATTATACCCATTATACTGATGAGGAAGCACTGGCACAAAGCTATGCATTCGCATGGCTACAGATACAAAGTGCATCAGTGGCAAAGCTGGAAATAAACCTGGGAATCATGGTGATGAGCTCATCACCCACCTCAGCATAGCCGCAACGTGGTTGGTCGTGGACTAGACCACGTCCTACCCATGTCCAGCAGGTTACAGAGCTGGTGAGGCACCCTCCACACATCTACTTAACAGGGTAAAAGTTTCAGTACCAGTGCTGAGATGGCTTGGGGTGCTCTGGGACACTCAAGGGACTGGTCACATAAGCTGGCCCATGAAGACCAGTCACTCAGCTCACTGTATCAGAGACAGACTAGCAGGCTGCGGACACCCAACAGCCAGAGCATCAGGTCTGAGCCACCAAGATACCCCGCAACCACACAGACCATGGCAGGGATGAATCATCTGCTCCTCCTTCTGAAGCAGCTTAATCAACTTCTCTGCATGTGGATCCTCGCAGCAAGGTCTAGCCTGATCTGTCTACGTATTAATGATCCCCTAGCACGTAAAGCCCAGAGATTTTCCTTGGCACCAGGGGCCAAGTACTTGCCCTGCACTCTCCCTGCCAGGTGCTGGGTGCTCTGGTCTAAGAAAGGCTGCAGAATCCCTTGGGATTGAGAGTCATTACATAAACAATACAATAGGATCACAGGCTGTAATTGTAAAAGTGCCTGAGGTCTTGGCACTGAAGTCTGCCTCAGCGAAGGCCTCTAAATGGAGACCCAAACAAAACAAACAAAAGCCCCAACTCTGTCAGCACTTAATGAACAATAATAAATAATAAATAATAACCCTAAGAGCCAACCTAGCAAGACAGATGTGAGGCACCAGGGCAGCTCTGAGGAAACGCTGACCCTACAGCAGTTGCCCTCCCTCCCCAGTTTCCAGTACATTGAGCTCAGGTCACTGGGTACTTGCAGGGTTAGGTCCAGAGCAGGGAACCTGGATCTCTGTCAAGAGTGTGCACCCCCCAGTAAGATGTATGAGAGCTGCAGCCTTGGTATGTCCCTGGATCAGGACCTTCACCTGCTAAGTGAGCACACACGTACACCAAGTCACACCTAGCTCTTTCTTATTGCAGGATCTCTCTTTAAGTGCTAAAGGCAAAAAGCAGCAGATGGAGCTGAGCAAGGGAATCCAGATAGGTGTGAGTCCAAAGAAACCTCTTCCCAGCATCATTATAGTCTTGACTCAGAGTCCCCCACCTGTGCTGCGCAAGCTGAGCTCCTGGCAGGACACCGGGAGAGCTGCTTGGCAGGGACACGGGCTGAAACAAAGGGCCTAATTTAAGTATTTTTATAACTCGGTACTTGTGACAGTGGGTTTAGCAGTTGCCAGCCATCTGGAATAAAGAATTACAGCCACCTCCCCTAATCCTATATTGCCTAAACCCTAAAGCTGGTTATGGTGCAAGGATGAGGCAGCAGGTTGGGAGGAGGCAGTGATGGGAAGGTGGGGGTGGAGAAGGGACCACAGGAAAATTCTCAAACTTATTTCTTTTTCCTGTGAGGTGCTGGGTGGTCCCAAATGTGTCAGAACTATTTTTGCTAGGAATCAAGAGAAGACAGGATGAAGAAAAAGAGGGGAGAAGGGAGACAAGGAGTCCTCCATGACCACACAGTCGCATACACCACACACACACTCACACACGCACACAGAGGCTTACTGGTCCGCGCAGGGCTGTCAGGTAAATTAGATCTGAAAGCTGACAATTTCTGACCATATTTCCTTGATTATTTCAAACAAATGCACACCAGCCGCTGTAAGGAGATTAAAGTGACATAAACGTCCCGAGTGGGAGGAGGGAGGGCAGAGAATTCAGGTCACCCCCATCCGTCCCCCATTTGACAGCCGCTATATCGCTATCCAATCCAATAAAAAAATCCCCCCCTTTTGCTTTAATTAATTTTACAGCTAGCTTGCTTAATTACTTTCAATCAAAATCCTCCTGCCATCGCAAAATTAGAGATGGTTGAGCTCCATTAGCCTAAATTCTTCATTTCCATATAGAAAGAGGCTCCCTCGGCAAAGCCAACAGGGCTCCCTCCTACTCAAGCTGCCATTGGACAGATGCCTGTCCCTCTGTCTGTCTCCAGTTCCTTGGGAGAAGCAGGAGGAAAAGGATACAGTCTTGTTCCCACCAACCCCTTTCATAAAGCATCTCCTTGAGAGCCCTGGACACGGGAGGCCTCTCTGCTCACAGCAAGGACCGCAAGAGGCGAGAAGGACAGCCTGCCCTCATGGCCTTCCTACAGCCACACTGCAACAAGCATTTCCATGGCTGCACAAGGGAGCTGGGTCGGCAGACGGCCTCCTTTCTGCTGGGCTTTCTGCTGCGGCTGCCAGCACTGGGGATGGGATCTGGAAGGGACACCTCTCCCGCTAGGGCTGGACTGAGCGCTGCCACCGTCATTCCACACAGGCGTGCAGGCATCACTAACTCGAGCCAGTCTCTGCTGGACACATGGAAAGGAGGGGACACAGGGGCAGCTCATTTTACATCTGCCTGCTGTGGGGTTTGGTACCTTCCTTCAGAGCATCTGGCACTAGCCGCTGTCAGAAATACGACACTGTGGACCATGGAGCTGCAACATTCCTGTAGCTCCCGTAGGCATCATTAGCACCTCTCTCCTGCGAACACAAATCATGAACTGTCCCATTTTGGGCCTATCTGAAAGCAGTCCCAACTGGTCTCATGTCCATGAAACCTCAGAAGTGCAGGGAGTGGCAGCAATAAAGCCATACAGAGCTGGAAAGGAGACAAGAACCCCAAGTGGGTGGAGAGGACGGGCGCAGGAGGAAACCCTGGAAGGAGCTGGGCACGCTGGGAACGGAGGAGGAGAACTAGCTCCTCTCAAAGGACTGCGGGAACTGGAAAGAATTACCCAGACTGCTCCAGTGGATCACACTGCAGCATGCTTTCCTCCCATTTTCTCCAACTTCCTATGGTTTCCTCCTTTCCCATCTCCCCATACTACTTGCAGAGCAATGGTCTTAATGGGATTTTACCTCCATGTAGGTACTGAGCCCTGGGAACCACCTAGTCATTTAACCCAGCCAGTGGAGCTTGGCCCCTGCTCCCTCCTCCCACCACCTGCCCAGGCCACACGCTAACCTGGAGCTGCAGGAAGGTCACACCAGCACCCCGGTCTCTGCACGTTCCCACCCTTCAGAAAGCTCAAGGGGATTCATAAGCACAAGCAGCCCAACTCCCCCCCCAACTCCAGGGAGGACAGGTCAAACCCTTGCTTCTTTAGAACAAAATGAAGAGACAAACACAGACCTATTTTGTTTATAAGCTTAAAACTGAATCCAATGGCGCATCTACCTGGGGATTTTAGATTAAATGGTTTAAGAAACTCAAATAGGCTTTTTAATCCGGTCAAATAAAAAGAGCCCCAAAGAAGCAAAGAATTCACCCTGCCGAGCCTCACGCCTGTGAAGACAGCTGGGCAAGAACAGCTTTCTTACTCTCTGCAACTCCTCTCCACCCTGGCATGGGACATAATGTATTTGCCAAAATCTGGAACCTTAGGATACACCCTGTTCAGGACTCGTGCAGACTTCACTTTCCCATGGACGACCCACTTCGATCATGCTGTATAGCACTTTCTTCATCCTTTCTGTGTTCTCTTACGCTGTTCATCTGGGCTCTTCCCCCTAACACCTGGCAGGCCGTGCGAGCATGGTGCCAGCCCTGGTTACATCACCAGCGCCAGCCAAAAGCAATCCAAGAGAAGGTATCAAAACGCCTAATCCACATTCAGCGCACACATTTATGCACTGTCTTTCATACAAACTACCTCCCTGAATGCTTCACAAGAGACAGGCAAGAAGAAGAGGGGCTGAGCAGCCGTGTGCTCGTGAGATGCAGAAGGGAGACCAGCAGTGCCTGCCAAGGGAAGCTCCTGCAAAGAGTGGCGGCCGGACAGCCAGCGAAGGTCCGATGGATGAAGAGCAACACTACACAGACTTGGGGAGTCTGATGAACATCTGGAGCTGAATCTTGGCAAAGAGCAGGAAGCAAAGGGGCTCTCTTCTCTGCTGGATGACCACTTCTCCAGGACTTCCAGCCTCCTACCTCCTCCCAGTACCACATCTCACCAAATTTCCAACAGAAACTGTCCCCTATCCCCCACCGCTGCTGTTCAACTCTGGAAACGCTCAGAACAGGCCTTCCCCTGCACATGCTCTGCAATAAAATTCCCGACTTGTGTCTCGCCTGCTCCAATGCTCAGAGCAGCTGGGACAATAGAACAGAGAGGCCCTAAATCCACCAGACTCACCCTAAATAGCAATGGCCCATAATTTCGCCTGACATTCAGGAGCTTGTTATTCTTTCCCCTCGTCGCCTGGCTGGAGCTGTTCAGACCCATCAGTGTTATTCTATGCATTAAATGGGAAAAAAAACAACTCAACAACAACCCAGAGAGTTTTCAAGCCTGCCCAGCGAGGGCTGAAGGGGCGGCATCCCTAGCTGTGCTGGCGGTGGGAGAACAGGAGGAATCAATGCCTCAAACCCAGACCCATCGCCTCCGCAGGGGAACAGCAACAAGTGGGTCCTGCTGAGACCCCCAGCAGAAACACACACTTACCCTTTCCTCTGCTTCCATCCCTAACAAGGGAGCTGCAATCTCTCCCAGCCCTTCCAGCCTCCCACTGGTGCCCAGGAAGGCTGCTGCACACTCCTCCCCACCACCCGGGTGTGGGGAGCTTTAACCACAACAGTTTGGGGTTTGGGTTTTTTTTTTTTTCCCAGGCTGGCTCCAGCTGATTAAGGACCTGCAACAGGATGTAGGGATTACAGCAAAACCTGGCTCTGGATCAGCTGGGGCACAGAGCCAAACGAGAGAGTGAGGATTGCCCCCAGCCTGGCTGCCAAACCGGCACTCGTCCTGTTGGGAGGCTGTGAGGGCTGGAGCTCTGCGCTGGAACAAGGCCCCTGCCCTCGCTGGCTCTGCTGGGGAATGGCCTGAAGCCCACACTGACAAACGTGCCCACATGAAGGGCAGGGTTGTGAGGACGAGGGATCTGTGGCTTACAGGGCTTGCTGGAGAGAGGAAAATCCCTTATGGCCTCACTCTTCATACCTTCACCCCAGGCAAAACAGGTGTGAGGGGGCAGGCGCATCCCCACCTCCCGTCTTGAGCAGCAGGAGCAGCCCAAGTTGGTGATGCCCCATGATTCCCCCATCCCTCTGCCAGGGTCTGCACCACGTGGAGCTTCTAGCAGGTATCCTGGAATAACACATGGCAAAATACTCTGTGCTGAGTTTTTAATCCAGGAAGAAGTGATCAGGGAAGGCAATAATCTCAGTTGGCACACAGAGCACAGCAGGGTCTTGCTTCTGGGGAGGCATCAAGAGCAGAATTAGCTTCAAGGAGACTCTGGGGCTTTTTTTTCTTCTGCTAACACTGATCCCTGCCTGGACCACCAGCAGCAGCAGCCCCCAGCATCTTTCTAAAGTACCTGTCACTGCAATATCCAACTGCTGTTGTCCCCTAGGGGACATCCCCCCATGCTTGGGTTTTCCAAGTCCCTCTTGGACCAGAGCAAGAGGGACAGTAGCAGCGAGAGCAGCCCTCCTGCTCTGACCTGAAGCTGTTAGCCTCAAGTCCTGTTTTAATCAGGTCTGGCAGAGCTGCTGCCTTGTTTCCCAGCCTGCCACCTCGGAGGGATAATTTGCCAGCGCTTTCTCGGAGAGCTCTGTGGAAGCACTTTGCAGAGCCTGAATATGCCTCTCCTTCATGGCCAAATCCTGCAAGCTTCCTACTGGCACATCTCCCTCTCCTAGTGACCCCCTGGCTCTGTCTGAGCAAAGGAGATCATGACGATGCCAGGATTTGGTCCTCTTTTCCAAGTGCTCCCTCACAAGACCTGGCAGTAAGAGGGGGAAGCTGCTCAGAGCAGCAGGAGGGGGTGGAAATCTGTCTGGCAGAAGCAGCGCAGAGACTTCTTAGTGCTGCCCACCAGACTCATCGTAGCAGAGAAACTCTGGAGTCAGCTCCTGCCGGCCTGGGGCTGCGGGGGGAAGGCAGGAGTTGATATTGCAGGCGGAGGCCACTGGGATACCATTGAAAGCTGCTAAATATGACCAGGTTAGCACTTTAGTCTTTAATGGCAGGTCACCATTAATAAACCCAGGGCCCCAGGGTGCAGTACAGAGCCTCCCTCCCTGCCTCCCCGAAATACTCATTTCATTAACTTCACTGTGTGCGGCGCTCGGCACCTGTCAGAGGTTCGGCAGCCAGGAGGGTTGGCAAGGGTTAAGGACATCTTACGGCAGAGCTAACCACTCTCTCCTGACACAATGGAGCAGGGGAAGCTGCCTGCACAGCACCCCTTTCCTCCCCACTGCTCCCCTCTGCCTCCGGTTCCCCCGGCTCATGCTGGAGACCAGCCCACAGCTTTTAGACCCACACAGACGGGGCACCCTGGGAAGCCTCGAGAGCGGGGAAGAAGCACTGTCCCAGGCCTACAGCCAAGGAGCTGAGCACTGGCAAAGGATAGCCAGAAACGTGGCCCCTAACCCCAGCTCTGGCACTGACTCCTTCTCTGGCCTTCAGGAGATCACTTCATGTCACCGTGCCTTGCTTTTCCCATCTGTGGAAAGATGACAGCAGCACTGATGGCCACAGCAGGGAAGAAGGGCAGAGGGGAGTTACTTTGGATCCAGACAGGGAAGAAGCTCTTGTTAAATAAAAAGACTGTGCAAACAATAAAGGCCAAATCCTGCTCTCGGGGATGCTGGAATGACCCACAGGATTGCCCCAGTATACAAAAGGGTGAACTTGGCCATTGCAAAGGGTAAGCGGCAGAGAGGGGCCAGTGGAGCCAGCGCAGGGGAGGGGACCACTCTGGCTCTGCACGTGCCGCGCGCTCTCCGCGGCCTCACGCATGCTCCCGCAGAGGCCTCCAGTCCTGGTGGCTGCAGCACAGAGGACAGGGAAGGACAAGGTGAGAGGAAAGCATAAGGATGGGGCTTTGCTCCACCTGCTTTCACTGTGACGCTAGTCGTTTCCTGGAGGGATGGTGGGAGGGGAGGAGGGACAAATGGATGTCCCAGCTGCCAAAAATCTCATACCAAGTCTCTATCGATCTGCCCTACTTGGCAACTCAAGCTGCAGCCACCGTCTGTGGTGCTGGATCAATAAGATCTGGGTGGACAGGGAGGGAGAGGCACTTTTATGGGAAGGTGGGGTCTTTAGGGGGAAGTATTTTGATTTTTAGAGCGCCTGCAGAGTCAAGGAAGAGAAAATACTGGGACTGAAGCTGCAGTTTAGTTTGGACTCATTTCAAATACCTGCTGAGCCCTTTACACTGGGGCCCCAGCGACCTCCTGCACATGGGAGCTGCCCCAGCCTCTGTCCTCACTGTCCACCCACAAAAGCCTCTCGCCTGCCTTGGATGCTCTCAGCACAGATGTACTGGCTACAGCGATGGGCTGGTAAGCCACCGACGCACAGCACAGACAGCGTGTGCGCGGTAATTCTCCAGGAGCTCCTTACAGACCCTCCCCAGGGACCTGGGGCGAGGCAGAGACTCCTGCAGCTGGATGAGAAGGAATTGCCGTGCAGCTCAAAGAGCCTGTGGAGATGCCTCAAGTCCCCAAGCGGCACTTCGTGATGGCTTTTGCAGTGTGACTGTCACTGGGGCCAACCAGATGGGGAAGGTTCAGACCCTGGTGCTGATAGCCAGGCTGATTCGGCAGAGAAGACAGGCTCTGACGGGCCAGCCCACACAATTTCCATCCTGCCAAGTGGAAAGCATCACACATTGCCCCCTGGCCTCTCCATGAAGGAGATCACAGCCTGATAAGACGCAGTGAGCCAGGCAGGTCATGCACTGGGGAGCAGATGACCGCCACCGAATCCTTCTGTCTTTCTGTGCCTGGAGACCACTTTTTTATGCTCAGATAGTATAGCCGGGCCATTACTACCGAGCCCTGGAGACCAGGTGACCTGCTGATACAGAGGAGAGCTCTGTGTTTGAACGCTCTGGTCACCCCAGCATCTTGCTAATTTGGTGCCGATAACCCCATCAGGAGAAGGCAGCAGAGGCAGATGAGGAAAGTTTTTTTTCTCATACAGAGGGCTGCTGGGTAGGGCCAACTCCGGCGGCAGGAGTGCCCCGTTCCTAAAGCCAAGAGCCAGTGGCAGCCCGTCAGCTCCAATTAGAGCTGGCTGCAAGGGGGACGGTGCACTGGGTGTCACCTCCAAATGCCCTTTGGATAGATAGGGGGGGGGGGGAAATCTGCAGTTGTTCCAACGTTTCTTGCTCAGTAGAACAACTGTTGCAGTCCTTTTAGCACAAACCCAGCAACTGTTCCCAAAAGCACAGCCTCCTCAGCTCCTGTCCTTAAAAAAAACCCAACAACCGATCTCCAAATCGCCGGCTTCTGAGTCAGGGCAAAAATGTTATTAACAAAAACATCACTCAGGGGTGGGACACCTGCTCCCTGACAAGCAACTGGCCTGGCTGCCCGTGGTTAGTGTATTACATCAGGCCCCAAAAAGAGAAAGGAAAGGGAGGGAGAAGGGGAGAGAGTGGAAAAGAACAGACAGAGGGAGGATGACAGCAGAAGGGAGTAACAAAGACAAAGAAGAGCAAGAGAGGGGAAGCACAGAAAGAAAAGAGCAAGTGCGAGCGCATGTGAGAGACGGTGCAGGAGAGAGCGAGAGTGTGTGGGGGAGAGCAGAAAAGTGTACTGAAAGTGGCGGTGTGTGTGCAATAAAGTGTGGGAGTGCGTATGTGTGAGAAAGACTGCAAGCGTGTGTGCATATGGCAGAGACCAGAGTTAAGAGGAGGAAGAGAAGAGTAAGGAAGGGGGAATGATGCCACGAAAAGCAAGAAAGCTTGGAAAAGTGTAACAAGAAAATAGGGAGGAAGAGAGGAACAAAAGAAAAAGTGAAGGCCATCAAACAAATGAGTCTGGTAAAGCAAGGGAGCAAAGATAAGGGCAGGGAGGGAGGTATGGGAAGAGGAGGCGGGGGGCACTTAGGACAGGGCAGAGCCGGGGTGAGGGTCAGGAAGAGAGAGGAGAGGGAAAGGGAGAAGGGGACAGATGAGAAAAAAAGAATAAAAGAAATAAACAGGGGGGAGGGAGAGAAAGATGTCTATTAAAAACCTCAGTGCATAACACAAAATGTCAGGGTTTATAGCTTCATTCTTGGCATTGCTGGTACTGAGAACCCCACACAGAAATGTCACTGCTTGTCATGTTTAATCACCTGCTATTTGTTAACACCTTCACTGCAAGGAGTCTGCCCCTCACCCCTTGCAGGCTCTCCTTTTGGAGAATAAACTGTGAAAACATGCCTCTACCTTTCAGCTCTCTTTGGACAGTTCCCGTTGAACCCAGAGCCAGACAGGGGAGGCCAGGCAGGGCAGGCACACGGGGCACGGCCGATTGCTCTCCAGGTGGGGCTTTCAGCACAGCATAGGGCTCCTGCAGGCTGCAGAGGTCCCTGGCTGAGCAGGTTAGTGACAGGCACCATTGTCGGGGAGGCAGAGGATGTACATACACGGGAATGGGACAGAGGATACTCCTGGGAGTGCAGGACAATGCTAGGAGCAGCGGAGAGCAGGTGAGTGAGGCAAATTTGGGGGGAGAATGACTTCAGGGCAGAGAAAGGAGACAGGATTGAGAGGGGATGGCTCAGCTCAGCGAACGAACAGGCATGGGTAAATCAAGGTACATGGGCTAGTGAGCGCAAGGGCAGGGAGGAGCAGGGTAGTGGACCCTTCCTCCTGCTGCATACACGCCCCGTGCTCCCATCCCGCTCATGTCCTGTGACGAACACATATAAATAAAATCCCTGAAATCCATGGAAGTCTGAAATTCTCCAATCTGTTTGCTTGAACAGCAACTGTCACATAAAAGCCAACATCCAAAGCTATTAAATGTACAGTTACAGTTCCTTGCCCTGGCATCTGCACTGGTGACTTTGCTCTAGTTCCTCCCAAAGCCTTGGACTAATGTTTTTAATTTATGCCGGTTTTCCCCTGTGTCAGGCACCCGTGCCCCCACTGTCTGCACTTCCCACCCAGCTGCATACTGTCTGTCTGACATCACGTTGCTCTGCCAAAGAAATTATTTTGAGGTCATCAGTAGGCAAGACTTTTCCCTACTATTTCACACACTCCAACTGGAAAGAAACCCAAAAAAGCTCTCCTCCATACAGTAGGGCTCTCCCATACGAGCAATGAAAATCTAATTCTACAATTTTCAGGCTTACAGAAAGAAAGAAATCATCCCCCCACCTAAATGAAGAAAAATTTAAAGATGTGTATGCGAAGATCATTAGTGCAGCTATTTTGTTTTAACCAAAGAATAGTAATCAGCACTGTTTCAACACAAATGAGGGCTCAGCTTCGGCATGGTCCTTGCCCCATACTCTGAAATGCTTATGTCAGTGTGCAGCGTTTTTGAAGTGCTGATGCCAGTGAAGTTAGACTTCCCCTCTAGAAAATGAAGAGAATTTGGGGAGCCAAAGAAATGACAATACGATGAGCTGTAAGGGGATCCTAAATGCATCCAAACTTTTTTTCATGCATTCAAACAACAAAAAAACAGCAGAAGCCATTGGCTGGCTGGAGACCAGCGCAAGGGTTTCCACTCCAGCCCCCCATGACTGCTGGGTGCTGGCTCCCTGGGTGCCAGATCCCTCCCATGACTCACGGAAATGGGCAGCAGAGAGCTGACGGCTGCAGCTGCAGGACCAAGGGGCTTCCCAGCACTGGTGTCATCAAGATACTATGGACATGCTAGAGAAACATCCTATACAGAAAAAAAATACAAACCTGCAGAAACTCGGTGCTCATCTCTCTCCAATCCCTACAATACAATTTTAAAATCCAGTTTAGATCATCCAGGACTAGATGTGGGACTGAAGTAAAAACCTTCAAGCCCAAACCAGGCAGTTCTGGAAACCCAAACTCCAGAGTGCTTTTGGACTTCACATCTTGGTCTCCGGTAGCGATGGCAGCATGTTTCTACACAAATTTTCTTACGCATTTTCCTCACAACAGTGTTTTCATGGTCTTTTCTGATTGAGATCCTTGCTAGTTTCCAAAAGCAAATATCTACATCTCAATCTCACACACCAGAGGGACCCTGTGAGTGGTGGGGAAACCTGCACTGCTTCTCCTTACTGCCCCTGCACTGAGGACAGGGCCTTTTGCTCAGTCCAGCACCTTTCCCAGACACCCACAGCCCCCACAAAAGTCCACAAATAAATTCAGGCCCAGTTTTTGAACCCAAGAACAACTGTGCTGTGACATGTGAGTCCAGACGGTGATGACTGCCCTCCACATGGGGAGGGCAGGCAGAGGGTCAGCCCAGAACTTGGGGACAGTGGTTTCTGCCCCGAAGGACAGGCACAAGGTCCAGGAGCCACCCCACGTCCTATTCTGGTAACGGGAACAGTACACAGAAACGCCTCCCGCTGGCCTTTCGCCAAGGATAAAATTCACCCTTCTGAACACAGGCCAAGATGATCTAAAGTGACTACTGACTTTTGTTGCCCAACTTGAGTCACCTTAAATGGGCCTATTTTTCAAAGTGTCAGTGCTTAGCACAGCTGAGAATCGGGCCTCTTCAAGATGTCTAATACTACATTTGTCCAATCACCGCTTTAACAAGACCGATATTTCTCTCCTGTGCGACTTCTTCCAGTCTGGCCAGGCCTTTTATCTTTTTTCCCTCTCCCCTCCCTTCTCCTTGTTCTTTTCTTTTTCAGCTTTTTATGAATTTCTCTCAGCTTTCCTCCCTCTCCCCCCCTCAAGGTCATGCGGCTCATTTCCACGTTGAATATTTACTCAGCAAGCCAGGTCCTTTCACAGGCGCTCACCACAAATATGCTTTCTGATAAAGTCCAGAGAAAAGAAACTATAAACCCCAAAACAATGTCAGAAATAAATAAAAAAATACCAACAGGGCAAAGTGGGGCTGTAACAGGGTAGAATACTTCAACAGAGAAAGCTAGCAGGTAAAACATCCTTGGAGTTAGTTTACTCCATTTCCCTGAATTTCCATTATTATTTTCTTGCTCTCTTTTCTTGTTTGCTTTTCTGAATATTTTTGTTGTGCTGTCAGGGCTGTGCCACCTATATGAGGGAGACTGTTCTATTTAACCTCTTCTCTTCATCCACAGTGAAACTCACCCTCAGTCAAAGGCCAGAACCCTTCCAGCCCATGGGCACCTGTTCCTTTACGACAGCAACCTGGCAGCTCATACCCATCCGGAGCAGGGGAGTTCTCAGCTACGCAGTTTGCTTGTTTTTCCTAAGCCCATTACTTATAAGCAGCTTGCATAAAGCATCAGGGTTTGTACCTACCCTGAGTAATACACTGCACAACACGGCATAGCCAGAGATCACACAAAGGAAGGTCAAACCCCACTCTCAGGAATGGATGGGGCCCTTCACATCAGTATGGTAACAGGGAGTGTATCCTGGAGAATCGTTTTCATACTTAATTACCAAGTCAGCTCACAGACCAATCCTACAGACTGTCTGAAACGAAGAGCAGCTTCACAAAGTCTATATTCTCCAGCCCAGGGCAGGTCTCCAGAGAGTCCGGCCTTCCTCGCTGCTCTGAGATGTGGCAATTTTGATAAACCTCCAACTCCAAAGAAACAAAATTTGGCCAACACAGCATGACTTTGAAAATCCAAGCCTCAGGCTTGCAGTGTCCAAGGAAGTTTTAAAATTATTTCTTAGTGACATTGTTTCAATCTCCATTCGACCATCAGAGACAGCTACTGGCCCTCACAAGAAAGACAGGTATTAAAAATGTCAATTCACTCGCTAACATCTCTTCATCTGAGATCCGATGCCACTTGGCCTCCATGGCCACTGGGAAATGATAAGGAAAAGTAACTCTGCTGGCTTTTGTAGTCAGGTCATGGTTTTATGCCCAAGAGTACATCTAGCCCGCAATTTCCCAAGGGAGACAGGCCACAACCTCCTTGCTGACAAAGTCATGTTTGGGATAACAAGCATATAGTAACAAAAGGCTCCCACCTACCAAGACCTCTGAGGAACACTGCCTGGAGGAAAGTGAGCTGCCCTGAAAGCAACCCCCTTCTTTTTCTCAAGACAGCAGGGCTCTTTGCCTTCTCCTCACTCTAGAGGTGTTGCTTTAGGTTGCTTAGTGTTGCTACTTTCCTTTTATGAGCCCACAATAGAAAAACAGAAATCTGGGGATTCCTCCTAGCAGGAGAGAGGTAATTCACAGCTATGCTGCCTGCTCTCCACAGCTCTCCCTTGATTTCTGTCTACAGCCATAAGGCATCCCCACTGCTCCCAGAGGAACAGCTCCCACCCGCTTCCCACCCCCCAGTCACCTGCTGGCAGCCCACGTGCTGCCACGGAGCAGAGACCTAGCTATCCTGTTTCCATGGAGCCTGACCTTCTCCTGGAGGTTGCAGAAATATGCCCTTCCATAAACAGATACTTACTCTACCTAGGAAAGCCTCAAACCACTGTCGTGATACTCTAGGTTGTATTGGTTTAGGTAGCTAGCTGTAAATACATTAGTGTAGTATTTTGAACAGTTAGTACTACTTTAGGAACTGTGCAGAAGCACAGCTCTGCAGAGCCGCACTCCTCAGGGCATCAGTGCAGCTGCCATCAGTAATAGCAGGTACCTTGACAAGTACCATGGTAGAGCTATTACAATGGCAAATGTTTGGGTCCACCAGCATCACAGTTTAACTAAACAGAAACAGCAAGTTACAAGTTTTGCCAGACAGTCACTGCCCTGAAATAAAAGATAGTTGCAAAAATACTCTGATGCAAGTGCTTTTGGCCACTCACAACTCTGCATTAGCAGCACAAGCGATGGTTGAGAGCAGCACGCTGATGGCAGTGATGCTGTCCTGAGTGGCAGCACACTCCAAGGGAGCGGGGTAGGATGCTGTAGGATGCTGTGCTAGCAGTCAGGTCCCTGCAGAGGTTGGGAACGGAGCCGGGTGTTACCACACTGTGCACAGGCTCCCCGCGACCCTTCTGTCTCCCTGGCATGGCCCGTCTCGTCTCACTGAGTGCTGCTCGCCCTCCCTCCCTCCCAATGCGCACATGGCTCTAATGTTTTTATTACCTGTTTGACTCGCTGCCTTATTGCTTCTCCTCTTAATGGGGCTGTAACCGTGGAAACGAGGAATAAACGGCCACCAGAAAATGAGATGATTAAACAGGTCACCCTGGCAAAACAAACTCTGTGTTCACACAGCCCAGGCTGTGTATGCAGTTTCTGTCCAGGGAAACGTGGGGCTGGGAGGGAGAGGGCAGGAGGGCTGGGCCAGGCTCCTGGAAGGAGTGCACCACTGAGAAGTGCCTCCTCGGAGAAGAGTGGTCTCTGTCCAGGAGGCATGATGCTGTGCACCTCCCAGGACAGACAGGCAGAAAACAGCAAGGTTTGCTCAGGGAAGATGGAAGATAGCGAGGACAAGACACATCCATGTAACCGGGGAAAAAATAGCAACTATGATGAATATAAATAGGCTGGACCGAAAACAAAACACAAGTCTGAGACAAGTTGGTGTCCTCTTCTGTCCCCTCCTCTGGCATTGCCCATGCCTGCCTCATGGCAGCTCCCAAGGGGAGTATAGAGACCCTTCTGCCCATACTTCTCCACGCCCCTGGGGCACAGCTCCACCGCTCTCCTCGTCCCCGCTAATGGGCTAATGGCCAAGCTGCACTGATGCTGGCAAAGGCAGGGCACCATCCAGCCAAGCACAGCCAGGACCACAGGCAAGGTAGGTTGTCATGGAGCACACACCTGGCTTTCTGAGGTCTCAGGAGAAAGGGCATCTGCAGCCGCTGCGCTCACAGCTCCTTCTCCGAAGCCGTGTGGCTGGGAGGAAGGGGACAGCAGCGTGGACCCTGCTCCCCGCAGCAGGGACCTGCCTGGCTCAGGGACTCATCTCCAGAACAGATCTATTTTAACTTCTTTCTTGGGGTGCTGCAGACACAGCCCTCACCTCACTGGGAACAGCCAGACAAATTCAACTCTCAGCCTCAGCGGTGAGCCGGGGTGTACTAAAATCAGCCCTGACAGATCAGTTTGGAAGGAGAGCTCAGCTCAGCCTCGGCACACACAGCGGCTTACCGTGAAAGCCGCGAGTATATGACCACAGTCCCAGGCTGGTGTCCAGGCCTGAGCAGAACACCTCCACCACAGCCCTCCTCATGACCCAGGGAGAGGGTTGGTCCACACCAGCAAGATCAGGAGAAGGGCAGGGGTGTCTGTGTGTCTCCATGCTCCGCTGGGGGCTAACATCTGAATATGAGATCCCTCTCCCAGTCAAGCTGAGAGGTAATGAGTTTCAAACCAAAATGTTGTTGAAAACAAAAATAAAACCCCAAAATAAGCACACCACAATCAAAAAAGCACAATCACAAACCATCATTCAAAGTAGTGAGGATCCTGCCAGAATCACCGTCCTGTCCCAACCTGTCCAAACCCAGACTCATTGGGTGCTGGCAGTCTGGGAAGAGCAGACTTACTCCACCAAGAGCAACAAATTCAGAAGAAGAAATTGGAATGGCAAAGTTTGGCGAGGTGGAGATGAGAGACAACTGCTTGAAGCACACAGACGAGTGGTTGTGCTTTCTTTCAAAAAAACCAGCAGGTGGTTTATGAAAAGGGCCCTATTCTTTAGAGTAATTTGAGCCATATTTCATTGTTTGATAGAAAAATCCTAATATTCATGACCTCCTTTAACTGGAAGAAGTTTGCTCATCTGAATATCAGCCCACAGACAAATGGGGAAATGAAAAATAAAGAGAGTAAGATAATGGAAGGGAGGTGGAGGGGGGGGGGGAAGGAAAGGAAAACCAAGACAGAATCAAAGGCAGAATGGGAAGTCCGGGAGGGTGACAAAGAGCGATGGGACTGTGGGAATAAGGAAAGGAAGGAGGACATAAAGGAAAGCTATTTAGCAAGAAGAGTTAAATAGTGCACTATAGAAAAGGGCTGAGAAAAGCAAGAGTGAATTACTGAAAACACAGCAAGAGCAAGCAAAGGAGCTTTCTCTGAAAGTTTCCAAGCACATGGATCAACTTTGCAAAACTGTCATTCTTGTCCTACTGAGCTTCTGTTAAGAATATTCATATGCAATCAAGAAGAAAAATCAGACCCTCTCTCCCCAGCCTCTGTTCCCTCACCCTCTTCCAACCCAGTCCTCCTCTGCTAACATCTGCTGCCTGCCTTCAGGACATGCAGATGGTAATTACTCCAGGAGCATCTTCCTCTCCTTTCTCTGCTTGCGGAGGGCCACTTGGAAGAGAACTTCAAGCCAAGGAAAGATAGCACACACACCTCCACACCACGTGGCAGGGAGAGGGGGATGTGGGAGCCAGGGCCGTGCCCAGAGAACTTGATATCACAGGGGGTGGAAGGTGGGTGAAAAGATGAAGACATTTGTCTACAAAACATGCCAACAAAACATCCCCCCGGGCCCGAAGAAGGGAGGCCTGGGGAGAAGTTGGCTTGACATGTGGAACTGCTCATGCTCCTCCAGATAGGGTAAGGGGTGCTGGAGGAGAGGTGTACTGGGGAAGCGCAGGCAGCGAGGAGGAGGAGGGCTGCCCTGGGCAGGCCGGCTCAGGGAGTGGATTCATACAGGCACTGTGCTGGCAAACACCATGCAGAGAGGTGGAGCTGCTTTAATGAGAAGATGCTTCTATGACTCAAGCCTCAAAGGGATTGGGACTTTATTATTTTATTTTTCCATAATAAATTATGCCCTGGGATGCCAGGTCCTGCCGGGTTTTTCTGGAAATACCAGACAAAAGCTGGTGTTGCTACCTGGCTTTTGACAGTTTCCCATGTATGGAAGCTAAAAGTTCCTGGTTCTTCCTCTGCTCTGCCCTGGCCCAGCCAGCCTCAGGAGAGGAGCTGACACCATGGCATTACAACAGAAACACCCAGCTGGAGCTCTGCACCTCCCTGCCCAGGTCCTGGAGAGCCCCCCTTGCAGGTCCACGACAACCTGCTGTGGACCCACGGGTGCTCGCAGCCAGCAGCCACTGGTGCAGCTGCCAGGACATCAAGGGTGCCACAGGTCAGGCAGGCGCAGGAGCTCCGGGGAAGCGGGAGCGGGCTCAGCTCTCCCACACCCCAGCCACCACACCCCGGCTGGAGGGAGGAGCGCTCCTGCCCAACCCCCGCACCCATCCATGGACAGCAGCCAGGCCTCATTCACTTATCTCCATCACTGAAGCGCCCAGCCCTGGCTCTGGGCTGCACAGGGGAGTATGATTATGCCCACTTTATAGATTAGGAGTTATTCATCCCACACCAAATCCTCAGACTCTGCCATGTCTCACAGACCTGTTCTGGAGCTCTCTTTGTTAGATTTAGGCTGAACTTGGCCCTAGTTCAGCTCAGAAACTCGCATTACAAAAATCCCCTGTACAACTGCCTGCCTGTGGCTGCAGACCCAAGCCTGCCACCAAAGCCAGCATTCCCCCCCAGCAGCGGGAACGGTGGGAGACGCACTGCAGCAGTGGTGGGAGCATGGGGACACCCAACACACAGGGCACAGACCATACTGATCTCCTCTGGCTGCTAAGAGAGATCTACCCATTGCCACGATGATGCAAGCGCACAGAACCAGAGTGCAGAGGAAGGCGATGTCTGAGAAAGCAACTTGGAGAACACGAAGTTCAGCACACCACCAACACAGGGCACGTGAGTGTCCGGAAGCATGGAGGTGGGCAAGTGTCTGGGGCAGATGTGCATGTGCAGGACAGGGTGACGGGGACGTAGGTGTTGGGTGTGGGGAACACCTCCAGAAATGCTCCAGCATAGCTTGGTGTTTTTACTGATTTCACAAGAGCCTCTGCTAAAATGTCACCTCACCAAAGCAAAACATGTGCATGTAGGTGAATCATCATTTCACACCCCAAAACCAGGAATGGGTGGCAAAATTCTCTAGTGAGGCACCAAATCCTCAGGGGATTGCCATAAAGTGCACCCAGTGACTTTAGTCTTCCCATCCTTTTTCCTTGTATCTCCTTCTCTCCACCCCTTGCTCTCTCTTGCCAACCTACCCGGGTTGTTCAGCTTTTATTCTGAGCATGAAACTGCCTTAGGACTGGAAGCTTTAAGCAGTTTCCCAGCCTCCAGAAATTTTCTGGTTGTGTTTCTCCATGGCAGAGCAAACAATTGCTTCAGTAACTGGCCACCACACCTAACTCCCAAACGCAGTGAGAACTCAGAATTCTTTGGGAAATTTAAACAAGAACATATTTTACACAAGTGAAGTGCATGTTTTTGGTTCACTGTAACTATTTGTTCTTGAAAAGGCTTGACAAACTTTTATTTTCTGGAATCACCACATGAAGAAAGACGACGGGAAGTCTCTTGAGAAAGAGGGGAGAAGGCTGGTGCCAGGTTAACCCACTGGGAAAAGAAGTTGACAGCTGGACTCAGCCACTGAGAGCCCTATGGATGGGCAACAAGGGGGTCTACAGTTTGGGGGAGGGAAAAGCATCATCATCCCTCTCCAAAACGCACTCTGCTCCACAGACGAAGCCTCTGCTTGTGTGGAACAGCAGCCCAGCCCCACAACTGCGATTGGTATTAGTCTGCCTAACCAGCAAGCTCCTGCCAGGGACCGGGAGCCCACCAGCAAAAGCTGCACAAAAGAGAGGGGGAAGCCCCAGGGTACCGATCCCAGCCACTGGCCCTGCTCTGTGTTCCATCTGTCAGTCCGAAGATGGTCCCCATCTGGAATAGCTCTGTGTAGCCCCTTCAGTACCCACTTGTGGCCGGAGTCTGGGCTTTGCCCATCCAGGGACTGTTCTGTCACCCTGCCAGGTCCACCCTTCTGCAACACCATCGTAACCTGGCCTGGCCCTTGACCCACCTGTGCCCCTCTGGCTAAGTAGTGCACCCCCTCTATGTCCTCAACCAGGCTGCAGTCACCCAGGGCAGCTCCCTAGCCCCAGCCTGTAAGATCACTGGTCAAGCAGGAATGGGGATTAGAAGCTAGCAAGTTTTTCTTTTGCTACTGATGACTGCCTCCGTCTCCCCTGCGAGAGGAAACAGGGAGCAACAAGGTCCTGGTCCAAGGGGCTCTCAATCCTCAAAATGGATTTTACCTGTCTCTGAAAGCCGCCTCCATCTCTCACCCCCCATTGCTTTCTCCCTAGGGAAATCAGTCTAAAAGGGGCTAATGGAACAATGTCCCTCTCTCTCCCCCCTCTCATTTTCTCTCTTTTTTATTAGCATTTGTGGAATTTATTCCCAAACTCTCCTAATCTTTCGTACACAACCATTTGATTTGCATAACCCAGCCCCCTCTCATAAAAACTGGCTGCTAGTTTAATTAAAAAATGTAAATTTGCTGTCATCTCGGGGCCTGGTGAATTAGGACGACATCGGCATTTTTTATTGCTGAAGACGTCCAAATTGATCCAGTCCGCATTGAACCGGAGGGGAGGAGACAGTGCCGCATGGGACTTTTGGCTGTAGGTTCTGCCCCTCCCCTGTTTCCAGCCAAGCCTCCTCTGCCCCCTCTTTGCTTTGCAAAGTGCAGTTGAGGATGAGGACATTGGTTCTCCCAAACCCCAGCTGGATTGGCTAGCGTGGCCTCTGCAATGTCAGCACTTCTGGGAGCTGAGCCCTGGGTGGCACCTGAGCTCTCAAAACCCTGGGAACGGCCGCATCTTCAAACCCTGGGAGGGAGGGAAGGAGCCCAGGTGGAGGTGGGAGATGCAGCACAGGCAATGCTTGTCTTCCCTCCCACAGGACTTTTCATTACTTTCCAGATACTTTCAACCAACTTTTCAGAGGGAAACCTAAATTGTAGGCTACGCAGCAGCCTAGAGGTATGATTTGAAGTTAGAGGGAGAGTCAAAGTGGCCACAAAGGCTCTTGCTGTGAGGGCAGCCGAGCGCTCTGGCAGCATGGGAAGTGGGACAAACAAGGCTGCACAGGCAAAAGCCCTGAAATAAATTCCCAGCTCAGATAGTCCTTTCCAATAGTGGCAAGGAGGACTCAGAATGGAAGCATAAATAGTCCAGGAAAACAGAAACTGATGATATGGAAGCTACGTATTAAACACTTGATCCCTTCCAGCCAAGGTATCTGTATCATTCACAGCCGGTTTTAGTACACGTTACCTCTCCCCCTCTCAGACTCTGCGTTTCACAGCAGAAGGATGCAGTACCTGCACACATTAGCAGACCCCACTCTGTTGGCAGCAGACCTGGTTTAGAAGGAATAGGACCCAGCAGACAGGGTGCAGGCGGGGAAACAGAAGTTTATTATCTCAGGGATCAATTTTCTGGTCTTTCTGTGAGTTATCGCTCTATAGCGCCAAACCAGTAGAAACACTCCTACGGACTTCAACCGGCTTTGAAGCACGCTCTTCAAGTAATAGCTGGGCCCTGTTTAACACCATGATGAGAAGGTTAATCCCTGCCTGGGTAAACCCTTCTCCCAAGGAAGAGTCTTCACTAGGTAGGCTTAAGCAGTGCACTTGAATGCTTTCCACCCAACAAGCATCTCATAGGACTACTGGAAAGTGACCCGAACACCCAAACAAACTGCCTGTGAACCTTCTGCAGACCTTGAGCTCAGCACAGGAATGATACCAACCTTGACTGAACCAGTGTCTCTCCAAAAATCGGTACTGCCAAACAAACAAACAGAGTTGGCACCAGCCCAGAGAAGGTGTTCCTATCCACTGGGTGTTTCAAACAACAACAGTGATTTGACAAAACAAAGTCACAAAATGACCCTTTGAGTGGGAAATTAGGTGTTTCTCCACCCATTTACCATAGGTTTCTTGGTCCCCATTCTGAGATCAGTTCCTGTAATCTCATACCAAGGATAATTAGGCTGGGGAACAGTTTCCCGAAGGAAGTGACAGGTGCCTAGTCACTCAAGATATTTACAACCAGACTTGCAGAAAGTCACGTGTAGGGAACAACTTGTGTGATCCTGGGCAGATAGACTCAGTCCATGAATTCTTTCCAGCCCTTAACCACTATGAACGCTTCTGGCCCTAGAAGGTCCATGCAAGGATTGATTGAGCTGAGAAAGCCCTCAGCAAGAGCAGACTGTCAGACCCCACATACTGAGTCCCTCTGGGAAAGAAACCCCTCTGGACTTGCCTCTGCCAGCTGGCAGCAGCCTTCAGGCACTGCCTCCGGGGAGCCACAGCCTGAGGGCTTGGAGAGAATTCAAGAGGCAGCGACTGAGGGAGATAAGCTGGCCCAAGTAGATAAGGGTTAGAGGTGGTGATTATGGGGCAGGTCTTTGCCCCGAGATCATGACAAGACGGGTTCACCCACACACAGACCGTAATGCTGACTTAAACAGATCTCCCAGATCCTCATTTCCATGGCTTACTGCGGCCCTGGGTTCCCATACCCAAGCACCGAAACCCACGTGTTACTTGGGCGCAGTGGCAGGAAGGCCGAGCACCCTCGACACTCCCGAGAAGAAGGAGGGTCCCTTCTGGGGGGAAGGTGTTGGTTTCGCAGTCCCTTTTTGGGGGATCAGGGCTGGGTGGGCCGGGCAGGGGCGGGGGCCCGGCACAGGAGCCCATTGGCCAGCGGGCAGGGCTCCAGCCGGCAGGGGGCACTGTCTCCCCGGGCAGGGGCACAGCCCTGCCTGCCTTGGGGCCAAGCCCGGCCGGGAACACCCGGGCAGCTGCCTGCAGATCCCATCTCTGCGCCGCCACAGCTCCTGGAGATGGAGATCAGGGGTAAATCACTGTTTATTGCTCTTTAAAGCATTTGCCCTCCTGCAGTTTCACCACATCCTTAACTCCTGGGCTGCCCACGCAGCCTCCCAGCTCCTTGATCTAGAAGGGAGGCAGCTACACGCCCACGGCTGGACCCAACCAGAGCTGGCGCGTCACGCTTGCGGGTGGAAGCAGTTCCTGAGCCGCTTGGTTCCTGATATCAATGATAGAAATAAATAAATAAATGAAATAAACGACGACAAAATTATCCTCTCAATCAAAATATCAGAGTACATAGTTCAGACCCAGTCAATCATCAACCAGTTTATTACCATCTTACTCCTTATTAAAAAAAGCCAACACACACACATACACATATGCTCCGGCACCAATTACCTGGACCGTGGCGGATCGCCAGCACAGGCCTGTTTGGCCCATTGCTGCCATTTAGTTTTTAAACGGGAGGGAATGGTTTACATCATTTTGGAGGAGCAAGTATGGTTGTATTAGCAGGTACGGGGCCAAAGTGGTGGGACCGGGTCACAAAGAGGGAGGTAACATGGCCCAAGGGATTCCTACCGAACTCCGAATTTGCCCACTTTGTGAAATCTAAACGAGACCCTGCCCCAGACTGGCCAAGGGCTGGAAAACCCACCAGCACATCGAGCCCCTGAGACCCTGGCTGCAATCACGCCTCAGCCTGATGGACCCCTGTCCGCCACCACACCCAGCTCAGCCCACGCACCAGCCCAGCCCACCACCAGGCCAGACCCTGCTCCCCATCCTGACACCTGATCAAAAACCAGTGGACGCACCACAAAAAGCTACAACCAAAAACACACCCAGTCCCAATACTGGGGCCTGTAATCTAAAACCAAAACATTGCCCCAGTCTGGCCACCGTTCCTCCTCCCTACGAGATGTGAAGGTGTGGGGGAGGTCTCATATACCTCACATGGAAGGACAAAAACAAACCCATCCCAGATATGCCCAGGTTGAAAAAAAAAAAATACTCATTAAATGTAATAAGCAGCCTCTTCATCTGACACTGCCTTGTCCCAAATAAATTAAATTCCTTTTCATTTAGACAGCTCAGGAACCTGACAAGCAACCTTTACCAACGAGACGCCAGAGCTCAGAAGGGGAAAGAAATGAAAGAGAAAAGAACCCACACAACTTACAACAAATATAAACGCAGAATCATTTCAAAACCCCCATAAACTTCCCCTCCGCATCCTCTCCCGGCCAGCCCGCGCCTCACCCCGCCGCCCGCCCGCCCGGCCCGGCCCGCGGGGGCCGCCGCGCTGCCGGGAAGGACCCAGCGGAGCGGAGCCCCCGGCTCACCTCGCCGCCCGCCTCCGGCAGGGCCGGGGAGAGCGGGGCCGGAGCGGCGGTGGGAGAGGAAGCCAACTTCCGTAAAACAAGTGAAAGAAAAGTGAAAGAGGCTGCGAGCCCCGGGCAGCACCTGGTGCCGCCCCCGCGCCCCGCTCGGCCCGGCCCGGGAGCCCCTTGCGCCGCCCCGCACCCGCGCACCCGCCTCGGCGCCGGGAAAAGTTTCGGCGCGGCGGCGGCCCCGGGCACCGGGTCCCGGAGGAACTGCCCGCAGCGCCCGGCCCCGCGGCGGCGGAGGGGACGAGACGCGCGGCGGGGCGACCGGGGCAGGGAGCGCACCGCTCGGCGCCGCTCGGCGCGGGGGGCACCGGCACCGACCGGGGGCTCCGCCGAGCGGGGGGCTGGGGGCAGGAAAAGGACAATTGTGCTGTACTTACCATAGTCGGAGAGACGAAAGCCGAATTCACTTAAATAATCAACTTTCATAATACTTAATTAATACCTAATTGCAGCTGATTGCTCCCGAATAACAAGTTGTTTAAAGCACTGATGTCATTGCCGTGCCGGTCCTCCCCGAGTCACTTTGGCAGCGGGGCCGGGGGCGGGCGCCGGCCGCCGCGGGGGGCGGTGACTGGCAGCCGGAGGACACGCCTCCGCGCCGGGCCCGCCGCCGGGGGCAGGTGCGCGGCTGGGGCCGCAGCGGGCCGGGCCGGGCCGGACCGGAGCGCGGCGGCGGCGGCGGGGTCACCTCGGGCGGCTCCGGCCCCCGCGCACCCAGCGGCGGCCCCGGCCCGGCCGAGGAAGGAGCGCGGGGAAGCCCCACACTCGGGGCGCGCTGGCACGCAGGGCCGCGGGCTGCCCGCCGGGACCGGCCCGACCGAGGCGGCCGCGGTGCCCCGCTCCCATCGCCGCCGGCTGCCGCCGCCACCTGCCCCGCGGCCGCGGGAGCGGGCGGGCGGCGCTGGCTCCGCCGGCGGGGAGCGCGGGACCCACGAGTGGCCGCGGGAGCGCCGGAGCAGGCGGGGAAGGAGCCGCCGGCGCGGGGCAAACTGCGGGGCGCAGGCGAGCCGCGCCGGGGACCGGGCCCGGCAGGACCCCCAGCCCTCGGGCAGGGGCAGGGGGGACAGGTCCCACGCGTGTCCCGCCTCGGCCGTGCGGTACGGGGCACGGCACCGAGGAGGGCGGGAGCCCGTGGGGTACCCGTCGCCGGTGGCGGCCCGGCAGCGCTGGGTGTCTGGGCCCGCGGTGGCCGGTGTCACAATCCTGGACGTTAAAGCATCTTGCCCAATGCCCCACAGGAAGCCAGCGCTGCTCTGCCGCGGGAGCGCTTGGCCCACAGGAGGGGTGGTTTTTCTTTTGCAGCAAAATTTCCTCATTTTTTGTTGCTTTATTTTTCTAAGTAGCAAAGAATGCGAGGGAGGTTCTAAGAGGCGTGTTGGGTAAACACAGATATAAGCCTCTTTCTTTAAAACAAACGAGCAGATTATTTACCTGATTAAATAGGTATTTTGAGCAGGTTGTAGGCTGTTTTTGTGAACACACTATGTTCGGCTCCGTGGATTTTGGCAGAGCAGGGCTCCTCACTAGGGCTGGGGAGCAGTCCATGAACTCACCAGCTCTTAAATCCTTTTTATAAGCAGAACTTAATGTGCTTTTCAAAGGAGGCCAGCATCATTACCCCACTGCACAGATGGGGAAACTGAGGCACTAGCAAGGGAAGTGACTCGCCAAAAGTGGCCAGACAGGTTAGTCACACGGCTGGAAGGAGCCCAGGTCTGTTTGGTTCTGCGCACCAGGACACGCTGCACCCAGAGAGTGTCCTGAGCCCAGAGACCCAACAGTGCAACTGCAACTCATCATCCCAGCAAGCGCTGCATTTGCATGCGTAAAAACGTACAGGCAGCGTACCAGGCCAGAGGGCAGAGCGAAGGAAGAGGAGAAGGGAGTCATTTGTGAAAACCACAAGTATTCTGGCTTCTCCCAGAAAAGATCTAAACAAAGTCTAGTGAAACGGAGCCACCCGGGGACCCTCCGGGCCAGGAAGCAGGGTGGGGACAGTAGTGTCAGGCAGGAGGCAGGCATGCCCTGCCCCGGGTGCTGCCCAGCCAAGCAGTGCTCCCGAACCGAGCCCTTGCATGGGGCTCCCCTTCCCACCTGGTGCAGGCACGCTACTGCTTGAAGAGTGATGGGCAAAACATCATCAGCATTGCCCCGACTTCCCCTGCTGGTTTCTAACCATGCCATTGGCTCTGACCAGCACTTTCACCTGGTGCTGCCTTTAAAATCCTGCCTATCTGCATTTCACTCGGCCCCAATACAGACACCAGCCCAGCCAACATCACCCACAATCCTCGTCAGAGCCTGCCCTGGTCCTTGTGCCTGAGTCAGATGCTACAGCACCTGCCAGGGAATATCCTACCCTGGGAAGCGATGGACAGCACCAGAAACGTTTGTGCTGGTTCATCTCTGGCTTTGTAATAGCTCAGTTTGGACCCAACGCTTTCTTCCAGGTGTGAGGTTGCTGACGGATCCCATAAGTTCACTGCACCTCACATCACCCAGATTTCTCCATTTTCACTTCTCCTACAAACTTCGTATTTAAGCAGTGGGAGTTCTGCTCACCGCCACTGTTCCCTAAGAGAGCGGCCCCAGCTGTATCTCATACTCCTCATGCGGGGGAACACACGCTATAACATGGATGTGTCACTGCACATATGCAGCCACACAGACTCTCTAAACATACCTGTTCTTCTACATGCACCAAGCTGAGCACGCTCACACATCAGTATACAAATGTTCTCCACCCCTCCCATCCCAGCACACACACACAACATGCATATGCACTCCGACAAAGAAAATGATACTCTGTGCTCACTCACATTCAAATACACACATATCCATACACCATGACACACATGAACCCACACACACAACCTAAACACACCCAGAGGATCCCCTCCACAGACTTCCCACTGTCCCTCCCACTCCTCCTTGCAGGAACAACTTGCCAAGGTGTTTTTTCAGGTGAAGTCCACGCCCTGCAGCTGACGCAACGGCAAGGCCTGATTTCCTATCTCAGCGATCTCCAGTCACAGGATCAGGTTTTATTTCCCCATCCTCCCTCCTTTGCTTCTTACCCAAGAAAAGTTTGTTCTTCCCTTTCTCAGAGGCTGTAGAGCTTTCTGCTCCTTTGGGGGCCCCTGTGCCCCCCATTAGGGCAGCATCTCCCCTTCTTCACCCATCCCTCCAGAGTATGGATCCTCCCTGAGGAAAAGCTGCCTCTGACCGTGCCCCGGCACGAAGCGGCTCCTGAACCCCCCCAGTCCCCAGGAGCACTCAAGGGAAGGCAGCACCCCTCATCCTGCTCTGAACTGCGCCGCCATGCCATGGTGAGAGCCGCCCTGTCCGCTCCAGCCATGGCTGTCCTTTCACGGCAGGTGAAGAGATCTCTCCTTGTCCCTTCCCACCCTCCCAGGGGCGTCGGGAGCTCTCAGTAATTAATGTTTGCCAGGTGCTCAGAGATCCTCAGATGAAAAGTGCAATGGGAGGGGGAAGGATGATTAATTTATTATTATTATTACAGTTTAATGCTTTCCCCGCAGACAGTGTGCCAGGGCTGAGCAGGGGGTGAGTCACGCTGATATGTGGGACATCCCCCTTTGTGTGTCTCTTCTACCTTTGTTTTTTATGCTTATCCCATTTTCTTGGCAGTTTCTCCCTCCTTCGTTGGAGCTGACCCTGGGGCCTGGGGCCGTGCTCTGGATTCATGTGGGCTCAGGGCGCTGGCTCACAGATTGCAGGTTGGAGATCTGGCAGCACTGTGCTCCTCCTCCTGCTCCTGCTTGGGGAGTCTATTAGGCAAATGCTCTTGCCCTATTTCTGTAATTTTGTTTGATTTCTGTTTCGTCAAGGGAGGCGCCCGGAGGCCTCGGGGCCTGGGCGGCAGGAGCAGACAATCCGTGCTTTCTTTCCCTTTCCTTCTCTTTTGCTCCTTCCTTCTCAATTCAGTTTCAATCACATTATTGGCACATGGCGCCCAGAAAACATTGCCAAAGCGGCTGTGCTGAGTCTCAGTGTACCGGGTGGGGCTCTGCTGGGATCGCTTCTGCCATTTACTATTCCTTGGCGTTACTCAGTTTGACACCAGCTCCCCACCATGTGGCTGCTGCTCTTCCAGACACTCCACAGCTTCCAGCATCTGCTGGAAGCCAAATGCTGCTCATCTCTTGACCACTGCCCAGAGGGAATGACTGTACCAGGAGCAGGCCATACGGCAGTGAACGTACACTGCACGTCCTCGTGCTCCACAGGGGCCCAGAAGACTTAGGGGGAAGGAGTGGCAGGGGTTTGAATGCACTAACAATTAGTTACAATTTACTACAGCGATTAAAAGTGCAGCCTGGGGATTTCAGGGCGAGGAGGCAAAGGGGATAGTCCTACCCAGACATCGCATCCAACAGGGAAGGTACCTGGCACTGAAGAGCAGGCGCTCTGCCTGCAAAACCAGCAAATGCCACCCTGAGCCAGCCCAGAGCTGCCCCCACAAAGCCTCTGAGCCCCAGGGTGGCACATCAGGCACTGGAATGGCCTCCAGAGGCACTGGGAAACTGCTGCCCAAGGGCAGGTCCCAGGCTGGGCAAGACCCATTCCTGCAGAGCACGGGGCAAACGCAAAACAAAAAGGTGATTTCTGTCTAGAGGAGCTGCAAGCCAGCTTGTGTTCCTGCACACACATGCTTGGATGCAAACAAAAACACGAGGCGCATGTCATGGGTACACACACACGTTCACACATAAGTGTACAAACATGGGAGGTCCTGTGTATGGCTCCTGCAGCACACGGGCGTGATGCCTGCCTGGGCACCCAGGACAGGGCTGGATTGTCACAGATGTTTCAGCAGAGACTGTCCTGCTCTGGACATATGTGGAAGGCCTGATGCCATGGAGATGGCAAGTGGTTCTGGGTAGCGAGGAGCTGCTACCCTACTTACTCCCCAGGGTAATGACTCGCTCCACCAGCAACTGTGTCCTGAAACGGGCTGGGTCACACCAGCAGATGGGGAAAGGCTTTCAACGTGCAGCCCAGCAAGCAACAGAGATGGGACAGGCAGAGACACAGGCTGGATTTTACAGGACTCTGACGCTGTGGAATAGGGATGGTCTCCATAAATTCACCCTGGATTTGACCTGGCTTGGGCAGGAGTGAGAGGCAGAAAGGAGGGAAGGCAGAGGGAGCCTGGCATGTTATCCGCTCTGCTCTACCTGCCCCATCACAGGCAGAGGCTGTGTCAGCCCTGCTTCCATACGGGGCACTGAGGCAGGTACAGAGGGATGTTGGGGACTGTCCCCAAAGGAGCAGGCGGGATGGGCACTCATTCGTTAGAAGTGACAGCAGGGAAGTGAGGGGAGGTGATGGCGGAGGTAAGAAACGGGCAGCAAGAGCAGAGAAAGGAGACCCTGGACTGCATACAGTGGGGACTGACTGCGACCCCTCCTCGGGGATGTGACAGCAGCATCCCCACCACAGCAACAGGGAGGGAAGGCAAAGCATCCCCTTGTGCATGAGACACAGTGATGAGTGCATGCAGAGAGATGCCCATGATGCAGCATGCATGCATCCACGTGGACTAGCCCTGCTTGTGCAACGAGGCTGCCTGAACATCACCAGTGCTGACACAGGGGATATGCGAGCACGCACACAAGTGACTCTGAGCAAGCCCGGGTACGCGCCAACACTGCACGTGCACACGCGCCAGCACAGCACCGGCAGGGACATGTGTGCTGTGCACGAGGACACGTGTGCAGTGAAGTGGCACATGGACACCACTGTGAAGAGGCAGCAAAGACCCTGGAGAAAGCGTGGCTGCGGCCCCTCGGGAGCCCTGGCAGTAGGCCGGAGGGGGTGCGGGGAGCAGCGGCGGGCGGTAAGTGTGAGGCAGACGCAGCGATTGCATTACTGAAGGAGCCCGGGCTGGCAGTGCCGAGCTATCGTCCCTGTAATCCTGTTAGCCAGCAATCTCCATTCCGAAAGAGCTTCATTTCTTTGTGAATATTTGTAAACTAGATATCTAATGGAAAATTATAGGAAAATTATAGTGAAATTCATGACGAAGAAATCCGATTAGCCCTAATTCAATTATGCCATCTTAGCCCACACAGCACATTTCCCATTTTTTTCCCATAAATACCAATGCCAGGGGTCCGGGTAATCAAATAAAATTGAAAATCATCTTCCCATTAAATTCAATTAGCTGCAATTTCTAAAGCCTATCAGAGATTTTAATTACTAAATTATAAAATTCTCCAATGCTAAATTGAAACTAAAAAAATTGCACATCCTTGTATTTCAGAAGAAAAAAACCTAGCAGAAACCTTGAAAAATACCCTTCTCCTTCCATCAGCACCCACGTGAGCACGGGTCTGGGCAGGCTTCACCAGAGAAATGATTGTGGAGGGACATGAACCAGGCCTAGGGAAGAAGGTGGCTGCCTCTGAAGGAAAGCGCTTGGACATCAGCTGAGATTAAAACCTAAAATCCATCCCTAATTACAACTCAGTTGGGTTGAAAGAGGAAAGGGGAGAGGCTAGCGATCTCAGCAGCATCTTTGTTCCCTTTTCCCAGACGAGCTCCTCAGTTCTAGCTGGTTCTCTGCACCTCTGCGCTGCTCTGCCAGTGACTAGTGACAAGCCACCACGCTCCTCTAGCCAGCGTAACAGCCAAGACTCTCTAGGAGTTGAAACGAGTTTTGCCTGCAAATGGGCTCCGTGAGGCAGTCCCTCGAGTCTCTGTGTGCCAAACCCAGGGCAGGAGAGCTGGTGATGCCCAGAGGGAAGCAGGAGGGCAGATGCTAGCTTTGTGCTTCTGATAAAGCCTCTTGAATAATAGCCATGCAAGCCCGGTCCTGACACTGAATTAAGGGAAGCTGGAGCCCTCAGCAAACTGATTTAGCTTGAAGCACTACTTCAGCGAACACGTGGGATGTTCCAGAGGAGGGGGACGTGATCACCTTTCCCTGATAGCACAGGGAACTCTCTGAGTTCACAGAGGCACCAGGCAGGCAAGCCCATCCCTAAACTGTTCTTTATTCAACAACCAAACCAAGCAGGCAAATGGGGAACCAACAAAGCCTGTGCCTACAGATGCTCTCTTCCAGCCCTGCTTCTCTGGGGACCAACACGGCACAGCAACGTGTCGAGGGGCAATTAACTGTGTGAACAAGCAGTGGGAGGAGAACTGAAGCTCAGCTCTCCAGTTACAATACCTGACCCTCCACAAGGCAGCGAGTGAGGATTTTCTGACACCGCTTTTATGCCAGAGAGTGCTTTTGCGTGGTACCCTAAAGGGTTTATTCATGCGCTGACATAAACGAAGCCAGTTTCTAGCGCATTTCACAGCGTTAACTAGGTGCTCAGGTTGCCCCGAACCAGGCCGATACTCGGTTTAATTTACTGGGCGCCCGAAAGTTGCCAGCAGGGAGTTGCCCGCAAACAGAACAACAACAAAAAAGTTAATGATCTGGGCTTTTTCTTTAATAAATAGGCAAACTGGCTGAGCCGGATTGTTGGCTGGGATTCGTCTCCCCTTTATCACCCTGGAGCTTCTGTGACACATTCTCCAAATCATCAGCATTTTGCAATTTGAGGTCGTTACCAAATACTATTTTTTTGCCAAGGAAGGGAGAAAAATAAATTAATAATTAAGAAGCCCAAGCAGGGAGAGGCTGTGGGTTGGATGGCGCTGCCACCTCCGCGGGGATTGCTCAGGCACCTGGCAGCCCGCCCAGCGTGCACCTCGGTCGCCGGCTCACCCTGGAATGTGGTGCTGGCACCCAAGTGCTACTTGATTTTACTACGAATTAATCAAAGTCTCTTCTGCAAACGTCTAACACTAAATCACCACTGGCTGAGCTTCAAATGCAATTCCCCTGTTCCAGGGATTCAGTGCAAGGAGATTACCAGCTCCAGGTGAAAAGCTGAAGGGGGTTTCCTCTCTGCACATCTCCTGGTACTCCAAGGCATCAGCCTCTCCCAGCTGGAAGGAGAATAGATTTCCTGCTACTCTTCTCCCGCTCACAGCAGGTAACCGCACAGACGTTCAAGATATGCTGGGATAAATCTGTCTGTGCTGCCTGACTAGAGTGTACTTACACCAGAGAGGAATTTGACTTGACTGCGAGCCGATGCAGATGGCAGAGGACTGTATTTGTAGCATGTATGTGCCTGCGCCCCTATGTTTGCATAACTGTGGATGCATCTACACACACGAGGACATGCAGAGATGTGAACCTGCGAGATCCTGCATGGGTATGGCTGTCTACACGTTTGTGCACATGTATGTGCATAGCCTCGTGGCACCGTGTGGGCACGCGGCCACCCATGTGTACAGGGCTGTGCAGTCAGACGTTGCGTGGCTGTCCACAGCCAGGGGTACACAGACTTTCTCTGCGGGCGTTCTTGCCATGTCAATGTGTGCATGCCTCATTTGTCGCCGAACTTGCAGTACTGAGCACCCTCCTCATCCTGGCCGGCCCCCCAGAAGGCGGTGTGCTGCGGCTGATGCTCAGGATGGCAACAGCACACGTCCGCACACCGCTCTAGAGACACAGCACTGCCCTGAGCCATGGGTGAGTTGTATTCCCCTCTCCACACTTTGCCTGTCTCAGAGCCCTCTCGTATTTTCAGTGCTCACTAGACCGTGAATTCACCTTCATACCAGTTACAGGGTTATTTAGCTTCTCCTGACGCCAATAACCACCAAACTTTAACTGGCAGCTCAGCTTTCTCCCGGGAGACATGAAGCGCTCCTGTCTCACCTGCCCACGGTGCCCCTACCCACGGACACCCACTGGGAGCACAGGGGACAGATCCCTAAGCAGGACACAGTGCCTAGGGACATTGCTCACCCGCCAGCGACAGTCTCTTATCCCCACCCACATCTACACTGTGAGAAAGAGCAACAGAGCAGAAGAGTTAAAACCTGGATGGAGAGAGTGAAATAGAGGAGAGGGAGACAGAGAGAAAGAGAAAAGAAAAAGTGCGATAAAGCACAACAGTATAAACAGAAGAGGAAAACCCCACAAGACAACAGACAAAGGAGCAAGGAGGAAGGCAGGAAGAGCGCAGGGACATACTGTGGTTTTTTGCCCCTGCACACCCCACAAAGCAACAGTCTCCAGCACTTGACACTACAGCTCTCCCTGAAATCTTAGGGATCAACTAGACAGCCCCTATGCAGCAGCTGGACTAGCTGGGCGTGGGCTGGGACACTGCTGAGGAGTAATGAGGATGATCTGCCTGAATGGGAAACACGGTGCTCCCCACCGGGGTGCCCAAAGGCTGTGGGAGTGCAGAAAACCCCAAACGAGACAGTGATACCTCTGTGCAGGGCCATGCACAAGGAAGGTCAGCAACCTGTCCCTCTTACTGATCCCCTGTCACAAGGAAACCCTCTCTGCTCTCCTTCACTGGCCCAGAGCCACCTCTGCCACTCACCCTCCCATTGGCTTGGAGCCATCTTTGCCTGTTCCCCCTGCTGCAGACCTGTAAGGCACCTTTTTGCCAGCTTTCCCCTCCACTGCCACAGCACCCGTCTCTTGGCATCGTGTCTTTGGCCCAAGGCCTTGCTGCTCACTCCTGGCCACGTGGGCTTGCTCCCCGGTCTCCTGGGCTTTCCCATTCTGACTGAACATCTCCCAGCTAAAGCAAGTGCTGCAGCAACATTTCACTCTAAAACCAAGCATGTGCTGACAGCGAGTGGCATCCCCAGTAGCTCCTTCCTGGCCCCCAGGGCTGTGCACAGCCAGACGCAGCTGACGAGGTGCACAAGCCACTGCACAACTTGTGGTGCCTCTTCCCATCCGCGCTGCCCCCCGGGATCTGGCCCAAGCTGTGCCTGCAGCAATTCACCCTTCCACCCGTCCCACCGTGGCTGTCCCCACCCCCCGTCCCGCACAGCCCCTTGGAGCAGCTTGGCCCCCTATCCCAGGGGACAAAATCCCCCATCCTTTGGCCCAGGGATTTAATCTCTCTGCTGCTGTAACAGAGAGCTCCAAGTGGGTGCTTTGTTATCTTACCACAGCTGTGGTCCTGGGATAAAACTCAAACATGACTCCTCTTATCCACTGAGTGTGCAACAATACGTTCCCACAAGCACAGGGTGTGCACAGGCACAGGTCTGCACACATCAAACGGAATAGCATGGATCTGGGAAAGGAGTTGGGAGGGACAGAGCTGCTCTTGTCCCTGAGACACTTGTAGCTGTCCTCACCTAACACCAGAAACCGCAATACAGAAGGGACTGCAAGAACCCAAAGGGACGAGAACAGGAAGGACCGAAGCAGTAGCTCTGGCACAAGCTCATCACAGCCAAACACTTTCCCCTGTCCTCAAGCTTCCTTGGGACAGTTCCTACCGCTGGAGTTTCAGATGGATTCGCGTGGCCACCCTGCAAAGGCAGAGCTGGGGAAACACAGCAGAGACAGCCCCGTTGCCTCACCTGCCCCGGGAGCATACCCCAGCCTCCTGCTTTCCCCATATCGCCATTAAAAAAAAGCTCTGTGCAAACAATAGATCAATAGAGCCCCCGCCTCTTCGGAAGGAAAACAAACACCCGGATCACCACAAATTAGAGAATGTTTCGCTTCACTTCATCCAAACAGGCTGACAATTTTTTTGGGTTGTTGCCACGGCGACAGAATAACACAGCGTTCAGCCTGTTGCAGAACAATCAATTAAGTTAATGCCTCGGAGTGCCTGTTTACTCTTCCATTTAGGAGGTGCTGCTCTCACTCGCTCTCTTTCTCTCTTGCTTGTTTTAATATCTCATCCTTTGCTTCCTGCTCCTATTCCTTCTCTATTTAACCTAAAATAAAGTCCCTCCCCTCAACTACCTCCTGGCTTGTAAGGAGCCTCCCACTTTTCGGAATGATCACCTGGAGTAAAGTTTTTTTCCTCTCTCTGACTCCTGTCATTTCTCCTTTCTTCCTGGAAAAACAAAGAGAGACTGGGGATTTACCTTTACATTTCACGATACAGCCCTGTCCCCTCCTCCTGGTGGGCTCAGGAACTTGCAATGTTTCTAAACGTCAGCTCTAAACATCCCCAGGGCAGAGTGAGCCACCTTCTAAAGCAGCAGCAGGAGTAACTCTGCTTTTAACAAGATGATGTAACTCTTGAACTAAAGACCTATGAAGTGATCAGAAACCCTTCCACTATTGCTATTTTTTACACTGTGAGCCATAACCACAAATGAGGACCCATCTTGGGCTAAATGCTCTTTAAAAAGGAGAACTATAAAAGGGCCTCACAAGGGTCTAGGTCTCATCCTACGGTCCATGTCGAATGAAACTTCTAAATATGTGCTTAAATGACTTTGGCTTAAGCAAAACTCAAGCTGGTGCTCAAAGCATTTTGTTGAACTGAAGCCTACGCTAGGGTACTTTAAAGGGGGCACCATCACCAGAAGATTGTAGCAGATCCATCATTGCAGTCCTTTAAAATAAACAAATGCCAAAGCATCTCTTGCCTCTGGCCCTGACCACCAGCAGGATGCCAGGCCTTTAACAGACTCGCATGCTCTTGCCACTGATCTTGTGGGTTTATTTCCCGCCTCACAGTCAGTGTGAGCAGTGACACTTAGCTGTGTAGCTTCACTGCCTGTCTGCAGCCACTTTCCCATCCTTGCCCAGTGAGCAGAGATAACAGCCCTGGGTCTCCCCGCAGCCCTCCTGCAGACTCTGCAGCATGTTACAGGGTGCCGAAATCAGAGCTCTGCCATCCTGGGGGGGGGAAATAAGGTACCAGGGAGTGAAAGGATTTATCCAAGGCCAAGCCTGAGATATAATTCAGGGCTTCTGCCTCCTGATCTCTCTGCACCCTGGTGCCATCTTCCTCATGAGCACAATATTCCTATGCTTTTGCCTTTGAAACCCCAGGCAAATTGTCCACCTCCCTCACATCCTCATACACCAAAATTAAAGGAAAAGGCAAAGGCAAGCACGATGTGAAAACATGCAGATTCCATGATATTGTCTTCTCATCCTGCCACTAGCAACAAGTGCCTAAATGTAAAGTGTACATTAATTTGGTTTTGAACAGATGGAACAAAACTGTAGACAGAGCAGACAGGGGAGAGGGGGGCTCAGACACAAGGAACAATTACAGGAATAGGGTAAAATATGACATCTCCCCCCTGCTTCCCAAGCTGGATCCTTTTCAAAGGACTCTGTTCTCACAAGCTAACACTGCTACCCTGCTCGCTGGGGAGCGGCGAGGCCGGGTCTGTGCAGGCTGCAGGACAGCGCACTCCCTCTCCCCCTCCCCGAGAAGAAGTTGTCAGCAGAACCTGTTGGAGCAGGGGCTCGTTGACTGCTCCCTGTCCATTACAGCCCAGATTATAAGCATATTGCACAGTGCTCTCTGCACGGTGCTGGGGAAATCCAATACGCTGAAAGGTTAATGCAATCAATTAGGGTGACAAGGAAGTAGAGTAAAGCCTTCTGAGTAGATGAAAGGGAGAGAGAGATGGAGACAGAGAAAAGCAAAGAGAAGCAGGGGGGGAAGGAGCAAAGAAAGACGAGTGGGAGGAGGAGGAAGATGGTATACAGGGCTTGTGTTGTAGACCGCAGGGCGCTGGTGTGGCCAAGGGCATTGTCCTGCCCCAGCATGGATGGAGTGGTGTGATCCACAGGGACAAGGCAGGCCATGGATCCCCAAAGCAGCAGGTGGGCCAGGACTCCCCCTTCTTGGCTTCTCCTGCCCTCTCCCACAGAGTGCGGAGCCCTGCTCAAACCACAGCTGCCCAGGATGTCCTGTCGCCAGCCTGCTCCCTAATACCGTTCACTTGGAGGACTGGCAAAACTCTCCCTGCGTCTTTGCTGCCCAGAAGGGATGGAAGCAACTGCTTGGGTTTAGAGTTGCCGTGCAAGGCAAAGGATCTCAGCAAGCCATGGGGAAGCATAAGGGGAGGAGAAAGAGGGAACAGGAAGGACAGAGAGAACTTCCTCTGGCTGTTCATACACTCTGTGCACAGAGAAAGGTGAGGATGAACACGCTGCATCTCTCTGTAAACCTCCTAGCTAGACACTGGTCATCACCACCGGCCACTTGCCTGCACCTATCCCATGGTGTCGCGAGGAATTTTTCTTTTGGTCTGCCTGTGTGGGAGCTCAGCCCTGCCAGTCCTGGGAGCACCTGTAAAAGAGGTGAGATCTATTCTCTCTTTCTCTTCCTGCCTCCTTCCACGTGTGCCAACCTGGGCCGTCCGCAAGACCAGAGAACAAACCCCTGCCAAACCCCAGCTGCCGCAGGTTCACCTCTGAGACAGTTTGATGAGGATGCAGTGGCACTCAGCCCGCCAGCACAGCATGGAGATCCCAGTGTCATAACGTGCATCCTGCTGCTCCGCCCTGCAGGGCACAGGCCTCTCCCCGGGGCATTCAGCTCAGGGGAGAGCCCTGTCCTTCCCCTCCAGCCCCCCTGAGCCGCTGCAGGCTGGCTGAGCTCCTGCTCTCTGACCCCCCAAGCGGCGCAGTACTTCATTAACCTGGGCTGACAGGTCAGCCAGTGCAGCCCCTTCCTACCACGGCTCCTGCTCGCACACAGCTCGGCCTAGGAGAACGTGACACCAGCTCATTAGGACAAATTATTACTCTATAACCCCTGCCGCAATGTCCCTTAATATGCCTATTTAGCAAGAGACAAGTCCTGGTGGGCTCCTCGGCATTAAAACAACCTCACAAATCACCAGAGGCACAAGCATCATGATCTCTGCTTCCGGGGGCAGAGGACATGGCAGCTGTACCCTGGCTGGGTGCTGGAGGGGTGCAGAGTCCTGTGCTGTTCTGCCGCCAACAAAATGAAAGTCTTGGTGTTGCTGGGAGGGATGTTTTGCAGGCAAGGAGTTGCCATCTGACAGTGGCTCACCATGCAGCCAAACACGCGCCCAAGTTTCAGTACAACAAGGTGATGTTCCCCAGTTGAAATCCACTGCAAAAGTATTCTGGGATGCCTGTTCAAACTGCTGGGCCTGCTTCACTCTGCCTTATCCCTGCCTAACTCTGCCCTCCAGCACTGCCATCAGTGTCATGTTCCACATGAGACCTACAAGATTCAAATGTTTCCTCTGTTTCCCTGTGATATATGTGAAGTCAGTGCCTGTCTTCACAAATTCGTCCACAACACTAACCCTACTTGCCAGCTCCTTGCAGGTTAACCAGCAAAGCCAGAGAGCAAGTTTGGAAGCTGACGCTGTTGGCAGGCACTGTGTGCTGCCTCCCTGCGTAAAGCCATGCTAAATTTCAGGGGAGTAAGCCCATTGCACATGAAAGCAGACGACTTGCACCTTGCGGGAAGAACAGGACTGCAGGCTGTCTGGGGCTAATCCAGAGATTACAGAACCTCCGCAATTTTGGGCACAGTGAGTGAGATATCACAGGGGAAGACAGAAACGCAGGCAAACGTCAGAGGAAGGCTGCTACTGAACAGGAACAGGGAGCATGAGGAAATCAACCTCCAGCCTGACCTGTAGGAGAGGGAAAGGGAGAAAGAAAACAGTGATTCATATAACAGCGCCAAAGAGGGGAGAGAGAGAGGAGGGGCAGCAGTGCTGTACCAGGCAGGAGAGAGTGAGGAAGAAAAGTAATGGAAAGAAGAAAGAGAAGAAAGTGTGAAAAGTGTGTGATGCTGGGCACAGAGGAGGGCAGAATGAGAGCAAATGGACAGAGAAATGAGGGACCTGAGAGAAAGAGAGAGAGGGAGGGCAGGAGGAAAAGGAGGAGAAAAGAGCAAGAATAGCCACGCAGCAAGGAGCACGCGGGCGAGGCAGAGCGCTGTAACCAGGGTTGTGAAGCATGAAAAGGGAAGAATCTGCCTGTTCCTTTCAGCGCTCGGAGCATGGCGCTCGGTGGTGACCTACACTGTGCCCGGCTGTGATCACGTTTTCAGGGCCACTGCCTGCCGATCCCAAACAATGATGGGGAGCCTTTGAAGTCAGAGAAAGAAGCCGCAATGTGAACTGGGGACTTTCTTTTTTTTTCTTTTTTTTTTCCCCCCTTTTTTTTAAGGGCCGGGGGAAGGAGGGAGGAAAAGGAAGGGCTAAAGTGGTGGGGGGAAGGTTGGGGGAGAGGTTGCAAGGACAAAACAGAGAGTTGCTCTCGGCGGGGTGCCCCGAAATGAGAGAGACAAAAAGAAAACAAACAGTTTATGAGTAGGGCACATGCTGCCTGTGTCTGCATGCCCCGCGCTGCTGGCCCCCCGTGCTCCCAGGGAGGCTTCTGTTCCCCAGCAATGATGGATGGACGCATAGGGCCATTCAGGCCTGCCATGTTACAGCAGCGGTATTTACATAACACTGGCCTTCCACCGGTCACCTCTGACACTGCCCAGCCCGGCTTGGGGCCCCCTCCCGCCCCAGCCAGCCTGGGCCCCTCTGATACCGCTTGGACTCAGCCTATGAGCTCCCTGACGCTGGGGCTCAGGGGTCCCCACTGCTGCAGGGATGCTCTGAGCGCAGACGCACCGCAGCAACTGTGTCACCTCTGAGGTGACGTCCCACGGGGCAGAGTGCTCCCCACCCTCCCCACCACCACTGCCTCTTGTGTCCTGGCCTGGTCTCAGACTTGCCTTGGTGCCTGGGGAGGGAGAAGAGCAATGAGAGAGGCTAGACTTGGCGGCGCTGGAGAGACGCAGGGAAGAGAGTGGGAACTCTTTGGGTGACACACAGGGGAGCTCCGTGGACTCGGCATGGCAGGGACTTCTCAGTGACCATCACCTGAGGTGGCATAGGGACTCTCCTACCCAGCACATGGAGACAAGGCCTTTAAGAGAGGCAATCAGCTTTCATTTCCCTGGGCTCTAGGCCTCTAACTCTTATCAGGCACGGACTAAGTGGCCATCCAGCTCTAGGAGACTGCAAAGTTGGGGTTTTTTTGCAGTAACACAGACCGTGAGGGTCTAGGTAAAGGGAAAACCCAGAAAAGTCAGGATTCTGCTGGAGACACAGAGATGCTTCCATCCTACCAGCACAGTGCTGCAGTCTGAATAGATAAAAATGTGCCAGAGAAGGAGAGCATGCATATCACCATCTTAAATTATGTGAACTCAGCTCAGCAAAACTTCACAGTAGATGGAGACTGCATCCTATTCAGTGAAAGGACCTTATCCATCTCCCACCAGCCCACATGGATGAAGATAAAGCGGTACCCTCCTCACCAAAGCCCTTACACATTTTTTATCTGTAAAGATAGAGGCAGTAGAGAAGATACTGAGGAAAACCCACAGTGACAAAACCAGGTGCCCAGAACAACTGGTGTACAAAGACAAAGGCAGGATTAGGACACACATAAGCCATGTCTGCATTAGACCTTCTTCCGTTTTCATCTCTCTTTATAACTAACAACGGTCCAACCCCAGAAGTTCTAGTGCAGACACAGCCACAGTGAGCAGGTCATAAAGTGTGAGAGACACGCAGAGGAAAAGAGAACCCAGGAGGGTGTAGTGACATACCCATTGCAGTCTGAAGTCTCTCCTACCTTTCGGAGATTTCAAGGCCTGGTTTCTTGCCTCGTTTTTAGCTCTAAATTCACTTCATCCTAGAGAGGGAAGAGAAAGGATCCAGTTAATACACAGGGCACACCTGACCAAGAGCCAAGGCACGGACACTCACAAAAGCTGGGTGAGAACCCAGCTGCAAGCGGGGCCAGCATAGGGCATTCAGACTTCGTACGGGAACAAAGTGCTTTCCTGCTTCTGGCTGCACCATGCAGTGCCATGCACATCACGAGATACACAGCACTCCTGCACTTCGCTGTGCATGAGACTCCTAACAAGGGCTGGGAATAATTTAGCATAGAGACAGCAGCTATTACTGGCCTGAATCCTGCTTCCCAGGTACCACAGACAGACCTTGTGCTGGTCTGCACCATACTTTGCCCACACATCCAAGGGTGCCTTCTGCTCCATGCCAAATTATTCCCTTTCCAATCTTCCCATTTCCTCTCCTGACCCCTCTTTCCCAGAGGTTCATCAGTGTGCGAGGTTCATCAGTGTGCTAATGCTGAGGCCTCCCTTGCACACCAATGGGGCACAAGATGACGGGGTGCAGGACTGGGTCCCAAGGCACTGAACCCCCTTATCCACTCATCTGTGCGTCTTCCTTCCTGGAGAATGCAGAGCGAGGAGGAAAGAGAAAAGGGACAGGGGAAAAAAAGTCACAGCAAAACACATGAAAAGTAAATTGAATTATTTAAAACCATATGTTCCAAAAATGTGACAGAGCATAAAAGCCATGCCGTGAGACTTCCGGAGGGGGTTATCCTGCACAGGCAGGGTGGGAGGAGAGCTCGTGGGAGGGGGAGAACTGCTCCACAGCCAGCCAGCCAGCCAGGGACTTCCTTCTCCCAGAGCCAGAAGGTGGCAGGGAGCACGGAGTGGCTTCATGCACAATGGCAAGGGTGCTTGGCCCATTCCTGCAGTCTCTGTTTTGCAACCCTGCCAAAACAGCTATCACAACTGCCCGAGACATGGCAGTGAAATGAAAAACTGGCCCAAGGTCACGCACAGTGAGCCCCAACTGCCTGCGCCAAGCACCGGCTCACAGCACACCTCCTTCTCCAGGGTGCAGCAGTGTGTGCCACAACTCAGTCCCTTGCAGGGACCCTGCTTTAGCCCCCCAGAGAGAAAAAGTGAGAGGGACTTGGCTGTGGGGAGTCTGTGCTGCTGCTGTGGCTCGCCCCTGTGTTTTGGGGCCCTGGTGCTCTGTGCGTGCGGACGGCCTCCTCCCATCACTCGCACTCCACCACTGCCTGCACGCTGCACCAAAGATAGATGCCTGGTGTTGGCTGGAACCCAGAGCGGGAAGGAGCTGGTGAGATATCCCAGATGGACGGACGGACACGGAGCACAGGGAGCCCCTTGGGTGAGGAAGATGCATAACCAGCCTGGCTCCTTCCTTTCCCACTCAAATCCTGGTGCTAACAAGGCTGAGGACACGGCTGGAGTAACAGCTCCCCCACTTGAGGTCCTTCTCCCACCCTGGCACCTTCTGTCCTTCTGGCTCTCTCATCCCCTCTCTCACCTTTTTCTTCCCTTTGTTCTTCCTTGCTCTTTCCATTGCTTTCTCTGCCATTCTGTCACGCTCTTTTTTCTCTCCCTTCCTTTTGTTCTCTCCCCCTTTCCCGAGCTCTCTGCCTGTAACTCTCTCTGCCTTCCTGGCTTCACTCCCCTGCCCCTGTGCACGGTCAATTCTTGGGTTTGAGTTTTTAATTGTTTTTTTTACTCCCCTTCTTTCGGCCGCAGCTTATCAATGATGCAAGAGGAATAACGCCAATTTACTTAGAATGTGTAATCCCCAAATCAGATTGGGGGATTGTATGAGGCAATATGACCTTGCATATGTCTCCATTAAAGCCAGCCAGGCCTCCTCTTGTATTCTGTGTTCCCAGTACATATTTAGACAGATAACGCTAATTGTACTTGACATGTCCTCTTAAGGATGGACTCTTCCCTCCCCCAGCTCTGCCTGCTTCCCTGCCTGACAATGCGCCAGAGCAGAGCCCACTCACTCGCAGCGCGGCACGGCATGGCCACAGCACCTGCGGGGCTGGCCAGCCGGGTGGGCGTCCAGCGCAGCCCGCACGCCCAGCTCCGCTGCGAGAGCGCTGGCTGTGCTCCCCGGCGCTGCACGCCTCCATGTGGGAAGCGGAGCCGGCCAGCACGGACGGGGCAAGGAGCAGGGGCAGGGGGAGTGTTGCTGGGACATAGTTAATCTGAGATTACGCACTGTTACTGTGACAATCTTGCATTCTCCACAAAAATGAGCAACGTGTTGCCACCTCCAAAGCCATGGGTGCCACCTCACCCTGCCCCTCCTCCTGCTTACCACTGCCACCCTCCCTCCTCCTCCTCTCCGCCTCGTCCCTCCCTCCCCTGCCTCCTTGCCCTCCTCCTTGGGGCTTTCCCTTTTACTTGTTCCAGCCCCCTCCTCTGCTTCGGGAGACCAAAGTCTGGCTCCTTCCCCTGAGTCAGAGGGAGACGAACCTTTTGGGGACAGGCCCCAACCACGACATAACACCCCTCACCAGAAAGTACGAAGCTCCAAAGCGTTTGGACAAAGAGAGGAGACTTGCTCACCATGACCATCTTTGAAGCCTCCCTCCTTTCCAAGGAAGGGCTTCCACCCCGCACATCTCAGCTCCCGCATCTGGGCATAAAGCTTTTTGGATAAATATTATATCTGGCTATTGGCCTGTGGATCCCAGCTCCAGCTTCTAGGGAACATCATGAAGAAATCCAGACCTCCCTCTTCCCCATGCCTGCCCGTACATTGCTGCTCTAGAGCAGACAAGCAGGACACGGAAGGAGGAGGGGAGCTTATTCCAAGGAAACCAATGGATCCAAACTCTTTGCCAAAGTGGACTCAGATTTTTTTTTTTCCCCTTGACACAACATCCTAATTCGACTTTTTCAGTATCTTTCCTTCAACAACCTTTTTTCCTTCCTCCCCTTCCTACCCAGCAACTGCGCATTTATTAATTCATGAGGCACTAATTAGTTCTTTGTTTAATTTTGTGTTAAACAGACTGACCGGAATGATAACGACTTGCAGCGTTGCATTACGGTCCCCAACCACCCCTGTTTTCTGACAACAAGGGAGCGCAGTGAGACTGGCGTGATGAACCCCAATTCCCACTCCAGTTGCACTTCATTAAGTCAAAATGTGACAAGAAGCTTAGAGAGCAACTTTCAGATCGGATCGCACATAACAATTGGGCAGGAAACTTTCCGAGGGGGAAGCGGGAGAGGCACTCGCAGCGAAGGCTGGCACCGTGCACAATTCCCCGGCGTGCCTGCCTTAAAGGAGCCGGCTTAGGCTGCTGGCCGAGGTAGGACTGAGGGCACGTGCTGGTGGCGAGGGGTGTCCGGGGAGGAAGAGAAGAGGAAGGGTGGCAAGCCAAGCCAAATGCAGGGCAGAAGGTAGCACCGCTTTCCGCTCCCCTCAGTTTCATTTGCAACAATGGGTTGTGTTGGCAGCCTGTGGGATGTACAACCAAGGACCCCAGACAGGATAATCCCTCAGTGAGTCACTCCAGGAACTCTGAGGGCATCTTTAGGCACCTTCAGCTCCATGCCTCAGTTTCCCTCCTGTAGCTCTACAGTGAAACAGCTGGTGATCCTCAGCTGCTACTCAATTGTCAAGAACTACACAATTATAACAGTCCCCTAAACTGCAAAGGGAGAGGTTGAATATTGGCACCCACATTGCTAAAATGAGAAGTGAAGGGACAGCTCTGACACCAGGGAGAGGGATGGCTACTCTCATGGGGAAGCAGCTGTGCCTTCCTTTAACTTTGTACAGTGCCTGGCGCTCCAGTGGCACTATCAATTTTTGAAACTGTCCTGATCAGTCTAGTATCAGCAATAAACTCGGTAAGCCGCAAAGCAAGTGCCCTGCACCCTGAGCTCGGCCCTATGGGTGGGAATACAGCCACCACAGCGCTGCCAGTCCTTGAGCTCTTCACTGAGTGCCACAAGTGCCTCACTAGTAGGAGCTATGGCACAGGGTTCGGGCACATGGTCACACATCTGGCCTGGCCCAAGACTCACCTGGCAAAAAAAGTCTGAGCATGAGTTATTCCTTGGCACTGGCCAACATGTGACTGACAAACAGATAACACAGCCTGGGTCAAAACCAGGCTCAGCTGGATCTGTCCCAGTCTTGTTGGCACACGAGGGTGCACAGCGTATGGCCAAATCCTTGAGCCCCTTCTGGCTCACTGAAAGTGCAGTGAAATGTAAACAGCCTACCAGAAAGTGAAAAGGTCTTAAAACACCTCCTGAGAGGGTGTGCGTGAAAAGGAAGAGGACTTCCCAAGTGAGCAGAACATTAAGTTTTGCAGCAGTTCAAAACGCATATCCTGCTATTACATGGACATCAGCTGTGGGAATAAGCCAAGATCACAGAGAACTGAAATGAACTGAAATGCCTTTTCTAGCAGGTATTTTTCCACATTTCTCCCTCATCCCTCTCCCTCTCTCCCCAAGAAAGGAAGACTCATTCCTAGCTTTGCTCTGCAGAGGCCCAAAGCTCAGTTAAAGTCCAAAACACTGGCAAAGCCACGTGAGGGACTCTCTCTTGAGGGTCACATCGGGACTGGGGAGTGACACTTGAGCTGTATGGGCATGCACAGCAGTATGTCCTGAACAGGGCAGGGGCAAAGGAGTGAGCACTGCGGCCAAAGCCTCTGAGCCTCAGGGGACGCCTGCACAGCATCAGTCTCTACGTGCATTATCAGTATTTTCACCTGAGTGAGTTCTAAACGTACGGGTCTTTGGGGAAGGGGCCAGGCTGCAGCAAGGTATCACAGCATGGTGTTTGCCAGTACACTCACAGCTGAACAACACACGGATCTGCTAGCAGACGTGTTTGCGCTGGCTTCCATCTTTCATTAATCTGGAATACAGCAGGGACCTCTGTGACTGGCGAAAAAGCTGTTCCTGCATGACAGAAATCCCAGGAACACACCAGATCCCTCTGATTTGAGTTCTACATGCTCTGGATCCCATAAAAAGGCATATGTAGATATTAACACTCAGCTGGAGGGTTGGACTGGTGTCCAGAAAGGGCAAAAGCAGCCATTAACACCTGAAGCAAGGACAACTGAGAAGTCCAGGATTGCTGGGGACAAGAAACACCCCCTACTGTCACCAGCCTGACAAGCCTTCTTGGTTTTGCCAAAGGGCTGGAATATCCTGGCTGCTCTACAAATGCAGTTGGGCCTTGTCATCTGCTGAGTAGATGTTTCAGAACAAAAGGCAGATACAAAACCCATCCCTTTCCTCTGCGAGCCCAGCCCAGGCCCTGGGCCGTGGACCCTGTCCAGGCGCTGATGCTGAGAGGAGTGTGGCTCATACCCTCTCTTGGGAGCAAGGGAATTGGGCAGTGGCACAGAAATGTCCCTAGACTGGCCCAAGCCTGGCCTGAGCTGGGGGAGAAGCTGGTGAGCCAAGGCGAAGAACTGGCACAATCGACAGGGCAGAGCGAGGGGCAGCTGAAGGACACCTGGGACAGAGCCCTACATGCTCTCACCGCACAGTCACACCCAGCTATCATCTCCTACCCATCTTGGGCTGCTCAGGGAAAGACGCATGGGCTGAAGGAGAGGGAAACTCGTGTTATCTCCTGTTTCCCCCTTTCTTGGCTGCCATTACAAGGCAATACCAGTAGCACAATACAAACCAACCGCACCCACTGATTATTAGGGCTACATAGCTGCCAGTGCTCTCAGCAAAATTTTGTGCTGAAAATGAGGGTAACAAGCACCCCAAATAGGTCATGGTCTGCCCCCTCTTCCTAAAACAACATGCTGATATGTCCTAGACTCCATCCCCAATCCTCTTTAACCAGGAAAACTCTCCTCCCAGGATTATGGGCCCACTGCCCCCCTTCTCTTCCCCTCCATCTGGCTGGGAGCAGCCTGGGACCAAGCACTCTTCCCAGCCCTGGGAGAACCCTGCAGTTTCTCTCTCATAAAAAAGAAAAATGGGAGCTATAAAAAAGGCAAAGAAAAGAAAAGCAAAGCAAAGGGAAATCACTGCGAAGGAAGAAAAGAGCAAAGCCCCCCTTCCCTTTCCACCCCTTCCCCATTACCTGCCTTTTAGCACTGGGTAGAGCCGCCTGCTTCATTGCTCCCAAGGACTCCCCCTTGGCAGAGTGCTCCCTGGGGAAATCCTGCCCTGCCTCTCACCCTTTCCCCCTCTGCTCAAACCTGTTGAGCAGAGCCCAGTCCAGCTCAATAAAGGTGATGCAAGAAGGAGGAAAACCAGTGCTGAGCAGTAGAAAAAGGACAGGGGCCATCCTGGAGGTAACCCTGCAGCTCAGTGCCCATCGGCCACCTCTGGAGTACTGGAGCCAGGCATGGGATAGAGGGACAGGAGACAGCAGCCCTGCTGGTCCCAATCCACGTCCGGTCCCAGCTTCCCAGCACTGATGGCACCCAGGACCAGGAAAGGCCCCAGACCCCCACCTTGCAGCGCAGCTATGGCACTGCCCAGCATGGCAGGAGGGGGGGTGCCAAGGGAGGATCCCAAGGAGTTCACCTCACCTCCCACCCCAACATCTGTAAAGCACAGCAGTCCCCAAACTTGGCATTCGGCAGCCCTGGGCTGGCTCCTGCTAATTTGCTGTCAGGCTGCCTAAGCAAACCAATTAAAACTAATCATTAATTATAAAAAAGAGAGCGAGAAAAAGACCCTGCACAAATGGAGAACTGGAAAGGGCATGGGGGAAAGAAGGACAGGAGGGAGCAGAGTGAAAGAAGAGAGCTTGAGAAAGGGGTGGGAGTGGGCAGGGGGAAGAAAAGGGCTTTAAAATCCCCAGCACAGAGCCTTGGATGAAGGCAGCAGAAGGGCAGGGTGGGGAGAGGCGGGGGTGAGGGAAGCAGGGGGGACTGGAGGGAAAAGCAGCAGTGCCAAGGATGGCGAGGCACATGCAGAGACCAGGTCCTGCTGCGGTGGGAGCCAGCACCACCGACATAGCCATGAGGCTGGCTCCATACTCCCTCCGCCGTCCCAGCCCCGGCAGGGCCCTACCATAGCCAGAGGGGCATGAGCTGCAGTTGGGCAGAGGAGCGGGCGCTTGCCAGCCTGCGGAGATGAGGGCAGAGGAGGAGGAGGGTGCAGGGGGAGCAGAGCAAGCGAGATGGGCAGAGCCACCGGTGTGCACCAGGACGCTGTCCCTCCACGTCAGGGCTACTGGCTCTCTTGCAGCAAATGCCTCAGATGGGGATGAAAAATGGGGCATTTATGAAAAGCCCCTGATTATGCGGATTTGGCTGGGGCCTTGGCTCAATCGCCGTCGCTCCCGCTGGCTCCCCACAAGCTCTGGTGGCAGAGAACCCTGGCAGCTGTCAGCGCAGCCAGCACGCCGCCCCCGCGCTACCGTTTTGTTCCCCGGACCTGCACACACGCACGCTTCCCAACGCCCCTTTTGAAGAGCCTCAGGCCCACGTCGGGCTGGTGGATGGCGGAGAGGTGGGGGCAGTGCCATGGAAACAGGCCCTTTCCTGGGGAAACGCGCTGTCGGCCCCCCCTCCTCGTCCCGGGTGCCCCTTTTGAGGAGCTGTCAGGACCCTGAGTGAGTGTCACACGACCCAAGGACCAGGCGTGACCAAGCCTATTTTCTGCCTCAAATTTGATTGATTAAAAAACTTTTTAGGAAAACCATGTTAAAAGACAAAAAAAGAAAAAAGAGGAAAGAAAAAAATTAAACAGAAAGGGACAAGGGGGTGGGGGAAAAGGGAAAGGCCTCTGTGCTGGGTTTCCCTGGCAATAGCACCAGGGGACAAGTGTCAGAGGCAGATAAACAGCATAACCAGGCCGAAAATAAAGGTCAAAGGAAGCATGAAACTTAACACAACAGTGATTAAGATAATGATGAAGCAGGGGACCCCGGAAAAAAAAAGTGCGTGACACACAGAAACACACATATACACTCCAAGTGATGGCCCAAGAGACCTGGTACGTGGGAAGAGGTGATGGGGCTTGCTGGGCCCTGGGGGTACCTGGACAAGAGTGGAAATGGAGAAAAAACAGAATGGAGGATTTGGGGAGGCGGGGTGTGTGATTTCCCCCTAGGCTGGTTGCTGTAGGTTGAGCCTGCCCAATGCCAGCAAGCCCCCAGAGCCAAGGGGGTCCCTCACATAACATATTCGTACTGTCCCAGCCAAGCAGTGCTTGAATTTGCAACCTAATTCCTCAGAAGAGTTTCCCTGATGCTGGGAGGAGAGCCCAAGTGGATGTGAATCAAGGAGGCCCTGCTGACACCGACGGAGCTGTGCTGGTTTATGCTGGCTCAGGATCTGGCTCTTTGCCTTTAAGCAACTGGTATAAAAAGCCTCAGAGATGCCAAGAGGGAAGGACGCTGGTCAGACCTCCCTGCCCACCTCCTTTCCCTTGCCAAGGCTAATTCTGCAGAGAAAAGCCCAGAAAGGCTGAAGGATTCAGAACGCAAGTCCAAGAATGTCATACCCTTTGGCATTTACCTACTCAGTCTCAAAACATCTAGGGTGATCTCACATTTTTGGAGCCCAGCTTATGACTTTCAGTTGCCTGGGACTGGCTATGTTACTATCGCCAAGAGGCAGCAAAGAAATTGGAAATTGTTCACCAGCTTCTTCCTCTGTGAGTCCGGGTCTTTAAACCTTGTGCAACAGAAAGCATGGAAATACAAAAGGCTTTCCACCTTTTCTGCACCACCCTCCCATTGGGAGTTACTCTGATCCCCTGGAAAATGTCGCTGCTCTGCCTTTTCTGGCATGCCAGAGTCCTGATGCAGAGTCATCTTTAGGGGTTCCAGTGGGACGGGGCCAGGGAAGATGCCTGCAGCCAGCACTGGACTTCATTGTCCCTTGCACTTTGCCTCCAGTGCAAGGGACCACTACCTCACTTGTTTCCTTAAGTTTGCACAACTATCTCAAATTCGGGCAGAACACTGGTCAGAAAAGGATTGTTCTTCCTGCCAAGTATCATGAGGAAAGTAATTTTTTAGTTGAAGATTTTCTTCCATGTACTGTTTATCATGAGGAAGAGCAAAGAAGGGTTGAAAAAGTGATACATATATGTTTACACATGCACACAGGCACACATTCTAAATTTCACTTTGTCAGAAAGCTGTTTTCCATCAAATATATTTCACTGCAAAATTTCTAGCATCATATTCATGTGTCTCCCCCCTCCCCCATCATTTATATTCATGGTCTTTTGTAAAGAATGATTCAATTAAACCACTGATGTTCCTCGCTAGGAGAAGAGTCTGAACAGTGAGAGGAACTCCCCAAAAGTAGAGCCAGGCCAGACAAGGCTTTGCTGGACTGGGAGAGGAGTCTGAACATCCACCAAAGATGTGCAGGTTAGAGGGGCTGGGACACCACTACTTCACACCTCCGGAAAAACAGCACATCTGAGAGCGTCAGCTCCAGCTATTTAAAAATAAATAAATTAAAAATAAAAAAAAAAATCACTGCTCCAATCCCCGACATTATTGACTGAAAAATGTGATTTGAAAAATAATAATAGAAAGCAAGGCCTTTTTAAATCTCATTTTTGAGCCATTACAGTTCATGTTTTCATTCTTTTTTCTTCCTCCTTGGTAATCAGAAGAGCGAGAAATGTGATTAAAAACTAAAAAAAAAAAAACCAACAGGTAATGAAAGCTGAGATTCTCATTCCGTCTTCTGTGTCCAGAAACATGGACTTTAAGGGAAAACACCAAATGTCCTTAGGCACAGGGTAAAATGAGGGGTTGACAATGTTATGTTTTGGTTAATGCTGTTATGAAATGTACAGAAAGTCTAAGATACCAAAGATACTTGTAAACATATTCTTAGGTTTTCCTCCCTGCACATCTGATAACAAAGATTTAACACACACTCAGATGCATGCACAAAACCCTGAAATGGGATGAGCAAACTAGCGTTGGGGACACGTGTGTGAAATTGTATTAAAGTTGAAATCCCCTCAATGATGGAGCTGGTTCCATTTTACTTTTTGCAAGGAAAAGCAACCCCATCTCTCAAAACAGACAGTGGAACCTTGAGATTTTATGCACAGATGCAAGATTACTACTCAGCAATAAGAAGACCACTTTTATCAAAATCTTTTTTGCATTTTCCAGTGAAAATTATACTCTGCATTTCAAAAAACTTTGTGAGCAAAGATCAGTTTCACTTTCTAACATGCTTAAACTGATTTCTCTTGTTCAGAAAGAAAACCCAGCAACTTTGGCAACAAAACAAAATTTAAAAAGGAACATGCCAAATACAAAAAAGACCTGGAATAAAAGCGCAGATACTTTTCCAGAAGCACAGCTTCCCTCACCTCTCCTGGCAGCCTCAGCCTAGCAAAGGAGTAACTTTCTCTGGCCGCTGCTCTTTGACGGCAGCACCGTTCGGTCCCCACTGGCAGGCAAAAAGCAGCCGTCACTGGCACAGAGGAAAACACCAGTGCCTCAGCTGCCCAGCAATGTGCCAGAAGGCTGGGACAGGCGCATGCCGTGGGCTTCCAGGGCAATCGGCTCGTAAGGAACATACTCTGACACATGTGTCCCTGTACATGCAGGACCAAATAATCGCACACACCTCGCAAACGTGTGCAGAGCACACAAAACTCCCTCGCCGTGGCCGAGGAACTGTCAGGAGAACACAAGCAAAAGCTGCTTCTTGACAGCGAGTCATTTATATTTTAGCTTCGTTCCATTATCGTAACGAATCCTTCATCAGCAGATGCAATATTAACAGCAGAAAATCAGCTCATTACATCCGGGGGGATTTCATCAAGTTGACAATCATATATGCAGCTACCCGAGCCTGGAGAGGACAGTGCTCTCGTTATTTAGTTATCTTGGTTTCATCTTAGAGGCTTTTTCTTTCTTTCTTTTTGGGGGGGCAGTTGATGGTTAGGGGGTGTTTCCCAAACAAATGCCAGACCCCAGAGCTTTTAGAATACTGGTCCATAGACAGATGCACTCAGCTGGGAAATGCTCCAGCCCATCCACAGTAGCTGCAGCTGTGAAAGGGGGAAAAAACCCCTCACACAATCTGCAACCTCTGGAGCTTTGAGGGCATTTCTCTGTGGAGTTCAGAGTCCAGGAGGGGGTTTGCATCCTATACAGCTCCTGCCTTGTGTCCAGGAACATCTGGAGTGGCTGTTCTGGTTCTTCTGCTCCAGGCAGGACTCGCCACTTAATGCTCTGAAGGGTCTCTCTCTGCAGGTGTCCTTATCCAACTGCAGTGTCCCCAGAGGGATAAGATACATTTAAAGAGTCTGGGATTTTGTGATGAACTTCCCAGGCAAGGAACAGAAGAGGCAGTCCAGATGAGTTGAAGGGGAGGAGAAGGGAGTAACAGGGAGAGTTAAAGGATGAGTTCAGAAGATTGTGGGGCTCTTTTGTCTCCTGCCTTGTCTAGGGAGCATTAAACAACACAGCTGAGGAAGCCAGAGCAGACTGTCAGGACACCTTTAGATGATGCACTAGAACATGGCTGAAATAATACACAGATTATCTTGTGCAACATCTAGGTGAAAACTTTGAGTCTTTGTTCTTCTGCCCCTGCATATTCTTGCTTTAAAATTATGGGAATGGGCATGCACATTTCAGGGTTACTTCTATTTTTCACAGTCATTCCAGGGGTTAGAGGCTGAGAAGCCCTGCAGCAGAAAGGCAGCTTGGGCTCCCTCCGCTAACTAGCAGAGCAGCCAGACAAGGGCTGACAGGAGCTTCCCATGCCTGTGCACTGCACCAGACACACCAGCAGCTCCCCATGCAACTCAAGACGGGGCATGGAGCACTCTAAGGGCTGCCAAAAAACCAGCAACACTGTGAAGCATGTTCCTCAGTGCCTGCACAGCTGGAATCTGGCTAATACTGCCTGCAAAAGACTTTCCTGCTCTGCCATCTCTATTAAGGATCGTCCTCAACAACAGCAGCCAAAGTCCTTGGTGCCTCCAGTCTGAAGAGTCACTGCCTGCAGCCTCAGGCCTCCTCCCTGCCTACAAAGGAGCTTTTCTGCCCACCCCAAGATTCCCTGGAGGAACAGGGACCTCCTGCCGAGTTCTCACTCACACATGGTGGGTGCCTTTGCCACCACGTCAAGCAAAGCCTGGTGATTTCAGCTGGAGAGCAACAATCTGGCTTCCAGGACTTTCTCTCCATCAGGGGATGAAGCTGGAGAGACCACTCTGGGACTGGACATGGACCACTCATGGCAGATACCTGCTTCTGGACAAGCCCCTCTGCTGCTCAGCCTCAACCACCCAACATAGCTGAAGGAAGAAGTTGAGCTCACATCTCCTCCAGCTCAGAGGGGGCTGGGATGGGCATTTTACATTTTCCCAGCAGGGCTGGATTTCTGCACAGCAAGGAATATGTTCCCGGGACATCAACTCCAATCTCTACTGCGCTCTGACAGATTTAAGCTCCAGTTTGTCCGACAACATCCCAAAGTGTAAGAAACTGGGGGCAGACTCTCTAATCAGGCTGTAGGACAAAGGCCCAGTCTGACCCTGTCACTTCCACTTACTCTTGCTGTCTGTCTTGCTCCCACCACCCTCTCGGCAGCCTCCCTGCCCACCCTTGGCTGCCCTCCCTTCCCTAACACAGCTGGGCTAATCCTGCTCCTCCCGCGTCCAGCGCAAATCCTCCCCAGAGTAAACCAATCCTGGGAATTTTTATTAGATTATCAGCCTGCCAGCTCAGTGCTGGCTGGACTAATCCTAATCAGGACTGATTTCTATTAGCCAGCTTCAGGGAGGAGCTATGCTGTCCCAGCACCCCAGGCCCACGCTGGGGGAGCCCGAGGCCTTTTAGCCCATTCTTTTCAAATTTTCCTTTTAGAAAGGAACAAATTTAGTCCAGGATCACCGGCTGCAGCAAATGCAAAGTTTGCGTGTGGGCTGCGCGCACAGAGCAGCATCGAGCAGCCATAGGGCAAACTGTCCCCACCTCATCACTGAGCTTCAAGAGAAGCCAAAGGGGTCCAGGCTCCACAGCCCTTCCGGCCCTGACTCCTGGCTGGTACAGCCAGCAAGGGCCGGTTAGCGCCACATGGAAAAATGCTTTGTGGCAGGGACACGAGCCTGCTGGGTAGCAGGCTGAGATGATGGGCTCATTTCAGACAAGAGGACAAGCGGCCACAGCTTGAGTGACCAGGACAGAGTTTGCAGTGCTGGCTGAATCAGTGAGGTCTCCATGCCCCATTACCCGTGCCCAAAGCAATCTACTCTCACTTCTCTCCCCATTTTATTAAAGCAAACTGTCTCTCGGGTATTTCTTTCCTAAACCCATCCCTGGCCCTGGAACTGACCTGACTGAAAATGTTTGCTCTTTACTGGCCCATGGACTGAGGCTGGTGAAAGTTTTGCTGCTGACTTAACAGGATTTGAGTCAAGCCACAACGGCAGCTTGAGCAGGCAGTTCACAAGAAGGGTGTTGAGAAGAGAGGGCTCTGTCCCCTGCCTCTGTCCTCTTGTCCAATCCACCCGCTCTGTGCTGAAAGCACAACTATTAACAGCAGCCCCCAGGGGACTCCAACGCACTTCTGAGCGCAGCCAGCTGCGATGCAGCCGCTCTGCTACCGCAGAGAGAAATCAGACAAGCAGCACTCAGGGAAGCCTCTCTTCCCAAAAGTGACCTGCAATCTTTGAAACCTTCCAGAGAAGAGGGGTCATTTAAACCTAATTGCTGTTAAGCCTCTTCTAAACTTGTCTACTCACCCTCTCACATGCACAATTACACCATCTTTACGCTGCCTTCCAAAAGAGGATGAATCGCCTGTAGGACTGAAAGCTGCATTTCCCAGGGACCATGGTTCTCTCTGACTTGGCGCCCAAGTGAACAGGTTGCCCTCCCATATAGTACCTAGAGGGACAGCAATGCACTAGACAGGGCTTCAAGCAAGCCAAAAAATGCCCCAGGCTGAGACCAAGATCAAATGTGCTTTACATCCTTATGAGAAGCCCCAAAATGAGAGCTGAGAGACACAGCCCTGCCTAGAGCTCAGGGTGCTGCTCCTCTGCAGCCAGCTTTGCAGAGGAGAAGCACCACACAACCCCAACAAGTGAAACAGATCTTCTAAAGAAGCAGCTCCACAGCCAGTGCCTCCAGACACTCCGTGCTGCATCAACTGAGGACCTTGTTCTGTGCTCAGGGACATTAATGTAAATCACGAGTAACTGTCCAGAACATCAGGCTGTAACTTAGAGCAGCTCAAGCCCTCTTCCTCCTTTCCCGCCAGGCTTACAGCACCAGTCTTACTCTGGTAGGTGGCAAGGTTTCCTAAGAGAGAGTTAACCAGATCCGGCTGGAATCAGAGGCTGCAGCAGGCTTCCTGATGACAGAGAGAGAAATGGGGGACTTGGCCCAAACCCTTTAGAAACCACATCAAAAAGAGATGTGGGCGAGAGCCAAGAACAGATGATCCAACTGTGAAAGGGCTCTGTATGTGTATGTGTTTGTGTGTGTGCGTGCGTGCAAGCTGAGAAGAGAGGAAAAATCAAAAGAAAGAGAGAAAGGAAAGAGGAGGAGTAAGACTGAACAGAAGGATGGAAAGAAAAGGTGTGGAGGCACGAGATCAGGAAGGGACCAGAACTGTCACAATGTGTGTGGCCTGCTTGCAGGCACGCGATGAACAACAAAACATGGTAACAATATATAATAGATGTCATGTGTTAATGATAAACACAAATTAGGAGAAATACTGGGTCTGTCTCTAGCTCCTCCCAACGCAGATCTCAAAGTGCTACAGAAACATGGGGCCAGACTTGTTTCAGTAAGGCAGTGCAACTCCTTTGACCTTGGTGGAGCCATGGCAATGTGCATCCTTTGGAAAACCTTGCACGCTCCTTCTTGCTTTGCTGCAAACCCGGGTGCTGCTCTGCTCCTGTGCATGGAGTGCTTCCACAGAGGCAAGGAGAAGGCAGCAGATTTCCATGGGGGAGTTGGTGGAAGAGCTGTGGCTGGAGACCAGGAGTTCTGTGTGAAAATCCCAGTTCTGTGATTTAACCACCAAATCAAGGTTTAGTCCATTGAAAAGCAAAGCAGCATAAGCATTATACAATGCTAGCAGGATAGCCTCCTCACTCAGCACTGCCTTCCCTAAACGCATCAACAGTGGACGGAAGGGAAGATTTCTCTGACTCGGTTTTGTCCTCACTGCAGGGTGTCCCCACGGTATGGTGGTATGCAATAGTCTAAATCAGATTACGTATCTCTGCTCTGGAAGAGCAGCAGCTCACCCAAACTAGCTCCTCAATCAAGTCTACTCCCCCTCCAAGGTATGCCCACTGCCAGTAGGAGCACCAGAGTTAGCACTGGCAAACATCCTCTCACAGCTCAGCGGGACACTGGGAGGACAGCAAGATCCAAGGGTGGATATGCCCCTCAGATGTCAGCCTGTCCTCCTGCAGCTGGATTAGTAACCCAGGCTGGGACAGAGACCTGATCTGGGGGGTGTTTCCCATTCCAGCTGTGAGCTCCCTGCCAGTCCTGTGCTGGCCTCATCTCTCTGCAGAAGGGATGCTTTGCAAGAGTCCCCTCCACACTGTGCCTAATGACTCCATGAGACACCTCTCCTTTCCTACCTTGCTGCCTGTGCCTCCCACTTATGTGATCTGGCAGGCAGACTCCAGGTAAAGGAGATGAGACCCAGAGACCAGCCAAACCCAAACCTCTTGTTGAGATCCATAGCCTGAGGGACAGAGAAAGAATACTAAGGCCTTTATATCCAAAGGCACGTATCATATGCCAGATGTTGCCCAAAAATGCTTGAGTACCATGGGCAGAGGTGAAAGGGAAGATGAGACATGCAGCAAACTAGGGACAAGATAAGAAAAGGGAGTATGTGAGAGATACAACTAGGTGAACAGTGGGGACACCAAAAGATGAAATGGGATAAAACCAAGTAGCTTCTGTCCTTTAAAAGAGCTCTTGTCTCAAGCAAGGACACTAATACACACCTGGCCTCACCATCCAGAGCGGCTGTGTTTGGGCAGGGAATGTGCCCAGCTCCACATCGCCGGGAAGCTGGGCCATGCCCAAATGCAATCAGGGAAAGTTTCGACTTTCCTCCCCCCACTGTCTTTTTTTTTTTTTTTTCTTCCCAATTTATCAGCAGATTGTGTGGAGCCGAGTGGCGCTCGCCTCACCCTGCTAAATAAAGCTTTGGTATTTCTGATAAAGCCATCAAATTCCTTATCACGCTGACACAAAGAGCATTTAAAGAGACACACACACTCTCCAGCACCCTCCACTTCCCAGTCCCAGGCGCCTCAGGGTAACCTTTCTGAGCTAAAATGAAAAGGGGGAGGGTGGGGGAGGTAGCTGTTTAGAGCCCTGCATTTCCCAAGCACCGAGCCCACGTTGTGAGGGGACCCAGCCTGTTTAACCTTTAAAGAGGGAGGCTGGGTTCTGTCAGGCTGTCCTGAATACTGGGACAGATTCGATAGCTCTGTGTAAATAATGCAAGCTGAGATGTGGCATCAATAGAAATGCCCTGCAACAAGAAGAGTATCGATAGCCGGAAAATCCTATGAGGAGGATGGCAAATCCAAGTGTCTGTAGGGGCTTTTAAACTAGGAGAAGAGGAAGAGAACCAGAGATCTTGGGCTGTCATGAAGACACAACTGGGGCTGCCACTGCCCCTTGGATACGCTTTTCTTCATGATGGCCTTGACAGGGTGTGAAAAGATATGGCTGTGCCACAGTCTGGACTTTGGCACTGCCATTCCCCTGCTACACCAGCCTGAAATCTGCCCCCGTCCCCCAAGCAATGTGACAGCGGCGCAGGCAGCCGCCGGGAACCCCTGCTTCCCCCGCCGCAAACACAGCCCGGAGACATTCTCTCTCCTCTTTGCCACAGCACAGGCTGTTGTTTAACCTTCAAATTTATTATTTTTAATTATTTTGATTTATAAAAGCATGCGGCAGTTAAAACCACATTAAATAAACTCAGCGTTACGGCGCTTAACAAACACACATAACTTTGGACTTCTGAGGACTCCATAAAATAATCATCCGCCTGGAAGTCGCTGCAGCCGCCCGCCCGCGCCTGCCCCGGCGCGCTCTCGCCTGGCCGGGCTCCCCCACCACCACACACCCACATCCATGCACGCTCCTCGCTGCTCCTGCCCAGCCAGCGCCGGCTGCACAGGCCAAACGGGATCTGCGCTGGCACGGCTCCACCGCTGCACGCAATCCCACTTCATGCCCAGCCTCAGCCTCCTGGCAATCCCACTCACACCCAGACTCCTCACCCTCATCTCCCCACTCCTCTTCCCCATCCACAGTCTCTGAGCAGCTCTCCTTTCTAGCTTGGCTTTCTGTCCTTCTCCAAAAGGACATTTCAGTCTCTGACGTCCCCTTCCCAAAAGGTGTTTCATCCCATCTTACACGCTGCTGAGATTTCAAAAGAAGAGCTCATAATGTTTTGATACCATAGAAAAAACAAACAGCATTAGGTCTCTACTGCCTTAGCTAGGTCTCATACTCTGCTTCAAATCCAGCTCTGAACACTAGCACCTCTCCTTGCTAAGCAAACAATCAAGCCTGGAGGAGATGAAGAAGAAACAAGGAAAGAGAGGAAGGAGAAAAAGAATGAATAAAAAAGTGAGAAGACCTGTCTGGTAAACTCCACCCAGGATCCCATTGGGAAAGGCTGTTTTAGGACCTAATCCAGTGTTAATGAGACCTCTGCTTCCATTGCCTGTGCAGAAAATCTCTGCAACCAGCTGAAGGCATGGGCTCTGCCTCGCAGCCCCTCTCCCCACCTGCAGACGGATCCCAGAGATGTGGAGAGCACACAGCATCCTCCTCCTCCTCCTATCCGTCCCTTGCTTCCAGGAGCAATAAAACATGCTGATGCTTTTAAATCCCAATCACCTGCTGTTTCTCAGCCTGGCAGGGCCATCCCAAGGAACTTGGTGCGTGGGCCTGAGACACACACAGAAAGTTGAGGGAAGAGACTCTCGCTCCCCTGTTTCATTGGCATCTGCAGTAAAACATCGGTGATTTATACAGGAAGTAGGTGAAGAGCAATTATAATTGATTGGGAATCATTTCCTGATGGTGTCTGGGTGTGATTGATGGTGCCGGCCGACTGCTAAAGGACAGCAGGCGCTGAAAAGAGACAATTTGTAGTTCCCGTCCGCTGAGCTGAATGCACCACAAACCACGAAATCCTCTTCTGCTAGAAACTCCTGCTCAGAGAGATGTGGCTCTCCCCAGACCAACGTGGACCTCAGACCTGAGCTCTCCCCCACATAACCCCAGCTGTCCCCTCACTTGCTGAGGGTGGCCATGCCTCTCTCTGAGCCGGCTGACCCCACCCTCCAGCAGTGCACCTCCCTGCCCCTTTTAGTTTTAGTGTGTTTTAAGAAATAAAGTGTCTGTCACAGTGCTGACATGTCCTGGTGATATGGATGGCTAAATCAGCGGAAAGAGAAAGACACTGAAGTCGCACATCTCAAGTGTCAGGTAGGGTGTTAGGGACCTCCTCCTCCTCCTCCTCACAGGCAGCGAGGGGAAGCAGGGACAGGTACGCAGCACACCGAGCCCAGCACGTGGCTGTGCTGGCAGCATCTGCAGGGCCATGGAGGCCACCTGTCTGAATGCTGGCCAAGGGCTGATCCTCCTCTCCATCCATAACGGGGTAAATCAGGAGTGAACTTAAAAGCCCTCTGCAGTTTCCAGTGTAAAGGAAGAGTGAGGACAGAGTCAGCCCATGTTTCTGAACCGAGCAGAGGCCAGCTCCAGCTGATGGCTGTCCTCTACTGGAGCAAAGCGAATCAAAGAGGTGGGACTGGGCTCAGTCCAGCTCCTGGGAGGCAGACAGCCTCACAAAAGAAGCAGGCACCTTGACCAGCACAGACTGTCACCTCTGGCTATCTTAGCAGAGAGATAAAAGGGCTGCAAACCAAGTGCATCTTCTGTTGCCCATCTAGCAGGCTACAAGTTTCTACTGAGTCTTTTTGGGGTCTCTGCCTTTTGGTCAAAATTTGGTGAAAATAATTTCTTGCAAGATGGTCCCTCTCTCTTCGCTTGCCCGTGTTCTTTTCCCTGTGGCCACAGCTTCGGTTGCAGCAGGGGCCTCTAGCAGAGGGGTCCCCAGGCCAAGGAGCCCAAAAGCAGCACAGGCAGACTGGCTAGCAGGAAAGGAGGAATGCAGATCACAGCTCTAGTCCTCGCTAGATGCAGAGTCCCTTGGTGGCCATGGTCTGACACTGAACCTCTCTATGCTTTGGTACAGCGTGATCCTGAGAGTTACCTGCCTCTCATGAGAATTGCAAGGGAAAAATTACCATGTGCAATGCAAGTGCTAACGCACATCCTACACTTTCCTTCTTTTCTCTAGAACCTAATACATATATAGTACAGCGACATTTCACATTTCTACAGCAACTCACGCCTAAGCCCATGCTATCTCACAGAAGATATTCCTGAATGCCTATCCCTCCTCATAAGGAAGAGCAGAACAAAATTCATAAACAAAACCTTTTGTTAAAAGTCACAACCAAGTATCCCAAACGCCTGCTTCAAGCAGAATTTTACACTTAAACAGAAGCTCCAGAAGCTCCGTGAACCTCTCCAGGAAACTCACCAGCAGACATGAAAGGCATTTGGAGGCTGCAGTGATGGTAGAGATTTACAAATGGGGAAACTTAGTCACTGAAGATTAACATGATTGACTGAGATAGCACCGTCCTTGGCACAGTCGAGGAGGAGCTCATTCCTGTACACCTCCTGCTCTAACCACCAAATTGTCCTGCCTTGCGCTGGAGTAATGAGGACAGCAAAACTCTGCCACAGTTTGAGCTCAGGAAAATAATTTTTAGGCTGAAAGGTGTTGGGTTTTTTTTCCATTAAGCATTTGCATTTGTACTGAACTACTGGAGAGGATGGAGAGGACTGGATGTGGAGCAGACGGGGAGGACGCTGTGCAGACCTCCTTGCCCACAGTTTGTATTTCGTTCTCCTGGGAAGGCTCCCGTGCACACTGCAAATGCTGGGAGCTGAGACAACGGACCCAGACATGCTAAATATAAAGGCTGCAGGACTAAAGAGGGTTTGTGGGTTGTTGTTCATGGGGAGGGGTGGAGGTAAAGGAGGGGGCTGGGTCACAAATTGCCTGCAGTCACAGTAGCCTGTCAATAAATTTTGCATTCACTTTACTTTCCGACAGGGATTCATTCCCTAATATGGGGCTGGCAGCTTTCTGGGTTATTTCGAGTGTGTGTGATAAAGTTCCCTGGATACTGATGGCTTCCTAGGATCAGGATTCTGAAAAAAACCCAGCAACATGCCTTGATGTGTGGGGTGAAGAGAAGAACCATGGCTAATTGCAGCCTTTTCCGCGAAGCGAGGCAGTAGAGGGGTGTGAAACACAGTCCCTCCGTCTAGGACAGAGCTCTCTGGAGCTGGGAGATGAACCCTTCTGCTGAAGAGAGTGCCTTGAAGATTTTGTCATGTGCCAAAGCCTTTCCTGCCGAGATTCCAGGCACGGAGGGAAGGCAACCTTACACCCTCCATTATGGCTGCTCCAAGACGTCTGACCCCTTGTGCATCAGGTGAATACTGAGGATGAGACAGCCCCTGACCTGAGGCAGTTGGGCTAAAATATAAGAGGCAGGCAAAGGGAAATCAAGGCTGAGAGAGATGATTTCATCTCTCAATGGCTTATTTAAGGTTAGATGGGTCGTGGCAGAGCCAAGAAGAGAAGCTGGGTCCCCAAACCAGCACTCACATGCTCTGAGTTGTACCACCTCCCCTACCTTCTGGCAGTCATTTCAGACACCCAGAGAGACCTGCTCCCTTGCACTCTGATAAGGCAAATTATCTCTCATCTATACCCAGCTGATTTCCTTAAACCTACCCCAGCAGCCCCCACACTGCATACTCCATTACTGACAACTCTGGAATACTTGTCTAACCAGAGCCTCTGCTTTGCCCTTACTCTCTCAGCTTCAAGACTGAGTTGTGTCTGGCATGTGGGGAAACTCCCCCGAGCAAATGAGGCCTCAGAGAGGTCTGCTCATGCCAGGCTGTCCCGTGGTGAGCCCAGTGCTCTGCCTGAAAGGCAGGTGGGCTTTCTGAACCAAACCTCCTGTTTTCTAAAGCACAGGAATGGGACGTCCTCAAAACTGACCCCAGATGTCCTCAGGGGTCCTTCTGGCTTGGATTAGCTTTTAGAAGAAGAATCAAGCAAAACATGCCAGAGATGATATGCCATGATTGCAAACGTGTCTGGCTCCCACCACCTTCTCCCTGACCCAACCCCAGGCAGCATTCCTGTGGAGAGTGGAAAATCCATGAAGAGTTAAAGCTGTGCCACCCAAGCTGCTGCTCACGAGCAGCAGGGAGCCCTCCACAGGCTCCTCTCCAAGCATCCCTGGGGCCAGAGGCCATTTTCTGCTGTGCCTGGTGAGGCTGCCAGCTCCTGTCACCCGCAGCACTGGGCAGGGAATCCCAAGCTTGCATTCCTCTGCAATGCTCAGCTGAGACTCCCGCGGGCAGCTCTGAAGGGAGAGGGACTGGGAACTGGCAAAACTAAGTAACTGCAAAACTTGTCACACCTGCCGGCTTGGAGCAGCTAGTCTTTGGGGACACCTCAGTGAAATGAGCTTCAAGAGGGTCTTGGTCCACATCACCAGAGCAGCAGGAGAGGACAGGACTAGGCTCAAGGGAGGGAGGCCTCCGTGTGAGCAGGTGCTACTCAAGCCACTCATGGGGCAAGGGCACTCACCGATACCGTGGTAACTTGCAAAGGAAAACCCAGTCACTCAGACCATGTTTGCAGCGGTTTCAAGTTAATACATTTTACCTGGAATTTGCAACAGGCAAGGAGCGTGCTCGCGGTCCCACACCGCAGCACAGCTAACAAGCAGTAACTTGCTAATCTGCCATAACATGATCATTTACATTCATGCGCATGTACCCTTGGATCCCATTGCAGTGTTAACCTCAGTGTCCTGGCCAAAATCCATCTCAAGCCACTGCATGCTGCCTACAGAAATTCCCCAGACAGTTTCAGAAGTAGAGGGTCAGGTTCCTTACATCCTGCCCTGGGCTGTTGGGCAGTGCTGCTGCCAACATGAAGGAAAAAATTACTCAAAGTCTGGGGTAGGGGTAGAAATCCAGGAGTTAAAGAGTGAACCCTCCTATCTACCATGAACACCGCCACTGATTTGGATTGGGGGGCACTAGGAAAGTTTTTTCCCTGCCTCAAATCAAGCCTTCAGTTCCCTAAGCCAGTCACAGACCAGACAAACAGGGAACAAGCTGTCCCATGGCTTTAAACAGATGCATTACTCCTGGACAGCTAGATAAAAAGCAGCGTTGTCTGGAAACACATACGCACACACCCCTACAGAGGCACAGGGCGACTGAGGCCCCTGCACAGACCTGGGCAGCAGGATGGCAGCAGCTTTGTGCACAGCTCACATTGGCTCCCAGTCCAGCATGCACAAACAGGCATGCAGAGAAACCACCGTGGCCACAACTCACATCTTCAACCCCATGTCCCCCACAGGCACTGCCATGGGCTGTCTGGGGAGAGAAGGAGAAGAACTGCCTCTGGAAGAACAGAGAGAGCTGATGGAGACCCAGGTCACAGTTGTGCCAGTCGACAGGGGAGCTAACATCCATCCCCAGCCCTCTGGCACCTCACTCACCCAAGCTGGAGGCAAGGGGAGCAGGATCTGAACACGAGGCTCTCCTTCCCTGGCCAAACTGCCCAACCAGCCCTGCTGCCTGAGCCGCCAGGGTATTCCCCCAAGGCACACAATGGTCCTCTGGTAGCTACTGCTTGCTTCAGGCACTGAGGGCGCCCATGGCACATAGATCTTGCAGCCCTGCCATCCAAAAGGCCTGATGCTGGCACGGCCAGAAATGGAACAGCCAACAGGATGGCCAAGGTGCTCTCATGAAACAGAGGTGACAAGGAGGGCCCTGTAACAACCCAGCTCTGTGGGTGGACAGAGTTGGCAGGGGAAGACATTTTGGAAGTGCAATTGTGGCTACCCACCATCACCATGGCCCCAAGAACAAAGCTATAGAGAGAATGATGCAGTGCTCTACAAGCTGCTCTGAGCCCCGTCATTTATTTATTTATATTATTATTTTTGCTTTGGGCACCAGCTAGTTCTGGGCCACAAGGGGTTAACCACAAAAGCTGCTTTCTCTGCCTTCGCTCTACCTCAATTTCCACTGCTCCCATCACCTTCCTCCCCCACCCCCTGATCTTATGAAAAAAACCCATCAAAATAACTATTTTATGTCTCCAAATATGCAGATCATTTTCTTTAATGAAAGATGCTTGACGTCTCCGATCCAATTAATATGCAAATGCAGGCGAGGATTTATTTGTGACATTCTGTCTGGGTGAGAGAAAACAAAAAAGGCCTGTTAACCAAAACACTAATTGCTGTGACTGATTGTCACATATCATCATTTTCATAGGATCTCCTCCATCCCTGGCTTGCAGGGAGCTGTGAACCAGGACTCGGAGACTAGCAGACACCAAGGAGAAACAGGGCAACCAGCTACCTGCCTGGCACGCTCGGATGAGCCGGGGCCTCCTTCCCGCTGTACACCAAGCCCCTCCAGCTTGCATCCCTCCCCAGCCCAACCAGTAGAGTCACTCGGAAGCAGCTTTTCATGACCCCTTCTGTGTTTTCTGGGCAAGATGCTCCATTATCCCCTAAAAGCCTCAGGAGTTACTAGTGTCGGTCTTCTCTTGTTCTTTGCACTATCACAAACTGTGCTTAGAAAGCATCACACTATTGCACTTTCAAGGAGAGGTGCCCATAGAAGATGCACCTAACTGGGATCTCACCACTGCTGCCGAGCTCAGCATTTCTGCATCACATTCTCCACTCCAATAACTCAAGTTTAATTCAGCAGTTCAACCGGGAAGTGGTTTTGGTCCAAAGACACTGAACCAAACACCATCAGACTGGGAAAGAGCATACCCAAACTTTCCCATGTGCCCTTAGATATTTAACTGGACAAATTACCTATCCCAGTGTCAGCCATACCCTGCATACACAAAGTGCATGCACTGTTTACAGCAGGCACTATCTCTTTATCCATCAGAGAGCATAAAGCACAGAGGACAGCAAGAGAGAGAGGATGGGAAAGAGCACAGCAAATGTCTACATTGCAGCTTTAAACAGCTGGCTTGGGTACCACAGGCTTAGCAGCCAGGGCTGCAAAACCTTCCAGAGAAGCTGAATCGAGCCTTGGGCAATTGGCCTGTACCAGATTCTGTGCTGCCCACACTGTGGCTAGCCAGCTTAAAGCCATTGCTGAGCACACCCACATGAGATGTGAGGCCTTAGACTTGGTCAAAGCCCCGAGGAGAGGTGGGAGGCTGCCAAGCTGCACCGCTCACCCAGCACTGCACAGGCTGTGCTTCCCCTGGCGACCAAGCGTGCACATCCCCCTCCCCTGCACCATTTGGTGAGCAGAAGACCCAAAGATTACCAGATTTTAGAGTCCAAGATGCATAAGGACACCAGGGTTGACATATCCCAAAGGCAGCAGGGTTTAAAAGCAGAGGTTCCTAGCTGCTGGGTGTTTATCTTGATACTTGCCCTAGAAAATCACCTGATGAAGAGCTGACTACTCACATATGGACGATTCCTCTTCCTTTCCCCAGCCACCTACCTGCTTTCAAAGCAATTGAGAAGACAGGAATTTGCAAAAATGCCCAGCACTAGGGTCAATTCTGCTGGCATTGAAGTGGCTAGTCAAACTTCTGGGACTTCAAGGAGATCAGGTTTAGGCAAACACAAAGCACATACAAATCCTACTGTGAGTATTTTCCTGCCATTACCTCCCACGTAAGCAATTGCTGGAATTGCCACAGGGAGATTCTGTGATTATGTACAGAAAGGGCATCAATCAGGCCAACTCTCTATTCAGCTGCCTCCCATCCATTGAAAGAAGTCTGGGAACATTTGATCTAGAAGTTAGAGCACAGGATTGAGAGGCGGGTGCTCAAGCACCACTCCCTGCTCTGCCAAAGGCTCATGAACACCTGTAAATTATTCATTTAACTTTTCCTGTGACTTGATTTCCCCTTTGCTTGAAGAGGGCAATAATGCTCCTTCGCCTTGCATAAAGTCTGAACTTTCGCTGATCTTCACAACAGGGTCAAGGGCACTAGACATGAACTAAATGGCATCATGACTGTCAGATTGTGTGCTCATGTTCCACTATACCACCTTCGACCACAGGATCCTTAAACTTTCTGCAAATCTCCATTAACTCAGCACATCAGCTCCCGCAAGGCAGGGGATATTATCATCCTATACACTCATGGGCAGGAGGTGGAAGAAAGCTGAAAGAGCTGGGTAGTAACAGAAGTACGTCACAGCCCCATCGTCCAGACTAATTGCTAAATAGCGTTCCTGTGCTGGGAGGAGATCTCTCTGCACCCCCTCCAAGTCCAGCACTCCCTACCAAAAAAGAAACACAGATTCGCACGCCCACCTGTAGCTGAGTGAGCAGTAGGCAGAAATATTCAATTTAACTTTCAGGGTCTTAGGACAGGTCTGCACCAAGAAAGATGGAAGATTCCTGACACCATTAAAACAAGTGAAATCTGGGTCTTAATGAAGTCACTAGGAGTTTTGCCATCCACTTCAACAGAGACATACCTCGTGGATAAGGCGAGTTGTAGCTTTAACATGTTTTAGCTTATTAGTGTGAATCTGAGGTGCTTTCTAGGGTTTAGCTTGACCAGCTAATACATATCAAAATTAATTTTTACCTTTTCTACACAAGACTTTTCATAAGGGTTAGCAAACAACTGCTCTACACAAATCCTTTTCTTTCTTCCTTGCAAAGAGAAGACCCAGGAGATGAACTCTGCAGAGACTAGAAAAACAATTTCTGTTTTAAACCACACATGCTTTGACATCTGGTTTAAAACCAACCCAGGCCAAAAGGGACTGAAAGTTACTACTCTGATGGCTGCCCAGTGGTCTGTATAAAATACAGGAGTTGTACTCACATCTGTATCCACATCTACCCCCTTAAACAAGTCAGAGCAGCTGTGTAAGGCGTGTGAAGTAATCTTAGAGAAAATACAAATCTGTGATGGTACTGATAAAAATTTCCCAGCACAGGCAAGAATATGAGATGGACAGAGCCAGGTATTCAGGCCTGAAGCAGGAAAACCTACAGATGTAGATGAAGCATAACATGCTTGAAGACTTCCTGCACCTCCAGATTCCTTGCTGGAGCAGAACTGGGGACATCGCCCTCAAAAGTGCTTGTATCCCTAAGTGTAATTCAATGACACATTTCCTGATAAAGTCGACTTCCAGGGGATCTGGCTCACAGACAGTCAAGGCAACAGAGTCAGCTCTGGGCTGAGCACCCTTGCAATGCAGGGATGCACAAAAACCAACTAGTCAGCACGCTCATCCTTTCAGCAGTTCTGGATTGCTCCCAAATGGGATGTCTGCTGCACCCCGCCACCCAGCTCTAGGATAAGGCGGCACTAAACTGGAAGAGGAAAGGGCCCCTAAAGAGATGCCTGAGGGATTTGGTGGGCTGGGAACCCGGAAACCGTCTGGGATGTGGGTGGAGAGATCAGTGCGAAATAGCAGAGCTGTGACACATACACTTTCCATTCATCAAACTCTGGGGAGAGAAAAAAGCTATTATGTTCCCTGTGCACATGGGGGAACTGAGGTACTGAGACCACCTGGGGACTCCACTCTAGGAGCCATACGAGGCCCAGCCTCTCAGTACTGCAGGGTTTAACACCCATCACATCCATCCTCACAACTCTCCTCCAAGCGTGTTATCTCAACTACACAAGTGGGTAACTGAGGCATAAATGGGGTAAGTGATTTGCTTTAGATCAACACAAAACTTGGCACAGTAGAGAGCTGAGACAAATCTCAGATCTCCTGAGCCCCAAGATAATGCCTTAACAGCCTCTGTTCGTCAGAAAAGACTCCCAGTTCTGTGATTCAACTAGTTCATTATCCCACCCCAAGAGTTTAACAAAGATCTCAGTTCTGGCTTTTCTAATCATTAAAATGAATGATTAGACCAGTTTCAGATCAGTTCTGAAAGCTGTCGATGATCTGATCCTGCTATGGGCAGGAGGTATGCTCAGTACACTGATGGCAACGCTGGATAAACCCCACGGTGGTATCTCCAACCATAGATCCACAACGTGGACAGCATTCCTGTGATCTTACTTGCAGATGGAAGAAGAAGAATAGGTGAAGGGGATCATGGCAGTCCCTTTTCAGCAACAGGAATACTCCTGAGAGGAACCGAGTCACACAAATGCCCTTGGTCAGTGGATGTACATGAGCAACAGGAAAGCCTGTAACAACAGTTGTCCCCAGGTCCCCACCCCTGTTTTAGCTCCTTTGGGCTGACAGCCTCCCTTTCTGTAGCTTCTGAATGCCTTACAGCTTCAGCACACCCAGTCTCACAAGGCATGATACTCTTCCCAACACAGAGGCAGGGAAGTGAGGCACAGAGAGGCAAAATCATTGTCTCCAGAGCCCAGGGAGCATTGGCACATCTGCCACTTGAGCTAATGACAGACATGATCACACAGCGTGCAGAAACTGCCAGGCCCAGTGCTTTCCCTCTTGTGTCATGGAGGTGGTCAATCAGTCTGAGGACCTCTGAAAGGCATCATCCTATGATCACTGACACCTCTCAACCAAAACCAGGAGGTCCCTGAATCCCATCTGTCCAGCCCTCATCACCCCTGCTCCAACAAAGGTGGCAGGAAGGGCAGCATCATAGGAGGGGGCAAGAGACACAGAGGCAGTGGCATGGGAGAAGAGACAAGCAAGGGCTGGTAAACAACCCCCTCCCATCCCCAATCCCAGTACTTTGAAGATCCGTGTGTTTTGAATTTAATTTTGATTTTCTCGACTTCAGCAGATTAAAGTTGAAATAACCTACAAATTACTTAATGTGTTGTAAATCTTCTGAAATTAAGGCCTAATGGGTAACACATGTCGGCAGGCAGGAGACACAGAGGGGAAGCAGGGTTTCTCACCAGCACGAGGAATGCTGTGGGGATGTGAGCCAAAGGAGAGGGGGCTGGGGCAGGGGATGTGGAGTCACAGTCCTTCCCCACGAGCCTCCCAGTGCCCACCTTGCCTTTGGGTCAGAGCTAAGAAGCCACGCCATCCACACCTCCTGGCAAAGGGGACACTGGCCAGAGGGGCCATGCTGGGAGGCTGCTGAAGGAACTGGGTGGCAGGACACTGGTGGGCTAGCAAGGGGCACAGATGCCAAAGAAAATCCACTTCAACACCTCATTTTCTACTTGCCCTCACTGCTCAGCCCTTCAGTGTTCCCTACACAGCCTGTAGAGCCCTGTCCCCAAACAAGATGCCCCTTCACACCAGCATCCGCCTGCAGGGACCTTGGGAACACCTCCGCCACTTTCCACATGGGATGCCTTGTCAGGCGGCAGCCACAGGGGTCTCCGCAAAGCAAAGAGCTCTCCTGCTTCCTCAGGGCCTGCCCTCTCCTGCACGGCCACCTCCATGCACCTGTCTCACCGGTCCCTGCGCCGGGCGGCCCCGGCTCCTCTCCCACTCGAGCCGCCAGCTCTCCTGCTGCTCCTGCCTGCATGGGCTCCCCCTCCCCTCCCTCCTCTTCAGCAGATTTCTCTCAAGTGCGCTGCCATATGGTTCCAGTTAAGCCCCATATTTTTTCTTGTCGATTGAAAAGACACACTTTCCTCTGTGCCAGACAGTTTACAGATTGCTCCGTTGGCTCAATTTCTTATTGGATTTCTCAAAAAAACTGACATTTTAAATTAATTTACAGCCACAACAAAAAGAGTTCAGAATTTTAATAGTGTTGTAAGTAATTTTTAGGTAATCCGCTCCAGATTTTTATATTAACCTTTGAATCGGAGTTCAGGCAGCTACTATGTTACAGCACTTTGGTTGGCCTGGGTATTGGGGAGGGGGGCAGTGGTGGGGTGAGGGGGGAGGTAATTTACTGCATGGCAGCATGTGAGCCTGAGCGCATGGGAAAGCACATGGCAGCGTATGCATGGGGGAGGCAGCCCTGGTGCATGTCGGCAGCAGCGTGTGTGCTGGCGACATGTGAGCACAGATGTGCACAGGCATGTGCGTTACCGAAATTCATGCCAAGGATGGCAAACGCATGTGGGAGCTGCCGGAGGACCAGGAGCCGGACACACAGAGGCACCCTGTGCCCATGGGCTGGCCAGAGGTGCACACCTCTGCACAGGCATCAGCACATGTGCACACAGATGCGTGGGGAGGCAAACCCACAGCTGAAAGCACCACGGTCTGGGAGAAATGGCTCAGCACAAAGGCAGGTGAAGGGAAACACAAGTGGAGGCGGGTGGGAGGCAGGTGCTGGCACCTCGGCACCAGCGCAGATGAGCACACCGGCACGTGCAGGTGTGCCTGCAGCCAGTGCCCACCCCGGCGTGCACAGGAAGCCTCCCCACACCCATGGGTACGCACACATCGCCCAGGCACAGGTCACAAACCTGGCCCCACCATCTCGTTCTTCTTCCTCTGCCAGGTGTCGTGTCCAGCACAGCACCACGGGCGAGAAGCAGGGACAGCCAGCAGGGCTGGGAGCGTAGCCAGCCACCACCGCTCCCTGGCCATGAACCTCTGCTCAGGGGCAGGATGTGAGTGCTCTTCCCTCCTTCCCTTCTCAATGTCAGTCCCCATCAGGTGTTCACTCACTGGGGCCACCCTCGAAGTTTAAAGCCAAAGCCAAAAGGTAAAGGACACTCTACCAAGTGTTGCACGAAAGGGGCAGCGGCCGTAGGAGCTCTGCATGGAAGAGCGAGGTGTCTCTCTCTGAAGGAAAGCAACACACCTGGGATTAGAAACAACACAAGAAAAAAGCCACAGATACTGAAAATGCCCAGGGGAGGGGAGAGGGAAGAAGAGAAAAAAGCAGAAGGAATGAGAGGAAGAAAACTAAGAGCGAGAGGAACAAAAGAAGGAAATTAAGGGGCAAACAACAGAAGCAAAAGAAAGAAAAAGCAAATGAGAGAGCAAATGACTGAGAGAACAAATTGAGGAAGAAGGGAAGGAAATTGACAAATAATTAAGAACAAATGAATGAGAGAACTGAGACAGAGTGATGAAGATGCAAAGCAACAAAGTGAAGGAGACGGCATCATTCCTCCCCTGCCCAGGCCAACAGTTCCCATGCATGTAACCACAGTGCCAACAAATGGGATTTGCAACACCTGAAGCCTGGCAGCAGCCCTGCCTTCCTTTGAGAGCCCTCTGCAGAGCCTCGCTTTATTAGCAGCCAAGGGACCCTGCCTGCCATGGTGCAACATGCCCCCGGCACCCTCCCCTGAGGCTGTATGGGGCACATCCATCCTCAGCACCTCTCTAGCCACTGCAAAGGTGCCAGGGTTAGCAAAATGCCTGGCATGACCCTGGCTTGCTGCCACAGACCCTCACATCCCATTTCCCTTTATCATTTGCCCTGCCTGGAAATCCCTTTCCATTTTCCAGCTGCATATGGGCAGCAAAGCTCCTGTGCCACCCTGAGCTGTGTTACCACCGTGCAATTGCCAAACCAACCGAGACAAAAGGGGAAGGGGGGGCCTGAGTACGGAGCCGCAGCCCTCGCCAACATTTTACTAAGCTCTGGCACAGAGCAGACGGTGGCTGGATATGGTGCCAACTTACTACAAGAGCGGATTTTTAACATTCCTCTCCTCCAGGAGTCACTCGAGGCAGCCAGGGAACCTCAAGCAGAGAGACGTGAAGACAACAATGGCAGACCAAGGTCTGCTCTGCTTAGAAACCCTGCCACAGGACAGAAGTGACAGCAAGCAGTGTTCTGGAGCACAGGCCATGGTAGCTATCTGCACAGGTGGGAGCAGTCCAGGCAAGAGAGCTGGCTGCATGCACTGCCCGGCTACGGGCTCTGGGGTAAGTCACATACCAGGCTAGGGTCTCACAAGACTCGGGAAGTGTTAAGGATGTACGGGAAAAGGCAACAAAGTCACAAAAATGGAGTCCTAAAAGCCCAGCAGCACTGAGGTGCTCCAAAGACCAGAAGAGATGACAGGAGAGGCACTGATACCTGATCAGTCCTGCAGACCCACCAGGGAGGAGGTGAAAGGGCAAGCGACGGGAGGAGGAGAGGAGATGCTCCCTTTGCTCCCAGTGGCAGCTGGACCCCACACCATGGTGGGGGAGCCCATCCTGCTCCCCTAACTTGGCCCTTGCCCCATGCCACAAAGTTGTGACTTCTAGCTCATTTGCTAAGCAGAGCTCTCTCTTCCCAGCCGCACCACCTCATGCAAGAACCTGTGGGATTCATGCACCCTCCTGCAAACCGAGGAGTTTACAGGAGCGCCAAGTCATTTCCTGGTCCTGCATCCTGCAAGACATGACAGTGGCTGATACTGCTGATCAAACCTGGCGTGGAGCCACACGCAAGGACAATGTGCCACGTTCTGATCCACCAGGCACAGTGCCATGGGCAGAGGGACTCAGATGCCCCTCGGCACCGTGCCAGGCATGGGGGGGATTCAGATGCCCCCCCTGGCGCTGTGCCAAACTTGGGGGGGTGGGGGGGTGGATGCCCCCTTTGGCACGATGCCGGGTGCTGAGGGATTCTCCCTGTGGCACCCTGCCAGTGGGAACGGGGACCCTGCAGCCCAGGTCCAAGATCAGGGAAGTTCTGGGATTGAGGATTGGACTTCTCCCCTTCCTGTGCCAGCTCTGCGCAGCGAAGGCGCCTGCATTTCACTAACGTAGGAGACAAATAATAACATTAGAGCAGGCTGGTGAGTCTCCATGACAGAGATCCCTGAGAGCTCCCTCCTCGGGGCTCCTCTGCGGAGCTGGGCTGCCCTGCCACTCAGAGCACCCCTCGGCAGGCTGCCTCGCCAGTGATTGACTGGGGAAAGTTGCTATGACGACTCTGGTTTGAAAAAACCCTCAGTAGTTGCCAACTATTTGTGTTGTTGTTTTACAACTGTGGCCAGTGTCACATGAGCGGGAGCCGGCTGGGGGCCTGGGGACACAAAAGCGAATGGCTTTTTAATGGAGTGTCCTGCCAGCGCTTGAAGACTCAATAAAGAGGAGCTGGCGAGACCCCTCTGTGTGGAAGGCCCCGCGCACGGGGCCAGGGCCTCTTTGTAGAGCCGCAGCCGGGGTGGGAAAGTTTGGAGGAATCAGAAGAAAAGCCTCCCCCCGTGGCCTGGGCTCAAAGTGCTGCCTCCCTGGGGGACGGATCCGTCCCCAGCTGGCCCTGGCCATTTCAATGGAGCTCGCTCCGGGCACTTTCCTATGTCTCGCCCAGGGCCGGTGCTGCCCAGCAGAGCAGAGTCTGGGGAAGATGTAGGAAGGTGCAGGAGGGGACACAAAGGGTTTTCCTGGGAGCTGGGGCTGCTTCAGAGCAGGAGGAAGACAGCTCAAAGAGCTGGAAGGGAGAAAAACAGAGGAGCAGGAGGAGGGGGAGATCCCCACACCTCCCAGGAGCTGTCCCTGCCGACAGCCGGACCCTGACCAGGGCTGTGCCGAAGCCGGAAGATATAAGGGCCCCCAAAGCCATCAGGTTTGAGCTTGGGAGCAGATGCCCCTCTCAATGGGAAAAGCCCCAGGAGCAGTTTCGGGGTGCAAGCTGGCAGCACAAACAGCCAGCAGCAAAGACCAAAGACCGGTTCAGTAGCAAAGAGCACTAGTGCACTTTGGAGCGCAGAAACTCTTTCTGCACTGGAAAGCAAGGGGAAGAACAGGCCAGGGGTGCAGGGAAGCATGCGGGGCTGAAAGGGCACTCTTCCCAACCCTGTGCAGTTCTCACAGACTTCTCCGACTCCAGGGCCTTTTCTTACAGAAGCTATAATTATATTACAGAGTTCCTGTGTAAGCTACTGAGCTTTATTAATTAATCCTGCTTGGTCTCGCCCCAGCTAGGGCCCTGGCCTCGTGCAGAGATGTGGAATTTTCCAGGAAAACTTGAAAATCGTCATCAAGGAAAAGAAAATGTTTGCACTCAGCCTTTAAAGGGTAAGGTGGAGAAGGGGCTCATTTCTCTGATTCAGCCGCGAGGTGGGGAGAGGCAGTGAATACACGGTATGGCTCTGGGGTGTCCCTGATAAGAGCTGTCCTGAATCAGCATGGCATTTTCCCGGAGAAGCCCCTGAACATGGGAAATTTGGCTTGGGGATTCCTAACTGCAGACTTGGATATGGATAAAGAGAGGTTTAAATACACACACAGATGTAAACTCCATCTGAGCTCTCAATTAAGCTATCACAGTCCAGAATTCAACCTGCGGAGCCAGTAGTACAGAGGCAGAGGGTGCCCGATTAGTATTTGGATGGTCTAAAACTAGCTTATTCCTCAAATGATATAGGAGCAGACATTGCACGAGGCAGAAGTGACCAGGCAGAGGTGGACGTAGCTGATACTCAGCCTCTCTGAAGGGGTTTTGCTTAGGAATATGAGAGTCTGTCTGAACCCCAAACTGAGATGAAACCTCGAGAACTCCACAGACTATAAAATTAAAAATCTTAGCTAATGTCATGGCATATAATGGGGAACTAATGCCCTCAGACTGACTCACCTTTCCCAACTTTTATCAGGCTGTTACAGAGAAGAATGTAACAGTACTGCCTGCAGCCTGTGCATCCCCCCTCACTCCTTTCCCAGGTATTTGTACTTGGAGAAGGTACCTGCCTGCCTAGAAGCTGGTCTTGGAGGACAGGCACAGACACTCCCCCACCCTGCTACAAGCTACAGCTGCAAAACAAGAGGCCAGAATCTTGTCACAAGGATTACACAGAAAAGTTTGGCTTCAAAAGGCAGTAGTAGTTTTTTCTGTAGTGGCCAGGATGAATAAAAGGCTCACCTGATGAAAGTATCATACTTCAGCGCTCAGGGAATCACCCTCCTTCCTTCTCTACACTGAACACTCCCTGTGCACCAAAGATTTAGTACCTCACCACACTCTACTCACTGAAGGGTTCTGAATATCCATGCAATCATGATTGCATCCTTGTAGAAACACATTCAAAGGTGCACACCTACACTTTTGCACACATAGCACTGGCAGTTGTGCACACTCTTTCCTACCTGCTCATGACTCCTATCACTCATGCTGATGAAACTCTACCACTTAAGAAACAGCAGCAAGACAGCAAAACACAAACAAACTCGCCCCAAACGGAGACGTCCCTCCTTAGCACACTCTACCCACCCACAGTGGCTGGGATCCTGAGCGTGTCTAGTTCTGTCCTGGCTTAATCTCTTGCCTTAAATTAGGGAAACTCACTCCATCCAGGAGCCACTGGCTTCTAGCTTCCATCCTGAAAAAGTAAAGGTGAGTCAGTGATCAACAAAATAAATTAAAAAAAGAGAAAAAGGCACTAATTGGTGAGCACCTGCCTGCAAGGAATGGGAAAAATACCCCCCCCAAAAAAACCTCTAGGAAAACAAAATGCACCGACATCTTTTTATTTTGTTTTTTTCGGTAATTATACTAAAGATGAAAAACTCATAATAAACATCTCCCAGTCCCCACCTGCTAACAGTAATTATAATAGACTCAACAATAAATGGTAAAGCAGAGCAGTGCTGCATCTCGGGAATTCTCTAGGGTATGTGGATTAGCTCGGAAAGCCTGAATGATTAAAATACACTAATTAAAATTTTGTGTTCCTTGGTAACTCGTCTGCCTGGGCCCCTGGTGTTGGCAAAATGGGAATTAACGTGACAAAAGCAACACAGAGGGTTTTTGTTTTAAATAAAGAAGGGGGGGAGATCTATATAAACAAGTTCTCTCTGCGCACACACACAAATTCAGAGGGACACAAACTCTTAGGGAAGGACTGAGGCGCGTTGCTGGTGTTTAGGATGAAAGCAGCAGTGAAAGCCTTCCCTCATTGCCTAGTTTCTCCCCAAACCATCAAGGAGGAAAGCTTGGGAGAGAAGAAGGGAGAAGACAGAGAGCACTGGCTTAAGACAAACAGGGTCATGTGTGACCAGGAGCCCGGCTCTTTTAAAACAATTAGAGAAATAAACACACAGAGAGGTGGAGAGGCTTGCGCAGGGAAACCCCAGCGCAGGACACTCTTCCGCTCCGTCTCCCTCACGCACATTCCTCCACGGACTCGTCTGCCCTGCTCTTTACCAAAGAAAACAGGACTTTGGGATAACACACCAGAGCTTCTACCCCACTGCAGATACACAAAAGAAATTGAACACTTTTGGGTTGCCCTTAGCAACCTAATTGCATCAGTACATTGCACACAGGAGCCAAAGTAACTGAATTTTGATGAAAAGACGGCGGTAATTTACGGCATCACGAAATTAGTTGTCATAGCGACGGGTTAATTACATCTCAAATTAACAATGCAAGTGTGGTGAAATTAAATATAAATCATATTTTCTGCATAAATTATAGGGGTTGATTAGACCGGGGCTCGGGGAGAGGGAAAGGTTGAGCCGCCATGGGCCTACGCAGCTTTCTGAGCTGACGAGAGAGTCTCCTGGAAACACCGGGAGGAAGACGGAGTAGGGGGGGAATGAAAAAGTGTCAAAGAAAAAAAATGCATTGCCTTGCTGCTCATCTTCTGTGGGGTTTTCTTTGGCTTTTTAATTGTCATCTGAACTCTCCCTCAGTTTCCCCTCGCGGCTTTTGGAGGAAGCGGGGAGAGGAGCGAGGCCCACGTGCTGCGAGGCGCTGCAGCTCCCCGTCCCGCCCCAGCACTGCAGCTCTGAACCGGGGGGAGCCGAGCTGAGCAGCGTGTGGGCTGCCTGCCCTCAGCACCTCCCTGGCCTCTTCATGGGACAAAATGAGGGGCCAGCTCACATTAGAACTGCTTGTGATCTTTGTGCCCAGGAAAGCAGCCTCGAAGCCAGCCCAGCTCCCTTGCTGCAGGTCACTGCATGCCATCTTACCTCTGGAGTCACACTGCAGCTGTCCAGGCTCTAACACATCCCTAACCTCTAATTTTTTGCCTTGTTCACAGCAACAGCATGAAATGTGGTCTGCCAAACAGAGGAAATTCATTCTTGGCAGAATCTCTGGCTGGAGGAGTGGCACAGACCGACCTGACACAGGACAGGGAGAGGAAGGCGATCTCTGACGGGCTCTCACCTGCAGTTTCTGTTTGGAGCACACACCGAAAAGCAGGTCAAACCAAGCGCTGAAATCAGATGCTGAAGGGAGCAAGAAAAAGCATGCAACGCTGCTAAGAAGTAACAGTAGGTAAACAGAGGGCATTAGTGCCCAGCTGCAGTTCAGACGTCTCAAAACAGCACCTTGCCAAATACGTGCAGAGCAAAGCCCCACTCATGCCCGGATACCAGCCCCATGCCCTGCCGGCATGGGACTCCAGCACAGGCAGGAGGCAGCAGCTCTACTCTGGGGCAGTGGGACGGGTGCAGGAGAGACTGCAGTAAAGCTGGGAGTGGGTCGCCAGCTGCACCACCAAGGAGCTGTGTGGATGCTCTATTAAACTCTTGGTGACCCTCGGCAAGCGCAGAGCATTGCCACTCACAATGGGACACAGCTAACAACAAACAGCTACAGAAAGAGTGTCTAAAAATACCCGGCCCCCACCTGCCCTACACAGCCCGGCAGCCCCTGGGAGCTGGGTGCTTGCAGGAGGTCCAGCCACTCCCCCCGAGGCCGGTCTCCTCTCAGCTTCCCAGGGCCTCACAGAAGATGGTCACAGCCTGAACCATTCAGTCCACTGCGCGGATGTAAAACAATTTTGCAGCCTGGCTGCCAACCAGCCCTGCCCCAAGCAGGAGATGATGTTAAAGAGCCAGGCGCCGCTCTCCTCTCAGGCCCTGGCTTCTGTTTCCAGGCTGAGTGACGATGGGCACCATGCAGCTCTGCACAGGGCCCTGGTGTTGGGCCCAGCCAGCCCCTGCCAGCTGCAGCAGGGTGCTGGGGAGGAGAGGGGACATGGTAAGTGCCCACTCCAGGAAGGGGGGGACATATCTGTCGGGAAAGGACACACAGGAGCCAAACCCTCCAAGCATAGTACTCTGCTTCCTGCGTCTCTGAGCAGAGTGAGGAAAACCTCAGGAGAAAGTCTGCAAAGGGCAGACAGGACATACCTGCAGCAGACACACAAGGATTAATGTCGGAAGGAGCCGGGTGAGCTGCCCTCCCAGCTCCATGCACCCAGAAGGCCTCCCACAGCCCTGCAGGACTCATTGCAGTCCCCAGCACAAAGGGAGATTCCCATGTTTAACTCCTCAGACATCTACTATCCCTGAAGAAAAAACATCCAGGAACCCTTCTCACTGCACCACTCTTACAGAACTCAATGACAAACCTCCTAGAGGCTACTCTCAGCCCAAAACCTTATGGTGCAGGTTTGCCTTCCCATCCCAGTCCCACTAACTATGCCTGTAACAGCCCTCCTGCCAGCTGCAGCCAGAGGAGTGACTGGAGGCGTAAGGCTCTTTGGGGACTTCCCTAAAATAACAGTTCACTCCCACTTTAAAAATGATTTTTACTTAGCCTGCATCTATCCAGACTCCTTTACCCTCACACAGGCCAGCTGCTCATGGTAAAACACTGCTTTGCCACCTCCCAGGTACCCTCCCAGTTACCAGCTCGTCACCTCTGCTGCCATACTGCCTTGCCTCCTGCCCACACAACTCGCAGTCAGCACCGGCAGCACTCGGACAAAATCCTGAGATTCTCACGAAATCCTGCCACATTTCATCTGGGCCCAGGCTGAGGAATTTCTCAAGTGGGGGAATTTGGGGTTTGGTTTTTTTTTTTTTTAGAGGGGAAGGAGGGAGAGCATATCAAAGAAAGGAAGGAAAAAGCCTAAAAGTAAAAAGCCCTCTGGTCCTGGCAGCCGGCGTGATCGATGGTGGTGGATTTGCATGTACATTTCATTAATTTTTCAGCATGCATTTTATTTATCTATGCACCATACATCTGCTGAAGTTTATATACTTGATAATATATAAATATAGACACACAGCAATCAATACGACATCCGCTTCGCAGAAGCTTCCATTAGCCCCCCACGCCCCCCCCCCTTCCCTTCCTCATTTCCACAACCTGCTGCCTGGGCACCTTGTGCTGTTCAATCGGTTTCCGATTTTCATTAGCGGTGGAGCACCGGCTCCCCCGTCCCCCAGCCCTCCCCACACTGATCCCATTCACCTCCACGTGGGCTGGGGAACCGCACCCGCGGCCAACAGGCGCCTGCCCTGTTGGGGGGAGCCTCTCCCAGCTCGCCTTCCCCTTTCTGTGTCAATAGGCTTCCCGAGCCGCAAGCGCTGGGATGCTGGGGCTGCCCAGCACAAGCAAAACTGCCTCAAGTCTAAAGGACACCTCAGAGTGCTCTCAGCCATCCCCTTCCTTCCAACAGCTGAGTGGGTTTTTCTCTGCCCAAGGGTCCTGGCAAGAGGCGATGGGAGCTGCAGTGGGGACAGAGCAGAGCCCCACATGGGTCACGGACAGTCCTGTCTACTCTCACGCCGCCTTCTCCTTCCCTTCCCCAAACTCAACTAGGCCAAAGCCAAGGCTTGAATGCCAGCACTGGGCAACAGGATGGACCAAACACCCTCAGTCCTTTGGCCATTCTGTTTCTCCACCCCAGTTTAACTCCATCATCCCATCATCTTCACTCTGTTGCACGTGATATGCGTGGGTACGTGGGTGGGAGAGAGGGGAAGCACGTCTGGCCAGTTCTCTGGGGGCCTCTCGCCATGGAGGACAGCTTGCCCCCAGAGCCCTCTGAGCCAAACACAGTGCCCTGGCACGCTTCTGCCCAGCTGAATTACTGCCTGCGACATGGCCGAGAATCTTATTAAGTGGGCTTTGTAGCCAGGATCAAACCGCAGCTGCTAAGAACAGCTTGGGTCAGTGTAAACTGCGGCCTGAATTTCCATTTTTATCTCGGTGGACTGTCTTCTCTCTGCCTTAATTTCTCCTCGATGCTTGGAAATTTGACTTGAACATCTAATCTGTCCCCACCGTATCTTTGTCTTGGGAAGAGTTCTTCTACGCTCAATTTCTGACCTGTTACATACCTTGGGCGTGTCACATAGAATCATAGAATCATTAAGGTTGGAAAAGACCTCTAAGATCATCGAGTCCAACCGTCAACCCAACACCACCATGCCCACTAAACCATGTCCCTAAGCGCCTCATCTACACGTCTTTTAAATATCTCCAGGGGTGGCGATTCAACCACTCCCCTGGGCAGCCTGTTCCAATGTTTAACCACTCTTTCAGTAAAGAAATTTTTCCTCATGTCCACGTCACACCCCACTGAACGTAGTCCCCCTTTCCATCCCAGTTGTCAACTCCAAAGGAACGAGTGTTTCTCATTATTGATTTCTTTATCTTCACTACAGTCTTTATCTCAAATTACCTGGTCCATCTATAGGGTAACTTACAAACATCTGCAGCCTGGAACAAACACTTGGGAACCACTCAAACTACTTTTTATAATAGCCAGACAGCACATCACGTAAGACAAGAACTGTAATGTGAAAGTATGTAGTTGTACGGCACCTTGCATCACAGGGAAATACACTTGGGAAATTTATTAAAAAAGAATAACTGTTCCTATTATTATTATAACTGACTACAAGCAAATCAGTGCAAAGCCTGGGGAAAATTATAAATGCTTTCTCCCCTGTTTTAGGATGGGAAAAGAGATCTTTTTGCAGGAGAGAATGTATGGGAAGGTATGTGAGAGCAGAGCAAAGAAGTTAAAGCCCAAGTGACAGATTTCCAGGGGACAGGTCTGAATCACGAGTGCATCTTTTCTGTCTGACTAAGGAGCCACACAACCTCTTTAAAAACCCACTGGACCTGTGTGGCCTTCACTCTCCAAAATCCCCAACTGAGCACTCTGCTCTCCTCAAGCAGGAGGCCCCGGCAGATGTGGAGATAAAAGCTGAGTTCGGCAACAGAGACCCATAGCTCCCTGGGTGCTGGCACCTGCCCTATCGCTGCCACACAGGAACCGCAGCTTCCTTCCCGCAGCCTGTCCTTGGCGCTTAGAGCTGGCCACAGGCACCCAAACCTGAACTTGTCCACCACAAACCCTAGTCACCTTTGTCCCGTACAGGTTTCCCTCCACGCTCCACGTGGCAAACACCACTCAGCTAGTGGTCAAGCGGAGGTTTGCAAAGGAGAGAGAGACTGAAAATAAATAAAAGGATGCCTGCACCTTTAAAAGAATTTTCATTTATAGGCTCTTCTCCTCTTCCACCATTTCAGTGATCTATATGCAAATATGCTAATGAATGCAAATTAAGACACCACTTTTAGTCCCAATTTAATAGAAAGCATTAAAATACCTTTTTTTTTTTTCCCCAAAAACTCCATATGCATGAAGGAAGGGCTTTTTTAAATTTATTTTATTTATTTTTTAATTTTTTTAACTTTTTGTTAAAGTCACATCCAGCAGCAAACAAACCATCAAAGTGCTGGAGACAAGGAGGGGAAATCTGACTGACATTTCCAGGTGCCAATTACTAAGATCTTGTTCTTCTTCTGGGAGGACTGTGAATTAATTTCTTCTATTTTTTAAAAGGAGCTATTAAAACTGATGGTACAGCTACCCTATTCTCACTCACACTCTCCCCCACACCTCAAACAGTATAAACCCAGCGTGGAATGAAGCCCTTCACATCCATAAAGATGTTATCGCGTGTTAGGTTACACTCACTTTTCTGAGGGGCAGGTGTGGAAAAGCACCAGGGAGCGATGCACGCATCATCCTGACCTTACAGGAGGGACACATCCTGACCAGGGGCTGCGGGAGCTGTAATTAAAGCCTGGTACATGGGGGGGCTGTAATGGCGCTAAAGGCTGACGCTATTGCCATGGGATCTCCTGGCCTCCCGTTCCCTGAGAAGCCTCCAATCCCAGCGTTAGTCTTCCCAGCCTTTTCAAAATATGCTTAGCTTAGTTAAATGAACAAAAACCTCCAAAAAACCAACAGATGCAACGCTAGATTATGTTAGCAATGCTGTGAAAGTCTACAGGAAAATAAACTGTGACTCATCTTTTTTAAAATATTTTAAATACAAATCTTTCCACTCAAGCAGAATCATGTTTTTTACCAAAACTTTTTGAGATGAAAAATGTCAAACTTTTCACAAATCCAAAGTAACTCTACATAGTTGTTCATTTACAGAAAGAAATGCCATTTTTCTTCAAGTATTTCATTTGGCTGTTTTCTAAATGAAAAGTTTCTGCACTTACCAACTTCTCACCTACAACCGTCATTTCATTTTATTTTAAAATCTAAGGTTTGAAATTGTGCAAAATCTAAACGGTTGCCTCCATTTAACCCAAAGCAACTCTAAACATATTTATACCCGTATTTTAATTGAGAAGCAGGAAATTGCTCTTCACCCAGCCGTACCTGCTGCACAGCCCCTTCCCCCAGCTTTGCACAACTACTGCCACAAGGCCTGTTCGGAGAACAAAAGCAGCCAGACTCCACTCTGCTGACTGGGTTTTATCTGTGGTAATTTTACCTCCTCCACAAGGCATTGGGCCAGACTCTTTTTGCAGCAACACTAGAGTAAATCAAGATCAAAGCCTCCCCCCCAGGATAATGGTACTGTTACTCAGGGATTTACACAGCTTGGGCAGGGATGAGAATCCCGTCCCCGCACAGAGCAGGAGCCCCTACCCTTCAGCTCCTTGCTGAACGTCCTTCGAACCGCCCGGAGCACAGCATTTTCAAGTGAAAACTGTGTTAACAATGATCGATAGACAGAACAAGCAACTGTCTGCATGACACAGTTCTTCCTGGATGAGACCAGGGAAAATCAACCCATCCGCTCCAGCTCTCACTGTGCCAGCGGGGCGGCTGCTCTACCGACAGGGACCCTGCTGCCAAACACCACTCGCCATCCCCTTCTGCTGCCATGCCAAGGTGGCAGCTCACCTGGCAGTCCAAGTAAAACAGATTTCTTTCTTTAACCTGGACAGCAACAAGCTAACCAGGGACCTGTCGCCTCCAGGAGCTACAGCAAAGCGGCTGACAGTCCGTCTTGCACAAGGCTGGATGCAGAGATGCCGGATGCACCACGTGCTGGGGTGCCAGCCCAGCGGCACATCTCAAGGTCTCTGCCTATCTTTGGCGTTTGCTACATGTTGCGGGGCCTCTGGCTGCCCTCTGCAAGGGGCTCACTGATCAAGCATGGGTGTGCCCTAGAGCCTCTACCTAGCCCATATGATAAACAGCCTGTACGATGGACGCTGCTGCTTTGTACCAGGGACAGTAATTGTCCTGTTTGCTTATAGTTTGCTGCGTGTTTCTCCTCTCCACAAAGCACGCTGTAAGTAACATGAAAGCACAAAGTGGATAAATAGGCTCCTCTGACATGATTGGGCACATCTCTGAATGTTTACAGCAGAGAACAGATATTTAGATATTTACAGGGAATATGTTTTGTCGGTGCCAAACCCTAGGTTTTGCTGTCAGAAAAAACAAACACAAGCACCGAAACTTGTCTTCAAATGGAAATCTGCACAGAAGAGAGCGATTTCCCCATCAAACCAGTTTTATTAGATATAAATATCTAATTATTTGTACGAAGTGCTGGGTTACCAAAGGTTTTACATGCAACTTTTATATCATGTGTAGGAGTCTTTATATAAAAAGACCTATGTATCTACATGTATATATAAAAATGAACTTGATTTGAATGCCATCTGAAATATTTTTGCTTTTTCTCCTGTTTCCTGGATTTTTAAAATAAAGACTGGGGGGGGGGGGGGGGGAAGAAGAAATTCTCAGTTTGTAGAAATTTTCCTGGCTTTGAACACCTACCACTCCAGTAACATTATTAACGAGACGCTTGCACCTCTTAATTTTCCAGCAGGCTCTCTTCCTCGATCGCTTTTCTAACATCTCTTCAGTGCTGTTCTTGTAATTTTGTAAATGCACATTCATGAAAAACACATTCCAAACACACTCAAGACTCACCAAAGCCCATCCCTCCAGAATTAATAAAATTAGTAAACACCACAAACGCTACATACAAAACTCATACGTAATACACAGAGTATGTACCCTAAAACACACACAAAATTCTTATTACTCAAGCCCAAACTCCTACACCGCCCCCACACAAGGAAAAACATACACAAATCTACATACGTACACACACACTATATAGGCATATGCCCACGCAACAAACACCAAGACAGAATAAAAACACACACAAATAGCTTGATAAACACACACATCTCACCCATACATACATTACCTACCCAAACCACAAAAAACAGAGCCTAAATATAAACTCCTCCCCAACAATACACAAACATCCCCCAAAAACACACCACGCACATGAAACGCCTGCCAGGTATAATCACAAATACACACAGCAAATACCTTCTTCAAAACATACGTATAACTCATCAGAGGCAGCCTACTAACTATAGAAAAAAGGAGCTCAATGCATATATTTAAAGGTTCAACACCTCATGTCAGCTTTTCATTTCTAAAGAGTGGGGAAAATGACAGATAGACAGACGGACAGAGAGGGGAAGGAGAGACTGGGCAGGAGGCGATAGGGAGGAGGAAAATGGAAGTTGCCTTGTGGGGAAGAATATGGATCAGGCTGTCATCTGGAGACCCATCTTCATCCAGAATTAATGCACTAAAGTTCTTTGGTTTTACTCTAAATGGTTTTAAAGAGGCAGCAAAAGCTGCACTCTGGATGCCAGGCACATGGGTATCTTGGCTGGCTCAGGAACTTTGAAACTGAAAAGGCAGCAGGTTTGGCATTTTGGGGCCAAGCTGGAGAACCCGTGCATGCACTGGAGAACCTGGACTAAGTCGGAAGGAAGGAGGTATTTTTTTTAGACTGCTACATGTGTCCTAAAAAGTTTAACCTGTAAGCTCGCTCATAGCACTCACCCAACGGGGAGCATGGTGCGAGGCAAGCACAGCCTTACACTACCCTGTCAGTAGCTCTGTCCTAGTGCTGTGGGAGAGCGATCAGCACTGGGATCACCTGCACCAACCAACGGGAATGCACTGGCTCTGCAGAGCAGCTGGAGAGAGCTGCAGAAAGCTGCGGGGAGGGCTGGCACAGCAGGCCCCCATCCTGCACAGCTCTGCCACAGAGCGAGGATCAGATGGGAAGTCTCCGAGGCACAGGAGCAAGCAGGCAGAGAGGAAGATGCTGTGGGGAGAGCAAGACCTGTCACCACTTACAAAGGGCATGTTCTGCCTCCTCTAGGAAGGAGGAGCTGCCTGTGCTGGCAGGCACCTGCAAAGCAGCCCGAGCCTGCAAGAGAGGCCAGTGGCACTGTGGGGCGAATGCTGTGAGTCGCCTGGGGAATGGCTCCCGGGGCCAGCCAGGCAAAGCAGCACAGCAGAGGCCTCACATGGACACCGGGAAGAGCAACCTTCACTAAAACCCCCTGCGCCCCTCAAAACACACACTGTCCTCAGGACAAAACTCTGGAGGAGTGGTACAAGCTGCGTGCTGACCCCCCCCCCCATATCTCCTCCCTCAAATGAATCAATACATCCTTACCTCCGACTCCCCATACCCCAGGGGGGATGCTATGGTTGGGGCGGGGGAGGAAGAACTGAGAGCAAACAACAGCAACAGGAACAGAGTTGAGCCATTTCAATTATTCATATGCCAGATGGATTCTTTTCCTGCCCCTTTTTTTTTTTTTGCTACAAAAATAAAAAAGGGGGGAGAGCACTGATGTTTGGGGAGTGAAGGGAGGAAAACATATTTTCCCCAAAACAAAGTGCAGAAAAGAGAGGGAAAGCCCCAGCATACCCATCTCTGTGTGAGGAGACCACAGGGAGTGTGAGAGTTTCCACTCACCAGGGAACTCACAAATGACTGATCTTTTATTTTACACACACAGAGCAAAAGAGAAGGAGAAAGTGCACAAAGAGAGAGAGAGAAAGGGAAAGAGGGATGGTGACAGAAAGGGACACAGAATGAAAGAGAGAGAGAGACAGCAGAGGGAGAGGGAGGGGGGCAGGCAGAAGAGGGCTTTGACCTTCTGTGAAGGATATAAAAAATCCAGCAGCCTCAGGGGACACCCAACTATCTAGCATATTGCTGTTAAAATGTCTGCAAAATTTAATACACTTGGCATGCCATCTAATCAGTCCTTGGAAACCATGGGTTTTCTCCCTCCTGCACTCCAACTGTCTCAGACCTCCAGCATTTGGGGATGAGGTGGGGTATTTTCTATAGATGACAAAGTTTGGTTTATGCACACAGGGTAGGTTGGGGGTTTAATTTGTGTTTCATTCACCTTTTTTTGTTGTTGTTGGAAGCAAACAGCTGTCATCTTCCCTTTTTAAAAAAAGTTTGTACAGATTCCTGCATGCTGAAGAGCTGCTGCTGGATGTGCAGGGTAAGAGTGCCTTGTGCAGAGTGTGCAGGCACACGAGCATGTGTGCACACAGACGTGACGGATGGGAGAGGACTGACAGGTGGACGGACGGGAAGCATAGTGGCACGCACGCCCACGGCTCAGCTGGTGCCAAGGGGAGCATGCACGGTGGTGCCGGTACACCCCTCCAGCGCCTGCGTGTGTGTGCACGCGCTGCAGGTGCGCTCACACAGCAAGCCAAAGCTCATGCACGCCTGCCCGCACGCCCCAGTGGCGTGGGCACACTCACCACAGGGAATGGGCTGGGGGTGCGAGGGAGGGTGAAACCAGCCCGAGGATGGGGCGGCACTTTGGTGCTGACGCTCCTTATTGAAAGGGACAGCTGCCTACACCACCACACAACAGCAAAGGAAACAGCTCTCAGGGAAAACAACAACAAAAAAAGCCCCAACCCTCAGAACAACAAATACATCCAGCACTTGTTACCTCATGCAAATGTCTGGCAGGAGCTCAGCGGGTTGCAGGACTCCAGAGCAGCTGGGAAAGAGTTTCCAAGCCGAGTGGGAGAAGGCCACCCTTTCATTCCATGAGGAAGGGGATGAAGGAGCCGGTGCAGAGCATGGTGCAAGTCAGGTGCCAAGACAGCTGTGCCAAGACAGTCAGCAAAGGGCTTGAGATAGGATCAGGCCCTTCAGGAGGGGAGGCTGATACCTCCAGCTGGGTGTGGAGGTTTATGACCCTGGTCATCCAAAGAGGAGTCCCTGACAGGCAAGGGCAACCACCAGCTCTAAGAGCAGAGCACTGGCTCTCAGCTAACACAGAGGCGCTGCGGGGCCCCTGGTGCAGATAGGACCTGGGCCAGCTGATTCAGGCATGTGGACATCTAACCTCTGGCCTGGGCAGCCTCAGCCCCATGGACCACAAGGGGAAGACAGGAGCCCAGGGCCCTTCTCAATGTGAGGAAAGCAAGAGACATGCTGAGGAAAGGGCTGAAGCACCAGGCAAGGAGGGAACTAAGCCCACGAACACCCTGAGACCCCGGAGCAGAACGGGCACAGCTGCTCACAAACAGGCTTGTCCTGCAGCTCAGGTTCTTCCCAGCCCATTGGGACTATGTCATGGGAAAACCGCTGCGCAGAGGGAAGCCTCTGCAACTTGGAACAAACAGGGCTCCTGGCCCACTGAAGATGGAGCAAAAAGGCTCCTGGGTCCTCCTTTTCCCTGCAGAAGAAGAGGCTTGGTAAGAGCGAAGGCGGAGAAGAAAGCACAAAGGCAGTGGACAGCACTGAGAGGAATTAATCAGTGGAGGAAGAGAAGGTGGTGCTGGGCCACTGAAGGGATAGGAAAGGGCATGGATTCACAGGACTATGGAGAAAGGACCTGAAAGTTTAAACCAAGACATGGGCCCCAGATCCTACCCAGCTCAATCAAAACTTTGTTAGTAAAAAAGTTAATTGCTGAGGAACCAAATAAAAGAAACCCCACAGGCTGAAAACTGCTCAGAGTCTTTAATTAGCCAAAAAAACAAAGTGGTTACAGGAAAATGAGAGTGTAAGAGGGGATCCTGAGGGAGTACTTATGCTACTCCCCCTTCTCTCCTTCATCACCAAACAGCCCAGGCTAAGGCCATGGTAGCAGCCTCTTTGATAGCAGATTTGGGAAAAGGATTTGGGGTTGGTTTCTTTTTGCTGTCTAGAAGATGACAGCCCCAGCCAGCGAAACTCAGATTTGAGTCAGGCACCTAGTAACCTGGGGGCTTCAGACCCTTCCGTTCAACCCCACCCCACGCCAGATGCCTGCTGGAGACGCAGGGAATGCCTATTTGCATTGAGACAGCTGGCTCTCTGGCCGCTTTAGGGCCAAGGAAAATAAATTGCCCCTAGGGCCTAACCCTCAAAATAGAAAAAAAAAAAGAAAAAAAGCTACAGGTTAGAAGCAGCTTGTTCTTTAATGCACTGAAGGATCATCCAGACAAATTTACCCATTTCTGCTGAATTCCACCAACAAATTCAGAGCTCTTCCTAATCCCCACACAGGCTGGCAACTGTCTAAACAGCCACATTCCCAGGTGCCCAGTAACTTGCTAGCCATTTCTTCTACTGCTTTAAGAAGAAAGCAAAGTAAAGATGAGAGAAGTGCCTGAGTGTTTTAGCTCTTCTGCTACCCCCACACACCGTTCACACCTTGGCCCATAATTCCTGCCCAAGGCAACTGGACTGGGTTTGGAGTCTCACCCACACAACTCTCCTCACTCTCCTTTCTGCAAAGGGCTTAAAATCTCTGGTGTGCATTGAGCAGACAGCTGAAAGCTCTCCATTCTATACAGGCAACGCACAGACTCACCGTGTGCGCACATGGGACAAAAGGAGAAGGACACACAAGCCGGAATCAGGGAGCAAGAGCCAATGGCACTGGAGTATGTGACCTGTGAATGGCACTGGAGTATGTGACCATCCCTAGGAGCTGGTTATGGATCCTGCAGTCATCCAAGCTCAGAGCCTTCCCAGAATAATGGTTTCATGTGTGAAAACCAAAAGAGACCCTCAAGAACAGCATAAATGAGAAAATAGCACCTTTTGGAGGAAGCATCCAGCCCATCCTAATTTCCAGGCTGATTCCACCCTGCTCCAGCCTACCCCCTCCCCTGGGGCCTATCTAGCTGGGAAATCACAGACAATCAGGGAGGCTGTTCCAGCCAATTTCCTTCAGGGAACCTGCAACTTCCTCCTGGGACTGTCCTCCTGCTGGCTTATTACTGCCTCACAGAAAAAAGTGAGGGCCACAGTCTTCCCCAGAACTGGCTCTACCTTTTCTCTTCTGAGGCAGCACGGAGGGTCACAAATCTGACACACCAGGTTTGGACAAAGGTAGTGAAGTGGAGAAGGGCTTGAAGAATGAGACTGGTAACGGTAAGAAACACGGGTAAACACAGGCGTTACACAGAGAGAGAGAAAGAGAGGGAGGTACTCCAGCAGGCTGTAAATTCATATTTCTAATTACTTCCTCATGTTTTTCAGCACTCCTCAGTCAAGTTTGATTAAAATTCCTTTCAAGGGAAGACGCTCGATAGAGAGCTGCAATGGAACAGGCAGCTCATGGAGTTTGCAAAATTGCTAGGGGTGGGTGCTAAGTGCAATAATTTGGGAGCTGGGTACAGATCAGCTCCCCCCCGCAACACAGCTGCATGTCCCGCAAGAAGCCACCCTTCGGACACAGAACACCAGTTCAGGTCTACCTGTTCTCATACTGTCAGGGTACAAAATAGGACACGGCCCACATCCCTCATCCCTCAGACACAGAGCTGACGTGAGACAGCTTCCACAATAATCTCTTTCCTAACTGGCAGAGAGGGTTCTCCCAGGAGCACGTAAGAACTTCCTATGAAACATAGGCCTCAGCAGATGGGAGAAGCTTATGCTCCCTTCCATCTAAAAGTCTCTTACTAGAGACTAGCAGGGGGTAGTCTTCTCCACAGTGAAAAGCAGGACTCAAGACCTTACATCTTTGTTTGGTTATTCAAAGGAGAGAAAGCCTGGGATCTGGCAGGCAACAGTAATTTATGCGTAACAGAGATCCTTCCATAAGTATGAAAAGGAAGCATAGTAATAGAGAAGGACTAAGGGGGAAGGCCAGTTTTATCACCTTCAGTCCTAAGAAGCCTTGGCACCATCCTTATACGGTGCCAGCTGTCACCGGGCAGGGGTGGTCTTCCCAGTGGACAGGAGGGTTTAACAAAGCTCCCTCAGGGATATTTCCAGGAATGGCTTCAGGATGAAAAGCTCAAAGGCTTTTCCTCAGAAACTCTCCCCTCACCAACTCACCAACGGTTACTAGTTGTACCGATCCATTTCCTCTTTCTGCTGGCTGTAGGAACCTCTATGGCCTACAATTAGGCAGCTCCCAGGCTGCTGGGTCCCCTCTGTGTTCTCTGTCCATCTACAGACAAGATGTTCATCCAGTGCTACGGCCAACTCCCAGGCTGCATCTCCCACCCTCTGAGCCCTTCCAAGCCCCCAGAAGAAAGGGTGTGAGTACAGCCAAGTCTCCCTCCTGACCCTGCTCTGCCAAGCTCCCTGCAGGAAGGGATGCCCCAGGATGAGGGCTGGGGGCCAGAGAAGATAAGCAGCACCAGGGTTTTTTTGTTTATCCTCAATGCTGTGGCAAGAGCGAGACGGAAGAGATGCTGCTGAATATCAGCCTCTGAGTTCCCTACATGGCTCTGGGGAAATCATGATTATCTTGATGCCTGCTTTCTCTCCCTTCACTCCCCCTCCCCTCCCTGCTCTGAATATCTGAGTGTCTTAATGCTCATGTGAGCCAGAGACAGACCCTGCGATGATCAGCTGGGCCTGGAACAGGCAGGTTCTCATGAGTTTCCTCTCTTACGTGACTCTGTCAGGACACACAATTCACAGTTCACAGCTAACCAGGAGGCATGTGATCAATGATACTGCCCACACCGGCATGCAAACAAATGATAAAACACTCTTTCTGGTTAAGTTGCTCTCCATCATGTGCAAGACACAGGTCATGGAGATGAGTCCAGCCAGCTCTGCAATCTTCTTGTGCTCCCTTCCCATCCAATCTGTGCCTAGCCTGTAACAGAAGGACCTAAGGACTAGAAGAGGAGGAAGCAAAAAGATTCCAGCTGCACCTCAAATCCTAAATTCAGGACCACCACTGTGCTTAGGAACAGAAGTGCAGAAAATTATGCTTAATGCTGCACTGTTTACAAGTGAGATCTGACATTCAGACATGGTCAGGCTAGGGAAGAGGTCTCGTTCTTCACGTAAAACCCTTGCGTGATGCAAGCTGAAAGGTGAGCAAACCAATCCACAGCAGGGAGACCACAATGTTACTGTCTTATACCTGCAATTGGTGCAACCTAAGCCAGCAAGGTGCATGCAGTCAGAGCAATACAGATGAGCATGACCAACTGGAAAGTTGCCCAGTTTTTGGGAGCTGCATGCAAAGCATGCCTACGCAAGCAGCAGGGGCCAGGAGCATGCCCAGGACCTGCCGCTGCTGCCTCTGGAGGTAACGTATGTGGGGTGTTGGGTGCAGGTTGCATGTGCTGCTGACCATACACTGGATGTGGGAGAGCAGGGGGACCCACGTGCCCTGGGAGCAGGGGAGTGTGTCTGGATGCAAAGGAGGCAGCAGCTTGCACTGCATGGCAGGAGTGTGATCAAGCGAGGCAAGGCCCTGCACCACGTCCTCCCCATTGGGAAAGTGCACGAGCTGTGTTTGGAGAGGGAAATCTCTCCTCTGAGAAACCCAGAGGTGGTTTGAGGGGGGGCCTCCGACTCCAAAGTCATCCAAGTTTCTGAGGCAATTAATTTACTGCTGAAAGAAGGAGCAGGAAGAGCAATAAAAGAGCCTTTGTACGTAGGGTGGGGCAGGAGCATGGGAAGTCATTTCAGAGAATAAGGAGTTGGGGGCAAACAAAAACAAAAAATAAAAATAATAAACTGATTGACAAGCTTACAAGAAAAGCCACATTTTTAACATTCTTAATCCCTAGAATAAACACACAGGGAGGAATGAGGACAGGGCTGGCTGTCCTCAGAGATCACTGGGAGAGACTGGGCTTGGTGCAGGCAAGAGATTTTGTGCTGGTGGCTGCTGTGGATGGTACTGCCCAAGCCAGGGAGAGGTATGTGAAAGCGTGTAGGGGAAACAGGGCAGAAGCCGGTAAAATCAAAGGTAGACACACTCACTTGGATCTTAAATCTCTCTGCTTTTTTGTTTCATGCTACCTATACTACTGCTGTTTTAACACAATCGAAATTACAGTAGAAACACAGAACCAAGTATGTCCCACTCAGTAGTGGAAATATAGTGGCACTTTGAGAGACCTACATCTTCTTCCCACCCCAGTCAGCTGCCTTAGTAAGAACCAAACTGCATGACACTGTGTCCCCCCACCCCCTGCTTTTATCCAATTCCCATCCTCCCCCAAAGCATCCTTCAAATTTCTCCAGAATAGCAGGAGTTAAATGGCTGCGTTTAGTGGTAGAGACATGTTTAGGAAGGGATTGAATTTGCACGTGGTGCAGCCGGCTCCCTGTTTATTAATAAGCTATTTATCATTGGTGTTGCTTTTAATACCATTTTGGCTTAATGTTGTTAATGAAATATAAATACCCGCACTAATGATGTTGGTCAGGAGGCAGCGTGGGCCACTGGCAGCTTTGCAGGAGGGAGGCCAAACCGCGGCTGTGTGTACGAGAGGCTGCGACGGCGCGACTGCCAGCCCAGCCTCCGGAAGAGCCTCCCCACACACTCCCACCACAAGACTGCATAAGCACAGCAGGATGAGGAGGGATGAGGAGGGATGGGATGGGATGGGATGGTGCAGCACTGGCAGGAGGGCAGAGGTTTCCAGCGGCTCTAGACCACTCTGGCAGCCCAGGCCCAAGCTAGTGCCCACCAAAGCTGCCCAGAAAGGAAGGTGGCTCAGCATCACAGTTCAGCTCCAGCAAGGCACAGGACTGCTCCCTCTCAACTCCCTGCCGTTTGAGATCACAACAAGAAGCAGCCCCAGCCCAACACATCTGTGCTGGGGACCCTGCAAGCTGCAAGGTAGTTGTCTAGATGCAAATATGTAGAAGAAGAAGAAGTCAGATGAGTTTTGTTTGCTTAATGCAGTTGCCCCACTGGAATAGCGATCTGTAGGCTCTGTGCTAAGCTCCCCCAGGGCAGCTCCCACACGAGCCCAAGACCCCTTCAGCAAAGAGGTGTTCCCCAGCGACCACCTCAGAGCTGCTTGTGGCTCATGCTGGGCTGACCGCGGGGGTTTGGGCTGGCTTCAGGCCATGGGGTGCTGCGGGGTGGGGTGGGGCAGGAGGAGCTCGTCTGGCTCCTGGGACCGCCTGCCGCTCCACAGCCACAGCCTTGCTCCCTGGCCCCGGATAGGGAAGGGGCCATGCTGCCCTGGGTCTGCCGGAGGCTAGGTGGGGATGGAGAAAATAAAGGAGTCTCCTGCCCTTGCAGGAAACGACGTCAAAAGCTTGGCCTTTGGCAAGGGTTCAGAGGTTTGCTCTGGGTCTGCAAAGAGAGCTCACACAGGTCCCTCTCCATTAGCTTGTGTCTAGCACTGTCATGGGGCAGGGATTACAAATCTCCCTAAGAAGGCTTTTGGAAATCCCATCTTGCATTATCATTTGCATTAGAGCAGCCCCTAGAGAGAGCTGAGGCCTGGGCATGCTCTCAGAAAGAACCTTGGCCTGGGAGAGGTTTCAAGGCACCAGAAGAGACTGGTATAGAAAGGCAGAACAGCTCTGGGACTCGGCAGGGGAAAACCTATGCCCAAGGCCACTACCCTACCCAGCAGGCACACAGCTCCTAAAATCAGAAGAGAATCTAAAATGGACCTTCACCACCAGGAAGTTCCAGACCTCTGCAAGCCTCCAGAACAAAACCAAACACTTGCCTCAGGAGCAAACTCCAAACCCTGTCACTGCCTGAAGAGTCACTGAAGAGGCAAATTTGGAGAAGAAAATTTATCACTGTCTTCAGACAGCTCTCTTAATAGTAACTTGTCTTGCTCCAAGTTGACCCACTCCACTAATCTCATTTAACAAGTAAGCAACCAAAGAGTTCCCTACAAGGCTGGAAGCCTAATCATATGGGGGGACTAAGTGCAGAGGATGACCATGCACCCCCTTACCCACCAACTCCTCCCAGGCCAGGGGCACTACAACCACCCAGAGCCCCTGTCTTCTGTGATCAAAAGAGGTGGCCTCATGCCCTCCTTCATGTTGCTGCCTCTGCCACAAAAGACAAGCCATCATCTGTTTGCATAAACTGTGCAAAGATGCATCTCTCTTCCTCTCAATCCCCATCAACACCCTTTTCTCTTTTGCTTTGCAGTCTCCCTCTTCCTCTCTCCCAGGCAGCCAGTACAGAGGAAGCTACAACTGGTCTGCACTGGGAACTCTCCTGGTGTCCCCTGCCACAAGGAGTGTCATCAATTTACACTGCTCCTTTAAGACGTTATCTTTTAATTTGGTGCTCCCCCTTTCCCCTCCTCAACTAACTGATTTATTAGTTTACATCTCATAAATTGTAACCCCTCGCCTCCCCCTTCACCCTCCCAGATGCCATAAATCCCCTTCAGGACCTCGACACCCTTCTGCATGTGGTGCAGCCCCCTGCCCCCCAAAGTCACCTCCGAGTCCCCAGGGAGTGCGGGGCTCATTTGCTGGGGGTTTGGTCTAGCTCGTCTCAGCAGCTAATCCCTTGGGTGGCTCCTGTCAGATTATTAATTAGCTAAAGCGGATCGGCCCTGGAACAACATGCGGTTGGACTTCAGATAAAACAGGACGGCAGAGGCTTGGCATGTAGTTCTTTAAAGGGACATTGTCCCTTTTTTCTCTTGCCTTCTCCTGGAGTGGGAGGAAGGAAAGGAGGAGGAGACAGGCTACTTCCACAGCTGCTTGCACCCCCCCCAGCAGTTTGCTGCCCTGGTCACAGGGCTGTGCTGCTCAAAGGGGAGTGAGCACAGGCCTGGAGGTGCAAAGGACAGGAATGGCAGGCACCATCCCCACCCTCGCCCTGTGGCAGCTAAAACTTTTCCAGATGTCGGGAAAGCTTTAAGAACCTGTTCAGAGGCATGCAGCACTCAGCTGGAGGGTCCCACCGCTCCTCACTGCTACCTCCCCTCTGCTGTCCCATGTCCACTCATTGCTCCCTATAGAAAACTTGGTATTTGCAACTACCCCAAGAAATGAGGCAAAGGCTGTTCCAAGGGGCCATGGTCATCCCCACTTTGAGAACAGGTATTTTAAACCAGAAGAAGCCATCCAGTTTGTGTGTGCAGGTTTCAAAGCCCCCTTTCTTCTGCAGTACAGCCCGCCTGGGCAGGATAAAGAGTGAGTGGTCTCATACGCATTATACTGGAAAGCCTGCAAGAGCGAGCTGGAACGAGAGTCAGCGCAACCAATGCTGGGGAGCAGCTTACCTCCTCGCTCCCTTCCCATTTTGGATTGTTTTGACTCAAACCGATGAAGCTGAAATATCGAGTCACAACGGCACTAAACTTCATTACAAGCTCTTAACACAGATTACTTAATAAAAAACAGGCTGCTTTAATTGCTTTTCCCCCATTAGCATTTCTGGAGGAGAAAATTCTGATTAATTTGAAGAGGCACATTTCCCCCACCCCTCGTGCTGGCCTGTGAACCAGACCTCCTTCCCACACCAGCCTTGTCCAGAAGAGCATCCCAGAGAGCAAACAGAGAGCCCAAATCCACACAACTCTGAAAAACAAAAGGACTAAGGGCCTGGGTGAACAGATGGGAGTAATGGAGTGAAGCAAACAAGGGAAAGAAAAATCTCCTCTCCTTTCTGGTGAACCCATAAAAAGTGGCACAGGGGAATGAGAAGTGGGTAGAAGAGACCAGGATAAAGGGAGGATAGCTAGCATGGCAGGGTTGAAAGAGCAAGCCCAGAAGCTGCTAGGTGACTGATTTGGTGGGGTCCTGGGAAGCACCTTCACCTCTCTCTGCAGATAGGAAAGGGGTAAGAGGCAGCTCTGCCAGGGGAACATTGTGTGGATTTTCAAAGCTTGGGCCAAAAGCCTGGGAGCTCAGTGCTCCCTGCATGCACCTGGAATGGTCCCTGTTCAGGCCCTGCTTGGATAGCCGGTTCCAGAGGAGGGTAACCGCACTCTCCTCCTTGGCTGGTCACCCCCAGGTTAGGAGTGCTGGGAAGTCAGGGAGAGGCGGGGGAAGCACCCCTCATCGTCCAGCATGTCCCTCTGGGCTGGGAAAGCTGGGGCTACAACAGTCTCGTGCAAAGGAAGGAGCCTGAGCCTCTTGGGGGGAAAGCCAGAGCCCAGCTGCCTCGGGGAACAAGCAGGGCAGGCAGCAGTGCTGGGCTCTGCTGCTACAGTAAAAGATGACAAGAAGCTCACCTCACTCCATTCCCAGGACAGCTCTCTACCTTTATCCCTAACTGTTTCAGGGATCGAGGATGTCCAGCTACCAGTTCCTCAAAGATCAGATGTCAGAGAGGACAAACCCCCTCTGCCCCACACCATATCTGACCAGCTCAGCTAGGATCTGCACTGCTCCACAGCCAAACGGCCCCGGGTAAAACAAGCCTACCAAAACATTCCTGGCCTTCGGGGCGATTGACTTCAGCTCCTGTTGTAACTAGCCCTGGCGAGGGAGGATGGCAACCAGGTTCCTGAGTAGGCTGTTCTCTAGGTCAGCACACTTCAGGGACATGGTAATGAAGTAGGAATTGCTCCCATGTGCCAACTCTTGTCAACCTTGCAATGTTTTGTGTTTTTCTTAAAGCCTGAGATCCTGCAAGAGACATAAGATTTTTGTTTTGTACAACAACGTATGTATAGTGCTATCCTTCCCTCTGCTCACTCTGCTCTCCCACTAGCAGGGCACAGCAACCTGAAATGTGATCTGTGTGCATCCTAAACACATAGAAACCTCGGTATTATTAAGTCTTACAGTTGGGGGGAGGAGGGGAGTAGCTTTTGACTTCTGAAAGGACAAGGCTAGCAATATTGTTTGCTCATTTTACTTTCAAACTCACCTTAGTTTGTCCTCTCCTCTCTTCTCTTGTATGTTCTATTAATGTACAGCTAAGACAAACTCAGCAAGAATCACAAGAAAGATACTGGGACAGATCATAAACTGCCCTGGCAAAAATCAGGATAGTTCTGCTGGCTGAAAATGCAGCTCTGCTGCTTTACATCAGCAGATGGCTTACCTGTGGCTCTTAATGGTTAATATATAACTGCAGTAATAACAAAAAAAAAGCCCCAGCATTAATACATAATTTGTCAGAGGCAATATGCTAAAACAGTCTTTTCATATTCAGCTCAAGTAGTGAGATAAGCCTCACCTCCAGTACTGCCCCATGGGCTGAGCACCAGCTCTGGAATGAGCCCTCAGTAGAATTCATCAGGGAACAGATCACATTCACTTTACAGTATTTGTTCATTTTTCAAATTTTTTGTTTTTATCAACAGATTTCTAAGAACTACATTTTGAACATGCATTTCCCTCGAACACTCATGTGCATACTTAGCACTGATTGCTCCAAGTAATTTCCAGCCAGTTTTCTGTGAGGAACTCCGGCAGGTCAGCGTCCCTGTTGGCTCCCGCTGGACAGCTGCAAGACAGATGGACAGACAGCCCCACATACAGTGCCTACCAGAGCTGAACGTGTTCCTAAATGTTTAGTGGAACCCTGCAAACTGGCAGAGCACTATTAACCTTTTCTTTTAGCTAGCTGTTTCATCAGGGTGCTACAGAACTGCTGCCTGCACCCCAGCTGAGAGAACTGCCGTTGGATCTAGTAAAGACAGGAAGAAATACTATCATATGGTTAAAGGAATCAGGAGATCTGGCTTCTCCTCCCAACTCTGCTTCTGAGTCATTATTAGCATAAAATCAGGTTTGTTACATCAGTGAAGCTTGAGTAAATAAACCACGACTCATCACCGTGTTTTATTTTGCAATACTTCAGTGGGCTCCTCTCTACAAATAAACACTATTAATGCTCATTGCAATTGCAGGTATATGGGGAAGGAGAGTGATAAAAGCACCTAAAGCAGTCTGAAACCTTTGTGAAGAGCAGCAGGGCAAAATCACAGCTTTTTTGAGGATATTGACTTTCAGAGTACAGGCATTTAAAAAAAAGGCAACCCTTTGGGAGATTAAAAGACAAATAAGTCATGCCTGCAGGTATGACAGAGCTGATGGGTAAGAAAGATTGGGAAACATCCCGATCCTCTTCTGAGGAGCCAAGGCTGAAATCCTGACTCCCCTGAGGTTTACGGCAAAACTCGTGCTTGCTTTAATAGAGCCAGGATTTAACCTCCATAAAGTTCAAGTGTGAAGACAGAAGCCTTAGGAAAGAGATGGCCATCTTCATCAGCAATGGCTCTAGGAGACTAAGAACACTATGAAGTCAGAAGAACGACTGAAGGTGGCAAGGAAAGCAAGGTCTGAACCCAAAAAGGCCTGGCCCAGTCCTCTCTCCTCCAGTACTGAACATCCTTTTTCCATCTGAGTTTTTAGGCAGGCTGGTCATCTGCATGACAGTCAGCCAGGCAACTGCCGGCCCTCACTTAAGCACTGGGCTTCTTTAGGGCTAAGCTGCTTCACATATCCATACACGTGAGCTCTGTGCTTGCACCTCACTGTACCACAGGCCCTGTACTCAGAGCTCCTTCAACACCTGGGAGGGATCCTGCCCAGCTGACTTCCTTACTGCCAAAAAACCTCTTCAGCTTTTGCACCTCAGACAACTATTCCTCCTCATGTGGTCAGCTGTAGGTGCAAAATCACTAGCTGCTGGGCACAGCAGGGCTTCTGAAAGGGCTTTGGGCTGTGCCTACCTTCAGTTTGAAACTAAATCATTCTGTGTCTCTCCAGAGCCTTATAAGTGTTCCCTCCTCGAACTCTGGCATTAGGGCCCTTCCCTGAACCTCTGAGCCTTTTCAACCTGCTTAGATCCCATTGCTGGACTTGGCCCTCCATTAGGAGGCTATATTAGTGTCTGCCACTACCCAAGTGAGCAGGAGGTGCTAAGGACTTTAGTGGATCAGGCTTCAGTCCCATTCCCAGACTAGATATGGTAAGGACAGCTATAAGGCCTGCCGAGCACATGATCGTCTTTTTCCCCTCCTTTGACTTCTCCCCATTCAGCTTTCCACAGCCGCCAACCAAACATCTGATCGAAGGCCCGGGGGAGGGAGTCAGAACTGTCCAGTCTGGTTATGAGTGAAGGTCATTGATCTAGCACAGACCAGGGATGCGGAAAACAGGGGAGGGAGGAAAAAAAACTCAGAGAGAAAAGAGAGGGAGAGAGGCAGGCAGAGACAGCACACGAGTGAGCGCAGGGGAAGGCAGCGGAAGTGGCTGAAACAGTTTCACACTCCGAGACCCAAGGGCTGTTGTCAACCCGTCCTTCATGCTCGCATCTTGTCACACTAGAGGTCAGGTCTCCCAAGCGTTCCTGGAGAGCTGAGCTAGCCCATATGGCAGGCAATATGTTAACAATATGGATCAGCTGCTCGTCAGGGCCTGAGCAGATGGATGTGACAACCCTGCTCTTATCCCAGACAGGCTTTTAACATCTTCCCTCTCCTCAACTCAGCCATACCGGAAGAGTTCTGCCCGAGAACTGTTGCCTCCAGCCTAGGTGGACCATGGGGCCACAGGTCAGAACAGGCAGCATGGAAATGCCTGCTTTGCTTTATGTGGATGGAAGCAGGCAGGGTAGAGCCCCATTCAGACCAGTGCAGGCAGGAACCGGGCCAAACTTTTATCCAGTGAGAGCGTGCTGTAAACGGAAAGACCTCGCTATAATCCAGATACGTGCTATTAACTCCCAACCAGAGTGATACAGTAGATACTGTATTCAGATATATGTATATGGCATGTTACCACCAGATGCCACATGTTACAGTCTAGACTGAGTTTTGTAACTGCCTGGGAAAATTTTCTCTCACAGAACAAGTAATACATAAATAGATGTATATTTTAATGGGCAAGTTAAACTCCTCCTGGCAAAGGCAGGCAAGTTGATTTCATACACAGGCGGGTAAATTTCCACAATGATTTTGCAAGGCTGTTTCATATTCCCCAGCCCAGCTCAGGATCTGAGCCGTCAGGGCTGGCTGGGCTGGGCCGGCTGCAGTTCTGTGGAAGGCAGAGTTCCCACCTCACTCCCTTAGCAGTTGTGCCTATGCAGTGATCCCAAGGATCCTAGCAAAAATAACACAGTCAGCCCAAGTTAACCCCCAAATTTAGGTTTACTTTAGGATTGAAGCAAGTGGAAATATTTTGCAAATTCAAACACAGACAGAGCAGGTATTTCTAATCCTTTTCCCACTTTTTTTTAGCTTTTTCCCCCACATAAAAGGCTACCCTTCATCAACTGAACAAGAAAACTCCCTCCAACCCTTATAGCTCTAGGACTAAACAGCCAGCTTGTGCTTATAAACAGAGAGTGAAAAAGCAATCACAGCCTAGGGATGGGCTCTGGAGAACGTGCAAACAGCCTCTGTAGCCCAAAGTAAATTGAGCTTGTTTTGAAAGTAGAAGCCATACAACTTGCTCCAGGGCCGAAGACTGGAACACAGGGATTTCTAGTCCAGAGCATGAGCGATCACAAAGCCACATGCCTGAAAGGCTAAATGCATCTCCTTCACTGAAGTGATGCTTGTAGAGCTAGGGGGACCTCAGAAAAGGGCTGGAGTCAAGGGAAATATTTCTATTGTCTCTAATGAGCTTCTGTCCCTCAGAAAACAGCCCCTGAAGGACACTCAGCTTTGTTCAGGCAATGCACCCAGGAGGTACTAGGAGGAGAAGGCAAACATCGAAAAGGATTACTGATCTGCAAGAACCTGAACCTTAAGGTTCACTTCAGCACTTGAGGAATTCGTGATATATCAGTCTCCTCCTCTTGCCTTCTATGCCTCTGAGGTCCTGCACATCCCAGGTCCATGTCAGATGGACATGCAGGGCTTTCAATACCAGGAGCTATACCAGCAGAAACCTTTCAAAGGGGTCACAGGAAAAGCTCCCTCTGATGGAAAAATGGACCCAGAACCTATACAGCAGCTTCCTCAGCAGAGTTTTTCCCCCGGATGTTGGGCCTCTCTGGAGAGGCACATAAGGATGTTTGGCAGAAAATTCACCTGCTACAGTCAAACCTGAGAATTTGTATCTTATTTGGTAAAACCTCAAGGCTCTTCATGTTCCACTACCCTATTCCCTCGGGCAGAGCTCTGATTTGGGAAGCTTTCTCACCTCTGGAGGCCTGGGAAGGCATGTGCCACTTCTCTAAAAGGGGACACAGGCACCAGAGCAGCTCACACAGGGATAAAGGCCAGAGTTCCCTACATTAATTGTTCAAAAACAAGCTTTCCAAATAAAGCATGCCAGACCCTGGAGGAGTTTCAGCACTAGGAAGGTGTGGGAAGGCACAGTTCACCCATATCCCATCCTGAAGCATACTGTATTTACTGGCAGGTTTACTGAAAGCACTCAGGTCTGTAGGCTCTGAACACGTGGCAAGCACTAAGCCCTGCTGAGCCTTAGAGGATCATGGCTGTTGCTCTTTAAGGTAGGGCACTCAGAACATGAGTAAATTCCCCCATGCCACACACAGGCAGGGATGGACAAGGATAGCTGAAGCCCCAGACCAACATCTTAGCCCTGTGACTTTTCTCGTCTTCCCTCTTGCTAAGCCAATACAGTCCCTCCACCCTGATCCTTCTAGTTCAGGTCTCAGCTGTACCTGTGACTCACAACAGCTTTGGATACACTGCTTTGCCCAGGTATCTTTTGTGGCACAGCAGCAAAAGACAGAGGAACATGGTGATACACAATCCTCACAGGCACTTCAGGTGGCTGATCTTCATTCAGGCATCATCATCATCATTTAATGGTGCCAACACAGTATGGAGATAACCCCTGACAAAACCTCTACCCCCTACAGAGCAGACATAACATCATACAAAGCCCAGACACAGCGAGGATCCTCAGCCCCTTCTATCTGCAGCAGTATGGCAGTGCCACCAGGTGCCTCCCAAATCCCCAAACCATTGAGAAGAAATACATTATCCCACTGTTGTTATCCTACAGCTGCTTTCTTCTAGGCCATGTTGTGCCATACCTTTCTTTGTAGAGAAGCTGACGGGCACCAAGCAATGAAGAAAGTAAAATGCCTTTTAGAAACACAGAGTCCCACCCCCTCACAACCTTTCTGAGTTTCCCACCATGACCACAGACGTCCTCAAACTCCTCTTCTTTTGTGAACCAAGTCAATCAGAAACTGTCCCACACAATACTTACCCAGGGGACTCCCATGCTAGCCTGTTCTGGCATACGACTTGGCTAATTGTTAATACTGCACACCAGCTCATTAGGAAGAAGGAGGCTAAGAGAGGGAGCTGTTCAAACCAGCGCTTTGCTGTGTCAGCTGGGTGCCTATGTCTGTGCAGAAATGGGCAGCGATGTCAGGGGTTAACCCAGTCCTACTTGTAAGCCAGCCCAAGACAAACCAACACCCCACCATGCATTACCACCCAAACCAATGACTTTCAGCAGCTCTTCTAAACTTTATAGGCTAGAGATTTCCCAGGAACTGGAATGGAGGCTCTGGAGAGCCAAAATCACTCACTCCAGTCCTACTTCAGAGCAGACGGTTTGATCACAGAACAAAAGCCAGTACCTTGCATTGAGAAGTCACAGGCTTCAAGGTCCATTCCAGTGTACAAAGCCAGGAGAGAAGTCAGGTTCTTTGTTCTGGAGGTGGTCTCAGATGAAGACAGGGTGAATTTGACTGTCTCCCTTCACTTGGTGAAGTCTCTTTGCCCTGAGGAGAGTTTCAAAAGGAAATGAATATTCCCTACTGAACAGTACAAGAGCTCAGGTGAATCACAAGCACAAGCAATGACGCCGGTCTCAAATGCCACAGCCACCCACAGACCTCAGCCCTTGGTCACACACAACAGTCCAGCAAGGCAAGGCATTTCACGCCCTGCCAAACACACTGCATCCCAATCTCCTTCTCTGCCATGTGTGGTGCTAGCAACTCAGAAGTCAAGGTACAAACCACCCAGGTGACCATCCGGTGGGCCACACACTCCAACTTTTCCCAGAAGAAAATCCAGGTCAATCAGTTGCAGAAGCAGCCTACAGAACTAAGCCACTTATTGCAAAGAGCTTCCCCCCAAAGCCAGCTGAGTGTTTCTGCACATGTGAGATCATGATGCCATCCCTCCTTTGTGGGGGAATCATTCGCTTGTGTTCATCTTACAACTACTGGTAGAACAAAGCTCTATCGTCAGTCTTGTACACCCCCACATCAAATGTAATTCCTCAACCCCAAAGACGTTACAAATATAACCAGACGGGACAAAGGAAGAATAATTATTTCCAGTTTAGTGAGGCACACAGTAATTAAGTGACTTGTCAAAGGTCACTTGGCAAACCTGAAGCAGAATTGGGAACCGAAACTAAATCTCTCAAATTTCGGTCCAAGAGCTGGACAACAAAAGTCCCACTTCCCTTCCTGTGCTCCTTGGATGCACACTGCTACCTTTGCAACAGGTTTCACCCTTCTCCCCGCTCTCCCTAGACAGTTAAGACAATTCCCTTCCATTTCCTGCATTGGAGGAAATGAATAAATACACAGATTAAAAGAACAAGAACTTTTACCTTACTTGCAAAATTAAAAAATGTCCTAGCTCCAACATTTGACAGAAGCTCAGAAGCTTCAGACTCTTCTGTGAGGTGGGATTTGTAGACTGGAGGGTTTTGGTGGTGGTGTTTTTTTTTTTAATTTCCATCAGACAAAAATAAAAGAAACAAAACAAAAGAGGGTTGCTGAGATCAATTTGTGATAGGTGCTGGGCCAAAGAAAATGGAGCCAAAGAAGTCAGAACCCTGCAACCAGCAACCTTTGTGTCAATTTAAGCAAATATTGTGGCGTTTCCATGGCAATCCCTGTTTTGAATATCCACTACACTCACTTTTTAAAGGGCTTTTCCTGTTTGCGTTTCAACTTCAAAACCTGTAAATATTTTCAGCCTTAACACATCCCGACCTCCCCCAGCCTCTGAAATGAGATACTATCAAAGCTCTGACATGAAGTCTTCTGTCTGCAGTACCCCAAAGCTGTGAAAATTCACAGCAAAAGCAGGTTGGCAACCCACCATGGCTGGGGATAGCAGAAGCACGGCTGGACCTTTGTCCCACTCTCAGCACGGTGCCAGCCTCTTTGCAGCAGTAGGTACAGGAGCCCGTTCCTTTCTTTTTTAAAACTGACGAGTGAAATGAGCCCTCGCAAACACACAGCACCGATATCATCAGCACAAGGCGAGGAGCACACAGCAGGTGTTTTGCAAGCCTCTCTCCATCCCACTCTGCCAGCTCAGGCCACCTCTGACCCGCCGCACCAGCCACGATTTCTGCTCGGAGCCTCTTCCTGTGACCTGCTCAGGGCTGGCTGCTTGCACAGCCCCAGCACTGCTCCCCGGCTTGACCTGCGCTTCCCTCCCTTCCCCTCTAACCTGAACTGAACTGAAGCTGTCAATCACAATGATTTATGCTATGCTGCGTCACGTGCAAGTGGGAACGAAGAACAGTCAACTTTCTCCTTACTTGCAACCTGGGCTAGGGTTCTCAAGCTTCCTCAGCAGCAGCTTGCAGGTACCTGCTGTATCACTCTGTCCTTGCTCCACCAACACAGAGCCCGTGGAGAAAGTCCTGGTGCAACCAGCCCTGGTCAGGTGCTGGTATCAGCTGTCAGATCTGAGCACCAGGAGCCTGGTGTTAACCCTCTCCCCAAAGCATAAAGCTGCCCCTGCATCTAATGCTGCTTTTTCGCATGCATGGAGGTCCACGAGAACACCTTCTGCTGCGCTTCAGAGACATGTCGAGGACTTTCATCCCCAAGCCCCCAGCTTCTGAAGCTTTGGCCTGCGCTGCCGGAGTGCAGCCCCTCCCAGCAGCCATGGGAGTGCACTGGTTAATTCTGAGTTTCCTGGCTGTGATGGATTTGTGCCAGGCCTCAAATGTTAGCTTAGTGTAATTTTTGGGAAGTCAATTTCCTTTGTTGTTTTTTTTCCTTTTTTTTTTTTTTTGTTTAAGCTTTTTTCCTCTTTTCTTTTAAATGGAAAAGTAGGAGCATTTGAATGAACGTCAGGACAGGGCCATCCATCCATGGGCTGTAGTTTCCCAAGAGCATTTTATAGGCACCATGGTACGTGCACAGAACAACCATGGAAACAAACACCAAGTGACTCGGACAAAAGCCGTTATGCAGAATGCCCACAGAGGCAGCCTTGAGGGAGCGGTCCTGTCTCTCACACGAACAATGTCACTCCTCAGTCCTGACCACCTCTCCCGCAATGCCAGGTGCTTCTGATACCACCAGCAGATGATGCATGATACCTGCTGTCTTGGCCAGCTTCCAGCTCAGGTAATTACATCCTACAGGAGTTTCAGCTGGATATTTTATCCCTTCTTCACTTCCGGCCCTGGGCTGCTGCACTGGGAGTTGCTAAAACCCTGTCCAGATCCACCCCGGATGTGAGTGCGTACCGGGGGCTGGAGGGAATTCTGTGCATCCCTGCAGGTCCCAAGAGTTTGGTGCTACAGAAAACAACCTCCTCTAGAAATACATGACGACGTACCTTCTTACATATATCCCATAATACCCCCACCCAAGAATGAGATGCAGAGCTGGGAAAACGAAATTGGCCTGCCACACCAGGAACCAACAATTTCTGGAGGCGTGTGCTTAACACTGCCCAATGAAGCAGTCATTTGGGACATGGACACCGGCTACTCTCCTTCCTTGAAATGGAAACTCTCCTCCCATCATCTCACAAGCTCAGCGAAATTAAAACTTGCGGTGGCAGTGGTGTCAGGCTAAAGCCACAGCCGCCGGTCTGCCTCAGCCAACGGCATCACATGCCACAAGGGATACTAGTGGTGTTGAATGTACGGGAAAAGACGGACCAGGCTTAGAGCACCTACGAGAACAAGCCTAGCAGGGTTCACAACAAGCCGAATCAAAAGGTGAGGGTCTTTACTGTGTCTCTGACCCCTCTCACCATGCTGCCACTAAAAAGCCATGACCAGGAAACACTAGCATGTCCCCATGCTTGTACGTGAGCTCTATCAACCCTCTGTTTCGTGCCCTCTTTATCTTCTTCTTTCAGAAGATTCTGGACCAGATCCTCACCTGGTGTAAAATCAGTGCAGTTTCGGTGGCTTCAGTGAAGTCATGCCAATTTAAACGAGTTGAGGATCCGGCCCTCCAAGTTACTGGAGTTGCCAGTTCTTCCTTTGGATAATCCTGAGGGTGATTTCACAGCAAGCAGCAGCACAGGCCCAGCCAGACTGGCAGGATCAGCTGCGCTTTTCTACCCCCCACGAGTAGGGCGGTCTGTGGCAGAGTCCCTACTGTGAGACCCTGCTGGAGCAACACTGGGCGTATCGTCATCTGCTTCTTCTACTGAGTTTCCTTCTCTCTGTTGTTTAATGAGAGATAGATACAGCACAGAGTAAATTATGTTCGGCTTTGGATCCAGGTTTTGTAATTGCTCTTAGCAGGAGAGCTCTTGCCTTTCAGGGCACTGTGTCATACAGCACACCGAATACCCAGGCTTGCCGTGTATTTGGAGGGTGTGCAGGAGCAGAGCTGGTCACTTGTCCAGCAGCAAAACCCAACCAGGTTAGGTCTTCACTTGCTACTGTGAAAACAGCACGTCTTTATGAACAAACTAGATCTGGTTTTCCCCTACCTCCACTCCCACCAGCCTCTACTCCAAAGAAGGTAAAGAGCCCATCACTGGCTGGCAGCTGCTGAGTGAGCAGCTACAAATCCCTCCCTTGTCCCCAGTTCCACTATCGTCCTGCCATCTATCCGCACCACATCTCGCTGTGAAGGAAGCAGGCAACACAGGCACGGGGAATGTGGCACAGCTTCAGCAGGTACCGGGTGCGCAAGAACTTTCTGTGCTCTGCCCTCACAAGTCCTTCGCTATCCCCCCAGAGCAATTTTCTAGGCAACAGCGCGGTTGCATTCCCTTCCCTATCTCCTAATAAATATCATGCTAAGCAAGATGAGTATCTTCTTCCCAGACCAAGCAGCATGACCCACTTTCTGAATCAGGGCAGATGCAATTGGGCCCTGGAGTCCTGGACCCCTCCCAAAGCAGAGAGATTTTGTAACAATTACAGCAAGAAGCAGAAGGAATAGAAAAGTAATAAGTGATCAAAGAGTGCAGTGGTGGAGCTGAAGCTGTGGGGTAATTACTACTCCTTGCCATCCTACGCTCTGGCATTTTCCTAGGACACTGAAGCAAGAGCCGTGTGCACATTCACACATCTCTCCTCCACTGCCCCACATTCCTCAAAAGTAACAGGTCCAATTTCAAATTCTGGCTAATGGCTCAGATGAGACAACTGCTGCCCTCCCTGCACACCCACCCTGATTTTTCCCCTTCTCTTTTCCTTTCCCCACAGCAGAGCAGGAACAGAGGATTCAAATTCTAGCAGTGCAAATCCCCCCCTCCAGCAGACATACACGTATGTACATCCTACCCTGCCCCAATGACAGCCTTACGGCTTTTAACAAGGCAGCTGTGCCCCTGGCATCCCAGCACTGACATCTGGCTCACGTGCCAACTTCCAGCTGTCCGTGAGCCCCACTTACAGATGTGTTACCACCTCTGCCCCTTTCTTCCCCTAAGCCTCTCCCGACGCAGAGCTTCAAGACCTGATGTTCATAGTAGGGAAGTTCAAGCTGTGGTCCTTTGTAAGTGCAGTAAAACAAAAAGCCCCTGCAAAAGACTTGTGCTTTGGACCAAACTCTGCCTGGCTTGCTAGCCACACAGCAGAGAGGGGAGGTGGCTGGATCCAGATCCCAGCAGTGCTACTCTCAGTTTGGAGATGCTCCATTTTTCCAAGGAACAGCTCTGTACTTTCCCAGATGTAGCTGCGATCAGACTATGACCCAATGGGCATGGAAAACAATTAAAAGGAGGTGGGGTGAATGTCAGTAGTGCTTTCATAGCTTGAACCCGCAAATAAAACTTCCCTCCCAGAGGAATGCAAGCCTCTATGGCCAAAAGCATATAGAAAATCCCATACCAAAGAGGGCAATGTGCCATGATGCGCCTGTGCCCAAACTGGCTCCTGTACCATGCTCAGCTCTGGGGCACACAAACCCACGAGTCTCTGTGTCCAGCGGGTGCTGGGAGACCCACCAAAAGATCACTCATTCATCTCAGCTGCCTCCCCTGAAAAGCACGATGGGCAAGCCACCTGTGAGTCTTACAGGAGCACCCCAGCAGCTCCAAACGAGACGAGACCCCCGTGCCAGGGATGCACACACAGTAAAAGACAGCACTTGCCTCAGAGCAAGTCTGACAGACAGACAAGCGACGGGCAGGGAAAGGAGCGGAGCTGCTGCCGCTCACCCAGGAGCTCAGAGCCGGCAGTGGCTTTCAAACTCAAGACTTCTCCCCTGCTCACTGCCTGCCCACTGGAACAAACCACCATCAAGACGATAGCACAGAAATAAACGCTAATGGGTGCTTCATTGTTGCCTTCATTGTCTGACATGGTGAGATGAGGCAAAAGTAACTTTTAAAGGATTTCCATGGCAATTTTTCTTCCTAGTTAAATAAAAGAATTAAAAAAAGAACTAGAAAAAGAAACCCTTTCACCCAAACTTCAGAGATAAAAAAGGGGGAAAAAATCTTCATCTTAATTCAAAATCCTATTTGATGTGTCGTGGCATGAAAATGTTTTTCACTGCATTTTTTCAGTGTGATCTCATGCACCCTGCAAACGGGGTACGCCCAAAACACCAGGTATTTTATGGGACACAAACAGAGAGCAAACATACACAATTAAAAAAAAAAGGGATTGGTAAATATTTAAATTAATCAGAGCTGGCATCTGTGCAGCCTCCCCTCCCAGAGAGAGGGATGTTTGCAGCTTTGAAAAAATAAAAGTGAATAACATGACCTTTTCCTTCATGTTTGTTAGCTCACTGCAGTTTGGTGGGTTGGAGCAGCCCAGGCACCTCCCAAAATGAAGTCCAGCAAGTGCAGCCGGGGCTCCTCTCCCCCCTGCCTGGCAACGGGGGCTTGGGGATAGCTCCAGAGCTGGTGGGGATGGAGCTGGCTGGAGGAGTTGCTCCAACCTGTTTGCTGTCTCACTCCATAATGCATGGGTTTTGTTGTGTTTTTTTTTTCTTTTCAGTTTAATTGTTGGAGGAGTTTATGAAGCTGTTTGCCAAAAAACAATCGACTCCAGGGAGCCAGCTTATACAAAAAGGGTGTGTCGCTCGAGCGAGGCCGTGGAGCCATGGAAACCACCACCTTTTGCATTTGCCCAGGTGAAGCCAAAGCTTTGTGGATGGCTTGTGAAATCGGCAGAGATCTGCAAGGAAGTGAAACACGTACATGCAAGTGTGCATTAAGCACTCGGAAAGGTGGCCCTGTCCACCGGCACCTAAATCTCCCATAAGCAAGGGTGAATGCTCACACTTCGGTAATGCTTTTTTTATCTGAAAGGTCACACAAACACACCAGCAAATGCATGAGGCGTTTTGCACGCAGCCGAACAGTGCGCATACCCAGAGCGCTTGTGCTCCTCCAGGTTGGCAGTGCGGGCAATGGCACAGGCAGAGACAGTTCTGCCCCTGCAGCACACGCACACACAGATGTGCAGGCTGGCAAAACTCCCTGCCAAATGGCCGCATGACCAGACAAGTGGGAATCTGTGCACATGTGTGAATAAAAGGCACCACCACAACACATGCAAATGTCTCAAAAGCAGAGATCACACCTTGGGTGTTCGTTCTGACCCACAGACAGAAAGCTGGCGGTGGTGGCAGGCAGGGGGATTGGTGAGGGGAGAAGGGGTGTCTCCCCAGGTCAGTCTGCAGCAGTGGGGCATAAGGACCATACCATGCAGGACCCCCTGTCCAGATGCACTCGAGTATTTGGGGGGGGATGTTTGGCTTGCGAGCTGGCATGTGAAGGCAGGTGGCTGGAGAGGGACCCTGGCTGCATTCTTCTCAATCTTAGAAAAGAAAACAGAGAATTCCTCAGAAGCACTGGCTGCCAGCCTGACTGACAGAATACAACTCAGGAACAAAGCGCAGAGAAGGGATTTTAAAGCCACCCAGCTCCTCTGAGTGTCTGCTCCAGGACTCTCCTGCTACCACCAGGAAAGGGAAGAGTGCTCTGAACTGTGGCTTTTTTGAAAGAGGTAACATCCATTATTCCCCACTTTCAGCTGCTGAAAGCATGCTGATGACATTTCAAGTTAGAGGATTTCACCCACTCTGGTGGAATACATTCAGAGAAGTGAGCAGAGGATAAAGCCTTACCAGGCCACCTCCTGCAGGTGAGCACAGAGCATCGTGTGGCATACGGTACAACCTGGAAAAGCTGAACAGGCATAGAGAGTCCACACAAACAAAGTTGCAGGATCATCCTCAAAATCAGAGCTGGCCAGAGCCAGCAAGAAGTCAGATCTCTCTTCCTCTGGTTTGACTTCACTCTGCCACATTAACAGTGTGATGATTCAATCCTGGCACTTCTCTTACCTGGAGTCAAAGGTCCCTGACCACAAACCACATCAAGAATCAGCTCCTGCACTCGATGAACCCTGGAGAGAAGCGTACAGACCCCTCAACGTAGGAAAGATGAGGGCAGCGATGTTTCTCTTGGTGCAGGGAAGGAGGGAAACTTTTGAAAGCCCATCACTACTTTTATGATTCACTGTTGGCTTCCACGCATATATTTACACCAGATCCGAATTTGTCTCCAAGTGCAATGACCTGGCCTTTTCCCATTCACAGCCCCTTGTTTTCCACTTTCGTTACAGAATCCCAAGGTAGGTGCCAGCCAGACACCCGTTGAATACTGTTTAACTGGAAGGTCCCCACGGCCACCTCCCAGTGAAGGCAGAGCATGTGGCATCAGGCAGGACTCAGGAACAGCACCCAGGTGCTCCAGCCACCACCTCCGCATCTGGGCTGTCCCTAGGTGTAGCCCACGGCCACTGCAGAGCGCCTGCTGGTCCCCAGGGGCAGCTGACAGAAACATGGGGAGCTCCCTGGACAGGCGCTCCCCAAGGGGGACCATGGGAAGGGCCTAGCAGGCCCACAAAGCAGGCAAGTGCCGGTAAGGCTTGGTGCGTCAGCCTTTCTGGCATCGACCTCCCAAACTCATTCAAATATTTCCCTTTTTTTTTAATTTAATGTTCCCTATAATTCATCTGTCCCAAAAGATAATCAATAGAGGCCGTAATGAAAATTTGAGCCATATTTTATGATCCGCTGCAGGAGAAAGGGCCACATCAGCAGGACTAGCCTTGGCTTCCAGCATCATTTCTGTGTGCGTTCGCCGGCTCGCTGGCCAGATTCCCCCCTCCACCCGCCCAAGGCTGCTGACAGGGGCAGCCCCTCCAGGAGAAACTCCCACCCTTCCCTCCTACTTCAAACAGCAGCTGCTTGAGCCGCAGTTGAAGAGGTACATGTGGGGAAAAGGGAAGTTCCTGCAGAGTGCGAAGGGCCCTGACCCAGCAGCCTCAGGGAACCTCCCGAGCATCCCTCAACTTCTTCGCTCTGAAACAAATCCTATGGCCCTCAACCAGATCCTGGGAGGAATACGATGATCATGTTGCAGGATCTGAAGAGTTATTTCTACCCCTCACAGTAATTCCCTAATCCTTGGCACTGCCTCTCAGTCAAGCTGGGCTTCACGCTCCTCTTCTTCCAAACATCACCCAAGAGTGAGGTCAGTTATTCATGGGGGAAGAAGAGGGCTTCCCCCAGGAACTGCACGAGTCTAGAGCCTGCCATGCTGCACTGCAGCCTTTCATGGCTCCTACCATTGACAGCAAAGACCAAAGAAGCACTTCTGGGCTCCCAGATTCACGAGCAGCAACACAGTTACATACAAGAGATCAGGGTGGGCTCAGTATTCTCCATTTCCGAACACTGAACATGAGCAGCCACAGGAGCAAACTCCATAGCTCCACTCAGACTCCAGCAAAACACTCATCTCTTCTCCCTCCTGTGCACCAGGGACTGTCAGCTGGGTCTCAGTATTAGTCCTACAGGTACATTCGAGCTTTTGAACGGTTTGAAAATAGGGATCAGGAATCTCAATTTTGTTCGGCACCACTGGAAAAACAAGGGGGAAAAAAGTTCCAGAAGCCTAAAGCACATTCTCACTTCTAGCTTAAATATCCATGTCCAGTCACTAGGACTGTGGTCCTCCACATCTAGTCCAAGAGGAACCTCAGGCAATCCCACCTACCTCTATTCCTTTTAGGCACAAATATTACAATTGCTCCCCAATTCATCCATTTTACTATAGTATATATTAATTTAGGAGCTGCACTGACCTTACTTCCCCAGGTGGGTAGTGGCAAGGAGGAGCAACCATGTCTCAGTGCTAGCCTCCACATGCTGCTGTGTGTTTTTCATTCCACATTATAAATCCCACAGCACTTTCAAGCACCTTCATCTATTCTCCCGGCACACAACTAGCAGGTTTGTTGTTTTTGCACACAGACGCAGCCAGGGCTGAAACGAAGGCAAAAGTCTCAGTCCTGTTCCCGGAACCCTTCTCCACCTCGGATTCCCAGCAGCGGGTCCCCTGTCCTCCCTCTAAAGGCTGGAGCATATTTCATTGCCTGAAGCTGCCGCGTCCGCAGGGAGCCGGAGGTAACAAAACCGTCTTTGATTTGGCTAAGGGAAAAATATCAGAAGTGAAAGGCCAGAGTGAGGAATTTATAACAGCAGCTAAGGCAGCAAAAATACAAGCGCCTGACCAGAAGCTGCCCTCCTGCTCAGCATGTCATGTTGTTCAGCTTCCCATGTGTCTTGGAGGGGCAGGATGTTGCAGAGAGCACAGCCAGAAAACACCAATTTTCTACACACATGAGCATACTGACACCCTCATGAGACCCCTGCTAAACAGCACTCAGCCCTGAGGCACAAGCTGGAAAGCCAAGAAGCCTCTGCTCACCCAGAGGTGCAGGTGGTGATCTCATATTATCTTACTGCTTGAGACTGTTGCCTTTGCTTTACAAAACTGATGTAAATTGTAAATACCAGCATTGTGCAGGTATATTGGTGATACTCTACCTCCCAAGGTAGAAAATGTTCTCTGTCCTGGACTGGCAGCCTGAATCCCCATAACCCCATAACCAGTGGTCAGCAAGAGCAATAGCCAAATATTTCCACCTTTCCTTTCTCTTGGAAGCTTAGAAATCAACCAACTTTTTTTAAAATATACAACACAATATTCAAATTAATTGTTGCTTCCAATACATAAATAAGGTCACAGATTTGCAAGATGTGTGACAGAAGGACTGTGAATCCAGAGGACACGGGTGAGCAGCTTCGTGCTTGCAACTTATACAGGAAAGGGGACTGAAATCCCAAGCAGAACTGGGAATAGCACTGCGGTCTCTGAAGCCCCGTGTCAGCACCACATACAGCCATCCTCCTTTTTTTAATCCAGCTGCCAACAAAGTAGGCCTTGTACTGATACAGATACCTGCCTATGAGAAACTTAAGGAAAGCATGCGGGGATGCACCACGGCTGTCGCAGTTACTGCTAACTTGCCCCAGATTTGAACTGGTGACCCTTACTAATATCATCCAGTCCCTTGATATCCTCAGGGAGCAATCAGCACATTTTATTAACCCAGCCAATTTTAGAAGTGCATACGCAGTATTCTAGTTACTTGTTACAATTATGCATTATAGGTCCATTTCATCCATATGCTTATGCTGAAGTGATGTGCAGTACTTTAAGACCGTTATTATGCCGTCAGACCAACTGCACGAGGATCACGGAGCTGAACAAGCTCTGGCTTTCTCAGAGCACAGAGCATACCCAGTGTCTACAGACATCACTTGCAGCAGAAATATTCTAACCTAATATAAAGCCTCAGAGATCCCCACAACCAAATCCATTTTTTAAAATGACATGTTTCCACCTATTGGTCCCCAGAGTGAACTAATTGCTTTTGCTAGTTTTAAAAGCCAGAGTTATTTCACTGAAAAAAATGAGCAAGTGCATGGGAACTCAGAGACATCCTCAGACTTCCAATGTAAGATCACCATGTATGCAGATACATTTGCTGCCCAAACAGTCAAACTTCCAGCTTTACTGCATGACACGCCACAGGGGAATTCTTCACTTCAGAGTGAAGATGGGGAAACAAGGAGTTAAAGTAACCTGACCAAACTCAAACAGCAACTTAGACAGAGCTAGGAGAAGATAAGATTTCTGTCTGTGCTCTAACCACTAGGTTATCCCCTTCTTTGCTAAATAAACTTCCCAGTCTAAGGGAAGACTGCTATTTCCACTTAAAGACTGGTGTTTTGTTTTGTGTTTTTTAAAACTGCCTTTTTTTTTTCCCCCCTTTTATGTATTTTTTTAAAGATGACACCCTACAACAGGGAAGCTGCTCAGCAGGGGATCAGTCCAGGACCGTGCTTAGGTTACTATCTTGTTCAGAGAAAGACTCACTAGAAAGATGGCCAGCAAGAACAGAAACATTTTTCTGCATCCTGAAATAGCAAGACAGTCTGAGTCTACCACCCCTGCAAACACACACCCACAGGTTCAGATGCTCTGTAGATAAAACTGCCCAGAGTCCAGTTCTAGACCTGCCTGCTCTGGTGTACGGGCTGGATAGTCATTTACAGTCCAGAACAAACTATTTACAGACAATACAAATGTACAAATTATAGTAACAAAATCTGAAAAAATCCCAGATAAAAATAAAATTAGAGGGACAAACTTTTCAGGGATGATAATTAGAGGGAAAAAAGTGTATGTCTTTTCAGAAACCTGTACTTACCTGTAGCAGGAAGCAACCATACATTCTGGGTGCAGAAGCACATCCTGGGACGTGCTCATCACACAGTTCTTGTGAAAACCAGTCCTCACTGTTGAGCAGAAACCCAATGGGAAGCAAGAAATCCCTACTTCTTTCTAGGTAAAAGCAGTTCAGCCCCACCATTTGCTGGGAAAGTTTTAGGTGAGATTCCTTTTCCCATCTCTGAGTGAATTGCTTTTTACTTTGATGAAGCTCAGCTCTCTTTCAAAGGAACCACAGCTGAAGGTGACCATTGCTAATTTTTTTTACCATCATTTTATGAACATGTTAACCTTAATTCACAAATGCTCTACAGACTGAATTTCCTTATATTTTGTTTTTCATACTTGATTAACAGTATTTCAAAGACATGGATTTTTAAAAATGCATATAAGAAGCTATCTCATACAAACTTGCAGTGGTTTAATGCAGAGCTACCTCTCTTATTTTTATTTGGATTTTGTAGAAATTTGTTACTAATTAATTTGAAGTGAGCCAAAATAATTGTTTCCATGCAGGCTATCAGTTTAACTACCACATCTCAAGTTAAATGGGCATAAATGTTTTATACATAAAAGGCTTTAGATTATATAATACAAACACATCTTCTACCCTCTCCCTTTTTTCAGCACTTACACTCCAGATTTCCTTTGGGAATTGATGCGTTGGATAGTGGGAAAAAAAGTCAGTTTCACGTGTGCACTTGGAGGTCTCTCTGCTGTCAATGTTTACAACGCACATGAAGTTTGGAAAACATGCTTAAAGTAAGCACTTTCTCGCCCCAGTTCACTGTTTAATGGATGTTTTCCTTTCAAGATTTTTATTTATAAAGATCCTCTTTTGTTTTCCAAAACCTAGGCTTTATGGAGGAAACATTCTGCCCTCAAATCATCATCTCCAGGCAAAGGAAAGCTGCTTAAGATGTTACCCGCTTATTGCGCACACATACCTCTACACGGAGATTCTTAATCTTTACCCACCCAAGATTAAGGCAACGCAAATTATGAAATCGATACCAATACAGACAGCAACATCTATTACAGTTTCAATGTTTTTGTTATATTTTTTCTAAACTATTAAAGCAGTATGATTTTAATGTGATTGTTGTTGTTTATGCAATACAAATTCTCTGTTGTTTGATGCTGTGAGTACTTACACAAATGCCCTATTTTCCTTACAGAAACCCTTCCTTTGACACCTCATGTGAGGAAAGAAAATACTTGAGTGTCTGCAAGATGAGGATCCATTTATATTTAAGGCTCCATTACTGATCAGGAGGCAAAGAGTGTCCTTAAGGTGGATATAAATTATAGTTATACTAATTTTAAGGCCCTTAGTCTCCATCCTAGTGATGCAGCAGAAGAGCTTTCGAATAAAGGGAGATTCTTCTCTCACAGCAGTTTCAGTTCTTTTCTTTCACTAATCAAAACCTACCCTCTATATATATATATGTTTTCCCTCTATATGCATGTCTGAATACCTCTCTGAGGTTTAACACTCCTGCACCTAAGATTCAAACATAACAAATCAAAAATAATTTTGCAAGCAACTACAACAGGCATTTCCAGAAGTTACATCACATAACAAGTCATGCAATTAAACTTTAATGAAAAAATAAAAACAAAAACACCAAGCAGCCCCTACTGCTTGCTTTGTCTTTCAAACAATCTATCCTAAAAAAGCAGGACGTTAAAATGGAAGAACCTCTGACTAAAGCTGTGCCGTAAACATTTTTTTCCTAATGAATTCCACCTCTTTACTCCACTGAATCAGCAGAGCCGGATGGAATTTCTCTCCTCTCTTCCTTCGCTCTGTATAAAAGGATGTACTGCTGATAAAACTAGTAACCCATGAAGATCACTTCCCCGAGGTGAGATGCCTCCTGCCAGCATTTCTGCTCTCAGGGGGTTATAGTCTAACACCCTTCCTCCTCCCAGAGATGCAGTGCCTTGCTCTCTGAGCTGGCCCCTTGAAACCAGCGGGACCTTCAGTATTGTAACGTGAGAGCTGGTGCAGGCAGGAATAACAGAATATGTCTTACGGCAACTAGAAATGTTCATGCACATGCATATTTCTCTTATAAAAAGTACAGACCCAGTTCTTCCAAATTTCTAAGCACCTGCAGCTTTGGAAGGCTTCAGCTGGAGTTGTAAGTCTTAAACACCTCTCCAAAATGAGTGCCTGAACCTCGACATTCTGCTCCTCTTTTTCAAGCTCCCCTTCTGCTTATATTTTTCCACACCTGCAAACGATATCCCTTTAAAAGCAAACCTTTTATTTCACATCTGCTGAGATCATATCATTTGATGAAAAGTAACTGTGGTTTACACGAGGACAAGAGAACAGAAAGGGGTTGTCATTTCCAAAATTTTGTTAGGAAAGGCAAAAAGGAAGCAGAAGAAGGGCCACAGTTGGACCACGAAAACCACTAAGCCCCTGGACTAGAAAAGACACACACACACACACGCACAAACACTTGAGCAGTTCCACTGGCTCCAGTTCATTCACAGCAGCAGAAACAGGACTTAGCACAGTGAGAAGTAAATTCAAGCTCGTACAAAGTAGGACTACTCCAACCTTCCTGTGTCTCTTACAATTTTTCTCCTAATGCTTGGATTTTTGTATTTTCTAGTGTGTAACAAAACCAAATCTGAAATCAAGATAAATTTTAGAATGTTTGATGTAATTTATTTGTCACCATTTTTTTTCCCCACTGTAGCTCTTTTGGACAGTGACATAACCAGTTTGTTTAAGGCTTTGGTTTTCTTGAACTAGCCCCCTAAACCATCATATCTCGACTCTAGATACTGCAGAGGGAGCCTGAAATAAATTTAAAATGAAAGTCAGTAAAATGCACAAGAAAAAAAAAAAATTGTGAAAGTGTCTTGGCCATATTTTTGTCTTTAAGAATTTTTTCCCTGTTTATGTAATAAAGAAAAGTTTGGTCTAATCAGTAACATTATTCTTTCCCCTACCTGCTAAAAGGGATTTCAGTTTTTAACTAAGGCTGAGTTTCCTTAATGTATTTAAATGATTTTCAGTGAAACCTACACTTGGATAGCATTTTTTTTTTACAGTTCACTGTATTGTATTACAAAATCAAAGATCTGTCTATAAGAAAATACTATCTTACAGTTACAAAGCACCTTTCTTCCCCAAGTGTTTCATGATAAGGCAAGGTCTGTGCCATGGAAATGCAGCCAGCCACCTCTGAACAGGCGGGTGAAGACAGCATAGTCTGGTCAGTGGGAGGTGGGGACACAGCTTTGGTCAAAGGCAAAGGGACAGATTCCCACTGCTGAGTGAAATTTCCTCCTGTGCAGGGAGCCAGCTTACCCTTACAGACACCAAGTTCAGGGATACTCATACATTATAAAATAATTAAAAAAAGAGAAGCCCTAAAATCTCATGTGACTATCTGCAGACAACTGCCAGTGCCATGTAACTACTTTACAGTTTGGGGCAAAATCTAGGGGCCTGTCCTATACAAAAGAACCATGAGTAACTTTGTTTAATCATTAGAATAAACACCAATTTATGTGAGAAGGCAGTCAGATCTTTCATTCTCAAAAGCGTCCCAAGGAAGAGCTGCAAGGAAACTATAGGGTAGCTCCTGGGTTTTAAGACAAATGAGAAAGACAGCCCAAGCGAGAATCAAAATGATAGTCACCAGAGCCTGCTGCTCTGACCACACTTCCACGCCATCCCTTAGCACAAGACAATGCCAGGCACAAGGCTAAGCACAGCACAGCAAAATCATACAGATGCTGGCTTTTAAACTCGTTTTGATTCAGAGCCTGGAACCTGGCAAAGTCTCACCCTGTATGGATTTGCCACTATCCAGAGCTTGGAAAGACTACTGTCCTTTTCCTGTGCTTCTTCCCAGACCATGCATGAACCTCTTGCCTTGCCCACATCACTGCATGTATTGGGGTTTCTCTTCTATGCACCAGATTGCTTCCCCCAGCTCAAAACCTGCCACAGGTAAAAAAGGGGCAACAAATTTGGTCAGGGTGTAGCAGATTGCCATAATAGCAAAGCACCGAGCAGCGCTCTTCTGTAGCTTAAATTAAGACCTAGTTCCAGCACGCCGTCTCACCCATTTAGCATGAACAGAGAAGAAGAGATCCCATCAAACAGGAGCTGGGCTGGGCTATGAAATCTGGGATTAGACATCTGGAAAACCATCTGAGAAAGCAGGCTTGGGAAGGCAGTGGGGGATTGAATACCTTATCCTCCCTGTCTGGTAAACACTTCCAGCCATCTGAGCACACTCACTACGCATCCTCCCGACCTCAGGTGTGCGACAGGCTTGTAGAGACACAACCTGCCAATGACAGGAAGGAAGAGAGACACGAGGAGGGACTGGGAGAGCAGGACAAATGAAACGAGGCAGATGAAGACCAGAAGGCAGGTGACAGCTAACAGCAGCGCCAGACAGCAGAAGCGGCAAATTGGAAACAAAAAAGTATCTCAAAGTACTGCAGGAAGCCACGTTCCACCTTGAACCAGAGAGCAAACCTGGGAGCCCCAAACTCTGGGTGCAGGTGTGTGGTAAGTCCTCAACTGGGAAGGACTGGCTAGTGGTTGTACCAAGCAAAACAGCCTCCTTCAGAGACCGAACACAACAAGTTTTAAACACTAGCCTAGCTCTCTAGGTTAGAAAGCATTTCCCGTTTGCAGTCTGGAGCTTTCCAGTTTCCTTGAGGATGAACAGTGATGAGTCCAAAACACTAGTCTGATAACGAAACAGAAAAAGAGAGAAAGCTTGTGGGCCTGGGGGTTCCCACGACTGCCTTAGCCGAGCAGCCCTTCCTGCCTGGAGCCAGGAAGAGTTGCACAGGGAGATCAAACCTGCCCTGCAAAGTCCCAAATCCAAGTCATGCAAATTCCAGCCTTCCTCCAAGCACTGATACCAGCACAGGGACTCTGACTTCATCAGATGGATGAAGGAAATGGAAAAAGGAGGGGGGGCCTTACTGCCTACACACACATACACACACCCCACCTCAGGCAATAGAGGAGGTGTGAATAATGGAGCAGGTTCAGCAGCCAACAGTGTTCAGGGTCGAGTTAGTAATCCTCTTTTTCCATTTCCGTTTGCTATTTGATGTAATTATAGTTTTTGATTGAAATCCACCCGGAGTGTAACCCCTCTGCTTAATGCACTGCTTAAATCCTTGGGTACACAACCACGCTGCTCCCCAGACTCGCCTGGAATAGGAAACCATTTCAATGCCAAAAATAAGTCTTTGCTTTCTTTGGTAACGCCCTCGGTCTTGGCTCAGCCTCTGCTACACCTACCAAAGGAGAAGGGCAGGGAGTTTAAGAGGGCTGCCTGATACCACCTATGGGCTAGTGGCTTTGTGCTAGAAGTTGAATCTGCAAGAGGGTTTAAAAACTTTTGAAGGCTTTCTTTAACACCCAGACACTAGGAGAGGCTGTGCAGCGGTAAGAACACCGGACCTGGAGCCTGGCCTTGACCTTCCCAGTGGATTTGCTGCTATCCGAACCATAAATAGTAGCAAGCCGAAGCTCTGTCCTGCCTTTGTGTGGGGTAAACAGTGGTTTCTGTCCTGAAAGACCTCTTGAAGATAAAACGAATAGATGATATTCATAATCCAAAGGAGAGCTGGGAGATCTGCCTCTCTGTAAAATCAGATCACCGGAGCTGTTTTTTTCTCTCCAGCTCACTCTGTACCACTTGGCCAAAAATGCAGAGCAACAGCTAGACCAGTAGGCCAGACACCAAACGAGTACATTAGCAATTACATCCCACAGAAGGAGCAGCCCACAGCAGTGTGACTGGGCTGGCAGCAAAATCGCTAATACTTGTGGACAGAAACGGCCTAGGAAAAAGCAACGTTTCAGGTGCCCATTAGTTCGCTGGATATCAGAAGGAAAAGTGTTCTCTGAGGACTTCACACCCAAATCAGTATCTCAGTCACTGCACAAAAACCTGATGTGGGTTGGGGAGGCATGTAATACGTAGACTTGCTCCATAAAAGCAACCCAACCTATGAGGTGGAGCAAGATCATCTCAGGACAATGAACAAAGGTACAATTTCACTCAAGATTCAGAAAAAAAGTTAATTCTCCTATACAGGAGAAACTCAGCATGGTTCCCTTCATGCTTACTAGCTTGCTTGAAGACCAAGGTATGTGCAAGGTGAATATGATTAGAAAATAGTAACTCAAAGCCTTCCCCAGCAGGGAATGGGACCTCTGCGATTTGAAAACAGTGACGTTACAACTCCTGTTCCACACCTCCATTTGCACAAGGAGAATGAAGCCCTCAAAGCTACCCTGTGAGATTTTTCAGACCTGTTGCAGAAACTCAGAAAAGTCTAAGAAGGCTGCTAAGCTTTGGATGCTTCTACACCCTGAGACACCTGCCTCCAAGAGGCACGCAGCCAACTCAGTGCAGGACCTTTGGAACCAAACATGGCTCTCTGGACCCGATTCTGTGTGGCTTGGCCTTTACAGCATCGTTTATGTCAAGGCCAAGCAGTGGCAAAACAGTGTGATCAGAACAGCACTGTTATAAACAACTTTACAAAGGTGAAAGGGACCAGATAGTCTGCCCATCCCTTTCCATTTCATGCTGAAGAGGAGCCCTGAGTGAAGGAGGAGGTCTCTGAACCAGCCTCTCAGGCTGGAGGCACCTTCGCTGGCAGCACCGTGACTCAGTGGTGAATCAGAGGCAGGCTGTGCCTGGCTGCCGGATGGGCCGGACTATGGCAGGAAGATGAAGACAGCAAAGCAAGAGAAAGAGAGAAGTATAGGCAACATGGCAAGTGGGGGTCCCCTGGGCCAGAAAGCAAAACCTGCCCAAGGCTTCCACACTTCTAGGAACCCTCTGTCATTGACAGCATCTGCTAATCAGATGAGCCCCAATTACTGGCGCCTCCTTCACCAGCAGAAACTGTATAGCCAGCATGGGGCACAATGCACAGTGCCCACTGGCACATCTGCTGCCCTGTTCTGCCCCTTCTTGATGCTGAAGCAGCTCATCAGCAGAAACCTGCCTTTCAAACAGCTCTCCCCGCTCTGCTCCAGCCCTTCCTCTCAGTGGGTCCAGGCAGTCAGTTTTTTCTCTCTCCTCATCAGATATCTCTGTCTCTCTGAAATATTCAGATGATTTGGTTTTGTTCTCTTCTCCCCCACATCAAATCCTCCCCCTGCTTGTGGAAGCAGTGGATTTCACCCAGGCACAGGAGGCTAATTTACACCCTTCAGGGTTTAAAATAGCAGTGGCGTAAATGAAAAGTCCAATTTCTTCAAATTTGCATTGTAAAACCATCCTTCAACTTCCTTGAAATAAATTTTACTATTTTATTAGTGCAAACAAAATGGTAATAAAACACTAATACAGCGCCTTGTATCCAGGGGAAGAGCTAAAATTAACATAGACCGAGCAGTGTTTGCTATTACATTCAATTACCTTTTTACTTGAGATTTACATTCTCATCCCCTTAATCTCCATAGTGGTGGCTTTGAAATCGTTCCCCACAGTCATTCCTGCATTTGGAATGGACGGCAGGAAAGCCGCTCGCTCGCCACCACCACTCCTGCTGCCAGCACCCTGGTGCCAGCCTCTTCCCTCGAGACCCCTGGGCAAGTTTCCCCAGAGCATCTCCGGAGAGCCTCAACAGCAAGTGCATTCACCTTCCTCTGTTAGTCTCACTCGGGCCTTAACTTCTAAACTCCAGACAAATACACTAGCAGCAAAAATACAGCCCATGTTCCATAGTTGCCTTCCATCTGGCTCTGGAAACCGTTCCTTAATTCGCAGCTACAAGCTATGTTGCAGGCAAGTTTTATCATCTCCGTTGTACAGATACAAAAACTAAGGCAAAGACTGGGGACCAAAGTCTGAATACGGCGGCTCCCAGTGCAAATCTGGAATAGCGTATTTTGTAGTGGAAGTATTCCAGCTTTCACCTGGGACTCACTGAATTCAGACTTTGCTCTGGAGTTATTTAACTGGGATCATGTCCTGCAACCCAGGGGTCCCAGATCCACAGGCTTAGTAGCATATTCAGGAAAAGAGCAGCTCCAGGACTGACTGATGAAACTCAGAGAGAACCTGCTCTGAAAAGAAAGGACGCTAAGGATACAAATCCCAGTAAATGCAATACAGGAAATCCACTTCCCCAGTATCAGGGGAAAAGTTTTAATTGGCAGCATCTTTGGATGCTTTCTTTTAATATACTAGGCATGTCAGTGATTTTGGCCATTATCAGAAGAATGGCAAGCCTTCGATAAGACACCACAGGAAAGTGCCGCATTGGTCCAGCTCCATGCAGTGACTTTGATTCTCTGCTCTTCTTCCTTCCTTTTCATGTACTGAATGTTGGACACCTCCTCTCTTACAAGCTAAGTCAAAACATTTAACCTTTCTTTGGAGAGCATGGCCAGCACCTGCCTTACAGGTGACATCCACAACTTTGTTCACTAATTTTGATACAACACTTTGTGATACTCAAATGAGATAACAGAGATTAATTAAGCACTCTGTAATATCTTTCTAGCCTGGCCAAGAAAAGACTCAACAGCCTTTCATCCCAGCCTGCTCACTACCCAGCTATTCCAACACTACAGGACCGCTACAACACTGAACAGTCAACAGCTAAGGAGAAGTAAAGGGCAATTTGGGAAGGTACGAGCCAGCATCCTAGGGAAGAGCATCTCCTGAGAGAAACAGGTCGCTTGAGTGTCGCCCAAGCCCAGCCCAGCTGTACTGAATGTACAACACATGGACTGCATGCAAGTGCCTGAGTGAGCCACCACCACCTGTTTGGATGGGAAAACACTTCTAACTGCTCTAACAAAGTTCCAGGCAGCACAGGGGCACTCCATGGCCCTGGTCGTACCTAGAGTACCAATGAACTGGCTGTAATGACCCTGCTGAAACACAACCCCACCAGAATCCACTTTGTCCCATATAGCACAAGGTCACTCTAATTGCTAGTGCCCCTTGAGCAGCTATCCCACAACTCCCAATTCTTCTTTTGAAAGAAGAACCTTGCAGGTGATTCATCAAGAGATTTTGTGCCAACAAGAACCTGCTGGTCAGAGAGTTTTCCTGTGACAGAGAGGTCTATGTCCTAGCACTTGGTGGTACTCAGGAGTCCCCTAGGCAGTATCCCTGACAGCTGCCTTCAAGGTCCTCTTCCTCTTCTCATCAACAAAACCTTCTGGTTTCCACATTTTAATCCATGACTTGCATGCCTATCCCCTAAATTGCTCATCTATCTGTCCTCCTGAATAGCATGGTCCTTCATCCTTCCCCTCTAGCCATCTTGATCTTCATGGCTAGAGGGGAAGGATCATGCAAAGCATCAGTCTATAGGATACCCCTAGAATAAATGACAAATCCTCCCCAACCAAATAACAAATGTGTCCCCAGGAAACCTTTAATCTGTCCACCTTCTAGAAGGCAGCATACAAAGGCCCTAGTGCAAACAAAATTATCACAGGACACCTGAGCAAAACAAAAAACCCCAAACAATAAAGAGTAGGAAGAAGAAACCTGCCCAATAGCACAGGGCTGAGGTTGGTTTCAGCTGGTCTTCTGCCCTTTTTTTCTGTTCTCTTTCCCCCGCTCCCCTGAACAAAAGGAAGTTTGTTGTCAGGCTCAAACATTTCCTGGGCCTTGTCCGAGTTCCACCTTGTTTTCTTTTTCTCTTCTCCCCACCCTGTACAAATAAAGCAAAAACCAACTGGCACCACCTGTGATGAAAAGGCCAACTAAATGCAGAATTTTATCTTTTCTTTCTTTTCTCCCTCCTCCTTTTTCCCTTTTTCTTGGCCAGAAGTTTTGGGCAAAGGACAAAAGGTATTGTTGGGTAAGCATAATTCCAGTGGCTGAGTCACGCTAAGACACTAAAGCGCTGGCTGCTGATGGGGTAAGGTAAGCCAAGCTGCTGCTTCGCTAAACGCAATGAAAATGCTAGCGTACCACCGCAAGCTCTGTCAGCCCCAAAGCACAAGGGACAATAGAAGATTCTCATAGTAAGAAAAGGTGCAAAGAAACCAAGTAAAATCCTGGTACAAGTATCTTCACCTAAGAAATCCCAGGAGGAAAGACTGTCATACAGAAGAGGCTGGATGGGCTCCTCCCTCAAGACTGTAAAGGTTGTGAAGGTCATAGTAAAGACAGTTACGATCCTTACTTACGATAAGGGAAGGCTAAGATGCCTTCTTCAGTTCTCCATCCAGGCCTACTTTTTTTGATTTCATGACACAAGTCAGACCCACAGCTGGTCAGTCCTATAAGCAGCCTCCTTTCCCCCACAACCGTAAGCTCTTTGAGGCAGGGAGCTCACATTGCTCTTGCAGCCCCAAGCACAACTGAACGGGCAGGGGGCTTCCAGGCACTACCACAATGCAGATAATCATCAACCCATTTCTGGCTGCAAATTAAATGGTGCCCCAAGCGGGCACTTGCTCGGAGCACATTCAAAAGCACACTGTAGACTGTGCAACTCAATGGTGCATTTGGGGGAGCTGGAGCACTGGCTGTTTGTTTATTTTACGATGCACTTTGGTCTCTCTCAGTTGTACTGTTATCCTACACCTGTTCGCTCCCCTTTCTCTGGGCTGATAACAGACAGTATGTTGTGCAGAGTGGGGGCCTGGCCTGGCTCTTTTTGTTTTTAATGAGACACATGTATTTGGTTCCAGACTATCAATACTCGGGGTCAGGGAAGAGGCAGAAAATTTCCCTCAATAGGCATAATCAGTTCAGCAGAATGATGTGGAGCAAGGTCCTCAAATGGATCTAAAGAGGACAAACGTCTTTGTTGATCAACCCTCCCTAGGGCAAATCCTGCTTCCCCTAGTGTAGCACATCTCCTTTTGGAACCCACACTCACACAGGGTGTTACACTGCTGCTACATTTCTTTAATGTAGACATAGGCCTGGCCTCTTTCAACAGTTCTGGCATCTTTTCATGGCAGACCCCATGACACACGGAGGCGGCTGAGAACAAGGAATCATGCTTTTCCAGGAACGGGGAATCCAGATTTTCTGGTTTATAAATTTTCCCATCTGGATTTGTTTTGCTGTTCATAGGGTAGATCACCAGAGATAAGGAAAGAAAAGTAAAGAAATATCAGAGCAGTGGCAGCCCCGACGGGCTCACATGAATTTCTTGCATGTCACAATCTCCTGTTTGGGCAGAAATTTGAATGTATTTTCCAGCAGCAACACAGATAAACTGGCATCTCCCCCAGGGGCCGTTTCAGTTCTGCTGCTGCCTAAGGGTTCTGTAACGTAGGAACTGAGGAGCTTGGACATGCCCGCTCTCAAGACTGTCTCCATAAGGACATGGTAACTTCTCTGCCACTTGCATGGCAAAAACTAAAATCGGCTGAGACTTCTTAGCCCATTAGAAGAGCCTAAAGATGAGCAGGTTATTACTTGAAACAGCTGCAGTGAAAGACTGTGTTGGGAAAATTCTGCACAAGCTCCCAAACGACATAGGAAGGAATGAGTAGGTCGTCTCCACATAACAGAACCAGTAGCTTCACCTCTCCTCCACGGCACAGGGCCTGTCGGAGCCTGTTCTCCAGGGAAGAATCCCCCAGGATTGCAGCCGGATGGTATGGGAACAGATCTCCCAAGACCTACCAAGCTGTCCCCCTGCTCTCAGGTAAGACCAGGCCCTACAGGACCTGCCAGGGCCACTCTTCCCACCTCTGCAGCCTAGTCCCAAGGCTCTGAACTGGCTTCCAATGCCACTGGCTGTCCAGGTGCAGAAAGGCACCTGCGGACTAGAGCAGATATGAGCCTGGATCCTAAAGACCACAGTAGGTAAGAGCAGCCTGAGGAGTGGAGCCAAGGGGCCAGGGGCTGTGACGCTGTGTATGTTTGTCCTCCTCTGCCACCCCTAAGCCAGGCTGCTGAATTTACACAGCAAGGACAACTTGGTAAAGACAGTGCGGCGGCTGTCAGCTGGGAGCCTCTGCACACTAAGCTCCTGGTTAAATGTTTTCATCAAAACCAGAGCGAGAAAGTGCAGAGCAAACACCACCAATTAGAGGCTGGGATGAAGCGTTCCTGCCAGCAGATCTGGTGAGAGGGGCATGAGTCACCTTAACCCTTTGGGAGCCAGAGCCAGCACAACTCCATAGGGGAGAGGAGGAAGACGGGAGAGGAAACCTCTCGCAAACCTTTCATTTGCATCCACTCATTTTCATTTATTTGTAGGAAGTTGAATTCAGAAGTGAATACTCGCCGTGTTTGGAGCCGTATTATCCCCATAACCTCTGTCCTCGCCATTCTCATACCTGGAGGAGCCTGAACCAGGCAACCCGCCTGCTCCAGTGAAGACAGTCACAAGCTTGTTCAGAGAGCCGGACAGCAGCCCAGGGCAGAGGCTGCCAGGTGCACATTGAGAAGGTCTGGGGTTGGCCAACCCTCAAGCCATTTCTACCTTCCAAGTCCATTCCAGCAAACAGAAAATATCACATCAGTTCTGCTGAAGGCTAAGGTGTCAGCGAGAGTAACAGAGGCAGTACTCCATGCCTCATTCCAAGACAAAAGGATTTGTCTCAGACAAAATACTTCCCCATCAGAAACATGATGAAATGTAGCCAGCAGTAAGAGGAGAGCCGGGATCAGCATCAGGCAGGTATGCCCCTCTTCCCGTAAACTGACTCTGCCTAGCTGCTGTTAATTGTCCAATTTCTGAACATGTAAAAGGTGATCAAAATTTAACCGCGTACTTGGGCTAAATTCCCTTTCAATGCTAATAACACGCTCCTGTTTGCAGCAGGACCGAGTGCCTACAAGCCAAAAGTTCAGCTTTCTAGGAGTATCAAACATTGCAACATTACAGGTGTTCAGAGAGATTGGTCCCTTCCGCAGCAACAAACCCTGAAGTCAGAACTATGTTTTTGCTCTCAGTCACTCAAGCACCCACTGACTCCACCTCAGCACAGGACTGAGCAGATACTGCAGGAAAGGGCCTCAGACTGCGTTGGGACCAAATCCTGCCCACCTGCTACATGATGCAGCAGAGATGGCATTGCTGCAATGGGCGGCATTTTGGAAGCTTTCTGCAAGGGAGTCTCCCCCCGGCCAAGCTCCCTGTCTTGAGGTGAGGGACAGAAACAGGCACAGGGGCAATGGACCTGCTGCTATGGAGATCAAGAGGCATTCACCCAAGGCAGGGAAGCTAAAAGCTGAGAAAGGATAAATTAACAAGCAGCTTATACTGGTGAGATCCCTTTCAATTTAGGGCACAGAAGGGCTATGCGTGATGCAGTCCGGTATCTGGCCCTCCACAGTTACATGTGTCCAAAGCTGGGGCCCCCAGAAGTTGTGAATTTCAGGCATACCACGACTACTGGAGCAGACGGTTTCAGATCCTGCTGAGCCAGCTTGTGGCTGTATTCAAAATTGAGTAAATTTACAGCTGTAAGCTGGGAGTTTATACAACCCGTAACTTGTTAGGGATGGCTGACCAAGCCAGAACGATCGCTCCCCAGCCGACAGGGCTCTTATTGGTTAGACCTTTGAGCGCCTGGTAGATTTTATTATTTTTCTTTCTCTTTTTCTTTTGCATTGGGGGGGGGGGGGTTGGGGGTGTAGGAAAGGAAGCATCTATTTTTGTTCCTTTCCTCACCAAAGACAAACTGAAATTAAATCTCAGGTTCAATCCACCGTGAATTCTTCAGCATATCAGCTGGGGACTGTAGCACACCCAGTGACCATCCCCTTGGACAAGGCTGCCGTATTTTTCTCACTCTGTGCAGAGTCTTGCAACGTGAATAGCTCCACAGGGTTCAACGTATTATTACCAGAGTTAGCAAGGCTGCTCTCATGCTGGCCCCTTTTGCATGGACACTTCCCTCCCCATTCGTACCGGACCCCACAAATGCTACTCTGCTCCAGCCTGGGCTGCAAGAAAATGTGGTCTGAGTTTGGTGCAGCAAATACAGTGCCCTGCAAAGACCTTCCTTCCATCTCCTTTGCAAGGATAAACAGCTGGAGCAGTATCAGACCTGAAGTCATCTGAACCTGGATTCACAAACAGCAACACAAGAAGTCTGCCAAGTAATAGGCAAGCAGCAGGCAGCGAGTGTAAAGCAGGACTCCAGGAGCCCTCTGATGGGAACAAAATCAGCATCATTCACAGTGCCTGCATGAAAGCTATCCAGTCTGAGGAAAGCACAGGGCTAACCTGCATGTAACAGCCTCAACCTAAAATCCTCTATTTTTATTACAGCACGGTCCCAGTTCTTGTCAGAAAGGCATTTTCAGCAGGAAACCCAAACACGAAGGGCTAGGCGGCTCTCCTGGGACTCCCTTTTCTGTGTGACCACAGTCAAAGTGACCACTGACAAGGACAGTCAAACCAGCTTCAACGATACACACATTCATGAGCATGAGGTGCTCAAGCATAATGAGAGGGACATACACCTACCTCAGTCATTACACAGTTGCAGGCAGTCCATTCACTGCCCTGGGAGGCTGCAGTTCTTCTAGGACATGGCTAAGGAGCTTTAACAGGTCTCCCCTTTAGCCTCCACTCCATCCTGAATACGTAACAGCCCAGAACATCAATAGTTTACATGAGTTAAAGAGCCAGCTGAGGCTTTAGGGACTCACTCAGGCAGGATAAAACACTCTTTAGCATCCAGCCACCATGCAAGAAAATTAAGTAAATGGGGACCTTTAGTGAAGTCTTAAACAGGAGACTGCAAAAGGGGAAATTTCCTCTCTCCCTGCTCACAGAGCAGGGATCACACCGCCTGCTGCCGCTCCCACAGTTTAAAATACTTAAGTCCTCCAAGGTGCAGCTTAATTTTCTTTTTTAAAAAAGAAAAGTGTCAGTCTAATTAGATAAATCCTCCAAGCACGTGGCCCAGAGTTCGTCATGGAAATTAACCTCCTTGAAAGATCACAGTGACTGAAATAAGAAACTGTGTGTTTTGGCATAGTGCAGTGAAATGGGAGATGCAGGCTGCATTTCATACACCTTCCCTTTCATAAACCTGCCGCGTTTCATATCTGCCCTACTGGCCCTTAGCTTGGCACCAAGACTTTATCTCCGAATGCCTGTTTGCAAATCGCTGCTGAGAGGTTACAATAACCCCTGGGAGAGATTTTGCTGGCTCACCAGTGTGAAAGGACACTGCTCCCCTGGTATAAAGCTGGGCCAGCCTGAGGCACTGGTGGAGGGAGGGGCTCATCACCAGCAGCCCTACAGAGAGGATGTTCTGCAGACACAGCCACCATGGGGAGGCAGCCAGGCTGGGAGCTGTTTGCCAACCTTGGAGCTGTTTTGCCGGCCTCATCATCCAACATGCAGACAAGCGTGATTCTGTGCAGCCCTTGCTCTCACTGGCACGGGGATGGGCTGAGCAGGGCAGAAGGGAGATACCTCGAAGCCACAGGCTGCAATCACATAGCTCAGTTTGCATTTATGCCACCTACGTTTATTTCTTGTTATTTAGAAGGTTCTACCTAGCCACACTGGGAAAGGTGTAGGGCTGGGAGTCATACTGCTTAGGAATAAAAAGCCCTGGTCCCTTTGCTATTGGAAGCAGAAGCAAAAACCAGGAAAGAAAAGAACTAGTTTACAAGCGAAAGTCAGCTGCCATCCCTACCTTCAAGTCAAAGGCAGGACTAGAACTAGACTATTTGATACTTTCAGGAAACATTGGCCAGTCAACTCTTCTCCCAGGCCACCGGACAAACTTGTGCTAGGGTCGCACTCTCAACGCTTGTTCCACAAGGACTACTGCAGGCCTCTCCTGAGCGACATTACACAACACATTTTAGTATATAACTGAAATAAGACCCCTTTCGCAGTTCTGAACAGTCCTTTCCCATCAAGGGGATATAAAGATTCTCTTTCTAAGCTTTCCAGTTCACACTGTCCTTTCAAAGGATAGTATCCAAAATTAAAAAGCCCCTGGAAAATCTGTAGAGTTCATCTACCTCCTTCTTTCCCAAGTCTGATGGATGCTGGTATGCACGACGCTGTGCTGCCCTCCCAGCACTGGGACCAGCCTTGCACACAGAAGGATCAGGACCAGCCTCAGAGACCAACTCTGAGGTGACTTGTTGTATTGTCATTGAAATGACAAGCCCTATGGCTTAGAATTTGGAAGCAACCTATTTTGTTTCAAAACAGCATCACTGGTGGCAGAACGAAAATAGGATACCTTCTGGAGAGAAAGCTACCCCAAAATGCCATGGCAGGCAAGGAGCCAATGGCCCCAAACAACTGACAGTTCTGCAAACGCAGACCCTTTTCCTACAGCACTTATTACACACAAGGCCTCTGCAGCTGGATGGCTCTAGAGCTCGCCCCGGGAGTACAGACTCTTGTACCTCCGGTCCTATTCTAGACCAGCTCAATCACGCGTGAAAGGTATTAGCTGACACCTCATCAACAGCCATTGGACAGAGCGAGTGTGAGGGGTTGCAGGCAGATCCCTCAGTACAAGAGCCCATGCCTCCTTGCTACAACTCATTAGCCGTCTCAGGAAAGAGTTCAAAAGGCATACGATGCACAAAAACTGCATTCGTGTTTTCTGCTGCTCCCTCCTGCTCAGGGTTGAGGCATGCTGGAAGGACACCACCAGAGAAACCAGAATGAACTCAGCCCTAATACAGTTTCTTAGCGGTTCTCTGCCAAGTACAGGCAAGCCCCGCAGTTCCATTACTAATAACTTAATACCTAATAATATTACCAATGTTAACACTTAACCTTGAAGCCAAGCACCTGGACCCAGAAAAATCAGCATTTAGCAAGACTTCCACCTCATTGTATTCGGCTTCTCCTGCGAACTGATCAAAACTCAGCATCCACAACTCCTTCCCACGTACTCAAGGTACATGGAGTCATTTAAAAAAACGTAAAGCTCCTACTTCGGCCAGAAGCTATGGGCTGAACCAGAGAGACAACACAGACTGCAGGAGGAACAAAAAAAATTCAAGTGCTATTCCACCCGCCTCTTTAGGCTTTGGATGCATTAGGCAAATTCCCAATTACAGCAGTCCCTTCTGCCTACAACTGGACTTGAGATAAGAGACCAGAAAGAAGGGCCAGTAAGCATCACTGAAGGCTCAGCATCTTCCATTACACATCAGCACAGTAATACGGGCTCTGCCAACCCTGAAATATTTTCTTCCAAAAGGAACACACACACCCTTCAAATGGGTATGGTGAAATCTGCCTGGAGAGGGAAGGACCCAGCAAAGCAGGCAGGTTCCTGACTCCTTATCATCAGAGCAAGCAGCTCAGCCCCTAAATTCACTTCATCGGTGTCCTCTTTCTTACTGCTACACCGGCTCAAATCCTCCAACACAATTGCAAACACACTGCCAAGGAGGTAGCGCGATATCTGAATCCACAACGGATTCAAAGACATCTCCATGTTTTGCTGTCAGCCTGAAGTTTGAATAAAGGAGCCCACCAGAAAGAGTGAATGAACGTCTCTGGCAGCTGCCTTACAGAGCCATGCCTGTACTTTAAGCCACCTAGTGTCCGAGCTGCGCACGGGTGCATCCTCCCCTTGCAAGGAAAGGTGCGGGGAGGCAGATGCTTCAGGAAATTCAAGGAAAGAGAAGGAGTTGTGACATCCAACAAGACTGAAATGGAAAGGAGCTAAGAACAGGGTGCACAGGTTGAGAAGTGAGCGAGGTCTCACCCCGAGCTGAGGAAGCAGGCGCCAAACTGGAGGCATGGCAAAGCACCATTCCCCCTCAGGGAGCAAGACCCTTTAGCACAGGTCCAAGAAGAGAGGACAGCAGACTTGTTCCTCAAACCGAAGTCTGTCAGAGAACATCACCATTAGAGGCCACTATTTCAGCCCCAGGGTCCAGCTGGGTTGCTTACCATCTCTGGGATGCAAACTTGGAGACAACTTTCCCCAGCACAGGCCTGTGGAACAAAACCAAAGTGCTCCAGAGCCACAAGCCCTACTAACCCATGCCCACTCCCTTAAAAACCACTTTCATCCACATCTCCTCTCCTGCCCCCGCAGTAGCCCCCTCCTCCTCACTCTCTTTCTCTGTGTCCTCGAGACTCCTCTCACCTTGAGGAGTGTTAGGATTACCCAGCATTTACACTCAATGCTCCTCTTTATTCCTTAAGACTTATTAAGAATGATAATGAGCTCCAAAGCAGTGACACGTCTCTCTCTCTCCCCCTCTGTCGCGCGCTCTCTCTCTCTCTCTCTCTACGTGCCTTTTCCGTCAAAGGCACACAGGACAAATCCGACCAAAAAAAAAAAAACCCTGACAATATGGATCAAGGACACATGAGGATTTATATTCTACAAATCCAGCCTTTTCTGTTTTTATTATTTCTACTCAAATTCCACCCTTTCCTCTTCTTACTCATATTCTCCCCCCTCTGCCCCAACCCTCTCGGACTTTGAATGAGAAAGAAGAAGAAGAAGAGGAGAAGAAAGCTGCTTGCCTGGAAAACCTCATTAATGTGGAGCTCTTAAACGGTTGATTAATTTTAGCAAAATTTACGATGCGCTCTTGCTTTTCTTTGAAGCTGCAGTCTTATATACCAAAAGCAAGTTAACTTTAAGATCGCTCTTGCGAGCCCACTGCCCCCTAATTCTTGGACGCCCTATTGAGGTACACAAATATATAGGAGTGAAATGCCGTAACAGAGCATGGAAGCAGTCGCCCTGCCGGATGCTCAAAGTGGTTCGATTCAAATCTCTTTAGAACAGCCTAATAATCAGAACCTGAAAACTCCCAACTTCTAGCTATTTAACTTCCCATAAAGATTTAAAAAAAATGACTAGTCAGTCCTTCAAAAACAAAAGGAAACAGGGAAACATAAACATCAATTCCAAGAGAAGTCTCTCCAAGTTACATCTGCTCACGCCACAGAAACGCCAGGCTCTCGGCTGCATTAGAAACATCAGGTTCTCCCAAAGCCACCTTTAAACCAGCGATGTTTCACCAGAGGGAAAAACTGAACCTAAGGGAACGTAATATACAGATTTATACATATCCTGAACTATACTTCAATATTTCAGTCGTCTCCTTCTTCCTACCCAGTATTTGCTTTTATTCTTTGTCTCCCTCTGCTAGACTCTGTTTTTCTGATATAGACATCAGGAGGTTAAGGGCTCAATTATCAAGTCTGTTGAATCCTCAGCTTCATGTTACTTAGGGGGTTCTCTGTTGCTCTTCGGAAACTACGCTGCAAAATCTCTTTCCTTCTCGGCTTTTCTTTTTCCTAACTTGTAATGTCTATTTCCGACACACCCCTATGCGTGAACCCACAAATCTATTTGGGGTAAACGGAGAGAAACCGTGAATTGGTTTAGGAGACAGAAACATTAATAAAAATAACCCTAAGAGTGCCTAGCCAGGCTGAACCTGAAGCATTTGTGATCTTGAAACCTAAAGTAACATCCACATGGAATTTACAAAATATGATTCGAGTGGTTCTAATTAGCCCCAGTCTGTGGAAAAATTGGAAGGAAGCGGCTCTTTGATTAATGTTACAAACCAGAAAGGAAACAGATTTTAAAAGTTAAAGTAGCAGCATTGTGGAATACAGAATCATTACCAGCATACATTTATGATACCTGCTTCAATCAGATGGCTTGGGGTTTTGTTTCTAGGGTTTTTTCCTTTTTACTTTAAGAAAAAAAGGAAGACAGGATGCAAGTAAAAGCTTTTGTTTATGGAAGTGTGCGGTGCTTTTATCTCCCAAGGAATTTATATAGCTGGACTGTGTATAAATCCTTCTGAAAATGAAATTAGCAAAACCAAAACAGGGGTGAAGGTGCTGGGGGGGGGGGGAAGAGAAAATCACCACCTCAGTAAATCATAGTGGATAACCAGCCCCTGGCTTGGACAGATAGCAAATTCAGCTTTAATAGGAAGAAACAGAGTTGGAAAAGGAAAGGAGAAGATTCATACCTGCGGCAAACTCCTTGCAAAAATGGGGGGCTATTTTTAATAAGCTTTTGAAAGTCACCGTGCAAGTTTGCTTGGGCTTGAAAAGAAAAAGGAAATAAGTTTTTTTTTTTTTCCAGCTAGCTTGATTGTTTTGGGTGGAGCTCAAGCGTGTGTGTATATATGCTGTATATAAAAATGAATTACTAATTCTTTCCTGGAAACTGTTTGAATTACAATCGGCAAGATACAAAAACACACCTTTATTTTAACACTGATTTTAATACAGATAGAATGGGGGGGGGGAAATAGTGAGGGAAACGTTTTTTCCCAGTACACAGCAAAACCCTTAAGCAAGAATAATACCTCCCCACACATATACACACAGAGACACACGCACACACTTTGCTCAGCTGTACAACCACCAACTGAACTCCAGCTTTCAGTGGCTTTTCCCTGTACCAAGGCTTCGCTCTGAAACTGCAAGAATGACAACGTCATGTGTGTGGAAAGCTGACACTTGGAGCTTTTAAAAAGAAATGAGGAAAAATAAGCTGTTGACTTCTTGGTTAAAGTATTTTCTTGTTCTAACTCATGTTCTTATGTCACTGGGCTAAAAAAAAAAAAAGAGAGAGAGGGAGAGAGAGATATGACTTTCCTTGAATGATCTGTTTAACCTAAGCCAGAGGAAAAAAAAAGAAGTCATTAATTACTTATGTGAGCTATTGCTTCTGAAAGACAATAAACCTGCCTGGTCGCCATGGATATGACATATTTGCTCTGAAAACAACACAATAATTAGCAAAGGGGAAAGATACAAGGAGAATATGCAAACTCCTGAGTTTAAAGCCATAGTGTTTCCTTTTTTCCCCCCCTCCTCTTTTTACTTGTCAGAGTCAATTCTGTTTGCAATTCAAATCAAATAAATAAACAGAATATTTACCAAAAAATTTTAAATGATCCACCACATTACGAATCACACACAAAAAAAAAAAAAAGAGAGAAAAATTAACAAGGAAAAAAGATAAAGTCTAGTATGGACAGATCATAAACCACCTAGGTGTCTTCCATATACGTGTGTGTATATATATCTATGTGAAATATAAATGTATATACACATACACACACAAACATACATGAGTTATAAGGGTTACATGCACTATTTCCTCTAGGATTAGTCTTTTATTTTTAAGATTAGTATAGAAGCATACCGAGAGGAAAAAGATCTCTGTTTTAGGGAGTGGAAACATTTTGAAGATACACTAAGAGAAAGTACAACAAGGGGGTTTTTACTGTGTTAAACATGCATTGTGCTGGTAGTATTTTCTTTGCAAACCTTTTAAGTTTTCTCCAGAAGATGAGCAAAAAACCACAATTGGCATGCACCGTACATCAGCCTGATCAACACACCAGCTTACCATGAGTTCTCAAATTTTAAGCATAAAAAAATTTTCTTCTCTCACCCCAATTACTTTTTATAAAGTGATATTACACTGAATCACATGTAATAATGCAATGGATAAGTTAAGAAATCATGAAAACTGAGTTACATGCAGAGAGACTTCTTTGAAATAATTTATAAATGTTGCGGGGAAAATGTTTTTTTAGATTTCTCTCTCATTAAGATGAGACAAAGACTATTAAAACCTTCTCTAATGCGGTAGCTTTCTGGATTCTGACCTTCCACATTTAGAAACCAAGTAATAAAAACACCCTAACAAGCACTTTATCTTTAGAGATATTTGACTTTGAACTTATTTTAACATTAAAAAGACTTGGAAGGTATAAAAATAACAATATAGTTGCCACAAGTTTCTGTTGTTGTTGTTGTTTTCACTGCTAAAAAAAAAATCTTTAGAACAAAATAAGCAGATTAAGGAAACATCCCCCTAATTTAACTGGCTCTTTTTCTATTTTTTTTTAAACAATAGTTTTTAGCTGGACTCTTTGATCTTGAAAGGGTTCTGCTATCTTGTGTGATGAGGGGGGAAAAAATGATCTGTTTTAAATGATGATGCAAAAAAAGGATCAAAGCCCTGACTTTCTGTTAGCCATAATAAGCTCTGTCTTGCACAAAGCTTCAACTTCAGACTTTAATATATAAAATATACAGGAGCCCAATAAAAGCACTGAAAAGGTACAAAGTCTGAAAACAAAAGGGGACGCTGCTCCTTTAAACGTTTTAGTGCATATGGAGTTTGATTTCTGAAAGAGATCAGTTTAACATCTCCATAGAAACCAGCAACAGATTATCATCAACAGAATAAATAACTAGTCTAATAAATTAAACAGGAGGCATAAGATCTGGAAACTTGATTACTGAAGTTCAACAATATTCCCCCATAAACTCTTCCAAACCACCTTTAGGGTAGCTAACAAGGTGGCAGTGACACATAAATAAAGGGTAGGTGGGAAACAGGCAGGACTTCTGGAAATGAGAAGTCCAAAAGCTTCACAAGAAATTATTCCACACTAAGAGTCAGCAAATCAATAGAGGAAATAAATTAATCAATGAAGTTTTGGGAGAGAGAGCTATTCTTCCAGGGAGCCGGCTGCGAGGACCTGCTGTGCAGTGCAGCGCGGACAGGAGGGGGCACACAGAAGGTGGACGTGCAGCTCCTGAAAAGTTTCACCTTTCCAGCCCGAAAGGGCAGGAGGGCTCGGGTCGATCGATCAAAACCGCCGTGATTCAGAGCAGCCTCCAGCCGCAACCCACCCCCTGAAAGTTTGCCGAAGAAGTTGCCTGCCGCGCAGCCGGCCGGCACCGGGGCGAGCGGCCGCGCCAGCCCCACGCCCGCTCGAGCCTCTTGACAGCTCGCTCGCCGCCCCGGCCCGCCGCCGAGCCCCGCTCCTCCTCTGCGCCCCCCGCTGCCCCCCGCGCTGCCGCTCCGCCGGGACCGGCGCTCCGCGGCCGGCGGCGCTCGGGTCCCGGCCCGGGACCGCTCCTCGCCTTCTCCGTCCGCGCCCCGCGGCCCCCCCGCCGGCCCGGCTCTGAGTGACGGCTCGGACACCTGTTCCCCGTCCCCAGAGCCTCCAACGCGGGCAGCGGCTCCCCCGGGAGCCCCGGCCCGCGCCCCCCGCCCGCCGCCGCCCCGGCCGGCCGCCCCCGCCCGCCGCTGCCCCGCCGCGCACGGGGGAAAGGGGGCGAGAAGGGGAAGGAGGCGGAGGGGGAAAACTTCCTGGCTCCGGATGGCAAATCAGCTGCGCATTCTGCAAATGCCACCGGGTAAAAATAACCTGCTGCTTCGCCCGGGGGGCCGGGCACCGGCTGCCCCGAGCCGCGCTCCCAGCCGCCGCGGCCCCTGCCCGCCCCGTCCCTGCCGGGGGGCTGCGGCCGTCCCGCTGCGGGCGACGGGCGAAACGCTGCCGGCCCCGGCCCGGCCACTTTGCAGAAAGTTCCCCGGCACGGCTCACCCCGCCAGCACCCGGCCCTGCCCGCCGAGCGCTCCCCCCGCCGCTCGCCCAACTTTGCTGCCGCCGCCCCCCCTCCCCCGGTGCCTGCGCCCGGCCGCGCCTGGACCCCCGGGCGGTGCGGCGCGGCGGGGCTGCGGTTACCTGCGCCCGGCGCGGAGCGGGAACACGTGTTCCCCCGTCCCCTGCCCGGGCTCCTGCCAAAGTCCTGGAAATTGACGGGCGCCGCCGCGGCCCCGGCTCCGCCGCCGAGCGGGCACGGCGCTGCCCCGCCGCCGCCGGACCCCGCCGCCGCGGCACCCCCCGCCGAGCCGGGCGGCCGCCCCGCTCCCGGCCGGTGCCCGCGGAGGCTGGGCGCTGCCCCGCGGGAGCCGGGCGCGGAGCGCGGCGCAGTGCCCACCTGCCGGGCAGCGCCGCCGGCCGCCCGCCCGTGCAGCGCCCCGGCCCCGGCGCCGCCGAGCCGGGGCTGCCGGCGGCGGGGCCGTGGCCGGGGCCGGGCGGGAGCAGACGGGCTTACCTGCACTTGGGGCTGCTTTGGGTGACTTTCCAAGTCAAGGGAAATGTGTGTGTGTTTGGGATGGAGGCTGCAGCGCGCATGCGCCATCAAACTTGCCCTGATCCCGGATTTTTCCTCCTCGCGCTCCCCTTTGCTTTGATTATTGAATTTTCCTATTTCTAACAGGAGGGCGGGCGGCGCGCAAAACCCGGCCTGGATTTCGCCGCCGCCTGCCCCGGCCCGCCCGGGGAGGGGAAGGGGGGAGCGGCGGGGAGGGAGCGGGCACGGAGCGGACTCGGTCTCCAGGCAGGCAGGGCAGGCAGGCAAGGGAGGGGCGCCTGCAAAACCCGGACCGGATCGCCCTCCCCTGGCAAGGGAAAAGGAGAGCAAGCGTCCCCATTTCCCAGCCCGCCCGGGCAGCTTCCTATCTCCTGTCCTGTCCCGGCACCAGGCGATTCGTCTCCCCCACCCGCCCTCCTTCCCAGCGAGGCATTGGAAGTTCTATAAAATTTTCTATTTTGCAGCCTGGTGACCTCTGCTCACCTTAGTTCCCTAAGACCAAACTCCATGGAGATCACGAATAACTAGGCTGCGTGTATATATTTATTCTCCAGCTGGTTTTCCTAGGCATAATGTTCAGTTTCTATTTTACAAACTTCTAAACTGCAGTACTTTTGCTTATGTTCTTAGTCTGGATTTCACTCAAGTTTAGAACTAACCACTGTCCCGTTGCATCTACAACTGTACTATTTCTTGGTTTGGTAGGCTGCACTACTCGCTTTGCTGGCATTTATGCACAGGACTAACTTTTGCAGGGCTGGATTCTAAAGAAAACGTCAAGGAACAGACGTGCAAGCCACAGGCAGCCTTGCAGACTGGGCTGGTTTTGGGGGAAGTCTGTGCAGGATCAGAGCCAAGGGTTCCCCTACATTTGCATGCACCTGAATTTCCAACAGGCAGGCATCACGTTTCTATGTTAAAAAACTACTTTCTTCAGCTCTACCTTTTCTTTCTCAGCTCTATCTTTCATCTTACTGAGACAGTTAGTACACGTTATGGTTAGGCGTGCACATTCTGTGGTGGCGGTTCTGCAAAACTGTCCAGAGACCCTTTCCTTCATCCGCCGGTTCCCTCGACAGGAACCAAGAGCCTCGGTTCACTGGCCCTCCTGGCACTCTGCATTGGGGCTTGGAGGTACACCTGCCTGCCTGCCCCCTAGTCTTTGCATGAATTAAGTCTGTGGGACTGCGTGCAGGTGAATGTATCTGCCTCCATCGCAGGGCTTGCAGGATTTGGGCCCTAGGCCCAAGCTATGCAAACCTGTAAACTCTTGAATAACTTTACTCATTCAGAGCAGGGAGCTCTGCGTCAGCACACCCACACAGAACCCCTTGCAGGAGCGTCTTGCTCTTCCCGTGCGCTTCCCTGTCTGTGTCTGTCTCCACCTGTTGCCTCTTGTCTGATGCTTACACTGTAAGGTCTTTGGGGCAGAAACCATGGTTTTGCTCCGGATTTGTCAGTGCCTTGCACAATGGGGCCCTGCTCCATGATCACAGCTCCTACGTGCTATTGCCACACACATAAATAATAACAATAATTAATAATAATAGACTAATTCCTCTGATTTCGATGTGACTACTCATGTGAGTAAAAGTGACTCATATACATGAGTGTTTGCAGGTCCGCTGCCAGCTCTTGAGCTTTTATTGTGAGTCTTCCAATATTTGGTGTTCTCCTTTGATCCCCAGCTCCTGGAATGACATGTTTCTAGCACTTGTGTTTACACAAGGAAGCTTGGAAATGTGGCCTAGTCCTCCCAAAAGCCTCAGAAGCCAGAGGACAAGTAAGAAACTTCCAAAGAAATGGGTCTTCAATAGCTTTTGAGAAAATGCTGTAATTTGGCAGCTTGGGGAGGGGGCGAGTCTGACTCATGAATTTTGAACAGACAAGTTTAGCAACGTACATCTATTTAGTTAAATATTTAGGTCCCTGTAAAGACTAGACTTTTACTAACCAGACTGAATTTACAGTGGAGAGAGATATTTCTGTGGAAATACTCAGAGTGTTTAAAGTGTCTGTGTCTTTGCAGAACCTGGGCTTCTGTTTATTTGAATATTGTTTGGTATTCGTCATTCTGTAGTTATTTATTTTTACCTGCTCACAATACAAAGTAGGAAAATGGGGATGAAAATGGGATAATTAAAGTAAATAGAACCGTGTGAGACTGTTATAATAACTGTGGCAAGTATTTATAAATTGCTGAAAATAAAAAGACCAAACTGCTTGAATTTCTATGCCGGAGAGACACCACCAGGTTAAAACCCATGTGTTTCTGAAAATAAATGCCCCAACTTCTGGTACAAAATATAAAAGAGCAGGTCCCAAGCTATGAATTCTTGCTTATGAGGCATCTCTGAAGAATGAAGGGTTGGGAGAATAGGGCCCTTTAATTAAAGCTGCATCGTTACTTTTAATTGTACTTACTTCTTATTATTTTCTCCTGTTTGCTTTTTTGCATTTCTCTCATCTGGGGTGCTGAACACAGACTGAATGGTCTTCCTTCTGCTTGGAAGTTGGCTAATTTTGGAGTGCTGTGGAGTTGTCCTAGCTAGGAGGAGAACTTGGGGACAGTCAAGTGTTTTTGAGGCGGTTGTGTTTATCACCAAAGAGCTCTCATGCCTGTGCTCCCCTGCACGCGGCGTGAGGCTCAGACACCCTACAAACTGTACCTCTAACAACAGGTTCAAGTCTCCTTCTAAACCACACCTTGCTCAAAAGCTCTTTCTGCATGTGTTTTAGATTCCCACTCCTCATGCTTAACCTGTGTCTTTTGACCTTTTAGTCCCTGCTTTCTGAAGTTTGCTTGTGCAAAGCCCCATTCAGCCCATCTGATGTTTGCCATACTAGCTCCCAGTAAAGGCCCCAGAGCGTATGGCTCCTCAGTCAGATAGAACATGAGGTAATGACACCTTACACAGCCCGTTCTAGATAGAAAGAAAATAATTTAGCAAATTGCAAATGATGCATACTTAACTATTTATGCAGCATCTTCCTGTCATCAACCCAAAGCAATTTTACTTCCGTGTTGAACAGTGGAGGAAAATGTTCTATAGATTTAACCATTGCAGGAGTTCCTTTTAAGTGGTGCAGTAATCTCTCTCCAGCTAATTTAGTGTTGTAATAAGGCACCACCCTCACAAGTCCTTTGTGTTCTTGTGTCAATACTGCCCCCAAACCATAAGTGCTGGCATCTGCATCTATCATAAAAGTGGGTCTGAAACACAGAAAGACTAAGAAAGGAGCAATATGGCCATCGGCGGAGCAATCTCAAGAGCCTTTTACCAATTCTGGACATACCCAATTTCGTTCAGATTTCCTCTAAAATACGATTTACTTTCTTAACAAATCTATGCTATGGTTTAACAGCACTGGCAAATTCAACAATAAACCTTCCCTAACAGAAGCAGAGTGAGATGTACCTGGGGAGCGGGACAGTTCAGTACAGGTTCAGTTTTGTTCTTGGCAGTGGGCGTTCCTTGCCCACTGCTCAGGATTCGACTTGAACCAGACTGCCTCTCTCTCATTGGGATTGAAGACCTTTTAACCAAAGACCTCTAACTAAAATGTCTCTTGTTTTTGCTCTTCTCTTTTTTATGTATACAACACAACAGTGGAAAAAATCCAAAAGGAGTCTTGGACATCACTACCATTCCCTTTCCCCTTACGGTTTTCTTTACCAGCATCTACTAAAACCAGTGAGACCTTACCCGGCAGCTCAGATTCCACGTACTCCTCCATCTCCAAACAGGTTTCATCTATTCCCATTCTTTCTTTAGCTACCATAGCATGTAGCTATACCATTAGTTGCTGCCCTTGGGGAGAGGACATCCTGCTCACTGCAAGCTTACTGCCCATAAGACGTCGGTTGTATTGAGCTACATATTTCAAATAAATTTCCATGGACAGAAATTGTAGGACACCTTTCATGCTATTTATCATTCAGCAATTAGCAATAATAGCATCCAAACTCATTATTAGGTCATCCTTTATGTCTGCTGTCCACAACTCTTGGTTAAATCCAGAAATTTCTCTCTTAAACCAAACTTCGTGAATGGTTCCCCCTTTTGCTCAGGGTCCCCTTATTTCCACACTGGGGTGGTGTGGTTGCAGCTTGTGTAGGCATGCTGTAGTTACCTATGGGGTGCAAGGACAGAGAGAGCGAGTATCTGTCACATTCCTTCCTGCGCTGCTGGGCAGTAGTGAGATATGAGCATGATGAGGTAGTGCAAGCCATACAGAATGGAAGTGAACAGAATATTTAGACTGATGACAGGACAGCTGTTGGTAAACCATATAGGCTATGCCTTTACTGTAGACTAGACACTAATGTATTTTATTCACACCCAGTACATACCACAGAACAGACTCCATCTGGCTAAGCTGTGCAAGTGCAGCCTGAGAAAACTTTATGTACCCTTAAAAAATTACTCACACAAGAAAAATTATGCTAAAACAACATGAGAAGGGCCTGGATTAAAATGACAAAAGCACAGAAATACGTGCTGAGGGCTCTAACTCTGTCCTCAGCTGACCCTGCTGTGACCTGGCTACCACTTTTTTTAGAGGGGAAGACAAAAGACTGCAAAAGGGGTTGCTGTTGCTCTGGCGCGCGTGGCAATAGAGAATCAGGCCTAGATGCCTTGCTCCCAACCGCTCAGACCAGATGGCACACTTTACATAGGCCTACATGCCACATTAATTCCTCAAAGGGGCACTTAATCTCTGGTAAGTGAGAAGGAGGCTGAGGTCTAGGCTGACCAGTCTACCAAACTGGACTGAAACAGTCATCTATTTCATATAGACTACCCAATGGCCATCAGGCGTCATGAGTGACCTTTACCAAACCTAGCATAGACCAATGTGCTACCTGGGTACATTAATTAATGTACTAATTGGTACATTAGTAGCAGCTACTACCAGGTGCTACCTGGGACCTCTCATCCTGCTTCACAACTCACTGGAAGAATGAAGAAATCACTCAGACATGCACTAGAAAAATCCTGTGGATTTACTTAGTTTTGTAATGGAAAATGAGAAGTAACTGCAAAGAAGGAGGAGGCATTTTTTCAGTTGCAAGTATAATATTATCTGCTTTCATTTTTTATCATAAGAGTGGCACAAGTAATCAGAGAATATCATGTGGTCATTGTTTGTCAAGTGCCATTTTCTCACAGGCAACTATTTCTTTGCATATGCACACTTCAGAAGAAAAAAGAAATTGATTGGATATCCATTGCACCCTGGTCCAAATCCTCAGAGCAGAGTAGGCATTGCTTCACACTGACAGCAGTGGGGCAAGACTTACTTATATTGAAGAGGATCAGGCCCTGTGTTTTGAAACGTCATACTTTTGTTTAGAAATATATATCATGGATATTAGTATGTAAGTATATAATAAAAATATTGAAACTGTGTGGGGCAAATTATAGGTGTATGGACTGATACTGATTTTTGGGTAGTGTAGATGAGGGTAGACAAGAATTTATTCAGCTTAGAATTTGTCCCTATCTGTTTTATTTGCCTTAAATCTGTATAAAGGTTCAAGCAAAAGACTTGGGATTTAGCAAGAAATATCTGGCATTTAACTCCAGTTCTGTCCCAAAATTTCCCAGTAACTTCACTATTCTGTATGTCTGGGTAATATTCATTGCTTTGGGGCTTAGTCCTAGGGGAGGCTACTAAAGGCAATAAATAAATGCAGAAGAAAACAATAATAAATAAGCAACAACAATAATAAAACTGGAATTCAAGTGTGAAGTTGTATGTTTGTAATAGCCTGCCCATGTTAGAAAATAATCAACTAAATAGCAATAAATAATAAAAATTTATATTAACAATTCATTTGTGCTGATACAGACCTTCAAGTTAGAGTTCATTATATTAATTTACTAATTAATTAAGCACTACATCACCTGGCACCTACATAGGCTTCATTACACTTTATAGATGGAAAACTTAGGAGTCTTGCCTAGGGACACAGTGAATCAGTGGCAGAGCCAGGCACAGAACTGGAATATCCTCCACAGCTCTAAGTCTGTTTACAGCATAAAGCTGCCCTGATTTTCTGACTAACTTAGTTCAACAGATGCAATTGTCAGTGTGGAGACTCCAATTTGGGTGCAAGAGGGAGTTATTTTGTTTGAGCTTAAATCAGTTCTTAATTATATCAAGCTAGTTATATAAATGCAGTTTTAAAATATCCTTGTAGGCTTCTACATTTCGGGCCATTGACTTAAAAACACACCTTTAGTTTAAATGCTGCTATTTTCCAGATAGGTCCCAAGTCACAACAGTTCTTCGGGTCCCTCCCATCTGCATTTCACCAGTAAACTTCATGTACTAAACTGAGATGTGCAATTTTGAGTCTTTCACTAAACAGTGCAAACATTAGTGGGTGCCCTGATTTTGGCTGAAGACAGAGTTACTGCAATTTAGTTTGTCCTTTTAATAAATGGTTTAAACTTCTTCAAAGTCAGGCTTTGTAACCAAGTTTCAATTGCTTAAGGAACTGATACTAAGCAGCTCAGCTGCTCTGTTTTAAGTGCACAAAGCTGAGTTAACTACAAGACTATAACCCTTCTACACTCTGTCTCTCAGGTATCACGGAACGCTTTTATCAAGGCACATTTATCTATGGACTTTTCTGAAATTTGATCCCTTCCGATATGTGTCCTGGGCTGACACTTCTCCCGTTTGGTCACCCCTCACCCATGTCCTGGGCAAGAGGAGGTCGCTTTATTATCTCTGCCTTGCTCAGTGTCTTCTGTGGTCATGCTGGCACTGGGGGACGGGCACAAGGAGTTGCTTGGCCTTCTCCTTTTTTTCCAGCAGTGTGTGCCAGCCTGATGGGATGGCATGGGGGGCTTCGCAGGCTGGCCAAGTGAGGTGGAGGCAAACCAAGGGCTGCGTAAGGAATGCATGAGAACTGCACGGGATAATGGGAAACATTATTTATAGCCTGAATGCAGAAAACCTCCCCTTCCTCCCCCCTCGCCAACACACAAACCCATGTCCAGTAATGACAAAGTCATTACCTTTTTATTATTTTTCAATAGGGTTCAGATGTAGCGTGTCTATTCCTTACAGGCTGTCCTGATGGCTCCGGGCTCCTGTCTCTCTGAGAACAGTCAGCTAAACGCACCGAGTGGGTGTGGAGTCACCAGCCCTGCTTTAGAAAATTTGGGCCTTACCCTCCCAGCAGCCTGTTATCTCACTTATTAAGGGAGAATTATAATGTTTCCCTTCCTCCCAAGAGGCATTTGGGACTACAATAAAGGCCTTGTGAGAACTGCTGCAAGATCAAAGCAGGGCTCCCATTGGAGAAGTTCAGCATAGTGCTGTTCCTGATAAGATATGGTTTTGGGGACTCTTAATAGAAACTATGGGCTTTTCAATATTTTTTCTAGCATGAATGCTATCCTTGAAAAAATATTTTTTTCATGTGGAAATCCTAAAATTATGTGATCCTCAGATACTGAAAAGGTTGAAATTCTTTTGGATTTGGTGGGTTTTCAAGCTTTCCATCCCAATGTCCTATGTCCCACGAGAAGTCCCTATTCTGACATGCTTTTGCTCACTGATTATTTCACCACTGATCATTCTCCAAAAAGCTTCTTCCTCCTTCACCTGCTGCCCCTGTGTAACTCCAATCCTTCTTTTTTCTTGCATTTAATGCCCTATCTGTGCTTTGTCTTTGTCTCCTGCTTTTTAAATGTCCTTCCCCCACTTTGTATCTCCAACAAGACCCCTGTGTGCGGGTGTGATAACCCACGTAGCACCCATGTCTCTGGGATTTATTTTGAGATCTGCTGCTTGTTTATTTATTTCCCTTTTAGCACACCCAGCGAGGCCTGTGTGGCAGGAGATGTGAAGGGAGGTGATTATGGGAGACTATTTCCCCTCGCCGCTCATTCATGACAAACAAAGAGCAATGATTGATGATTAAAAATGCATTCTCTGGGCTTGTTTTCTTTTGTTTTACCATTATGGAGATATTATAAATACTGAATACTAATCAATCCAGACCTGGCGGGACCTCACAGACCTTCTACAATCCCAGGGCTTCGCTCTTCTTTACAACCTCTGCAGCTTTCCCTTCCCTCCTTTGTTTCTAAATTAAACACCTAGAGTCCTCCATCCCAACCAAAAAGGATTAGGTTAACTTTGGATGAATTCACAATGTCTTTTTGGACCAGCTGGGCTCTCGCCTCTCCCAAATAGCCATACTCTCCCCTGCAGGGACAGTCTCTGTGTTCAGGCACCCTGGCATTTCCCTGCCCTTTTTTGCCCTGCAGTGGGGTGAAAACATAAATTCACTCTTCAGATCAAAGGAAAATTCCTCTTATTTAGGAAGCCCAGAGTGCCATGAATTTGCTTTCGAAGTGGATGCCTTGTGGAGAGGAGAAGAGATCAGGAAGTCTCCTCTAAAAAACTCTCATTATTGCTAGCAGTAAGGCTGGATTTCTCCCTGGGCATTTCTGTGCAAAAGCCAGAGTGCCACATCTGATTCCGCAACATTACACAATGTCCAGATAAACAGCAAACTCGGTGGCGCTTGCATTCTTTTATCTTTATTCAGTCAAATTAACTGCTTTCTCTTTCTCTTCCCGCACCCCCCCTCGCCTCATTCTCCCTCACTCATGTAAAATAGAGACACATTGCACTGGCCACTGCAAAAATTGATCAAAATCATCTATCCTAACTGAATGAGAAGATTCCTCTTCACTTTGGCCTAAACTACTACTTTTCTCTAATCAGCTATTTCCTGTGAGATTTTTCCAGTGTTCTGCTCCCTGCTGAAGTCAACATTAAATCTCCCACACAGCAAAGCTCTGACTGACTCCAGTGGGAGCACAGTTAGGTTGAGGCTAAGCTTTTGCAAAAGTTCCCCCCAGAGAGCAGACTGAGATCCCTCGTCTGCTCTTTACTGCACATGGGCAGACCCGAGGCACTGACAGAGACCCCATGAAGCCAGCAGAGTGTAACAGCAGCGCAAGGGGCTGCCTGTGTAGCTCAGATCACTGAAAATAAACTACAGTGGGCACTGACATTCATTTTTCTTAATAGGCTTAGAACCAGCCCAGGAATAGCTGAGCTCAGCTGGAGCGTATCAGGAAGGAGAAGGAAGAGAATCTGAGCTGGGCTAGCAAGAAATTTTAGTCTGAACCATATGGCAAGAAACTGCAGTATGTTCTTATCTTGAAGCCCGAGGATTTATTTTATGCACATAATTCCCTGATCATCTTGATGTAGCATCTCTTAGGAGGATGGTGTTACACTATCTAACCACCACTGCTGGAAGTTGACAATCTCTCTACCATCTTAACTTTCTTAAATAATTTTAAATATATATCTGTGTTTATAAAATATCAAGGGCCTGATGCTATTGAAGTCTGGGGAAGGAGTCTGATTATCAGTTTCAGTAGGCATTTGGATCAAGCCCATAGATGTTCACTACTCTTCTCTTTTTAAATATTGTATCTCTGCATTACATCTTTGCATGCTACTCTTCCCTAGCACGCACAGGATCTTTCTCTCCCTTTGAAATCTGTGAAATTTTTCTATAAGAACAGCATTTCTCTGTAATCTGTGTTCAAAAATGGAAGCCACTGCTCCCAAGCAATGAGAGAGCCTAAAATGCTGATTCTTAGTCAATACACTTTATCCCTCTGTGTCTCCAAATTTACCTCTTCCTCCCTTCCCAGAGCAGTGTGAAACCAACTCACAGTGAAAGGAGCTTTGCAGCAGGTAATGATAATTAATATGCTTTAGATTTTTTAGTTTAGCCTTGAGTCTGCAAGCAACCTTCAGTTGCAGTGTAATTACCACCAGTTCACCAACAAATTCTGTTTTGTAGACTTGTTTCACCAGAGTTAGCATGCAGATTGATTCAAGCTACTCTTTGGTAAGCCTCTGCAATGGAATTATATCTTTACACAGTGGTCTGTTCAAAGGAAATATTGTTATTGCTATATTTTCAAACATACACACTTTCACCCAAAGATCCTAACTCTTCTGGCAGTTTATTTCAATGATACCGCTTAGCATAAGCTTGGCAGAGAGAGAAATGCGTGTATATGCACGTCTATATGTATATGTATGCACATGTACTACACCCACACACACAAGTTACTAATCCATTGGCTGATGTATTTATGGCTATTTTGCTTATAAACCACTGCCCTCTAAGAAGCTTACAGCCGCCTTCTGCAACCATGGGAGATACTTGCTTGCCTCAACAGTGTAAGTCTGAACTTCAGAAAGACTCAGTTTGTAACCTGGTTGAGGACGGTGACCTTTGTGCACACAAAAGATCAGTCTAACAGTCCAGGCCAGACCAGAACCTCCTTTTGGAAACGTTACCTTTAAGTTTTGCTTTCTTTGCTGCCTGGTTAATGCACTACCCAACCCATTTCTCTGCAGTTACAGTGACCCCCAGAGGCCAGTCCCAAGGAACAAGAGGAAACACCCCTCCCTCTGCTTTCACCTGATGGCCACTCATTTCTCTCTTCTTCAGAAGGTTTTTCTCATATTCTTAACTCTCATGAAAAACAGACCATGTTTGGTTTTAGATAGCATGGTAAAACCAAAAAGCGTCAGTCAGGAGCTAGATTAGAGAATGACACTGGAATGTTTTCTCCAGAAAAATGAACCTAGAACCTAAAAGTGAAGAGATAGGAAATACTGCTAAGTCCCATGTGGAGTAATTTGCTAAAACCAGGGCAGCACTGCTTTCTGCTATGTGCTTACCAGTGTAAAGAACAGAGGCTGGAGCAGTTCTTCAGCCCATGATATGAAAGAGTTCGGACAGAAAATCACACTGGTCCTAGGAATATATGAATCAGATTACAAGGTATGACAACACTGCACAGTACAATGCTGGTTAAAGATAACCCAAGCTACTGCTGAGTAAGTACAGCAAGCAGTGGAAAATTATACCAGACAGATCACTGTACTAACAGAGCTGTACTCTTCTGATATCAAGCTAGCTCAGGTATCTCTAAAAGGCACTGCACTGTGCACTGTACATAAATACTAAATACTGCAACTGGTGCTTCTGCTGTTTTGCCACTCTGTACCTCAGCATCCTCATCTGTAAAATGGGGGAAAAGATCACTACCACATTCAGAAGGAGCTATGAGACTTATGTGATGTTTTTTTAAGAGCCCTGAAACCTCAGAGAAGGGCAATTTATTGTTCTTATTTTCCTGTGATCACACTATTCCCACAGGGATTGTTTATTTCTCAGCTCTGGGTTTCAATTTATTTATTTCTCATTGTGTTCTGGGTTTCCATACAGAGCAATTTCCACTAGCAAAGACTGAAGGGACTATTTTCCCTTTCCGGCTTCAACTTAACAAACATACAGGCTGATAAATCCTCTTGTGAAAATCCTACAGGGTGAAACAGGCTACAGATCAAAGGGAAGGAACATTTGTCCTCTAGTATGATACCAATACCAGCAGAGCCTCCTCACCTTCAGAAAATGATCCTTCATAAAAGCTCATGTCTCACCCTCCCACTCTCAGTTCCCAGACCCAGACTTTGACTTTGCCACACATTTCTGCCACCCAGATCTGCCAGTGGAATCTGGCTCTATTGGCATTAAAGGTTCAATTTCCTTGTGAAAGACACCTCTGAAAACACCAGGAAACGAGCTAGCAGAAAGAACAGTACTGGATCCCAGGCTCTGTTTGGTATTTGGAGCTACAGGTCATTTGTGAGCTTGGGGAGAAAACCCAACCAGGTCTGTGTAACCAGGCCTAGCTCTACCTGGGAATGCCATACAGAGAGCGGCCACCTCAGTGCACTCTCAGCCTGTGGAGTACTCAGATCTGTGCAGACTTCCTTGTGTCTACTTTGGTCTGGTTCCAGGTAGCTCTCCTTCCTGTTCCAACAGCACAAACATGCTGTACCTGAGACACCTATGGAGATACAAAGGTCACTGCACTGCTGTGTATGAGTGTTTGCCAGAGCTTGTTCGCAAGCAGAAGGGACGCTCAGCACACCCAAGGACCTGCTTCAGTATGATCTCCATGTGATGCGTTCAGTCCTGGGAGAAGGTGAAAGCAGAGTCGCAGGTAAACCCAACTCAGTCTTGCTCCTTCCATGTGCTGGAGCGGTTATTATAAACGCCTCACGAATGGTCTCGGGCCCAGTCCCAAAGTCCTTGCCCTAATTCAGGTACCAGGGAAGGTGCTGAACTTGAATTTGTACAAAACCTGACCAACGGAATCAGGGTATAGCCCTTGGATGTAAAATGGCTGGGCCATTTATGCAGCCAAAGTCAGACAGGATATTTAAGGTCGGAAGCATCTGACATCTTTATATTTCACTTGACTCTAATACACGTGGCAGCCACAGACTAGAAGAGTAGCTGAGCACTTGCTTAACCAGAAGTACTGGAAAGGTCCCAAGTGGTATCAAAGAGTTTTGAGCAACTATTGAACCAGCTACTTTCAGGGGTGTATCCTCACATTCTTAAGTCCTGGATCATGATTCACAAACACAGCTATCCCCTTCAGTGGATTTAGGGGAAAACTATGAGTTTTGGTTTTGCTTACCTATCCTCTGTTATTAAACTCTTTCTGGGACCGTTACGAAGTAATCTGAATGTCCACAATGAGTTCACGTACTTGAAAAAGTAAATATTATAGTTATGTCACGAAAATTTGTAGGAAAAGTTTGGGGATTGCCTGTACACTCAAGGTATGTACAAACGATCTCAAGTGGCTGAATTATTACAGCTTAATGTTCCCCTCTCCCCAGCTGAGAAGCAGTACCTGACCATACTCCTGACCAGTTGCAATGGTAAAGTAAAATATATTTGTCTGAACCAACATAAATGCCAACATAGTTCAACCAGGCAAATTTTACTCTGGAACTGCACTGATAATTACTGTAGCAACTTTACTGGTAACCTATCAACCTGAGGTTTGACTTGAATCATACCCTAAGACCAATAAATTTGACTTGGTGCTATTGGAGACACACTGCCTTTCCATGGATTGAAACAGTTTATCAGTTTCAATGGCTTATAATGATAAACCGGGTTATATACTGGTGCATATCAAACTCCCCAGCAGACTTGCACCAGTTCATACAGCCAGGTTTTTAAATCCTGCCTTTAGTTGAAGAGCTCTAAATTTTAAACCGCAGTCTCCCTAAGAGTTAAAGCACACTTAGTCAATGAATGTGCAAACCAGAGCAAACTGGGCTAACTTCCTACAGGTGAATGGAAATCTAGTGCAAACTAAAGTAGCCTTTGCCTCTTGTTATTAAAATTAAACTCTGTGATAATCAACACTTAGGGCGAGCATCTCAAAACTGACTGTGCAATTTCAGGGGCTTAGTGGGAACAATGATCAGAAATCCCTGTAGGCACTTTCATAAAAACACCCCCTGTAAGTGTAGCTAAAATGGAGAAAACAATTCAGGTGAAAAATTAAAAGGAAAACTCTAGAAAGCTTAGGTGAGACACAGCTGCTAATCAGTCCAAAAGGGTGGGGAAGATAATTTATTGCTATAAAGTGGACTTATGTTCCCTTACCTGTGAATGTTATCATCTTTGATAATCCATATTTTATATTTCTATGTTAAAAAGCAAAGTACAATCTTATAATAAAAAAAAGCCCAGTAACTGCAAGGCCAGGTTGCCCATGAAGGCAGGTGAGTGTGTTAATGAAACGCTCCTTCCTCCCTGCACCAAAGAGCCTGCCTTTATAGTCTGGTCACGAGCTGAAGTTACTGTAAACATGGCCTTCTAAAGTCACCAAAAAAGTTCAGCACCCCTTGCAGGAAGGATCAGTTTACACCATCTAATTTTTCTGTCTGACTAATACATTAAGTCAGATATCGTTTCCTGCTCACAGACCGTTTATCCATTCAACCAAGCTTTCTCCCTGTCCTCTTCTGGATTTCTTCTTGAATCTTTCTGCCCCTTTTCTGTTCCCTGTTTTTCCACTGTGCTCATTATTTTTCCCACAAGCCATTTCCCCTGAGCTTTTTCCAATATTAAGCTGAACACCTTTATGGGTATCTGCAACTCCCTCTGGCCCAAATCCTGAGAGACCCATTCAGTTTGTATTCCAGAAAATGTCTATCATAGCCACTGGGAACACTGAGCTTCCACCACATCTCAGGATCTGACCAGCAGAAAAAACTCGGTTATCCCATCTGCAGGGAGCAGAGTAAATTAGTGGTCAGACTCCAGAGATGGGGATAAGCTCACTGTCCATCGGTGATGACTGCACAAAATCCCCACTACAAAAGCAAGGAATGGGAGTGCTCTGCGGTGTGCACGAGTTGCCTGTCCCTGGGCAAAGAAGCACAAAATACTGTTTCCTCCTGTGCTTACATAGTACAGAACAATTTCTGGGCACAGAATGGCCGCTACCAGACAGAGAGACGTTAGCCAAAACGCTTAGGATTAAGGGAAGACAAGAAAGAAGGGGCTAGTTTTAAAAAAGAAAGGTTGCCACTATGGTGAGAGAACAGTATCATCAAGTGCCTGCAGCATTGTACCAGTCTGCTGGGAAGCAGACTAGTTGTACTTCTCTGGGAAGCGAAGAACACTCTGAATGTGCTGCCCACACATCCATACTGCCCACAGGGGGCAACAGTGCCCAAAATATTTGAAGATGGGCAAAATTTAATCAACCTCAGTCCCCAACAAGGGGTGGCTCTGATCCAGACACCTGTCCACTCACGAAGTCTGAATTTGGCTTATTCTCAATGGGCCAACTCGGGGAGGCTTACTCCGGGAAATCTACCACTGATTTCAGCTGGATTTTACAGCCTCCCTGGCCTAGACCTGAACAGCTTTCAGTGGACTGTGGTGGGTGTCTGCTTCTCTCTCACTGTGTCACGGGGCTTGAAGGAGAGGGTGTCCTATTAGCTCATATGCTGTGAGTCTGCAGCCCCTTGGATGATCCTGGCTGGAATTTCACTAGTCCCAGCAAAGCTCCCTGCAGACAGAAAGGGGAAATAGCTCTGCACTCTGTTCCCCTCCTGCACCCAAACATGGTATCTGCGTCCAGGGAACAATGACTTAAAAAGGACTTCAAAAACAGGCATTATTTGTCATCTGGAAGAGCTATAAAAAGAAACACTTCTCAAGTAGTGAGTGTGAATACCATTACTTTACAGATTCAAGGGAAAAAAAGCAGATAACCTTGGGGAGACCCGACCTTCAAACAGGTTCAAATAACTTTACCACGCTTTCCCTTCCTCTCTCCTACACAAGCACAAAATTACATACATGCACATGTTCCCACACGTATATACTCCCACGTAAACACAAGTTTGTAGACATGCATATGCCCTCTCTCACACACACATAAAAAGCCTCTTGCACATGTTCTCATGCACAGGCACATGTTCACGTGTTTCCACACGTTTTTCTGCACTTGCAATAGCACTCTCATGTGCACGCACACACACACAGAGCGCAAAATACGCAAACACAGTATGATAACTGCAGGAGAAAGATCAGACCTCTCAATGCTGAGTGTGTTGGAATTTATTTTGGAAAGGAATTCCAGTGTTTGCTCCATACCCAGAGCGTTTGGATCATCAGAATATAATCCCATGAATTTACATAGTTAAAAATCAGACTACCTAAAAAATAAAAGCCCTTACTTTTGCAGTTTCCTATCCCTTCAAATCCAGCTTTCTAGGCAGTCTGGATCAGCAACAGATCCTAACAATACTTTCAGAGAGAGGTGCACGCCTGTCTGAGGAGATTCGCTAACTGTGCAGAGATCCACATCCAGAGCAGACCTTTGCAGGATGTAGCTATTGCAATCAAGCCCTTGATCTGACACTGGGGCAGATCTGCGTGCTGGTCTCTCACGCACTCCCGATTTTGTGACTGGCCACCTTTATACACTTTGCATGTGCTGGGGGTATACCTACGATCCTCCATCAGCTATGCCACACATCTAGCTTGTGATCATGCAAAGTACCAAAACCGAGGAGGAGATTCAGAACAACTCAGTTAAATTCTCAAAGCTGGAGGGTATGGCTACCCACTATACCCTCTTTTTGCCAGAATCAACTGAGACAAACACTTTACGATTTTCAACATCAGCTGAATATTCTGTTCAGGTTGGACCTGCTTAAGTCCTTGGCAACGCTAACAACAGTGCTGCCTGCTCCTCTACTTCCTTCTACACGAGTACCTCAAAGTTCAATGCACATACTCAGTGGCCTTATTCTCCGGTGTATTTGGCACCTTGACTATACAGTGATTTCGACTTGAGATACAGGTGTTCTGTACTTCAGAAAACCAGATCCTACCAGGTCACCTCACAGCACAGAGATAGACGGTGGTAAGTTTCCTACCCTGGCCTGTTATCTCAGATAAAGTGATTGTACTGTGGCACACGGACATGGCATATGTTTTGAAAATAAAATCTTATATAAAGCACGGTATTATTTCACAAGTATGTTAACTGAGGAAAAGAATGTGGAAATGTTTTCCCTCGGACCATGCAGTAAAGCAGTGGCACAGCAGGGTGAGGAACTCAGAAATCCTGTTTCCTAGATCCTGCTATAATCATTAGATAATATACAGTGTCCCTCCTTGCTAGGGAAAACAATTGTTTCATCCTTTCCATAGAGGGTGAGTTTGGTGGAAGGTAGGGCTATAGCCGACTTTGCATTTGCTTCTACTGCAAAACCAGGTATGCCACTGCATATCTCATTTGGAACTCACTCAGCTTAATTTCAAAAGACTGGATAACACCCATGCTGAACTTTTCCTTTCTGTGGTTTAACTCTGATCTGCATCATCCTCTGGGAAAATGCAATTAAATCAATACAATTACTCTGTATTTTACCTATTGCCATGAGGCCCAAAATTCAGTGCTTTGTGAATTTTGGTGGCATTTAGTAAAAATTTCATGTCAGCTAGTAAAAATAGCCTCATTCGGGCAAAAGAAATCTAGGAAAGAAATTTAGTGTTTGGCTACGTTCTCAGAGCTGCAACAAGGAAGAGAAACATGGGGGTTAATGTCCTGCTAAGATCCTCTCTCAGGTGGGAGTAAGCCTAGGCAGTACTACACTAGCTTTCACCATCTCATGTATCTTTTCAAGGTTTGTCTGAAGACTGGTAAAAGTAAAAGGCACTCATGAGCGTGAGAGCTATCTGGCTGCCTCTCTACCTGCAGTCATTGATACCTGGGAAAAACCATATTTGAATTTGAAAGGCATGAGGTGCTACTGTGGCCATGGCAAAGCTTCTTTCTCATGCCACTGCACTTGCCATAGGGGACATATCAGCATTTATTGCATGGCTCCATGCAAAAGGAGAAGGTTGCAAGGCAGCGAGAATACAGGATGGGATCAGGTGCTCAACTACTTGTTTCTGCTGTCTTCTGCGAGAAGAGAGGAAAGGCTTTTACAGGGTCAGACAGCAACTGCAAAACTCAGGATGAAAACCCACAGCCCAGTTCCACGTGCCTCCATACACACCCAGAAACCTCAGCTGCTGGCTCCCTGCAGCTGCTGCTGAGGCTCTGAGGAGTCACAAAGTAAAAATCTACTTCTGGAGCGCTTACAGCACAGGCTGGCTTGGGGCTGGGGTGGCAGCTACTGGAGTGAGAGCCACTGAAGTGGTCCTGCTCTGTCCCACAGGGCTCTGCAAATCCACAGGGGCTCTGTGGCCCAGGTTTTAAACTGCACTTGCTGTCCTGGAGAGCTGAGACAACAGTGCTCCAGCACCAGTGCTCTTTCTGGCAGTCACAATGCAGTGTTTTCTCCAGTTCACAACTGAAACCAGCCAAGCCATCCAAAACCTGGTAAAGACTTTTCTGACTCCTGCTTTCTGTGGCAACAGTACAACTGTCCTGACAGAAGAGACTTACCTGCTCTTCAGTGGGTTTGTCAAAGGGAGTGATCATACTTTTTGTATTTTTATTGCCCACTGCAAGGGAAGCAGTTAGGAAAATCAGGAGGTTAGAAGGAAACAGAAGACAGACTGCAAGGCCAGTCTATTGGTACCAGAGTTTCTGCTACTGGTCTAAAAGGTCTTATCTTACCATAAACTTTGACCAGAGAGAACCGAGCTGCTGTGAAAATGAGAAGCAATGTCAACTGTCACATGAAATACGTCAATGAGAAGAATTGCATGGACTCTGAGAAGCTCTTTGGGTCAGAAAGCAATGCCTGGCCAGTGAAAATGTTCCTACTGGCCCAGACATCAATAGAAATGTATTTACTGACTTTCAGAGAGTGCAAGAACACTCCATGGCCTGGATGACTGCTAGAATACCTGTCTTGGTTAACTACTACAAAGGTTGTTTCAACTTGTAAAACAATGGGAAGATCTCTCTCAGTAGGTCTGGCTGACTAGCAGAGAGCCCCTTTTGGCTGGGGAGTCAGCTGGAAAGGCCTGTGCCTTGCTCAGTCTCAGAGTATTTCCAGCTTTAGAACAGAAATGATGAAACCTTCACAGTTTGCTCCAGAGGATGTGACAAAAGGTCTCCAGAAATCTTGTGAATGGCCAGTTGTGTCATTGAGCACTGCCTGCCTCTGCTGGCATCATGGATGTGATAAAAATCTTGCAGTGGAATGGCAGTGAAGCAGAAATTAAAAAAAAAAAAAACAAAAAACCAACAGTCTAGTGCCTGACATTCTTTTTAGGATGCCAATAAAAGATAATGTTACCTGTAAAATGTGCAAGCTGCTTCTAGCACTGCGCCTCCCTCCTCTCCTACGCCCTTCTTCTGAATTTGTACTACCCCTGCAGTGGACAGAAACTCAGGAGAAAAGAGCACCAGGGCAAGAATGTCACAGACAGACCCTCAAGACTAAATCAACAGTTAAAGGAAACAGTCAGTGAGAGAGGTGCTGAGAATCCGACAGCTTCACTTCCTGCACCATTTACAGCCTTGGTGGTTCCAGGGAAGCTTTTGCACTCTCTGATTGAGTTTTGGATCAACCTTTATCTCGGTGGATTTTCTAACATCCGTGTCAAATATAGGACAGGTATGAGAAAAGATGGGGGAGATTAGGCTGGGAGAAGGAAAACACAGTCAGCATAGTAGAGCAGATCCACTGTGTCAAATTCAGCTCTGAGAGTGCTCCAGTGGGTTGTGTTTGTCCCAGTGTGAGCTGTTTCAGCTGCCTCACACTCGTGCATAGTGAGAAGTTCAAGGACGAATGCTTTGATTTGGAAAAATTTTCCTGTTTGCCAGAGACATAAACTATTCAGTGAGGTGTTTAGAAAGTTTGGCTGCACCTCTTTTTGGTTCAGTTTTCCTATGCATTTGGGATGCTCCTGCTATTGGGATCTCCGTATGTAATATAGATTAAATACGACTTTGTGCTGATGCAGTGAATTTCATCAGAGGATCTCACAGCGTTTGCAAATTAATTAATTAAACTCTCATGGCACCCTACTGCTAGTATCGCCATCTTATTTAGATGGCAATGGAGGCACTGAGAAAGAGCTGCCTTATCCTGGACCACCCAGAAGGTCTGCAGAAAAGCTGGAAAAAGAGCTCTGCAGGCCTGATGCGAAGTCCCTTCTTCCACTGACTCGACCAATTCCCTCCCTGCCCATTATCACACAGGCTAAGGATTTCTGTTGCAGCCTAATATAACATGAAATAGTTCAGCAGAGGAGATTTTTGTGGGAGGATACAGAATTGCTTTTAGGCAGCAAAGTATGATAATTAGGAGGGGTCCGGGGGGGGAAAAGCAGAGGTTTATTCCTTGCTCTGAATTGAATTGTACAGATAATGCCTATAAGACTTTTCTAACTGGCAGAGGACACCTTGGACTTGAGCTTTGCTGCTTTCATCTGCCTTGCAGCGCCTCCAGCGAACAGGATTTATCTGAAAGAGGCATTTTCCCTATGGGAAGCTGCTGTGGTGCCTTTAAGATTTGGAGTGATGCCCTCTGAAAGGGAAGCAAGAATATTTCAGAGGGGCTCTCTCCTTCAGGAAAAAAGCCCAAACCGTGTCTTTCCAAGACGGGGTCAACTCCTCAGCCCTTTATCTGGAAGCACTTACTACACAATTAATGGAAGGAACTCTCATCAAATGAGGGACAAATCATAAAATTAGGGAGATGGAAATTAGGCATGGACAAATGATCCAGGTGCAGGGGAGATTTATGGGGGAGGTTGTATTATAGCTAATGATTTCTGCTAATGATCCTCCAAAGTATAAAGTGGCACAGAGCCCACTCTCAGTGGGACGAGAGAAAATCCTGTGTGCAGAGTGAAGGGCATTCCTCTCGGGAGGGGAAGCTGGACCCACAGCACGGCAGTAACATCAGACCACTCTCTCCATCTCCTAACCCAGAGATGCTGGTTGTGGAACTTGCCAGCCAGAGGGCTGTGAGAACTGTGGGGGCCTCTCTGCCATGATGAAAGTCACCCAAAAAGCAGCACCTTTTCCTGTGCCTCTCCCTCAGCTGCTTCCAAGAATATCCTATCCCCACTCTCCACACCATCTTCTTTTTCCTGAAAGTAGCTCCTGACACAGCACTCAACCAGGTGGAGGTTCCCCTGCCATCACCACCAAACTGAGCTGGAATCTCACTGCTAAAAATGTGGAGAGGGAACCTGGTCCTTCCCAGCTCTCCTCTCCTCTGCAACCTACCTATCCCAGTCACATAAACGATGGGAACAAAACAAGGTGGGTCAAGTTACCCTGTCGTGTTCACCAGAAAGGGTCTGCCTCAAGCGGTAAGACATTTCATTAACTCTTTCATTTTCTGTTTCGGAATCTCTCCTACTGACAGTTATTTCACCTTCCCCCTGCAGAGTAGCAGACCTCCATCACAACTCTGAAAGTCACTGCTTTGACTCTGGGTGAGCTGTGTGCTCTTCACCAAGACTTATGGCTGGCACAGAGTAGATCTTTGCTTCCCGGCATTACATCCCTCCTTATTGCATTTCTCATCTGGAAGAGGCTGAGCCTCAGCCTGCAGCAGCTACAAGCTTTCCACGCAACTAGAGCTCCTTGTGGCATCTGTACCAGTGTGGGCTTGCCTAAACCAGCATTTCTCTGTTGTTCCTTGTACCAAGCCCTCACTGATGCCCTCTGCTATGTCAGCCTTCAGCTCCTGGTAAAATCTGGGTCTAGAAGGGTTGGGAATACCCTTTGCCATCTTTTGTGATGAGGGGTGTAGTCTCAAGAAATGAAGCTCTAGAAACCTGGGCTCTATGCTTGGCTCTGCCCCTAGGCATGACATCCCACCTCTTAGTGCCTCTGTGAAAATAGTAATAATTGTGAAATGAAAATAATGACCCTGACCTGCTTCACACAAAGCTTTGAGATCTACAGATAACAACAAGGTGTTCTTACTAGCTAATCCAAGTGGAGGATGTTATTAATGATTTGTAACAATCAGACTCTCAGCAAGCAATTCAGCAACTATTTTCAGCCACAAAGGCAGCATTATTCCAAAACTTAAGAATGCTTTTCACAGGAAATGGAAATTATAGGATCTGAGTTTTTGGAAGAAAATATAGGATGGGAGAGTTGTAAGGGGGCTGGAGTTCCTTTCCTACTGTCAGGGAAAGGGGAAAAAAAAAGAGGACAATTAAAGCTGTGCTGCCCTGCGCTCCCCTGGGAGCCCCGTCCTGCCAGCTCCAGTGATTGGTAGTTCGGACTATTACTTCACTGTTCTTGGAGTAATAAAAATTCCTGGTGAGTTTCATTTGGAGCTCTGATCACGAATGGCACAATGATTCACAGAAATATGGGTAGGATTGGATGCCAAAACAGTACCAAGTAAAATCTGCTGAGCTGGTGGGTTCATGCATTGTGGGTTGTGTCCGTGTCCCGTCCCCTCCCCCCCCCCCCCCCCCAAAGGAATTGGATCTATCTGCTACAGGGAGGAGATGAAAAAATTAGGGAACAGGGGAAAAACGTAAGAGAGAAAGAAAAAGATTTGAGACTATGAAAGACAGAGGACATGGAGGTAATGGGAGTAGAGAGCTACACTGAACACTGCAGGAGGAAATTGCAGTGGCTTAAATCAGTAGGTCAGTAGACATATGGGTCACTGATGGATGTTAGCAACTGATATTGTGAAGTGATAAATGTAGAAAAGACATAAAGGAGATATACTGGGTCTTAAGGCATATAGCAACCCAGGAGGGCTAGAGACAGGAGGAGAGAGTTAATCCTGTTTGTCCTCTCAATGAGCCCCTCCAATCTCTACTAGCATGGGAGACCCCTCTTCAGGGCTTGTTTCTGTTTATGCCCTACTGGACGTATCCTAAACTTGGACCATATAACAAGAAGTATCTCCTTCCCTCAGCATTGTCATTAATTACAGTCAGGGTCCTAGTCTAGTCTATAATTTGGTACACAGAGTTTGCTTCAAAAGCCCTTTTGTACCCACCGCCTTTGAAGGAACAGAATTTTTATAGAGACCAAAGAGAGCTTCAAGTCTTCCCCTCCTCTTGCTGGGAGGAATTTCGATTAACACTGACTGCAGTCATGAGCCATACACCTCTGAGAAGTGTCTCAAAGAAAGGAAAAGATTGCAGGATTAATGAACAAGGAGAGAAGGGTGGTTAAAAATTAAGAATGTGGAAAAGAAAATGTTCCCTAGTATTATTTTTGTGTCTTGTTTTCTCTCTCCTGTGTATCTTTGCCCTCTCCTTAAGCCTGCCAGGATAAGGACTTTCTTAGTTTTGGGTTGGTTTTTTTTCTTATAGGAATTCTTGTTTCCTACCTCTTTTCTTTTTTTCCTTTCTCCCTGTTAAGGAGGTGAGGTTGAGCAGTTCTCCTGTAACTAAGATGACATTCATCACACTCATCTTCCCAGATCTGTTCTCACCCAATGCAACAGAACCCCACATCAAGTGGAGTTCTCCATACCTGTGGCAGGGAAATAAGTCTTCATGAGATCCCGCACAATGTTTGTGATTGCCAGTCTATTTAAGATTCAACACTGATGGGCAGCAGTACAAAACATTTCAGATGGACAAACAGATAATGTTTTGTGCTTAAACAGAAAACCTAATAAATAGAAAAAGATGTTGTAAATTTCCCTTTCTTTTTATCAACCTGGTCGGGGGTTGGTTTTGTGCTGTGATTAAGCAGAATGAGCAGTACAATCTGAAAAAGATTGCCCTGATGGGGAAAAGGGACAGGGTGAAAAGGTCACCTAAAGTCTATAAATTAAAACCTACAGTCTAAGTACATTCTCTCCAATTCTCTCTCTCTCAAAAAAGAAAGGAAAAAAAACCCAAACACAAACCTAAATAACCTCTATTTATTGTTATCACACAGCATGTCCAGGAAAGTATTTTGCATACTGCCAAATTTTCTCTCTAGGTGCCTACACCTTTGCCAACCTGTGCAGTGCTCAGCTCTCCCACATTTTCCCATTGTGGAAATGGATGCTCAGCTGAAGTTGCTCTGCAGGGTTGTCATGCAGTAGGTACTGGCTCTGGTGACACAGGAAGGTATGCTTTTCCCCTCTCACTTCCAGAGCAACATTTCAGCATGTTGTGAAGTCACAAAGAGGTATTGCTTCGATAAGCTCTGACTAGCAGAGGTCCTTAGTGTCATTAGGTTCTCACCAAAGTAGGAATTTTCTCTCTTGCATCCCAGTCAGAGTTAGGACTGACTGCCTTTCTCAGTCTGCCCTGCTTTTTTCTGAATCCCAGCCACCACATCTACTGGGTACTCTGTTTCTAATAGAAGTGTAGATTCTGAAGCCAAAAGGGATCAATGAGATCATCTAACCAATTGAGATTAGCTGCGCAGAGATCACCATGCTGTGTGCAGAGTACTAGTTCACAGTTCAGTGGGATCTAGTCCTAAATTCCTGTTGTTGCTGACCTATCCTCTCTTGGGCCAGCTCCTTTAACACGTTCAAGGAAAGTTCGTATTTCAGTCATCACTTGATTCTGCCTTAGGGTAGAGGATGGACTACATACTTTCCTCCCTCCCAGGAGACTTCTCTGTCCATTTCTATGACTATCACGCTGGAAAGGTTTCCTTTAGGTCAAGCTCACAACCACCTTGAGTTTCTTTCAGAGAAGAATAGTGTACACATTAGCCCACTCATTATGCATTTTTCCTGCTGCATCTCCATGTTTTATTCCCTTAAGGGTATTACAAGTTTTGACCATAGGAGCCGACTCCTGCAGCCCTGACCCACACAGAGACACCCTCTGAAATAAATAGCAGCACAGCAGCCTGAATCTGCTGGATGCTGAGACCTCCCAGCCGTGGGTTACAGGACTATATATATTGTGCAATTTGTATGTCCATAGTGGTATTGATCACAGCATTTGTAATGTTTCTCCATATACAAAGAGCAAACAGATGCTGTCAGTCAGAATAACATTCATTGTAGATTACATGAACAAACTAACTATAAGCAAAATCTCTGTGAGACAGCTCTGTGTGTTGAGCATATATCTCTCTTTTTCTTCCTCTTTCCTCTGGCATGCTGCAATGAAATTAACACAAAATAGTCCTTAAGAGCTAACAAAGTGCAAATAATGCTTAGCTCTCATGTAATGCTTTTCATTTGCCAATCTCATGGCAAACTTCATTACCCGTATTGCACAGGCAGGGTAGCTGGGGCATGGAGGGACAAGGCGGTATGCCCAAGGCTGCAGAAGAAGCAAGTGGCAGAGCTGGAAAGATGCTCCCCATGACCCTCCACTCCCAGATGAGTGCCTCAAAGTCCACCAGTCATACAGTTATGCACGCAGCAGGCAGACAAACATGCAGGTAAGAACTGTTGTTGGAACAGACGAAAGGCCCTTCTCTTTGCAGGCCTGCTCTTTAACTTCTTTGTCCTCTTGTCAGATTTTATTCCTGAGCCCAGATGGACCTGATTATTGTGATTACTCATACACCACTGTAAGGTGAAATATACAGCTTCACCCCACTGACTAAGAAAAATAAATAGGACTCTCTCCCCACCACCCACACCCACTCCCACACTTCCCTCCGAACTTGAAATAAAAAACCTGCAAAAAGATTCCCGATGGCTTTGTCAGGGAGGGGGGATGGTGAGGATTGGTACAGTATATAACATCTCAGCTCTCCCGGATCAGTCACGCTTCCTAATTCAATAAGGTGAGAAGGAGCATAATTTGATCATATTTGTTTTGCATCACTGCAAAAACAGAAAATGAGGGGCTGCAGAGCCGCACCAATTTACTTCATCCGACCTTGATTAAAAGAAAATTAATTGCCGCATCTCTCAGGATATCTCAGGCAGCAGCCAATGGCTCTCCAGAATGGCACAAAAAAAAAAAGAAAGAAAGAAAAAAAGAAGGAAAAAAACCAGGGAGCGAGGCACAGAGAATCTTTGCCCTTTCATCTCGTAGCACAACTGTCTTATTGGAAGTGTTGGCAGGCTGAGGGGAAAAAAACAAGTGCTCAGGAAATCATGGGGAAGTCAACACAGGTTTGCCAGGGTTTTCAGCCTAAATTTCCCTTCTGTGTTTACCACTGCATTCCCAACTGTTGGGGATTGTACCAGTCTCACAAGGTCTGTCTTGTGAGGCCGCAGGAGCAAAGCTGGGAGCATCTCAAGGCAAGACTTGTCTTAGGGCAGCTGGTAATGGGACACAGAGGCTTTTCTTGCTATACTTCCCCATTCACTCGGAGCCAGGTCTCTGCTAGAAATTATTTATGGTAATGTCAATTAGGGCCATGATTTTTTAACTGTATTTCTACACTGTGAAAAGCTGTAGTGTAGCTGCAGTGATACAGGAACCAAAGTGCTTTTACCAAGATAGCTGATTTCCCTCAAGAAACTAATTTAAGCCATGCCAAGCCAACAAAAGCACTCTTTGGCTGATCCAAGCTCTGTCTCCCTAGTAGGATGTACTGACAGCAATACCAGCCAACATGTTCTAGTGTCAATTAGGAAAGACAGTAAGATGGTGTAATGAATCTCGGATAGTCTTAAAGAAAGAAAGAGGAATACATTTCAAGTATTATTCCAATACCCTTTCAAGGGGTATTCAAAAGGGCTAGCTTTTGTCCAGTGAACTTTAGCCTTAACCTCTCAAAGCCAAGGAAGAAAACAGGCTGCTCCAGAGGGTGAATCACAGTGGCTAGGTTGGCTTCTACTCTGAACTGCCATCTAGGCAAGCGTGCCTCTCTCTGTGTTTGCACAGGGAACAGAGAGATTAACCTCAATATGCTAAAGATAGCCTCTGTGAACAGTCCCCATAAAGACTCCACCTAGAGGGAAGAACCTTTCAAAGACTCACTTGCACTCTAAAGTCAGTGACTCCCCAAACAGCAGCTCCTACAATACTTACACTTTTGAAAGTGAGGTACAAAGGGAAAAAAGTGTCTGTGTTCAAAACAACATACATAAGTCTTTTTCTTGTTTGGTCCTTTGGATTCAGCCATCTGAGTCACTATTTAGCGGAGAGGGGTCGGACATTAGTTGCTATTAGCTGGCTATGCTCCATGCTGTAGGTGCTACTGTATGCTCTTTTTGGCAATTTCAGTAGAGGCCACTGACTAAATAAACAGTGAGGATTTCTCTTGACCTTGCTTCTATTGACTGGATGCAAAGGGATGAGAATCAGCAGCTGATGGCTGCCCATGACCTTGCCCATCCTGTCCTCGCTGCTGCCCAGGGTCCCCATTCTTCAGCTAACTGGAGACCTCGCAAGCCCTAAGCCTGGGAACTTTCACCAGCACTAAATTCTCACACAAAATTTCTGATGGGAAAAAAAGATGACGACTCTGGCTGATCCAGTGCAATTATCAGATCAGAAGCGCCTGCTGCAATCCCACTCAAATCTGTATTAAAAATTCATTTCAAGTGTACTTTTTTTTTCTTTAGCTGCAAGTAGAAGAATTTACCCAGCTGTTTTATTAGGAAATTAAAGGGCACATTTTTCTAAGCAATGCACTGGAATTTAGATGGACCATAACCATGACTAGTGTTAATGTGAGAAAGGATATATCTGTCCTCAACATCCAACCATCCATCCATCCCACTGCACACGTTGCTGTATTAGCTATAACCCAAGCAACGCTAAATCTTAGACTCTTAATATCATAGGAATATAGGATTAGAAGGGAGCTCTAGAGGTCACTTAGTCTGGCCACTTTCTTCTATGCGGGAGCTACATCACTCTTGTTTGCCTAGCCTGTTCTTAAAATCTTCCTTTGATGGAGATTGTACAACCTACCTAGACAATCTATTCCAATGTTTAACTATCCTTATCGTAAGAAAGTTTTTCCTAATGGCTAACCTAAATCTTTCTTGCTGCAATTTAAGCCCATTATTTCTTGCAATTTAATTCTTACTTCCTGGGCCTCATCCTTTACATAAGAACATTTCTGCAAAAGTCTCAAAGTTTTCATAATTTAACATTTCCAAATTCCATCCTGATAAAGGTCAATCTATTGCACACAGAAACAGGAGAGACATCTAGTCCCTTCTGAGGTAAAAAGGAAACCAAACAGATCATTCCACAGACAGAAAAATTTCGTGCCACAGAAGATTCCCATTTAAGAAAGAAACTGCAATATTTTAAATTTGTGATTTTACAAATAAATTAAAGGCAGGGTGTTTGTTCTTTCCATGTTATCCCTACTGGAAAACTGTAGCTTAATGTATCATACAATCTGTTGTTTTGGAATGGGTGGTAAATGTTTCAAAAAAAAAAAAAGGCACAAATATTTGCTAAAGAGTCCTGATTTAAACACAAATACTTTGGGCAGTCCACAGGCCTGTCCTGGTCCCTGAAATCAAAGGAATGATCCCCACTGTGGTTTGTTCCACGCACAAAGCAGTTACAGATTTTACCCAGATTCTCAGCTGCAGAGTAGAATATGGGTCATAATTAGGATGGATGGGTACAAAGAGCAAAACTGGAATCAGACCCAATTTCCTCAGTGCTCCAGGATGCAGAGATATAAACCTTTGATTTGGGCTGTTACAGAGCTTTACACTAGCAACCACAAGGCCCAAAGACAAGACGAGGGGCTGCATGGTGTCTAGTTCCATACCAACTCCCCCAAGCAGCCATATGCCAATGAAAGCCCCAGTGCCAAAAAAGAGTGCTTCCCATTTGGACTCCTGCAGTCCCACTTACGTTTCCCAGATTACAAGAAAATTTTATTTCACTTATGAAATGGTGACAATTTGCTTGTTTAAATTAACTGCTCCTTTGGGTGCTTTTTCTGGGCAGTCTTGTAGAGAAAAGAACAGTTTTAAGTTCTGATTCTGCAGAATTTGAGGTGGCACTTAGCGATAAGCAATGCTGTGCAAACCCATCAAGTCATACTGAGGCTAAAAAGGGTCTTCCTGCGCCAGAACTTAAGCCTATCTATAAGTATGTGAAGAATCAGAGACCAACAGAGCAGTTTGGGGAAACAAACACACTTTATACATGAAATCAAATTAACACTCTTATGGTCACACAGACAGTAGAGTCAACCAACCATGAGAGTTACAGTGGAATCAACTTAATTAGCACTCCTGTTTTTAACTGAGCAGTCCATCTCCTCCAGAAAAACACTGTAGACTTTAATGGAAATGGAGTTCCACGGAAATTTTCCTAAAACCCTCCAGTCGAATGGAGAATGAGGCCCAATTCAGCTTTTGAATCATTCTACAGATTGCTATAGGAAAGACAGAATTCTGTATTGAGTGGACATAGTCCATCAATAGAATATATGCAAACACACACAGTGCACGCAAGTATGTGTAGATACACAGGCTAAGTTTTTAAGCTGCGAATTCGCAAGCCACTGCAGATCTCAACATAGGGTCATACAGGAACTTGCACAGGACTTTTGCTCAGTATGTGTAATTTGCACAAACAATTATGTAAAAATAGTATGAATTTTTGATTACAATTTGGGGATGCATATGAAACCTAAGATTACTTTAATAAAATATTTGTGTATCTATAAATGAGTCTGCAGAAGTATTTCAAGTAGTGTAAGCACGGTGGGAACAGGCTATATTTATCACATGTTATTCTATGTGCAACATTTAAGTATACTATTCCAACTATTTGTGTGATACATACCAGGTCTGACTGCTTTTATTCTGAGTGTGTACGGAGCTTTGTATATAAAAGATAACAAGCATGCATATATGTACTGTGCACATGTAGCAAGAATATTTACAGACTCTGCTCTGTGTGTATGCATGAATGCACATATGTGCACATAAGCATGTGTTTGCAGTGTATGAGATGCAGTGGGGGACCTTACATCATTGCAACCACATGTGCTCTCATATAGAACATATGTCCCAGAAAAAATCATCCTGATGTTCTTTCTCTGCTCTCCAAGGTTAACTTAAATAAAACAAAGAAAGCAGTTTCCCTGCTCAATAATTCATGGCTTGCTTTAATAGCCCATCTTAAAAACATACATAATTTCCCCCAATTTTCTGATACACTAATTACCTAGCTCTAAAGCCAATGGTGTTCTGTATTTGACCTAAGTGATACATTATCTGGAAACCCTTTCTAGCCCAGACACAGAACCATTTGCTTTCATCATCCATCACTTTTGATTTTCTTGGTGTTTGTCACCATCTATCACTCGAGCTTCCAGGTCCTGATCCTGCTTAGACTGGAGTCAACAGTACAATTCCAGTGGGAGCAGGACTGGAGGAGCACCCAACTTTCCTTTTTCTTCAACTCTCTTTCTTTCTTTTTCTTCGCTGTCTAAAGTAACAGCAATATATCACACCAATACACTCAGGAGTCCCTCAAAGATCTCAAAGCACTCAAATAGACTACCCAGACAAGTACTTGCTAGCTCAGTAAATCTCAAATCACTTTCCAAAAGAAGTTCATATTACTAGCCTCATTTTACAGATGATGAAACTGAGGCAACTGGCATAAAATGACCTGACTTCTTCCAATGGGCAAGGGCCAGAACCGAGGAAGACGTGTTATCTCCTAAGCCCCCACTGAGGCTCCACCAACTTGGCCACACTGCCTACCACTGCCCTTTCTGCCACGCAGCTGTCTCCGTGGTGGAGCACAACTGCTGCTGAACAACCCACAGGAACAGTTAGGCCAGCACAGCCTGGAATAGGAAACGAAGGAGTATCCTGTTCGTAGCTGAAAGTGCCAGGAAAGTTTAAAGAGGTTGAATGCAGCTTCTCACACTGAAATTTGCCTGCAACTCCCAGACTAAGACTATTGTTATTGTGAAAAGTGCTACTAGATCTTCCCTGTCAAACAGCAGGAAAGTCTTTGGAAGAGAAGATAACATCCCTACAGTAGTGATCCAGATACCAACTGAATGAGCAGCACCATTTCCCTAGCTTATTGTGTGGTGTCTAAAGAGGAGCTCTTGAAAATGCCCTCAGTTGTGGGTACACAGTATCTGAAAATCTAGCCTTATAAGAACAGAAGTTTTAAAGGTTATGGTTAGGGCCTTTGTACACTTCTTGTATCAGACCAAAGTGTGTTAAAAAGAAACCATTAATACAGTAAATAAGTCACATGTATGTAAACATGCAATGTACTCTCTGCAGGTGAGGGACTATATGGTGACTACAGTGTGGGTATAGTGATGTACAGCGTGACTCTCTGTATTGCTACCCAAACTGAGAAGAGGCAGGGACTGAATGCAGAACATTCAGCACAAGAAGGGGGGGGGGGAAAGTTTATCTTTCCTGGCGGGCAGCTGTAGCCAATTCTTATTTTTTTAACGATTGGCCACAAGGAGGGGACAAACAAGCCATTTCTGTCTGTCTTGCATTTCTGCAACTGGATGTGTGGCTCTAGAGGAGGAATATGTGCTATAACTTCAGCACGCACATGTATCGTCCACGTCCAATGGCCAAAACACATTGGTGTAATGCAATGTGAATCCTCTACTTCCAAAACACAATCTGTGTGCAATGTGGATTCAGTAAGTGTGTGTTGCAGAGTGTAGTAGGTGTGACTCTGTGTGCATGAGTATTTTATGTGCTTGTGAGTACAGTAGGTGTGGTGTATATGTACAGTACAGCATGTGTTTGGATTCTGGGAGTAGGGGATGTTTAGTAATTAAATCCCTTTTCATCCTTCTGCACCTGTCTCCTTCTGAAAACTGAGAGAACAGACGTCAACCGGGACAAGGGCTGGATTGAATACAGCCAATTCTGAAATATTTATTAGCTTGTGACACCACTCAATGGAGGAGAAGGAATGCTGGCTAATCCACCCAGCAAGTGCTCGCTTGGTGGAGGGGCATTTTTCTACAGTGCCTCATTATATTTCAACTACTGTCTACTTTGTCAAAAATGGTATCATTTTAATTTGTGTCTATATTTATTTTCAAATGCTTTTGCTAGTAACCAGAGATTTCAGAGCACTGGGTTCTGAATCTAGGCTTACCTCCTGGACACTCATGGCTTTCTGGCCATATTACAGAGGTGTTTTAAAGCTTCTGTTTTGTGGGTGTATTTTCTTCACATTGCACTCTTCTAACTGCCATTCACACCAGTGAGGACCATGCAAAGTACACTGAACAGAGAAGAGACATCTTAAATTTCCTGGGTTTGCATTCATACACCTGCACATCTCTCAATTTGTAATGCAACATGAAGCTCCCCACAGCACTACAGATAGGACTTGAAACCCAGATGTGAGCAATCCCTCGCTCTCACTAGCCCTTAGATTTCACATAAATGGAAGTTACATGCTTGAAGAAGGAGCATGTAACAGGCTGTTGCAGGACACTGGTCAATGCCTTATGGTACAGTAGTCAGCAAATTTGTCTGGATCAGTGACTATGAATTGACTTTAGCCTCAGGTATAACTGTGTAAGGTTTAAGTCATGACATGGGGACCCAGATTTTAAGCTTCCTTACATTTGGGAGTTCTTGCATTTGGACTCTGGTTATGAGTAGCCATCTGTGCTGGCAAATGGATATGAGCTTTCACTAGTTCCTCTAAAAAGGTTCCTGACCCATATAGGGCCATTGCTGGTGAAATCCTGAAGTGTTGTGGACTGCCTGTAGGGCAGTGCTGGACCTCCCTGTGCTTAGAGAACTTCATCAGTTCATCAAGAGTATCTTAACCAGCGAGACGCCTCCCACCAGGGTATGCACTGTGTTTGAAACAGTTCAAACTACCACAGGCTGAGTTTGTATATATCTATTTACCTTCCTATATATGTACAGATAACATATAGCTATGCATTCCTGCATATATATATGTGTATACATGTGTACAGGCAGGCATCCATGTGTGTACTTATAGCCATATACCTGTATGTAAGCTTGACATTATCTTTCTTTGCTGTAAGTGGCCACACCCTAATCCCTGAGAAATGATTATTATTTTTGAAGGTAAAACTACACTGGGAGGGATGACAACCAGGGCTTATAGTGTCAAAGGAAGGGTTCAGATAAAGCAAAGATTAAGGTCAGCTCTTGTAGCAGCAAACAGAACAGTTAGTTTCCTTTTAAATGGGAGCTTATGTATGTGTTATACGCCTTCTCAAAGACACTATCGCTGGAGAGAGCTTGTCCCTTCCTGTTAAAGAGTATTCAGTGCCCTTAGAGATAACTTCAGTCCAGAGGCTGGCTTTAGTTGAAAGGGAGGACTGGACTTTGATTTCTAGTGGAAAGCAAAATCTGCTCACACCGAAAGCCTCTGTGTGCAGAGACTTCCTGGGAAGGAACCCTCTCTTCACCAAAGTAGAAAATATCCAGTGAACCTCATGGAGCTCAGAATTAACCTTCTCGTTAGGATCTCTTGGGGATTCGACAGATGCCAGCTAGATACAGATGCTGCAGATCCCTGAATAGGGATGGGGGTTAAAAAGTTTTCTTGCCAGCACTGCGCAAAAAAAGAAAAATAAAAAAAAAGGCAAGACTGACAACAAATTCCACTGTGTGAGGCTTATTCTGGATGGTTTTGGCATGATGCATCGTTGCAACTATTTTGTTTGAGCAGTAATTAGACGTGGCCCTGGGGGACTGCAAGTGCATTAGAAGGGACGAGGCTCACCATGAGCCAAATGGCTGCTCTTATTGTTCTCCGCAGGGTACTTAGGATGTTCTTAGAACCAAATCCTTCCATAATGCTGCAGAAAAGGGACTGCAGCATGAGACCTGCAGCACCACCGATTCCCTACATCTGATAAAACTCACTCATTTTAGCACTTGCACATGCGCCACTCACCCACTTACCTGACCATATGGACAAGCGCAATTCATCATGGTGGAGCAACCTGACACTGTTTCTACATCACAGCAATGTATACACACTTTTGCAAACTGTGTGTTATATACGTACCAACAAATATTCTTTAAAGCAATTTTCAGTGTCAAGAATGGACAGCATGAGGTTTGAAAGCCAGAAGACCTGATGTCCCATTGATTATATCATTATCATTGTCTCCACACCCACTGATAACATTCAATCCCTTTTCCAATTGATCACATTGGGTTCCTCGTATCTGTTGACCATATTAAACTTCTTGGTTGTGGAATTATTCTGTTTGTCCTATAGTACACCATCACACTAGCTTCAAAACACTGTAGCACGTATTGATTGTACCAGGTATTCTCCGTCACACCGATTATACTGATTCCTTTCACTGCACTGAGCATATTGGGCCTTCCTGTCTCATTTGCTATAGTGGCTTCCTCGGCTGTACTAATTATATGGGTATTTTCCTGTCTCAATAGTTATAGCCAATCTCTTTCACAATGATGCTGACATCCAGTTATCACTGATTATATTGGAACCAAAGTGCCCCCTATGTCCTGCTGTCTCAATGACTTCACAGCATCTTTTCACTGAACACCATACTGCTATTTTATATGATATAATAGTCTATACCAAGAAGCCCACTTAGACACTTCAAGACATTTGGTTTCCTTTCAAACTTACGCCTGTAATAAACAGACAATACCATACATTTTCATAGAACAGAGATAAAGAAATAATATTTCCCATAGGTGAATTCCTCTCTTGACCCTATTTCACAATTTCTGCTCAGATTATGTTGCAGCTAAATGGAGGGAAGGAGTGCCGGTAGGACCCTCTTACAAAGATGGAAGCCTCATCTTTGTCTCGATCTCAGCTTTTGAGGTGCTTACCCACAGAAAGAAACTGCAATCTCAGATTTCAGTTTCCCCTCTTCAAGACCCTGGTTTCCCTCTAACATTTTGAAGAAAGTGGAAAAGGAGAAGTAGACATAATACATGCAGTATACCAGAAATTAGGAGAACAGTCTCATTTTAAGCAAATCCAGACAAGTATGAGACTGTCTGCTTTGCAGCTCACAGCAAAACCTGTCCCTTCCTTCTCTACTCAATGTTGCCAACGTGCCATCGACATACTGGCAGAAACCCCATCAAAAGTTAAGAGATTCTGGTTGTGCATCTTCCACTTATGACAAAAGTTTCCTAGAAATCTCATGTCTCAGCCAGGCAGACACAGCACTCGGAACCTACCAGAATCAATTCCGGGGTCAGTGCGCGGGACAGCCTGGGAATGTCATGCTGATGTAGGTCATGGTGAGCACTGTTCCACTCTGTATCTCTCACTCTTGCTTAAAGGGCCACCTAAAAGAGACGGGAGTCCCCAGACTATGGCCACACGATCCCTTCTTGCAGATGGGCCAGGCCTTCTGTTGAGAATATCAGGGCCTATATACTACTTTGCAGAGTGCTTCCCCTTTAAGACAGGACTGTGCAGTCTTTATTTGCTTGTTGAAACTGTTCAGTTTTAGGACAGGGGGGGAGGTCACACCTGTTGTGGAACTTGATAGAAGGCTTATTTATAAACTTTCAGAGCTTGGGATTCTTGCAGAGCTGAATGCGCTGATGTCCGGAGGGGAAGGTCACCGAAATGCTTGTTTATAAAAGCAGCAGCAACTGGAAAAACCATAAAAGTCTGAAATGATGAAATTAACAAGCTATTTGATCAGGCGCATCGGCTGTGCTCTGTGGTCAGCCAGAAAAACCTCGCACGTAAGAGTCTACCCTGCTGGCTGCTACCCTGAAATTCTCCTTCAGAGAGGCGAATGCATTGCACCCGAAGAGGGCAAAAAATAATCAGCTGCTTAGTATAGTCTACTTTTGGGTCGCTGGCTGGTCCAGTCTTAATTTGACCTTGCATGGAAAGGGGAAAGTCTACTCTGCACTTGGTATCACAGCTAATCCACTCTTTAGTTTCGCAACTTCAAAGAGTTACACCACTTGTTAACGTGCAGAGTGTTCTTTTAGCAAGGAGTCAGTCACACCCCAAAAATCTGCCACTACTGGGGGGGGGAGGAGAGGTGGCAACTTCTGTCTTCAGAAACACTTCCGGATTTCTGCAAAAATGTTGCGTGAAAGGTGTTGGATTTTTTGATTGATTGTTTGTTTGTGTTGCTGTTTGGAAAAGCACTTATAATATTACAGTTTGGAGAGAAGGGGAAATAAAAACCTTCCCTTGCATTTTAGCTTTAGTTTCTATTCTCATTTGACAGTAGAGCAAATTCAAAAGAATTTCTTTTTCTCCTCTCTTTTTTCTCTTTTTAGTTTTCTGTATATGTCAGAATCTTGGTTTAAGGAAAGCTTCATTTTCACTTGGTGACTGATGGCTGAACAGGTGGCTTCTGAGTTTGCAAGTGTCAGATGAACAAGCAGTTTAGAAATGGACAATTTGCAGCTCACTTTCTCTTGCTGACGGCCCTTTTTCTGCTGACAGATTCTTGCCCCTACCAGCCAAATCATGCACACAGTATCTGCCCTCCACCCCTGATAAAAAAAAAAACTTCAGGAGAAAAAAAAACTAAGAAGAAAGAAGATGGTCTCTTGGGAACTCCTAGCCATAAAATGGAAAGAACTTCACACTTGAAGGCGTTCTTGCCAGCTCAGCCTACTTGGACATAATTCATAAGAGGGGCAGGATTTTCTGCTTCATTTTCTTTCCTGGAAAGCTTGTTTGTTTTATGGGATTTTTCTGCAGAATCCTGTATAAGTGGTGGGATGCCAGAACCAGCACCAGTGACTGTCCACTGAACATGATGAGTTTGTTCAAATACCAGAGCCACCAACCCCTCTCCACAAACCTTTTCCTCGACCACAGCTAGTCAGGATCCTACCTAGAAATATTGCCAACTAGGGGATTCTGACAGGTGAATGCCCTTCTGCCTGTTAGTGATGAAGTCTTTTGATGATTATAACAAATAGGGTTGTATATAACTTTCTGTTGAGGCTCATACACAGCATAGGCATCCCGTCCCCACCATAATCCTAATCCTGTCACCCAGGGATGCAGCACCCAGACATTAGCAAGCAGAGCTCTCCCCACTGCTGGTGGCTGGCTTGTCCCAGAGGCACAGGGGAAGGTCCTGCTGAGAACAAGGGAGTGCCAGTGTTGCTCGCAGAGCCCAGGAAACGTGGGCAGGACCTGCACAGGTCCATTACTGCTGCCCGAGCTGACAAGAGATTCCCATGCCATATCTGTACATGATCATGGGGTCACCAAATGCTGTATTTCATTAATTAAAGCAGATACCAGAGTAACCTTTTTTGTAAACTGCATTGTTAAAGTATGGATTTACCTAAGGTAGCAGTCACTCTTCTGATGTTTGGCTATGGGTGAGTAACTTAAGAGCTGTTTTTTAAAGGATCTTAGAGGCTCTTGGTACCAATTTTTCAAAAGGATTTAGATGCCTTTGAAAGATAAGTGCCCAGAGGGGTCTTAAAATTTTCAAGGCAGGCTACATTAAAATCATTTGGATTTATGGGCCTATCTTAAACAGTTTTGATAATCTACAAGGTGCCTATCTGAATCTTTAGATAAAGAGAGCACTTTGAAAATATGACACTTATGGACTTGAGGAATTGTAATCTGGAGAACACATCTTGCTGACTTTCAGGGGCATTTAAACTCCTAAGCCTCTCAGAAATGAAACTTAGGATCCTAAGTCACTTAAGTGCTTAAAAAATGTTGCTATGTGCCTGTACGAGCTGGATGAGGACAGATGAGCAGGGAAGGATTAGATGCATGCATCTGTCTTTCCATGTAGCTCTCATAACACTTGAGTGTCTCTGCATATGGATAAAGGTGGATTGATGAGTGCATGACCATATGCATGAGCATATAATACGGCCGATTGGATGGGACAGGGAGGAACAAAAATTGGGTGGAAGTGACAGGTGATTACATGGATAAATAACATCATCTTGCTGAACATTTATTTAGTGCTTTTCATCCAAAGGTACCCTTAAGTGCTTTACAAACTGTTATGGATATAAGAATGACTCCACCAGCCACAGCAGCTCTTTAAGAGTACACAGCCAAATTATATGATCAAGTTATGACCAGAAATGAAGAGTATCAAGTCCCACTGAAATTACCTAGAATTTTTGGCCATCAGCCATTTAGGATTCAGTCAATACACCCAGGTTAGAGCTGTTACACAGGAAGAAAGTGCTATGGAGATCTAACAATGACAAATGGGAAGGACCTACCTTTCAACACCATTCAAAAAGGAACACTGCCAAGAGCACATGAGCTGGGGAAACTGGTTCAGCAGTAATGCAGAGCGGAGAGGGAACTACTGGCTCTCCATGGGTGGCAAAAGGGAAGATGGGGAGGGAGATGAATAAATGGTTATATGGTATTTTAATGGAGAACAAAGTTACAGGAGTTTGTTTGAAATAAACATGCATAAAAAGAAAAGGAGCAGAATGGTGAATGGATGAGACATCCAAGGGGGAGAGGGGTAGTTCAGACCTGAGAGGTTTTCAACACTGACTGTCTGAAGCTCCAAGCCCACGTTCTCACTGGGAGGAGATCCCATCTCTTCCCACATTAGCTAACCTGGGCTGTCTTTCTCGAGGCAGCACATGCACTCCAAAGAAGGCAAGTGATGCCAGCTGCTCTCTTGCCAAATGGTGGAGTTAAAAGCTGTACAAAGTCATAGACAGTAAACAATGAAACAGAAACGACAACAGCAGTTTCTCCTGCTGCCTCCACCTCTGTGCCTTGCTGCTTCCCTCTTTCACACTCTTTCTCTTCCTCTATCTGCCAAAAGGATGAAAACATGATTGAATCCATACTCTGTGACACAGCCTGGGGAAAAGCAGCTGCCCGGTATATATATTTATTTCAGTACAGCAGAAGAATCAAGACTACTATTCTAATACAACCTAAAAACTGCTAGGCACTGAACAAACAGGGAAAAATGTGTTCATCTTCTCTTCTGCTCTCCTAGCTGCATTTCCTCTGTCCGCAGCATCAAAATAGCCAGTATCTCTGACAAGTTTAATGCTAGTGAGATAGTGTCAGGAAAGGATGTCCCATTTTTGTATACCTAACCTGTACAGAAGTCTTTTCCCACCGTGAGGGGAATTTTTGGAAATGCTGCCATTGCAAAGTATAGTTTCCTCACCACCTTGAGAAGATAGTGATTCACTGAACAGAGCATGCAAGGGGCCAGCTCTGTCCTGCAGCTGTAATAAAGAATATCCTACTGTCATAAGTGAGTGCTGGTTCTTCACTGTAGGGAGATCTGTCCTTGAGTAAGGGCCAGGCTGTACAGCTCACACACACAACACTCTGCTTGACTTCGAGGGATTCAGGCAATGGGTGATGAGTGACTCATAGAACCAGTTTCCAGTAATGCATATTGCTCAGTATCAGACGAAATCCACTGACATCTCTGTGTTGTTCCCTTCCCTTTACCACTTCTGCAGCAAATACTACTGCATCCTCCCCTGCTCTGTCATTTCCAAGATCCTACCCACAGAGCCCTCCTCCCTGGCATGCTCTCCCCTCCCCACTGTCAAGCACCATCACACCCTTTGGCTTTCGCCAATGCTGCCTTGAACAGCCGTGCTCATTGCGATCTCTGCCCACACCAAGATGCTGTTACGATTGGGTCTATATTTGGAAATACTGCCTATATAGCTATGTCTAGTGTTGGAACTATGATTCTTCCCAGTGTAACTGTACTGCCAGAGCCCAAGCATATAGGTAGTTATGCTGACAAAATAATACTCCTGGTAGTAGAGTTTATTTCCTTTGAGGAAGTGGTATAAGCTGCAATGGCTAACACGTTCATAGGCCAGGTAAGCGAGGTCAGAGCTGAGAGGTTCTCACAGAACAGCTATACCGATATATTCCAATTTGCCCTTCCTATACACAAGTTTAGCTCAAAAACTGTTTATGCTTAGTACTGTTTTCATTGGGTCTCATAACTGGATCACACAAATACTAAATGACTAGTAGCCCCTGCTAAGGTATATTTAAATCAGGAAAGGAGGATGATCTCATTTCTGAAGCAATGGCCTGTGAATCAGGAGATGCAGCTCTGATTTCTAGATCTGCCAAGACTCTATGGCTAGCCTGGACACGTCACTTCCTCAGGGCTTCACTGGTAAATAAGAGATACTCCTGCTTCCTTTTTCTGCTCCTCCAGCTGCAATGCAAGCTCATCAGGACAAGGACTGTTTCTAGCAATGCAATTATATGGTACAAAGCATAGTGGGCCTCAGAGTTGGTTGAGACTTTTAAACTAAAATATTAATCTTAATTATAGCAGGGAAAATAAACAAAACAACAAAAATGAAATATGGTTATAAGCTTGGTGAGTGCTCAGGTTGCAGTTTTGTACACCAAAAGGAAATCAGATTTTTTTAAGTAAGATTTTTAACAACACTTGCTTTAGTCAAAAAAGCTATATTTGGGGGAAAAATGATTATAAAAATAAATATCAATGCTTTTGTTCTGCACCACATATTTTTGCCCACTTACAAGTGCTCCATACTTTCTTGCACGTATTCAGTGACGCTGAGACGACAGAAGCAGAGACTAAGTGCAAACCAGCTATGTTGGCTATCAGCTGCCAGACTACACAGGATATAGTCTTGGAAACAGCTAAGAAACCATCTTTTACCCTGCTTGCCTATTTGAGTATTTGCTGTGTCTGCCTGGAAAGTACCAAGTTTCTTTTACTTAAGTTTCTCAGGGTGCTGGTGAGCATCCTGTGGTGCCCAATTGAGTTGAAGTGCAGTTGTGTTTTTGTCTATGCAGTTACAGATGTTTTCCTCTGTCTCTGGGATGACCACATAAACAGGAATGGGGCCTTCTGCTCTTTGAGTTTGCTTTCATTTCTCAGTAGATACTTCCTTTGTGCACAAATAGCGCTTACTATGTCCATGCAGGAGTGTTTTTGCTATACCCTGGACTGTTAATGCTTGTGAGTAGACTTCACTGTCCTTGTGAGTAAACAGATCTCCCTGTGCCTTTGAACGTCCGTCAGTAAGTGAAATTGCTTTGCTGCTCCTACGAGCATTCTGCCCTGAATTTCTGAACAACTGGGCTGACTTAGTGGAGGACTTTCGCAAGCATGTTTTACTCATACCAGAGTATATTTCTTTCTCTATTATTTCACTAACTTTGTGTTGCGCTTACCGAGAACGAGGGAGGTCCACAATGCCTAATACAAGAACTGTCTGCATTTGTGTATGTGTCATGACATGTTTACAACTGTGTATCACTATGTTTGTCAGCATATATCAGTATGTGCACCTGTTTAACTGTATTTGCGCTTGCTCCTTTTTTTTGGCTTTGTGTGAGAATCTGTGAACATACTCTTTTCCTTTCTTTTTCACCCCAGAAGTATACCTTTTTTCCCGGGTAGGTGTGTGTATATATATAAGAAGTGTCCTTTTTATATTTGTTTTGCTCTTCATATGTTCCCTTGCACTTGTACTGGAGTGTTCATGCAGGCATGTTTCAGTATAGTTGTGCATTGATATTTGTTCCGAGTCGTGTGTCTTTTCCCGTGTGTGTAATTCACTGGCTCTGTCTGTGTGCTTCTCTGTATTTTCTTTCCGTTTCCCCATCTATGCTGTATGCAGTTACCTGGGTTTGTGCATGTATGTATCTCCCTGTTTTTATTGTCTGAGGGTTGTTTTTTTTTGATGGGGTAGGTGGTGGTGAAATTGTTTGTCATTTTGCTTTATATTTATCTTTCAATGTTTTCCCTATGTTTGCATAAAGTAGATGCAGACTACAATTTGGTGATGAATTCTATGAATACTAATCTTAGGCTACCCTTGACCCTGAGGTCAGCTAAAGATCAAAACCAAACCATTTAATATTTTCCTTTTGCAGATCAATAGAAGCATAAATTCACTCTCAATGACAACTATAATTTCAAACAGATCTATAGGAGGCATGCATGCATTTCCAGGACGAGCCGCTCATGTGCCTGTTGGGGAGTGCAAGAAAAAGAGTTTCTCTGTTGTTGTGGGTTTTGTTGGTTGTTTTTTTTTTTTTTTACCATTGAATCTCTTTTACCTTTTTTTTTATTGCTCTGAAATGCTATTTTCAGCAGCTGCTGTCATATAAATATCTCTTGTTTTTCTTCTCCTCTTTCCCTCCTGGTGAAAAGGGCAGGGGACCTATTGAAAATTCTGCTTTATCTCTTTCAGGAGAGTTCAAGTGCGGGTCGAACAATCGATTCCTCCTCCTTTTCTTTTTTAAGTTTCCTGTCGTTCTTTTGCCCAGATCAGCATTGAAGGAAAATAGGAAGGGCAGCCTGGAGTATGTACATCTATATACCCAGAGTCAGAAAGAGAGAGCACACGAGTGTGCATATGTGAGCATATATAAAGATGTTTTTATATATACACACACATACGTGCACACACATATATACATGTTTTTTCCTGTGGCTATCTGTATGTCACAAACCCATGAGATGTTCTTACAGTAAAACTATTTCAGAGACAGGAAAAAAAGCTGGGAAGTGGGAAAAGTTTGGAAGTACTGTTCAGTTCTAAACCGGAATATTAACCCTTCCAAAAATTCTCCTCTAGGAATTGCAAAAGCTTTTAAGGAAATGCTGTAAGATCCCAGACAGTTCCTACAATTTTCCATGTGGGGGGAAAGGAGGGCTATTCTGCAAGCAGCATTGTTTCAACAAAATAAATTCAGCTGATAATCCACAAATCTTTAAATCTGCATTTAGTCTAAAAAAGGTACTTTTCAAACATTTTCACCAAACCAAAGTGGCAGGAGGGGGGCCGGGGGGGGGGAGGGGGGGAGGCAGAAATATAAAAAAAGCAAAACAAATGACACCATTAATCTGCCTGGATTTTCCACCTCATAGAACAATCTGTTTAGGAATGACTGAAATAAAGTGGAATGTGGTTTAGATTTTTTTTTCCTCTGCAATCTCTCTCTGCAAATTCCTTGTTTATGGAGAAACAGTGAAAACAGGAGTTAGTCCCACCACCCCCTTAGCAAAAAAAAAAAAAAAAAAAAAAAGGCACCATAAGCACAGGGGAAAGAAGGAGGGGGGGTTTGCTTTGTGTAGGAAATAAAGACCGTAAAGTGAGGACTTTTATTGCTGGCAATCAGAGTATTGCTGCTGGCAGTGGCTAAAGGTGGAAAGCAAAGATGATTTAATTTATAGAAAGGACAAAGATGTCATGTAGCAGATTTAATCACTGAAAAGAAAAAAAGAAAAAACCTAGCTAACGTCATAATTTACATTTTGGGATAATAAAGAAGAGTGAAAGAAAGAAACAACTGAAAAACCCTGAATGGGTGAAAAAAATAAATGAAGGAAGATAAATAGATTTGCCTGTAAAACTAATAAATTTAAAAACAAAACCAGAAAGCAAAACACAGCCCCTTGAAAGTGCTGGTAAAATGGACCATCGATTTTGGAATTCATCTGCATTTTGTATTTTAATAATGCTTACTCTCTCTCTCCCTCTCTCTCTTTTGCAAAATATAAAAGCTGATCTGATAAATATTAATTTGAACCATCATAATGTATTTGAAAATTCCAGCTAAAATGTCACCACATGGAACATTAATGTAATATTTCAAGGCCCTGAGAGCAATACTCATATTGATTGCATTTATTTCACTCTAGGGAGGAGAAATAATTCTTCAATGTGGGACACATCTGGTAGCCAAAGATGCAAAAGGCTGAGGGTAGAAATGCAAAATTATATGGAAAAAACCCCATAACCTAACCCCCCAAAACAAAACAGAAGTGCAAGTGAGGCTGACAAATGCAACGCATTCAATCTCATGTTTCAGTTGCAGCAATTTTTTAATTTTTTTTTTCAGAATACTTCTCTTTGAATTTTTAGGTTTGGGGGAAAAAACCAAAAAAAAAATCAGAAAGCAACAAAAATTCCCATCATGTTTTTATGAATCTTTTGGCAGGAAAACCAACAGTATCATCACAACTCTAAAGAAAGAATGTGTGTAATTGGATTGCTTATTGGAAACACAGCAGCCAGGCTGAGAAGACAGCACAGCACTTAATTCTGCAAAACTTTGACAGAGGTTCCCAAGAAAGATGCTCTTATCTGAGGAGCTTCCTCTGAGGTTGGGGTTTGAACTTTGTAATGGTGGTAACCCAAATGTGTGTGAGATTGGAGCTATTTTTCTGTGATTCTGCAGAAGGAGCACGGAGACGCTGCCTGTCTGGAGTCCCATAAAACAGATCTTTTCCTTGTCATTAAGAATATTGATGTTCATTAGGCCCGGGCGTCAATGAGTCTTTGTGCAAATGAAACGAAATCTGAGTCAAATTGTGACCCTGAGTCCAACACATAACCGCAGATTGGCTGCAACTGGGGGGCTGGGGACAAGAGGTTCCCCCAGCACCAAAAACTCACCATCCCAACTCTGAGACAAAAAAAATCTCTGCAAACACAGCCAAAGAGCCTAAGGAAATGCTCCTGCTCCCCCCAAATCACTCATCATGTAACGTGGTTTCTGATAAAGGTGGAACAGATCAGGGCTACTTTTAGTAGTCTCTCAAGGCAAGATCTCCCCACATGAGGTAAAGGTTGCTCTCTGCCCCAGCTCTTGGCAGGGCATTAGCACTTTTGCAGGTAAAGCTCTTTCCTTTTAATTTGCTACTAGGGTTTTTCTCCCTCCGCTGTAGGTCTGAGGTTGATGTTTCTGCTGTACAAACTCCAGGCTAATAAAGAAAGCTCGAGTCCCGTAATTCACGGCAAGCTGCTTTGACGGAGCACTTTTAGTGTTAACAGTGTGACGGGTGCTTTTCGGAGCTAATGTCTCACTGATATTAACGGCCATGCCCATAGAGCAAAATCTGCAATGTAAAAGCGAGTGGCTTGCTAAATATTTACAGGCTTGCACATCTCGGCTGTCCCATTCATTTCCTTGACCTTTCATGAGGGGGGATGGGGAAGGAGAAGGAGATGCCAGGGAATGGTCTCTTCCGAGGTACAAACGCACTACAGCCAAAATTGGCTCCCCAGCCTCTGATAGTGAGACCTTGAGCTGAGGTCCCACTCCTTCCTCACCAGCAGTTCATAAAATTAAGTCAAGAAAAGCTACCACAGGCAGTGGGCAGGCTTGGGCCCGAACTTTCTGAGTGGGGATGGGGGAATAGCTCCCAAAGGAGAACAGCCCTGCTGTGAACTGTGTGTAGGTCACTGAGGCACTTCACTGCAGATCAGCACAGAGGCCAGTCAGATCCCCAAACCCAGTTGATTCCAGGCACAGCTGTTCCCGGAGGAAGGCAGCATTCCCAGGGAATTAAAGACAGGAATATATCAAGGAGACTTCTCAGTTCTGCATCCAGCTCTGCCACTGACCTGCTGGATGATCTCGGGCAAGCCTTTCCCCATCTCTGCACCTTAGTTTCTCCTGACAGCATTTAAAATAAATAAAGAAAGGGTGTAGCAAACCCTCCCACACGAAGACGGGAGAGGGCATTGTGAGGCTTGTTTAATGCTTAGAAAGCACTTTAAGATCTGCAGATAGAAAGCGTTACACGAGAGCCAAGTATTATAATTAAACTTTATATAACCGGGCTTTGTAGAAACCTCGGGGGCAGGAGCAGCAGCTCCGGTACCTGCAGCATCGTGCAGCCTGGCCGCCGCGCAGCGGGGCGAGCCGGGGGCCGGCTCACGGCGGGAGGCCGCCGAGCCAGCGCGTGCCGGGGGAGCCAGCAGCCCCCGCCGCCGCCGCGGCCGGGAGCGACAAAGCCTCCCTTTGTGCGCGCCTCATCGCTCAGCCCTTGCGCGGTTGAACGCCCTCCGCGTTCGCTTAAACTGCCACTCCGCCGAGCTGCCAAAATATTGTGACGGCTTGTGCCGGCGCTGCCTGGCAGCCGGCGGGCAGCGGCGGCCGCGCCGAGCCGAGCCGAGCCGAGCCGAGCCGGCGGTTCCGGCGTGCCCCGGGCGCCCCCTGCTGCCCGCCGGCCCGGGGCTGCCGGCGACACAGCCCGGCACTGCCGGAGACCCGGAGCCTCGGGAGTGCCTGGGGGGCTGACGGGAGGAGAGGGGGTCTCCGGAGCGCAGCAGGTGATAGCCAGGACCGGGGTCGTGTGAGGGTTTCGGTTCGGGTCTGGCCCGGCCGTGCTTCCCAGGCGGGCTCCCTGGGAGCCCTCGTCCCGATTGCACGCCCTAGGCTAAACGAGAGATGGAGGGAGGGCTGTTTTAAAAGAGCAGTTATTCAGAGATGATTTAATTAAGCCCACCAGAATCTGAAGTCCTTATACAGAGGAGGATCTATACTGCAAGATTTCAGCAGAGAGTACCTCAGCCTGGATAAGTCAGCCACATGCATATATGTGAAAAGTTACAATGGCCAAAACAGTTTAGTACAGAATTTACCACCTGTTTAAGGACCAAATATGCACAATACAGCTTTTCCTGCAGATAAACCTACAGGTCCAAAGGCTCCCCAGCCACATCAGCCCCAGCGCTTTCTCCAAAGATGCAGCATCCTCAGACTGACTTTTATTGCCAGATTCAGAGTCTGGATAGTGTCCTGAACGGGAGAAATTAATTCCCTGCAGCTGGTCTGCCCCACTACCTTGCAAATCCCTATGCTCAGGGCAGGCAACTGCAGTGCTTCCTCCAGCAGAAAAAGACAGGAATTAGCGCTTTCCCTGCTGCTCTCCATACACCCCAATGCAATACATAAGACTGCTGGGAAACTATGGGGGGACTACACCCTCAGAAGGACAGAGGTTTTCAATCATGCCATAAGCCCCCACCAGCTGCACAGCAGCAGCAGTGTGAGCACAGGGCTTCAGGTGGGCCCACAGTGCACTCAGGGTGGGACTTTGTACAGGTGCTATACCTCAAACCACTCACAGGACAAACTCTGACATGACACTTTGAGCACCAATGGCCTCAAGAGTCACGCTCAGGGATGTGGAGATGGTTCCCCCAGTCCTTCAAGTATTGCACAAGGAAATGCCCTCCTCACCGTCTCTCCTCTGCCTGCAATTTCCTCCCTTGTCATTTACATGGGCGTCAGTTCCAAGTACCAGGGGCAGGACAGAGCTCCAGCTAATGAACAAGCCCAGACGCTCCTTCAGGCTTCCACCGAGTGTCTGTCACTAGAAGCAGGGGATTAAACAGGATAGTGGTGGAAAAGTTATGATCCTAGTCTTTCACGTGAGCGACCTTGGGTCTGGGTCACAGAGGAAGATGGCTTTGGAGTAGCCTATACTCTTCAGAAAGCCAGCACCCTGCCTGGCAACCTGAGCTAAAGAAAGAGACGGGACAGGAAGAGCAGGTCAGGAAGGAGATGCAGTGGCAGAGCAGCATGTCTGTGGGAGCTTACGACCATGCATGCCAGCTTCTGGGATGTGTCAGGCCCACACAGAGGGTGATAAGGAACAATGCCTGGGGCAGCATGCAGGGCTCAGGATTTCTTTCTCAGGATTCTTGCCAGGCACAGAAATGGGCTCTGAACACAAAGACCCAGTCCAGGTATTTCAAATTTGCTATTGAAATTTCCTAGTGCTTCATAAGCCACAGATGAGAGGGAGGGAAGAAAGGCAAGACCAACCATTGCAGATAGAGAACATTTTACAAAGGTCTTGGGTCTCCATAGCTCAAGACCCAAGGGCTATGAACCTACAATCTGTGGGCAAAAAATGGCCAATAGTAACAAAAAAAAAAAAAAAGTTGGTCTGGAAGCTTTTCTGCAGCACCATCCTTCCCCCTGCAGACCACATAGTTGACTTTGCAGACCCTTAGCAAGGCAGCCTTACTGTCCAAAGCCGAAGTCCCTGGAAGGCTCAGCAAGTGCCCACCACCCAGGGTGAGTCAGGAGGTGGTTCCCAGGCAGCTGCCCTCGCTCGCTGCAGGCACGGCCCTAAAGCCTGTGTGTGTGCTCTCTGCCATCAAAGGCGGCCCCACCTTGGGGCTAAGCTACAGAATGCCTCATCATGGCCCACATCTCCGAGATTAATGACTGCCTACACTAGGACTTCTCCTTTATCCCAAGATGATCCCAATGCATATTTCACATCCACATGCTGCCGAGCTCCATTCCTGCCTACATCTATGAGCTCATGCCTTCCTCACCCATCTCTACTCCCTGCACCCCACCCAAGCCAACTTTTCTCCTTTTTCTTCTCCTGCCACACCTACCATATACTTGTCACTATACCAAGAGTGGCATTGCAAGCCAGAGTCCCCAAGTATCTCTGCCATTTGGAACTCCACCTCTCCCAGAAGGCCTGTGTGCATGCCATTCCAATAGCAAACTTTCGTACAATTAGTGGAGATGTCGGCATCAGGACCATAACACAAACCACATAGTGGGGATAAGCCATCCCTAGAGAAGGGAGTAGAGCAGCTGAGCCACTGTGGGATCAGGCAAGGTAGTCACATCCCTCTCATTATCCTCCTTTGTTCAATTTTAGAAAGAAACTGGTTGCGCCCTGGCTGTCCTCCTTGTTGTCCTTCACACCAAAGAAAAGTGCTTCCTCTTCTCCTGGAGTAAAGGCCTACACTGGGAGAGTTTTCCACACACTTTGCACTGAAGGGAGGAGTGACAGTGCAGGATGAACCATGAATGTCCCACACGTGCTACTATACCCAATCTGTAGAGGAGAATACTGAGACAGAGAGATTTGCCCGCTAAGCATTAATGTCAGAGCTGAAAAGCACCCTGGGCTCCTAGGGCAGGCACAGGGAGCATCAGGCTGGCTGGTTTTGAGTCTAGTGCTGATCCATGAGAGCTGAGCACGCAGAAAGCATTATGAAAAACTCAACGTTATGCCAGACAATTCATGTGTTTGCCTTCTCCTCCTCCAGCATCACTGCCCTTCTCTGGGGTCCCTCCTAGGTGCTGAGACATCTTCCCTTGGTGCGCACAGGGAGGGCCACAGAGGTCTGTGGTGTCCCAGTACTTCATTGCTGAGGCTGCAGCAGAGCAAGGCAGAATGATGCATGGGGACAGTGCTCAGTACATTAATAAATAATCACCTCTCCCATGCTCTGCAGGAGAGCGTGACTTCACAGTGATGTGTGTGAATGTCACACAGGCCCTAGGAGAGCTGCTGCTTTGACTGATAGCTCAGTTCCCGAGGGGCCTGCTTCTCCTTTGCTCTCCCTCCTGAGCCAGGGATCAAGGTAAGAGGCTGTACTGATTGTTGCACACAGACATAGGAGTACTTCACCAGCTAAGATACCTCCATGCAGCTGATGATTCTCTGCCATCACACTGCAAAGGCTTCTCCGCACATATCTAGAGGCTACAAAGAGCCACATTCTACCCTTTCTGTCCCCAGCTTCATGACAGATGAAGTCACCTGGTGCTGCAGCCTCCTGCTTGACTGGATCCCTGGAGTCCTGATACCCCAGCCTCCTCTGAACCATTGCCTGCACTAATGCAGCAGTATAGGAAAGGACTGTACCACATTCTTCTGCATTCACTGCCCTGCTGAGTCCAGGAAAGAAAGGAGCTTTTTTCCAGGACAGATGAGGCACAGAAACATTGCCCCCAAATCAGGTATGCCTAAATTTAAGCATATGCTGGAGTGCCTTGCAGACTGGTGGATCACTGAGTGGCAGAGGACTGGCCCTCCAGTTTGGGTTAGCACCCAAGATTCAAAGCAGTGACAGATGCACATTAAGACCGGTACACCTAGCTGGGACTAACCTCTGTGAACCTCACAGCAGTTTATCTCATGCTGGGTCAGACCTTTGCTTAATATGGTCATTCTTTTCAGCTGAGCCCACACTGACATTACTGTACTGCTTCCCTTCTTGATTCTGTGCTGAGACATCACCTCCTGTGTGGACTGAGGGTCCTTCTGAGGCAAAACCCTCCAAGTGCCCTGGAGAGACCAAGCTGGATACAGTCATAGCTAAGTGAGAGCCTGTGCTCCACGTTCAGCAGAGAATCAGATCAGAAAGCGTTAGAAGTCTCCTTTATTGCTTTCTATGGATCTACCAAATATTTCTAAGCATTTGCCCTGCCGCTGTCCTTTCTGTTACCTCACACCTGCAAGCACTGGTTCTCCTTCACTCTCCACCCCTGAGTCATTCAGCTTCTTGGCAGGGCAAAGGGGAAGGTGGGCAGAAAAGCTGTACTTAATTTCCCCTATAAGTATTGTGGAAGAACAGGAAAAGGGCTAGTGTGTAGATGTGAGAGGTACTATAAGACAGAAGAAGCTTTGCCCCAATTCACTATTGCCCCTCATCCTTTGTTTAAGGGGTATTTAGGGAGTGAGATTTCCCCTGTATCCTCTATGGGCATCACATGCCTGGCTCACCTCATTTACTCAGCTAGAGCATGTTTTATTAATCTGGAGTCTCGACAAGGTTCTTTACTTCTATTAATTTATTAATATTGCTAATTAAATATCATATTCGCAAATGTAAATTTCCTAATAGTGTCCCTTCCATTTTCAAATTTAAAAAAAAAAGAAAAAGCAGCAGCAGCTTGTTATGTTAGTCAATTGAAAGCAATTCAGTCTAATCAGAAGAGCAGGACTGTCTTGTGTCTGCAATAGAGGGAGGGCCACTATTAGTTTGCTTTTGGGCAAATATCCACCTTCTACGAGTTTTAACAACTGGCTTTCAGAGCAGGAACAAAATGGGACACGTGGAGTAAAAGGAAGGGGGTGGAAGAAGGGGAAAGCAGAGAGTTTGGTGTACATGGGAATAGGTACCAGGAAAATACCTTAGCAATTGGCACAGCAGGATTGATGGGGGCGGAGGGGCACACACATTCTAGACCCCAGGGGCAGCACTGGGTGTAAGGGAAGGAATAACTTAATAGGCAGCTGGCAAGCCTGGGGAGCGGTGGTCTTGTGTGGAAAGGGTAGTGGGAGGGGACTGGCCCCTCTGTAGAAACATAGTTGATAGGGGGAGATCCAGCATCTGAATTGTATTTTGCATGTTCCCCTGCTGACACTTTCATCTATGTATTTATATATATATATTTGGGAAGATGTGATAATTTGAGTGTTGGGATGACTGGGCTGGTGTTGCATTAAGGAAAGTTTTAAAAATACATTATATCGTTTTTATTATTAATGGTAATGATAGGGGCCTGCTCGTTATCTTCCCTTTTGTTATGAGCACTGTAATCTGAGGATGCTGTGGCAATGTGAAATGGATAATGCAGTGGTACTGCTCAATTTGGTTCTGTTTTAAAATTCCATCCTTCTTGATATTTATGATCAGAACCCAGAAAAATGACATTTTGTTGCCTTTTTCAAAGGGTTTATCAAAAGCAAAGAAACCTTTTCCTTGCCTCCACTACACAAAACAGACCTCAATAAAAAGAATCTTATACTCATTGTTTGGATGGAGAAACAGAGGCACAGAAGGCAAAATACAAATTCTAAGATTATTGCTGAATGCCTCTCCAGATCCCAGCCCTTTCCCTAGGTTAAATTCTAAACCATTTGCAGGAAGGCACAAAACAATACATTATGAGAAATTTGGGTGCAGAACGTGGGACACCCAGTATTTCATCTCTTGCTTTAAATGCTAACGACTGCCCTAGCCCAAAATATGAAAGTAGCTAGAGGGGCACATACTGAACCAAGGGAAAATACAGATTGTTGTCTCCCAGCAGGTAATTTTTTTCTTTACACAGGAAAGAACTCCCAAATGTAAACCCACCAATGGCTAGAAGATCCCTAAATGAAGAACGGTACTGACCAGAACAAAAGCTGATCCCTTTCAAACCGAGAGCTCTATGGTGACAGAGACACATTCACTCAGATGCAGTCAGACCTGTACCTTCTGGGACAAACAGGTGGAAATAAGGTCCTAGACCGAACACCTGTACTGAATCCCAGCAGCTGCCCTGCTTTTTCTGGTGCATTGCATGTCCACACACATAAAGGCTGGTGAAGGATGAATGCTTTGCACTCTGGTCAGAGGGGGCTTTTGTTTTAAGAGAGTGAGATACGTGTCAGGTGGAGGGTTATGACTAAAGGGGCAGAGAAGGAGAAGGGAAGCAAACAGCCACAACAAAACCCCTTTTCAGTCTCCCACGGAGAACAGAGACAACACAGAAAACCCTGGCTGAACTGGAAGGAACTGGTTCTTGTCACCTCACACACACTGGTCTCCAGCTGTTAATGATCTCTGTTGACATGAACATCATTTCCTCTGCGTCCTGGCGTGTATAATTGAGTGGGTCTGTGATGAGGAGACAGCACTGCCAGCTTCCCAGTTAGCAGTTACTGACAGCCTAATCTCAGCTCAAGAAATGTTGCCGAGGTATTGGCTTCTGATGCCATGTTATCTCCCCAGTTGAGAAAGTATAGAGCTCACCTCCCCATGCAGATATAATAGGAGAGGACATCACCTTAATTCCACCTCCATTAGACCTCAGAGAGTCGACTGCGACCCCACTGACCTCATCAATATTCAAAAGCTTAACAAAAAAAGGCTATAACTGGGGAAGTCAGAAATAATGTAATGCAGTATTGATTATTTTATGGTACGATTAGGTGTAATTACATCTCTCAAATTTTATTTTAATGTTACTTTCTACTACTTTTAGCCTTTTAAAATTATCCAAAACATCTCCATTTAATGGAACGAACATGCCTTCAATTTAAATGTGAAACACTCTTTTTCTGCTAAAGTGTGACCTCAATATATTTGAAAACATAAATTACTGCTATGTATAAACCATAAAAAATGAATGATGAATTTAATTCTGGTGAAGCGTGAGGGACTGGGAATGCAATGGGGAAATACTGTTTATCCAGAGGAGAGGGGACAGCCCAGGTGGAGAGACGGAGGCGAAATATGACCTTCTCTAACACTGAATGGGACATGACATGCGAAGGACTTGACTTTGGACTTACAGACTAAGGGCAAAAATAATTTATTCCCTGGATCAAGTCCTCAGCTGGCCTTGATCAGCATAGCTTCACTGCAATCAAAGGAGTGATACTGATTTACACCACTGGAGATTTTAATCCACTGTATTTGCTTGGTGTTTGATTCCCTCCAGCTCTGTCAGATGAGCAGAGATGGATGTTACAGCCAGAGACCCACAGGGTAGCCTCCTAACACTTCACTTCATCTTTCAGGCCTCTTTGCACCACCAGACTGGTGTAGAAGGACCTTTTCGTAAACAGCATAGGGCCCTAAGATCCCAACTGAACACTCCTGTCTCTCATTTGACAGTATCACCTCACCCATTATTAGAACTAATGACATTCATTACTGTGAGATCTAGGAGCCTTAGTCTTGAACCAGGACTCCATTACCAAAGAGAGGAGACAGCTGAGTGTCCCTATTCAACCTCTGCTACAGGGCCTTCTCTAATACACCAGTGGTTGGGTCTCTGGGCATTATCACAAGAGAGATATTAATAAATAACGATAGCCCAGAACTGCTTCCTCAGTGACTACAAACAGGGATGATTTTTTCCTCTGGGACCCCTGTTTTAAATGTAAACTAAACCTGGTCTTCACCAATGCTATCAAGTCCTCTGAGCACTTACTGTGCAAGGGTAAGTTAAGACTTCATATTCATAGTGTTCTCAACCTCCTTCAACAAACATTTCCCTATTTTACCTCTTAACATACAGGTAGGGAAGAAAGTATGCTCTCACCCATAAGTGTGTATAATAGTTCAAGTTTATGCTTGAGGAAAGGAGAAGCAGGGTGGCTAGTAGGGTCGCTGATAATGGTCTTAGAGCTCCTTTGGGCCAGTATGAGTGACAGACTGTTAAATTAAAGTAATTTTCATATTAGTTCCTTCCCCACCTCCTGCCTCTCACCCACTGAAATCATTTAAGTCTAAGCTTCTATATCACTGGGAGTTATAAGGAAGGTGCGTAGGAGGAGAAATTAGAAAGACAGACAGACAATTGAAATGTAACTGCCGGAGAATCTCAGCTTCTGTGCTAATGTATTCCATACATTATTTGCAAATGGAAAAGACTCTACGCAATCAAGGTATCAAATACCTGGAGAGAGTTATCCTCCACTGCATCTCTCAGCTGTACACTCTGAAGGACATCGCACACAGTGCACTGTCCCTATCTGTGTCAGAACTGAAGAGAAGGATGGATGCAGTTAGCAAGCCACCCTGGCTGGGCATTCATTGACCTCTGCGGTCAGTGACTAGAGGCTCCTAACAAGCTCCAGATTGCAGCTGCACTGTTAGATAGGTCTTGCCTGAGCATGGGCTTTCAAGGCTAACTCGGAATTCTGTAAAACCATATACCAAATCAGAATGAGTTCCTCTGGAGGAAAATCAGAAAGGGAACAGGTCTTACTACAAGATAAAACCCAGCTCTACTCTTTTAACCTGCAAAGATAACTTTAGGCAAAAGCCTGTAAATTACCTCAATTGTTAAGAAAATGTGGGAAACAAAAATTTATTCACCTGAAACAGTATCATCTGGGGAAGCTCTGTATTGCTGGATGGTTTATTCAGTAAACTTCAGAGAAAGGCATTAATAAAACCTTAAGTAAATTATCCATCTGCGTAAGTGCTTCATATTCTGCTTCATATTTCTTTCTGTTGATAAAAAAAAAATCACTGAGCTAGTTCTAGGCTGAGGAGAGCACCAGCCTACAATATGCTACACCATCTTACACGGCAGCTCAGCAAGATATTCCATCTTGAAAAGTGCTCGTACACTGCTTTCCACTAGCCATCACTGTATTTAGGCTGCCGATTCCTCCGAGTTGGCAAGCATTGCTCTTTCATAGACATTTTTACAGGGGAAATCCTTTTGTAACGGGAATACTATCCAGTGATACCACTCATTACGGAGAAAATTTGTAAGCAGAATGTAAGTCCTGACAAAGAATCAGGAGAAAGAGCTAGGATCCTCTCTGCAGACTTGGAAATCCCACAGGTTTTTAAGGGAAAGATACCACTCCTGTTTACAGACCTATGCCTATAGAGAGGTGGCATGCCTATTGAGCGCTCCCATACTCAAAGAATGGATTTAGCCCTTCTGGATCAGCAGAGAGAGCCTGTCATTTTTACAGTCTAGAATGTGCCCTGACCTGCTTAGCCTATGCTATTGTACTTCACCTCAAAGGAGCAACTTTAGCAACAGGTACGAAAGACTAAGTTCAGCCTCAGCAGCAGCACAAGGTTGGTTGATATATCAAAAAATTCATTTGGAGGAAAAATCAGAGCAGCTTGAAGTCTTACAGCAGAAAGCTTACACCAGTAGAGATCCATCTGGTAGACTGTTCTGAAGGAGCTACATTTTTGAACATTAAGCTAAACTGAAATCCACAAACCATTACATAAATTTATTAGGTGGGTTTTCCCTGGCACAGTTGGATCAGCTCCGGTCAAATTGTGCAAGTTCACTGAGAAGATAAAAGTGGTAATTTTAATTATGTGAAGCAAAGGAACTATCTAGTTTGATTGTCAGTCTAACCAATTTCTGAACTTAGGCTTCCTGAAACTCATGTACCCCGTCTCAGCACCTGTTCAAACTGAGAATACAATGGGTTGTGTAAAGTGGTAATTGCAGGGATCGCTCCCAATAGCTTTGTAAGGCTGGTCTTTGTTCCAGAACTACTGGTATGGACTTACCATGAAGGACCTGCCTGTTTAATCCACAACTTTTCAAAATACCTGCCAGCAGTTCAGTGAATTCAGCAGCCAAACATCCCAGGATGCTCATCAGCTGGACTTGCTGATTTGTTGCTATCCATCCTTCCAAGTGTTCCCTTATCTGCTTTACATCAACAGCTAGGGTGCCAAGATGCTCATTACTTCCTAATGGTCCATATTCCATTTCTATATTTTTCTTCTTAAAGACCAATTAAAAAAAAAGTTAAGTAGCTCAGCCATTTTAGAATCACCATTGATTCCAGCTCTCTCCTAATTTATTAATGGGCTTACCTTCTCTCTCGTATTTCTTTCCACCGATATACTTGGAAGAGCTCTCATTATTTATTGTGGCCCTTTGGGCCAACATTAACTCATTCTATTTCCTACCTACACTGAAAGATGGAAAGGTTTCTCCATTTGCCTGCTGGCTTCCTCCCTGTTGCTTGATGAGTTCAGACATCTAAAGGTTTTCAAATTTGAAAACCGAGGAAGTTCTGTATCGTTCCTATTCAAGTCACACCAACTCCAGCAAGCCTTGGAGATTAAAAATTGCAAAAGTGAGCATGTTCTAGTATCTCAAGAACACAGAAATGATACAGTATTTCAGGAGCAGTCTATCTAATCCAGATTCTGTTACCATTACTTGAGAAACAAGTGCTTTGGAGAAAAGCACAAGATCACAAAATTGGAGTAAAAGTAATTTGACTGCACGGAAGACTCCATCAGCTCCAACCAAAGCAAATAAAATACACAGGTTCAGCATTACAAAGTGTCCCAAGGGAGTCAGGCACAATTTCCCTGTTTTTTCTCTATTTTGAGAGAATCTCAACCTGTGAGGATAGAGGCTGCCAGGATTTACTGGATTTTCTCTCTTTTCAGATGAGCAAATTATTCATAAGACTGAAGTAGGGAAATCCACTCCTCCCTGGCCACAATCAAGTTTCCCATCAATTAGGCAAATTGACATGAGGTTTAACATTTTCCCACTTATGTTTCCAAAAGTACTATGAAAACAACCCCTCAAACTGATATCCAAACTAACCTTGCTGTGTAAAGCAACTTCAGGAAAAGCTTTAGAGGGTAAAATTGTTAACCAGAAAGACAGAAGTATTATCAGCAGTAGAAGATCGGCCAAATACAAAAGTCTGTAAGAATAAGGAGGGACTGTCTTCAAACAAAGTGTATCACACAGACAGGCACTGAGAGCTCTCACAGGTCAGACATAAGATTAGCATTCACAAGCCCATTCTAGAGAAAAAATTATTTCTACAAGGATTTCAGGTGCCTATATTGTAGAGTAAATGAAAAAAGGATGCTTATGGAGGCATGAATAAAAGGTACAGGTGTGCACAATTGTGCATGTATGTACATCTATGTACAGCAGAATGTTTCTCCATAGGTGAATGTGCTTCCACAAACAGATCTTCTGCTCTCTCATTACTCTTCCCTCACGCCCAGGTTTGCAGTAGTGACAGAGAAAAGGCTCGCAAATGCACTTTACCACTTCACAGCTAGTCATTCTGGGCTATATTCAGACTCTTCTCTCATCCTGACTCAGATTTAGAGCAAGATGACTAAAGAATAGCTTGCAATTGTGCTTACTCCCAGTTTTATCCATCGTTTTTCAAGTCTTATCTGCAGAAGCAGGAGTGTAATCCAGTGAGCAGCAATGTTAATCCCAAGGGAATACCAATCCCTGGGGACAGCCAAGGCCCTGCTTCCTGTTTAAAGAATATGCAGTGACTGGTTAGGCAAATTGTGTGTCTGCGTTTCCTATGAATATCCCTGACCATCTATTCTCAGCTCTGTTTTCTATTTAAAGTTGGCATGATGGATGTTCAGAGAGATCCGGGATGCTCATCCCTAACAGAGAGTACCAGTATCAATTCTCCTGAGATAATTCAATTTATCCATTATCATAATCTGTAGCAGAGTAGCACCTAGATGCCATATAATGCTGAATGGACACATACTAACAGGCAGCTCCTATCCAGAAAAAGAGAGAAGTCTGAACAAATAAATATGCAGAGAGGAAAAACAGAAGCACAGGGATAGAAAGCCTCCCTCTCCGTGACCAGTCACACACAGCAAGCTAATGGCAGAGGTACAAAGGCAGGATTCCTGATCCCCAGTCCAAATCAACAAGTATGATGTGAACAGCTAAAGGCTGGAGTAGCACTCTTAGGGTATGCACTCAAACCTCATTACCAAACAGGATAGAACACCAAATTCCCTTCCTTGATGCTTCTATTCTTTATTGTATCAGCACTGGATGGCATAGAAACTCCAAATATAGCAGCTCAGAAATCTCTTGCCTATTCCCTACTTGCCGGCAAAAAAGCTTGTTTTGATATTTGCAGGAGTGAATTAATTTGGTATTCCCGATAAGATCTCAGACACACCCCAATGACACTTACACCCACAGCCTCAGAGGCTGATAACATCATCAGCTGACTTCTCAGCTCAGCAGCAGTCTTTTTCACCCGTTTCTAGGATTATGAAATACATATTTTGTGTGGCTGGCTAATGCCAAAGTTACAAAATCCATGTAATTAAGATTAATTTAAGAGCTGGATTGGATCAACTTGTGGCATCCACCCATTAATTAAAAGAAACACTTTGAATTTCAAGTGGCTGCCTTAATATTTCACTCTGTGCTGGCACTGTTAACCTCAAATTGGCAAGCAAGATGCAAGTGCCCAGGTGCGAGAGGCTGGGGGCCATTGGTTAAGAAAGGCTGCCTGCATCGGGAGACAGATGCCCTCTTCTGGAAGGTGCATACATATTATCTGTACTGGACTACCTGATTCAGTGCTTCTATGAATACATGTACATATATCTCCTAGCTAAATATACACAAGCTAAAATCTATATACATTTACACAGACTTACGTACATATGACACATCTTTCCAATGCCACACATATGCTGTGCATAGATGTTACCTGCGATGACGACACATTTGACATATTACGTGAACGTTTGTGAGTTATTTCTGAAAGTTTGGACTTTTTACTACATATGCATATGTATATTAGCTCTAGAGAAGAGTATGTAATGCCCATGTGTGATAGATTTTATAAGCCACACAAAGACAACACTGAAACTGGTATGCGTTCAAAGCTGTAGGGAAAGTATTCCAACCCAGGGGAAAAAACAGTGACAAACCTTCTGCACAAATTTACATGGATGGCTTGTTATGCATAACCCCTCAGTTATGCAGGGTCTTTGGGGGTCCTTCCTGCCCAGCTCATCTCATATTTCCATAAAATCTGACCATTGTTATTAATTATTTGCACTGTCCTAACACCTACAGTCTTAAACAATCTGACATTGCCTTTGTTGCATAAACAAGGAAGGGAATCTACTAACTGCCCTGAAAAAGCTTACAGTCTATGGTACAGAGTGTTAAAACCACACTATACGCTGAAACATAAAACTTCAGGTCCCAAGATTACCTTTCATTTGGAATGGGTCCATTTACCCCTTGGGAACAAAATGAGAAATAACACAGATTTGGAATAACTTAGTTTTTCAATTTGACTATGTTGATCACCTCATGCATATATGGGAATATGAACAAAGATACATATATGCACCTTGGGACATACTGATGTATATGCATATAAGAACATTAATTCAAAGAGGAAGTTCATTTCGATGAGATGATGTACATGCACATAAAGTGTGTCAAATGTACAAGAATGTGGAGATATGTGCATACATATAAGGAGATTGCATTTATACGACCATATGAACATGTCTATGAAGGTCCTTACTTACGCAAACTTGTCAGAGAAGATGCAGACTATGTGTAAACAGCTGGAAAGATGCATAAGACCAAATGTTTTTTCTTACTGTCACAGTACAAAAAAGTTAAGAATCTCTTCCAAATCCAGATTTTCTCTTGGATTCTACAGCTGCTGAGTCTATTTGTTTTATGTATTTTTTATAATCTGAATTGCTCTCACGCAAAGACATCATTTTAATCCATTTAGAACAAAATCTCTCCCTCTTCCCTTTATGACAGGGTCACATTGTCTTCGGGGGAAAAAAGTCCGCCCCAGCACAGCATGCTGTTCTCTTCAGCACCTCCTGTTGGGTGCAGTTAGACTGGTCTCTTCAAATATATCCCATCATTTAACCCACGGCCTGTGGCTGAATCAGAGATCAATAAGTCCCTCATAACAGCTTTTGCTGGATGAGATGTAAACCAGCCACTGTCTTTCTGCCTTATTCCCTCTATATCATTCCATCAGCACTCAGTGCTGTCTGAGTACAAGGCTTTGATCAAACTAGTAGTTTCCCTTCCAGACATCATCATGATCCATATCCAACTATCCTTCAGCAGGGCAGGCTCCAACACCCCTTATTAGTGGCTTTGTATTTGCAGAATTGTGGCAAGTACAGGCTGGATGAGAACTTGCATATGTTTAATATAATCTAAACAACTGAGCAAGTACTGGATTTAGTTTAGTTTACTGATTGGTTATTCCCAATTCTATTACCCTTCTTCATTGCCTCTCTTGACACCCTGATCAACAGAGGTAATCCAGTCACTTACATTTCAGATACTAAAGCAAGTTACAAACAAATATAAGAAACAGATATAAAGGCAGGTATAACCTTACCTGTCTGTGAAACACAGCCACATCTGGAGTGCAGTACAGCAGATGTTCAGAGCATGGCAAAACTGTGGTCCAGTGTGTCTGCAAGGGAAAGGAAAAATTTGATTAACATGTTGCCCTGTACCAACTCTAAATCAGTTAACAGATTTTTTTTTTTTAATAGGAATATCTGTATTTTTGCAGAAAAACTTATGAAAGCAGCATAGGGGTGAGAGGACTTGTTTGAGGTTATCAGCAAGTGATCCAACAGTAGTTAGAAGTAGAATCTAGAATTAAGGAGCAACACAGCATTGTCTATTTTTCCAGCACCTCTGCTCAGTTATGCTTAAGAGTACCATGAGATCTTTAACAACCAGAGATGACCAGAAGGTCACCCAAATGAGCCTGCAGAAGCTGCTGTAACTAATAACCAACACAAGTTTCCATGGTGAGGATTATAAGATAGCCACCTCTTCTGATACTAGCAGATCTGTGCCCTGCTGATAGACACGAAGCCTACCTGCACCTGAGGCCAGGGCACAGCAGCAGATTTTGAGGTGTCAGTGTACTCTACATGTGTTCTCATTCTTGGGGAAAATGTTCATGATTATTTCATTTTGTGGCGGTAATGGAAAATACATTTTAGTGCTTGTGTTCTGCATTTGCAATTCATGTTCCCATACATGATTACATTAAGTCTGTGTTCTGTCATTTTTGATGAATGTAGCTTGTTTTCTGTAAAAAACAGACTCTGGGATGAAAAGTGACAGAAGTGAAGCTGTAACAAAGGATGATCAATTTTTTATGGCCAGCACCAAATGCAGGGGAAGTCCCTGAATGTCTCTCTGAAGCTGGGGACCCTTCAGTCACCGGCTGAAGTATGACCCATTCCTGTCACCATAGCGCTTCTGGCAGTCGCAGGGCAACAGTGGCTAATACTGCTTTCTTCTTTTGCCAAAGTTGATAAACTAGCTTTTCATTAACAGGTCAGTGGCTGAGAGCAATTTGGCCTCTGCAAACAAGTGTACACAGGTAAAAAGCAAGCAGCACAGCAAGCAGCAGTGGGTGGGTTTGATTCCCTTATTAGCACAGTAACATCTATGATCCTCAGATACGTTGTGCCGAGTAACAGAGACCCTGGACCAGGGGCTGCCTCTCCCAAAGTCAAAAAGCAAAGAAACAGGAAGAGAGGAAAAAAAAGGCATGAGGAAGAGAAGTGATTAACTCAGATAACTGTTGGAGGCTCCACTGGAGATTATCAGGATAGCTGCACTGAAGGTGACAACCCAAAGGACATACTCAACTTCCCAGTGACTTCAGACTGGAAAACCAGAGTAATGCAAGTCAGGCATTCTGCTGGAGGTTTTAGCTGATCTTGTTCAGACTGAGACCCCGAGTAAGAAAAATTGATCCCACATATTTGTAGGGACAGAGGGTTCTGCTGATGGCAGTTCCAAAACCTGTTTTGTGTGTTGTTTTTGTTCAGATGGTCATGAGCCAGATCTTGATCTCTGAGACTTAACAGTAACCACCTTGAAGTTGGGGAACTGACATTAGAGTTTTCCTGCTTCATAAAAGCTGAGAATAAGGCCCCTTGACACACAACGTGAGCTTATTCTGCTGTTCAAAATTCTTACTCAGGCTACAGTGGAAGAAGTTGCAGGGCTGCTGGATTTGCTTCTGGCCCCCCTCCCCCAGGACATGTGCTCACCATAAGCAGATGGTTTCAGAGATTAAGTTCTAAGAAGGTATTAGCAGGAATATCTGCACACAGCACCCCAGCAGCTGCCTGTGCTCACACCTGTTCTAAGTTTCACAGCTTTCAAAGAATCAGTGTTCAAGGCTTTTTTGCCCTCTCCTTTTTTGGAAAATAGAAGCTTTCAGGGCAAACGCAGAGCCGGCTTCTACAGACACTCAGGGGTTTCTCCCCTTTGCAAACAGATTTCCTGGAGCTGCACCTCAGTCCAGATTTTTGGCTATTATAGTCAGGCTCTGAAAGAGAATCAAGCTATTTCCCTAACCCAGAAATTAGAACAACAAGGAGAGCGGCAGCTTAGGTAGAAGTCAAAAGCCCTTATCACAGGAAAGGGAACTCACAACTGTTCGTTACCTTTAAATAGTAAAAAAATTATTGGATCACAACAAAGACCAAGGGACCCACCCTTCACACTTCAGTGTATTTCTTCGGCAATGTTTCTTCTGATCATCAAATTTAAAATCAGACAGATCAACAAGAAAAATGGCAGCAGGTAGCACTGGGGGCTGTAACAGTGGTCTCCAGCTGCTGGGCATGTGGTTAAAGGATGTAGCTCCAGCTTCTGCACTGCTGAGGACGGTGTCTTGTGACATGTGACGTCACTAAATGAAGCTGTAGGTGCTGAGCTGAGCTTGGGTCACTTTTTGCAGGAAACAGGAAAGGGATCTTCTTCCATAAGAGGAATTTAGGCACAATGTAATCTGGCACCTGGAAATGCAGTGAGTCCATGTAAGTAACAAAAAAAATCATCAGCAAAGCAACCATGCCAGAATGTCTCCTTGGTTTACCCATACTCTCCAGTTGCTTGCCATCAAAAAGCTGGGTATTTCACTGCCTACTGTGGCATCCAAGTTGCCACACAACAGATAGTAAAAAAAAAAAATTACATACATACAATAATGAACATTTGATTCTTTCATGTGTACCTGATTGTGGGAAGCTAGGAGATGAGTAGCCATTCTTGAGTGTTCCTGATGTATAAATAGAATTCCTAGTGCATATAAGCACTTACTAATGCACCTAGCACTCCTTAGAGCTAAAGCGTTTATGTGCTTGGATGCACGTGCTCACTTCTATTGCAGTTCATACGTCAGTCCATGCAAATCCTCTGTATGGTAGTGCTGCATGTTGTCTCCTGTTCTGATAACTGAAGCAATAGTCTGATAACATTCAAAAACCCAATCTGTTGAGTAGTAATGAGTCTCTATCACCACGTTTGGAATCCAAGATGTTTATCCAAGGTGATCTATAGCCATTTTCTCAGGTCTAGTGTACCCCCACCCTCTTCTATAACAGCCAGTAGGAATGGCCTTAGTCTTCACTCCCTCTCCTACCCAACATGATCAAGTGAGGTATAAACATGAAGGGGATGCTACTGGTAGCCAAAACCATTCCAGGCAAAGGCATGAGCATCAAATAAGAAACAAAGGGGTAGAAGCAGCAGAGAGAAATGAGACAGAAGAGAGTAGGGCTAGCACAGGAAACCAGAAGGAAAGCAAAGGTTCAGGGAGGAGGTGAAGAAATTTAGACTTCACACAGCCAGAAAAAAAAAGAATGAATGCAGAGAGGACAAAGATGGTCAAAGATGCCCCTCACTTGCCCATGACGTTGTGCCACTCCGTTATCCCACTGGTCCAAACATTCCTCACTACTCTGCCAGCAGTGCTCATTGCTTATTAGCAACGTGCCATCTGCCTCCACCACTGCCAAGGCACCAACCTCAGCAATCAGTACAGATCTGTTGGTGGCATCTGTTGGGACAGTCCACAGATACCAGTGGCTTTTCACTGCGCGCACTTGTTTTGAGCAATGCTCAGCTGGTACCCGCGAGTACTGGGCTGACCCCGCACTGGGCCACCGCCCGCACCTCGCGCAGCGGGGATGCCAGGCGGCTCATCCCCGCCGCCGCCCGAGCTGGGCCACGCCGCAGGGGTCGCGGCAGAGCCCCCCCGCCCGCCGCAAGGCCAGCGCGCCACCTGCAGGCCGCGGGCGCTCCGCTCGCCGCGCCCCGCCGGCCCCGCTCCGCTGGCGGGCGAGGGCTTCGCGCTCCGCCCCTGGCAAGCCAAGCTTCCAAGCGGCCTGGCCTCCGGCGCCGGAGCCGCCATCCCCAGGGCAAGCGTGCCACGCCGGGACGCCGGCCCGACTGGCTGGTGGTTTGGAAGAACAAAAACCTGAGCGCTGAACTCGCCCCCCTCCATCTACTGCAACAGGAGGATGGTCCTGGAAATAGAACCATAGGTTGACAATGTGAGCAGCATCGGGTATCTTGTGAACACCGAGAAATAAAAAGGAAAGGCACAACCACATTAGGCAGGACAGGAAATTCCTACTGCTGTGTCACATGTGGCTAAGCAGGGTCTGCAAATGGCAAGCGGGCAAAAGCTTCAATAATTTTTTCTGCCAGTTTTTTCCCTGGCTACCTGATGGCCTCACGCTGCTCTGAGAGCTGCTGGGGCTCTTCCAGAATTCACACCTCCATCTGCAAGTACATGTCTGCCACGTACCAAGGTGTGCAGTCACCAACAGCTTCCACTAAGCTGAGGTGCCATGTGCCAGAGGTCCTCCAACAGTGCCAATGCTCAATTCCCAAACACTCAGATCCAGGTGCTTCCTAACACTTTCTGTACATTTGAAGAAGGAATTCACAGGAAAACTGGTGAAATCCATGTAGTGAACTGCATTTGCCATACACACGCAGTTCCCTTCAGATAAGATTTTGCTTCTACTCTTTGGCACTTTGCAGAAGCTCAGAAACAGTCATTTATAGAAAAAAAATCCTTAAAACTCCAGAAGCACCCACATAATTGTCACAATAGTCTTCCCTTCCCTCCCTGCTTCTTAAAGAGAAATCCGCTATCCCTTCCTTCCCTCACTATTAAATAGAAGATGGACAATATTTGGTATCAGGATTACAAACATATTTTGCAGACCAATGTAAGAGCTAGACAAGGGAGCTCTAGAACTGTTAGAGGAGAGGTGAAAGTGGTTCCTGCCTAGTAAGGGAAGGAATGCCTGTCTTCCCCTCCCACAGAAATGAATGAACAGACCTTCAAATCACAATGGCCTGCCATGCAGAACAGCTACGTGACATCTTGGTTAGACTTTTCTACCATTGGTTACTTCTGTTTTATCCACTCATAGGACTTTAGAGCTTTGCTTGTGACCCTGAGGCAGTAGGAGCTGACACTTTGCCAGATGAATGAGATAAACTAGTTCCAATGCAACACAGTAAACTTCTTTAGAAAACAGTTCTAATGAATTTAGGTGAAATATAGAATATAAGCAAAAACCCAGTCAGACATAGTGTGGCCTGAAGGAGTTCTTGATTCAAGGACACTTGATTAGGAATCATAAAGGTTAGCAGTCCCTGCTCGTCTCGGCAAACCTCTGCCCTCCCTCCACCATCAGGGTGTACACCATTAGTCATGCCACACTTTGATCCCTTGCCAACTGCGACTCCTGTCCCTGCATGGCGGTTTATATAGCGTTGCAAGGGCGCCCTGTGTGACACTGCCAGCATCACCTAGTGACATGGCTGTGTCCTCTCCATTAGACACCAGACTGCCACTCCTCGCCTCATCTATTGACCATTTCCTCATTTCCTCACATCTGATAGCAACGTGTTCAACAAAACGGGCAAGCCACTCTCAGTACCAGCAGAGTCAATACCATACCAACACCATCAAGATCTACTGCTCTCGTAAGATGTTAGCGCTATTATTCTAGATTCCCGTGCTAGATCCTTTTTATCTCCCTCTCCATCACAGGCTCTGAGGATGCTGGTGGGAGAGAGAAAATGGCCATATAGCTTGGGCAGAAGATCTAGCATTAGAACCCCGAGGACCAGCTCCCAGCTCTGCCACTGTGGCTCTGCCATAATTACTTCACCCACCAGTGCCTCAGTTTCCCCATCTGTAAAATGAGGATAAGGATAATGACCTACCTCAGAGGGTGTGGTTTTCAGATGGGTTAGCGACCAGCACTACAGAAACACCCCCTACCAATAAACAACCCAGCCTGGCACTGAAGGAACCGAGGGCACCGCATCCTCCCCTCACTGATCCTGCTAAGGAGAAAAACTGCTTGCCAGAGCTCTCCTGCCTGCGACTGCGCAAATGTCCAGCCAGCTCCATCCTCATCGAACCATCCTGTGTCTATTTGATAAAGACGAATATTGCTTTTTAAATAAATATAAAAACTCCGCTTCCTCCTTGGCGAGTTCATTTTGAGTCATTTTATCTCTTTCCTCCCCCTAGATTTTTCCCCAAATAATGTGATTAAGTGAGTCAGCGTTCTGCTTTCCCTGACAGCCTCTGGATTTAATTCAGTTTGAGGACTGTGACCTTTGACTCCTTTTTACTATACTAACCCAGCTAAGAGAACACTTAGCGATTTCTCCGCTTCCTACTGGGAGAGTATCTGGTGGGGGGTGAGGAGGGGGAGCAGGGGTGGAGGGGGGAGGAAGAGAAACAAACTTTCACATAAAATTATGGTATATGGATAATTGAGAAGTTTAAAAACATGAATCTAATTGTGCTGTCCCTTGAGAAGCAGATATTGAGCCATCCTATAAAAGGCTTGGAGTATCCCAATGGTGATTTATTGCTAAATCCTAGTATTTTTCAATACATTATAGTTTTTAAATTGTGTTTAAATTGAGTGTAGAAGAGCAGAGGCCATTAGGAGATGCAGAAATGATGATTATATTTAAATATTCATGCACGCAGTACCTTATTATTGAATCTGAACACTAACAAAATCAATATTAAGTGCGGTTTGACATGAATTTATTTATGAATTTCGACTTTCTAAGTACTGTATTTTTTCACTCAAAAATTGTGAGTATAATGTAGTAATGATATCAAAACAGAGTGTCAGAGAGCATTAGCTGAGGAGGTTATAAACCTCCGTATTACAGGGCCCCATATCGCCCTCAAAAGTGCTTAGTGCACAAAACCAAAATGTTTTTTTTCTTTTTTTTTTTTTTGAAACACGTAAATACACACACACACACTCACTCAGAAATAGGAAGGAAATTCTCTGTCGGAAATTGCACTGCAGTGGCTTTGATTGCTCTCCGAGCCTGCTTCAGGGACCAGGCAAACTGGGATTTGAAGACAGACAAACCTGAATGGAGTGCCCTGGGCATGTGGTTTGTGGGGGCACTTTGGTGCTCTGAGGGGAAGCTGGCAAAAAGAGAACAGCCCACAAGCACAGGGTGTAACCAGGGTCCCAGCCAGAAGGGAACCAAATATATCAGTGTGTACCAAGAAGCCACAACTCCTGTCCTACTCAGCAGTGCTGGGTCAGTCACATTGGGATCCCAGAAGGCAACGCCAGTCAGAAGTATTCTCATTAAAAGAGTCTGGTGGTAAGTTGTGCTCAGATTGGCTGCTAGGTCTGGCAGAAAAGGATGCCCCACTTCCCTTCGTAAATGTAATGCCAGCAAAGAGAATGGAAACAGGTTTGGGGTCTCTATTCATAAGCAATGTGCAATATGGCAAGTACCTCAAGCAGTTTTCATTCAAAGTGATACAAAGATAGGGAAACTGGAAAGAAATCATCCCCTTTGTCCTCTCAAAAAAAATGCTTCCTATATTTTGCATGCTTCCTTTTTAAGGTGTTAGTATCTCAAGCAGGACACTCGGTAATCAAGTTGGAACTCCCCCAGGAAAGAGAAAGACAGCTTTCGAAAGCTTGGCACTTGGTGCCACTCATTTACCCATGATCATTTAATGGTAGCACTGCAGCAATCCCCCTGCTTCACTGACTCTTTGTCTTTTCAATTCAGACATTGCTGCTCTATCGCCATTGCCACCTGTGGAGACCTGGTGGGTTTTCCATGGAGCTATCACTCCCTCCTCGTTAAATGATCAGAGATTTCAGCTGTGGAAGATAGAAGCCTTTTTGGTAATGGGGAGGGGAAGAGGAATAATTCAGACTAAAGCCTTGACATAAGGGGACACAGAGGAGGGGTTTGTGCAGATCTATCCCCAGATAAGTGATGTATATTAAAAGCTACTGCCCTTCCTCCCCCACCAATTCATTTCAAATGTGAGAAGAGTTTTGAAGACTTATTTGCTATTGACAGGAATCTGGACTGAGCCTGCCACATGCTGTATTGTGCATCCTCCTTTGAGCCCAGCCTTGGATCAAAATACTATGCAGCCCACAGGAGGAGACACTCACCCCGCTTTCCTTCTTTAGTATAAAATGCTCCTTATCCTGGCATCACTCCCAACAGACAGGGCTATCATTTCTGCTTGGGAGCCATATACTTATGAATGTCAGACCACTTAAGTTAAAATAAGACAAAACAATTTTGGTAGCTCTCAGTCCAATCCATTGTCAGAAGCCCACAAGGAGCAGCAATAGATACCATGGCAGCAGGCTTTTCCTAGTGTTTGCTCTCTGGAGAGACTGCTACAGAAAGAAAACCATGAACCAGGAACCAATACTTACTGAATCCAATGCAAAGCCATACTGCCTTCAGTAATACCAAGGGCCAGATATTCAAAAGGTTAGTACTTAAGAGGGCTCAAGCATTTCATTTGAAGCAGACCGTCAAAGAGCACAGCCCAACATACTCATAGTTTTCTCAGGTCTCTAAAATACCAGGTGTTGGCAAGCAAGAGCCAGGGATGCCAAGCAAACCGCGCAGTACAGGAATGGTGCTGCAGTCCTAAGGGAAATCTCTTCCACTAGGAAGTCTTCTCAGTAAGCCCTTCAGCAAGGTGAACAGCATTCTGCAAAGTACAAGCTGAAGACAATACATTCCTGGAAGTCCTTTTCAGATGTAGAATTTCTGCTCAGATTAATCTTTCCTTCCTCCTTATTCTCAGGCTTGCCTCTCTCTTCCCTGCTCACGCTAGCATTTCCCAGTACAGCCTGCCAGGCTCTTAATGAATTGGCAACGTTCTTCAGGGACTGGCATTGACACAGAAACCCATGTAAAGTATCCCCTCTTGGAAGGGGTTTGATCATGGAGCACTGACATGATGGCAGATCACACTGCATACGCAGAGGCCGCACACGACAGGGCAAGCAGCAGAAAAAACATCACTCATTAAAATTAATTCCTTTCTCATTTTCATCTTAAAAGGAATGCTCAGATTTAGTGGTCTCAGCTGAGTCTCTGATGGATAGAGGCCTGCATTAACAGAGCCCAGCATACCCAGTTTGACTTGGTTTATGCTCTGCAGAATGGATTAATTCAGTGACTTTTCCAGGAGTAAGAACTAGTGGAAGAGTCCAAGACTAGGGGACAGCACTGGAAAAGACTTTGTGGGTCACTCAGTGAAGTCCCTATTACCACGTGCGTCCACATTGTATCATCTCTTTGTTAAACCCAAAGCAAAGCTATAGGATTCCAGGGGCCACATGGCCCCAAGGAAAGCTTACCATCTGAAAGGTTTGAGACTTCTCAGTTCGACAAGGAACCCAAGCATCAATAGCACCTGGATGTCAGAAGCTGAAGCCTTGATCAAAATAAGGGAATCACAGTACTGAAAACAGTAAAAATGTATGAGAAAGACATCTCCCTTTCTATCGTGTTTGCAACCCTGCAGAACCAAAGGGTGCTACATGGAGAAAAAGGGAAAAAAAATGCATTTTATAAGTGTAACGCATAGAACAAGTGATGTGCCCAAGGTACATAAAGCTTGCAACAGAGTTTGGAATCAAGACTGAATAGCACATGTGCCAGCATATTGCCTTAACCGCAAGATCTTGGTTCTTAACTCAAAATATACCCTTGGATGCAGTACAAAGGGCACTCAGGAACATTCAGCACCCAACCTTACTCTAAGCTGTTGGTAAAAATAGTCAGGTCTTAACCGCACTATGGCTTCCATCAGTGCTACCTTCTGTGGTTAAGGACAGGACAGTTTAGATTTCTTGGGAGAGGACACCAGGCTGAAGTGTCGCTGGTCTGACCCAGGTACAGCAATTCCACATTTCTCATGAGATCTCTTTCCCAGAAATGCTGAACACCATCTTGGAAACTCTGCACACAAGATATGTCTAATGCTGGCATTATTTCTAACACTAACAACTCGTTAAGTTTTTCCACTATGCATCTGTATCAATATTTTAACACAACTGTTACAAGGAAAATTGCTTTTTTTTGTGTGTCTGTGTCTCCTCCCTCCCCTACTCTCTCATTAAATCAGCATGACAGATTTTAGCCTATTCCATAACTAAGTGAATATCTCGGAAATTTAAAATCCCCAAAGCACAGTGACGGGTTCTGAAAGCTTTCCAGTGGTGCAGAGTACGAACAAACTCGATGGGCTTCAATCGTTCCCTCCCCTTATTGTAACTACATGCAGGCTGCTGTGAGAGTGCTCAAAAAAAATAATGGGATCAACCCAAATCTCAATAGGAGATAAGAACCCAATGCACAACTTAAAACCATGAGATTCAGCAGTATGACCACAACAGAACTAATTTCTCAGGTAAGATTATCTACATCAGTGTAACACCACCACCAAGTTTGATCTGATAATTTACAGCTGGCTCAACTTGGTTTAAGAGGCAACACAAGGAGTGGGGCAAGGGGGGATCCATTACACTAAAATGGAAGCCAGACATCAGGATATGGATTGTACAATCTATAGATGGAAAAGAGTAAAAAGGTCCCATCCAGATCAGTTCCCAATATGCGCAGACCAGCCATTTACTGGTATTTGGAGATATGACTAAAATGCATTAATGAAAGATAATTACCTCAGAAGATCAGCATAGACAAAATGGTCTGTAGTGGGGGCAACAAGCAGAGTATTCTCAAGCAGAGCCAAGGGCGGGGGGGGGGGGGGGATCCATTCATCAGGGAACTGATAAGAAAACCCCAAGAAGAAATTGGAGGTCTTTGACATGGAATCACCACCAGCATTTTTAAGGGGGGGGGGGTGAAGAAAGTGCTATCACCAAGGGGAAAAAAAAAACCAAACCCTCTTTTCCAGTAAATCGATGTATTTTGCTCTAATTTTATTAGGAATATAAAAGGAGCCTTTAGAAAAGTGCTTAGAGAGCAGAAAGAAAAAAGAAGAGATAGGGAAGGCTAGCAGTGGAAACATTAGTCTGTCTGTATTAGGAATCCCATACTCACATTTTATTGTTACTGTCAGGATGCAAAAGGCAGCGCTTAAAACAAAATAATACATAATGTATTACAGGGGCATAAACATCAGCAGTCATTTTTATTTTAAAAAGAAAATGCAAAAAAAATATGGAGATAGCTTGCAAGTGAGGGATCCAAGGCACAGCATTTATATCTGTGTCCACTGAGATAATCAAAAAGGTATTAGAGCAGCTGATGGAACAGGGTACCACAAAGGACTCCTCAGCAGTTTACCACTGTTCTCATTACAAGGTGGCTGAGGAAGCTCGTTCAAAGAAATCATGGGGTCAATTTTTAGGCTGGGTGGGAATTTAGTCCAACTCTAAAGATGAGATGATATTTAGGGAAATAAACTCCATACTTTTGAATGACTAGTAAAGAAAATGGGTTTTGTACATTTGTACACATTTTAGAAGGAGTGAAAGGGAGAGAGAGATAAGAAAGATGCAGAAATAAGGAGTCACTTATGTTTTCCAGCCAGCCCTTTTCAACCATTACTTTTCTGTTGCGCTTGCCTTATCTATGTTGACTTCTGCTTTTTTAGAGTTAGCTCTCTCAGTCTCTGCACAGCACACCTAAACCTCGGAGTCTAAATCCAGCATCTTTTGTCACTGCCATAATATAAATAAGCTTTATAATAACTGCCTGGCACAGAAGTAAGCAATGCACATGCCATCTGTCTTGCTTGATGGGACTACTGGGAGGAAGGAGGGGTCCTGCTGCAGCAAGGACCCTCCCTTCCACAGACTCTACTTGTCAAGTTCCTTTTCCTGCATATTGGGTGTTTGAATCAGCCCTACTGTTTCCTTCAGGTATCTGTCTACTCACAGGGCTTATATCTTAGAGTCAGCTTCCAGCAGAGATTGTCCCATATTCAATGGGTTGCTTTCCTACCTCATGCTAGCTACACTCTATTGCTGCCCTGCTTTCCATCCCCACAGCTTCACCAACAGGGTTCAGCCCTGCCACTGCTTGGTCTACTACGCCATGCAAACGGCACAGCTGGCCTCACCTGCCTTGTTCAGCTTCCTGATTCCAACACGATCTGCTCATCAGGAAGAGGGGACTCCTTTTCTCTTAGGAAGTTTCTAGAGCCACACCTGCTTCTGAGAGCAGTCACTGAAGTCAGGAATGCAAAGAACACCACATGAGTAACAGTGGAAAGCGCAGGTAAGATGCAATGAAGCAGCATTGCAAGGGGAATGCTTGGGGGAATGAAGAGGTTTTTAAATACAGAATATATCCCCTTTAAATATTTCAGCTGACAGCTGGATCTAACACCCCCACGAACAGCTGGATCCTCCTCTGTAAAAAAAAACAAACAGTTTTTCCCTCTCATTCCCTGTGATTCTCTGAAGTCCTCAGAGGGTACTTGATCCCCCTGTTTCCCTATCTGGTTGTACTGCTTTTGTCACAACATATGCACACTAACATGGCACAGCCACAGTTTGCTGATGGGATGATGTCAAGAGGATGTGACTGCTGGTGGCCTGGATGGGCAGTCATTTGGAGGACAGGGAAAGAGGATAGGGGAGGCAGATTGGCCAGAGGGCTGGGACGAGGCAGGTAAGAAATGAGATAGGCAGAAAATAAAAGACAAGCAAGTTCAGGAACGGAACAAGATTAGGGAAAATAGGAAGTAGAAATGCAATGATCTGGCTTTTTAACTGCCTGTCACAGTAAACCACGATGTATACATCTGCCAGAGCTCGTCCCATTTACTCTGCAAAAGTAAGTGGGGCAAATCGTATCTACCACAGAGCAAAAACAGGGTGTTAAAAAAAAAAGAAATCAAACTTGCTCTATTTGCTCATTTCAAATGATCTGGAAAACAAGGGTCCACTCCAGGAGCCAGGAATTATTGACAACCAAAGTTTAGAAGTCCCTTATGGAGGTGATATGCATCAGAAATTGATGAATTAAGGAGTTCTACAGTTCTGGAGGACTTGCTCTTGAGGATTGGAGAGGAGCTAACAGCTGGGTTTCATCCCCAGCTATGTTACCTGTTCACTTCCCAGCACCTGATATTAGCTACAACGCTTAACGGCTTCACCAAAATAAATAAGGATATCTCTCTTAAAATGAGAACTCTGGAGATGATCAGCATTAGTGGGACTCAGCAGTGTGTTTATCTTTCATACAAGCACAGGTATACGGAATTTGCTGATTTCAGGTAGTCTTAGAGGATACTAGTTCCTAAAATGAAAATAATTGCATGCATGCTAGAATCCTCTGCTTGGGAGAGAACTGTGGGTGGTAAATCAGAGCAAAGATATGCTGATGGAACTAGGTAAGCAGCCACGTTGCTGGACAGGACTGCTTTATGAGAAACTGTTTCAGGTCAGGCCTGAAGGGCACAGAGAGCCGTGCAGAGAAGAGTTCATCATGCACCTATTTGGATAGCCCTTGCAGTCTCCTTCCTCTCAGTAAAAATTATACTGTTTAAAGAAAAACAGAAAGAAAAAAGGAAACCCCACAGAAGAAATTATGAATTGCACAGCTTGTGAAAATTCTGCCCACAGCCCAGAAGATAATCTTCCCCTCCCTCCCCTCATGCCAGCTCGTCTCTGTGACATCTTTCCACTTCATAAATCTCTTCCTTGATTGAGAGGCAGATCTGGGAAACAGCCCCTAGGGGAAACAGTTCCTGAAAAGCCTGCGTACCAAGCCAGAGGCATCTTCTCATTGAGGTACAAAGCAAGTAAAGGCCTCATACTCAATGCAACTGCACGAGGGTTCTTGGCACCATCTAGTGCCAAGAAAAGAGACTACGGAAATCATGCTGGAGAGGAGAGGCGCTTGAAGAAAACTTGGGAGAATCTGTTTGGCTAGTAGGGGCAGCTCTGCTAGCACAAGGAGGACGAAGTAAAAGCTTGCCATCTCCAGATGCTCTTTGTACAGCAGATCCTTCCTTGTAGCAAACAAGCTAGAGGAGATGCTACATTATATAGGGAAGGCATTACGGAATCTACCTGGAGGGCATTACCTGCTGTTCTTAGCGGCAGCTTTGGTACTACAGGTGGGGCTGTACATGCCAATGCTGCATACCCTCCCTACTGTCCTGCAGACAGCAGTGGGATGGCCAATGATGGCTTCCAGAGCACATGCCAAAGTCTGGAACCCTCCAAGGAATCCTGAAACCCTGAGCTGCAAATGAAGTTGCATAAAAGGAATATGGAAGACAATATAAGGTAATATCAAGGCCACAGACTGTATGAAAATGGATCTGACAGACGGTGTAACTATCACTTTATGAGCAAAGGAAAGTCATTCATCAGGGTGCATTACTCATCCACTTCCCTCCTCTCCTGTACAGCAAGAATAGTAAACAGTTGCCCAAGTTACACAAAACAATCAGCATTTAAAACAAAACAATGCTTCTTGGTTTTCAAGTTTTCCTGGAGCCACCTCCCTTTCTGAGAAAGCACATCATCTTTCATCGTTGCTGAACATAGGCATCACCACCAGGCACATGGAACCGCAACGATACTGAGCCCTAGTACTGAACCTCCAAGAAAGTTATCACCTGGAAAAGGCTACTGGTTTGTGATGTTGACAAATTGGAGCATGTGTGCCTTGGAAGACAACAAGCATCGCTCCTGCCTGCAGTCCTCGGAAAGCAAATGAAGGAATCAATGAACTATCCAGGAGTAATGTTCTCAAATCAACTCAGCTCTTCATCTTTCTAAGGGAAGCAAGCCAAGGACCATGCTGAAACCTTAACCACAGGGCCCAGCAAGTCTGTGGACACTAAAGATGTCAGGGCAGTTTCCCAAAAATCAGGTGTTAGCTTTGGCATCCTTGGCCAATATTTACATTCCTCCTTGCTGTTACAAAGCAGCCTTTCCATGCAGTTAACAGCCAGAACCCCAGGGGAAGGTAGGCGCCTAATTCCAATTTCATTGGGAATAAGATGTCTCTGTATCTCTGAACCTGGACAACAGTGCTTCAGGATCCCTGACAGGCAAATGGGTGTGGGAGAGTTTAAAGCCCATTTCTACCCCGTCTTGAAATTCGTGTTATTGTTCATTCCATATAAAGCAGTTCTGAAAAGCTCCCAAGCCAAAACTCCCCGCTTGCACAACAGGGTAATGATTTACATTCACTTTGCTAGGGTGCAAATGGTACCTTGTGGTGCTAGGAAGCAATAGGGATCCAGACCCTGTGACAGTTAAATAGGAAATCACTGCCATGGCAGTGGATCAGACAATGTGGGTACAATCCTGTTACCTGCAATGCTCAACACTGGAAACATGCAGCACAGTGCAACAGCATCCATTCTACAGTCCTGTCTCCTTTAAAGACATGGACACATGCAGTTTTAAAGTGCTTTAAGCAGCTAATTAGGGTGTCTCCCCCTCCTTTATCCCACAAGATGATAATTGCATTATAAAAATGAATATGTAACTAAGCAGAAACCACAGGAACGGTGATGGCAGAAAAGGAGATGGAACCAGCAGCAGCCTCACTCCACAGGCACAGGTGGAAGCCCTCACATTAGAGAGACTAGCGCTCCAGTGCGGTTTCTATAGCTGTGGGGAGGAAAACCTCGAAAAAGCCCCACATCATTTAGAGTCACAAGAGTCAGTGAATGGTTTAGTGCTTAAACAATCAATGTCAGGAAGAGAGAAGATCCATGAGAGTGTGTCCGCCTCTTGCTCTCCCTGCATACATCTCCCCAGAATCAGAGTAATTTAGAGAGGGGGGGGGGGGGGGAAAAAAAGACAAGACTTGGCTTGGCCTAACTGGGGCTATCACTGTAATTGTGGAAGGAAGTGAGAACATACCAGCAGGGCCCCTGGGAGTAAAGAGCAAAGTAAGGGGAATGGAGACTGTATTTGTCAGACCCTATGAAACTGAAGAAGTGTCAGAGAACAGCACAGTGATGCCGGAGGGTGGAGCAGAGCTAAGGCAGTTAGATCCTCCTGAAACAGCAAATAGCGAAGGATCTGGGTTTGGAGCAGTCTCACAGCTAGCACATTCTTGGTTTCCCTCAGTAGCTAACACCATGGATGACCAGGTAACTGGGCACATTCTCTATACATTTAAAAAGAAAGGTATCATTGCAAACAGCTGCAGGGATGATAAATATCTTTATGCTTTCACAGAGGAAAGGGGGGGGGACTCTTCCTACCGCCAGTTCTTCACTGCCCCCTGCGGTGCATAGGCAGCCTCTGTTCTGCCAGTCCATTCTTCCACATCCAGTGCATTATTATGAACCCTCCAGCACACACAGCTAATTAGGGAAAATATCCTTTCTAGCAATTTAAATGATTTTGGCATTTTCAGGAGGGCACATGTAATATTCAAATTACTTCCACTCTGCGCTGCCTTGTCTTGCCTGGCTCATCTTCCCAGGTGAATTTGTAGTCTCTGAAATGCTTTAATTTCCCACACAAGCCATGTCAAATATAATTTTGGTGCAAAGTTGGTAATTATACGTAACATCAGTCTGATGTTAAAAACACTGAAAAATTTAGCAAGAAGAGACGAATGGAGAGACACAAGTCTGAGACCAACGAACGAAAGGCGTGCGGCCCCCTTAGTATTTGCGCTCGTTAATTAATAATAGCATGTTTTCAGGAACTGAAAGGATGTGTTTCCCGAACTGACTGGAATTCACTTATGTCCCAATTACATTGTCTCAGTGAAGAACTTCGGTCAGGTCTCGCTGAAGAGCCGCAGCTAAACCAAAAGCAAAATCCAGGCTCCCACTGAAGTCCATCACAGTTGCAAGGATATGTAAAGGAGCAGAAATCTCACCCTTGGGCTCAAACCCAGAGATTAGATTGTCTCCTCCTCTGCCACCCTCTGCTGCAAACCCCTCTGGAAGTAGTCAAACAGATTTGCATCACTGAGTCACCAAGTGTATGGGTATGTATTAGAATAAGTGTGATTATAACTGCTGGCCCCAAAGTATTGGGCAAACATTTTAACAGACTTGTTCCTTGGCTCCAAAGAGAAGAATTAACACAAAGAGTGAATTATCTGACCCCATCATCAACCCTTCCTCAAGGATGCCTGGTCTGCCTATTTCAAGGAGCATCCCAACCCAGCTTGTTTTTTGACACCATTATCCCAGCACAGTGGCTGCCTGTCAAAAACAGCTGAGAATCCCTGAGTTAACCCATTCCACTCTAAAATCCACGCGTGCAGTAACAGCTGGGAATCACAGAGCCATTTTCTCTGAAATTGTTGCTCCTAGTAATTAATTCATGATGTTAATACATTACGGAAGGGAAAACCCAGGTATCTCATCATCACTGTTTGAACAGCAGTTTCTGGCCCATGTGAGAACTTGGACCGCAGCTGGTAAGGAAGGCTTGCTTCATTTTGATCCCAAAGGCTTTATGTCAGTAGTCAAGAACCATAATAAAAGGCCTGATCACATAAGTAAATTCAGTACACCCAAGCAAGGGTTTGACCCCAAAGGGTGAAGTGAGAGCCATTGAATAAAAGCTATTATTTCAGAGGAATGGGGTTTTTAAAAACAGATGAAGCCTCAAATAAACTTGAAGCTCCTGGACATATGCAAACCCCACTTTTATCACATATTAGCCATTGTGTGCTTGTATACAGGGATTCAAGAGCTAGTCTTGAATTTCATTCTTAGTGTTTAGCATGTCACACCCCTCTCTCTCTCTTCAATCCCACTTTACAGAAAAGGAAGAGACCCCTTGTTTTGGAGAATGAACACTCCCTGGCTTTGCAGCTCTCTCCATCTACTCCCTTAAAAATTAGTTCCAAATTCCTGTACCCTTTTTTACTCTCTTGAGTTTGTGCTACTCATTTAACAGTGGCTGGCTGTGCATAAACAGAAAATCCATTATGCTCAGACCACATAGGCCAGAGAAACACAGAAACTTTCACCACAGCTTTATGTAAAGAGATTAAAAAAGATGATCTATGCAGCTCCAAGCAAACAATGAGCAGGATAGGATTATGGATCCAGAAAGCATGACCCACAGTCCTGTTAAGGGCACTGTGTGTGGGTACTTGTTGCAGGGAGAGAGGAGAAGAGAGAAAGGGAAAGATTGGAAGGAGTCTACAGAAGATCAAGGTATATATCCTGAACAAATATACATTGATGTTACCTAGCCAGGAATACATTAGTCCTGAGGTAAACACTACCAACATTGCTATTGAAGCTTACTGCATTTATAAATGTAGCAGCAAAACAAGACAACACAGACTTGGAAGGGGAAACTTTTTTTTTTGCCAGACCTCCTGGGATCTCATCTCAAAGAAGTTGCACCCTATACCCTGACCCTTTACTAAACATCCACACATTGCTTTATACTAAATACATAGCTTATTATGTAAATAATAAATGTAAATTTATTATAGTAATTTATAAATAGTAAATGTATAGCCCTTAAAAAGAGGGCTTGAGTTCTCAGCAAAAACTCTTAGGAGGCATCTATCTAGCCTCTAAGAAAAGCAGGACCTCACTATATATATCTGTTGAGATAATTATTTCATAACCAACCCATTGCAACACAACACTAGACAGACTCTCTGACCCTTACCCACTGGCTGGAACATATCAAGAAGATGCATTTATACACTAATTAGATAATCACACATGTAAATACAACCGATATGCAGGATGCATTAATTTACTTGCCTGTTCTTGAAAATCTGGTCTTGGCCCTTTCAATTCTTTTACAGGATTCCCATCTCACTGTCCAGTTGCTCATTCTGCTCACTGACTTATTCTGAGTTATCACGGGCTACTGTAGATACACTCACCGTCTACAGCTTGCTGACATCAAGGCAGTTTTACTGAATATATTGTGGCCACGACACAATGTTCACATAGCTCATCAAATGCCTTCTACTGCTGCCTCAATTTTGCCAAAACACTGCTTATGAAACCACACAGTAAACCGCATCAATAAACTCATCAGAAATAACCCTTTTCCCTAAAATGGGTTTACTTTAGCTTACATAACTGAATTAGCCTACCCAGTAGTCCCACAAACGTTCTGGGGGCACAACTACAAGGGTGGAACAGGGGCATGAAAAAGCAGTGGAAAACCTCAAGCTTCCCTTACTGCTATGAAAAAGACATGGAGCTTCAGGAAAGCTGTTAGAAACATCTCAAAACCAGGTTGAGCATGGAGGGTCCAATTAAGCATTGCCATGGTCCTTGTCCAAACAGGCACAGTAGACTACCATGTCAATTTAGTAAGAAACCTGTACTTTAGCACATGGACTTTTACTCTTAATGTAACCGTGGTAACTGACACCTCACATTAATACATCCTAAAATTTGGTTTTTTAGACTGTAAATTCTTCAGAGCAAGTCCATGACTTTGGACTTTTGCACACTATATGGATAAACAACGGTATGAGGTTGTGCTTTATGAAGCTCTTAAGACCCTCAGATAAACGCAGCTTTCTAAATGTAAGGAGTGATTCTGCACAGCTTTGCCTTCTCAGTCTGAAATGATAATGTGCAAGAGGCAGAAGAATAGGAAGAGATGACATTTGACCTCCAATTTCCTAAGTGCTAAGTAGCTTTCCTTGCCATTTTGAATCAGGTCCGCCCTTGTCTCCAGTGGAAGACCAGGATGCGGCGAGGTAGCTGGACGAATAAATAATTCCTTTGCTGCCATGGCAATGGTGCAAAAAGACTGGAGCACATGCCAAAGGAAGTTGTCATAAATCACAAGTTGGTCAATTCTGTTTAGCTTCCAAGCAAGGGTTATGCAAACTGGTTGGAAAGTGCCTCACTGAGGAGCCAATTTTCATTTTCTTCAGGAAAGTAAAGGGTTTTCTCTCTTTAGTGCACTGCTTTGCAGATTATTTAGTCTTCTCTCAACTTCAGACCCTGTTCCTCCTCGGGCCTCAAAGACTCTAATTTCAGAAACATCCCCTATTTCCAGTGCAGCTCAAACTCTGCCAGGGTATTAGGAACATAAAGGGTCAGACCACGTCCCACTGTTCAGACTTTTTTCATCTGTGACTTAACAAGGAGTCAAATAGATCCAGCCTGGAGAAACTTGCTTACCTTCAGGGGTAATCCTTATCAAGGATTCTGCAGAGTGAGCTAAGAATGCGGAATACACATTTTCAGAGACCACACTCTCCTGTCCCACTGCACCTTCCAGCAATGAAACAGTCTTTACGAGTCTGCAGCGCTTCCTACTGTCTCACCGATGCACCAGGACAGCATTCTCTGCTGCACATAGGAATTTCTGTGACTCTTATGCCTATAAACTCATTCCTTTTGGGACTGAGAAAACAAACTGGGGACTTTCTGCCCTTCACACTGGGGAATGAAACACCATGCAGACACTACCACCAGCAAAATGAAATCCAGCTTGTTCTTTGACAGCTATTTTGGTTTTGTGGGCTACAATCATTGAAGCATCTGGGAAAGGGGGAGGAGGAGGTTCTGCTCCATCATTCGAGAAGCTGCACCCTCGGCCTGCTTTATAAGGTACCCAGTTGGCAACACTCTCCCATGCGTGGTTCTGTTACTGCTTGGGGTGGCCAGCTAACAAAACTCCACTGCAAACCTTGCTGAGTCCTGTCAACACTGCATCTCATCTGGGCTAATGTAAACCAGAAACTCACCCTCCATCCCCGGGAGGGGTCAGATATAGTTGTAAAGCATGAGAGTGCTGACAGGGTCTCCAGCAACATGCTCCTGTTGTATCATTAGGTCCATATTCACTGCATCTCAGACTCCTCCTGGATGATGCCTAGGTTCATTCTGATGCCAGAGACATTCTGTAGGCAGACACAGGCTTCTTCCCAGTTCACCCAGTTCCACTCTGCCCGATTCCTCCCCCTAAACTTCACATTTACACCCATGCTAAGAGAGCACAAAACTCTACCCAGTCAAAACAGTGGAGCATTTGTCCTTCAGATGCCTGATGTTTAGATGGCACAAAGAAAGAAAGGATTTGGCTTCTTCCTGCTCTTACTGATAAGCCCTTCTTGATTTGCCAGCCCCTCCCAGCTGGTGGGACAGATATAACAGGACAGAATTATTCGCTAGGCTCAGCAGAAACCTCCTGTCCCAAAGTCTACAAAAGTCAGCAGAAAAACAGTGATAGATTTCAGCAGACACTGACTAGGTGCAGGCTCCCTAAGAATAGTAGAAAAGCAACAGCTTCACCTGCAGAAATATTCATAATTAACAGATGAAATCTGACAATAGTATTTGCATAAGGGTAGGCAGTCCCCTAAGGGCCAACAGTCTGTGCTGGTATTGGACCAAGAGAAGGCCTCCATGACTTAGTGGTTCCTTGTGAAATACACTGATCTCCTGCAGGCTTTTCCTCTCTCAGGGTAATTCACCAACTAACTGTTCCATCTAAGGCAGCAGCTGGGAAGAAAAGGGATTTTGCCTTTCTGTTACAAATGTCCTGTGGCCTGGCACAAAATAAAGGACACACTGATCACTGTCTTCAAGGCCTCTGAAAGAATTTAATGCTAACTGAAGTTAATTCTGGAGTCCTTGTTTAGACAGAGAGGATGAAGGAGGAGACTGAGTGAGAGCGCCAGGGTAGAAACTGATTTCCCGTCATTTCATTTCATTATTACCAGAATCAAATAAGCAAAAACCTCACGCATCAGGCTTTTATAATCATGAGATCTGAAAATGAATGAATACATTGGATTACTTTGTACTGACTTGACTTCAGAGCCTTTACAGTGATAGAATTTCAGACTTCTTTTGGAGATTATTGATGTCAGAACTTGCCTTTGACTCATGCAAGTAAAAAAAAAAATCTCACCTAATCATAGGACTTTATCATGGATCTTTAAGCAAAATGTCCATCCAGTTCAATTCTACTCTCATCACTGTCTCCTGAGGTTTGAAAATAAATTACCATTAAGCAAGGTATCAGAATTAGACACAGAAGAGCTAAGCTAAAATCCAGCCACACAGAGTGGTGTTTTTGGTGTTCGTACTTAAAATGGACTTCATAGCACATGTCACCATATTTCTATGCTTTAATTTTTCTGTTTCCCCATCCAAACAGACTCAAGTTATTTTATGAAGTAGGCTGAATGGGAACAGAGGGTACCTTTGGTCAGCAGTGCTTGATCAGAAGAGAGGCTGTAGCCTACAGATGTAGTTAACTCAAGGAATGCGTCTGTGAAGGTCCCAGATCAAAGTCTTGCTGCTTAAGCAGGTGATGAGCCAGCTAAAATTTGGGATACATTCATGGTTTTGACTTTGTAGCAGTAGAATGGTCTCCTATAATTTTTTGCGTTGAAACCTAGCCGGCCTGTTACCAGCATGATACAATCCAGCAGCATCTAATCGGCTGCTGCCACCCTCTGCCTTCCCCCACCCTCAACACTGGCGGATGTGTCAAAGCAAAAACATCTCTGCATTTCTGATCTCCCTGGGGTCACATCTGTTTTGAGTCAGGCTTCTCATTTGGTTCCAATCCACCGATTTCCTGCTACTGTCCATGAAAAAGAGAGTGCGACTCTGTGGCTTCCCCTGGGTGTAATGGTCTAATCTGTACCTTGTTGTGCACTGTAGAGGGGAGGGGGAATCAGTGCTACTTGGGAGCAGATTTCTCTTCCCTTATGATTGCATCCTGTTCTTATGCAAAGCACCTTTATTCTTGCTAGCAGTGGCAGCCCCAGATGTCCTGGTGCCCTCCCTGTATCATCCATATTCCTCCGGCCTCCTAATTGAATCCTTCCCTGGCTGGGACAAGCTTTCCTCATTATGATGAACTGGATCCAATTCTACTCCCTCCCCTCCATCTCCCAGTCTTTCCTTGTGAACACAGGGCAGGCCCCACAGAGCTTATGTGGGTGGATGACCGCACCAGTGAACTGTTCTTGCAGCTACTGTAATGTTGCTCATGAGGTTAACAGAGCAGGAAAGCCCCAGACAGGTACAAAGTGGTAAAGGCATCTTCTCTGCCAAGATTCTGGCAGCATCAAGATGCAGTTTAATTCCGAGAAATAATACCTAGTTCTTTTAATCTATGGCTTTCAAAGTCATTTATCTAAAACATCAGGGTTTTGCAGCTGGTGAAGCAGCCTAAGAGTTCTCACGAGAGCAGTGGCAGAGCCCAGGAGTTAAATGGGTCTCTTACAGCCTCATCCCATAGGATTCTCTCTGTAGGAGGTCAGTATCCATGAGCAATGTTTCACTCGTGCCCTGAACAAAGCAAGGCGATATAAACAGACAAATTATCTTTTTTCACTCTCACTCATCCACTGAAAATCTCAGTATTGGGGAAGAGTTCAGTCCCCTTACCTTATTTATCCTTTGGCCTCTTAATCTGAGATAGATTACCCTATGTTGCGCCATACAATACATATACAGAGACCCAAGTTTTCTTTGAATGCTCTCATCCAGAAAGTAGGAGCAATGTAGCAGTATTACCACACTTAAGATTACTCTGCTATGAAGTTGTATTAGCCCAGGCAGAGCATCACACTATATGTTGATTTTGGTACTTTAACTGGCTTGTTCAGAGATAGTTAGCTTATTACGACATGGACTGCATTAGGGTGTGCAGGAACAGCCAGGCTTATGTCAAGGCAAGTAAACTCGGGTAAACTGAGCCACAACTATATTAGCTGCATTGATGTCAAGGCAAGTTCTCAAGAGTGCTCGGCAAAGAACCAGTACTGCAAATTCCCCAAGTGCCACCACTTTAACTACTAACCCACACTCTTCCACTGCACTAAGTACATCTGGATTTCATCAGAGCCTGGATATTATTTTTAATAATAACCCAATCTTTGGAAAACAAAACCCCCCAAAACACCAGAACAAAACCTCTGATCTAGAGGCTTTTCAGCATCTCAGGGAATGAGAGATGCTATTATTGTTACTAGAAAGACTCTAAAGGCAATAGTACAAGGAATGATCTACAGGGCACAAGTATGTTTGTTATGAAATAATTTGGATCCACAGAGGAATTCCATATGTGGCTTCCCCTCTGGTGACTAGAGGTTCCCACCTTGGCAGTGATCCTGGAGTCCCATGCCTACAGGCTCAGCAGCATGGAAGGGGAGGGTGGACGCTGGAGGAGTAATGGGATCATCAGCCGCTGAGGCTGCTGCTTGGCACGCCGACAATGTTTGTTTGCACCTCTTTGAAGATGAGAGATGAAAGTGGCGCCCACATGGGCTGCCTTTGATTAGCTTCTTATTTTTAACATTGCAGCTGCGATTATTTTTCTTTTTCTTGAAGCATTTCTTCCCAGTACCAGAAACTCTGAGGTTCCCTTCTCTAGGGAGGTTCAACTTCAAGGAAACATAACAAAGAGAAGCGTGAATGTAAAGGAGACTGGACAACTCAGGGCCAGTGGGGACTTATGTAATTTTATTTTTAATTTTACTTCCATTTTTTCCCCAATCCCCCATCCTCAGCGGGTCTCAAAGAAAATACTTGTTTACTTCTTTTTTAATATGGAAAATAAATGAGTCCCAGGATTGTACAGAGCTGTCATGAAGAGGAAAATGTCTAATGGTTCCATTCCCAGCTCTGTCACTGAACCACTCTGGGACTTGGGGAAAAGTCAGTTCGCCCATCTGTAAAATGGGATTTATAATGCGTTGCTTCTCAGGAGTATTGAAGGAATATGAGTAACATTGATGGAACACTTCATGCACCTTGGATAGAAGGGGCAATAGTCCTGTGAAGTGCTGTCCTTAATAGATACTTAGAGGAGTTTCCTTCACTGTGGTACTTATCTGACCACAGCAGCCGAGTGCCTCACAGCTACTGATGGATTTTTTTTTTCCTATTACCTCTCTGCATCATACGATTGTTGCACAGGAAAGCCAGGCAAATGGCAAATTGAATGAAATGGACCCAGTCACATAGACAATATGTGGCAAAGTCAGGACTAATCCTTTATTTCCTAAATTTCTGCCACATCTGTTAGACTTTCCTCCTAGTCGTATGAGTTTTGTGATCTGAAGGGATGAGGGAAAGCCACCTTCCCTTCTTCCTACATCAGTCAGTCACACTATGGCTGTCTTCCTACTCCATAAGGAGCAAGTGGTCTGAAAGGGGAGTCAATGTTTGTTGTGTATTAGGCTATTTCCTATCATAACAGTTTTGGTTTTGTTTCTTTCACCTGATAGAGTAGTTTTCAGCCAAGAATTTGGTCAGATGTTAATCCACGTCGGGAAAAAAGTTTAGCCTGCTGTTCCTCATTTTCAACACCACTTTACAGAGATGGTAAAGAGCTATACATACAAGTGGTATCAGACAAAACTGCTGGTAATTGGCACTTCCAAAAGATAGCTTCACAAATCTCTGCCACTTGTATCAGCTTAAGTTTAACTTCTGTCAGAGGGCCTTAAAAAATGCTATGTAGAACCTGATAGCAACCATGTCAATTAACAAGATGGAAAAAGCTGGAGTAGGGATAAGAGGAACAGCCAAGAATAAATAACAATCAGGTTCTCAATACTCATGCACTTCAAAAGAAAAAACACAACCACATATGTTTATATTTATTTCTTTGTATTATCTATCAAGACATTTACCAGCCAAAGAGAAATGGGGGCACATGGGTTGAGTAAAAAATTGTAGCATACTTACACAAATCCAACCAACTCTGAGAGCAAAATATGTTTCCACCAAAAAAAGTGCCTGCTAAACCCTCTAAAAGACATTTCAGCCTTGGTATGGTCAGTCCAAAAAGCTTATACTAATCCAGTCAAAGCATATCATACCCAAGTTTCCTTGTCTTTATGGCATTTCACCTGCTCCCAGGAAAAGAGGCAGCCAGTTGTTCCAGCCCAGTGCATCATCCAGGTAATCCCAATGCCTAAATACCATCCTGCTCAATCCAGCTCCTCACAAAGGGATAAGCCAGTCTTACAGGCTCTTCTCAAGCATATTATGAAGAGATATATTGTACAGAATAGCTTATAATATATACCTACTTCAAATTCACCCCAGAGAAACAACATACTCCGGCCCAACTCCATCCAGTAACACAGACTCCAGGACATTAAATTAACCCCCTGCCAAATTTACTGCAAGCCATCTGACCATACCATTTAGCCACAGTAAAAACAAAATCTATACCTAGCTACAGTCAGGAAAGCAGGCAACTCTGTTGAAAACCTATTTATATCACTCAAGGAGATCAATGGAGAGCCCAGGCCTGGAGGCCAGTGACCTTGGATTGACACAAAACTTAAAGTAAAAAATTAATGGTGTCAACTCAAGAGACCACAGCTGTTATTTCAGAGGATTCAAAAGCCAGCCCTGCAGCTTACTGATCAAGAAAAGGTGCTTAAGTGGGGATGCATTTTTTGGAAATAGAGCAAATACTCACCCGTTGCTGGTGCAGGAGCAGAGGCACAGAGCTGCTTCCCCAATGGCTGCCTGTGCCACACAGGCAGGTCCTTCACAGCAGCCGAACCTCCCCAAGTCTGTCCCGGGTGTCACCAAGTGTGGTGTGACACCAGCAGTGGTGTTTCTGGAAGAAGTCTCTCCTCAGGCTGTCCCGAAGTGATGCTGTGGTGAGCTTGCCACAGGCTGCCTCCAGAAGGTTCTCCCTCAGGGGCCTTCTGCCCAAGGAAAGTCAGAGACCTGTGAGGAGGCAGCGCAGGGAGGGCAAGACACCCGTTGTCTGAGGAGTCTGGAGGCCACACGCAATGATAAGATGAATTTTTAGGCCTAGGATTTCTCAGTTCTGCCTCAGCTCTTCCCCAACTGCCCCAGCCCAGAGCAGCAACAATCCCTGAGGAGCCACTCAGAGGGCTCCGACAGTCACAAAATGGCAGCCGGGGGAACAGCGTGCCCCAATCCCGACTTACTGAGGTACCAGCATGGCACCATGTAGAGGACAAGGCCAGGTACTGCTGCCTGGACAATGATGCAAGACACCCATGGCAGGAGGCCAATGCTTGCTTGTGCTGTGGTACTGGCAGCTGCCTGCTGGACTGGCAAAAATGGAGGGAAATGGCGGCCACCTAGGGGGCCCCCTGAAACAGGCATCTCCACCTCAGCCTCACACAGACACAGTCTCCAAGGTGGCCCTGACCCAGCAGACACAGCACTAGCTACCAAAAAACATCTCTCTGGTGTAAACCCCAGCCACACTGAGGCAATACTTCCAGGAAGGGCTTTTGAAGGTAGAAGAAAAGACCTCACCCTGTCACAGCTGGCCCCAATTTAGAGAGGACAGCTGAAAACAGGACCTGCCCCCCCCTAGCATGGCTGTCTGGTAAGCCCTGGAGAAAGGTAACAGATTCCTGCATTTTGTTGTTCATTTATTTTTCAATTAAAATGACAAAAATGAGGTCCTGGAAACAGCAGGTTACAGGGACAGTGATGTTCAATGGAAGTTATACAGAGACAGGTTTTATTTTTGGAGTAGCCACTGACTGCTGGTGCAGTGTTGTAGACATGTTGGTGTGCCTCTGCTGCCTTTAACACCTCTTATGTCACTTTAATTTAACTGTTTTTAGCCGAGAATATATTTCTGGGTGTACAGGCCTGTACACAGCAGGTCTGCGCACAGCAGGGTTGTGCTCTCAAATGTGGCCACATGGGCCACTGGGATGCAAGTCATAGCAATGCTGGCCATGCTCTGATCTTTAATTTGCTCAGGGACTTTTTTTATTATCATTATTATCATTTTTATAATTTTTTGCACTGGGTGAGAGAGCCAGGAGGCTGATTCCCCAACCTGGGACCAGTAGCTCCCATTCAATGTCCAACACCAACCCAGCCAGCTCTCGCAGTGGAGCTGGCTGCCACATTGTGGCCCACTCCCCCAAACGTCACATCTGGCTGATGTAAAACACACATGTTTTGACTGAAGCTTTTTCTTTAAAATGCCAACATTAAAGGAAGGTTTGCTTTGTAAAACTGAAACTGTAAAACTCTTCTGAAACCCAATCTGGGGGATTAAAAGAACCACATAAAAAGGGATAAATATGACCTGGACATTTACTTCCTGTGCAGAAGTTCGCTGAACATGTGCCTCCCAGCCTGTCAGTGTGAAACAAGACCTTCTGCTCTTATTTCAGAAGGGGGGGGGGGGGAGAAGAGAGGAAGACAGGAAATTTTGTAAACTGACAACTCTTTTCTATCTCATGGCTAATGTCAGAGACATTGGTTTCTCTACAGTGGCATCTCATACACCTTCAAACTAGAAAGATACACGACTAGTAATAAGAAATTTAGTATTAATAGGCAAACTATTCTTATTCAGACTATATGGTAAAATTGGGCTTGATCCATTTTTAACTGGAAGTCAGTGGCAGAACTCCTTTGGATTTCAGTGGGAATAAGATCAGACCTAAAGATATGATGGACCGAGTCCAAGGATTCTCTGATGATGTACAGAAGAAACACATGGATAGACAAACAGATCTTCAGTTAGTCAGAAAATGGCTCACTTTCAAACAAACTACTGCAAGATGTTTATATCAGTATTGCCCATTTCAAGTATTAAAACTCATAGTTGGGTTCCAAAAACCAACTTTACTTAAGTATTATGAGACTTGAAAGGAAAAAAAAAAACCAGTTATGGATTCTCTGTATGTGTTTCCTAGGTTTTGAATCTTCAAGAAGATAGAACATTTTTTCTGGTTTTCTTTACTAATAGTGAACTGCTAGAAGCTTGATTTTTTTAAACCAGAGCTGACATTGTGATTTATTATAGTATGATTTCAGAAGATGAGACTTAGGGGAAAAAAACATATAAGAGTACGCAATACATTAAAGTCACTATTGTTCTCATGGAAAGGGTTGTCAAGCATTGGAACAGACTGCCCAGGGAAGTAATGTAAGATTTGGCATCGTCATTCTGTTTTGGCAAAAAAAAGTCCCTTTATCCCAGTCAAGTTCCCTAGAAGCCAGTTACACACTAATTTGGGATTATATTTTTCCTTCCCCCCCCCACGATGGATGATGCTGTTAAATTACACTGAAAGTGACATTAGTTGCCCAACAGTCATAATTTGGAGAAACACAACTGAAATATATAGGGAGCACAGCACTGAATCTAAAGGCAGACTTTCCACAGAAAACATTGGACTCTGCACATGAAATGTTGTGGAGCACCTTCTTGCACCACTGGCTTGTAACTGCTGCAATAGCTGACCCTGTGGATACACATGCAGGATCCAGCCTGAATCTGAGTTTGAAGTTCTCTGTTGTTTGAGGTGCTTGAATCTGGAGTTTGTCAGTTCGGTCCCACTGTCGTTTGAGTTTTTTGGTGGGTTTTTTGTTTGTTTGGTTTTTAATTTTAGAGCGATTAAGTCTGGATTGCTATTGGTGTTCTTGGATAATGCTCCATGTCCTCTGTGTGAGATATAGACACCCAATAACCCCACACCATAGTAGTTTTTTTCCAAATACACTCATTTTAAGTGGGTTTGATCTTCGAGATGGAAAGTTCATCTATTCTACTTGCAGCCTCGGTTTTCTAATTCCCATTGAAGCCTTTCACAATCTCTGCTATTGCATAAAGCTGGTAAAAAAAAAATCTTTCTTCTTTCTGTTTAGTCCTGGCCAAATTTAAAACAACACTTTTATAGTTTCAATCCAGAATCAAGTAAAAAAAAAAAAGGTGCGTTTCGAAGTCATCGTTCAATGGAGAAAGACCAGTTTCCAAGTCCTTTCCAAATCAAAAGTGGACAGTTCCTCAGTCATTTCCAAGCCGGAAAGAGGCCATTTTATGAGCCAGAAAGCATCCATTTTCTGCGTCAGTCCTGAGCCAGAGAGGCTAGTGTCTGAGTCAGTTCCAGGGGGGGAATGTCTGGCACTTTTCCAAGCTTGGGAGTGTTGCTATCACAGCAATTGTTTGGTGATGCCATCCCAATAAAGCTTCATTATGGTGTTTCTCTTTCTATAAACTTCAGTGCCCTCCAGTGTCCCCAGCAATCACTTATCTAATATTAGGATATTAAAAAATATGGAAAGATTTTAAAGAGACTTATTAAAATGCAATTAGCAGCATGTACAACTTAAGCAGTGAGATTATTTTAAAAAATGACTTGATTGTGTGGAATGCCACGCACCTTACAGAGATAATAAAGCTGCCAATCAAGTCCATTTTCAAATTAGGAAATTTTCATTCTTTTTTACAGCCCCCTAAGTGAATATTAAAACTGATTATTAACCTCGGAGTGTAGCAGCGGCCCCTAAGCCTGCAAGCTCTAAAACGAAGGTTTCATAACTGTTGGGAGCCTGGGCTTCATTCCCCATTTGGACTGAGATCTCTGTGCTTATTTAAAGGGACAGTGCTCACCCTTTGAATAAGGAAATCTGAAAAGCCTGGATGGGTCCCTTGTTTAGAAAGGGACAAAGCTGCAGATCTTGACATTGCAACTTGGGAGGCCAAACCAAACTGCCTGTAATGACCCTGCCTCGATATTACACAGCAGAGTTTTGCCATCAATAAACTGTAGGTAAGACTGCCCCCTCATGTCCAAACTGTGAATCTCACCCAATCTTTAAACTCCCTGGCACACAACCTTCATTTTGTCTAAGTAAAAATGTGTAGATTAAATGAACGTTATGTGGGAACACACACCTTCGGCATACTCAGGTTGCTGTGCATAGACTCACAGTGTATGTTATTATTCTCAGTGTAAGTTATTACTTCCCTTGCTAAATGTAAAACCATGTCATTTACCTTGCCTTCTTTTTATTTATTTTTTGTCCTACTGAGACAGTCAAGTGTGACACTTCCTGCTATTTGACTTTGCTGGCATTTTTATTTCATCTATAAAAAGGATCTTTCTCTGAGAAATTAAGTCACATTACACTGACAGGTTACTCCTTTTGCAGCTCTTTACTCCGCTGTCAACGTGGATTTATTGATGCTTCCTGGATTTCTCTCCTCAAGCTTGCAAACTGGAAATGACGAATTCTCTGGAAGACAGCAAGCTAATTCTTGACTTGAATGCTTTATTTTGGGATAAATGCAAAGATTCAAAGGGAGTTGCTTAGGAGGGGGTAGTCACTGATTCTGACTCCAAAGCAAGAGTATATTTTAGCATGTGCTTAACTTTAAGTATATGCTTAAATTTACCTTTGCTGATCTCTTTGGGACCACGCACAGGCCTGAAGGTATGTACTTAGACATTTAACCATATTGGTGCTGGGCTGCTTTGCAGGAATGAGAGTCCAGACAATATCTAAACAGGGAGAATGTCACTGAGTTTCAAAGTATCTAGGATAGAAGTTATTTTACCAGCACATGTATCTCATGACTATAGCTCCCTCTGGAATCTAGCTACGGCACCTGGATCTACTTATGATTCGCATGGAAGCTATCTACACATCTTTTCAAAGTAAATAATCTGCCTGGGTTGGATAATGGGGGTTAGGAGGATGACAAATTGGGTTAATAAAATGTCAGCAAGAGCCAGGTTTTAAGTCTGGAATGAGTCACAAGTTAAACAAGTTTAGTGGCCAGGGTTCACCCTTGATCTTGAATTGGTATTTGTCTACATCACTGAATAACCACAAGTGGTCCAGTATAATTCAGCATAACTGGCAATCCAGCGTTGGCAATATTGTTGGGGTGGAGAAGGGAGAAAGATGTTACTGCCTCTTTAGAGTCATGCCACAGTTAATGAGAAGCACTGAAGAAACAGTAGCCACAGAGATGGTATTAAGACTTTCCAGGTCTCTGGGCTGAAAAGAAGCACCTCCAGCACACCGAATGTCCTGTGCTGCTACTGAAGTTGGCAACGTGCCTCTCTTCTACTCCCCAGACTGGAGCAAGTATTTTCATGGCTCACCCATTCTGCTGGTCTGGGCGGGGAATGTATGGAGTAGTTTAGTATGCTCATCAGGATGAACTGAATATTGGTGATATTTTAGCAGTCTGAAGGCTAGAAGAGAAAGATACGCAGTCAGTCAGCATTGAGGTACACCAGTGAAGACGTATGGAGACTCAGGGAGGTATACTGCGGGTGGATTAGTAGAAGTGCATGTAAGAGTTCTGAAAATAACTGTTAGTTGTTGGGTTGTTAGTTGTTTTTTTTTTTAATTTCCATAAACAACTATTCACTGCTAAGCAAAGTTTACGATGATTGGAACCACACTGGCAATGACAAAGAGAATTAAGGAGATTTAATGGACATATAATCTTTGCATTCGTGAGGTACTAAGTGTATGGTAATGCCAGCACAGTAAATAGTGCAGTTATTAACATATTCTAAAATTAGATCAAGGAAAACCAGCATTCACAAATACTGAGACAATTCCTGGCAGAGAAGAGAGATTACTGAAAAGGTTTGAGTAAGTGCTATGAATGGGTGATTGCCAGGCTGGAAAGCAAACTTCCAAAAGCATGAAGAGTTTGTCCCAGAAATTGCCGTGCAGTCCTTGATTAGGATCAGCTTCAAGAAAAGCCTCACCGTGGGTGCTGGCAGAGCCAGACATGAAAAGAACAAGCTCTACCTAATGCCAAATCTTCCAGCTGCAGCTTTGACAGTAGGAATTGCCCTGCAAGTCTGTACTCCAGAAACACACAGTACAGAGTTACACAAATGGTAAAGCAGCAGGAAGTCTGATATGCAGCAATTCAAATACATTAGACTAATCAACTGAAAAAATAACCTTGCATTATTTGTAGCAGCTTATTGAGCAAGGTAAGTTTTGATCCAAATATTCCTGAACATGGAAGAAGTGAATAACTGGATGACACAGAGTTTGCTTCTGTGTTCTTCTCCACTCCTGAAAATAGACGTGGAAAATCTGAAACAGAAATCTGGATTTTTCTTTATTGTTGGAAAAGGGGAGAGGAAAGAATATCTAAAGCACCCCTTCACTAGAAAAGAGCAGTTCCAAAACCTGGGATCTTGCCACCCCCTCTGAGCTTTCCTAACCCAAGCTGTGTGTTGCAGAATCCCTAACTCCTCCACTCTCCTAGCTGCATCTCAGCAGTCCCCTCCAGGTGTCAGCCTTGCACTTTGCATGAGATTTTCTTCCCTCAGCCACATCTGGAGTGAAGTGCTGGGTTCAGTGGAGATTCCTGACAAGAGATCATCAGAGATGTTAAAATATTAAATGCATTCCCTAATTTTATTTCAGGAAAAATGCTGAAATATCACAGCCCGACTAGGCCTCCCTCAAAATTGTAAAACTGATGCCATTGTGTAAGGGAGGGGCTCTAAATGGGCCCATGAGCTTTCTACAGTATCTGCCAAGAGAACTGTGAACATCTGCCAACCCAGAAACAGTTCAGGAGCCAGGACTTTCACTTAAGTTTTCTTTTTTTAGGATGTAATTGACATGACTGTCCTTTCTTTGGCCTTAATTCCTAACTGCTTCCCAAGATACTAAAAGCTTCTGCTCCCCTCTGCACTCTTGCACATAAATCAGAACTACACTGAGATTTTCTCAATTGGATCTCATCGTGGCAGAGCCACTGGAAGCTAGAATGAAGGCAAGCACATGCAGGCCCACCACATCCTCTAACCCTGCTCTGATTTCAGGGTTAAGATTGTTGGCAGTGCTGTTGTTTGGTTTAGGACTAGCACTGTGGGAAAGACAGCAAATAGAGATAAATGGGCATTGTCAGATACACTTGTAGCTATGGGATTGGACAGATAGCCTGGATGTCAGAAGTAAGATTCGCCTTAGGATGTTGCTGTAGTTTATGATATTGCTCAGAATTGCTACAAATCTTTAGATAGGTCAAATTTGGGATGTATTCTTAAAACTACATGCATGAGCAATAATGCATGAAATTGTTAAAACAGTGAAATCCTTTGACAGAGCGGGAAGGGAGTTGTGTCAAGACTGAGATATGTAGTGTGGGTGGAGGAAGTTTGCAAAAATACAATGTTTCGTTCAGACTTAACTGTCTTTCAATTTCATGAGTAGAAATTAGAGTCTCAGCAGTGTCTGTTGACCTAGTAGGTGTTGAGATGACATCCGTGGATGAGAAACTGGGCTATGGACTTTCAGAATGACCTTGGGGAACCTGGCTTACCCCAATACCTCAGTTTTCCAAATGGTTGCCTACAACATTAACTGGCCAGAGTTGGATTAATTGCATTATAAATGTAAGGGCACTAAAAAGACATGAAAAGATTCAGAAAGAGAAAGATAGAAGTCTATCACCTCTGGCAGTTTCAACTGCACAAAAAGTCCATTTGGTCACATCTGGTTGATCAGTAGCTCTCGCCACTCTCATCAAGAATGACTTTCTGTTCTATGAGCATTAGTTCGCCCCTTTCCACAGCTGTCAACTATTTCTCATGTAAAGGTCTTGCTCCTCTTTCAAAATTACCTGTATTAAGGCAAATTATGTGTTCTCTTCCTTTCCTTGTTGAAAGTCATTTACATGAAGAATCACAGAACAGAGATTATAGATACTGGGGGAGGGAATGCAGAAATATAGCTAAGACTGGAAATTTGGGTGGGCCTCAATTTATCGTGGACAGCCAAAGAACAAGTGTCTGATGTCATAGTAAATCATATATATTGCAAATGATTTAAAATAATGAAAACCCATATGCATTAAATTTTGCCCTGTACATCCATTTGACATATTTTAAGTAGACAAAAGATAGATTTTACATAAATCTTCAGTAAATGTACTTCGAAAAAATATCACCAGGCAGTAAAACCTAACCATTTTAAAAACAGTCTGTCTTATACTTGAGCTCCTGCTTCAGTGTGCATCATTCAAAAACAGCAAAAAACTACCCCAGACTGTCTGCCCACTCCTTGAAAGAAGAGAAAAAAACAAAGAAGGAAAACCAGACAAAACAGCTTTTGAACAGATCCTGCCAAAGTTGTCCTTCACACTATTCCAGGTCTTACAGGAATAGTTGCTACATCTTACCCAAGCCACCTGTGTCTTTACCTTTGAAGGAGTCTATTTCCAACCTCCAGTGTAAATACTAATGTTTGTGTTCAGTATTTAGGATCTGTCACACGCTGACACTTGCAATTTTATAGACACGAAGCTAGCTCTTTAGCACAGTTCCCAGTCTGTGGATTTTGTCCTTTGGTTTTGTGCTGACAGAAGTTCATGCTCTTCTATGCTGGGAGTTACTACGCAATCTAGCAAAAAAAGTCTCTGAATCCCAGCTCCAGTATACTGTAAGAGGCAACAAATTCCTTTGGAAGATGCCTGGCACATCTTCACCAGGAACTTAGCTCTGGGAACTGACTAGATACCTCTGAGAATCACAGGCAAAAATTCTTCCCAGGCTCTGCTGTGGATGGTCCAGAAAGGCAAGGGAGGTGACTTGCAGATGGTTTGATGAGATTCTGCCAAACAAAACAGAATGAAGTTAATTTTGCATTCTTTGTGTACAGGATGCAAACATTTGACAGTTCCCACAGGTACCAATCAAACAAGAGGGTGGAGATGTCAGATACCACACACTGCTGTGCTTTGAACCCTGGTTCACAGCTCAGAAACAAAGGTAGCAGTCAGCACCCGATTGCCAGCAGTAGCTATGGAGCTCAGAGGGGCCTTTTGTCATCATTGTTGGAGTCCCAATTACTACATAACATTTTTAGTTCCTAACAGAGCTCCCACCCAAGCCGATCCTTTTGTATAGTGGGGCTGGGTTTGTTGAGTAGCAGCCAGGACACCACCACACCTGGATGGTTGACCTCAGCTGCTTCAAAGACATGCAATCTAATCAGCCTCACTGTCAGATAAGTTAATTGCCTATTCTGATTGTTTCTTGTCCCACTAACACTCAACATCTGTCTGGTGGTAAAACAAGTAGCAGCAGCAGTGACTCTTTGTACTGTGTCAGTTAGGGAAATATGGCCAAAGGTTTTTTTCAAAACAGCTACTAGGGCTGAAAGGACCCAGACTGATGGGCACTGAGTCCTTCCGGGTCTTTACAAGAGCCAAGCATGTAAAAAATATGACTTTGATTGTGTTTGCTGAGAGATTAAAAACCACATCACCTGTTCTAATCAGTTTTGGAAGAGTTAAGTAAATAAGGACATGAACCAAAAGGAACGTGGAAACTCTGCCTCTTTAAGAAACAGGACTAAACCATCTCAGGTGGATTAAAAGTGAGGTAATTGAAATCACGGCTTTATAGGATCATGGGAAAATTGCCTGAAATATTTCAGGCATTATAATGAAGTCTTAGATGCTGTTTCAACTAAGGGGATTAGGAGGAGTGTTACTGTGAGAACCATGGACTAAGTGATCTTTCCAGGTACTTTACATGGGTGGAAGCTGCTTATTTTGTTTAAGGGAAGCTTTTCTCTAGTAGTTGTTTCTAGACTGCTAGGTATTAGTAAATTTTTATGTTGATAATGTGCTTCTGTATGGAAAGCTGTCTTTATGGTAGGTATTTCTGGGGAGGGGAAGAAGTAATTATTGTAAATGTCCCTGTGGGTGTGGTGAAAGCTCCTTCAAAGGAAAAGGGGAAAAAAGTAAGTATTTTAAAGCACTACTTCTATTGCATGTGAATGGATTTTTCAATTGTAGCTAGGAAAAAAGAAATACTACTGATCTTGTTCCTTCAAGGGAACAGCGCCTCCTTTTCTATGATATAGTCTCTGTTTAATTAGAGGCTTAAATGGCTTTAAATTACAAAGAGAAATAAATACACTGAAAGGTGTCCTGCTCCTTCAGACAATTGCATTCAAGGTGGGCTTTATTTGGTGCATGTGGTAGAGAAGATTGTGCTTAGGTATGAAAGAGTAGGGTAAGGCTGACTGAAAGGAAGCAGACTACTTAAGGGCACAGTCCTAGGGATATGATGATAATGTGCTTTTTTTTTTTTTTTCCCTTGCTAAATGTATTTAGAATGAGAACCAACACAGAGAATCTAATGTTTCTATTTGCTCAGACTTTTCTGCAGAGAACACTTGTTTCGTGTCCAGAGAGGGGAAACTGTGTTCATCCTCCTTACACTCAGAATAAAGCAGGAGAAACTCGATGTTGAAAAAAGACTTCCACTGAGTAAGGCAAGAGGTAGGATTTATTAACTATTGGCAAAATCAGGCCAGATTCTGACTACGCTGGCATGCCATCATTCATTAAATCCTCCTGCTTTTTACTGCTGTGTGATTAGAAATAGGCCTAAGCACTCCATGTTTTTCAGTACCCACAGTTGTGTAGTTTTTTTTTATCATGAGGTTATATTTAGATGCCCATTGATGTTGTTTTTCATCCCAAGTGCTTTTGGGAGGGTGAACAGCTGATCATTACACTGAGTTTGCTTGTACCCATGAGCACACTTAACCTAGAGCAGCAAATAGTTATTGTATTGCATTTTGTTTTGTGCCTGTGGGCACACTTAAGTCAATATACATGATGGCTAGTACCACGGTATTGCATTTGTCTACACCCATGGGCACTCCGAATTGCCAGTGTGAGGGAATTGGTGAATTAACTAGCTGTATGCCCACTGGTGTAGTTACTTCAAGAGCAATACTACTGTTAATTGCTTAACTTAAATCTAATCATAATGCAAAATAACAGAAGGAAACTGCTGCAAGAATCCCAGCTTACAGAATATGGATAGTAACATTTGTTTAATTCTAAGCTTGTTTGTTGCCAAAACTGAGGAACAAGCTCTTGGGGCAGAAGTCTCTGTTGTGAATAATTGCCCTTCTTTCCCTGTCTTACAGCCAGCAAGCTGCATCAAGCTCATTGCTCTCTTCAAGCTTTTACCTGCATGAAATCTAGTTCAGGGTTGATGCTTACTCTGCTCATTAGTGAAATTACCACCAGATGCTTTGTTAGATAGAGGTCACTCTGGCTGAATGCCATGACAACCTCTTCAAATAGTGGGATTGCTAAACTATAGCTTTGACTCAAAATGGTGCAGTAGGTAATGTTGACATGCTGCAATTACTGCTCAGTCTTCACAGCATGTTCAAACAATGCTGACTATCTCCGTGCCGACTTGGCAACACCAGAACTGGATTTGGGATGTATATTGTGGATGACTAGAAAATGTAGGAATTTAAGGGGAACGCCTACATGGAGCATGAGCTTATCACATTAGCCTGTGTCTAGTCAGGTTCTCTCAGAACTCCGTTGAAAAATGGTAATTAAATGATAAGGCTGAGTCTAAAGTTACATGGGCATAGATGGGCTAGGTTTCAGTGGTGCTGGGAGCCAATTTTTGCAACTGAAGTGGGAGTCTTAAATACTCAGCAGAATACATTAATGCAAGGCACTGGATTAGCCTTTCCTAGCAAGTACGGTCATCTTTCCTTACTGATAAGACTTATTTTTACTTCTTTTTAGGAGACCGGTGCAAGGAAGGCCACCTAGGTGGGCACTTGGAACACAGCCCACATGTGGACTGGATGAGTGTCAAAAAGGAACAGAGGAGGGCGAAGAAGGTAGTAGAATTATTTTCCTTGCAATAGCGTGGTCCAATCTACTGATTAACTCGCAGAGCAGAGCTGGTTAGAGAAAGCTCTGCAGTGCACTTCTTTTCTCTCTGACAATGGCAGGCAGGACTTTCCAGCTCTGCTAATGACAAGCCTGTGTGGCTTCCTGTTCATATGTATCTTGTAATGAAAACTGATTGTGTTGCAAGTCGTACCAGAGACATCTGTAACTAATGTGACTGTGATTGATGGACCAGACAAGCTTATTATTAAAGTATCAGAATAAAATAACTTGGAGATGTGGAATGGCAATTATCCAGATACAAAATTATTAAAACTGTAGAACAGTTACTAATTTATAGCTTTATAGTATTAACAGTAAAAAAAAAGTGTTTATCTGGAGGGCTATGCTACTGAAAGCAGATGATTAACCTTATAAAAGGAACCAGACCAGGTGGAAAATACCATGGTGGCAGGAACATTGTTTTTCTTCTCCGTGTGGTTCTTTTGGACAGAGACTTGTGTAGGAGAGACAAGCAGGAGAAGGCTTGGCACGGTAGCCCAGCTAGCAGTCCTTCCTGTGACTGCAGCTTAGGAAAATGTATGTAGATGGGCTCTTCTGCACACTTTTTTTTTTAAAGAATCAGAAAAGTGGCAGCAAGAACATGAGTGTCCCTTAGCCATAATGGCTTTGGAGTTCAGAAATTTGTAATACTGTATAATAAGGCTTAACCCATTAGTCTTTCCATTAAGTAAAGGAAGATTGGGTCTAGAGAGGATTAAGCCATGTTATAGCAAACACTTACTAGGTATTAAAGGACAGGGCTAGAACTACTAGCTTTTTTTTTTAACTTCTAGCAATCCTACAGAATTGTTTGTTGACCTGTTTTATACCAGGTCAGAGCAGGGCAGTGAATGGGGGGGAGAGGCAAACCACCCCACCCCCCCAACATCTGGAATAATTAAGGAAGACATCAGTTCTGAGTGATGAACAAGTTGTTAGGGAAGGGGGGGAGGGTGTCAGACTAATACACTAAATATGATATACAGAACTGAGCTGCCATGAAACTGTCTGCATTAGTCAGCCTGGTTAATCTAGTTCTTCCCAAGATCCTCAGGGAATGCCTGCAGGAGATCTGCAGACAGAGACATGTCGGATGAACCCTTCCTACCAAGAGCAGAATAGATGCTATTCAAGTGGCAACATGCCTCAGCTGGTATCACTGATTTGTGTCTTTTGGCAGGAGGGTTTGCCTCCTGTGCTAATGTTAAAGATAACCTTAAATGCAGGCACTTTCCTGGCTGATGCTCAGATACAGCAGTGAATGCTGTACTCAGCATCTCTAACGCTATCATCGTGTTCTGTGAAAAAGGGATCTTAAGGTGCATATGGTGTCTCCTCCTGCCCAACTGATAGAGCTCTTGGTACACTTAAGATCATTCATGGCAGACCTCTCTAGTGATGGAGACCCCTCATCTTCCTTGAATAAACTGCTTCATTGGTTAGGGCTTGTTAGAAGGAGCGTGGGAGGTTTTGGTGGTTTGTTTGTTTTTAACTTTAAGGGTTTTTTTGGCTACAAATTAAGTGCACTCATTCTTGTCTTTCTGGTAACGGGGATGGGAGAGAAGGGGATCGCTGCCCTTTGGTAAGGCTTTTTTTGCACACCGGGAAGTCTCCGTTTCCCGCACACTCCTCTGCCTCCGCAGATCCCTTTTCAGACGTTTCCGCGGGCCGCCTGCCCCGGGGAGCTGCCCCGGGAGGCGCTGGGCTACGAAGGCGGGGCCGAGAGCGCGGCTGACGTTCGCACAAAGTCCTGCGCCCCCTCTCCCGCGAGAGCGGGACCTGACCGGTCTCTGCGAGCCGCCGGTACGGCCGTGGGGTCCCTTACAAACTACCGCGTTTACCTTGAGCGACGGCCGCTACCGGGAAAGCGGGTCCTTACACCACCTGCGGCTTTGCGTGCCGCCGTTCCCAACGCCAGGCTGGCACTGGCGAGACCCGCCTTAGTCTGGGCCGCTCGGCCCGACGCGGAGTCCCCGGGGCCGGCCCGGACTGCAGTGCGGGTTTGGGGCTCTGCCGTTATCGCCCTCGTTTACCGGCAGCAGCCGCCTCCCGGCCCGCGGGGCGGCGTTACGGAGGGCCTCAGCCCGGGCCCGGATAGGACTTCCCGGCCCCACGTGTGTGTGTGTGGGGGGGGAAACCTCGCCCCCATCCCCGGCGGAGGCCCCCCCGCGGCCCACGGACAGCACCGGAGCCGCCCCGCCACCGCCCCTTCCCGGCAGCTCCCGCGCTCGCAGCGCGGTTCGCGCAGGCGCGGGCAGGGCCGCACCACCGGCCCCGCCGCTGGGGGGGAGCGGGGCAGGGAGCGGTCCCTTCGCCGGCTGCTGCCGCTGCCACTGCCCCCATCCCGGGAATACAGCCCGCGGCTCCGGCTGGGCGCGGGCGACGCGTCGCCGGAGAGCGGTCAGGCCCACGGCACTCCCCGCGGCCGGGCGTGCGCCGCTGCTACTTCTCCCCGCCGCTGGGAATGGTTCGCCCCGCGGCCCGGTTCGGCCTCTGAGGGGGCCGCGGCCGCCATTTTGTGCGGCGCCAGCGGAGGGCAGCGGGCTGGTGAGCGGCGGAGGCGGTGAGGGTCTCCCGGGGACGTCCCTCCCTTCCCTGGCCGGTGAGCGGGGCGCGCTCGGGGCCCGCCGAGGCCGTCGGCGGTGGCGGGCGCGGCGGGCCGCGCCGCGCCCGGAGGTCGCGGGCTTGGGCGGGCCCAGGCAGGCGGTGGGGCCATGGGGGGCTGTGCCCGCCAACCCGTCACCGGTCCCGGCCCCGCTGGGGAAGGCTGCGGCGGCCCTGGGACATTCCTCCGTACTTCGGGGAGCCGTCGATGCTGGTCCCTCCGCAGCCTCCGGGATGGGCCGAGGTGTTGGTCCGTGTGTCTGTCGGTACGGCAGGGCCCGAGGCACTAACGTCAACGAATAACGCATTTCGGTGTACCCTGTTGTGTAATAAATACAGATGGGCTTATGCCTTAAGGCTAGAAAGATGAACACCAAATCAAGGGAAACCAGGTGATGGCTTACGCCCGCTTTCCTCCCCTCTCCTATACTTTAGTAACTTCCAGCAAAAATGTCGGAGTATATCCGGGTGACGGAGGACGAGAACGATGAGCCCATTGAGATCCCCTCGGAGGACGACGGCACCGTGCTGCTGTCCACCGTGACCGCCCAGTTCCCTGGGGCGTGCGGGCTGCGCTACAGGAACCCGGTGTCGCAGTGCATGAGGGGGGTCCGGCTGGTGGAAGGCATTCTGCACGCGCCGGAAGCCGGATGGGGAAACCTGGTCTATGTTGTTAATTATCCCAAAGGTTTGTCTTCGTTCCTTTGGCTTTTTTGTACAAGCTTGCTTTTTCAGTCAAGAGGTCTGTGTGAGTCACTGCTAATTTAACATGCCTACGATATTACTGTTGAACCCTCTCGTTTACAGAAGTTCAGCGATTTTATTCATGTATCTGTCCTGCAGAGCAGATCTGACCCTGCTGCGTTTTCAGATACGCAGTAAGATTTTTAACTCTCTACCCATACAAACACTTTAATGACAGTCTTGCATTATCCTTGGAGGGTTTACAGCCTTATATAGACCTTTGAAGACTGTGGTGTAATGGGATCTCTGTGTACTCACAGATGCTGCTTCTCAAGCCATGGTTTGATCAGAGGTACCATTTAAAACAAATGCTCAGGAGCCTGATCACCCTGCCCCCCCGCTCCCCCCCCCAAAAAAAAAAAAAAGGGGAAGGAAGTAAATTGCTTACAAAATATTCTTGTTAAAAATTCCTGTCTTCTCCACATCCTTATAGGACTGTGAATGTTACTGGATAATACTTTAGTAAACTAATGCAAAACTAACTCAGTCAAATGGCATTTTGGAGGAGGACTTAAATGTAGACTGTTCTTTCTTCTGTCCTTATTCTTGTAAGCAGTTGGGTATGGATTGTAATACTGAGCTCCCAGCAGCTGGCATGTGTTCTTTTGTAGTCTGTACTCTTTCTCATCGTAGTCTATGATTGTACACCATGTGGTTCATAATCAGTGGAAGCAATTTCCAGAGTTGAGGATGATGTCTAATGTACTTCTTTATATTCAGATAATAAGAGAAAAATGGACGAAACAGATGCATCATCAGCCGTGAAAGTGAAACGAGCAGTACAGAAGACTTCAGATTTAATAGTCTTGGGTCTTCCCTGGAAAACCACCGAACAAGACTTAAAGGAATATTTCAGTACCTTTGGAGAAGTTCTGATGGTGCAGGTAAAATCCTTTTGCAGCCCAAGTAAGGAGGGACATTAGGTAGAAATCGGTCTTCTGATGAAGCCAGTAGAAACAAACAGAGCCATATAAACTCGAAGATCTGAAGCTGTGTGTCTCTGTTCCTAGGTTGCATTTTGTTCCATGAGCTTTGTAGCTGCAGGCTTGCGTAGGTGCAGATGGTCAGGAATATTTGGGAGTGGTAATTCATGCAGATCAGCTTAATGGGTACAGTGTTCTTAAGAGCTTTATAATTTATATTACTAATTATTGCAGCTGTATGTGTGTTTATATATATGTATATGTGTTAAGGAATTGGAGATTGCTGTGATGAGATTGTTTACAAGACTGATAAACTCTCAAACAGAACTTTACTAATTCGTTCCGTAACAGCACACTTCACGCTAACAGTTACTTCTGTGTTATCACTGCCTACACCAGGCTGTTAGTCTGTAACGCACATCTCCTGATTCAGCTGAGTGCACGTGGTACCGTGGACCTGGTGCTGCTTGGTTAGCATGGATGCCTGGGACCTCAATGGCCTTAGCCGCCGAGGTGGCCTGGCCAGGCGTGAGGGCTCTTTGGTGGCAGAAGTCGGAAGACAAACCTGCTTTGGTTTTTTTCTGTCTTCATGCGTGATGTTTTTGTCCTCCCAGAAGGGGGATCTCACCTTGGCTTGTTCTTTATCTTTTGTTGCTTGCATGCCTCCTGTGCGCAGCTACACGGGTTTGTCCCTTTGGTGGACAAGTTGCTTATACAGCTGGTCTGGCGATGCCGTCACAATATTACAAAATATTTATATCCCATTTTTGGTTATGCTTGGGCTCAAGGCAAGCTAATAAGTGTCACAGGCCCCTTCTTTGACTATATAATATTACAGTAATTTTCCTAAGAAAATGGAGGCATATACAGTGAGATAATCAAAACTTTTTGTGTACTTTTTCTGGTGATCTTAATATCAAGGTTGATACAGGAGATAACTGGTAAATAGCATGTCATTAAGTCACACGGGCATATATTGTTTCTGTGATCTTTTAAAAAATCTGCTTTTTTTTTTTTTTGTCTTAGGTTAAGAAGGATATTAAAACTGGCCACTCAAAAGGTTTTGGTTTTGTTCGGTTTACGGATTATGAAACCCAGGTGAAAGTAATGTCTCAGCGGCACATGATAGATGGAAGGTGGTGTGACTGTAAACTTCCCAATTCTAAGGTACTTTCGCATTTATTGCTAGTTTTATTTTTACCAAACACTCAAAGTGCCCTTATTCAGCAGCTGTCTTAGGTGAGCAGATGAACAGATTAATAATCCACTCTTGGATGTGGCTTTTCAGTCTGTGAATGGACAGGACAAGTGAGACCAAGGAAGGAAAATAGGGAGGAGGTGGGTGAGCAGGAAGTGAACAAGAAATGTTGGGAAAATAGCTAGTTATGTGGGGGGAATTAAGTACAGATGGAAATCTGAAAAGAATGTGTTTTAATGTCCAGCAGTACCTGCTTAACATGTCTGCTGCATGAATAAATGGAGAATAAAGCAAGCAGAATTACAAACCTAGGGAAGATCGGAATGAGTCTTTGAATTCAAAACTGAACCTGAAGCTTCTGTCTATTTCCTGCGTGTATATATACAGTTATTACCAAAAAAACCCACAAAAAAAACGTCCTTCCACAGTGGCCTTTTCCCTGTTCTTGTGTATTGCTCCTGTCTTCATTTTCTTGTGACTCTTCTCCACCTGTACCAAAGTGTAGGCATGTTCTCTGAACAGAGCTTTTTAAGTCTTTAACTTACAGTCTCAAACTTTCTTGATCTTCAGTCCTCGGAATAGGCTAGATTAAAAGGGGCCTTTATCGTAATGTAGGTTCGTTCTCAAGGACAGCTGTGATTTTTTTTTTCTTTTTTTTTTTTTTTTCCTCTCCAATTCTCTCCAGCAAAGTCCTGATGAACCTCTGCGTAGCAGAAAAGTGTTTGTTGGGCGCTGCACTGAGGACATGACAGCAGATGAACTCCGACAGTTCTTTGCCCAGTACGGAGAAGTGGTAGATGTCTTCATTCCTAAACCCTTCCGAGCTTTTGCTTTTGTTACATTTGCAGATGATCAGGTATGTCTTAAAATATTATAACTTCATATTTAGACAGCCTACGTTTCAGTAGCTTGATAAAGCATTATTGCTGGAACTACACATGGAACACTGCCTTGTCCACTGTCTTGGGAATTCCAGTGGTATTCGCTTGATTTGATTTATTGAGTTGTCTAAGGTTACACTTTTCAGATGCTGTTGTACAGACGGGTTTTTATACTGCAGTTAGTGTAGTAGCGAATGCAAAGATAAAACACTTCAAATTGGATTAAGTATATGCATATGCTTCCTTTGCAGGTTAAATATCTGCTCAGAATCATGTGGGTTTTTTTTGTCTTGTACTACTAACATTTAAAAAAAAGAAGTCTAACATATATTTAATCAATCCCTTATTTCTTATAGGTTGCCCAATCTCTTTGTGGAGAGGACTTGATCATTAAAGGAATCAGCGTACATATATCCAATGCTGAACCTAAGCACAATAGCAATAGACAGTTAGAGAGAGGTGGAAGATTTGGTGGTAATCCGGGAGGCTTTGGGAATCAAGGGGGGTTTGGCAACAGCAGAGGAGGTGGGGGAGGACTGGGTAACAACCAGGGCAGTAACATGGGTGGAGGCATGAACTTCGGAGCCTTTAGCATCAACCCTGCCATGATGGCAGCAGCACAGGCAGCCCTGCAGAGCAGCTGGGGAATGATGGGCATGCTGGCTAGTCAGCAGAACCAGTCGGGGCCGTCGGGAAACAGCCAGCCTCAAGGCAACATGCAGCGGGAGCAGAACCAGGGCTTTAGTTCAGGAAATAACTCCTACGGTGGTTCCAATTCGGGGGCAGCGATAGGCTGGGGTTCGGCCTCGAACGCGGGCTCCAGCAGTGGGTTTAACGGAGGCTTTGGTTCAAGCATGGATTCCAAATCGTCAGGCTGGGGAATGTAGACGCAGTGGGCTCTCATACTGACTCTATGGTGGGAAATCAAATTTTTCTAACTCGTGGTAAGTATACTGTAAATTACATATATACTAAAATTTTCCAAATCAGTTTGTTCAGTGTGCAGTATATTCAGCAGTATTTTTGACATTTTTCTTTTTTAAAAAAAAAAAAAAAAGAAAAAGAAAGGTAAAAGGAATTTTCTAAGTTTTGTTACATATCTTGTTGGAATACTGAATGTTTGGAAGCGGACTGCTGTTTGCCCGATAGGTAAACTAACACTACAATCGATAGGAAAGGTTCTCCTGTAATACTTTATCCCTTGTTTCCTGGCTACCTGAATTCTTTGCATGTTCAAAATGGAAACCATTGGTCAGAAACAGCATTCTCTCCCTCTTGTTTTTAATTTGATCCCACCATAAGACTCTCCAAGTGCCCCAGTTGGAGAACACGGTGTCGTTTTTGTTTCGTTTGTGTTTTTTTTTTTTAACACTGTCTCCCCTCCATACTAAAGTACGATATGAAGGCTTCATTTAATCTCCGCAGTTCATCTCATTTCAAATGTGTATGGAAGAAGCACTTCATTGAAAGCAGTGCTGTAAATATTCTGCCTTAGGAATACTTCTGTCTACATGCTTTCTCATCCAAGAATACTTCATCACACCGCACATGCTGCGTCTTAGACGGTGGGTGTTCCATTTTTATCCGCTACTCTTTATTTCATGGAGTCGTATCAACGCTATGAACGCAAGGCTGTGAGATGGAACCAGAAGGCTGTTTGAACTTTTGAAACCTTGTGTGGGATTGATGGTGGTGCCGAGGCATGAGAGGGCTGGTATGTGCGAGATAAAGGAGAGAGCGCATGCAGAGACCTGGTGGTGCATTATGGGATTTTATTTTACTTGGCGAGATGTCTCTCAATCCTGTGGCTTTGGTGAGAGAGTGTGCGGAGAGCAATGATAGCAAATAAAGTACGAGTGTTTATTGCATTCAAAGGACATCCATATGTGGAAGACTTTAAGTGGGTTTTATACCTAGTTAATCAATTAGTTGAATGTGTTACGTGAAATGAATATTTGTATTTTTTTTCCCTTATGTCAACTGCTGTGAATGCTGTATGGTGTGTGTTTGTTTTTTTTTTCTGTTAATGATCTGTAAGTGTGGTAATGTGACTTGAAGATGATGGGGTTCGTGATGAGAACATTGAGCTTGTGGTGTGCTTTGCAGTAGCAGAGATCACTAGCGAGCTCAGTGTGCCTCTCCAGGGTGGAAGTTCCACTGTCTGTAAGATATCCATAAGAATGCTGTTTGCTGCAGTTTCGTGTTTGGATGCTTTTTATAAGATTTGTCACTGTAGGAAATTCTTAAATAAAACTGATTTAAGTAATATGTGTCTTTGTTTTGCAGCCCTGAATGCAAAGAATTCATAGCAGTTAATTAATTTTGCCCTTTTGAGATGAACTTCTGTAAAGCTTTTTTGCAGTAATTCGGTTTGTTTCAGATAAGCATGCTCTAAAAGTTGACAAGTCAAACGGAGCCACCGCTCATCATGTATCGATACCCGACACCCAACTTTAATCCACTGTATTTTTGCACTGTTCAGTGATACGTATATACCTAAAATCCAGTTCCCACACGTTTGGGTGTCCACACCTAGAATGGTAAGCAGTTCCCTCCAGATTGCATCTGTACCAAGGAACGTTACTTACTTCGTATTTTAGGAGTTGGAGTTCCTCATCAGAAGTGGGTTGGGGGAAACAAACACTGTCAAGATGTATTTCTGTCCACAACATCTCCTTTGGGGATGGATGTTTTTAACTTGTTTTTAGACCAGTCCATTCATGGGAAGTAGGGTTCTGCAACACTTTCAGCCCAGAAGAAAGCTATAAACTCATGTTTAAAACTAGTCACAGGAAAGACTTTCCAACTGAATAAAGCATTAGTAAATGTACGTAGACTTTGATGGAAGTCTTAATCTGAAAAACGAAGTTTATTACAGGTGCAGAAGCGTCAATTAAGAGGCGGCTTCTTAACAAAGAGCAGGATGTTTCAGCAGAAACTGGTGGAAGATCATTTCCACTGCCAGTAGGAGTTGAGGAATTGTTTAATCTACTTGCGCTTGAAACCCACGGAAGGTTGATCCGTATTTTTTATACACCATACTACTATGCTGTAGCTATGAACGTTCTGAATATGGATATTTACACAGTTTTTAACCTATTTAACTTTTCAAGTTCTATCTTCATTACTGTGTATTATATTGAGGCTTGTGAATAGAAGACCGTCTAAATAGTGGACAAAACTGCACTACTGTTAGTTTTCCACTTGCAGTATTAAAAAATCAGCTGGGTCTCAATGTCCATCTTAAAGGGTTTGAAGAGGGGTTCTAAACACTAAGGCTGAAAAGTAATCCCACACTTTTGTTGTTCATATCCCACTGCAAAAAGTTGCTTAGATTTTTTTTTTTCCTGCACCTAAGTCAGAATAATCTCCAAACTCTGTACCATCTGTGAATTTTGCATTTTAGCACTTGCACTATTACCAGCTACTTCTGCTGAGTAACACTTAAAAATGGTATTCTTGGACCTCCAAAGACTAACTGTGACCCCCCTGCAAGGAACTTCATGGTAAGTTTTTGTAATTAGCATGGCTTTAATTTTGTTTAAATTGTCCAGGTTTAGGTTTTAACAGGCTGGTTGGCAGCATTGAGTAGTCTTTTTGCTAATAATTTTAGCCTTCCTTCACCCTCAAGCAAAATCCCTGAAAATTTTAGAATAATTTTCGTTTTAGTAGTATTTTCTAACTGCTTTGCATACTCTAGTGTTTATAAGTGAGTAAATAAACTACTATTGAAAACATACTGAAGTGTCTGGAGTCTTGTTTTTTTTTTTAAAGAGGTTTAATTTTCAGTTACTCTAGAAAGTGAAATACTAACGAAAGGATGTGAGATGCAGGAAGGAGGAAGCTTATGTAATTGTAAGGGGGATATATATTGTAGTCAACAGTTTTTTCGTAACGTTGCTTCTAATTAGTTCTGAGAATCTGTCGTCATCTGAACATGTACTGAACTTATAAATCTGAATGTGAAAGCTTATTCTTTATAAAACTGTGTTCAGAAAAACATAGTTTTTGCAGCTGACAGCAGGAACTTCTTTAAGGCAAGGGCTGTGCCTACACTGTGTACAGCAGGTACCTATAGAGATACCTTGAAGTGTGCAGCACTGTATGTAAATGCTGCCCCCAAATACAGTGTGCAGCTGGTTCTGCTGGGAGTCTTCAACTACCAGTATACACGAGGCAGCAGTGCAAGGTACCTGGATGCGCTGCACGCTTCCGCTGGACATGTGTTCATTCAAAAGCTGCAGTCTTGCAAGACTCCAGAGCACTATTTAAAAGAAAACAAAATATACTTTGTTAAGTACAGAGTAATACCTTCTTTAGGCAGATGGCAATTTTGTAAATCTAAAGGTCTTTTAACAGCTGCTGGGACAGAAAACAGAAATTAATACTGTATTTGGATACTCAGGGGTTTTTTTTCCTTTATTAGGCTTAACAGTTCTGTTAAAAAGTTAAACATTAAGTATTTAGTGTTGTTTTCTAAGTACTTAAATACTGTAGCTATTAGTGTAATCTAAGTAATTGCTGGTAGGAGTTACAAATAAGTCTTTTCAGAATTATTTACAATAGTGCTTTCAATCCAAGGGAAGTAACTGGTGACTCTTGCCTAGACCCCATTCTGCCCCGCAAGAGCACAGCCTAAATGCCAGGACACAACACCCATGATAAACCTTTTGCTGGCCTGAGCACCTAAGAGCAGTCCTCTGCTGTCCCCCTGACCAGCACCTCCGCCCCCTCCCTCAGCTCCAGCCCACGGCAGGTTTTCTGGTGAATGGTTTCTTTGCGTACACATCTGTATGTCCTTTCTGGCTGATGACTGCCAGCTCAGCGTGCAGCAGTAGAACAGAAGAGCTCCTCGTCTCAGTTCTACCCGACCGTTTGCTCTCATTTGAAATCTGTCATCTTTTCCTGGTAAACAAATGGGTGTGATATTGGTACTAATTGAGACTTTATGCGCCAGTCTAACCAATGCCATATCACTGTCTTAAGTTGACAAGATCATTTTTATAACCTTCATTAATAAGCGTTTTTTTCTGCCCAGGCTTCTTCATAGCAAAATGAGCGTTTGTTCAAAAGCCCCAATTTAATCCTCAAAGCTGAGGGGTTTCTTTGATCAGCTACAACATCAGCAGCTGTTAGAACCCAGTTGTCACACAAAAGTGAACCACCTCCTAATGCTCCTTGCTCTGTAATTAACATCGCTTGCCAGGGAAATGCTCCAGGCTTGGCTCTCCCTCCTCCATATATACGCTCCACAGTTCCACTTCTCTGCGTTCCACAAACTGCAAAACAATGCGTGCAGCAATAAGTGCTGAACATTTTAAGGTTCGGACACTGAATTATTATGCTGGTGTGGATTAAATTAATGATTCTAAATGTAATGCCTAGATTGTTTTGGAATGGTAAAACTGCTCGCCAATGAATATTTGATTTAGAGTACAATTTTCATTAGTCAGTATTTCATACATCCTTTGGAAAAGTTCTGTAATCAAAAGAGAGAGTTTTGCTTAGGAATTTGGGCATAGAGAAGTAAGTGTATTTGTTCTGAATGTAAATTAAGGTAACTGGAATACATGGATATTCTAATCTAAAAGACAAGAAGAACAATTACGCTTTTACATTGTAAAATGTTTCTCCCAAAACTCAGTCTTGGAGCTTGAGTAATTTTACGGAGTAACTAACTTAGCAGTTCAAGCATTAAAAAAAAAAAAAACAAAACCAAAAAACCAAAACAAACCAAACACCTCCAACCCCGTACTCTGCAGTAAGGGTATTCAGTGGCTTTTCCCCCTCACAAATACTTCTGGAGTGTGGTTCAATTTTCCTGTCGGAACCAATGCCAAGCAATTTAAAAGGAACAACAATTTAGTTACTTATGAAACTGCATTCTCCAAAAGAGAGCTGGAATAAACTGAAGGTTCAGCTTTTTACTCTCTTCAAGGGGAACTGAACTGAGTTTCTGGCATTAATCTGCAATGCTAGCAGCAACAGGGAGCCTCAGGCAAGACATGTTAAAATAGTAAACAATTTAACAGATAACTATAAGGTCAACATTAATAACTACAGGGAGCACCAGTCACACTGTGTAGTTACCATAACATTTTGCGTTGTGTTAATGTTCCTCCCTGTAAAACAGCAATTGCCGCACTTGCCATTCTGAAAATCAGAGTAACATAAAGATGGTCACCTGATTTTTAAAATGAACGTTCTACAATGAGGTGGTTCTGCCTCATCAACTTAAATGCAGTAAAAGAAAATCTAAGCAAGCCATGCTGTTATACCCGCTACTTAACTCTTTACATAAACAATGGAATAGCTTAGTTGAGTAACTTGGTAACAGCCCAGCATCTGTAGTTCACTGCAGGCTGGCATTTAGGAACAAGCATCACAGAACGGAGCTGAGCCCCTTCATTACAGGAAACGTTCTGAAGTTCCAACTCAGGTGCATGTAAGTGCATTATCGGCCTACGTACAATCTGCCTCGCCGGCTCCGTAACAAAGCGCAACCATGGACCAGCAACAGTCATGGACCAGTACTAGCCGAGACCTTGTTAATGATTTTGCAGTAGCTGCTAATTCCAACTACTTTGTACATTCATGCATTGCCTGGTTCACAGACAGGAGGGGTTCTCTCCTTTGGAGTTTTTCCAGTATCCATCATCGCTGCATGTATATTTACCTGCATCTCACAGAGACAACAAAAATAAGAACAAGTGCATAGAACAACTGGGCATCATTTTAAAGCAACACAGAAGTGACACTCTAGAGGCAGTGTTAGACATCGTATTTTAGGTCTCCTCTGAGTTTACTGCAGGCTCATAAGAGGGTGACTCCGCATCACTTACCCGCCTCTGGCTCTGCGCAGGATCTAATACTATTAAACGCCACTAACTGGGGAACGATAAGAACGTGTTAAGCTCCCAACTGTTACTGAATTAAGCCCACCTGGGGTACCTTTCAGTATGCTTACGTACACGTCCTTAAAAACGCAAATAACACTTCCCAAAGTTAACAGCCTTTGTATTGTGTTTCAGAAAGGTTCTGCTGACCTTTACAGGCATGTCTATGTCAGTCAGGGGTATTCACTCTGCACACCATCAGAACCAAGAACCTCTCTTAAGCTGATGTTTAGGACCTACCGTTACTATTAGCCTTCATGGTGCAGAAGGGGGCTTCACACTGGTACTGAATTTCAGCATTGTAGATGGTCTTCTCAGGCCCCGTAACGTCAGTAACGGCACCGCTGCCTATGTTCTCAGGTTGACCACAGTCAACAACTAAAGCAGTTCAAAAGCATATTAAAAAAAATAAAAGCTAGTGCACTGAAAAAGTCAACCTAGTCAAGCAGGATTCAACTGTCGTCTTCAGGGAATGGTACAAAGCCTCTTTACTCGAGATAACAGAAACAGAAATACCAGTGAAGGTTCTGTGCTCACAGTTGGGCAGGCAGACATTGGTAACACCACAGCTGAGTACTGGGAACTGGGAAGGTTTTAGTAGATGCTGTGGTTTCCTCAGAGCATTTGCACTCCCATCCACTAGATTAAGCTGTGACTGTGCAAGACTCACGCTGCACACTGTGTATGCAGGAAACCGATACATATATTAATGAACACAGACTAATTAAAGATAAATTGTACCAGTACTTTAAGAGTACAGGTACTGTATTTTTCTTCTATGATGCTTTTGCTAGTTACATAAGACTGTTGGGACGTTCTACACTATTTCAAAGGACACTACCACACTTTTTTTTTTTGTTTTTTTTTTTTTTTTTAAATAACCATCAGTGCTTTTTGGAGATTTTAAAGAATGGCAGACATTGAAACATCTTCCAACTTACAAGTACAAAATGCACTTTGACAGAAATGGAATAGTTACCAAACAGAAGAAAATGTTCTCATACTGCAACTTCTATCATTGTCTTTAAAAACCCAATGTTTTAAATATAAATATTTACACAGACATTTTCAAATTCACAAATATTAGCACTGACTCACTGAGGCACTCTGCCATTGGTTTGTTCTAAGACGCATCCTTTCGACATTCCACTACAAAAGACTTCACAACATTTTAATTCTCCAAGAAGCACGAATAAAAATAAAAGGTCAAATTAATTCCACATCAAACAGGGTTAATTACAGAAAAACAACGTCAGTTACACATTTATTTGCTTATTCATAAGGGAAAAAACAGTAACTAGATTTTTATTTGCTTAAAATGTCTTTACTAAATGTACTGCTTTGCTGCACTACTTTCAAAGTGGGGAAAGGTAAATCATTCTTATGCCATCATCACATATATCTAAATGTGGGTGCTACTAAAGGCCACAGTGGATTGCTGTGGATGTGAGGGAGAGTTACCCTTTCTGGAATTTGGAGGCTAACGTGCATTTGTTATGTAGCAACTCCACCACTTACACCTGCCTCGTCACCAGCAACGATGGCACACAGTGCTGGTCAGTGCATTTCAAGGACAACAAGGAATACAGCCTTCACTTGCCTGTTCCACACACACCCAGCTTTCCTACTATTTGCGTTGAACACTAACCCTCACATCAGGTCGGTTATTCTGGGTTTCTACATAAACAGTAAGCAGTAAATGTGTGCAACTATCAAATCAGACAGACTATAAAATAACTGTTGAGGTAAGCCTGTGCCTTCCTAAAACACAATCACCTAACTGATTTTAAAATTTCGCTGTAAGCATACACGGACTACAGTATCTTCCAAAACTGCCTGCTGGGAAGCAGGATGTTATTAAGAACTAAGTCTGAAATGTGGCATTCAGCAGGAATAACCAAGTATTCCAGTTTTAACTTCCCTGGAGAGATGTAGTAACAAATGAAGGAACATTAAAAATTCTCGCTACACTGATCTTGTGAAATCTTTCATAAAATCATTCTTTTCTTCCAACATAATTACAAGCAAATCTCTAAGCAGCAGTGTTCAGAGAGCATCATCATGGGCATACATACACGCAGGCATACACAGAAACTTAACTCTTTGGGGAGGATATCAAAGAAAGGACAACTGCTAACAAATTCAGTGTTCTGAATACACCTCATAATGTGAACAGCAGAAATTGTTAATGAGAAAAGGCACCTACATGCTTAATTCCTGAGAAATTAAGTCCACTAGGGCTGACGGTGCCATGGTTCACCTACTTCCAAGTAGCACATACCCGATGTCACAAGAGAGAGGTCACCCAGAATGTACTGCACTTGCACTGGTGCAATGTGTCCATCGGGTGGTGCTTCAGGACTGGGACATGGCAAACCTGCAGAGGATCAGAAAACAGAATATTCCCCATAAGAGCGAATTCGTTACTTACTGCTAAAGACTCGTAGGGGAAAAAACCCACCCTTTCTCTGCCCTTTCTCTACACTGTTTCACTTGCATGGACACAAATCTACAATTACTGAGAATAAAAGGAAAAACTGTGACTGGCTTACTGCGATGCTCCCACATCAAAGGTGTGCAGTGACCTGCACAGAGCCAGGCTACCGTGACAGGACTAGCCCAGTATGTCTGCTGCCTAAACATGCACCTCGTAACTCTTGACAAGTTGGGAAAATTGTTCCCTAAAATAAAATCATATGCCTGAACCCCAGTTGAACTGTAGGATCAGCTGGATTTCTGGAGTTCTCTTAAAACCTTACTTCAGAAGTAAACTACTTAGTAGCTACATTGTTTAATAGGTACGCTACTGAAAACTAAGCATGAAACCACTGTTTCAAAGCACCACTATTTGGTCGCTATTCAGGCCTTTCCAGAATGAAGTTCTGGGAATAGCTTAGACTTGAGGACTAAACAGAGGTCTCCTACCCACCTGTTGCTGTGTAATTTCATCTTCCACCCAGTGTGTGCTCCCGAGATATCAGTTATGACAGTAATATTCACAACACTTGCCTGTGTCTCAATTTTTGCAAGCAAAGTCTTTCCACAGAATGGGCCAAATCGCTTTTTGGGTGTTTTAACCTGAAAAGAATGAGAAAAGGCAAAACAAACTGTCTTTACTCCTTCCCCCATGAGGCTTATGGAAGAACAAACAAAGATTTTAATGCAATTATTCCCTGAACTTGAATGGTCCTTTCTTGCAAAGTTTAAAAAAAAACAGGCAGGTGGTTAGAGTGATGGCTCATCACTCCGGTAACTCAAGAGTGCCTTTTCTCCAAGCATTCTAAGTGCTGCGGAATTCCTGGGAAGTGACCGCTGGGTCCATTTTATAGATAAGCAAACTGAATGCAAAAGATTTAACTGACTCCCCTGGCATCACTGATCTGTGATAAGGGCAGAGGTTGTGATGAAATCTTTCAAGTCATCACACATATGTGTGCTTGGTTTTGTTTTTGGTGAATTTCCCAAAAAAGGAAGCTTTGAAACAAAAAAAACCAACAAAACTGAAGGGACGAGAAGAAGAAATGAATGAGGAGAGATACAGGGAGACGAAACTGTAAATTAACATGGCAAGACACAGGCTGAAGAAGATGCAGTAAAAGAACTGGGCCTGTCTCACAAAAGCTGTGACAAAATGCAATAAAACTCAACTTACCTTAAGGACATCATAGCAGCACAACACTTCTGGGTGTGTCTCCACATTAAAAGTCTCCATGAAGTCCAGCGTGATCAGGAAGCCATCTTCTACCTGGATACTGTAGCTGCAGGAGCTGAGCGGGGGATAAGGTGTTGGATAGTCAGGGCTGGTGATTTCTCCACTTCTTTTGGTAAAAACCTGACTCTGACAGTGGGAAAAAAACAAAACCAAACAACTGAAAATGATGATCGTAGTTGTATTAACTCAGTTCAGCTGTGCTGGGTAAAGGTAGTGGATCTTTTTCTACACTAGTCTATCCCTTTGAGAAAGTTTCAGAGCCACTATCCAACTACCTATGAAATGAAGCTAGTCTCACATATTTCACCAGCGGGCATCTGTCACTGTTGAGAAAGTTGCCCTCTCTCTCTGTTGTGGCAGGACCAGGGCCCGAGCATTATCCAGCACTCCTACCTCAGAAGCGGTGCAGGGAAGGACACCAGGAAAGCACCACTTAGACAGTCACAGGACTGGAGGTCAGAAATAAGTGTGATAGCTGGAAGCTCGTCAGAAACATTCCAAGGTGTTAAATTTGCAGCTTGTCTGCTGCATGGGAGTGTGTTGAGTGGTAGGATAGCTATCAGCTCCTCAATTCCAGAAGCCTCTGAATGCAGCTCTTTCTTTTTAATGCCTTTGTTGCCAGACATTTAGAATGTAATTGTATTCTCTGAGCAAAACCAGCTGTGCCTCTTGCCGACACAATTGGAGCCACAAATGCTCCCTGCTGAAGAGAAGCAAGAAGGAACAGCCACAAGTGCCCCGAGGATCTCTGCTTGTTGACAGCATCTGATCACTGTGAAGTGGTGCTTTGATCAGCTGGGAACAAAGGCTTTATGATGTGCTGCAAAAGCTGTATGAGCAATCCTTTAATTGATGAGGAATGCTGGACTGGCTGATAACACTGGCATATTTTTGCACCACTGTGACACCGAATTAATTGTAAGAGGGAAATTGTTTGACTTTGAATTGTATCCTCAAACACACCATGCTAACCTCCACCAACAAAAATGCCATTATCCAGTCACTGATGAGTGATTATAAAATCGACCATACAGTTTAAGGTTGTCATTTTAACGGAAGGGGACCAAGTTGTGAATGAGAAAATTAACATTATTGTCCCTTAACCAACTATGGATTTCATTAGTCAAGATTCTAAGCTCCTTTTACTTCAGAGAATGAAACCTGCTTCCACCCTATACCTATGCAACAGCCCTACTTGCTGCTACAGGAAGTATTTGGATACAAGCGTTTCCTTGGAAAGGAAAGCAGGAACGGGTAAAAGAATAATGTTTTTATGTTTGTGTGGCTCTTAGCACAACTACAATACCACAACACAAGTAATGATGCACTTGGGCACCAAGTGTTTCTTTTAGCACAAGCTGTAAATTCAGAACAATCTTTCTCTGTCCATCTTCCCAGAAAGTTATGAGCAGCTGCTTTTATTTGACATAAACCTATCCACCACCACAGTGACTTAGCATCTGTGTGTGCTCTACTCTGAATTCATTGTCCTAGATTTCCAAACACAGCTGACAAATACACAGAGTAAAACAGTTAATAAATACCTAGAAATGCCTGTTAAAACTGAGCACTCTCCTAATTTTTAAATCCTGTTTGAAATGCCTTTCTTGGTCTAAAGAAGCAGAGAAATCTTGACTAATTCACCTGGAGGTTCTGGCTGCCTCTGAATCTAGCCTAACAGCACACTGCTTTGCACCAGCAGACATAGTTGAGCTACAATGGGAATTAAATCTTTTCCTTTCATGCTATACTTGTAGAGGATTATCAGCAAGTGGGTTTTTTCCTTAATTGTTATTACCTCATTCTTCCCAGCTAAATGCACGTTTCTGTAATTCCACCGATTGTGCCTCAAACTACAGAAGCATTTGATGGCTATGTAAGAATAAAGCATGTTTTCCAGCACACCCTCCTGAGCTGCTGCAGGTGCTGCTTACAATACTGCCAGTGACACAGTTCACTGCCTCTCCTCAGTCTTTAAGGCCCCACTATAATGCCTCCTTCCACCTGCTGCAAGCCCAGGTTAAGAAACACCCCAAAACGCAAAACCTACTTGATATGCAGCGTTAGCAGCATACTGCTCACTGCCATGTCAGTGCAAAAAAAATCTGCTTCTCTTAAAAACTGAGATTTCTTCATGCTGCTAATATCTGTCCCAGCTCTACAGCCCCTACAGGAGTAGTCTGGAGGCAATTATAGCAAGAGATAGGAATGAAAATATGAAATCCTTGGGTGTGAAAAAAGTCTCAGTGTGAAGTCTTACCCTAAGCATACAAGCCACAATATAATGAGTACTATCTTTACACCCCTAACTCCCTACTGAAATCATTAGGAAGTTAGAATCTGAAATCTTCTGCTAGTTCTGCATCAGAATCCTTTCCTATTACCTACAAACCCATTTTTCCCCAGGCATGGGATCTACTGTGTAAAGAAGGGATACTCAGGTTGGTAAGATTAAATTCTGTCTTACGAGAACCTCAGAGCTAGAAGGCAGCAACACCTTGGCTTCTATTTACCATAATGAACATGTCATCTTCATTCCTTAAAGGATGTTTAAAGGAATGTTATTAGACTAAAGCTCAGCATGAAAACATCTAAGGGAGAAATGGTGGAGAAAAGACCACTGTGTGGTAACACACACACACATGCATGTAGAGACAGAAAAACACTGCATATAACCAAACATTATAGTTTCTGAAGGCTGTTTACTTTCCCTAGTAATAAGAGGGTAAAGGGACACATGATGAAATTAAAGGCCAAAAACCACAAATCTGATACAAAAACAATATTAAGAAATAGCATATAATTAATCTGTGCAACGTGCTGTCATACGAAATTTAAGGCAAACTTTTGCATGCTAGTGCCGTAAATTCAGCTTACGCTAAGTAGCATACAGACAATGCAGGATCTATTGCACAGGATTACGCTTCTGTATGGGAGTATACTTTAAAAATCACTTACTGAACTGTATCTTCCACTGAAGCGTAAGATGCTGGCCAGTGTCAAAGGCAGGAGATTGGACTCAAGGGATCCTTAGCCTGGATCCATTCTAGCAATGCGTATTCCAGAATTACTCTGAGCTGCCCAGGTGCTAGTTGAGAGGGTCTTCAGGGCAGTGATTGCTCTGGGTTCACGTAGCAAAAAATAGCACCATGCCTCTGCACAGAGCTGGGATCCCCATAGGTTGTTATAGTACAAGTAAGAACAGTGCCCCTTTAATACCCTAGTAATTCAGAAAACTGGCCTTCACCTTGTTTTGAAGGTGAAAGTTAGAGACTAATAGTTCTTCATGCTTCGTTACATCTGTCTCCTTTAAACTCATTCTCCTAATTTTGATGCAAGATTTTCATAATACAGTTTGGAAAAATGTGAGTCATCACCAATAAACTCTCTTGACTTGTGCTCACATGAGTAGCCAAAACTAGCTGACCCAACAGAAGATACTCTGTTAGTCCAAGGGAATTTGCAGCTTGAAGATGAAAAGGCTTAGACTGGACCTTACTTTTCTCCTAGTATCTCCTGGATGTGGCCGCTGGGAGTTTCCTTTGTCAGGGCAGTATTTTTTCCATAAGTCTGCAGGCAAGAAAGTCATAAACTAGCCAGCACAAAAAGGATCAAATAATTTTTTAACATCTGCCAGCAGAAATGATGTCCCTTGACTTCTCAGTCCAAGCTTTAGAGCTGTCCAGAGAGTGCTCAATTATGCTTAGGCCATATTTTTATTAGAATCACAGTGAGCTGTTTGCCAGAGGCTTGAACTCTGAAAAATGATCCCCTCAAAACTTGCAAGTCCATTGTCATTGGCTCATTAGGTCTCCAATGAAAGGTGGGTCATAAATTGTATCACCGAGCCATGACAAAATTTCAAGCTGCTTTGATCACAATTCACTGTGACCATGAAACAGCTTCTGAACAAGATTAAATACAGCAGAAGTAAGCCTTGGTAACTGCTTGCACAGCCACTCTACCCCCAAATCAGTTCTCTGCAGCATCTACCTTCTACAACACTTAACTAAGCATCTTCCCAGTAAGTCAAGGCAGTGATGTTACCTCTCATTTTGCAGATGGATGTTCAAAGGTGGTATCAAGAGACTTGCCCAAGATAACACAGAAGTCTGCAAATGCAGTGACCTGAAATGAATCAAGCGTCTCATCTAAAAGACTCTCTGTGCCTCCCGTGCTCACTTGGAAAAGGTGAGCCCCGTTTACTCCAGGCACTAAAGAGCAGAGAGAGGGTTGGAGAAACTGAGCCTCATAAATTACAGTTAAAAGCAACTCCTGCTAAATTGCAGAAATAAGGAAATGCTGGTCGACTAATACTCCTTAATCTCTCGAGCTTTTTGAACAAAGCATTGTTTTACCTTCAGCAGTTCACCTACAGCTGCTCAGCTCTGACTTGTTAACCTCTTGTAATAATCATCATGTTTCCTCCACAGTTGGGGAGCTCTAGTCACTGACTAGTACAGAGCACGGCATTTCTCCAACACGTTTCAAGAAGATGGTCCCTGCCCAAAGAGGGTACAGTCTAACATAGCTACATATCTAAAATCTGGATATTAATGTGGAGCAGTGAGAGGCACTGTGAGGGACTGAGACAGTATCAATCAACGCCACAAGCAATTGCGCTGAAGAACAGCATTCCTTGTGTTGCATCTACTGTGGGGAGGGCACTGTTGCCTTCCCTTGTATGAAGGCAACACACCTAAGCTGCCCTGGTGACATTCATATTACTTTACCAAACTCCTGGAACTCTGAGGCTTTGCTCACCAGAACACATTTCAGCCATAAGGCTAGGTTCCCACTGGGAGATATGGCCAGAGTCACAAAATTCGGATCAAAAAAAAAAATTCAAACCTTTCCAAAGAGTGAATGGGCTCTGAATATAAATAGTTTCAACCTACAAGTCTGGGTGCAGACAAGAGCATATCTAAAAGGAACATTAGGGAACAAATGTGTGGTTCTGGCCTTGTTGCAGTTTAAGAACTATGGAAGGTCAAGCAACAAGAGCTGGACAACAAATTCAAGAGTCTTCAGGTAGCTGTGATGCTCAGAGGCCTTTCACAATGGCTTCTCCTGCCTTATCTACCTTCTTCTTTCCATAGTGACACATGGGAAATGCAAGAAAATGAATGTCCCAGAGGCTGCCATCAGCTTTCAACAAGGAACAGCCTCTTTATTGTCTGCAGGAGGCAGGTCTGAAAGGCAAGGAACCAAGACATACAAGTCACCGAGTAAGAGAAGCTTGCAGCCCTTGGGCAGACTGCAACAGGCAGGTCAGGAGGGAGGGCAAACCAGCTCTTCCCAGCACATCTGTCTCCATCTCTGCCTAAGCGAGGAGAAGCTTAATTATCTCACGCTGGAAAATAAAGGAGAAAAAAAGAGCCTGTCAATATCAGCCTGCTCAGACAGGAGCCCAAAAATCAAATGGGGCAGCTTTTGCCCTCATCTCATGAAGGCAATCCGCAGAGACCTTTGCTTTGCAGCCCAGCCCAGGGGCTGGAGTGGCTTCAGCACTTGCATCTAAAGGCCTCTGAAACGCGAACAGGTTCCAGCACATCAGCTGCACCACAGTAATTCCCAATGCACACGTTTCCACCCATCAGGGTAGCCCAGCCCTTCAATATTGCTGATAAGCTCCCTCTACTAGTGTTATGTTCAAGGAGGGGGGCATAAGTATGCACATATGAATGGTCAATGCAAAGCTGCTAGTCTGCTAGTTCATAGCTGTTCATTCTGCACCTTCATATTAACACCAGGCACATGCTTTATAGCATAAGTAAATCCATATACTTGGGCTAAAAGCCATCACTTCAGGAAGGGGAGGTTGAATGAATAGGTCTGTTCCAATACACTGGAGATATGAGGAGTTTGAATCTTGAATCAGACCCAGGCAGCCATGGCTGGAGACGGTTTGTAATAGGCTGGAGTTGGGAAGCTAAATGCCAAGGTGGCATTAAGCACTGGAAGTTAGATCCAATTCTGCATTTCAGCACTGGGGAGCTCAAAGAAACTATCTTCCCATCTATGACAATATTTACTGAGCAGTATGTGTGCTGGTTCTTTCCAGACAGGATTCAGCTCTAGGTGGGCAAAGCTGCACCCACAAAGGATGGATCTGACACTACATGTAGGCACACGTTTCACTGCAAAGTGAATCCTGAGGTGTTGATCACTGCGCTGATTCAGACAGACACTTCGCTGCCTGACGACACATAAGCTTTCCCTAGTTCTGAACTGAGAAGCAGAGCCAGGCAGAAGTCAGCTAGCTAAACCTGTATGCCCTTCTGAACAAGAGATCTGTGCCTGGCCTTGTCTCCCATTTAATGAGCGGATCACTGTATCTGGTGTCAGTGATATGTGGACTGTGCTGCTTCTTGGCCTGTGTCCTTTCCAGGGAGAGTAAGCAAACTATTTCTCCATTAGACTTCGCAACTCGATTGTTACTTTTTCCAACACATCTACTAACTCAGGTCCAGAATACTCAGTATCTCAGTACCCAGGGACCAAGATATACACTCATTTTCGCAAGGCTGGCTGCACTGGCAGCCATGAAGACTGAAAGTGTCTGCAGTGGGCAGCGTTAAGACAAGTTTGTTGCTTCTCCATTCAATCTGTCTAAAGCTGAACACAGGTGGATGCTGCCTAAGGAGTAACCAAAACCAACTGCCAGTGCACCATTTTACTGCAACACAATATTGCTGTCCCTAACGGCAGCAATTAGCCCACAGCCACTCTGCAAACCAGGGCCTCTGCTCACAGTCCTGACTAACCCCCTGTACCTTCTTCCAGCTGCACCAGGCGCATAGGGAATACTGAAAACAACACAAAAACCCCACAGCTTTCATCTCAATGCTAGTTTTGGGACTGGATTTAAGTGGATGTTGTAGGTAGGGAAGTATCTCCTGATCTAGCAAGAGCTCACCTGTGCATGTCCTCTTGTTTTCATGCAGTGTGTAGCCAATCCGACAGCTGCAATAGTAGCCCCCCACATAGTTGTGACAGTGATGATTGCAGAGGGGTTCACCACCAAACAGCTGTTTGCACTCATCGATATCTAATGGGTGAAGCACAGAATTAGGCAACCAACACTCTTCAACAACACTTTGTCTTGGTCTGAGCCGCTCTGTGTTTTGTGAGGTTGGCCTGTTTGCCTTTGGTTGCTGTGCCCTTTTGCATCTGCCTCCGTACAATAAGACCAGCTTCTCCCACCTCACACCAGCAGAGACAGCCTATGAGAGCACAGGGAAGCACCAACCCCACCATAGCTGTGTTTCTTTCATCTGCAAGAGGGGCTGGTCTCTTACCTTCAGCAGCATAAAAGGCCTCAAAGCCTGTGAATGGTTTCTCATTGGAGTAGTCAGACCGAAACACTACCATGAGGTTGTTGTCAACGGAGACATATGTCTTGTTGCCCGGAGCCTCCTCAGTGTCTGTACTATCCTTTCCACACAGCGTAGCCAAGGTCCTCCCACCAGAGCTCAGCTGCAAAATGGGCAGACAAATCTACCAGATGAGCACAAAGCTTTGCTCTTCCCAACCTGCTGCCATGGCTTGGAAAGCATGTGTTTAATGGTGTGAGAAAGGAGGCTTGGATGCTCTCAAAAGGTGCTTCTAGAAGCCAGTCTAGATCCAGGGACAAGTAAGAGAAGATTTCCCCTATTCTCTGTGACTTAAGCCCGTAACTTTGTCTCTCTTTTTCCTTTCAGAGGCCCACATAAAGCTGTGATGCCAGTCTGGGCTATCAGCACCATGCTTTGTTTATAATGCTCTTGTTAACTTGGCACTCTCAGTGACAATCAGATCTCAGTAAAGCCAGAGACAACTGGGGTAAAAAGGTTTCATACACGGACAAATTCAAATGTATAGTAAAAGGTGTCTCTAAACTAGTGACTCACTTGCTCTATGATTCACTTATTACAGTTCCAGCTCTTCATTTATCTTGTGTTTTTAATACAAGAGAAATGTTCTGATACATGGGGTTCATGTTGTACATGGTAGTCATAGAACTGTGTACTACAGACCTACCAGAAATGAGTACTCTGTCCTGCCCAAAGGAAATTACATGAAGAACAACACAGATTTGGGGAATGGGAGCAACCTGCCACATAAAACCATGGAAGCGAGATCTTCCTAAATGGGAACAAGGCTCCCTGATTCGGTTCCATCAGATTCAAAAGTACTGCTGATGCATTGGTTTTGCATACTCCCTGTGTATACAGCTCCCTCTTCAATGTGTATCAGGCCCATGCAAACAACAAAATGAATGCAGAGATAGCATGGCCTCAAATGAGTGATGGGGCCGCCTAGACTAGAACACATGCTAGGACATGGAGTACAAACCTTTCAGGGACATTGCTGATCACCCAAACACTTCCCCAAGACAGTATCTTTGTTTCTTTTCCTGAGGTTGTTTCTCAAATTAGCTAGCAAACACACAATAGCAAGTGCTGCAAGTGCACGTTTAGACAAGCTGACAGTATCTTGTTTAGACTATCGCTTACACTTTTACGGTCTCCCATTATACTCTGTGTAAAGCACTACTTGTTAATTTAAAACACACACTGTAACTTCAGCAAAATGAAGCTCAAATGTTGTTTTGGGCAAAATTTCAAACCTTTTGCTTCACGAGAGGGGAACATCAGAATTTTCTGAGCACAAACAACTGAAGTTTCAGATGTTCCAACATGACAACCAGTTCTACTTCCTGGTCCCGTTGGCCTCAATAAACACATCATTTAGAAATCAGCTGAGCCTGAACTTTACTAGCAGACTAGAAGCAAGCGCTTACAACAGTTATGTTGGTCCTGCATGTGTCCAGGATCACATATACACAGTTTTTAACAGCTTCACCTGCTACACATCACCCTGCCCTACACATACCTTCACATAATCGTATTCACACAAGTAGGACAGCTCCAGGTTGAAATGCGTGAAGTAGATGCAGACAGAATATCCCTTGGGGACAGTAATATTCCAGATTCTCTCCTTGTGATTTGGGTAGACATTTGGGAAGTTGGGGGACGTGATCCTCCCATACATTTTCTGCAGCACAATGCTGCTGCTTACTCCACTGTAAAGCATAGCTAGCAAGACAAACAGCCTGTGTCAAAGGAACAGAGATTAATGGAGAAAGAGTGAGCATCAACTCAGATCATACCCCAAAAGCCACACATCCAAGCTGCCAGTCTCGGTACCAAATCACAGATATCTCAGCACTAGCTGAAATCTTCATGCCCAACACGCTTCTCACTTGACAATGGAAGAAATCAGGAGGTATCAGTGGAGTCATACTGTAGTAACAGCTAAATAAGATGAGAATCACAGTCGTGCCTTCTAAGGCCTGCACAAAGCCAAGTGGCCAGAGGAGCTGGGGAGGTCCCTGTGACTGCACTTACCTCATCATGTTGCTCTCCTGTCTGAGCCTGCTCTGCTCTGAGCCTTGGGGAAGGAACCTCTTCTGACGTATTTGCATTTGGGGGTGGATGTATTTATTGTGTGTGCTCTGCTGTGTTTGTCTGGATGTTGAACTCTGATGTTTATCTCCCTTCCACCCCCTTCAACCTGCTGAGTTCTGGGAACAGCAATTACTAAAAACCAGGCTTGTGTTCAGCACATGAGGCCTCAGTCAATGACAGGGAGAGGCAGACAGAGATGGAGCGGATGGATTAGGAATGCTGCAGGCTCTTGGAGGGAGCCGCAGTATTGCAGCTCTGCGGGAAGGCAGGCAGTGGGAAGAGGTACAGAGTGGCTCCAGACAGTGTCTGCATGGGGGAGCGAGGGGAGCTGGGCAATGCTCCTTCCCTCTAACCAACTGATCTACAATTACTATTAATGCAAACAGCATGTTACTGGAAGTACAGTTTCTTCCATTGTCAGAGCAGGAAGGTGTTGAAAACAAAATAATGGGGGACATTACAGGATTTCAGAATAGTGAGTGAGTCTGGTTAGATGGTTCTGTGTAATGGGACAGGAATACTCAGGCATCACAACACTACAACACACACAGGCACAAGTTTAAGAGAGGCCAAAGTCTTCCAGTTCTCAGCTGCACATTTTAATCCAGTGCAAGCTTGTGTTGACAGAAACCTGCTCCATGCCTTGTTTATACTCATGGATTACTTTTTATCCCATCCACCCTAGAACACCAATAAGGTAAAAAAACATACTTAATAAATTATGTCTTTTGAACCTGGCTTGCTACAGAAACAAGACAAAATTCCTCTGCGCTTACATCTGCCTGTGTAACCTAGCTTACTAACTTTAAAAGCTCAATGGTCAATTTCTACCAAATCTGGCAGAAGAGGAGGGGTTCCAAGGATATCAGTGCAATGGAAATAGGCAGATTGATAAAAAAATGAATTCCTGTTACTGGGATTCTCTGAGGAAAAAACTGAGAAATGAACTCAAATTTCTTTTAAACATTTGCGAATCCACACAGGGATTTCATACCACTGTAAGACCCCAGGGAATTCAACTGGGAGAGCCAACGCTATAGGACATAAAACTTTAATTCCACTGCTTGCAGACTGCTTCTTTCCAAGTCTGCATTTAGGTTTCCCACAAAACTCTGATTCCAGCACATACGGAGATAGGCCTAAAGTTATAGAGGGTGAAAAGCCAAATATGTTAATGCAGAACCTAGGTCCCACCTCCTCCCTGACAAAAACGGACAGAGAAAACTGATTTGCAGCAGGGAACAGACTACTGCACTGCATATGCAGGAAATTTATACTGAGATATCCTGTAATTAAATGGACACCTTTTCATACTCATTTTTGAACAGCCAAAAAATCATTACCCCAGGCAGTGAAGTTGGTGCTGGCAGGAAAGCAGGAGTGCTTGAACAGAACTAAAGCCAACAAACCATTTAGCAGACTGCAAACAGAAAAAACCATTTAATAAAAGTGAAGGAGAAACCAGTAGCAGTAATAATTAATTGCGTAGCAGCAGTACCTACAAGCATGGTTAATGGACAAGAACCCAGAGGGGACTAGCTTTTCCCAAGGCCCACTAGCTGCTAAAATGATCCTATCAACACATGCAAGATGTAGACTTTATACTGGCTGGAAACGAGGGAAGAGAAAGAAATTTTTGCAGAAAATCAGTCCATGCCTAACTGAGCTGGTGCTTGATTCCCACAGACATAAATACTTCCAGAGACGTCCCACATTAGGCTTCCTGCTCAGTTCAGTAGCAGAGGCACAGAGAGTCAATTCTGATCTTAGGTCTGAAAAGTTTCTCACAGCCCCAGAATTTGATGAGGCCCCTGAAGCTGATGGTTGCCGCCTAGCCTGAAATAAGAAAGTTGACCTAATAAACTGTAATCCTGGAGACTGAGAAACTGAATGCTTGGTGCACATATTAGCTTTCCTCTGGCATGGTCTGTGGGGAGAGAAGACTGCTGTGATTTTAGTCCTTAACACCTGACATGACCAACGCCAAAAACATTGTCCCTGTTTCTTTGCCCAGAAACCTTCCACCTCCAAAAGGCCGCTGGGCATCAGCTAGCCAGGTGCAGCAGTATCTTGAGAGCACTGTGATAGCTAACCTCAGGCCCCACAGATGCTCCTCTTGCCCACAATTTCCCTTTTGTCTGCGCAGGAATAAGCCAGCCTGTAAGCTGAGTGGACTTCATCCACGTCACTGCAGTTTCCAGCTGTCTGTAACTTGCTGAGTTAGCGATCCACTTTAGGAAGCCTGGGTGTTATCTGAAATGACAGATGCCTCTTGAGAAGACTGCCCAGCTGTCTTCTTGTGGCCCTGTCTCCTTCCATGCTTGAGGGCTTAGGTAGCACAAAGATAAGCCGTCACTTTCAAGAGAACCACCAACATGTGTGAAAGCCAAGGTTCACAGAAAGGACTTCCCCTTGAAAAAAAAAACAACCTTCTGTGGAATGGAGGAATATGGAATGACACAGAGATACTGGAGAGACCTTGTATGAGCCCATACTCTCCCTCAGACCCTGCACAGTCTCTCAAAATATGCTTTTACTACTCGACACCGAGGTCTGTCAAGGAAAGGTTTCAAATCCCTCCTGTGGCAACAGTAAGTGCAGACTGCTAAGCCACAGACATGAATAAGTCAGCAAGAGCAGAGCTGCTCAGACAACACAGTGCCCCTCAGGCTGGTACCACTAAGATCCAGAGACCTGATCTCCACTCTTCCTGCAAAACCAGACAGCAGCAGGAACCAACTGAAAAGATGAGAAGGCTGGAAAGCAGTTGTACAGCTAAGGTCTTCATTAAAGTTGTGTGAGATCCAGGCTAAGTCCCGGGTTAGCTCTTCTAGTTCAGATTTCCCTCTGACCCCAAGTTTTGAAACTGGAAAAATGTTACCTGAGGTAAATTCTGCCAAAGCTATGTTCCTACAGAAAGAGCTTCAGCTGTGACAAACTCTGAGATCCTGTAAAAATGAAGTCAATACAGCTCCACATCCACTTAATCAAAAAAGTCCCAGACAGCTCTGTTCTCAAATAGACCATGCAAAACCACACACTGCCTCAGAAAATCATCTTGTGCCAGGGGAGAAAACCATCTCTGGGCCTTTGAAAGGCAGCTCCTGCATTCTGAAAGTAATTCCATGAAAACCACTGCTATGACTGATCACAGTCAGGACCAGATGTTTCAGGTGTAATAAACAGGACAGTGAGCATCTGAACGTGCCTCCAGATCCGAAACACAGGTACGGTCCCAAAGCAAGAGACTGGTTAATGGAGGCAAAGCATGCACAGGCCTTCCTGGCTTCTAAGATGAGACAGTGCAGTCATTTAACATAGCAGTGGCTATCCTTGCGTCACAAACCAGGAGAGCAAATGAGCGTAATAACTGCTTGCTGTGATCCCCGAAGACATTGCTCCCCACTGCCCCTTATTTCTCAAATGCCAGCTGCCTCTGCAGAGCCCTAAGAGATTGTTTGGATGCTTGCTGTTCCGTGGCTAAATCCAAACCTCCTGCATTGAGGGGTTCAGAGGACTGGGGGGAGGACACAGCAAAGGAAAAGGCATTCTGTTTCCTCATTACAAATCAAACAGCGTGACTGACATCAAAAGACAAGCACACAGACGGAGCAAGCAGAGCATGGAGTGGGGCAGGGGGCAGAGCCCGGCTGCTGTGAAACAGGAAAAAAATAATCTTGCCAGGGCAAAAATAGCAGAGAAAGCTCATGCAGTGGGGCAAGATACCTTCTCTCTTCAGTTAGGGCATGCTTTCCTCCTTCCCATGCTCTCTACTGCTACCTGACTGTTTTATATTCCGTTTGCAAAGATGGACTCCAGCTGCTACAGAGTGCTAAGGCACATTTCTCCACCAGCGAAAAAAATCACTGGATTTGTCCACTCTACTCTGCACTACCTGACTTCCAAAGGACAGCCAATGCAATTCTACAGTGTCATCCTCATCTGAAAGCACTCGGATGTGAGCATAAATTGCCTAGGAAGATCAACAGAAGCTCTGGGGTAAAGATAGTGGTCGACAGCTTTGCTCCTCTGCCGTGAACAGAGCTCTCAAAAACAAGGGTAACTGTCATCTGTGTGGGGCTGGTCTCAGGCTGTGAAACATGACCTCTTCAGGAGCACCACAAAGCTCTGAGTGCAAAGTACATGTCTCCGAACATGTGTGTCTGTGTGTGTGTGCACACGTGCATGCACGTTAGAGACCACGCACACACAATTTATAAATTATTTATGTGTACACAATCAAAATGATAATGTGCAAATACCTGTATAACTTTTGCTCAACTCCACAGCTGCAGAATCCAACAGTATGTAGTTTTCACATATGCCAGCCCATTTCAACCACCGCACAGATGTATGTGTATGTATTTATGCACATGACTATACAAATTCCAAGGCAAACCCCTGCGATGCACACGCTCATCCCCTTGAGGAGAGAATATGACAGCACGCAAGTAAGAGATGCTGGTCACATTACTCTGCCTTCTCCTAGAGAAAACTCCCACTCTGCCACAGGGAAGACAGCATAAGAATTGCGTAGGTCAGAATCTCTTTTCCCCTCACCTGCCTCCCCAGACCCATTAGCCTGGCTCCCAAAAATTGAACTAGCTCACAAAGCTACCATCTTGCTCCCGCCCACATCCCTGGTAGCTGCAGCATGTCTGCTGGGCTGGCTCTAAGTCTGTGACTTCACTGTAGCAGCTGTTTGTGCTGGGAAGAGAATTTGGTTACAATTCAGATACAGCTAGAGCCAAAGCTACTAAACAGAGAAGTGCTGTCTTCTCTCCAAGCAAACATGCTATGCACGTTACAGGCACAGCTAACACACTTTCCTTGGGTAAGCCTGCCTCCAAACAGCTAAGAGGAACAAAGGGGACGGCTGAGTAACACACGTCTAACATGTATCTCTTGTCCAACATAGAGTCTCAAAGGAGAGAAGGCAGACTGGGGGCGACAACAAAGAAAGGCAAGAAAATTATGACAAAATCTCTGTACTAGAGGACACAAAGACCAACCAAGGATGAGCCCATCAGGAACTCCCTATTGTGAATAGAGTGAGGCTAATCAAAAGCCTCCCCTGAACCTACCATAGCCTCATCCAGCAAGCAGTTTGGCCTTGCGAAGTAATTAGGAGACTTTTCAGCTCCCAGAACAGCACCCAGGAATGACAATCTCATTTAGAGAGAGTAGTTTGAGGTGACACACCTGCCGTGATGACTGGAAGGCCTGGAAAGTCACTTGCCAGCTTAGAAAAGGCTATTAGCATGTGCCATTCCCTCCAGCGCACAGTCTCCAACAAGAGGATCCACTTGAGCAGTAGCCTCTCTCCAAAATCATTCTTTTTCAAGGGAGAACTGAAAAGCAACCTTGGCAGAAGAACCATATCCATCCCCGGCTGGATTTTCCATATAATCCTCCACTGTTATATCCTTTCTTAAACAAAGCTTAAACTCTTTCCTATCTGCAGAACCAGACTCTGCAGTGTACAGCGACCACCACTAAATTTGGGATGAAGCCCTTGTTTTTCAAAGAAGGGGAACCAAGACTTCATCTTCCACATCAAAACCACAGCAGACAAGTTGCTCTCAGCTGAGAGCACAAGGTCTGCCTTTGGAAGTCAAAGCTTGGCTGCTTGTCTCTATTTCCATCTCCCTTTCATTTCTTCCTTCTTCTTTCATGACTGCTCTTCCTCTATGTGCAATAATTAACACTGTGAAGATCTGTATTCATCTCCCAAATGTATAACCTCCTGAGACTGGAGGAGACAGTAAATTCCTGAGGCTCACTCCCCCCTCAGGAAGAGGGAGAAGCTGAGAAACGTGCTGAAGAATAGGTTTCAACAGCATTAGGACTGGCAAATTCATTAAACCCACCTGCAACAGGTTCCTTGTCCATATATACATCCAAATGCATTTTCTACTCATCCCTGTTCAACTCAAACATTTTTCACCATTTCTCTTCCTCTGCAATTGTCCATAACCTCAATTTTTTCTAACAAAGAGGCTATTACTCCACTAATCTAGATAAACAGTAAAGCCAGCCCAAAGCACTCCCAAAATAAGAGCTACTGCTCAGACATTAAAGAGTTAGTATGATACATTGAAACGGACAAATCTTCCCTCTGGCTAAATCCCTCACTGAATACACACAACCTCATTCCTGCCTTGGAGAAAACAGATTGAAGGCAATGTCAGGGCCAACAGTCGCATCAATCAGAATCCATATATTAAAAAGCCTGTAGCACTCCAGGAAAAAAAAAACAAACCTACCAAGCAACCAGCTGTGCTAAACTTTTGCTTACCACCTCAATGGAATAATATGCCTTTCCCAGCTATTTCAAATCGACCCCCCTTCAAAGAAGTCTCGGATCCCTGATTGTTCTCCGCTCTTTGGAGGATAAGTGAGGTACCTTCTAGATGCATTGCCTTTTACAAAGACTGGCCTTATCTATCTTATTTTTAAGGCAGGAATGTCAAATCTATTTCTGCCCAGAAGAACTGGAAATGTTCAAACCAAACAGTGTCTTTCAGTCTGGATCAAAGCTCACTTTTGCCAGAATTCCATCCTAACGCTCTTGTTTCTTGCCCCAGGGGATAAAAAAAAAAACAAGCCCACCAAAATGCAGGGCAAGAGTTCTGTGCTGCATGGACACTTTACTCCTCAGATTCTTTGCTAGCTTTTGCTTCTCTCACAGAAATCTTCACAAAGCAATAACCAGCAAAACATCCTTTGTTCCCATGTGCTTTTGTTTTGGGCGATGTCAAACACTTGGATTTGAGGTGAGATTGCTGTTGTTTCATAGAGAAATTTACCTTGTCTTTTAAATGAGTGGGACACTTACCTGGGCTTCCTGCTCCTCACTTTTCAACACGTTTAGTGAAATCCACAACACTGAAGTTTCTGCAGGAGTCATGACTAAAGCTTGAACAATAGAGGAAATCTGCAAAAAGAAAATAACAGCATTTAAATACAGTTTTCAACAAAACACAATTAAACAGAAGCACTACAAAGGAGGAGTGAGCTCGTGCCAACACAGCACTGTATTCTGTCTCAGAAAAATCTGCACTTCAGAGATGGGCAGAGCTATAACCTGGCTGTACAAAAACAAATGCTCAGGTGTTGGTACTCAAATACTCCTTAGATTAAGAGGTTATCAGACTGCTGAGCATAAGTGATTACATATATGGCTTTTTCACACGTGCTGGACATATTGCCACCTGTTTTTACCTACTAACAGCAGGCCCACCACTTGTTGAGCCTCAAAGCTGTATGCAAAAAAAGCCCACTTGAAATTGTTGACATACCCCAGAGGCATTGGGCCTGCTGGCAAGTGAAGGGAGACTTGGCAGATGCTATAGCTCTCTAATTTAAAATTAGGCACAGAGTCTATGAAAGTATATCCTAAATTGCCCCAGCCATAATATCTGCCAGTGACTTCCGCTAGCCACCAAACGGCTGCAAGAGCTTACTTTGCTCCAGCAATGCTCAGCTCTACTGGAAAGGCAAACAAAACCATTTGGCTATATGCAGAGTTAACTTGGTACAAGGATACTGGATCTAACCTGGATTCCAACCTGAATGCCAAGGCACTCACAGCACTGAGTACTTAATGGTTTTAGTCAAGCTCCAAGCCTCCTTAGCTAACAAAAATGAAAGAAGACACTCTGGGGGGTCAAAATGAAAATACTTCAGGTACACCTCTGTGGGGCAGGCCAAAGGGAAACAGTTTTGCTATAGCATGTGTTTATCTGAAGTGGCAAGAGCAATACAGAGCCACCAAGCAGCCAGCAAATTAAAAGATCATTGCCTGTAATTTAAATGTTTGGCTGGGATCCCCTGAGGCCTGGTAGGAAGAATCTCTGAGGAAAGGAAGATATTTTGTTTGATATATGTTAGCAAGGAGGAAGCTGAGCCAGAGCGCTAGCATGGCTGGAAGAATCATTCTTGCTGAAGTCAGATTATTCTAACTTGTCTGTTAGCCTCTGCTTAACAGCACTGTAATGACCCAAAATTGCAGCTGACAGATTGGTGCTGAGAGTTTGTCTCATTGAGGCTACCGCATGTGGATGGGCCATTACTCTTTCAATTTTGGTCTCTGATGCCTGTTAACATACATTAGGCTTTTCCATATGGTGCTTTTTAGTCTGGTGTCCAGGGCAGCTGCCTGGGCCTCTGTCCCCACCCACATGCTCAGGCCCTGTCTAATGAAAATGGATTACAGCCCCAGCTTAGTAATGGGACACAGATGGACCAAATGGTTTTTCGCTTTGAAACATATTTTCATTTAAGAAAGTCTCCAAAGACTGTGGGGTTTTTTTTCTTGTATCACTGTAATATTCCCCCCTAATACATTGCAATCTTCAGACAGGTGAGGAATTCAAAGTTGCGAACTTTCAGTTTAACTGGATCTGGAAATCTACAGACCAATGTCCTATTCTAGTACTGCTATTCTGCTGATGGCCTTGACAGTCACTTGCATGTTCTCTCACTTTCCTCCTCTCCTATCTCACCTCTTCTACTCATACTGAAAGATCTTCAGCATGAGAAGCAGCATTTTTTTGGGCAGACCTTCTGTTAAGGCCTGACAGGCTGTTGAACCAGCCTCAGCTGAGGGACTATACTGCCTCCCACATACAGATAGTAATGAGAAATTAAACAACTGTTTTGCTATTATGAAAGCCTTGTGCAGACACAGCAAAAGGAGCCTCCACAGTCACACGTGAGAACACATGACAGGGGACTGTGCAATGGGCATGGCAATCAAGGGTCATCCCCCAGCAGGACTCCTCATTCTTCAAGTTATTCTTCTTGTTAATAATATTTGTATTCCAAGAAGAAGCAGAGTCCAAATGTCAGAGGAGAGTCAAACACTTCCACATAATTTGTGGGAAAACAAAGTTCATCTTTTAGATGACACCAGTGTAGTACCATACACTCACCAACAAATGTGCAGAGTTAAAGTATGCAGTAGGCAAACATCTACTGCAAGATGGGAGCCATCTGTATCTTGGGCCAAGTGTCCTGTGCCATAAGTTGCCACTGCAAGCCTATAGCCCAGTAGTGTTTTGCAAACAGCATTTCACACACCTCTTACGCTAACTTGCTCTTGGTGGCTAGCCTGGGGCATCTCATACTCAATTCCATGCAGACTAGACAGGACTTGGTTGCAGCCCGCATTGCCACAGTGATCTGGGAAGCCGCACAGAACAAACTCCCCTTTGCTGCCTGCTTTGGTGACCCACTTGTTCTGTGGTACACCCTCTAGGAGATAGAGTTCCCTCGCATTCTGTGTCTGTACTCTGCACTGGGAAGTTCCCAAGGGCTCATGAGGCTGTCTCCAACTTTCCGAAGTGCTCCTTGTTATTTATGGTTTCTGCCCTCGTGCTAAGTCTTTTCAAATAATTTGGAAATAATCCCCTTAATGCTAGGGCAGTGTTTGCCCATGACATCTCATTTACCAGGCAGTCTATCTTCCCAGAGAGGTGAAGCCTAGCTAAATGTTTCTGAGGGACAGGGCAAGTGTCTGTCTGTGTGCACGTGTGAAAATGGGATGGGACTCAGGAAAACAATTCTCCTCGAATCTTTCAGCCTTCATTACAATTCTTCTTTTAAGTGCCAGCTCTGATTTATGGCCTGCCATTCAGAGGCTATGAAGGCCTGCAGCGAGAACTGACCAGCTGTCAGAACAGGGCTTACAGAAACAGGAAACATATTAACTTGTCTCTCCGCCTGCCTAGATCCCGCAACTGATACAGGAGCTGACAAAGATGGGCTGTTCTTGGCACGTTACTTCCACTGAGAGCATTGCTTGGGGCTGTGACTGTTCAAAGGTGGAGACACCCAGAACCGTGTGAAGATTCCGCAGGTGCAGTAGTTTGGACATAGCTGTATCTTGTGCCCCAAGAGAGAGACTTGCTGGATTGTGGTCCCCACCCTCCTGCTTGCTTCCTGCAGGATCTTTAATACATCAGCTGGTACTTTGGTTTGTCTCCTGTTAAATATGTTTGATGCACAAGAATGTTGGCAAAGGTGGATCATCTCATGAAGACTCCTTCATGAAAACTGCTAGTTAAATAAAAATGGAAGCAACAACTTATCTGAAAATAAGAATACGCAAATACAGACATGCACAGCCACTTTCTCCTTGCAGCAATAACACTCAGTAATTTCATATTTTATACCAAGCCAGAATAACAACATAAGAAGATTGACAAAATGCAGGCCTGCCTGTGACTAAATGGTTTAAAGGGAGGGAGGACATTCCCTTACCTCACCCTACTGGGTTTATGTACTCTCTTCCACAGCTTCCGAGTCACACACTATTTAGACAGCTTTGCAATATGGAGACATTCCCATTTTTATTCTGGAATGGAGCAAAAGGCCACCAGTGGCATTTCTTCTCAGTTATTCTGCTTCTAGCTCACTCTGTCCCATGGCATGACAAGCTGCCTTCCAGCACTGAACAGGGTTCAGTTATCTTTTTCGGAAGAGCAATCATAAGGCACTTTCCAGCCTGCTGGCTCCCAGCAGTGGGTAAATTCATCACTTCACAGATGAAGATGAGCATTGTTTGCAAGCCAATATTTTAGAGCACAAAGACTGCTGTTTGCTCCCCATGGTTCTGGGCTCCTGAAGTGTAAATCCATGGGGTTTTAGGCAGCTGCAACTCCCCGTCTGTACACCTGCACCTAAGCTTCTGGCAGGGCACCTCTCACCATGGGACTGATGTACCTCTGACTAGATTAGCTGCACAAGGCCAAGGACAGAGACAGAGCTCTCAGAGCAAAAAAGGCTTGTGTGGAAACATGTCCTGACCTCTGGGTTTCACTCTGAGCAGGGGACTCCCTGCACAGAGTCTTGTCCCAACTGGAAGACTTAAAAGCTCTGTATAAAATATTATCACAGAAATACTGTCCTTTCCCTTTCTCTATTAATTAAGCTGCTGCCTGTGCTAGGTTCAGCAGATCAATACACCCAGTGCTATCTAGACAATCTGCTCTTGTTCAAATACATAAACAGCGAAATCAACCAGATTTGAAGACTCTTCCTCCTGTGCAACAGTGACCAAAGCTACAATGTGTCTAAAATGATGGACTCTAAAATCATCATCTAAGGGACCAAAAGTCTCCTGGACAATTTCTGGAATGTACAAGCCAGGAGTGGGCAGCTTTCCACAGCCATAAATTCTTGGCTTCTTCCTCTCTGTCAAGAAAAGACTAAAATACACCAGCCAAGCACGGCCCAGTGAAATTGAAGACATTTTTAACAGCAGACTTACCTAACCAGCAAACAATCTTACAATAGGAAATTGGCCTGTCTTCAAGCCAAATTCAACAAGGTCCCAGCTATAAAGATTGCTTTTATATATATATATATATTTTTTTTTTTTTTTACACTAAACATTAATTGGTTTAAAACAAGAGTCCTCCAGGTTCCCAAGGTACTGCTAGAACAGAAATTCCTCATTCCCAGCTGAATGCCCCGAGCCCAGGGAAACAGTACGCTCTCTCCTCTGGCACAGCTACATATTCCCTTGTGTGCTGTAGTCCTGCTAGACAACAACCTTTATCCAGTGCAGCCTACCACTTAAGACTAAGACATTCTCTGGGGAGGTGGAAGACATGGATTTGAATTGTTCAGACTTCCTTCACCTCCCAAATGCTTCCTCTGAGACTTTCTATGAGCCCTACATAATTTTAACAAGTGGGAAGCAGACATGCTGGAAGGTTTGAATCTAGATTCAAACAGCTCTCTCCAAAGCTCCTATCTTAAGGGACTGAAATGCTCACTTTTCTCTCCAAAGCTCGTATCTTAAGGGATTGAAATGCTGACTTTTTTTCATCTGGTACCTCCCTCCCAAGGCTGCAAAACGAGATACAAATCTAAGAGTGAGAGCTCAGTAAGCTCCAAAGGTGCTGGAGTCAGCAAAGAGGAATACACAGATCAGACATGTCTGCTACAAGAAGACTCACAGGCTCAGTGCAGGTAGTTAAACTGATCTGCCTTTGCATGGGGTACAGCTGCTCAGTAGTCTGGGTTACAGGCTGACAGCTTCTAGAGTCTCTGGTTGTATTCCCAGGCTTCTGCAAAAGGCTTATTCACACAAGCTGATTAACAGCAGCGTGCTGTTCTCCAATAGCTCCTGTCTCGCTTACGTGACACAGGCCCTTTGACTCCCAAATATTTCCTGCTTTAAAGGCTCAGTGATTATTACGAAATCAAAAGCAACTTTAACCACAACCGATATTCTGCAGTAACGCTGTCAGAATCTTCATTTTGAAAGTTCCCCCTATGCTGACAAGTCCCAGTTTGCTGTGTGTCTCTGGATAACTGATTTTTACCTACCTGAACTTCATCATCCACTGCCTTAGTGGTAACTCTGACCGTAACTCCTTATGAACCTCTGAAGAAAAGCTACATCTCTTAAATCCTTGGAACAAGAGCACCTTCTGATTTGCCATCTCTCAGGCATTTACAGCATACAGACATTCGCACTACAGTTTCACCAAAAAGCACAACACATTAACACTGCCTGTCCTGACCTAGTCTACAAAGACTACAGTGCTCTGGCAACCCCCTCTCGCTCCCTGGCATCCTCCTCTCAAATCCCTGCAAGTTCTATCAGAGTTCAGCAAAGACAGGAAAAATCCTCTGGGTAAGACATCCTCCCAATTTACCAAGAGGTCATTTGTACTCAGGATTTCCTACATTGTACATGTCTTACATGAAGCTATTGTACATTCTGAATGGTCAAGATAACAGCTTCTTTCACTGAGCAGCCTTCATGGAATATAAAATGCATTTACAGCCTGCTGTTGCTGAGGGTTTTGTGAATACAGGAGCTCAGAGAAGTAACTGAAGTTAAATCTTCAAAGCCCACTTCACACATGAGAGAGGCTTTCAGAGCTCAGAGAACAAGGTCACTGAACAAACTATTTACAGTGAGTAACAAATAGACAGTGAACAAATGCCTTCTTTAACCTGTGTTATTCTTCCACTCAACAAAACCTAGTGTGGCAGGAAAGTCAGCAGAGCCAAAGGCAGAGGTACATGTGGCATCATGGTTAGAACAAGACACAGAGCAATCTCTTGGATCAGTATCTCCCATCACCAAGCCCAAGGCATAAGGCAAATCTAGCCCATACTGCCAAGAAAGATAAATAAAAGCAGTGCTTCTGTGTCACAGGGATGTTGTCAAGTTTGTTGCTATCTAAACCACCAACTTATGAGATGAAGGTTGTCAAAAACAAGCATCCCGTCAGAACACATTCTGTGAGCCACTACATTAATCTGTGACCAAGAGCAACAGCAGAATTCACTCGACTCAGTGGAGAAAAGATTCCCCTTTAGTGCAAACGCAGTTACTCTTTTCCCAGTTTGTATCTGACTGCTTATATGCTATCAACCTCAAAACAGATTTTTTTTTTCTTCAATAAATGGACTGTGCTTTTCAAACACACGTTCAGTGTTTCTGAGCAGAGCCATATATGGTAACAACGTAAGACAAAAAGACACCCTGTGCAACCTTATGCTTCATTCTCCCTGCAATACTAGGTTTAACCTTAATTTTCTGTAGCTATAATCAATGCTAAAGGTGCCTCACAGGCCATGCATTGTTTGAGAATGACAGATGTAGGACCACCAGACTAGGTAGTACTGTTGTGTTCCCACTAAATTTAACTCCATTTGCCAGCTACCTGCAGACAGACAGTATCTTTGTGAAGTCTGGTCAGATTGTAACTCTCTCCTTGGTCCAAGGCTGAAAACGCACACAGAGCGTACTTCACACAGTGAAGTATTGATTCCCTGCTAGCTTACCTGACAGTATGTATTAAAACAAGATCTTCACTACTAAAAGCACATACAAACAAGTCACCATGGAGGGTACTAAATTTCAAATTAATACCTCCCTAGTTCCTCTGTCATATCTGTCCACCTATGCACATGCTTTGATCTCAGAGTAAATGAGATTTACTCTGTTTTCATCGAGGAATAAGCTACCTTGGACTACTTCACATTTATCATGGGATAGGATATGCACACACAGAGTTACCCCTGGGTACTGAGTACACTGTAGGTTCACTGCTGAGCTTGTCCCCATGATAATTTCTTCACTTGCCTGTAGCTTGATACATAAGCATGAGCTAGCTTGAGGTTAAAAAAAAACAAAACAAAACAAAAAAAACCCCCAAAACAGGGAATACCACTGGACTGTGCATTGAATTAGGTGAGGTCAGCACTGTGTCTGCTAGCTGACTTTAAAAGTTTGCCTTCTGGCATCTTTTTTACTTTTTAATGTGTCTTTTTCACTTTTCTAAAAATCTGGAGATAGCTCATAGGTATTATCCACTTGCTCATACACACACACTATTACTGTGAGCTATGACAAGATTTTAAAAAGCATTGGCTATTGCATCTAAAAAAGAAATAACATACTCTCGCTCCCTTCTACTTGACATATACCATTATAAGACTTACAATTCTTTTGTGAAAATTTAAATAGAAAATGCCCATATATAACATGTTATTTATAACCCTTTGTTAAGCCCCTCCCACTGAATCTAATTTATCATGCTACACTCCCTAATATTAAATGCTGTCATTAGGCAGGATCTCACATTGCTTCAGCCTCAGCACATTGACTTACCAAGGAAACTGCAAAATTAAATCCAACTCAAACACTGATTTCAGCACCGATGAAAGAAGCTGCCTCAACTGTGCTGGCCCCTATCCACAGCACGTGCACTGGCGGCGCAGACTTCCTGCTTGGTGCTCAGCCAGTGTGCCTCAGCCTACACCAGCAGGAACCATCTGTAGGGATGAAAGAAGAGTTCAACTTCCAAATTTACTTCCAACCTTGAGAGTAGCCGGACTACTCTCTCCTCCAGAAATCACTAAATAACACAGCATACATAGTTTGCTGAACAGGCAGTCTCTGTTAGGGGCAATCTCTATGTCCATGTGCTGTGGGACAGTAAAAATGTTCTCATTTTTACTACATGTTGTCTTGAACATTATTATCACAGGCAAGATTTAATGGTGGATAATAAGGCAACTCATATGAGAACACTTCTAAGATACTAGCATCCTGGTTGGTCTCACACTGCTCCACAGGTCTCAGTAACAGTAACGGCTATGATTAGCTCTTACGCAGCACTTGTCACCCATGTATCTTAAGAAAAATTATAAAAGGAGACAAGAGCTATCATCCCATTTTAAAGACAGGGAAACTGAGGTATTGAAAGGGAGGTAATGATAAAATGCGAATGCCAGCAGCAAAGTGAGGCATAAAACCAGGTCTCCTGCATCCTAGCCGGGTGCTCCAGGGAACACAGTTGGAAAGCTCCATATCCCATTACCCATATACCGAGTTGCTGAGTTGTCCCAGCAAGGATCTTATTTTTCATTATGGGGTGAAAAATAAAACAAGCCACAGGGCTCTAACTCCTCCTGCAAGCCAGAGACACACAGCCAGAAATTTCTATGGCAAACGACGCAGTGAAAATGCAGCCTGACACAGAGCAAAGTGGCAGCAGCAAGCCAGCCCATCTAGGTGCTGGAGTGGTTGTATCACTCATTATTCAGGGAGAGTGGGGTAGTTGGAAGTGTTACTTCAACTGTAAGAAAACAGGCTGGCTGCTGATTAATCCAAAATGCTGCTGTTGAGATGAGAGACCTCATGGTCACTGGCCTCCAAAAACAAAATGTAAAGGTTCAAAAGCAAGCCACCACAAATAACCACCTTCTAGTTCTCACCAGTGGCCAGTCAGGCCTTGGACACAGGCTCAGTAACATACAGCTGAAGTCTGCTATTTTGTGTGGTCATTCTCAGCAATGTAATATAGCTCCGAAACTCAACTTGTGAATGCTAACAATTAAAGCAAATAGAGCAACTGAATTTCATACCTTTTTTTTTTGCCAGCATGCGAGACCAAGGCCTTAGCAGTCTCCTTTAGAGAGAAATATCTGTGCTGAACTCAAACATATCTACCTTTCTTATCTCTACACTACCTGTCAGTTCTAAAACTAACGTTCAAAAAGCTCCTCAGCAAGCCAAAAGAAATAAAACAAGCAGCCCTACTACTCTCCAGACAGCAAATGGCACCCAAGAAGATGAGTAAGAGAAATCAGGTGTTTCGGGTTTGTTTTTTTTAAGCAGGATGACAAGACACCACGAAACCATGAAAGAACCAGAGCAGAGTCAGAGCTGTTGGCCCTGGGATCACTGCCAGTTTATTTCAATCAGTTTCAGATGCAGAACCCAGCATTTCAGATGCACACGCAGCCCCAGAGCAACCGGGGAACTGCTCTGGAGATATCTGCTGTCGAACCAAAAGTGGGCTAGGGCCAGTCTTTAGGCACGTCTCCCCCTCCCACATCCCCAGCAACCCCCAGACAGTGCCCCCTGCACCCCCCACCTGCAAAGCACTGCCTGGGTGCTTCACTCGGCCACCCCCAAGTCACAGCCAGCACAGAAAGGAAAATAGGGGGCTGCTCTCCCACATGCCCGGGACCAAACCATCCTTTTATAGCACCTTGTCCTGACCAGGGGTTAGCACAGAGAGCCCTCCCCACGGGGCACAACCCCTGCTGCCCAGCGCCTGGGGCCTCACCTTGCCCACCCTGGCACAGAGGGGATGTGCACACCCACCTGGTCCCTCAGAGGCCGAGGGGGCAACTGCAGCAGCTTTAAGGACGGCTGCGCCCCTGCTCGCACCGCGAGGCTCCTCCCGGCGGGGGAGAGGGCCTCAGCCCCCACTGCACACCCTGAGCCCCTCGCCGCTGCAAAGTCCCTTTGCAAAATGGCTGCCACCCACCATGGCTGCCCCGCAAGATGGCCGCCGCCCCCAACGGCTCCCGATGGCCCCTGCGCGGCCGCGCCCGCCCGCCTTCCCCCGTGTGGCCGCACACGCCCCGCACCACCCCGGCCCGGCCTGGCGGGGCGCAGAGAGGCAGAGACGAGTCCCCGAGGCGCCATGCTTTATTCTGAGGGGTGGAGAAGAAAAGGAAGGGAGCTCGGGGGGACAGGGTGGATGAGGGGAGGGGGGGTTGTGTTTGCAGGCAGGCGGCCCAGAGGGACCAGGCCAGGCGGCACTAGCAGGAGGTGAAGGTTTTCCAGAAGAAATTTTTGCAGGGGGCCTTGCGGTCCCGCTGTGATAGCTGGGCGATGTGCCCCAGCACCGCCCGCTCCTCCTCCAGCTTGCCCGCCTCTTCCACATCCGGGGAGGCCACCTCGCGCCCCAAGTCCACGCTGTCCAGCAGGCCCGCCAGCATCTTCAGGATGGCATCTTTCCGGACTGTGCTCTGTTCCTGTGGGCAGAGAGCAGGGGAAAGTGGTGGACGGAGGCCCTGTTCCCCACAGCTGTCGAGGCAGGGGGTTGTTGCAGGGTGCGAACATCCCCCGTGGGGTCCCTTCTCATTTCCCTGCCTCCCCTGGTGCCCTGTCCTCTGAGCCGATGCTTTTCCCATCGGCAGAGCTGTGCTGGAGCTGAGGAATCTGTGGCTGCAGAGGTCACTCCTCCCTTCTGTCCCCTGTCCAGCTCAGCAGGCTGGACAGGGAGAGGCACACGTGCCATGTTATAACTGGAAAAGAGCTGCTAATAAATAGGCATGAATTGGCTGTAAAGTCCCTTGCTGCCTACACTAATTAAATTTCATTGAATGCCACACTGCCTTCTCTCCTAGTAAGCCCGTGCTCCCTTCACTGCTCTGACTGCCCAGCATCTGCTGTGGGAAGGTCAGGGAAGAGGCACGGAGTCCTGAGCAATATTTAATTAAGCGCACCGGGGGCTGCAACCCACTGTAAAAATGCTGAAAATTAAATGTAACAGAGGGCTGGGTTGGTGGGGAGAGAGACGCCCTAAGTATCTGGAGCAAAACATTTAATCAGTGGAAACAGGCAGCTTGTATTTCAAGAACAAGAACCCGTATTTCAATAGCCTGACCTTGGGGAAAGGCAGAATGAAAGAGGAGTTGTGGAGCTCCATCCCTTTGCCATAGCAGTATACGGGCGAGCATAGCCTGTGATTTGGGGCTTGAGGGATTTCTGTCAGTAACAAGCTGTGAGTTATCTTGTTTCTTTTAACTTTACATCCAGCAAATCTGAGGAATTACCTCTTGCCTGAGTATTCCTGGTCTGTGTGACTCATTAGCGGAGACAGCTGGTACTGGACAAGCTGGGATAGATGGTTTGACAGGAACAGATCCTGTTTCCCATGCAGATGGGAATCTTGGAAGCACATTTCCACGTCACTTCTCACAAATGCCATGTTTACTGCTGGGACTGCTATATCTATCTGCTGGCTCTGTCAGCACCAGCACTCGCTAAGGACCACTTGGTGAGCAATGCAAAAGACAGATAAACACAGGCAGCAGCAATTATTTTGAGTTTACATTACAGAATGTTTATGGATATTTTTAAATCACTTTTTTAGCTCTATTAACTAACCCTGCTTCCACACAAGAGAAACTGAGGCACAGAAAAATTACATGCTATGTTTGTAGCAGAAGAAAAGATAAAAGTCAGCTTGTGCCCATCCCGATTCCTACTGTTCTGCAAGTACAGAAATGTCTTGAACCTTTGGGAGGTGGACGGGGACTGGGGAACCCAGCTAAATGTGTCTCCTGGGTCATGACTTCCTCATGAGCTTCTTTCCTAGCTGTAAGTGCTATGTTTTGAAATAACCTGTTCCAAGCAGAGCCAGCAGCTTCAGACTCAGGGGTGGGGAAGGCAAAGCTTAGCCGGCTGTTAGGGGATATTCCTTACGCATGATCAGCTGTGGCTGTTAGTGAAACTAGGCAGCTCTTCCACTGCACTAATCCATTGCTAACATCCTTTCTGCTGTGAGAGATCAAGACTGGCAGCAGCTATAGATCTTAGCACGGGTGGCTTGTGGCACACCTTTGAGGTAGCTGCTCAATTCCCTGTACTACATCTACCAGTGCGTCAGAATGCGCAGATCGATCTTTTGCATTGTTATGCATTTTATGGTGGTTTATATGTAAAATCCCGATATTCTTCATACTTAAAACATTTGTCTGAGTTACAGCAGTGGTGACTGTAGGGATTGGTTCATCAGTATCTAACAATTTTTCAGTTTGTAGAATGCTCTAAAGAGAATCATTATATATATTATAATTATATCATTATTTTGTAAGCAACAGCATGTAGAAGACTAAGAGTCATTACACTTGAATGCATTTTTACCAAAGCCTTATTTACTGATTTATTCCTTACAACTTGTTTCTTTTTTCCCCAGCAGCTAGGATTTGCACCAGAAAGAGTTTACTTTTTAAGTACTGGATTCGTTATTGTAAGGCTGTACAGCTGAAAGTTTACAGTTATCCCCAGAAGGGTTAATCCCAGCCAGCTGCAGAAGCCCTGATCTCTAACAGAATGCTAGCCCTAGCACCTCACATCGTATACGTTTCTTCCTCGCAGCCAGTTTTGTTGTTAATGGGATGTGAGCCCACTCCTGAAGCAGTAAGACACTGATGGATGAGCTGGAGCCAACACTAAGACAGAAAAAACGATGTGGATACGCACAAAGGAGAAGTTAGTGCCTTTGAAACCAACACTGGGATCCTTCACTTCTCTGGGTAGCTCCTCTGCAGGACTGAAATAACAGCAGCCTTATGGATACAGCTGTGAACCGGTCTGGCAGAGTGTGGGGTGACCAACCACAGCTCAGAGGAACCTCAGGGACAGCAAGGAACATGCAGGTGAGAAAGCTGCGGGGCAAGGGCAAGCAGAACAGAGCACTTGCTTATGATTATATTATGCTGTTGCTTTCTACCCCTTTGGCCTCTTGGGGAAATAGTCCAGCAAAACAAAGTTATTATAGTGCTATAGCCATTATAATATTAGAGTTTTGCCAGTTGGTAGGATAATTGTATTGCTATAATAACTTCTGCCACTGCATAGAGCTGTGCTGGTTCAGAGTGTAATTATTCTAGCAGAACTATGTCAGTATAACTCCCCTTGTGAATACTACTCTGGAAAAAGCAATTTTATTCTGATATAATTACTTCATTTATTATTCCTCTGTTACTTTCCTACCGAACCCATCTTTTAAACATTTGTCCTTCCCATGAGTCCTATTTAAAATATCATCTCCCTTGATCATTTTACCAATTATGTATCTTTTCTCTCCCTCCCTAGTACTCTGCTTTATTCTCTCGTACTGCACTCTTTCAGCATTATTTTCTCCTTTTCCCTCTCTTTTCTGCTCTGTTCTTTTTGCCAGCTTTTGCTTAGCTCAGACTTCACTTTTGCAGCTCTCTGGCATCTGCCCTGGTGCCTTTCCTAAATAAACTGGCTAGTAAGCTGTAGTAATAACCTGTGCTTCAGCAATGCATGAAGCTGTAGTGCCTTGGAATATAGAGGGGTGGAAGAGTTGTTCGCATCAGGTAAAGCCTAATTGCCCTTATTACCCCTCCCTTGGCTCCAGCCTGCTTCTGTGTGCTCCCACCTTACCCAGCTCCTGCACAGGGTGCATTATACTCACCCTAGTGTTCTGTATTGCGAGTCTCTCTTCTCCGGGCAGTGCGGTGGCTCTCACGCTCCACACCAGCAGCAGAACGGACACCAGGCTGGCCACCAGCTGCATGATGTACAGGCTGTCACTACTGTGCTGAATTAGGAAGACTGGGAGAGGGAGCTGTTTCTGGGCTCTCTTCTGCCTCAGACAATGGCTGCGGCCCCTTTTATAGCCCTCCCCCTAGCCCAGTGGGTGACGCAAACAATTAAGTCTATATCAAAGGCAAATTAGACTTTGGAGAGGTTGTTAACACTTGGCTGCTTGAGTGGGATACTTCAGTGCCTCTGGGCTTTCCATGTGCCAGACCTGCAGAGACTGGGGAAGCAAAGGTTTGGGACTCTCCAGTAACATGCTGTTTCTTCACCCTGAGAAATTGTAGGCACTATCTGTGCCTCTCCTAGTTAGCTGAATTCTGCTTGGGAACATAATGTTGGATAGAATAGGCCACCAGCTTGCACAAACCTCTGGCCAATGCTGGATGATTCAGAGAGAAGAGGTAAAACTTCTGGCCACCAGTACGTAGATATGGGCTTGGACCCTCAGCCTGTGTGTCCAAACAGCTCCAGACTCTAGGGGTATTTGGATCTGGATCTCTGCATCTAGTGATTCATCTCATTGTGGAATGCCAATATGCCTGGCTTTCTGTTTACGGTAATGGGGACACAGGCTGCAGCTATGCAGTAATATAATCTGTCTTGCAAATGTACGTAAGACTACCTGGAAGCCAGTTGGAGGTTACTGGGTTTTGTTCCTAGTATTGTTTCAATATGTCTTGAACCTATCCCAGAAGTATAGGTCAACACAATGAATCCTGACTTGCAGATGTTGGGTTTAAATGTATTAAAGGGAAAACAAAGTACTGAAAGGCTGGTCAGAGCTGGAGCTGCTCTGCTCCATGAGGCTTTAGAAAAAAGCTCATCGTATGCCGGCACTGACTGCAGGCTGCTTGGAGTAAGTTCCTACCATTTCTGATCTCTGGTTAGCAGTTGTTAATAATGCTTCTCCCTTTGCCCAAAATGCTGTCCTACCAGTGAGATTGGTTTGTGGGCCAGCAGAAGGTGCTGTTAAGCACTGCTATCTGCTTTGCATGGGAACAACCCCATCATGGGGGATACCATCCACTGGCACATGCCTGTGAGATGCAGAGACAGAGCTAAGATCCCATCTCACCACTAGCCCTTTCTCCAGAAGCATTTGCCTCAGGTCTGACCCTAACAACAAACGACAGTCAAAAGTTAAATTGTTATCCTAATTTAGCACATAGAAGAAACCCACAGGGAGGTGACTTGGCCAAGGGGATGCTGTGGCAGGGCTAAGAACAGAAGGCAGAAAAACCTGTTCCCCACTTCTACTGCTTACCAGCATTACACTTCCTGGAAACAGCATGATGAAGTTTTGCCTGCAAATAATCCAGCTCCTAATGCCAGTTACACCACTCTGGATGCTCTTAAGGGAAAACATGCCATCGCTTCCATGCATATTTGAAAAGAAATGCCGGATTCCCTCACTGAAAGGTACAAAGAAAAAAACCTTTTCTGAGTCATATGGACTTATGGGGAAAGGTGACAATCTAGCAATTTCTAGAAATGAATTTTCCTCAGAAAACTTTGTAACCTCATTGTTTCTCACCCCCACCTCGTGAGAGCTGGCTTCCGTGCACCAGTTTCAGATGAAACATTATCTGTTTCCTTTTAAACTGATCTTGCTAGTTTATCAGAATTGCTGTGTTAGCCCTTTGTAATGGATTCTGTCAAACGCTTCCCAGCCAGTCTGGAGCTCGAGACAGAGAGCACTGAAGTACCAGGCTCCAGCAAGCAGACAAATCACAGGGACTTGCCAAATGACTCGCAGCCGATTTGCTCCAGGGGAGGTAAAAGTGGGAGAATAGCAAATGGAGAAAGCACACTTGGTTGCTCAAGAGGAACGAAGGGCAGGTACTTGTGAGTGTGAGATGTGCCTGGGCTGACAGGCAGGCAGAAAGTGAATCCTGTACTGTTGGTTATGAGGCAGGACTAAACCTTGTGGGCCTACTAGCCCAAAAGCTAGACAGACAGCAGAAGCAGTGCAGTCAGGTCTCCGTGCTGGGGGCTATCTGGTCTAACCAAACTGTTTGTTCTAATAAATATGGGTTTGTTTGAAGCTTTGCCTTCTGAATGGGCTGTTTTCTATAAAGCTTCATTGAGCGAATGGGGTCACAAGTGTAACAATGCTCTTCTAACAAAAAAGGGATGATGCGCTGAGCCAGAGATCAGCTTCTGGGGAGGCCCATAGGCACGTAAAGTGACCAGGCTGCCGTGAATCTGTCCTGGGATTAAAGGGCAGTAATAAAATAATTGTTACCTCTTGAAGGGGTTGGCTTTGGAGAGAGTTTCTGCCAGCACCGAGCCTGTGGCCCTGCCGAGGAGCACAGCGCAGCTACAGTTCTAGCCTGGGCAAGGCTGGGTGTCTCTTCCCAGCTGGGAGGAAGGGGAATAGGGACACATCAAAGCACTTACACTCTGGTGCCCACAGTAGGACTCGATCTCTAAATCCAGTCAAGTTCCCTCTGGGCTCTGCTACAGCATCCTTCAATATCAGACGCCTCTTTTCCAGATTCCTCCATCTTCCCTAGTGCCCTTCCCTTTCCTCACATTCCCTCTGCTGCTTTCCCTACATTAGTCTGTCCTCCTCAAGCTCTGGTCCTCTGGCCCCTTTGCAGAGACCCTGCTGGTTCTGCTACCACCACTGCTGGCCATCGCCCCATCATAGGCGATGGGGAGATCCCCGTTTACCTCCTTCCCCAAAGGAAGTAAAATAACTCTGTGGTGATAAAATAGGTCTTTTTAGTAACTGGAAAGAGTTCAACATATAGCACCAGGATTGTTCTTCATTCGTACTGTTTCCTATTCCCTGTAGTATTGGCTGTCTGACCTTTAAGAAGGCCCGAATTTATTTTTTTGCCAACCCTTAAATGCTTATCACTCTGTACATGAAAGGTTAAAGGTCTTCCCTTGGAGGAATAAACATTTCTGACAATTCTTTCCTTGATTTCCTCTTACTGCTTTCTCTCTCTGTTATCTGACTCACCGCTTTAGAAGTCTTCTTCCTCGATTCTCTCTTCTGTCCAGAGTTGCACATGGTCTGAGTGGGTTTCTACCACTTTACAGTGAGGGTAGATGTATCTGAAATCAGCATACCCGTGAACACATCCATGGGAACCTAGTAAGGGTGGGGATGCTCCAGAAGGAAGTTCAGCATACAGTAACTTGAAAAGGCCTGGCTATCCAAGGATTTTGGCTCACAGTTAGCGTGGCTTCAGCAGAGATGCAGAGTGGGTTCAGAAGTACAGCAGACTATGCTTACACAATCACATAAGACAACCTCCATCTTTTTGTGATTAACAGTGCACAAGCAACATGCAATAGGAGAGGTTTTATCTTTCAAGAAAGAGGTCCCTGACCTCTCCTCAGTGCGTCTGTACAGCAGCGAAGACTGGGCATTGCTGGAATACAAAAGCTAAGACTGTGTCTGGCACCAAATGCCACATTAAGGAATGAGGTAATTTCTCAATTGCTTTCCTCTATGGCCTGGATATTCGCCATCTTCTGCCCATTTGTTGCCTGGTCTGGGTTCAGATCACCATGTCTTGAAGCACGTAACAGAATTGCATCAGGCTTCCAGAACAAAGTCTGGTTCCCAAAGGTGAGGCACTCAGCTGCAGCTGAAGGAAGGGTTCAAATGCTTCTGCTTTCCTGTCATTGAAACCCTTTCTCTCTGCCTCAAGAGTCCCTAGTTGCAAAGGCCAATGCAATAAATAAAGCAATAGTCAGCTGACAGTTGTGAGCCTTCCTGGAAGGGGAAACCAATTTGTTCATGGGCCTGAAATCACAGCTCATTTATCAGGCCAGGCTTGCAGTATTCCCTCGCACTGCGCTCCCCAGGGGCCTCCGAGAAGCATGCAGGTGGCTGTTCCAGCCACGGCTTTTAATCGGCACTAATCTAACAAACCAAAGGAATAGACTGTGTGAGCGTGGGCTGGAGCCTACTGCTCCCACTCATCTCTGATAAGAGCTGCAGAGCAGGTGCAGGGAGGAGGAGGGGAGTACCGCAGGGATGCTGCTGTCAGAGCACGCACGACTACAAGCCTGTTACAGCTCTCTAGGGAGGTGAAGCAGGGAGAGTTGTGCTACCTTCTCTGTCTGTCGACCCCAAAGGGACTGCAGGAGGATGAAGGGAGGGCGAGTGTAACGCTTCAGTGGTATGCTCAAAACCTTTTGTTATTTTAAAATGCATGTGAAGTTAAACATTTCAGTTATTCCACCAAAAGTCTTCCTTGAAAATAACTATGTGCTATGAAACACTTCTATTTCAAAATACCTCTATTTTCCACTGAAAATGTTTTGCCCGGCTCCAAGTAGGAGGCATTTCAGGCTGTGAAGCAGGCTGAGGACCCCTGGGGTTCCCGCCTACTGACATATGAACTGACCTCTGTTATACCAGACTCGTCCTGTTAGTGGTAAGATTGGCTGGACAAGACTTGGACGGAAATGTTTCTTTACCATTTGGATTTCCTGAGGGATCACATACACACTGCGCCTTGTGGGAATTCAGTCAGAAAGAGCTCACCAGGGACATTAACACGCTGACTGTGAGACTGCCAGCACCACAGCAGGGACCACTCGGCTGGGGGAGCTTTAAACAGGAATTCACGTGCTCCATGTAGTGTGGGGTTCTGGTTACTCCTCTCCTACAGCTGAAGGGGATGACCCTGCATGTGTTTCATCACATACATCATCTTGCCCTTAACCCTGGCACACAGAATTAGCTTTGTTAAGCAAACTCCTTCCCGGAGATGCCCGGCTGTGGGCTGCTGCAGCAGCCGTTCAGTACCAAGGAGAGGGCAGCCCCCTCCTGCGGGGTCCCTGCTCCAGCCAGCCCTCGGTTCTCACCGCCGGCACTTCAAACCCCATTAGCCACGGAACTGGCGTCCTTGAAAGGCCTGCCGCTGAGATCCCTAACATTCATAATAATCCCCCCGCCTTTATCTGCTTCACACATCACTGTGCTATACTTGAGATTCCCTGGCTCTAATCCCCCACCTTTTGCATATTTTAAAAGTACTTAACTCCATCCTCTACTTGACCAGGAAAGAGCGTCACCTAAACTTCTCAGTATTTAACTTGGTTAAATTTCTCATCTTACTTTTTAACGTTTTGTCTGACTCTTTTGTTAGACCTGAGCTGCTGTTTCATGCTTTTGTCCGCACTTTTCCCTCCTCTTCCCCCACCATTTTATCAAAGGAACTTTCCTCTCCCTGAACTTGGTGGCACTTGTTTCTACTTTTTTGACTGTTTGCTTACTGAGGCTGCTGTTCTCTGATAAAAGATGAATTGTCATTCTTACTTCAGCAGTCTCTTGCTCCAGCCAAGCTCCATCAATAATTCAGCCAGACCTCGATAACATTAGCTCTGGATGAATACAACACTCGTGCCAATTAACTGGCTGAAAGGGCTCGAGATACAGGCAAGAGATTTCTCTTAACTTTTTTAAGCTCTTTTCTGAACTTCTAAAAATTGAGTTAGCTCAATGAGTAAAGCACAGAGCAGGGCGTCTTACACAGTTCAAAAGGCGCCAAGAGACTAAAGCCCATCAGGCTCTATTCCCTCACTTGTCTCCACCTGCTCTGACTGATATTACATTGTAAGTTACTTGGGACAAAGCCTATCCCTGTTCATGTGCTCCTAGCTTAATAAGATGCTGGAACATGACTGCAGCATGTCTAGACAAACATCTTTGTGGATCTTTGCTTATGAACAGCCTTGCTTGACTAGCCTTGGGCAAAAGCCAGCTAAATCTCCAAAAAAGTTACTCAAGTATTTTAGTTGCCCACCTGGAGATACTGCAAAGATTGCTTTCAAATGTTCAGTGCTCAATTCTATACGAGGCCCCATTAGTTTTCTCCTGTTGGGCATTACCCAAATAGTCAATCGCTTTTCAATCACCAGCATCCTTGACCACAGCAGCCTGCAGCCTAACAGCTCAGACCTCATATGTTTGTGGGAGGGATAATCAATCTGTAGACACAATTGCCTGAGAGATGACTGCCATGCCAAATACCATTCTAGCAGCTTAAATGGCATGTAGACCTTGTGGCAGCTCTCAGCACAGGAGTGACTAACAGTCATAAAACACTCAGAGCTGCTCAGATGGAACTAGCTATAGATGCACAAACTCTTGCTCCCTCTTTTGCTGCATTGTTAATGAGTGCTTGATTCAGGCACTGATCTCGTCTTCACCTATTGCAAGGCACTGAAGTATTTGAAACTGCCTGTAAAGAACAGTGATTTGGAGTGACTTGGAAACTGTATGTAGGACCCTATGGACAGAGTATGTGTGACTTAGATGGCAAATGGCCTTGTCTTCCTGCTCTCATCACTGGCCACTCACTGAACTTACAAATTTGGAGAGAGCTCAGAGAAACAGAAGGAATAATTAGCTGCGTGGAGGCTAGCAACAGGTTTGAGGAAGCTCTTTCCCTCCTGGGCATTGTTGTACTCACCAAGGGTCGGTGGAAGGCTTGAACTTGTTACTAGTTGGCAGCTGCTCTAAGGCCTTCCTGAACTACAGTCCTGGTCTTGATTCCCATTCCAGGGGAGAGAAAGTGCCAGAGGTAGTTTTCTGTCAAGGATGAAGGGCTGAACAGGGTTCAGGTCCCACAGCAATTTAAACAGGAGCAGCTAGAGCCAGCCTCCATTACTGGTCTGCTCTTTATAGTAAAAATGCAAGAGTTGAGCAATGAAAATGCCTGAATAGCCCTAACTAATCAGTAGCTGTGGGGAAAAAGGAGACAGCCACTCAGACAATTAAGAGACAAAATGGGTGTGATCTTCTCAACACAAGAATACAAAGGAGATCCAGACTCAGCTCTGCAGCTTAGCAATGCTTTGCAAACCCTTACGACAACAAAGAAGCTGTACTGATACTGGTAGTAGAAGGGGGCATTGGGGAAGAAGTGGCAAGTCTCATCAGAAAGGGGAGAAAGGAAGAGGGTTGGTACCGACACCACAGAAGTCCCTTGCTGTAGGCACACAGTGACTGCACCATCTATGCTGTTTGTAGGGTCACAATTATGGTAAAGCCCAACCTCAACCTTTGCCAAAGTCTGCTCCTTCTAGTTTTCTCTTATCAAGCCAAAAAGCCTCCCTCAGAAGGAGCTTTTTTGTCTTCTCCTGATGCCACCTAGCGACTGTTCCCAGCCTGTTCAGCTTGAGTTCAGTACTTGGTTCAGGCCCACGGAGCCACTAAGCCACCACAATTTTTGCAGAGGAAAGGATGGTGCAACTGAGTGGGGCCAGTGATTGACAGGAATTATGTGATGCTAGCAGGGAGATGGGCAGCTACAAAACAGCTTGGAAAGCTGTACCAGAGGCAGCATTTGGGCTAGAGCCTAGCTTGGATATAAAGTACTGAATTCTGCAGCATAGAGGATGATGGAAGCTGGAGCTATTGCAGTGAGGTTACAATACAAAACATGCAATGGGATCACTCTTCAGAGCTTATTTTTGGTGGTAACTTATCATCCCTAGAGACAAGGGAGAGAGGAAGTCAGACCAACTACAGAGCGCTGCAGGATGTCTTGACATGCACAGCAAACTTTTAGGATCTCTGTTTCCACCCCCACACTCTCCCCAAAGAAGCACGCCGACCCACACTGATGTCACCTTAACCAGAGCCGAGTGTTTAATTGATTGCAAGGGAGTGACAACCGCACAGTGGTTGTGCTGGGAAGATACCCACTGCACAGTGGTGGTACGGAGTCTTTAAAACAAAAGTAAAGACGTGAAGGCAGATCCGTCTCACAACAGAGTACAACAAAAAACAACTTACGCATCTGGGGATTCTGGGGGCAGCATTAGAAATAATGATGCCTCCTAAGGACTAGCAAATACCCAGGCCTGAGGCATCTCAGCATGACTGAGATGAGAGATTTGTCAGCACAACTGACTCCCCAACATCAGTACTGAACAGCAGGCAATGGATCTAAGGTTTTTTTGTTTTTTTTTAATATATATATATATTTATATTTATATATATAAAGCGCCTATCACCATATTGATAAACATTCTTTGGAACCACTCTGACGGCAGAGGTAAGAACAGGAGTCAGCCTGTTAGTACCTCAGCACTTCTGTTTCCAACCAGTTTGGAAAAAAAAAAAAAAAAAGCCACAAGACTTTGCTGCCAGCCTGCCTGGCTGGTGTTTAATACTGCTACTCCATCGGGGTTGGAGGGAGACCTGTTGTGAACGGCAACAGTTTGCACTGTGACTTCTCCAACTGTGCTGCAGAACAGTGCAGGTGTTGCAGAAGGGCAGTGGGACATGAAGGCTCAGACCCGTTACCAGTCAAAATGTCTCAGCAGCAGGGAGCTCCTATTAGGAGAGAGCAAGCTAACTTTGTGCACAAAGCTCTCGCTCTCTGTGCTTAAGGCTGAGTCAGTGACCCTTCTGGACTCTTCCCAGGTTTCAGAAGATCACCAGACAGAAATACATGTCAGTTATAAATATATCATGTCAGTTGCAGGGGGTGGAGGTGGGAGGGGGGCGCAGGGAGGGGAGAATTTAGAATGGGTGCAGGGAGGAGAGAAAGGAAAAAGACACCTTACGTTTCCAGCACTGGAAAGAACAGTTTTGACCTCACACAATAAGTCACTGGGCCTTTTCAATAGTCTTATCTGGCTTATGCCCCATCATCTTTAACACATCATCAAAAGGAATGTTGGCTGGCAAAGGGTTAAACAATCCCACACAGTGGAGAGCAAATCTGCAGTCTGCTGGGAAGGTCCCCACCACATCACTGACGATCTCAGGGTCCAACTTGAAGGAAGGAAGCAGCTTCTCAGGCTCACACATCACTCAGGGCCTGGAGACAGCCAAAGACAAAGAAGTGTCAGCGTGGACCTGCTGCAGCTCTACCAGTCCTCAGCAGGAATATGGCTCTGAAACACAACCATGGCATTTGCCTTCATCCCTAGGGCACTCTGAGGAGGTTTCTTCTGGAACCTGCAATTGCAACCCAGTTGGGAGATGACGGAATGATGCAGAAATACAGACTATCCTTCAAGAAGGCAGACTATGCTAGAGCATCCTTTCTTTACCCTCTGGGTTTGCACTAGAAACTACAACCACATTTTATCTAAGACTTTTGGAGCTTTCCAAAGGGAAACACCAGTTCTGCAGGCTCTTGGACTCAGTTTTGGTACGTGAAGTAGGAGTGATCTGCCATGAAGGCATGGGACATCAATCCAAAGAACAGTTCCAAACTGAACTCCAGTCTTCCCAGACTGACTCATACTCTGCTATGTCATACAAAATGCTGTCCTGCCCCGACTTGCTCACAGAAGCCTTTAGGGCTGCAGGAAATCCTCAGTCCTGTATACTCCCACTCCTGCCGACGAAAAGTCATACCTCATCCTTGACGGAGGAACAGCAGCACAGCCTTTCTTACCTTCCGTGCAAACTCTGGCAGAACGAAAGCTGCCCGATGAATGTCAGAGTTGTAGTATTTCAGACTCCTCTCCTCTACTTGTTGCTGTGAGAGCTGCTGCACAGGCTCCCGGAAATTTGTGTTCTGCAATAAAGAAGCCAGGTAGCTCTGTAGTGTTTGGGTAACGAGCAAAAGGCTGTGTGACAGGCATCCTGATTCATAGCAGAGAACCAAGAGGACTTGCAGGAAAACAGATGACTTTCTGTTCTAGTATGAGGTCAAAGGTTCTGCACAGCTCCAGCCCCAAGGGCTGGAGTTTACACTCCGTACCTCGTGTGACTAGCCCTTGTTCACAGATGTCAGCGTATGAGGTCAGACTGCATGTGAGCCACGTGCCAGATGAAGCTGTCAGATTGCGCCTGAGCATCTAAGAAGCAAGGCTTTTGCTCTTCAGAGCAGAAGCCACATCTGCGTTAAGTCAGGCACAGTGCATGCTGCCAGTGCCCCAGATAAATAAAATACAGCAGCAGAAGTGTCACTGGCTCCCTAAACCAACGTGACAGTTGCATTACAGGCTTGCTGTAATGCAGCAGATTGGGAAGAGAGCAGACCTCAGTGGTCTGACACAGTTACCAGCCCACATCCTAACACTGACTCTCACTTGGAGGCCTCTGTATGAGCAGATTACTAGTCGCAAGCTGATTCTTATCAAGCAGGTGCCCACTTTGTAACAGCCAGCATCAAAAAGCCGAAGCCTTAACAGGCTCTGGAAATTGGTAGCGACATCCTCCCTTCCAAGTTTGTTGTACTAGAGAGAAAACCAGGTCCTTTTCTAACGCAGCTGGTTACATTACTGGTCAGTTCTGCACTTCATTCAGCACTGAGCAAGCTGCATTGCAGCTCTGGGGCCCTGGGCTGGTGGAGCCGGGGCCCAGCCTGAGTCTAGAGGCCGCACAGATGGGAGAGCTCAGTGCCACAGCTCAAGCTCTGTAAGGGACAGCCTGCGGCAGGCTCTGCAGGTGCTTTTACAGAGGGGAAAAGGGCACATCAGGTGCCTGAAACTCACCGGGTTCTTGCTGCAGAGCATGAAGCCAATCTGCCCGCTGGGATACGTGGGGATGGTGCAATAGGCGTATTCCACAACAGGGAACAGAGACTTGCAGAACTGACGCATCTCCTTAATGAGATCCAGGTGCAGCCACTGGCACTCACCTACAGGGAGAATGGAAGACAGGATGCAAGGTGAGAGCTGCCCTTCTTCTCCGCACAGGCCTGTGCCAGGTTAACAGTGGTTCCAAGTCCAAACCTGCTCTACTGCGCACAGCTTACGTGGTTTCAAAGGCGATTAAGACCCTTACGCCAGTTTTACTAAGCGCAGTCCAGCAGTTAACGAGTTGACGTATACAGATCAAAAATGCTCCTGTACCTGGGAGCTGAAATGGATTTCACTCCCTGCGTTGTGTCTCCCCAAGAAGAGTCCCCTTTGTGCCTCACACTTTTCATGCAATGGTCTGGCAGCAGCCTCTGCCCAGAGACAGCATCCTCACCTTGGCAGCAAAGAATCCCATCTTCTCGCAGGGCTGTCTTCATCAGCTGGTAGTAGGATTCTTTGAATAAGCTTTCTGCAGGACCTGGGAGAAAAGTGAGTAAAGAGGTTATGTCTAGAGCAAGACTAAGATGGTAGGCTTCTGAGAGTTTTCTGAATGCCCAGGCTGCACAGGGACTGCACTGGAAAAGAGACATTTCAAATGGCTTTTCGGTGATCACAAGTGTTGGCTATAATCTGGAAGCAAAATTTTTGACCCTGGGTGAACCCCAGCCTGCACCTAGCACAGCAGAACCATCAGGATTTTAGCTCTGCTCAACAGCAAGCCCAGGACCTTTATCAAAAAAAGTCCTAGCAGCTGCCTCTTGCTTCACTGAGCATTTTTTAAACTCAACTCCTGCTGCAAACTGCCTTTTAGACATGCCTCTCTCTGCTGACTATAGCGAGAGTGAAGGTGACTCAGGCACTCGTCGTTAGGTCCCTAAAATGAGGCGCCGTAACTACATTCCCTCTTTACCTCAGTTTTCCCTTTCAGAAATACAGCAACCTCACTACAGCCATCTTTAGGCTAGGTAGCTACACCAACAGCACATGAGTCACTACTTCATTAGCAGGCACACGTGCAAAGCTGTCTTTACCAGCATGGTGCTGTATCCCCTGTGGGATTACTGGACTCAAGGATCAACCCTCTGCCAGAAGCAATAGCTGCTGGAGTTGAATTTTGAGGACAGAAACGTGACAGCTGGCTTGAAGCCTTGCTAATACAATTTTCTGGTCTTCATCCTTCCCTTTCTCTACCAAAAGAGCCAAGTCAGCGACAGTCTTTTCACTTGAAAGGAGCCTGGGCAGGCTGGCATTACTTCCAGGACATAGGCCGAAGAGAAAAGGAGGAGGAGTGTGGAAAGCAGTACCCTTTTATGGCCAGAATTCTTACCCATGGGGTCAGACGAGTCCGTGATAATCACATCAAAGGCTTCTTGATTTTGTTTCATGAACTCAAAACCATCTCCCACATGCAAGGTCAGCTTAGCGCTGGAATACCCCACTGCCATCCCTGGGAGGTATTTCTTGGATACCTGGATCACATCCTGCAACACAGAGAGCACAAGCTGATCAGAGGGCACTACAAGGAGCTGCTTCTCAGGCTACTGGACAGCTGCAGCTGAAAGAACAGCACAATGAGTCATTTCCTTCCATGCCTTCAGCACAAATCCGACTTGCTAGCTAGATCCTCAAGAGCTGTCGGCATCTTCAGCCAACAAGCTACACTCGGCCCTTTCCTATGGCCTCAGGGTTCAGTGACACTGTTGATCTGTCCTTGCCAAACTCAACAAGAACTTGCAGCCTCAAAAGCTCCCTGAGGAACTAAGAGAATATGATTATAGATCTGACTGCTCTGTGCTCCTTTTCCCTGTGGACATCGCTTGCAGAGGTGATCTCAACTAAAGACTTCCCCCCCCCCCCCCAAATAAAACCATGCCAGCAGGTTTCTGGATGCAAGATGAGAAATATTCCCACCTCTGCTCTGTAGTCATTCTGTCAATCCCCTCATAAGATACAGTTTTCTCTCTAAAACGGCTACAATGGTTACACTGCCCTAGGCCCAGCAATTGTACTGAACACGACCAGCTTCTCACAGCTGGCAGAAACAAAAAAATACGCTGTTGTCAGGCAGTGCTTGTGCAAAACCAGGCACATATGTCTACTTAGCTTGGCAGACAAGGTACGCAGTCTCATATAGCAGTGTTTCCCATTCCTAATACAGCCTCGCTTTGAGGAGACAGCAAAACTTTCTTAGAAAGTAAAATATCAGAACAAACTGACCGAGAGGAGGAGGACCAGCCCATCTGTCACGGAAACAAATACCCCCCGCTTATTTCCTGCTTTCAGTCACAGGAGACTGCTTAATAAAGCGACCATCCTCCTCTGGCAGGAGCAGCACTCTGTTCTGCGTTTGGGGAGAGGGAAAAGCAGCACCTTCACAAAGCCAGAGCTCTCCTTCTCCAGATCCCACGCTTGGCCCACGCTGGCCTGGAAGGGCCTCTACCGTACGTGTGTGAAAGAAATCACATGAAAGAGGCTGCCAGCTGCCACGTAGATGACTTGTAAGGCAAAGAGGTGGCGCTGTCAGTGTCACGCCAGCAGAACCGGCAGCAAATGCACTCGCTGCTGACAAGGGACAGCAGGTGAAGCAGCAGCTCCCATGGATGCTGTGAAGTAGGGCTGCTTTTTGTTGGGCAGCCTGCCCGTCTGACCGAAGGCCCAGGGCACCTCCGCGCAGCTGGGAGCCCAACGCACCTCATCGATTTCGCACTGCACCACAGACTCCACGGTCGGGTGTTTCACCACCTCTCGCAGCACTCCCCCATCGCCGCCACCGATGATCAGCACCTGGGAAAGGAGAGGGCAGAAAACCGGCCATCAGTGGGGTAGGCTCACGGGGAAGCTTTCACAGCACGGCCTAAAGAGGACGGCTTGAAACCCAGCAGCCCTCTGCGCTCGTCCTGCCCCGGTGGTCGGAGATGTGCTGCGGGGGCCCACGAGGGCTGCCTGCGATGCTCTGTCAAGTGCCGAGCGTAGGTGTGCCAGAAGCAACGGCCCACGCCAGCCTCTCGCCGCGGCAGCCCTGAAGGGGCCGGCTGGGATGATGGGGGACGGTCTGCGGGCCCCGGGGCCGGCTCGCGGGTCCCGGCTGGGGAGACCCCGCGGAAGGGGCCGGGGACGACTCACCTTGCGGGGGTCGGGGTGGCTGCAGAGGGGCAGGTTGGCGATCATTTCCTGGTAGGAGAACTCGTCCCGCTCCGTGCACTGGATCACCCCGTCCAGGACCAGGACGTTGCCGTAGGTGGTGCTGGGCAGAGCGGGGAAGCGGGGTTGGAGCCGGCCCGCGCCCCGGGCCCGGGGCCGCGCTCCCCCGCCCCCTCCCAGCGCCGCCAGGCCCCACACCGCGTGGCGCTGGGAGCCGCGCGCCCCCCTCCCGCCGCCGCCGCCGCCGCCCCGGGGCGCCCGCCCGGCCGCGCCGCACCTGCGGAAGACGAGTATCTCCTGGTAGCGGGAGCGCTGGTGGTGCAGCAGCTCCTCCACCTGCAGCGACATGGCCTGCCCCGGCCACAGCCGGCACGTCTCGCGGAACCAGCCCTCGCGGATCAGCGCCGCCGCGCCGCGCTCCATCCCGGCCCCGGCCCCGGCCCCGGCCCGGCCGCCTCGCGCCGCCGCCGGGCACCTGCGCGCCGCCGCCGCCGCCGCCTGACCCCGCCGGCGCGGGAGCCGAGCAGAGGGGCCCGCGCGCCGCCCCGCCCCCGGCCGCCAGCGCGCGCGCCGCCGCGCCCCCATTGGCGGGCCGCGCGCCGCCGCGCCTCCATTGGCCCAGGGCGGCGGTGACGCCGGCGCCAGCAGGGTAGGCCGGCCGGCCGCCCGGGGCCACGTGGGGCGGGGGCGGCGCGCCCCGGAGCGGAGCCGCCCCCGCCCCGGCGGCGGGAGGGCGCGTTTCCCACCCCCACGCCCCCGCCGCGCGTGGGCTGCCGCGCCTCCGCGCCCGGCCTGGGCGGGGGGCGGCCGGGTCCCCCCGCCCCGCCGCGGCGGCCCCTCCGCGCCACAAAGGCGGAGCCCGGGCGGCGGGCACGGCCGCGGGCGGGCGGAAGACGAGGCGCTGGCCGAGCCCTCGGCAGAGCTCGGCCGCCTGCAGGAACGCGAGCGGCTAACGACTTTCGGGGGAAAAAAAAAAAGTCTCGTTCGGATGTTTCAAGGGTTAGGCGTTATGAAAGCAGATTCCTCCCTCGTGTTCGTGTGCCCCGGCGTGCGCTCGGAACCGTTACAAAACGTGGTGCGCGCTGCGGAGAGCAGGCTTTGGGAGAAATTCACCAAGGTTACACCGAGAGTAGCTCTCCAGCCAGGCTATGCAAAGATCTTCTGGAACAGCTGCTAGCCCTTGAAGGCAAAATAGTCTTACATTACGGGATTCTGGTGCTGCAACTTCACCAGATTCATAGGTGCAACCAGGTGAACAAAGCACGCGTGGATTTGCTAGTCGCTTCCACAAAAGGCATTTTCAAAACCTAGGGCAGTAAGCCGCAACTTGTAAAGGGAAAACAGAAAAAGACCAAAATTAAAACCATCCTTGATATACACCCTGTGTAGAATTTTAAGTAGAGGACTTAAAGAAACGACAGGAATTTCAGTATCTCCGCAGCCAACGGGGCTTTTGCCAAGAGTTACTCGTTCTTCAGGTTACAGAAACATCAGAACTGGTAAAGCGGACAAGAAGGGGAATTAGCAGCCCCTGCAAACGCACTTAGAGACAACTGCTATTTCACTGCCTCTTTTCAAAAACACCCTCCAATATTCAGCCATGCAAGCAGGTTTTATGGGCAGAAAGGGACTCTGTTCTACCATCACGATGCTGCTCGGTCAGCACTGTTCATACAAAGATACCTAAGGAGGAAAAACCCTCCTCTCTATTCCTTCCACTCCCCACTCCCCAGAAATATGGCAAAAGATTGAAAACAAACAAACAAACAGAATCCCAAACCTCCTCACAGTCTTTGTAAAATAAAGCCCTCGGGTTAGGAACAGAGAGGGAAGTTTTTACCACTACCTGCTCAGTCCTTGCACCTAGCCTAGCAGTCAGAGAAGTAAATTCTGTCATTGCCAAAACAGGTGAGCATGAAATGGAAAATCCTTAGTCAGAAAAGGAAATCACAGAGTAAAGACGAGGCCTTTGGGAAAGGGAGCAAGATCCATTGCTCAGCGCAGCGACCAGGAATCCAGGAAGCAGCTCTGCCACTGATTTAATGTGGCTTCGAGCAAAGTCACATCAGCCCTACCCTTCGGCACTCCCGACTGTAAACTGTAATGTTGCTTACCTCTTTCGCAGCAGCATTACCAGCCTTCACTTGTCAGCATTTAGAGTAAGCTCTGCCATCCATCCATCAAATCATGGGCTGATACTCTGTCTACAAAGACTTCAGGATAACTCACTGTGGGTATTTAAAACTATGAAATGTTAGTATAGCTGTACTGAGATTCGGCTGCAGCACAGAACCTCACTGGCTTTCCCCAACCCAATAGCGCCCTGTGGTTTTTACCTTCTACCTAACGCTACTGCTTTCACTCTATGACTTTATGGTGAAACCACTGGTCTCTGATCCAAAAAGTACCCTAACTCTTTTTTCCCCTTAAAATCTTTGCTTAAAAATACACAAACGCTGCCCAGTAAACACACTCATTTTTCATATTACCTTGTCTTGTAAGAGATGAGCTGCGTAGTGCAATTTGTAAGCAAGGTCGAACACAAAAGACCGCCTGGCCTTATTTCCTCCTCTGGACCGCTGGGGTTTGAGTCACATCTACTGAATCTCTCTATTATTTTTGTGCTGGCTTTAGAGATGCCAAGAGATTCCTCTCATACTCCACTAACATGCTGGTTCTGGATTTCAAGCAACTCCAAAAAGTGACAAGTTTAGCCTAACTGTGTTTGAGGACACAGGATAAACTTTCAAAATTAGAAACAAAGCAACATTGTGAGTATAATTAGAAAAAAACCAATGTGAATATAATAAAAGTGAAATCAATTAAGATGTTTTTCCTTTTGGAAAAAAAGGATTTTAATGGGTTTAAAAACTTTTCTGTACAAAAACTGCTCCATGACTGGTATTTGCCTTCCCATGGTGACAATACTTCTGACTATTGTTTCGTTCAGCAGCAACTCCCACAGGTCCTGTAACAAGGACTATCTCTTTGGCCAGTGGTGCCTGGATCCCCTGCAAAAGACAGTTACAGAAAGACTTTAACTCTGACTCTGAATTCACTCAGGACTGAAAACCTACGATAGGTTACAATGATTCTATTGAGAAAGGGTCATGATGCAGACAGAACCTTTCTCCCTCCAATGCTGCCCTTACGTAGTGTTGCTCTTTTATGACTAAACAATACACAAGGATCAAGCCTCCTAAGCTACATGTTAAGTATCTAAAATACAGAATAAGAATGTTTGTATTTGGCAGTACTGTTATTTATCTTCCTCCCAAGCTAGGCAAACCCTTCTTCCCACTTCCGCCTATCTTTGTGGCCAAAGAAAGCGACTCCCACATCTATTAACACAAACTTTTACCTCAGCATTTCAAACCTTCCACCCAGAATTGTCTTTGATTGCATTAATCCTAAGCTTTTTTTTTTCCTTTAAACTGACGTCAAGCTGTGAAATGAACGTGAGTAGGTGTTACCCAACCTCTTCCCATTAAACATGTGCTTAAGCTCCCACAGCAATAGAGGACAATAGCTATGCTTTGCCCATAGCTCGAGGGCACAGGCGTGAACACTCCACCACTGCGCGAGGACAGCAGGCTCACAACATACCTATCAGCTTTCCCCGCCAGGTAGGACATGCTTCGGTTTCCAGATTGTTGAAGTTTGTTAGCTCCAGCAAATTTCTGCACAGAAGAAAAAAAAAAAACCCAAAACACCACCACAGTGAGGTAGCTGCCAAATACAGTATATTCCATGAGATTCATGTGCTGTCAGGTCCCTCCAACTTCAAGGAACACTCCTCATTTACACTGTTACCTTTTATGCTTTAGGACTTCTTTACATGCATAACTGCTGAATGCATCTGAGTAAGTGCTGTTCTATGGTCTAACCTTGACATATGAGGCACAATACCCCACTGACAACAAACCTTACCCATCTAGACAGAAAGATCTGTACAGGTTGTCCCAAATTCACCAGTTGGTTTCTTTTTTTCTCCTGAAACAAGTTTCAGCTGACACAGAAAAGGGATCGCACAGGAAACTGTTTCCTACACTATTAGGCATAAACTTGTTCAGGTTCTAAAATATGATTTTTAATGAGTATCTGAGATGCTCCCTGGTACCATTTGCCCTCCAGTTAAACATGCAGAAAGGTAGAATGCACAGGAAAGAGGCTGAAATGCAAGAAATGAGCTTCAGAACTTAACGCTCGAGCACCCAATGAGTTCATGCATGGGCACCCTATTACTTCATGCCTGAACGCCCACTGACGTCACGCATAAGCACCCAAATGCTCCACGCATGAGCACTATGCAGGGTATACATGGTGGGGTTTAGGTAACCCAGGTCTGCAGGGGTGACCTCAGGTGGGGGGGATGACGACACAGGAACTGTCCTGTGCTGGTCACAGGTTTCCCCAAGTATGTGTTTGATTGTTTATATTTTCTTTCTTCTCTTCAATCTCTCAATCTCAATTAGCAATAAATTAAGTAAAAATTCTCTGAGCTGAGACTGTTTTCCTAACGACAGTACTTGGTGGAGAATGTGGGCAACACGCAAACGTGCCACGGCCTGGAATAACTGGACTGACTTTGAGATTTTTGAGAGTGCCTTGAATTTGGTATTAGCAATTTGTGGTGGTGTGCTGTGGTCTAAGTGTCATGCCTGTGATGTATGGGGGTGCAGGTGTGAACAATGTATGAAGAGGTGGGAAACAACAGGAGGGTCTGAGGGGCCCCAAAAAAGCTCTTCCTGAACGGGAAGAGGTTATAATACAAAGTATGACCTCATGATTGGAAGCTGCACCTTGGTACCAAGCGCTGTTAGGGAACATTCTGCAGACCCAGAAAAAGTCATCTGCCTTCCCCAGCGAGTCCCCAGCTGGGTACATGCTATCATCAACATTTCTGTTCCTTCTTTCATGACATGCCTGTACCTTGCCTGCATAAGCTTGCTTGGCAGGATCAAATTGCGGCGACTGCTTCGATTTGCTGCTTCCTAAGGGAGAGAGGAGAGAAGCTGTCACTAAAATTTTCCAGAAAGAACAGTACATTCCACGGTGTTCCTCTGATAATAAGGAGGTTTCACTGCAGTCTCCCATATGCTAAAACCCACAACAGTCTCTTAAGGGCAGGAGATGCTTTTCAATAGATACTTGTTACAAAGGAGTCAAATCTCCTTTGCCTCCTAGTTCCTGTGGTCCAATTAAACAGATGACTTTCTCTACAGAGAAAAGAAGCAAAATACGAATTCACAATCCCCTTGGCCGACGGTTTCAGGATTTTGTTTCCAAATCAGAAAAGGGATGCTAAACTGTACATTCCCCAACTTAATTTCTTTTAGTATTTCCCCACTGTAAGGTAAGTGCATTGTAACAGTTTGTACTGCCTTGGCACCTATATTCACACACAGCCTTCTCAGGGCTCAGCTGGCAACATTTTCCACAGCCTGCAGCACTCTAGCAGCAAGAGATCCAGATCTTACCCGCAAACACTTTGAAGTTGGACTTGCTGTAATCAAAGGGGGTAAACTGCTTCGGTGCTTCCAGCTCCTCTGGTTGCTGGGAGGCTTTTGGCCGTTTCTTCTCTTGTTTTGGCAACTCTGTTCCTGTTTCACTCATGACTCTCTCCCTCTTCTTATTAGCTTGTTCCTGCTGTTAAAACAACCCACAGAATAGAAACAAGGACAAGTTCAGGAGAGGAGAATGAAACATCTCTGTGTAGGCACGAATACCAGCGTGCAGGTGAACTGCCCAACAGACCTAGGCCCCAGTGACAGCTATTGTCTGTGGTAATAACAGTGTGGGGAGAAAGCGCTGTGTTCTTCTTTGGGCCAAAACTGCTTTTTTTTTTTCCTTACAGCAGGGACTTTTCAGATGAAAAGCCAAGTTGTCGTTTCACACGATACTAGAGGCTGAGATCTGCTGTGGCCCCACAGGCAGATTTGGGGGAACCGAGGCAAGTGAGGAGCAGAGAGATGCAGCAGTGGAAAACATTCCCTACTGAAGATATGGAGGGACGCGAGGATTTGCACAGCACAGTTGCTAGGGGCCTGTTGCTACACACAGGGCAGAACCACAGAAGGACCACTACCAAAACACTGTCATTCAGGTATTTCAGAGTCATAGGGCTCAGGGTTTCATTCTGAACTATGCCGTAAAGGTCAAAAGGGGCAAAGGCTGGAAGTAGGGAATTCAATGACATACCATAGCTTGCTGACGAACTGACACAATATTTTCTGTTGCCTCTTTATACACCTTCTGTGCCTGGTCACGAGCAGCTATGGAAACAAAGAAGCATTACTGTAAAAAGCAGGATTAAGTCACCCAGGAGCTTATAAAAACCAAGCAAACCAGCTTGTAGCAAGTCTCAAACTAAATAGAGTACAATCTTTGTCAAACAATCTCATCCATCAGGAAATCCATCATCTAAGGTTTTCTTGTAACTGGGAAACAACGTATCCGCATTGCGAAAAGCATGCTAGCCAACACATTGAGGAAGGGAAGAATGGCTGTACCTGACTGCTGGGCTGCTTTCTTTTTGGTTTCATCCTTGGACTCCTTCTGTACTTGTGTCTGACTCATCAACTTCCATCGATTGCTGATCTGCAATGAAAAAAATTACCTGGGATCACTTTCTTTGAAGTTTTATGGCAAAAGGGAGTTTATAAACTTGCTACCACATGCTGGTCTTCATTAAGAGTACAAAAGATCAAATTGGTTTGTAAAAGAGATTAAGATCTGCTGCACCAGGTAAAGTAAAACCATGTGCCTTAAAAGTTCTGACCTACAAACAAGCCATGAGAACAAAGGCAGATACAGACTTCAATAGTAGTTTGTAGCTTTGACAGACAGGCAATATACAGTGGAATGTCTCCAATCCCTGGTTCTTCAAAGGATACGAATGCTACAGAAACAATGAACTACAGATTCAGAAACATGTCAAGTTTCTCAAAATTTAGATTCTTTTTCTAAGGAGAATCCAAGGAGAAAAAAAAGATTCCTATATTGCTGAGGTTTCCAAAGGAAAATCATCTACTTATTTGTTTCTTTTGTACTACTTGGCAGGAAATTTTAGCACGAGTCTTACTTCATAAATTTTTGATGATGGGTCAAACTTTGCAGCTTGTGAGACATAGGCAGGATTCTCTTCTGAAGGTAGGTACTGTAGAGAGGAAAAAACCATTTTGTTTTAAACACAGCACATGACATTTAGCTCATTGCCAAAATGCTACTTAAAATGTTCCAAATCAAAAAGTTAATATTTAAGAAACATTCTACAGATAGATCACATTTTGGAAACAGAAAAGTTACCACAGCTGTGGCCAAGAGAAACATTAAAGAAAAACCAAACAAAAAACCCCCGAAAAACCAACCCCCAACCACACACCAGAAAAAGTTGTTTTGATATTATTTACTAGTAATTTGCCACTCCAAATCTATAAGAAAGTATTCTATTGTTCTTCTGATTCATTAGAAGAGTAAAATCAGCTCACTAACTCTAGCCATAAAGTATATATGAAAATGTGATGCAAATTAAAAAACCCTCAAACTTGACTAAAAAAAAAAAAACAGTGAGAGGTCTCTTTACTATGTAGAAAGACATATATCTAAGAGGTGTTTCAATGTGTTTTGAAAACAAGTCCACACATGCATGCTTTGCAAGAAGGACAATCTCCCGATTCCAGTAAGAGAGCAGCGGCTGATGCTATATCAAGCTCTTTCAGATATGCCTGGAAAAACAGCTCAGAGCATCCTCTGCACTAGGTAGTTTATGAGTCCCACTACAAGTATGTATTGGGAGCTTTTACCATTCTAAATGGATTTTCAAAGGACTCCATTATACGCTGAGCTTTCTGCTGTGCAGTGGTTAAAGCCTTCTCATTTCCTTCATCTTCATCACATTCCTAAAAAAAAAAAAAAAAAAGAAAAAAAAGAAATATTAACATTCATAATTTTTGGTTTTGGCTACTGCCATTTCATGCACGTTATTTCTCACTCTATCTGAAACTCCACTGATGGCAGTAACCCTCCAGAGAGATGTAATTAACTTGCTGGCCTCCTAACCTAGTTGTCTTGGTTATGCCATATGCTTGACAGGAAGCCAGTATCATTTCCATGCATGTCCCACCTTACTATTTTTCGCAACACTTTCACACAGTTTGATCAGATTATTAAGTATGTTTTCTAATACTTAAATACTGACACTATCACAAACACGTTGCTTACACTGAATATGCTGACAGTGGCAGTAGCAACAAGACATGTTGACTCTGGCTGAACACCCTGAATATTCACTGTCCTCTCACTGTCTGAAAAGAGACAACCATGTTCCAAAATTGGTGCAGGCTCTACATGAAAAGGAAAAGGAGACAAAATTTTTATTAAATACTTGTATATTTTACTGCTTTTTTGTGCAGTGAGATTTCACTGAAAGTTTCTTCAGGGCTGCTTATTTCCCCATGTCAAAGCCACATCATGTCATTATTAGCACAGTTTTTAGGTTAAGTCCAAATTACCCAAGGCAGAGTTGTTCTGAAAATCATCCCTAGGAATCCGGGAACTGTCATGTGGTCCAAAGAAGGTATTCTCCAGCTTCTGCAGAAAGATTCAAATTACAAACACCATTAATACACTACTCTATGAATCTCTATATGTTTTCACATATTGCAGAGACACATTAATGAAAATTCAAATAAAAGGGTGAAATTCAGAGACTGAATATTCTTAATATAGCTCACCTGCCAGAGCACATTGCATCTGGCATCAAAAGGATATCTGTGCAAACACCCACTGGCTAATGGAGATGCTTTACTTGCTGGTAACACAGCACAAGGAGAGTAAATGAGTCAGCCTCAGAAACTCATCTGAAACTTCTCTTCTTACAGATCAGTCAATATAGACTAACACACATGAAACTGTCCAGCAGCTAGAGCGTTTGCTGATGAAGCCTTAAGTGCTGCTATTACAGTGGTTTGTAACATACCAATTCACAGCTGGTGATGTTATGAGTCTAGCACAGAAAAGCAACATTAAGCTAAAGCAGAGAGACCTGTAAAATGGATGAGAATAAACAATTTACTAGAAGCTAGAATTTTGCTACATTTGTTTCTGAGTTTAAGGCTTAAGACATTCGGTAACAAATATTATGTAAACAGTACCTCAGGGTTGGATAGAGGTGCTCTCTTCTTGACTACCAAAGCAATCTCAGACTAGAATGGGAGAGAAAGGCAAGTCACTTAAATGCACCTCCCCTATTTCTTCTAGGTTGAGCTCCTTATCAATGTTTTCAACACATTTATTACAAGCTAGCAGGTTAATAAAATTACATTCTTTCTTCTTCTCCTGCAGTGTTTGCATATGGATACATTTAAACACCTCACACAGAAAGGACACATTCACGCTCAAAAATGGTTTTGTTTCACTAAAGGAGGAAGACTGTATTAATATCAACATGCTGACAATGTATTTTAACTAATGAACCTCTTACACCTAGGGCTTTTTTTTCACTTCACCATAGCTGTAAAAGATTTATGAATCCATTTACATGGTCAACAAATTCCACAAGGTCCAGTTCTTCCTCACACAGGCAAACATGATGTGCAATGGAAGACAGACAACTGCACCCTGTTCAAGTAGTGTCTGTTGTTTTACTGCTCTAGTTCTCCAGGAAACTACACTGTGTTTACTGCAGAGCAGACAATAGACAGGCAAGCAGTTGCAATATATCTTTCAGCTCTACTACAGAACACTATATTCACAGTGCTCAAAAAGCAAACTTCAGCATACACATCATCATAGGTCATCATTTAGCTCTAGTCCCTGGCTTATAGAAAGAAAGTGATGAGTCTCTTGCGTGGTACGAGCTACTCCTACCTTGAGAAGAGGCATCTCCCGGGCCTGCTGAATGAGAAGATGCAATTCATTAATCTGCTGGCGAACTAGTGGTGGGACTGGATTACAGCAAGCAATGATGCCCTGGGGTTCTCTAAAGAGAGATGAGAAAAATTCAGTGTGCTATATTTATGGCTGATGTGTTAGGCATTTGCATTCAAAGGACGTGCAACCAGATATAACCATGGTCCTGACTGTGACAGAATAAGACAAGTCAGATTAATCTGTCAGACTTCATTTTCTGTGGTGAAAAATTCTTCTGTACCAGGTGTGTGCAGATAAGGAGAAACCATTAACTCAGCTCTCCTCTCACTTATCTTTTCTGTGGTCTATCTGTCTGTCCCCATCTTCGTTTTGTTCCTTGTTCAGTATTCATCTATGGAAGTTGAGCCCAGCAGTGGACTTGTGTTTCAAGATGCATTTTTATTATTCTCAAGTATGGATGTTAGATGATGAGTGCCAAGTGTTTGAGGAAAATGTTGTATAAATTGGGTGTTTTAAGGGATCTGCCCCATACTCCCCCTGCCAATCCCTTTAGGAACTGAAAAAAACCCCAAATAAATGTTTCGGAGAACTCATCCCTCTCTTGCTCTGTAATACTGTAGGAATCTCCAGGGAGACGTGTGACATATAGCAATGCAAAGGAGTATGTTTTATTAGTGGAATAAAATGAGAGAGAGATGTATCCCAGAAGAAGTTTGGAGGCATCTGAAAGAGTATTGCTATTTATTTCTCTTCCAAACTGAAGAACTGTAGAGAAAAGCATTGACATATAGTATTGACAGCTGGAAGGAAGGAACCAACTGCAGAAGTAATTACACACTAGGAAACGACTTGCTGGATATTAAAATCAAATGAGACTCCTCAGGGGTGAACAAAACTTACTTGGGCAGCTCCTCCGCTATCTTCAATAGCATATGATTTGGTAGCACATATCTACAACACAAAGAGGCAGTGTGAATGTAACAGAATGTTAAAAACTCTTAAAAATACCTTCAAAGTGCACAAGTCTGCCCCAATTACAAGGTCTGAAAAGATGAAATCATTTAAAAAGAAATTAAGTAGGGCTGATCTAGATACCTGTAAGAATTTACTGCTAACAGGACTTCTGTATAAAAAGCAGCCTGAGGTAGTACACTAATTTCTACAGGTAACAAAGTGGTTCCACCGGGGGGGGGGGGGGGGGAGAGGAAAGGGGCAAAATCCAAGACACTCATTGACATATTAAGCCAGTGTCTGTAACTAAAGACTTCCTACCCTGTACTCTCATCCTCTTGACGTGCCATCTTATCTCTCCATGCAAACAGCAACCTAAATGCTGCTAGCTGCTGTGTGTTGAGATGTTTTTTCTGCCTCCTGTAGAGTTCAAGGTAGGATTCATCTGAAAAGAGGGGCTTGATGTATTTCTGGACAGGAAAAAAAGAAACACTCATGATCAGTATCAGATTTGTGCTTTCTAGTTTGCCTTGCTTTACTAGGACAGACAATCTCACACAGACATGAGGGGACTGAATAAACTCAGGTACAACGTGTCTTGAAGCTTTTACCCTAAACTATTGGTAAGAGCCTATCCCTGAAAAACATACATCTCATCCATTTTTAGGGGAAAACCACCCTCACCAACTCCAGGAGCAGCTTTAGACATACAGTATCTTCATGCTTTACTACATTAGACAAGGCCTACTTTCATAGACAGTGTTTTCCACAGGCACAATATCATTATCTCATAATGCAAGCCAGCTAGGCTTTGAACTTCTAGGAACATCCAGTAGAACTGGAAATGTAACCTCTCTCTTGGGAAAAACACACCTGAAAGCATCAGGAGGCCAAGGAGTGCCAGCATTGAAAAAACAGGAAGAGAGCATCTGAATCTTAAGGATTTTAGCTAGTGAAAGAAGTGACTGCACACAACTGAGTCAGAGTTTATATAGCTGTTTTCAGACACACAAAGAGGAAAAAAACCTGCACCTATGCAACAGACGTAGAATAGGCAAAGGACTTTCTGTCCTACTAAACCCATATTCTGATCCAGGTAATCCAACCAGGTGAAGCTTTACCTTCAAGCAGATGTCCTTGCTGCGTTGCCACACAACCTGCAGCTGAGTGGGCTGCTCGTTCCCTTTCTCCCACAGCGCCTCCCTCACTTTATCATAGATGTAGAGCAAGTAGTGAGTGTCATCACGGGCATACTGAATCATTTCTTCTGGCAAAGGGCTAGAAAAAGAGCCAAAATTACACTAATACATTTCAGTTGCCCCGCCAAACTGCCACTTTCCTCTTGCAAGGCATATTAGGGCAAACTGCACGTAAAACACGCCAAGAACTAATAAGGAAATTCTTTTGTTTCCTTACTGAAGTATTTGTTGGGCAACAGCAGTAACATGCTGTGCACTCTCCAGTTCAGATGGCATCTCGTTCACGTGCCGGAGAGCAGGATTGCCACGTAGCTAAGTCAGATGGCAGAACTGCTTGCTATGGTATTTGTCATAACTCATAACTCTACTTTGCGTATGCAGAGCCTACATAAAGTAGACCTGGGATCTCTGTGGCGTGCAGGGTCCATCTGCATAGCCAAGCTCATTGCTCCAACAGCATACTGCTCTACCTAGTGTGGGCGACTGAATGTTTTTGTGGGGGCTCTAGAGGAGCAAATACTGACTTTCTCCATCATACTGCAGTGGTTAAGTGCTGTTCCTAAGAAGTGAGCTTCCAGGAGCTTTTCATTGCTTGATCTTCCCTGATCTTCCCAAAAGAACACATTTTCTAAAGAACTACAGGAAAATGTAACACTCATAAAAGAACTTAAAGCACAGCCAGGTAAATGCTGTGCTCGTTCACTTTGAGACTAACCTACAACTATGGGGTTTGCAACCAGAAACATGCTCCTGCTCTAACAATACAAACAAGGATAAGTGCTACCTTGCAGCTCCAGCCCATTTAAGGAGTCAGTTTTTACCGTATCCTCCAGTCAGCCAGCTGGTACTGCTTGTCAGCATCTACATTGCAATACAGCTTTAGCAAGTGGTCCAAAGAATGCCTGCCAAGATTGAGGAGACGAGCAGCTTGATGAGTATCAAACATGTTCACCAAGTACAGACCAAAGTCTTTTTGCAGCCATTCCACATCTGAATCAGCACCATGAAGGACCTTGAAGAGCAAAACAAATTGAGAATGATATGAAGAACATTTCTACTCCAGGCTAGCAGCACTGTGGTTTCATATTCATGTTTCTGGGACCAGATTTCTTTTCTCTCTGTTAAGTGCAGAACTACTAAATGAGTGCACTTGGCAAGTAACTCCCCACTTGCATCAAGGAAACAGGCACATGAACAAATTACAATGAAAGCAGAGCCAAGTGACCAAGACAGAGCACACAGTGTGCTTTTAACTATAAAAAAAGCTTAAACTAAGAAGAAAAAAAAAAAAAAGAAAAAAAAAGGAATTCTGGTGGTGAATTGGTGAATTTGGCAGCTGACCTTCACAATTGCAGGGTCTGTGAAGGTCTCGTTGAGAATGTTCATGTCGCTGCGCAATTCCAGTGTATCAATAATGAAGTCTTCTGTTCGGGTGGAAATCTGCATTAGGCACGTCAAGCCCAGGAAGCTCCTGTAGGAATGGTGCTGAAAAATATGGGAGAGAGATGTAAGCTAGGATCCATTACAGAAGTAATACTATAAAACAAACAGCACCCCAAATGAAGGAAGAAAAAGTAACAGAGAACTTCTTAAAGAAAAAGACAATTGGATGAGCAAGCTTTCTCTTTGCAGTCACTAACATGACATAAAAAACATGGGATGAATTGAGAGAAGATCAAATTCAGTATGAAGTGTGCAGCCAGTAATAGCATTGGAAAACTTACAATATTGCCACAGTTTAATTCAACCTTCTAGATAATATCTGACAGGTCACGGTCATGAACTGTCTTTTCATGTCAAAAAGTACAAGAAGCAGGAGAAAGAGAAGACTACAAAACAGACTAGAAGAATATAATGGTCTCCTAGGTACTAACAGTACACATGTAACTTTTAAACAGAAAAGGCAATTTGATTACCTCTAAGTCCAGGGCAAATTCTTTACAGTTCATAAGATTTTCATTTAGTTCTACCAGCTGATCCAGTGTGGTGATAAAATGACAGGGTGTTTCCTTGATGGGCCTGTACATCTGGCAGAGCAAATTATTAGGCATGGTATGTTCTCTGTCAATTCCCGCCCCTGACCTCCACCCTCAATTCTGAAATTCATCAAGTATGGCTGGCTGTAAACTTACTGAATCTGCAGTAAGTTTAAATTAATGTGGGCACCAACCTGGGGTTCTGGTTTCTTGAGAACTCCATCTGGTGGAGAAAAATGTTCCAGTTCATACTGGTAAGGGTGAGCAAACCTGTGGAAATTAGGAAGACAGGCACAGGCTAAATTTCAGTCATCTTTATGAAGCCAGAGCGCAAAGACTTTGAGAGCTATGGCAGTTTCCCTACTGAGTAGAAATTTTGTCTCTTATTAAGCATAGATTTAAAATAACTGCAGATGTCTAAAGCAAATCACATGCAACGTAGTGTGCGGACACAAACACATGCAGAGCTGTTACACATGAATAGCATCAGCACAATGGGACCATACAAGTGCACATTCACCAACGGTACTCCAAGCACCTTGCTGTCAGTTTAATTTCTTACATGTCTTGCTCAGTTTGCTGTGTCCTCTGCTGGTGTATGAAGTCTGCCAAAGCAGCTGGTACATCCAAGTCTTCAGGGCGCTCCTTTCGTTCCCGTCCACTTTTTGTGAGGGCTGAACAACCAATATGGAACAACTGGACTGGGTCCCACGCATAACATGTTCTCAGCCTACTACTCTCTCCCCTCCACCCACCACAAGATATTATTAAAATCATAAGGTATCAAAAATCTTAACAATTTAGACCTGCAGCTTTTGCTGTCAGCAAGATTTCTGTCTGCACCTCTAATGACAACTCAGTTACTAGGTTTTACCAGGCTGTTGTTAAGCAAGACGCAAGGTGGCTCTGCTCGAGAGCTTGGAAGGAGATTGAAAAATCTTCAGAAAAATCTTTCAATCATTCCCAGTTACTAAAAGTACAACCGCATCAGTGCGGACTAAAGATGAATCATCATCAGCAGAATGACATGTTGCTGAGACAGGATGTTACGCCGGCGGCTTTGATAAAGCACCCAAAGTAAAGGTAGGTCTAACCTTACACCTGGCGCTCCTAACTAATTAGAAAGAAGTATCTGTAAAGCCAACTAGACTAGCCAAGACCACTTCTGGTGCCAGAGTGACTCTCATCATGCACGTTCAATGGTGATAAAGAGAAGCAGCAGAATATCTGTTTGGAACAGATTATTTACTGTATACCAACAAGAAGATGCTGTATGCTGACCTACCCTTACATTGCACATGTATAAATAAGTGTCACAGAGTTTCCTGCACCTAAATGGTCAACGTCTCCTGCTGTTACTTGTTTTTACAGTCAATGATTTCTCCTCTAGACTGTGAAGACAGATTTGTGTCAAATACTCTCAATAGGTTACCCAATAAAAAATAAACCTCTTACCTTCAGGCAAAGGTTTCAAAGCATTTGGCTTGATAAAAAGTTTAGGTACAAAGGGAGTGTTGGAATTGTCAATCTTTTCCCGAAACTTAAGCTGTGGTCGAGAGATATTCTTGGCATGAAGCAGTCGGAAGGTTTCAGACTGAGTTCTCTTGTGAGAGTCTCCCGCCTATTTAAAAAAAGGTAAACCACAGGTAAAACTCACATGACTTAACAGATGTTCAGAGTTTCTTTTACTCAGCCTGACCCAATATTCAGAGGAATAAAGTTGTACTCCAAACTCAAAAGTGAGTCACTCTTTTGCAGCAAGTCCAGCACCTAAGAATGAAAGTTCTCTGAATCGGCATCCTGAATTCATATGAATAAGCAAAAGAAAGGCTGTTGTGTACATGAAACTGAAATGGCAATGGAAAGCACACAGAATCCAGAATCAAGTTTGAATAAATAGGAAAAGGAAAAAAGAGAAAGTTAGGACATGTAAAAAAACGTGACGGAACATTTAACTACTCAACTCCACTGGAAAATCAGTAGTGCCGATGCTGGGAAAAAAGCTAAGATAAACACAGCAAACCGAGAGCAGAGGCCTCACCTTGCGGTTCCAGCTGGAAACGATCGTCTGTGGGGGCTGTAACCCAGCAGGGAGGACTGGTTGCTGGTTTTTGTTCACTCCTGCTGCTTCATCCAATAAAATACCCTAAATTCCAGAAAAGCAAGGTGAAAACCAAACACCTGTTAAATTACCGTGCTCAGCCACTCTAGTCAGACTGAATAAAGAAAGTCACACAGGTAGATACCTCCACAGCCATTTCCCCCAAATTCTGTGCAACATGAGACAGACAAATGTGGGAGGAGCATGCTGAACATCAGGGGTAGGACGTGTTTCCTCAGAGAAGCAGCTCTGTGAATTTACAGACCTGTTCTGAGGTTGTGAGGTTCTTGTGCCAAACTGTATTTAGTTTCCTCACAAGTCACATATTACCTTCCTTCCTTTTGGGCCATAATCCATCTGCCTTAGCGGCTGTGACCGCTGCCCTAGCACATGGAAATGTTGTTAAAGTAAAAAGGAAAACTACCAGATTGAGGAAACACTAAACATAACTGTAAAAGCACTACTACTAAAATTCTTGCAGTGAAAAAAAAAATTGTGGCAACTGAACAGTTTATAAGAACAACATCCAGAAATAATTTGCTTACCACTCTTTCAAGAATGATGTCATTGGAGTCAACCAGCATATCAAATTTATCTTCCAGCTCTGTCACTTTGCTGCGATCTTTCATGTGGCTACGGCAGCCATGGTATTGCATCACCTTGCTCATGCTTGCAAGAGAACAGTACAGCTATTAGCAATTTGAAAGCAGGCATGCTGAACACTAAACCGTCCAATTCTCTTCAACTTTCTACATCTTCAAAGTTTGAAAATAAATCAAATGCAGTACCTATGGATAACATCGCGTGAGCAGTGAATAGAAGCAGCACCTACGCAGTATTAAGCGTTAGAATTAATTTCGTATGAACCACGTGACTTTTTAAATAGATAGCCTAATGCGTTTTATATCAGCCTCTGCTCCCTGCACAGCTCTTTATCCAAATCATTATGAAAGGCTGTCTGTAAACTTGTTACTTAAAACTTTCAAGTGCTAGAAAAGTAGCTAAAATTAGGTATGTGAAATAAAACATCTTTTTATCTACAACAAGTTTGGAGTCTCCAAAGAAGGGCGCTACCTTCTGTTTTGGATTGGAAGCTATTAGCAACGGCCCAGAGACGCAAATGCATCCTTACCAGTGAAGGAGACGGTCACCCTGTGTCTCACAGTACGCCCGGAAGCCAGGGAAGCTTCGGTAGAAGTCATACTCATCGCCAGGCTGAGGGAGCCCATTAGATGCCTTTGTCGCAGCTACCACTGTGCCGAGAGCATACTGTGCAAGAATACCACGTTATTAGCGTTTTTTCAGTATTTTGTTCCTCCATTTACCCAGAATGCTATTTGGTAGAAATGCATTTTGCCTAGCTTGTTTGAACTGCGTGATTCTGATATATAACATCATGGGGCTTTTAAACATGAGTAAGTTTACAGCCATTTAGTTCACATCGTCTATTTAGGGACCTTTAAAATCATGAAAGTCTAATAACAAGACTTAAAACTCAGTCTGGTATTTAAGGCGTGAAAGAACGCCTGTTAAATCAGCAGGAATGCGGATAACTACTTTATTATCTTAACAAAAAAAAACCCCTGCCGATGCTTCCTGCTTGAGAACCGGTAGGCGCTCCCTCTCTTGGAAGCGGCAGCGTGCACAGGTGAAACACAACGTAACTGATGCCGAGATCTGTAATCCAAGGGGCAATGCCCATCGCCACGCGTCCAGCAACGGCCCTCGCGAGGGTCCCGCTTCCTCAGCGTGTCAAGGACTCGCGCCGGGGAGGCGGCAAACCCCCACCCAGGGACGGGGCGCTTACAAGACCCTGCTCAGGACAAGAGGGCCGAGCCCGGGGCCGTAACAGGCCCCAACGCGCCGCTCTGGTCCCCGGCACCCGTGGGAGCGGCCCGCCCCCTCCCTGCCGCGTACGGCGGGGAGCGCCCACGGGGGGCTCCTCGCGGGTGGCACCTACTTAAGTGGGGGTCCTCAGGCAGCCCCCCACAGAAAAGAACTACAGCTCCCGGCATGCCCCGAGCCGCGCACGGCACGCCGGGAGCAGTAGTGCACGTCGCCCGCCCCGCTCCCCCCGGCCCCGCCGCCGCGCACCTTGACGAAGGCGTCAGCGTTCTCGAAGCCAGGCAGCGCCGCCGCCGCGCTGTCCCCCTCCGTCTCCGCGGGCCGCCCTGCCGCTCCGCCGCGCCCCTCCTGCCCCGCGGGGCTCTCCGCTGCCGCGCTGCCGCTCCCCCCACCGACGGCGGCCGCCATGTTGCCCCCGCAGCCACGCAACGCTCAGACGCTCTCGCGAGAACGCGGTCGTCTAGCAACGGGGCGGGGGGGGGCGGGGACCGGCGGGACGCATGCGCACGGGGAGAGGGCGCCGGGGCTGCCCTCTGGCGTCCCCAGGCGGCGTGGCGGAACAGGCTCCTGGGTGGGAAGAAGGGGGGTCCCCGAGGTGGGGGGCACTCAGGGACACCCCTCAGGGCTTAAAAGGGGCGAGACCCCCGGCACTCTTCTCCCACAAGTGCCCACCAGTAGGGCCAGGGGCTGCCTACAGAGCAGTCCCCAAGACAGCCACACCAGTGCCTAGAAAGGGGCCTGGGGCATTGCTGCCCAAAGCCCCTGACTGCCACCTCCCTCTTTCCCATTTTTGGGGCACAGCACTGGCACAAGTGGCTGGGGAAGCCTACAGAGCCCCAGCCAGGACAGTGACGCACCCCACACTGTCCCTCGAGCTGCAGCTGTGACCCCGAGATCAAGAAAGCTGATGTGCTTACCACATGGTTGACATTGCCTTGGCTGGAAATTAAGATTTGGGGGTTGTATGGTCAAGTTTCTTTTATACAAGTGACAGACATCATTCACTCTTGGTAATTTTGCCTCCAGCTGCTATCAAAAAGGAAATATAGCCAACCACCTGAACTGATGCAGAAAAAGATAAGTCATATCCATGGCAATGGGAAACTTCTTAAAAAGAAAGAAAAAAAAAAATCTTAATCTGCTTCCCTGTCTCTTCCTAAGAAGTATTTAGGAATAAACAAGAACGCAGTCAAAATGTTTACATTTTGGTGTAATTTATTGGCACAAAAATATTCAAATACAACATGGCATCTAAACATGGCTACTCTGTTGTATTTTGTGCATTGTTTTTAATATGTTTAATTCATTTATCTTCACTCTCATGTTTAATAACCATTATTTTCTGTTTCAAGTTATGACCAGTTCTCCCCACGTCTGCCTCCTATGCCAAGTAATAACTTTCCCTAGTTATTTCCCAATACTGCTTTTTAATCCAGACACTGCGGGAAGCTCCCAAGTGGTATTTCGTTTGTACCCTGCATCCGGTTTGCCACCGATCAATCCGCATAGAGGCGCCTGACTTTGCTCAGCTCAAGGTCTTCAATTCTTGGATCTGCTCTACTATCCTGATCTAGTCTGAAACACGACTCCTGCACTAGTGTACTGAGCGGATATACAGTTTCCAATTTTGGGGCAAGAATCGAGTTTGAAAACAAGGTAACAGGATGAAACAATGGTGAAATTCTGCTTCTCTTCTCTTTCTTTCCAGTTGTCCAGCTCACCCCCCCAAGCCTAAATGAAGCCCCCTGCACAAGTGCATTGAGCCACACCAACAGGACTGACCAGGGCAATAATTAATCTGCAAATGACTTAGTTACATTGCAAAGTAAGTCAAAACCCGTATATAGTTATTTTCGATGGATCACCAGTTCCCCAAAGACCAAGTGGAACCATAGACATCTGTGGTACAATCAGTCTTCACTGTCCTGGAAACCCAAATCAAGTGTTGTGTTTCAGACAGCTTGTGTTTCTCCAACAGCAGCTATACATTGGCTTAAACCAACTTTTAATATACAATAACTCTTTTCATTTACATTTCAAAATATTTGACAAAGGCTGTATTTCAGTCCAACGTTCAGTTTATGTTTGTAGAAGAGCAAGTTTGGAGTGCAAAAGCCTCCAGAATAAAAGGCTGTGGATATTTTGGAATCTTCTGTTACCAGAAAGGACACCTAAGGGGAACAAAGATATTGTAGTAATGCTGACTTGCATATAGTTTCACAAAGGCAACACTGAGAAGGACCGAGATTCCATACTAACTAGGCACCATTTTAGTATAGGAAAAGTTGACAGGTGATCCCCATGCTTCTTTCCAGCTAACTAATGTTTAAAAATGTGAAAAAGATCTATTTCCTTAAGCATAGTCCAAAGGTAGCTAACTCTCAAAATGAGAGTAAATTGTCTTTGTTTACTTTAGAACGTGGTTCTTCACTGTGACTGAAATCAGTGACCATCACATGCCTCATTTCAAACACTTAAAACGTTGAGGCTGATTGCAGTTTAAATGTTCTAAAATCCCTGTCACTACTTAAAACAACTTTCTTACAGAGGACTGTCTATGGGATCACTGTCACAGGCTTGCAAAATTTACCAGAGCAGATGCAACATGTGGTAAGGCTCCTATACATAACTAACTACACAAGTGACATTTTCCGTAGCTATTCTCTGCTCTGATTATTCAGAGAAGAATTTTACAAGGTTAGCTGAATGACAAACTCACCATCCAATGTAGCACTGGCACAGATTCTCATGAGAAGTAGCTTGCTTAATGAGCAATTCTACTTGTGTGGGTACATCAAGAGTTTCGTCATGAGAGAAGTCTCGACCTTTGAAATTGAAGGATTAAAAAAAAAACCATAAATGGAAGTCACAAATCATGTAACATAACTTGCTTCTGGGTGCCAAATTAAGGACTGATAGGACTTTTAACTACCCTTCCCTTACAGTATATAAAATGCAAAATTTTCCAAACATAGAGAACCTCTAAAGGCATACAGAGCCCAGAACTCCGTTTTCCCTATTATTATGGTTTCTTCCTTTTATCTTCTCCAAATAATGGATAAACCAACAATAGATAACTTTCCACCCTTCAAGTACATTATTTGGCAGGTGGGGGGTAGTTTCTTATAAACTTTAAGAGCATAAAATTTCGCAGCTAAATGCTGCAAACTATAAAGCCAGGACAGTAGAAATTCAACTTCTACTAACAAGCTAAGATACACAATATACGAAGTCTATTTAGTTACAATCACCTCTGTGCTTTTCAAGTCAGGCTCCTTTGTATCTAAATGCAGGCACCAGTACTCTGGTGTTAGGCAAAAACAGGAAAACGGCCTCATCCACTTAATCATGTTAAATTCAAGGATTAACATAAAATACAAACACTAGAAGTAGTGCTGATCCATCTCATCAGATTTTACGTTCATCTTACATAAATATAAAAACATGCTCACCAGTGAGCTTATCTCGAACCCTGTTGATGATTTGAATTGCCTTCTTATTTAGAGCTTCTGGCTTCACTAGACCATCTCCTACTAAAAGACAGAAGTAGGAAAGAGAATTAGGATTTCATCTGAACAATAAACACCTCTGTACTGCTGTTACAGCTGCCCTTCCCAAACACCACAAATACCATTTTGAGAGCAAACAAACCTAGATACCAGTACATTTTCTGTCACCGGGTTGTTTGTTTTTTTGGTTTTTTTTTGTTGCAGGGTTTGGGGTTTTTTTTGAGTTGAGAACACAGATAATTATATTCCTCATTTATGCTGATGAGGAACTGTATCTGTCCCATCTCATGTAATTGTATCTGGATCATGATGAAATTTTCTGATCGAAGAACAAATTTCTGCATCAGTATAGAAACAACAATGAAACTTACTGAAGGAATGGATGGATTCAGGCACTGTGGTCCCAGTTTTCTTATGGGCTGTCTCACCCAATTCCACACTGTCCAACATTTCTATTGAAAAAAACATGAAAACATGAAAGTGTAAATGTGAGGCTGAAAAGCAGATAAAATAACATTCTCCTGGAAACATTAACAAAACTGTTAATCAGCTCATTTGAAAAGCATATTTGACTGTGACCAAGTGTACCACACATCTCTATCACTAAGGGAAGCATAGCACAGGAGCAAACATTATTTTTTCCCCCCACTAACATACTGAAAGGCCTGATCCAACTTGTAGGAACATTTTGTATAAAACTGTAATTGAAAGATATTTTGAAATGACGTACAATTGATCTAAAATTACAATCAAATAAGTATGTTTATTTGTAGAACTCTCCATATGAAACACTGTCCCTATGTTGCAGTCCAATAGTGAACAACTGCTAAGATTCAACGCAAAGCTCTCAGCGTTCAGTCAGGTGACTACTTGCCAGGTTTTGCACACTAATATTTGGTAGCTAAGTAAATAACTATCACATATCAGTTATACCTTGGATTACATCAGTCTGTGTGTGCTCCAGAAGGGTGTTAATATAACTGTAAAGGAGCATCTGCTTTTTGAGCCAAAGTACTGAACTCACGACTTCCAGTCCTAAAGCTAATGATAATAAGCTGTTTATCTGTCTACTTTTGAGAAGACAACTGAAAATATTTACCCAGTCTTGTGCACTGCTAAAAAAACCCAAACACTCCAAACATTCATGACATACACCATCTTTTCTACTCACCTACTGACTGACTAGCTGAGTAGGAGTCTGTTCTTGTTCGTGAGCGCTTATTGCCCTTTGTATTTGCTGCAAGAAAATAAGGAGTTGAAAAGCATGAACGGGAGTTTCAGTGTTTCATAGCAAATTTGTCCACAAAAAAATATGTATTTGACTGCCTTTCTCCTTCTCCAAATTTTATGGCACCTGAAAATAGCTTTCAATCTCCTGATGACAACTAATACAAAACCAACCCAAATTTTGCTTGTAGCTTAGTTCGGCGTCTGTGTTTAAGGGCAAAAGGGTTTTAACCACTGTGGTAATTTCACATTACAATCGCTAAAACTGTGTGCGCACAGAAATAGCACTTGCAAACCAACAATTTCATCAGATTGTCTTCAAACAGACATTGGATTTCAGGCTTCTGGATTTCTTGCATGAAATCAGGCTGATTACTCTCTTGCTGTCACTGTTTCATCAGAATCACTTACTGTCCATCAGCCGCCAATTCAACAATGGATCATACACAAAGGCTTCAAGCACAGCCATGACACTGTCCTTATGTTCACGCAGGACTTCCATCACTGTGTGACAGGTGATTCTGTAATTGCCATCGAGGCCCGTCACCTTCAGAAAAGAAAGAAGTGAATCAACCATGCTACTTCGTTTACTACGCAACTCCAACCCTAACATTCAGGGAGCAGGAAGTGGCTTCTGCTTTGAACTGGAATTCACTTCCACTATGCTTTGTTCATTAAGAGAACAAGATAGATGTTCATTACAAACTAAGAAGCTCCCTTCTGCCATTAAGATGATCTTTGCGAAGCACCATGCCATTGGCTGTGTCAGGTTGATGCAAACAGCTATTTGAAATGAGGAAACTAAGGAAGGCCTAAGAAATTGGAGGAATTTCAGGGTTTTTTTGCATCAATGAAAAAGTTGCTTTCCACTGTAAGGTATTGTGAAGATCACAGGAGATATTTTAACTTACAGAAAATGCAGCTGAAATATTAACACCTCTGGTTCTTACAGGAGTGGAGAGGTTTAGCCACAACAGAAAATACAGGAAAAAATGAGAAATTGGTGCCATTTTCCCTAGAAACAATCCCCTTCATATTAAAGAGGGGATGCTTACCTCCATAGCATTTGTCAGCATCCTTGTTAACCTAAATGGAATCTTCTCAGGGAATTTTTCTCTTGTCATTGCAACCTAAACACACAATGATGGAGAATTAGTAAATTAATAGCTACCTTATAATTTATGAGTTAGTAAGTATTGGGGTTTTTTTTGCTACAACCTTGAAGGTTGTATTCCAAATAGGAAATAAAGTCCCAGATTTATGTTCCTCAGTTTCCACAGATTTTTGGGAGAAGCTAGATAATTAACTTGATAACAGAGGGAAAACTCAAGTGTGTGCCCAGTTGCTAGTGTCAAGTAACACAGACTGCCTATCAGCAGCTTAAATTGCTCCAAGAAATTTTATGGAAAAGTGATGTTAGCACTTCTTTGCTTGTTCCAGTGGTCAGCTAATCCCCAAGACGTGCCTCTGAGATAAAGTATCTATTATTTTCATCTTGCCAGTAGATAAAGTGAAACCCAAAAGAGAGCCAAAGGGCTTGCCCAGGATCACACTCCAAGGTCAGTTTGTCCTGGCTTATAGATTCATTTCTGTTCCACCAGAAAATGTGAAATATTACAGAAAATTTAATGTCCAAATACAAAGTTTTACCTCAAAACAGTCCCCGAAGTCGATATGCAGGATCTTTCCACTCAGTCTGTCTAACATCAGATTGGAGGGGTGTCTTTGATGAAGGAGTAGGAGAAAAAACAGAGTGACAGACCATTATAAAAACCCAAAGTAAATCACAGCAGCTCCGGTCTGAAATTATATTTATCTTCACGAACAAGAACAGCCAGTGACAGCTTGCTTGTCTGAGAACTTCAATCTCAGGATGAACAGAATAGCTTCCTGATAGTGCTTCTATCACATTATTTTTGTAATTACTTCTCAGGAGTTAGAGATCATCTCACCTTGGAAGATAAACAACCTATTGGACCAGAGACATCAGTACATTTCTTGGATATGAACATTTATTTTTCAGTTAGGATAAATTCTTCTACTTGTTTTTATGCTTTTTCATTTTTTCAGTAGAGAAGAATGTAATGAATTATGCTACAGGTGAAGCAAATTGGATTACTACAAGAAGAGAAGAGAATCAATCCAGACTAGGAAAACCACAATGCTGCTATTCATGCTGACTCGTTCCAATTTTGTTTTAATTCAGTTTTCAAAGGTTTATAATTTCATTATAAAGACCTTTAAGTTCAGGAATAAAAGCTTTTGTTACGAAAACATTTGAGGGTTTAGCTGTTTTTGCATTACAGACCTTAAATCATATTGTCTTCAAAAGTATATTGGAAGTTATGATGTCCCCTTTTGACAGTAAGCCATATATTAAACCAAACATTTGTTCATTTTATCTTTTTTTTTCCATTATTTGCTCAATCCATTTGGACTGTACATACTTCCCTCCAGAACATGTCTGCATTGCAGATCAGAAAAAGCACCATGTTAAGTAATAGTTAAACCAACATTAACTTTCATTTATTTTAAGTCTACAGCAGTCTTTGGGGAGTATTTATGGGGACTTCATGTATCTCTCTGACAACTGCTGTGAACACACATAGCACTAGAGGTTCCTGCTTCACAGAATAAATATCCACTAGGCAAGAAAGTATGCAAAATAAGTAGTGATACTGAACTCATTTGGAGGGAGAATCAGAAGACCTCTGCCACTAAATACTGTCTGGATTTCTTTTTGCTACTTCAGGGAACAAAAACTGATGCTCGATCATGGTGCTTCTTTCCTCCCCAAAAAGCTGGATGTACATGTACAGTCCTAACGGACTTTGCAAGAAAATTGCCGTCTCATATGCACGAAGCACACACAAGCACACAGACTGGTGGCAAAAGTCAACAATATTTCTGTTTTATAGAATAGATGGAGAAAGACTTCCCAATCTGTGAGTGAAAGGACAAAATTAGAACTTGTGGTCCTTGACGTAATTCTGTGTGTATTCCTCTCAATATGGAAGAAACTCTTATTTGTACTCAAGATACACAAACCCTACGTCTCATGCCTGCAGTGCTGAAAATAATGGCAGCAGAATTAGGTCCTGAAAGATGGTATCATTACAACTCAGCAGTAACCACAATGAAAGATGTTATCATAAGAACAGAGCCAAGGAATGAATTGATAGGCCTACACAGTGTGTGCTTTTATTTAAAAGAAACCTTTACAATTTCACTTACCTGTCCCCAAGGCCCAAAATGTACCCAACCATTGACATTACAGCTAGTGAACGAGTGTAGTTTGTTCTTCTGTCAAACCACACCTACAAGCAGAGACAAAATAGAAAAAGCCAGGCAGGCATGTTGCACGTTTCAGCTTATATTTTAATTTATACATTAACAACTTGCATTTTGCACAAAGCAAAACTGCGATATGCTTAGGTTCAATACACCCCATAGCCTGAGGGGGTTCAAACATCCTGTGGCCTTGAATTAGATGTCTAGGCCATTAAGAGACTATTCTGAGGCTCCTGCTTTTCTCTCTCCAGGTACAGTATATGGAGCTTCAGTCCCCAGTCTTGTGCTTTGGACTGCACTCTGGCAGCCATTGTGATCTGACCCTTATAAGGCCCCTTGTGAAGGGATACACGTGTGGATACACGTTCTGCAGTGATTCATCTGGAGTTTATGATGAATAAACACCATCTCTCACTCGTTCTGCAGAGAAGGTAATTCCACAATATGCTGACTGCCAAACACAAGCCATTACACGTGCTGAACTCACCTCCGAGCTTGGACTTTTCAGCCACAGCAGTTTGGCAAGGTCATCACCAGCTGTGTTATTGACAGCATGTTCAAATACTTCTACTTTCTGCATCAGAGTCAGGTGGTCATAATCTGGAGCCATCTATAATTGAGAAGTGACACTCAGCAACTTAAAAAAAACACCTCCAGTAATCCCTAGTTGTACTATGAGAAACACAGTAATCACAAATAATTTCAATATAAACTTGGTATGAAATTATTTGTAGACTGACCAGTATGTTCCCAAACACAGTGAGATGACTACTCAACAGTGAAGAATTCATTTTAAATGGGATAGCAAATGATTCAACATCCACAAAGTAGTCCATACCCATATTTAATTAAAATACTGCGATGGCAAATATGTTTCAAGAAACATTATCCAAATAAGTCTTCTGGGCTGGCACATGCTTTCCTTTTTGGCAGGCAATTCCAATTTTTCTAGTAATGTTCAGTTTCTCCAGTCTGTCTAATTTTGGCCCTGTTGCTTAGACACAATGTTTGTAAATGCCAGCAGTGTGGCACCTTGTATAAGGCACATCATAGTCATGCAAAATTCCATACACATTTTAGTCACCAGATGGTAACAACTTACGGTCACTGCTAAAACAGGAAAGGAGAAACAAATAAACGTATGGCCAATTTTACCTCTTGGTAGCATTTTATAACTCTTATCTAGTATTTTTGCATTTATTACTGGTACCAATAACAATCAGAAAACAGGCAAAGGAAGAACAAGCTGCGCACCATTATTCTTCATTAAGACACTGGAGTCCTAAAAGAATGTACCAAAAACTCTGCCAGCTTTGCCCTTTACCCTCAGCATGATGCGATGTTCAATGTTGAGCAGGATCTTTTTCTTCTCTCTGTAGTCTCGGATGAGTGCGTGCAGTGTGTCACAGTGGGGGACCCAACCAATCAAGCCTGAATTTGTAGACAGTGGAATAACAGCGTATCTCTGGATGCTACAGGAAAAAAAATGGAGAATCAGAGCTCAAATTGATGTATGTTGTGAATTATTACATTTTGAGATGCTTAAAACAACTACTACTAAATCTGAACTCTGATCTAAATTGTCTCTTCAGTAGTTGCTCTGCTTTTCTTCTTTTCAGACCTGAAATATTCATTTGGATAGATTGCTGCCAGGTAATTTACAGACATTCTCAAAGCTTACGTGGTTTTCACTGAAAGACTGCTTTCAGAAGGTACATGTTATGTCACCATGATGAACTATTGTTTGCACATGACATTTGATATGTTCATGCTTGAAAGACACTGTACAGAATTGCAGTCAGTGACTATTCACCAAGCTATTTAGTGAGCTCTTTAGTGACTATAATAAAAAATCCTTGACAAAAAACCCCTGTTCTCAGGCTCCTAAGGCAGTGCCCAAGCTATCTTGAAATAAGGGTTGCCTCAAAGACCGTAACTGTTTACGAGATGGGACTTCAATTAAGTAAAAACAAATGATCCCCTCAGGATACATTTCCTCCAGGTTTGAATTCCTGAATTTTTTTTTCTTTCTCTCTCTTTTTTTTTTTTTAAAATTAACTTAGTTCCAAGATTTGCCATTTCCTCACAAACCAGCTGGTTGTGGCAAGGGTTACTTGGAAACTGTCCCTACGTAGGGTGTCACTTGTGCATAAGCACATTCAGTGATTACCAACAACACATACCTGAGGTTTTTACGAAGAGAAGTTGGGTCATTTGCTAGCAGAGTGTTGACCAACCCAAAAAGCTGCATCACTCTTTCATCTTGGCGAAGGTCTTCGTGACCTTTCAGAAGGAACACAAACTCATGCCCGTTGCTTCCTGCAAAAGAATTAATACACAGAAGTTTACTCTTGCTGAACAAACAGACAAGAGACGCGTGCACCCAAGAACTGGAAAGCGTGGCAGTCAAGACTGACCAGACCACTAAGAAATACCTCACTTTAAAGGAAATGTTGGAGAGGTTTTACCTGGTAAATATGTAGTTTGTCCTAAAAGCAACGACTGTTTAAATACTAGAATAGCTAAGTGAAAACTGCTCTCTTACCCATTAATGTTAACTTCCTGGGCCGCTGCTTGGAGGTGATGACCTGCAGCGAAGGTGCAATGGACTGAATGCGTATGATGGGCTGGTTGGGATCGTATGTTCCTGGCACTGCCAATTCCAGGTCCCGGCACATTAAGAGTTTTGGTGACACGTACTGTAGTTCCAAAGAAGTGAGCTACCAAAAATAAAAGAAATACAACCCCCCAGAATTTCAGTTAAATCTCACTGAAACATCTGAAGAGTTCATGCTGTTGAGGGACCTCGAACAGTTCAGTCAGTCGTCAATACTTCAGATGCTTGCAGGAAGTGCTGCTTAAGCAGCAAACTTGCAGCAAATCATATGCAAGTATTTCCAGAATACTGAATTTGAATGTTTTGAATAACCAGAAAACATGAAACAAAGATTGGTATTGACAACTTGCACTGTAAGACCCACAACAGAACTGTACCTCTCCCCCACCTGAGGCAGCTGCTTTGAGATACGCCGGAACACATGGTAATAGAGATCCCAAGCCTGAGTTAGGTCTTTGACATTTCCCGATTTCATGTACTTCCTGCACCATTCCTGAGCTTCCATTAGATCTCTGCCATAGGCCTAGGGAGGAAATGAAAAACAACAGAAGAAAAACATTTCTACAGACTATAGCGGAACAGGTGGAAACCACTTAATACCTACAAAGAGCATCACAGTCTATTTTCAGATTGCATTACAAATACTTGATCTCACATTTTTATAGCATATCGGAATTAAAGATCCAGAAATTCCTGGATCCAAGACATGCACTGCGTTTATTAGACAACGTTGCTCACAAATAGACTTCATGATAGGAGGCAACAGAATGAGTAGAATCACCCTTTAACAGTAGACTCACAAGCTCAAATTAATTCCTTTTGCTGGTTTGAGAGAGGTCATCTCTACTAGTGGTTACCACGAAGCAAAGCAGACTGGAGTTAGAAGAATTAACTGCAGAGCAGTTGTATGTTTTCTAGACCCTATCAGACACCCAGTCGATACAAGACTCCAGGGCAATCTGTACTACCACGGCTCCTGTAGTACTGTAGTCACCAAAAGCGATACAGATCTGAATATTAACATCAATAATGAAGCCTGCAACTAACATAATAAGTCCCAAAAGATTTACTCTGTGTTAGATTGCAAAGGTCCTTTGTAACGCCTCTGGGGCAGGCGGCTGTCCTGCCTGTTTTTGAGGGCATGCAGAAGGTTGTGCTCTTGGCCATTTGCCAATACCTGATTGAAGGATGTCTCTTTTAAAGTCTGAGGCCCACGCTCCATCATTGCATGAAGTGGTTCCAGCACCTCAAACATTCCCTTCACGTTCCTTTCGCCAAAGTATAGACGAGATGCTTCTTCCAACCCTTCATGCCACATCTCATGCCATAGGATGGCTACACGGATTAGCTCTTCACTCACCTGTTTTAGGATGGGGAAAAAAGATTAAAAGCCTAAAGAAAAACGCTATGACTGTATACTGACTTACAAACACAAAATACTTTCTTCTCTAATGATTATGAAATATTTGTTGCTGGCAGCTAGAGGGAGCCACAAGAACTCCCACAATTCTGTTACGCTTCTTTTCTGCAAGAAGCTGATCAGGCTTTTCTCACCTTATTTGTTGCCTTTGAGATTTTCAGTATGTTTGTGTAGCTTGGCCTGAAAGCATTACTTTCTATTCATAAAAATCTTCAGCAAATGAATTAAATTACTCTTTCCATGCTATGCTTGGTAAGTTTTGTTTCCACTTTTCATTAAGCAAAACCATCTCTTTATGGAACAATGATTGTTCATTTATTTCTTCTCTAAATTTATTCATAAGGAGACACAAGAACTCAGTGTTTGAACATTATGGTCCTTTTTAAATTAAAGCATTCTCTTGCAATTATACTAATACTTTAACTTCTTCCAAATGCAAAAAACACAAATGAATTGTACTTGAACAAAATTAACAATAAATAGTCATTCTGTGTTATTATACCTGTGGTACATCCATTCCTGAAACTCAATACACTAAGTACTCACCATCATTGCCTGCTGCACCAGAGTGTTACTGTGCTCACACATGTTTTTCAAGATCTTATTCGCAGCATTGTGGCGAGCAGTGGTTGTAGATTTAGAGGCCACAGTCAAAGGATAGATCAAAGCCTGCAAGGGACATCAACCAATAATATTTTAGAACCACACAGAAGAACTACGTAAATTGCAAGATTAGCAAAGTATTAATAAATAGCAGCCTTAGGGCTAGACAAGAGAAAGCAAGCTTGCTTCTAGAAAGAGGTGATAGGAATTTGCTATTCAAAGTCTTCCAAACTGAAAAGCTTACAAGGCTAATTCACTGAGTAGCAGAATGACTTTGAGAGCCTGTATCAAACTGGAAGAACAGAAAACTGTTTTTAGCCTTTTGTGATTTTCCACACTGTAGGAAGAAATTCAGATAAAACGTCTGTGAGGTAGCCTCTTAGTAGTCACTTAATGAGATTTAAGAAGGTGATTTGTACTACCCAGTACTCTATTAGACGGAGAGAACTTCCCCTGCTGCATGGCTCATGCACCTCTTCTTTCCATTTTTATGTGAACAGTGCTGAGGTGAAAGAAGCAGCAGCAGGAATAGTTCCCATTCTCACTATTTTCACTTGCTGTGACTTACAGTGCAGGCATCCAGACTAGGTGAAATGGAACATAGGAAATGCCTTAATTGGCTATCAGTCTATGGAAATTCCTCCTCTAAGCCAAAGCTTACCTGGGGATGGTACCGTCCAATATCTGTGAGGAGCTGATGAATGAGACGTCCTACTAATGGTCGAGGTGTGTCAATTCTTGCAATGAGCTGAGGAATAACCTAGTAGTAAGGATAAGTAAAATAAACATCCCTGTCATCTCATGTGTTTAGTTCACAAGCTGTTCTGCCCTCTGCTAGAGATCTCACAGTCTCTAAAGGAGACAAAGAGGCCCACCACTCATTTTCGAGATGGTCAGAGGATAACACAAAGTTCCAAACAGTGTCAGAAACACAGAACAGCTCAGTGAGATCACAAGTGTTCTGTGCAAAACTGTTACAGGATCCTCTTATGGAAAGAGTAAGATGTGTCTTGAAGTGTAATGCTCAAATAAGAAATAAAGCCTTTTTTTATATATTTACAAGAGTCCTTCTACAAAGCAATCCTGAAATAGACTGACTGAATTACATCAGAGCAGCACAGTGGTGTTTTATACTTGATCACCACTGAATGCATGTCATCTTCAATTTTAAAATTTTCATTCTTTCTCATTCATATGCACTAGTCTGCATATAAATACAGAAATGCATGCAAGGATGTTTCTCATGTCTCTGTTCAAGATGCTTGTTAAATCAGTTACAAATTGTACTGCATACTGCTCTCACCACTCACCTACAGAGGATTGTTTAGCCAAGGATCATTGTGGATATCGTAACAAATCCCCAAGCTCCCCCCAGAACCGAGATCTGTCTTAGCCCTTTGTGTGCCTTACCTGCAGCCAAGTGTCTATTTGGATTGCCTTGACTCCTTCTACCAAAGCCTCATTCACATCAGGCCAGTGACCATAGTCAAACCACAGAGTAAGGACTCTTAAAAAGAGAAATACATTCATTAGGAATGAAACAAAAAACCCAAACCATTCCAGTTAAATACCTTCAGACCCATTTATAAGTGACTATTCCCAGAGCCTAGAGATAGTAGGATAAGGGCTAATCCACCTAACACAAATTAGCTTGGACTGAAGCATTCACTTAGTTTAACCATAACAAAAAAAGCAGAAACAGGTTCTACCTAATTTTAAACCATGTGCCGATATCAGCTGGATTTCATTTACTATGTGCTTTATTATGTACCTTAGAGTGTCTTGTAGGTTGTTCCCTCGAGACAGAGATATGGATCGGAAGAAACCCTGGACAGCAGGGACTGTGTACATCAAGAGGGTCTTGGATAAATCCTTTTGGAATGAAAATTGCTGCATTAGTTCTACACAAGTGCATCAGTCCACATGAATCCTAAACTTAGCAAGTGGATAGAGGGAGAAATATGTGGAAACATAGATCTAATCCACATTATAGTTGACTTCTGCTCATACTCCTCACATGATATGTTGCTCCTGGAATTTCTGTTTTGCTTGACTACACATAGGTCTTTCAGTCTGGCAGGGAACACACTGTGAAGTGTTTTTACACTTCAGTTTGTTGGCAAAACTATGGACAGCAAAGCAGCCTAAAAACTACGACCCTACTATAACTGGTAAGTAAAAGAGATTCCTCACAGTCTTTCATGAAGGGCTTAAGCAGCAGAACTTATTAATGCACATTTTATCACCTATGATAGCCATCCATGCCTTTGCTTTAGTTCACAACTAACTTACGATCATTTGCATTTAGTCCTCTTCCATTAAGACTGAGTTAACCTCAACTTTCTCACTTTTGCTGTAAGCTATGAGCATATATATACATACACACACGCAGAGACATCTCCCACAAGCCAGGTACACATAGTAGCTTGTTCCCCACCATAACGTTTTCCTGCATCTAAGCAGTAAGTACCAATCTCTCAACATAGGGAAGAAGGGTACCTCAGTGACTTTTTTCTGCACTGGAGATGGGATAGGACTGTTCTCTGTGCTCTCTGCATCACTCTCACTATTGCTGCCCTCGGTGTTAGCGCTGGTGATGCTAGCTCCACTGGCATGACGTAGTTTCTTCTTCTCATCTCTGGCCTGGTTTTGATGTTTGTAGTGAAGCACTGCTTCAAAGTTCATCACTGCCCAGGCATGCCAGGCCTGCCAACAAGAGAGAACAAAAGTCAGAAGGAAGATGAATCCTTTCTGCAACCTGTACTTTCTAATTATTAGAGATAACAATCCAACCTTTCTGATTCCTCAGACAACAGTAGTAAATAATACCCTGCAGACAACACAATGCTTTGTTTTCTCTAATCACTTGTAGTTTTAACTGCCTTATTATCTTAAATAACATCATGGTGAGTTCTTGGCGAGGAGCTCCCTGTTGGATATTAAGGCAAAGGAGCTCTGTAGCAAAAATTAAATCACATTCCATTCACATACATCTTAATTTTTCAAAGCTTAAAATGAAGATTAGTATGTTAAGACTAGGGGAGGTGTAACGGGAAGAAATGCAGGAGATGGCTGCCCCAGAGAAGATCTGGCACCAAATATTCACTGAAATTTCACAACCCTGAAATCAAAGGCTCTTTGGAGAATTAGCAACAAGGCTACTTTCCTAGTTCAAGTATACTGAGTGAGAACAAATTAAACTTTTTCCATTTAGATTCTCCTTTCTCCTTCACTGTTAACTGACAGGAGAGAAAGTCCCAAAAGCAAGAACAGAAACTGAATTGTGGTCTAGTTTTACCAGCCAGATAAAATTCTAAACAAGAATCTCATGGTTGCCTTGGGCTGCTTTCTCTGTTTCTTTAATCCTACTCGCAGTAACAAGGCAGATAGATATGGGAGATCTTCCTAAGAGCACCTTCCTTTCCTGTAGTATGGGACATGATCAAATTTACTGATCTTTCTGCAATGGTGCCTGGAACCTTTTCCTTACTGACCTTATACCAGTTGCGATCATGCTCTGTTGCAGCACTGTAGTATTGCAAGACTTTGGGGATGGTACTCTCATTGATGCCTTGCAGGTTCAGCTGCCACTCACCCAGTTTCAGAAAACACCTGGTTAAGCAAAGGGATTATTGACTCAGAACCTAGAATGAAAACGAAGCCCGCTGGATTAAGAGCCAGACTTCTTATCTGAAGCCTGAGAGACATTTCATGTAGTAAACCCACTCAGTAAGCCTCTTCTGCAGACTGGGAGCGTATGTGTTAACATGTAAGGTTCAAAACACCTACATCCTGATTGTAAGTGAGGAGCTAACTAGTTAATGGTTTAATTTTTAGGGGGAAAGGTGAGGGTCAAACTTTGTTCCTCATTTATATCAGTTAAAATAAATGTAAGTAGCTAACAGTAGCATCAAAAGACTCCATGAGTATTGATAAAATGCACACAGCATATGTGCTGGCTAGCTATACTTGTCAACATACGAACTAGCCTTCTGGAGAGAGCACTGCGACAGACAGTAGAAAACACAGAGCAACTGCTCTTCCCCCAAGCCAGAACCTCATTAAGTCATCCCCTCCCTGAGGAAAGGAAAAACAACATATTTTTACTGCAGAAGGGTGGGGCTGTGAAGGTTTGTGCAAAGCTTAATACTTTGCTCCCTCAGCAGGCTTTAAATACCACAGTTACACAGCTGTCCTTTCTAGATTTTGAGTTTTCCAGAAAGCATTGTGCAAGAAAAATATCGTGTGCAACTCATTACTAATTTGTCTTCCATGATAGTCACTCTGAAAAAAATAAGATGATGGTGTTATCAAGTTCCCATTCTCATAAAAGCAAATTTAGTGCATGCCTCCCTTTAAAAAAAGCAAACCTTCAATAGTAAGCACTATGCAATTTCTTCTTAAAATTGGAAACAACAGATCTGGCACCTCCAGATCCATAGAGGAAAATGGAGATTATAAGATGTGTTTTTAATGCAACAGTATTTTAAGAGACCATCACATGCTGGGCACCTATTGCCCAAAGCACTGCTGTTGTACTAAGGGCACACACTGCCAAGCATAGATGTGCCAGGCATGTGGGAAGTGTTTCTTTCCTACTGACTGGATCTCTTGAAAACCAAAGAAATAGCCATGCTGAGAGCTCTGCCTTCTGCCAGTCAGCCACAGCGCTGGAAAAATACAACCAGCCATCAGCAACAAATACAAGCTTGTTTATGCTGATGTGTCACAATAACATTTACTGAACATTATATGATAGGTAAGGATGTAATACCAAACAGGACTCTACCAGCTAAATGAGAAATCCCCTGTTCCTTTTAATCAAAGCATGGGCCTTCTCTGAAATGCGTCATCTGCATGGACCCTGCAACCTCAGGAAAGACATCAGTTTCACTATATAGCTAAAGGGTGTCCAAGGACCAGGTGCTGACCGTGCCATGAGCTTGTGGAGTTCCTGCTTGTGCTGCTGGTCTTCAGTTGCAATAGCATGCTGTGCCTGCTGCTGCATTGTCTGCACGAAGTGCTGCATGTGCTGGAACGCATCAATCTGTAATTGGATGATGGTTGCAATAAGGACCACAAGGGTTAAATAAAACTTCACAAGAGAGGAAGACAATGTGGAAATAAATTTTCACTGAAAGCAAAAAATACAGTTTTGTTTTTTCAAAGCTTTTTAGCCATTTACATCCCTCTAAAATCAGTTTATACTCTACATATGTAGCACCAAATAAACGAAGAGGTTAGAGATTCTTGATGTCTCGGAAATCTGGCTGCTGAATTGCTACACTGAGGAACAAATAACTGCATCCTTCCAATGCTAGGCACACCTTCACGTCATACGTACAGTCAAAAGCATGACCGACTATAACATAAGCTAACATTGTGCTCTGATGAGCAAGAACTCAACTCTGGAAAAGCAACAAGGTCACCTGTACAAGAAGAAAACTTCAGCAGCAGAGAATGTCCTGTTACTGCTCATGCAGAGTGAGATTCTAGTAATGATACAGAGATGTCTCATTTGCAATTGAGCATGCACATCAAAGACAGTCCAGCAATTCCAACAATCAAACAAATGTTCATAGCTTACAAACTGTATCTGACCAGGTCACTATCATAATAGACAGGATCACAAATCCAGAAAAGCCTGTCAATAATATGTTATGGCCTGAAAAAAAAAAAACAATTTGAGAAAATAACGCCAGAAGGAAAACTTGCAGCTTTCTGATCTTCCCTCCTAACCCCTCAGCTTTGGCTAGGCTTACAGTACACACCATGGGATGTAAACTTCGAGTTGTTTCAACAAATTAAAGTCTAGATTAGTCTAGTCTAAGGTTGTTTAAGAAATACAAGTGTACATTGCTCCTTTGCTAGCAGATTACGTAAGGCAGTAGTGCTAAAGCAACTTGCACTACCAAATTTTGAGGGAAGACTTTTTTTGAAATTCCTTGGAAAGAATTATGGGGTGAGAAAACCTGAAATTAAAGATTTAAGAAAAAAAGCATGCACACTTCACTGGAAACAATTAGAGTAAAGCTCTTGCAATCTGCAAGGTCATTTCAGGTCAGAAACTGCAGAATATGCTATTAAGAGTCCAATTTACTTCTGTTCCATCCACAGGAATGAGCTACTTCAGAGTGAGACAAGAATCACCTGAGCTGAAATGCCTCATTTATCCCATTCAGATGTCAGCATGCACAAGTCAATTGTCAGGAAAAAGGGTATTAGCCCAGGGTGAAATAAAAGAAAGTATCATACTATTAACATTAACTGGGGGCACTCCACAGCTTGTAACCTAGATACTTGGTTAGAAGGGGGCGGGGGGGAAATAATCTTATAAATAGTTCTGCTGTTATGCCAGACATTTGTCAAAAATAGACAAAAAGATATTGCCGAACAGTTATGTGCCCCTCTCATATCTAGACACACCCAACAATCTGCTCTTCAGCTTCCATTAATATTGAAAACTGATCACCATGAACTGACAGGCAGAGCACTTAAGACTGAAAGCAGTAGGTTTTCTTTAACAACTGAATTCCTAAGTTTGTATGCAGCCTTGTTACGGTATATGTCTGTAGAATGCAGCTGCTGGCAAAGGTCCTTGTTAGAAGAAATGCAATAGGGTTTACTTATCCATCTTTTTATCTGTTGTTTAAGAAAAGATTGTTGTGCAGCTCTGCAAGTGCTATGCAGCTGGTTTCCATCTAGATGCCAGTTTTTTTCCTGCTGGATCTGGCAAGTTTTAGGTCAACCAAGGAAACTTGAACTCCTCAACTAGAGAAAATGGTCATTTCCTACCATACCAGCCTACCTCAGTAGCTTATTACTTAGGATACCAAATCAAGTGAACACACACAGTTATATAAAACTCTGGTCTACATACATCGCTAGGTATAACTATGTATTTAGTTAACGATAGTCACTCAAATAGGACATAAGGATACACCCAACCATGTAATGCCTCCGGTACCAGGAGAATTCCCTAAACACTTTCAGTGTTTGGTATAAACAAACACTTACGTCTCACTCCAGACTGCAAACTCTATTGTACCCTAACATAGCTTCTTCTGCCACAGCCGCACCTTTAACCATGAATTTCAAAAATAAGCATCTACTTTCCAAGTGCCACAAAGGACTGAACCATTGAGTCAGCCCTTCCAGCAGAAGAGCGCTCAGAGAAAGGGTTGAGACTTGCATGCAGGTCTAGGATTAGTGCTACCTTGGGTAAAGTATTCCTCCCTCAGCACTGTAAATAACACCCAGTTTTAATGTGTTAGAAAGAAGAAAAAAAAAAAGCCCCTAAGCACAGAGCTTATGTAGTGTATTTAAATAGGAAATCATTCAACGAGCAAGAGGAGGTGTTTCTAACCACATCTGTTCCTCCTTCTCATCTTTGCTGCTTTACCAATCTTTTTTTTCTGTCTTCATGGGGTCCATGTATTCTTTCATCAGTTTATTTTAGACACATTCTCTTCCCCCACCCCCTTAATCTTTGTGCCTTCTTTCATTCTGCTTTCTACAACTGCACCAGTTTCTTGCATCTTGTCTGTCTTTATCACAGGTCAAACACAGAAAAGTCCACTTTCACTCAAAGAGGCAGGCAGAGAAGACCCATATACTTCTTGGGTCATTTACTGAAGAAAGTAAGAGACCATTACACTATTTTACAAAGCCAATAGAACAGGGCCTCATCAGCAGTTCCTTCTGTTTTTTAAATTCAAATAAAGAATAGTTAGGTCATGGCAATGTTCCCATAGCAATGGCTGTGCTCCAGTGCTGGCAATCCCAAAGACAGGAAAAATAAAAAAGATGTGGCAGAATATGAGAATAAATGGAGGCTTTAATGTATATTAAAAAAAGATAAGTTATCCAGTCTGGAGCTTATTGGATTTGATTATGTAAATTCTCCCTGTGTTGCAATGTCAAAAACATTCACCCTAGGCTCTTTGGAGCCAAACTGTTCCCATGACAAAACCCTATGTACTTTTCAGCTGTCTTTCAGTTAGAAATTTTCAATAATGTCCTTAATAAAAGTCAGTTCTGCTCAGCAGCTAAGTACAAATTGTTCAGGATATTTTTCTAAATCTGGTAATAAAAAACCTTACTCTTTCAGCATGTAACCCTGACCATAGGTATAGTGTGGAGACCTGGCAATTAGAACAGGATGAAAAAGTCAAGTACCAAGCCTACACAGTAAAATCCTGGTGAGGACAGAAGAGCTACTATTGACCATTAATCTTGGCTGCATCCCTTGGGTACTTGATACTGGTTTAGCAAAAATAATCTTTCCATGTAGGACATAAAATTAGGGCCAGGCCATCTCTGTCACTACAGAGTCTTAAAGGAAAATTTCAAAAGCTTATCTTCTAATAACAATAAGGAAAGGGATTAGTTACTCTTTTTTAGGTGAGCAAAAATAAAACCTTCAGCCTTGACTTTGTTCTGTGGGGATTATGAAGAGCTAACGTGCATGCTACTGCACAAAACCTGAGCAATGAAACATAGGTTCATTCTACGTTCTTTTGTACCTTACGGGCGCTCTTCCACATGTGTTTCATGTATGCATAAGTCACTTGGGGATGTACTGTTGGCAGTGGGTGATCCAGCTGTCGAGATGGATCTACTCCCAAGAGCAGGACAAGTGTCTTATGAGCCAAAGCCTGGAGAAAGTTGCAAAGAGACAAAGCAGGTTAAAACAAGCTCATTCTTACCTCCATTTCATATTGACCTCAGAATTGCCCACCACTAAAAAATACCTCCGACCCTCCAGATAAAACAGGGACATAGCAGCCTTATTACCACTCCCTGGACTCATAAGAATACCACATGCTAAACCCTATGTCTTCATTGGGATCAGAGCGTTAGATTCTCATTTCAGAAGCCAGTAGAGAGTGTGAAGTCTCTGTTTCAATTATCTTTGGTAATAAATCTTGTGGTGAATGTTGAAATAGGATTGTAATGTTCAATGATAACAATATCACATTCCAGATTTGACAGAGTGCTTTAGCAGAGAGAGGTATTAATAATTACCAGTGCTGCATAAGAGCTTTCAGGTATAGCATGCAAAAAAAATTGGCTCTGAGGCTCTCAGGTATAATACTAGTCCCACAAAAATAACCTTGGCTACAAGCATGAACGCTATGCTAGTTACAACTTTAGCATTTCAACAATTTCTGACCAGTCTCCTCCTCAGAGGAGAGCCCATCCCACTCGGGCAATGAAAGTACTTGGAAATGCTCAAGGTTGAAGCAGCATGACAAAGCCAATCGTCTAAAAACCTGCTGTAGAGGGTAGAGCTTGATAATGCTCACCAGTCTCCCACTCTTGCCACACAAGCTGGCATACTTAAGCCAAGTTCTCATGTCCTCATGAGGATTCACAACAAGAGATCGGACCATCAATATTCTTTGCCAGTCTTCCACAATTCGTTGACAGCCCTGAAAGAAAAAGGAAGAGAGAACTTGTTAGCGTTTTATCTCCTATCTACTCCACGAAGCCTCAATTCAGAATCTGAAGGGACTTTTCCCAAGATGGAGAGACTTCAGTACCCATAATTCACAGCAGGCTGACATTATGAACTAGCTGGCTATTTCTTTAACACTGCAACGTGTGAAGTCCTTGACTCTTACTCTCTGCAGCCAGCTCAGTGTTTGCAGTCTAACGATATCCTCTAATTGAAAAAGGAGAAAAGCTTCTAAAGCAGAAATGCATCCAAAAATCAGGAAAGCTCTTTGTGCAATTCCAAAACAAGTCAAGAGTTTTATAACCCTTCTCAACCTAATTTTCACACCTATTTTTGGTTTAAACAGTGACAAGTCTCAATATGGAGATGGTACAAACCCAAATGGTTGCAAAGATATTTTTATTATTGCCCTTTTTCTTCTCCTTGCATGTGTTGCTTTTAGAGGCTGGCATGACTGAACTGATATTCTGCCAGAAACTGCAGTTCCAACTGCTATACTGCTTGTGCAAGCATTGTCTGGTTCTTGTCCGTCTGAAGGGAGAGGCACAACATTGTCAGTCAGAGCAGGATGAGTCTGTATTTCAAACATTCAAGGATGTTACAGAGAAGCAGAATTGTGGAAGGGACAGTAACAACCAAATACATGGTGCTTGCTGTAATGGCCAAGTACTTCAGGGTAACAGTGATGCTCTGAAGTTCGTATTGATCCAGAGACAACTTAGACTTAGTTTTGAGGTAAACAAAAGAATTTCCAATGGCAGCAAGCACCTTATCACCAAAACATCTGTTTCTTTCCCTTTTTCTTTTTCCCCAAAATTGAGGGCTGGGAAGTTAGCCAAAGCTTGTTCCCTAACACCCAAATAAACCTCATCCAATAGGCATTTTAAAATTATTAAAAAGCAGCTATAAAATGTGCAAGAACTGTATGTACTGCTTTCAGTACTATAAACAGCCGTATTCAGACATTACACTTCCTGTCACTCTCAGTTTCTCCACCCCAGTGGAATGCTCCTGAGCTTTTCCAGACAGGAATGCAGATGAGAGACTAAAAGCTTTGTCAGTTTCCCAAACAGCTAAAAAATATGCAGCAGCAACAGCCTTTCATAAGGAGGCAGATATAGCAGTCACAGTGAAGAACTCTGCATAGGGAGAAATTCTTCTTCCAGGCAGTGTATCAAAATTTGGTATAATGACAGCATTTTACCCTAATTATGCTTTTTTTTTTTTCCCCTCCTCTTGCAGGAATCAACTCTTTAAACAGTATTCCTGTATGTACTACTTCATCTGATGATGTTCATTTTCACTGTAGGGATGCCTCTTGTAAGGAAATAGTCTCGAAATATTTGGCTGATTTAAATCTTCAGAGGTGCTTTGGATTTTTGCTGTTTAGAGTAAGAAAAGCACAAACTTCTCTTTAAATAAAGGAAAAGCAGCATTGCTAAAAGTCTTTTTTTAAGAGGACAAGGCTAATCACAGAATCATAGAATCATTTAGATTGGAAAAGACCTTTAAGATCATCCAGTCCAACCATAAACGTAACACTGCAAAGTCCACCATTAAGCCATGTCCCTAAGTGCCACCAATCAATTGGAAATGTTCTTGTAAGAGGTCAAAAAGGAACAGGACAATCTTTTAAAAGTATGTGAATTCTCTGTCCAGTTTTTCAGCATTGTGAGATAATTCACTTCTCCTTAAAATGCAGCCAGCCAGGTAAAAAGTTCAAACTAGCCTTATCCAAACCAGTATTTCCAGGCGTGATCCAACACTGAGATAAGCAGTCTTGGAGATGTTACTAGCATCTCCATTCTTTACGCATCTATTTCAAGGCTTAAACCACCCTACTAAAGTGTCACACCAGTTGACAACTCAGGAACATTAACCAAAACCAAAAAAAGCCCAAACAATCAGGACAAACGCAAAGGAGACAGAAAGCATGCAGCCATGTAAGCATATACCCTATTGGGATAGAAAGGAAAATGGAAAGATTTGCTGAGCCATCACACTGACTTGAAAGGAAGCTGTTCATGCCAGCACATCAGCATCTCAATCCTTGATCTTTACATAGATGTACCTGCAGTCTTTCCCACCAGATCTGGCGGATGATCTCACGGCGTTCTGGTACAAGTTTATACTGGATAACCTCTTCCAGCTCTGACAGCATCTGGCAGGATACCATAGCCTGAAGGAAACAATCACATTCCATCCCAATCACTACAGAACAAATCTATAATTAAGGAACAGTATTTTGGCATCAAAATCTTAAGTACATATGCTGCCCAACAGGTAAAGGACTGACTGCTATATACTGGTATCTAGATGATCTGCTAATTCAAACTTTCTAAATGTCAATTCTTATTTCTTTTTTTTTTTTTGGGTGGGGGGGGGGAAGGGGGGGAGGGCGCGCGGGGTGGGAAGCTCACTTCACTGTTTAATTTGTCCCAAAGTTGCTCCTATAAAGTTGTATTTCTCATTTGACAAGAGCCATTTAGCTTGTGGGCCTACACAGGTCTTACGTTTGATACAAGTGCTATTCAGAAGTTTTATGCAACTTCTAGAGACAGTCTGAAGCAGCAATGAGGAGAACGAAGGCTGAAAGTTAGACACTTACCCCATAGGCTCGACTGTAGCTCTCTCCTGCCATGGCAGTCAGCTCAGCATCTAGCAGATCTCTGGCTTTGTCAATGCACTGAAATAGAACAAGATATTGGGGCAAAGCTGGTATGTTTTATCTAGAGTCAACTGTTGGAACTGCTATTCATCTGTTCCATCTCATGAACAAAGCTGGCATTGTTTCCATTCTCCAACAAGAACCAGGAAAGGATGTTATCAATAGAAAGAATTGACAGGAAAACAGTCTCCAGCAGCAGGTATAGGGGAAGTCAAGGGGGCTTCATTTATCACCTGCACAGTCTGAAGTTTGTCTTTCTACCAAATCAAAGTTTACAATGACAGTAGCATTAGAAATACTGCAGAGATCATAATTAATAACATTTATAGAGGAAAAGAGAAGTTCACATTTTAGTGCAAGAGAGTCAGTTACAAAAAAGCCTCAAGAAATGTCTCTTGATAATATACAATGACAGAAAATAGCTTTCACTGTTTTACGTAACCCAACAGGTTTTTATGAATTTTACAGGACAGCAAATTCCATTTCTCTTCCTCCAACTAAGACATGCTCTTCAAGCATGAAATAAATCCTGCTCTGGTTCCAGTCATTATATAATCTCTCATGTATAGTTTTTCCTGTTCAAAATCTTAAAGGTTAATCACAAACTCTACCCCTTTGAATGCCTGGCTAATTTTACTGTGCACATGACCCAAAAAATCTATGTACGGGTTTTGATAGAGCAGACTGAATTACTCCTTTATCTAAGTTGGCAAGCCAGCACAGAATTCTGAGAAATGGTACTTGAGCTTCCTTGGAAAGTAAACAACATGCTTTACATCTACAGAGGGTAAAAAGTCGCTCTGCAAATCTCCTCTGTGACAAATAAGCATACCAATATGGCTAATTCCTTGCCTTGATTTCTCATCTCAATCTAAGATTTAAGATTTATCACTGCTACCAGAAAAATTAGAGGAAAAGTTCTGGTACATGATATATATGAGCACTTCACTGAAAAAGCTGCAGACAGAGGTGCACAGAACACCCATGAAGAATCTTGTGTGTGTCTTATGCCATGAATGCCTTTTATCAAGCAGTGCCTTGTAGAATGGAACCTCTGCTGAGATAATCCTTGCGCACTGTCTGTCTAGAAAACAGACATAAAAGTAAAGAAGCCTAAGAATGACTAAGACATTCTTACTCTCTACAGCACTGGACCGCTACTATCTGTACATATATTCACTGCTGTGTTTCTGGAAATACAAGAAAAGCTCAATCACCAAGATCTAATACATCAATGGAAAAAAGGTTACTGGGCAATTCAGAAGTTATAGTCAACTGCTTTAAAACAGCATGTCTTTCCATGCAGCAATATAGCCTAGTTCATCTTAAACTAGGTTTTGGGAAGCCAACAAGGAAGATCATTACCTGCTGAGCCAGTGAGAAAAGGTCCTGATGAAGAGCCAGTACAGCCCTGTAGAAAGCACCATCATGGGTGTCCCTCGGGATCATGCAGGTATATTCTTCCATGCTATCCCACTGACCTGCAGAGACACAGATATCCTCAGTAATACAACAGCCTTCTCTGCAAGATAAGAACAGAACTATGCTACAGTGCTTAGACATCAGCAACTAGGCCTGAATGCTGTGTGGTACTTCTACATTTAAGTCAGCTCTCCAACAGCTTGTCTTTGGCAGGGACAGTCTGTGTTATATACAGAAACTGTATATATATACACACACACATACACAGAGTTATAGACAAGCAAAAACTTAGGCATTTTTCTTCTAGGCCAATTGTTATCCTCATAGAAAAGGTTTTTGCATTCCTTGTGATGAAAGAGTTGAAATGCTGACATTTCCAGAACATTTGAATGAATTAGTGTCCTACAAAGCAAAAGATTAATTTTTCTCAGCAAAGGCTGGAAGACAGTAAGCGATTTATAAGCTTCTCTAGTAAATAACCGGCTATCAGGATAACCGATATTTGGACCATTTACAGATTTATTCCACTTAAGATTGTCTACTCAGCAGATGCAACCTATCAAAATGCTCAACAGATATTGTTCTATTTTGTAAATAAAAGTCTGCCACAAATCTGAGAAATTCCATTAAACTCATTTCAAGTCTGAGCTATGTTCAATGTAAAACTAAGTAAAAGGGACCAGTTAAGCAACCGATTATCTGCTCAGACCAGTAAGGCAGTCTCTTTGATACTTGAGACCACACTGGGAGACCTTATGTAAATGTAGGTTTTCCAAAGGTCTTCAGCGTTGAATGACACTTACTTCATATCCCAAAGTAAATAATTTTGTTCTTTGATTTTGCTGTTTCTTATGTTTTGTAATTCTGAAGTAAGTTAAAACTACCTGTGCTTCCACATTGTGGGTTGTCATACACTACCACACAAGGATACATTACCTAGACCCCAGGCAGCAGCAGCAGCCATCCTAGCCATCTTAGCTTGAGTTTCATCATTGACCTGCGTCCACTTTTCACAGCATTGCTGGTGGAGCTGCCCCCTAAGAAGAAGCCACAATTTCTGATCAGCGAAAAGCCTCTTCTAAGAATTCCGCCTTGTTAAACGACTTTCCACAGATAAGATAACCAGCCCCATCGTTCTTTTTATATAGAGTGGAGAACAGGATTCTTCTCTTCTGGCCAACTCAGACACGCTAGTCTGATAACAAATACCCTATCATCAGAAAATAATTTAAAGGTACACTATGCTTTGAAAACACAAATCCAGACAAAAGTTTGTATTTGTTCCTCAGCGGTTAGTAATGCCTACTTTATGAACTGAACTGTCAACTCCAGTCTACAAATACAGAAAAAAACCCCATTCCCGAGAAAAAAAACAAACCACCACCAAACAAGGGATGCTTAAAGTTTTTTTGCAAGCGTCAGTACAAGGAACATATGATCTGAATAGCTTGTGCATGGCTCCTGCTATCAAACATTTTGGATAAACACATCATCAAGTTTGAAGACAGAGGCTAGAGAATCAATGCTGCTGTAACCTAGCATGAAGACTTGTTATAGCACGATCTCAGAGGGGATCTGAATCTTTCATCTCCAGTGGAGAGGAAGCATCAGGATTTTTTATATTATTTCTTTTAAATCAACTGTGAATGCTCCATTAATCAAACCAATTAATGTAGGTGTTGCAGATCCAGAATTTATCAGGCTGGATACTCTGTAGCAGTGGAATAGCTTCCAACTGTGAGGGAGGCCAACTTGCCTTCTCTACTGTCATCCTCTCCCCTCCCAAAAAGGAAGATGAGTTAGTCAAACAGAACCAATGGGCTGCCGCAGGCAAGATAGTCTTTCTGATAGCTTAATGGCCCAGGAGAAAATACCAAAATAAAACAAATGAAAAACCAAGCCAAACCTAGCAACAGCAGTAAATCAGGACCTCACAGATGCTAATAAAGGCGTATGGCTCTTGCAGACATAACTACATCAGGAGACAAAAGGCTAAGAATATTTTGGCTGTACTTTCAAAACGTCACTGCACAGAGTACTGAAATAATGATGCTGTGTAGTATCAGTTCTAGATTAACTGTCATATTCTGCCAAGCAGACTCCAGCAGCACAAATAGTCAAGTTGAACACTACTGAAGAATATCAGCAGCCAAACCATGGAATCCTTAGTCTCAGGATGATGTCTCTATAGTCAGTTGCAAGGTAGGAGACAGCACTTTGCAAAGGCACTTCTGAATTGTAAAAAATATCTGCATAGAGACAGAGTGCAGTTCCACAACAGGAAACACACAGATCTTTGTGAGATTGTGATTGCTGTCATCACTACAGACTATCAATAGATGCACAATATCTAGCTCCAACAGAAGAAAAGCGTCCTTTTGTAATATATTTGTCACCGATATGTGAAGAAGCAGGAGGTTCAGAGAGGACACTTCACACAAATACATGTCCTGCAGGAGGGAGAAATTCCGTAAATACCTGGTGGGAACTGCCTACTCCTAGAAAAGATGATTGAGAAACGCTCAGTAAGAGGATCTGTTTTTCCTACTGAAAAAGCTATGCCCAATATGCCTCACCCTCATCTAGAAATAAAAAGGGCAGAAAAATGCTGTCAGAATCAGGTTTCTCAAACAGCTGTTTCTCTAACAGTAAAATGACTTTAGTGAAGAGGAATCTCCTTACTGTGTGCCATCCCATGGGTTCATGTCAGGACCCATCAGGAGAGAGCTCTAGTGACATGAAAAGTTCAGTAGAAAGGCGGAACCTGGACCAAATCACATATGCCCCTGGGTAGAACTGCATGCTACAGTGCACAGGATGCCTTCTCCAATTATCTTCTTTGAAGTGAACAGGGAGAAAAAACAGAAGCCCCCAATTAACTAGCAAGCTATAAGTCACTACCAGCCCACCCTCTCACAAAAAATGACTCTGATCAGTTACATGTTGACAACGCACATTTAACATAGGGTTTGAAATACCAAATGTCCACAAAGACAATGCTTAATGAATGCTAAAAAAAGGTAATAATGAAAAACTCAGCCATCTACAAGATGGGCAAAAGGGTTTTAAAGTGAGAGTAATTTATTTGGCATAATCTTACACCCAGGTGACTATGAGGAAGCAGACAATTTCACTAACAGTTGTGCAAAAGACCATGCTTTCTGGATAGGCATAGGTCTGACCATGAATAAATACAGAAATCTCATGTTTTAATCAGAGTTTAAAAAGGAGGGCCACAATGAACTCCTTTTATAATTGTTTTTGACAAATGCTGCCCAGTTAATGTTTCCTGAGAGGTCCCTTCTATTTACAATTTCTTTCTCTGTTACAAATGGGATTGATCTGATCATAAGACTGCAGATTCTCTTTCAGAGAGACCTTAACTTATCAGATGGCCCATCCCAAAAGGCTTAGAGATGTTATTACCAATTCTGACTTCAATGAACAAAGGGAGAAGTCACTGGAAATACTTAAACTATTAAGTAAGCAAGACTAAATAGGAATTCAGGCAAAAAACTTTCACCTGGATGACAGCATGCAGAGAAGAGTTAGGCACCATTTTTAAAGGTGCCATTTTCCTCAGTCTTCAGGCATTCCCCTCTTACCATTCACCAAGTGCTTCCAAGCAACGCATCCGTCCTAGCATCAGCTCAGGATCGTCTTTGTTGGTATCCATCTTCTTGTCATAGGCCACCAGAGCATCTTCCCATTCATGAAGCTTTTCATACCAGGTAGCTTGAATTTCCTAAGGGGTGGGGCAGGGGGGAAATCGGAATAAATAGGAGGATTAATATTCACCATTCTATATTAACTACCGCAGCTTTTTCTGAAAAATTCTGTGTCTATGGTGGTCACTTAGTCCTTTTTTCATTCTAAATATCCTCATGGACTTCTACGATACAGAGAAAAGCCTTGAGCTAGCGTGAAAACAGGAACCCTGAGTATCGCTTAACCTGCACAGAAATGAATTCAGGTTTACCAGAGGGATCAATCCAACATCATCCCCCTATTCAGTGCCACTGAAATACTAGCTGGTGCTTTTCTTTTTGGAGAGGGGGAGTGAGTGGAATAGGAAAAAGGGTAAACCTATAAAATATTCCACTTCCCATTGTTGCACATGATTGCATTTAAACAAGAACAGCAGTCCTGTGTTCAGGAATGGAGTGACTAACTGGAAAAAATAAAAACCCCAAACCCAAAAAGCACACTGTGCGTCTGGCTACTGTTAGGCCATTTTTTAATACAGCAGGTAGTATGATGTTGGGGTCTAATCATAGCCCTCACAAGGAAAGGCTGCGGTTTGTAACAAAGACTTCAAAAGTAAGCCAAGCAGTGATCCCTATCAGCTGCACAAACTTTTCTTCAGTCTTTGTTTCTAGATTTTGTTTCTAATTTTCAAGAAATAAAATGCCTTAATATTTTTTCCATACTCATCTCTGCCAATGTTTTTCTGCTTAGTCCTTGGCAGCTTATGTCTTGACATAGGCTGCAAAATAGATTCTTTTCCCAGCCCTGTGGGCAGGGTCAGTATAAACCACCCTCTGCATGCCAGGTGTTTCACTTTGGATGTTTGTATACCAGCCCTTTAACTTCTGAGCTCAGTCATAATATTTCAAGTAAGTTCCTGAAAGTAGAGCTCACAGCTCCTCTTAATTTCTATTCACTGCCTATTCTGGCAAACCCTGTGTTTTGAACTACATTTAGTGCTAGAACTACATTACTGCTAAAGAGTGAGGTCAGAATTAGGTTAACATAGAGCTTTGCTCAATCCACCCAAGGAATCATAAGAAGCTGCAAAGATGTTCTAAAGTCCTTACTTCTCCCAGAAAGGACTTCTTTTCCAGCCTAGGTCAAAACCACACATAATCCTACACCAGAAGAATTCCACCATTTTGTGCTTATACCTGTTCCCACTTTCTAGTGGTTCCTAATGAAAGGAACTGTCCAGGGCTGTCTTCCTTTTCCCAATCACCCTAAGGCACTGCAAGAATTATCACTGCAAAATCATCTTTTTAACAGAGTAGAGTTAGCAGGAAAGCATAGATGCTTTAGTCCCTGAACACAAATTAAATGCTTATAAAAAAAGAAAGAAAAAAAGGTAAGTCATGCAGAAAAAGACACAGAACAAATACAGAATGGGGTTATTTTATTCCTGTGAGCAGTCAAAATTGTAAGGGACTGGCTAATCTGCTACTCTAAATAATATGTGAACTCTGTGACAGATTCACGTGCCTCCTGGATGAGAGAAGCTAGAGGCGCAACTTCCATTAAATCCTCACCTGGAAGGCATTGATGCAGTTTCTCAAAAACCCTCAAGCATTTAAAGCTTAGAACAGAAACTTAATCCCTCCCTTCCCAGCTTCTTGTAAATAAAATGACTTATTTTGTCAAGTTGCTAGTTCCCCACAGCTGCATTTAGTGTCAGCGATAGCTGCTAAATTCTCCTCCAAATCATGTTCTTGCAGCCTTCCCCAGCTATCTAACCTGTATGCAGTGTTTGCTAGTATACAGCTAAGTCCACAGTATATATCCCCATAGGCACTAAGGCACCTTCAGTATGAACGAGGCAATATTATAAGTGGGGATAGAGTCTCAACGTGATTGATTGAAAAAAACACGCCACCACACACAAACACCCACCCTACAAAAGCCATGAAAACATAAGACATGAAGAAGAGACTTATCCAGCAGGACTCACCAGCTCCCCAAAGTGCTTCATGGCATATTCCAGTACCCCAGCAGCTGCTTCTGGCTGTTGCAGTTTATTGTTAATGCTGAAAAGGTAGGAAAAGAAAGACCATTTAACACAGTTGGCAATTATTAGGGGCTGGTATGAGCTTCTGCTTGATAATACCAAGCTCTATCATTTAGAAATACCAGTGGAACGCCCTCCTTTTTCTTTAAAACTTTCAAGTGAATGATTAGACTACCTAAGACACACGACTACATATTTGCAAAACAATAGGTGCATGCATCTTCTCTGCACATATTCTCAAGACTTGTTACACGAAAGAGTGATTGTAGATGATTATCAATTCTAAATAGCAGCCTGCATAGAGAGAATAGCTGCCAATAGTTTGAAAGGCATAATTTCTGAAACAGCTGCACTTATTAAGAGCTTTACAGTACTGATTTTTTTTCCCCTTTCTCTTAAACAGACCACCAACTCCTTTAAAAATCAGAGTAGTGATTTTAATGCTCCAGGAAATAATCTACATCATTAGAATGGTTGACAAATGTCACCAGGAACACACCTGCTGACTTCACAAAAAGCTTGCAACCTTACTTTCAGTTTCACGTTTCATATAATGCCTCTGCACTGGTACCAACCAGTACTGGTGCTGCTCTTTCGCTGGTTTTCAAGAATGTCAGAAACTCCTGCCATCACAACCAGTCCTCATTCTGTACCAGTGAGGCACCTTGCTTTGCAAGGGCAGCTGAATTTTGTGAAGCACAAGCAAATAGACTACTCGTGAGCCTGGTTCTCCAGTTCAGCAACATGATGTTCAGCTATCCTCTTAAATCATTTCTATTTCACATTGGTTTTCTGATCTTACTATCAGAAATGGCTCTGTCTGCACATTGGTGCTTGGTGATCAGCGCTTTTGCTAAACCCCAATTTAATGAGGAAATAAACTTTTTATGAAGCTCCTGCTATTTTATAAAGCTTATTTATGAACAGTCTCTGGCTCATTGCTCTCCTCTTTCCCTAGTGGCACTGGAGAACAAGAAGTGCAAGTGTTTCAAAGCAATGTCACAACACCTGAGCACGCTACAACACACCCTACAGTCCAATATTAATACTAGTTAACATTTGGAATGGAAACAGCATAACCTAACAAAACAAAGCATGTCAACTGAGAGCAATGCAAAGAGACTTTCAACAGTCTTTGAATACACTGCTGCAGATGTAGGCAGCTTTCAGAAATGTCCCTTCTTGCCTGCTATCATCAAAACGATCGCATATTTTTCCCCCCTATGAGAGGCCTGTTGATCAGTAAGAGACAAGGAAATCTACAGTATTAAAGGGAGTACTCTGAACAGACAAAAGAGGGGAAATTTTCAAGTAAGTGCTATATTTCTTCTCTGAGGAAGTTTCCTTTCCTGACAACTAAAGAACCAAGCTCCTAGACACACTCTGGATATCTGGGAAGGTCAAGTAAAATACTCTTGGAAATAGGACCTCAGAACGGCTTGAGCTCAAATCAGATTTAGTCAGGCTAAGAATGCACCATAATCACAGTTCAAGAAGACAGGCACCCAACAATGGGAAGGCACTTGAAAAATACCCGTGCCTTTTTTTAGCAAGATAGTCAAAGAACATACTACCTCCACGCTTCCCAAGGGAAAGCTAGGCAGCAGTGCCTCATAAAAGTGATAAATGGCTGTCACATTTCATATCCTGATGGTTTAAAGAGCCACTGGCAGACACATCACTTCCAGCATGTCAGACAGTTAATTACTTCCAACTTATCTTTCTTGTCAATGCTTCCTGACAAAATTGGCCGTTATCTTTTATTCTTTAACAATTAGCACTGCTCTTTTGCTGATGCTCCCTGGTGCACTCAATTACGCCTTTTTTGTTTCGTACTTTCTTGGCTGTCCAAAGTAGAATCAAAAGTTTCAAAGCTGTCTATGGTTAGGTTTAAGCAAAGGGAGGGGAAAGAAGGGAAGGGGAAGGACACAGACTTTGATTTAAAAGAATACACAGCAGTAGATATAATACTGTGTTGTCATAATTAATTATAAATTACTCTCTTGTAACAAATGATCTAGCCCACACAGCGAGTAAAGATAGGTAATTCTGTGGACTAGGATAAGCCACTGACTGGGAAATCTCCTGTCAATTATTTCATGTTTTGATGTACCACATTAAAATAGTGTATACACAAAATGGGGGGGGAGGGGGGAGCAACAACATTCACTGCTTTGGCAGAAATGGACCTAAACACAGAGAAGTACAACTGTCAGGAAGAGTACAAAAATCCCTCCAAAGCAAGACTCATTCATCAAAGTGGGCTTTATTACTACGGCTGAACATTCACTGACTTATTTCTTCAGAGTAATAAAACCTTTGTAATCAGTGCATCGTTTTGCTATTCAGTTTTACAGGCTAAGGGAAACACAGTTGTGTGTGGATTAAGTTCTTGTGTTTTGCAGGTTTTTTGTTGGTTTTGAAAGACCTTGGATTTCTGCTTTTTCTCATCTGCTGGATTTGGTGTGCTCTGAGTGTTGGAAGTCTATTGACAGTTCCCAAAAATCACCAGTACCACAGCTGACTGGAATGTGTTTTCAACAGACCCACAACTCTCTGTGTACAAGTCCTCTGAGGGTGGGCCTGCAGATTGTACTTCTCTTGGAAAAGCATTTCCACATGGAGTCCTGTTAACACATTCAAAATACATGTTTAGAAATCATGGCATTCTGTGCTTCCCTACCCTTTCACCTTCCTACCATTAAGGCCTTGCCTTTCGCCCTGCAGATCTGATGAGGTCTGCGCTCAAGCAGAATCTTCTTAAATTTTGTAACACTCTTAAAGCACTACAGAGCTGTTTTCTAGTTATCGTGCTGGAGACTGGACAGAACGAACAACACTACAGAAAAGCATCCAGGCACACAGAAGAGGCCCCGAAGGGCTAATATTCCAGCCAGGCAGAGTTGCCAAGGGGGTTTAGTCACAGTATTGCTGCTGGAAATCACGGCAGTTTACCGGATTAGAATCAGGGGAATAGATTTCTCCTTGTATCTGGAAAAAGATAACTACAAGATCTTTCTGGATTAAAGAAGAAGGTGGGAAAACATCTCTCAAGATAGAAACAATGCTGCTGGCTAACTCAGAAGACAGTAACTTAAGTCTTTATTTACTGGGTGGTGTCCTTGCAGTTGTTCCTAATTCAGGATAATATGAAGTTTAATATTAAGGTGAAGATCAATTGTTCTCCATATCCACTGAGGGTAGAACATATTAATCTGTTAATTTTTGTTTAGAAGCTAGAAAAAAGCCACCGCTACCACCTAATTTACTTGAAGGCTCATCAGCAGGCTGTAAAAGACTACTACTGTACCTCCTTACCTGGAAGTTTTTAGGTATAGGTTTGGAAAGCCATAGGTTACATGTCATCTTTCAGGAAAGGCCTAAGTATTCAGCTATGCTGCCTGGTATGGACTGGCAGAATCTTCCCATATTAATGCTCAAGTGAAATATTTCAAAATTATGTATTTTAAATGCCACATGTACATACCTAAAATCTTCTCAAACTATTTTGAGACAGAGCTGTCCTCATGTTTGCAGGTAGACTATTAAAATGGGAGACCCCAGAAACAACAAGATTGCATAAGTCATATCAACAAGATTTTGATATAGTTTGACCTAATGTACTAATTTCACTGTTTAATACCCACCATTTGATTTCACATTTTATGCAATCAAAGTGATTAGAAGAAACAAAAAACCAACATTAAGATCCTTATACTTTCCTTCAAAATGAGGATTAATTAGTTGCAAAACTGATTTTCATCAATGAAGTTTTATATGAGTTTGGCTCACCTGGACTCACTGCGTAATTACATAATGCAGCACTGTAAAATTAAAATTGATGTCAATCACAATAACAAAAGCATTAATTCCTATATTCCAAGTGCACAATCTTCAGCAGCTGTAAGGGGCAGCTGGATAAGGATATGAGACTGGCACAGAAAGCTTTGTAAGAAGACAGTTAAATCCAAGATTATAGGTAGTTTTTCCCCCCTGTTTATTAATATCTGTACTGTAGCCAGGATAACATCCAATCCTCCTGTTCAATCCTAACCTATTTGCAGCACTTGATCGTGATGAGTGGGATATTAAAATGTGAAAAGCCTTCTAATGAAAAAAATTTTGTAGGGATGGAATGACATAGTAATTGGAAAGAGTGACTACCCTTGGCAAAGTCCCTGATATAAAAATCTTGGGCAAAAAAATCTTAAATCTTTGAATTTTATTAGTAGTGAAAGGTTACATAAACCTACTGTTTGATTATTAAGATATCAAATAAAAATGTAAGTCTTAGATGTGCAAAGGACTAAAATGTAGCACACTGAGCTAGAATCACAAAAAAGAACACTATTTAAGAGAAATATACACCTATTGCTTGTATATTATAAAGGCTATTTAAACAGAAACCAGACATGAAGTGGGAATGAAAAACAACTTTACTGTCTTCAGCAGGAAGAGCACTCAAATGATGGACTTTTCTCTTCCACAAACCCCAGGCATAAATGTGTAATGTTTACTAGAAATATTCTCTTTTATACAGTCCTGGAGCTTTCCAGTCTTCCATTATCTTTGAGGGTCTCTAACAATACTCTCTGTCTCTCACAATATATATATAATTTCCAAGAACTCAGAAGTAAGAGACTGGACCTTTCCCTACCTTTCCATAAAAACGAAAAACTGCCTTTTAACAAACTCTTTTCAGGAGGTCCCAAGCCTATCTGTGAGGGAACACACACATTTCCTATTGCCAGAAAGCATCTCAAAACTTGGTAGAGAAACCTTATTTTTGCAATAAAGCAGCTTGTGTTCAAACTCTAGGCAAGAAGCCAAACTCTCCTTTTTTTTCATCTCCCCAAGTTTGTTTAAAAAGCTGCTCTATGTGACAGATTTTACCAACCTAAGTCAAGCTTGTTTTTCCTTCTGAAGAAGTGCTGAGAGCTTGCTTCTGGGATTAGAAGTGGAAGGCACTGCTACTTTGTGGATACTTTGGGGAACAGATAATCCTCTGGCACCAGGAATTGGCTTTGTTGGCCAGTTTCCCCAATTCTACAGTTTATTTGTGTTCAGGCATCCCTGAGTCCTTGATTCAGCAAACCTCAGAAAACAACCAATTGCCCTCCAAACAACTCCAAAACCCAATGCATTTCCATCATGCCACTAAAAATTATTCCCATGCTGGGAACAAATACATTTGAGAAACCAATACCAGCAAAGAGCTGTTTTCAATAAACAGTTGTGATGATTGCTTACAGGCCAGAGTAGCAGCCCCTCCAGCTTTTCACAGCAAGGGCGCACCACATTGCTCGCAGGCATCAAAATTGGCCAAATTCCCAATCTTGATATAAATGCTTGCAAATTAAATAAAAACATTCATGAGCTTTGAAAGGAAAAGCAGTGAAAACCATTACAATAAAATTCTTAGTCAGCCCTGCTGCTCAGGCTGCAAAAGGTTTTCTATCACCTGTTCCTTATTAACCAGATTCAGTGAAGGCAGAGAAGAAAAAAAATTGCCAGGGAAGATATTTAGCAGAAAAAAGGTGAAACACAGAGCCAGAGTCTTTGTGTATTGGTTATGCAAAGAAAGGATACATTAAATAAAAAAGAAATCATAAATGATTGTAGGTAGTATCAGTATTTTGTTTCTCATCAGGCTCTTTCAACTTGTTCCACCTGTTCCTATGTAACTTCAGCGATTTACAATAATTATTTGTGGTAGACAACAATTTTATTTGACTTTACTAGGGATTTAGTCATTACTGTAAAACTACAGCAGAGTGAATGTTAGAACATTTATGAGCATCTCCAAAAGCCAGAGGTGAACAGTTTCACACTTCCTGGGAGGGGAAAGCAGTATTTCACAGAGCTTTGACTCCTGCGATCTGCCGGCAGAGAGCTGATGAGAGCCTTTGCCATCTCAGCAAGCACCAGGAATGCTAGATTCTAAGCATTTGCCGGATGCATATTAAGGGTTTTGCAATGACCAGCTACCAAATAAATAGCCACAGGGCACTGAGCTTTTCTTCTTGTCTCAGCTTCATACACACCTGCCAGAACAGCTTCCCAGAGAAGGCAGTAATTTAAACCCACCTCTCATTTAATCTGGCCCTCCAGGGACAAGAGCTATCTGGTTCTAAGCAAGTAATACTAATATACTTGAATTTGGTAACATCAATCGACATTATAAGCACAGGGTACATAATAACTACAACTATGTTTAGACTCAATTCTCCCAACCACTTCAAACCTACATTGTTAATGAAGTCAAAAAGGATTTGCCTCATGTTTTTGACTTTAGGATCTCATCTTTTTAGCTACCATGTTGCAGAATACTTCCACATACAAAATATAATGGAGGAAAACCAGGGCGATGGATTTCAGACCAAATGATAATTCCATTTCTCTTATCAGTATTGGGGGAAATGGGAAAATAGGATGTCCTGGTTCCGGCTGGGGTAGAGTTAATTTTCTTCCTAGTAGCTGGTACGGTGCTGTGTTTTGGATTTAGCATGAGAATAATGTGATAACACACTGATGTTTTAGTTGTTGCTGAGCAGTGCTTACACTAGTCAAGGACTTTTCAGCTTCTCATGCCCTGCCAGCGAGAAGCTGGGAGGGGGCACAGCCAGGACAGCTGCCCCAAACTGGCCAAAGGGACATTCCATACCATGTGACATCATGCTCAGTACATAAACTGGGGGGAGTTGGCCAGGGGGCGGTGACCGCTGCTCGGGGACTGGCTGGGCATCGGTCGGCGGGTGGTGAGCAATTGCATTGTGCATCACTTATTTTGTATATTCTTCTATCATCATTATTATTATTATTTCCCTTCCCTTTATGTCCTACTAAACTGTCTATCTCAACCCCACAAATTTTACTTCTCCCCCCCCCCCAATTCTCTCTCCCATCCCACTGGGGGCGGGGGAGTGAGCGAACAGCTGTGTGGTATTTAGCTGCCTGCCAGGTTAAACCACTACATAGGACTAGGATGCACTCAATAATCACAGAACTAGTTTCTCCCTAGCTATGCCCAAAACTATGCCTCTTTCCAAAATATAACAGGATCCTGAATTCAAGTTGTACGTACACCAGTACGTAACAGTGGAACAGTTTCCTACAGACTGTCAACTTCTACAGCTGATCTAATCTGGCAATGACTAGCATCAGTAGCTATTGCTGCCTAAGTGATTACACTCAGTTCTCCATGCAACAGGGAAAGATTCATCTTTCAAATACTCATAAGAAGTCAAATTCCATTAAGGCTAAGGTCTCTGCCAAGAGAGATCTGTCTGCCCAAATCTCTCTTAATGCTTCCTTAAAAGTAATGACAGACAGGAAGATTTGTACTCTTTTCCGTTCCTGCATAATACGTCTGTTGTCACCCCCTTAGACCAAACAAAGTGAGAAAAAGAATTATCTGTTTTAAAACAGGTAAATCAAAGTACGCAAAAGAAAGATGGCTTGCATTAGGATACACAAATCAGAGGCTGAACCCAAAATAAAACCCTGGCTGTTTCATTTCCAGTTAAATACTCCAGTTTAAATAGGGGATTTGGAGGCCTTTCTGCACTCTTTCGTAACGTCTATGTGCAACAGAGGGTTTGGCTGAATCCTGGATCTTTCCAAAATTTGTATCAAGAGGGAATGCATGGACCTACAAGTGGCTCCCCTCTTCCACATCTGTCCCGCATGATGTGAGTGTGTGTGAAATTCAGACTGTACAAGACAGATAGAAGAGTTATGGCGAGTGAGAGCAGCAGTAGAATGGATCAAAGTCCTATGTAACACAATGGGGATGTTAGCAGGGTGGCTTTTTGGGGGCAGAGAAGCCAGAGTGTGGCCTGTACTATTCTTTGTTCCAACTTTGACAAAAACACATTTCTCATCACAGGAAGCCTGAGAAGAATTTGCCCCTGGGAATGACAGAAGCTCCAGCTGGAAGAGGGCTCAGACAGGATTAGAAGCGGAACAAAAAGGGCAGACTTTCATCCGTGTGCAGTGGCACTTTCTAGTCTGAAGTATAAAAGGCAATTTTGCTATGGAAGGTTTCTGGAATGTCCATGACAACACTGTGACTGAAGCCTACGGTCTGCTGCGGAGGTATCCTCAGTACTTTAATCAAATTGTACTTGCATATCTCCAGCAGTATCTCAGGCCACCAATACCACACAGTAGCCTTGCCAGCTGATACTACAGACTACAGTGGTTTCTGCCTGAAGTACAGCAGAGAGGCAGTCACCCACAACGAAACTCAAGACGCTCATGCTGTCTGTTTGGAGATGTCTAATTCTGACCTCCTCCAAAAGATCCCCTCTTCCTCCTCTAAGAAAATTCAGGTTTATGAAACATCTGTATTCATATTCCACCCCTTCAGTGCTTTGATGCTTTCATCTTCCTAAATCTTTGCACCCTGTGGGGTCTCTCATTACTGTTCTGCAGAAAAACTATTAGCCAGCTGTGGTGCAAATCAGAGGCAGAAACAAAGCATCTACCAACAAGTGTAACAAAGCTAAGGAGGAAGAGAAACTGTACCAACAAGAAATTGTGCTTCCTATTTCTCTGAAAGTGGATGTCAGATCAGCAAGGCTTTTCTAATTAAGCAGAAATCCCACAGCCACTTTGGATCAGCAAAAGAAGTCTAGATGGGATAGCATGTCTCAGTTGGGTTTGTCCTTATTTTCTTTGTTAAAGGAGCAAGATTAGCTTTCTTTTGTTTTCTTGGACACCAAGAAGCTTTAATGGCATTTACCCCAGGAACAGATACATGAGCCTTTTACTCCTTCATGTGCATCTTATCTCTGCCAGTTATCACAACCAGAAACTTTGCAGGAAGATGCAAGAACCCACATGTCAGGCAATTACAGAGCAGCTGGCCTGTGGAGAAACAACTTATCCGTAAGGATCTAGAACAAAAGTTGCAGACCTTTTGCAAAAGACTGCACCATCGCTGAAACAGTTCTACTTGGAGATCAAACAGCTATAATCAGCTTTTGAACTGTTAAAAGATATAGAAGAGGAGACTGGAAATCACTATCTCAGCCAGCTGATACTTGACCTATACTCTGAATGTCTAAAGATTTAAGATTTACTCTTAAACCTACGCTTCATGTAACTGTGGACATTTTAATTACCCATAGATTTTCCTCTCTTAAAATCCTGTTAATAAACTGGCCTCCATAATAGTGGAGTTAGACCAATCACATTGCCTGTAAAAAACCCACCTCTTATAAATTTTAAGTAGACTGTCTTTCAGCATTACTTAATGTCTTTTCACTTGTCCACTATGAGTAAACACAGGCATGGGTTTTGACTTACATACTTTGCAGACTTCTTTCCATCCCACCCTCAGATATCCCATCTCTACAAAGAACAGCACTGAATGCTACAAAACAAATAGTGCAGAAACACCAGAGTCCAGAGAGAGGAGGATTAGATGCTGACTGATGAATTTGCTAAAATATTATCTAAATTAAGAAACATTGCAAGCACAGAGTTACCCCCTACGACTTCTGGGGAATATATTAGTAGGACTTGTTGCAGCTAGGGCTGGCTACCTGCTAGGGAGTTACCTTCCTTGAACTTCTATAAACTCATCCTGTTTGGACAGCCTTTTCACATTCTGGACCTCTAATGCTGTTATGTTACTGAAGTGCCAGAACTAGTCACCAAGAGGGCTACAATCCAATAGGCAGTAATTGCTGGAAACTCTTCTCATTTCATAGCCCTCTCCCACACCCCTTCAAGACAGAACTGAGTGAAGTCTCTCCTGCTCTCCCCAACCTTTCTTGGCTGAAACCTGTTCCAATTTCACCCTGTAAACACCTGATATGAACAGATGAACTGGGAGGGGCCAGGAAGCTCTTCATAGCTTCAGGGGGGTGGAGGTAAACAGAAAAATAGTATATAAGATGCTTTGAGACAGACTTCCAAAGTGCATAGACTCTGACAGGAGGGGTCTGAAAAAAAGCTACTTCTTCAGGCTCCACCTTCAGAGACTCACTTCATTGGAAGAAAGCTAGGTACCAGTCTGCTGTAGCACTTGCAGAAAGTTTCATACCTATCCCAGCTGCATTCAGACTACCCGCAGTCAGCTGGAAGTTTTCTGTTGCTGTAAGCAAAAATGCCAGCAAGATCCACTGCTCAGCTGGCATGGCTCTGCATTGTCACTGTGTCTGTGGCAATCTATCCAGCACTGCTGCAGAAGCCTCCTAAAAGAAGAACAATCAATGGGAACGCACAGTCCAAGATGACAGGCTGCTGCGAGGAGATTAAGGAGCTCAAGTTGCAAGTAGCCAACCTGAGCAGAATGCTGCAGGAGCTGAGCAAGAAGCAGGAAGGTGACTGGGTGAACGTGGTCATGCAGGTGATGGAGCTTGAAGGGAGCACCAAGCAGATGGAGTCCCGCCTCATTGATGCAGAGAGCAAATACTCCGAAATGAACAACCAGATAGATATCATGCAACTCCAGGCAGCTCAGACGGTCACACAAACTTCAGCTGGTAAGAAGGGAGTTGCCAAGCTCCCAGATACACCTCTTAATGCACAAAGTGAACTAATGACTAGTTCTTAATGCTAGCGTGTCCCACTAATGTCATTAGCAAGTATGCATACTGAATACTTCTGCTTAAAGTATTTCCGTAGGCAGGTGATCCTGAGAAAACTAGTTTGAATTTACCTGTCAAAAGTCCAAAGATCCAGCTGTATTTTAATATCTGTATGTCTGTTATCAGGGATTGGAAAAACTGAACAGGTACTGTATTTGTACAGTGAGGAACTCAGTCTAATATTTCATTTTCTGAGCACTACAGTACCCATCCAAAAAGAAAGGGAGCTGGCTTTGTCAGGGAATGGCTCTGGCAGTAATACCCTCTGAGTTCACAGTGCTGACAGGGGACTAGAAGTTGGTAAAACAATTAGAAACGCTCTCCAAGCATTACTGGAGATTTGTAACTGTATCTTCACTCTGGTTCAGAGATAGTCGTAAAAGAGTGATTCATTTTTTGAATGATAATTCTCAAAAATTCAAGGCTGTAGACAATGAAAGATGCAAACTGTTCTGGCTAGGCTTATATCAGAGTTAAGTTGTTCAAAATTCTCTCTTCCCTGAGGGAAGGTTTCACTGCACACAGTGATTGCACAGGCCTGTACTAAACATGGAATGCAGGTGCATTTTGTAGGTCAGCTACCTGTAAAGCCACTTCTAGAAGAAAGTGTGATTTTTGTTGATTTTTCTCTTAATATGACATTCACTGCAACAAGCTTAAAACTTCCTTAAAAAGAAACTGCTGTTGTCTGGGACAACTGCGTTTGCCAAAAGACTTCATTTGGATTTTTTTTGTTTTTTAAATGCAAAGGAAAAACTTCTAAATCTATTTACTAAGTAATTCTTAGAAAAAGTTCCACTTGGCTAGTTTTGACACACCACTGTTTACAGTAGGTCTTAAATAAAAAATTATACCATAACGAATCTCTTTGGAGCTGTAGTAAAGGTTTGGGGAAAAAAAAAAAAAAAATACAGTAACACACAGAAGAAACCGGTCCAGAAGTTATTTAAAACAGATGTGTCTCACCTCACCAGGTAAGAGACACTTAGTCTGTACTAAACTAAAAACTGTCAGAATGCATAAAGCCTTGCTTCAGCTAGTTTATCTTCCTCAGAAGAATAGCTGTGCATTTTAACATCTTCAAGTCAGCTCCTGCACCGGGAGGAAAGGAGGCTTGCAGAGACTGACAGATTGACTGCAGCTAAAAGCCACCATCTCTGTCACAGGCTCTAGTGCAAGAAGTGTTGAGCAAACATGCCTCATCTGCAAACTTGGCTAACCTGTTCAAGCACACAATCAAAACAGGCATCTGGCAGCAGGCCTAGCCATTCTATTAGATAAGCCTTTATTATTTGGGAAGGGGACAGCAAATATATACCTTTTTACCTTCCAGCACAGACACACACAGTAGCAATGTGAAGAGAAAGCAGAGATGTCTCTTTGGATAGGAGAGGTAAAAAAACAAAACAAAACAAAACCACCCACAAAAAACCCCCCAAAACATCATGAAGTCCCAGTGCTACAACCTTTTTCCAATGCATGCACTGATCAAAACTAAATCATTTCAGGAAAACATTAGACTTGTGGGAAGTCTTCTTCACTGATTACTCCTTGTGTAATTACTAAGCTTTACAGAAACCACACTTACAGGGGAGTTGTTCTTGCTGTTCAGATTCTTACTTTCTGGTTCTGATTCAAGTAGATGCTGTCTATGACTGCTCATCACTTTACCAGAGGAACTACCGAATCTCTGGTGTTTACAAGCTACCTCCTGATGAATTTTTGGGGAGTCCAGATCTGGAGGTAAGGATGTCAAGTACACAATGTATATTACATGTCTTTTCAAATATAGTCAAGAAATACTTATCTACCATGGAGATGAAAAGCGCACATACGGAGTTATGATACCCTGCACTTTGAATCAGCATCTTTATGTAGGCAAACTTCAAGGAAGGAAAGAGTGTACATTTAAGAGGGAAAACAGAAAGAGGGTTCATTTAATAAATTTTTTCCATGACTTTTAAACAAAATAGGAATTTCTTCAAGTTGTGAAATCTGGAACAATGTCTTGTGTTAAGAGAATTGAACCATCCTAAGTCTACTGACAAGTAAACACTGCCATTTTTCCTGTTCTAGGTGTTCTGTGACATGGAGACAGATGGAGGTGGCTGGACTATCATCCAAAGACGTAAAGTTGGTTTGACATCTTTCAACAGGGACTGGAAACAATACAGGGAAGGATTTGGCAATATTCGGGGAGATTTTTGGCTGGGAAATGAAAATATCTACCGACTTTCAAGACGCCCCACTGTTCTGCGAGTGGAGTTGGAGGTAATTAATAAGCTCTTAATTTCAGCAGCAAAAGGTTTTTTGTACAAAGTGATTCTCCAGCAGCAGATACCATCTCCTATCTCTATAGGAGGCCCAAAGAACTTGCATGCTTTAATTGCAGGAGAAGGAGGTAGGATAGATCTAGTGATACATTCAAGGACAAGACAGAACTATGTTCTCCACCATGCAAAGTCAGCAGGACAACCTTCTGTCTGCATATAGATTGTGTCTTAGGGAACATGTGGGGCTCTAGAGAATCCTGCGGAACCCACTGCAGACAGATCAAACTGTTGACCACCTCAGATTTAAAGATTCACAGAGATGCCCCATGAAGTTTTAAAGACTCCGAGACTTTTCCTTTTGCAGCACTTCCTTCCAGCCTGTGTACAAAAGAGTTTGCATTGTATTATCCCAAAACAATTTCTACAGTCTACTAAAGGCTTGGGCTTGACTTAGACTAGTTTATAGCTGGTACAATAGCTTTGAGGGATGGGATATGTACAATGGAAAAAGTGAGCTGAAAGGCTTTATGTCTATAAGTCACTGTTTCAGAGAGGAAAAAAAAAAACCCTACTTGAGGCAGCACACTGTGAGACAGGGATGTTGAATGCAAGAGCTGTGTACCAGGTTTCCATACATATTGTTTAATACCAGTGCAGATAAGACTTGGAAATATGATGCTTTGCTCTGGAAAGTTTCTTTGCCTTAACAGATAAGTTTCTGCAGTCTGAGACAGAAAAAGGTCATGAAAAATCTAGGATTGAGAAAAGATAGGCAACATGCACTGTATATAACCATAGTTATATGAGTTTTATATATATATATATACACACACACACACACGAGAGTCTTTTCATAAACTATTCTAATAGCACCTATTTCTTCTTCATTGTTCTGTGGCAGGACTGGGAAGGTAACATACGCTATGCGCAATATAAGCAATTCACGCTGAGCAACGAAATAAATAGCTATCGTCTTTTTGTGGGGAACTACACTGGCAACACAGGGCGCGATTCCCTAAGGTACCACAACAACACAGCCTTCAGCACAAAGGACAAGGACAATGACAAGTGTGTGGATGACTGCGCCCAGTTCCGTAAAGGTAAAACACACAAACACTTTCCTGTCCTGAGAGGGCTGCCTGGGTAATCTGTAAAGAGCCCAACTCCCTCTTTCCAAGTAACTAGTAAGTAGTATCTGGATGGCAAATCAAGGGAAAGATGAACAATTATGGAATACACACTTATTGGTTATGTGGGAAACCTGGCAGTTAAAGCTGATTTACACAGAGCCAGACTGTATGTTATAGACATCAGTACTCTTCAAATGATTTAGTGTATGCTCTCACCTACACATAGTTATCCAGCCCATTATGTGTACCTGCCAATCTGCCAGACTATCTCAAATGTTGATCCAATTCAGTGATGCAGGAAGTTATTCCTGTATATCTAGAAGGTTTTTATTTTTTCTTACATTTTTATGAGGTTTCAAGTTCTAATATTAGGGACTTGTAATTATTCTCCTACATTATTATCCTACATGTATCTCAAGGTTCGACCTGTATTCTAATCTTTATTCCTACTCTATTAAGAGCCTCTAATGAGGTTACTCTCTTCATTCAATTTATCTTTATATGAGGTCTGTCACAAAGATAATTGTCTTCATTGCATCTTGCCCTTTATTTTTAAATTTCCCCATTGGGACCCCATGCAAGATGCAAATAAAATTGTTGACATCAGTCTCAGTAAAATAGCGCAGCTTACTTGCAGAGTCCAGAAACATTTTTCAACACCTTAAAACGCCCAAGCTAAGAACCCAAATTCATTTCCTATGCTAACTCTCAGCGTCAGAGACAGAAACTTGTCAAGGAAATATTCTAAGAGGAATGAGCAACTAATTGAAAAGCTACTGGCCTAATTTGACTATGTAACTGTAAAGCCTCTATGTATTTAGTATCTATGTTAAGTTTTGAATTTACCTGCAATCCCAGCTATTAGGGCCATAGGCTCCAGGGATTAAATGCTGCATTCTGGTCACTCTCTTCAGGGAAGAGCAATAATTCTTATTATTAATACAAAACAAACCTGCTCCTCATCAGGAATCTATTCATTTGCTTTCTGAAAAGGTGGATATTGGTACAACTGCTGCACAGATTCCAATCTGAACGGGGTTTACTACCGCAAAGGAGAACACACCAAGAACATGGATGGCATCACCTGGTATGGATGGCACGGATCAACCTATTCACTGAAGAGAGTTGAGATGAAGATCCGTCCAGAGGATTTCAAACCGTAGAGGGAACCAATATTTGATTGTACAGCTACACGATGCCACTGCACAGAAGGTGGGCAACGGACAGCTCAAAATCAGCCAAATAATTGTTCATTTCAACTAAAACGTGCAACAGCTACATACTGGCTATGTACACACACAAACACTAAGGCACATTAAGCACCAGCCACAGCCACTAGTATTATCAGGGCTCAGACTTATTTCCTCCTCTTCAGGCTCTTTCCAAAGGGAAAAATATTGTGTTACAATAGGTTAGAACAGAATGCACTTACAGCACCTTCAGAAAACCTACTGGTGTGTTTTCACTAGCATTGAGTAGTGGGTTGCCTTAGTATTAAGCAGCCAGACAGGGACCGAAAAAAGAAAGCCTCCTTGTTGCCTTTCCTTCAGTGTCGAGAGTAAGCATTGCTGAGTAACTCCTTCCAAGAGGGACTCAAATCACAAAAATGACATACCCATTTCAAGCCAGAGGAATCAATCAGAAGTGTCCCTGATGCACCTTTCTTTAATGTATAGTAAGTGACTTACATTCCCACAGAGGAAAAAAATGAAGCTCAAAAATTTTGGATTAATTAGTATTGCCCAGGTTCTCTCCTGAAGTTTTACTGCCATCTCCTGCTGCTGCCTCAAATAAGTCCCCATAGAGGGCTGCACCCAGCAGATAGTAACCCTGGAGGAAGGATTTGTCCCATATGCTCTGGGGCGTTTATTCCTATCCACAGATCACCTAAAGGTTGATAAACTAGAAAGCAACTTTCTGGGCTGCCACCAAATTATGTTCAGGTTAGAATATAAGTGTGCTATATGTCAGTAAGACTAAGAGAGAACAGCAGGTTAGCAAAAAAATCCAGACCCAGCCACCCAGCCAAAAAACTCTACTCCAACACTTAGAACCACTGTATCCATGAGCAAAACACTAGTACGCACCACAGAATCCATAAGTGCCAAAAGTTACTCAAACGTAAGGGACTGTTTGCTAGCATACCACGTTGAGGAATATTAAAATCTGTTCTGAAAAACCACTCCAACTACAAGTTACCTAGGGATGTTATGTCAAAAATCAGTATGTTTCTCCCTTACATAAGTGTTAAAAACAACAGTTAAAAAGGAAAGAGATGCCTCCTGTAGCCATACAGTTATTTGAGTATATTGAAAGAGATAGTTATAGTTAATATATCTATTTTTATTCACCTTAAAGAGAGTTTGAATCTAATTTAAATTGTTCAGTCTTGTATGAAATGGGAGATAAAGGTGTCTTGGGAATTGCCTTACATATGTTTGACTATTCATACTGTAAATTTCAACTGTGTGGAACTATAGTTGGAACTATTTTAACTGTGGTCTACAAAATGGATTTTTAAAGGTTTCTAAACTTTTTCATTTCTAATAAATTGTCTGTCATTTTTAATCCAGCTTTACTTCAAGTCTTTGCTCCTTAACTTGCTTTTTGATACACAAAGAAACAGCTGCACAAGTGATTGAGGCCAGGAAAGGGAATACGCTAAATTCTGTATTTTCCTCAGGAAAACAAGAGAGGACAAAGGATGAAAGAATAAAAGAGGGGGAAAAAAAACAGGAAAGCACAACTCCAAGGAAGTAGGAGGGCTGAAAAATTCACTGCATACAGACAAAGCTAAGTTTTTCTCAACCAAAATCAATTTGTCCATCTCAAATAGTAGAGTTGACGTTTCTGTGACATGAAACTGAGATTCATGTTTGAAAACATGCAGTTTAGTACCAAATCCTGTGCAGGTATTTCAGGCTAACATCCTTCTTGTTGACAAAGCTCAGGAAACAATACACTCTTGTTATAATATCTTCTATTTGACATATGAAGAATGAGACCTAAGCTAGATGAGCAGAATTTGATGAGAAATTTTAATTAAGAACTTAAGCTTTTCTGGCTTATTTATACGTAGGTGTAGAAATCTCTCTCATCTAACTTACAGCCACTCCACGGCATCCCATATTGAACTTGAAGGGCGAGAGGTGAAAATAAGACGACTCCACTTTTTCCTGCACAACTTCCCCCGGCTTCTATCATAATTTTAACCGCATAATAGAAGGGCAGAACTCAGCAGCTAGGAGTATACATATGCAAGCTAGTTAGTAAGCCTACAACAACATCTTGTGGCAGAGAGTGAAATCCTAAGAATTGTCTAGATTCATCCTAATGGTATCCTAAATTGGGTACTGATGCCAGAGCAGAAGTCTCATCAGGTGCAGTCCTACCTGATGAGAGACTCCAGAATGGCCGGGGTGGGACCCTTTTGAAATTCCAGCTCCTTGTAGTGAAGGGCCTTGGCATACGCTCGACATTTTGCAGCTCTTTCCCCCAGGAGGACAATGCCATTATCATCTCTCAAAGGCAGTGGACCCTGGGTAGAAGCACATACATCAAAAGCAGGATGAGTATAAAAAAGAAGAAAGTATGCATGAACTCTTCACACCCTTTCCATAGACTAGACATCAGCCAGCTAGCCAGCATTAGAAAAAGAGTTGCTTAATGGCATCTCTACCTTGTCACTGTGTTCCATGAATTCTGCCAAGTTCAGCAGTGTCTGAGTGACTTCTGCAATGTCCTGAGAAGTCAGGGCCAATTCAATGCTTCGGATCAGCTCATCCTGCTGGTCTTCATTCAGTTCAGACCAGCATGAAACGAAAGCAGCATTGAAGAGATCTCTGAGAAGGAAAACAGAAGACAGTGAGAGGTAGGGATTCATTATTCATGAAAAAAAGTCTATTTGACAGTGGACTTGCCTTCTTATTCAGAGAAAGAGCTACAAAATGCATTTATATGTCTACCTGCAATAAATAGTGATTAGTTTTTATAAAGCTAACTTCTGTACCAAATACTTAGTGAAACATGCATTTTAAAAATATATAATAGGATGATATACTACAATAGTAGAAATATTGTATATCATATGCTAGCAAGTATTTTAGGCTAGAACAAACTCTTCATAGCAGCAAGGATGGTCTTCTCTTCTGCTATGAGGAAACAGGCCTAGTCTGTCTTAGATCACAAGTGAGTGTAGTGAAAAAGATGACTGTACATTTCTCTGGACACACATGCTGCAACACTTATGTTTTCTGTGCTCACTAGAGGACTGCAATAGCTGGAGTCTGAATTAGTGGCAAAGCTACAGGAGTAAAGGTGATGAAAAACAGGTACAGTGACAGCCCTTGCCACCGCTAGTACTGTGGAGAAATACTGTGGGATGGGTTTGAGATGCACAGAGTATACATGGAGGATGCTAGCATTACCTCTGACTACCTAGAAATTGCTGACTTTTCATCATGCTGTTTGCCCTTCTACTTCAAAAATGATAAAACTCACATTAAGACAAAGTTAAACCAGGAATGAACACTTTTCTAACAGCAGTAGTCAGATCCATATGCACTGAGATGACAAGTGTATATCATCAAGAAGAGATAAACAGGCAACTACTGGCAGAACCTCAAAGTTTCTCCAGACATACTGGTTGCAAAAGAAATAAAGCACTGCGGCTTATTCCACTGAGGGGCATTTTTGTTCACCCACAGTAGATCCTTGAAACTACTTCATACTCTACTGTGTTTCCAGCTTCACTTTTATGTACCTTATGTTTTTTCTAGACTAATATGCAGAATTCCACTGAAAGATTTTGTGCACATCATGGAGCAGTCAACTGGGAAGGGTGGAAATGAAATCAAGTTGCCAGCTATTTGATTTGTCCCAAAGCAGGAACTATCTCTATTTATGGAACCTAAGAGCTTTTAAGTAATTTTCTTTTTCCTTATAATATCTGGCTTGCATCTGCAATTTCAAGTGATCCGAAAAAAACAGAATTACTCTACCGAGCCATAGGATTATATGCCTGAGCCAGGGCCCAGCATGAGCGCAAGGATGGCGAGGAGGAATCTTTCAGTAGCTCCAAACTCAGTCTTCTTAACCATTCCAACCAGTCATCTTTGGAAACTCTTCTTGCTGCTCCCCAGGCCTGCATTACAAAAGCAAGACAATTCAACTACCAAATGAAGCACTATCCAAAAGCAGAAGAAATCCATCAGTGGGCAGCATTACTTCTTTACAGCTCCAAATCACATTGCTGAGATTCCCTGTTCAATACCCTGAAATCTGCTACCTTTACCAGATAATTTGCAGTACTTCAGTCTCATTTCTAAGAAATCTTCCCTAAACGTATTCCTGTCATGACATGCCAAGTACTTAACATGAATAATTCTTTCCCTACAAAAATACATCAAGAGCTGAAGCCATTGTTGAAACATCAGCTTAAAAATACTTAATACATTTAGAATGAAATTTTTAAGTCCAGCATTTTCAAACCAATCCATCCCACTACTGAACCGAGTGCTACATACATTAACTGTCCAAATTAGCCAGTGCTTAGCTATTAACTTCTATACTGGCTTCAAGAGAATATAGCACTAAGATATACGAGAAGTGGCTGATGAAAAAAGGCAGAGACTCTGAAATAGGTGTCTCTAGAAGCTACAGATGATTCCTTGTGATCTAGGAAGTTTTGTTCATACTTCACATAACAAGAAAGTGTCAAGATTACTTCATGCCCATTAATAGTCTGATAATTCAGCTGCTCCTATCTTTAAAGTTGCTTAGCACCTTCTAATTTTAAAGAGAGTCTCAGACGCTACTTTGACCTCAGTTTTGTACAGAGCTGGCAACGGAAAGATGTAAAACAAATGTAGTTTAGATGCACTGGACAAACTCCTTAGATGTGACACAATACCTCCTCCCTTCAGTAGCAAACTCATGCTGTGCAGCGCTCCAGTCTTACCTTCTGCAAGTTGATGGTGCTAACATGTAATTTCTTCATGGGACCTGTTTCCACAGGACCACTGGCCAAAGTTTCTCCCTGGTTGCTTCTCAACATTCTGTGCTGATAAATCAGGGGATCCTCCTCTTCATCAGCAAGAGTATAGCCCTACAATAAATGGCTTACAATGAAGATCACACCCACACATACAAAAGCAATTTTCTACAAGTCAAATGGATGATAAAGTCAGAGCACTATCCAATCTCATGGCAAAATTTGTGAAAGCAAACAACCGTGGTTTCATTATAATGATCACACCTTATAAGCCAGAGAACTCAAATGATATCCCTTTTCTATTCAAGGTAACTGTTAAGAAATCTTAAATACACCTTAAAACAAGCACTCTTTCCTATTTGACTCACTAGTAAGCCGAGAACAGCAGTGTGCTGCTTGTTCCACACTCAGATTGCAAAGCAGTTACTGAGTTTTTGAAGTGTGGGACATGCTACGGAAAATACTGAGATAAACAAGGTCTCCTTAAGTCCTGAAACTGTGGAAAAAAAAATAGGGTAAATCCACATTTAAGAACTACTGAGAAAAAAGTAATGACACTGGCTACAACTCTAAGTTCTTACCTAGAACTTGCAGTGATTTTTCTATAGGAAATAATTGATACCAGTTGACAATAATTTTTCCCAATGCAATCTCAAAGTCTCTTTAAAAAGCTGTACTTAACACACAAATACAGCAACAACCATTCTTCATTTTATGAGTAACTCAAAGTGAAGTTTCCAGCTACATCTGTTTCAACATGAAAACATCCCCAAAGTGCACTTATGCAAACAACTATATACTTGTCAACTCACCTTTACAATTCTGCAGATAAGAACATCATAGCGTTGATGATTAATTTTGTGTCGCACCAGAACTTTGTTCACCATCGGGATAAAAATCTGGTACTGTACAGGGGAATGCATCAAAAGCTAGTTACTCAGTCTCACCAAGAGCAGTAAAATCCCACCTTTGTTTCATTGATCTTATAAGAAACCAATTCTGAAAGTTTGATTTCAGTAACTCCCGATTCCAGAAAACTAAGAGAAGAAAAATCTGTTTTCTTTAAAAGCCAGAATGAGTGCATTACAAATACTCAACTTTAAAGCCTTGATCTTTGGGACAGTCCCTCCTTCTATGAGCTTTCACGCCTCAGAAGAATATTACCTTCTTTCCCAGCTGGAACACCAGAGAGGAGAGGGTGTCCATTGCAGTTGTTCGTAGCTCAGGGCTCTGATCTAGTGTTCGCACGATGGGATGAATAATCCGTGAAGCATAATCAGTGAAATCCAGGGACTCTGTCAAGCGGTCCACTGTTTCTAGAGCAGCTCTAAAGTCAGAGCAGAGAGAAGGGAAGACTTATCTCTCATGGTATAAGACAGGAGAAACGAGATGTAGAAATACAGTAGCGATTCAAGCTCAGTCCTCCTAGGCATCAACAGTAATAGGAAAAACATGTCACCAGAACTCTGTTAATGCAGCTAGTACTTGCAGGTCAGCTTGCAAGTTGCAGTGACTAAAATACTGGCAGGTGAGAACCAGAAAGTAATAGTCTATACCCAAGAAAAGCTAGTAACAGTGCTGTGACATCCAACCAAAAATAACCCTCCATAATGATTTAACACAGAGAAAACTTGTGGAAGGAACTAAGTGGTATTTCATTCTACATGTGGCTAGGGCAGCCATTGCAGAACTTGGATATCGCAGGCAAAAAAAAAAGAGACTGCAAAGCCACCAACACTTACTTGCGAGCCACCACTGGGACATCTGGGGCATCAAATAGCTTTACAATGGGAGGTAGTAACAAATGAAGGTAGTCATCCAAGTTAGCTCCAAAGAGCTGGATCGCATTCAATAGCTGGAGGGAAAAATGGCCGAGTGTGACTCAAAGTCATGAAAGAGATGCATTTTAAATAAGTCAGTATCCAGTGAAAAGTTGCTTCAATCCTGCACTTCAAACAAAAGTGCTGTCTGCATCATTTCACGCCAAGCCACTGCTGAACTGCACCTATCCCATTTGCTTGCAACACACAAGCAGCAGAAGCCCTGCTGGAGCATGGCACATTGGGCATGCACCTGCATCAGCAATACCAAAAACCCCGCTGCTGCAGCTTCCCACTCACCTTGACAGAGACAATGCGACTCTGACTATTGTCATGCATGAAGACCCGTAACATATGAGGAATGAGCTGAGGCAGATAAAGTTTGAATTCGCCTCCTAGAGCTACCACAATTTGCTCGATAAGTAGGATAATTGTGCTCTGTATGGAGTTGTTCATGACCCAGAAGTCCTACAGAAGAAAAAAAAAAAAGGGGGGAAAAAATTAAACAGTTCTTCAACTGAGCTGTACCAATTAGAAGAAAAGCAAACTGTAGGAGACAGTCTCTAGATAAATTCAAGATTGCAGGGAGGGACTATACTTCCCTTATAAACTAATATAAATTGGCAGTTTTGGTCTGTTTTTAAAACACTCTGTGCCTTCAGTATATTTATAGCTGTTAAAAACAGCCTCTAGGCAACTGATTTTTCCTAATCCTTCTAAGTGTTTGCAAACAGTTAGTGAAAATGAAGTGAAATGCCACCTATTTATGAACTCCAAACACCTCTTGCTAAAACTGTTGTTTCTGAAAGTAGTAAGTGCACAAAATCCAAGTGCTCGGAAGAACTCAGGCACTAGCAGAACCTAGGAGCTGCTCTTATTGCAGTTACTAGTAATAATGTATATTATTGTTTCAAATACACGTTCTTTCAAAACATAATTATTACTTCAAATGCATGGAATTCTGCAGTTCATATGAATTTATTAAGTAATTGATACATTTGATAGTGACAGAAACACTATCCACCTTTTCCGACAGTAAAATGCTAGCTTAAAGATTGTACTCACTCTCATCAGGGTGACAATTTCATCCATGTAGGGCCGAATATGACTTCTCACAAAGGACACCAACATCCCTAGCTGCTGGAACAGGAACTGGAAGGAAGAAACGTGTAGTGATCAATGTATCTTATTCAAACATCAAAGCAACGCTGGGTAAACGGCGTTTCACAGGCCAATTGCAAGCTCATTTACCAAACAAATAGCATGCATAGCTCCTATATGCTCAAAATCTGGGGCTAAATTCTCGGCAGCTTCAGCTCAGTAGTTTGGGTTTTTGGGGTGGGGGAAGTAGTTTTGGGGTTTTTTTTTTGTTGATTCCCACCCCTCAACTTCCATCAAAAATTTTATGAGCTCAAAGCCTTAGACACTCAAGCATACAAATAGGGGTTTATAATGTGTCAGCAAATTTATAAAGTGTCAGAACAGACTTGCAAGCACACACACCTCAACTACAGAGCTTTGTAATTTAGCTTTGAAGGATGCCTCCAAAAATTTAGCCCCTAATCTTTTCCCCCTGCCTGTAAACCAAACTGGCACACGTTTTAAGATACTCTTTCTGTACTCTTTCCCATCCCCACCAAGATATATTGGTGAAAAGTTACTGGGGAAGAGAGTTTGGTCCTTGCCAGAAATATCACATTTTTTTTGAAAGACGGTTGATTGTACCATAGAAGAATTTTGACTGGATTTAATTTTATTTGGATATATTAGGGCAGTTTTGCAATTCCTTTTGCCCCAATACAACCTTATACACTCACTCATGACAATGAATTTACTTTTGAGATTGATATGAAATAATGTGGGTTAAATCACTTTGTCCACAAAATAAATGTGTATGTCTTTTTTCCTCTAGGAAAACAGGAAAATGCAAGTTATCATATATTAAATTTATAGTCTTCAAATACTGCATGAAGAAATGAGTGACAAAACACAAAGTGGAGCTCAGGAGAAGAGGTAACAGATTTTTGTGAAAACTAAGTAAGCAATAACATCAGCTACTTCAGTGAAAGCAGTACACCTACATTTACCAAAAATGAACCCTGAGCTCCTGTACTGTGCCTTTTTTTTACTGTAGTGAGAGGATGCTTACATATAGGACAAGGACCTGCCTCCTTTAGGCTTTAGTGTCACGCATACCCACCTCAGCTCTTCTCCCCAGTACACTTTCACCATCTTCTTTTACCTGAAAATTTTTAAACAGAGTGTGCACAACTGCATAGCTTTCAAGCAAGTTAGATCAGTCAGGTCTAGGAGTTCAGCCAACCCAGGCGTGTGAGGTGTTTTCCTTCCAATCTGAGTAGTAGTTCAGTCTGGGAGAAAACAGCAGTTCTATAGCAGGGTTGGGATTCTGCTAAGGGAGCACCCATCCCACCTATAAAACACAGTACCAATAACTAGTACAAACTGCCCTTCCCACCCCAGAGATTATTTTCAGCTGCCTGAGGAAAAGGCTTGGCAAACAGCAGCCATCTCTGGTTAAGTGAACCTTAAGCCCATTATTATCTTCACACAATTCTCATTTCCTTCTAAAACTGTAACTTAAGTGGGAAGGAAGAGAAAGCACTGCTGTGGAATCACCACCCACACTGCTCTGAATGTTAGCAGACTGTAGCAAATTGAATTTTCCTTCTCACAGATGAGCCAAAGTACATGGTTGCATCAGAAATTTAAAGAATCTGCCTCTATTATTTAATAATACTGTTTGCAACAGTACATTAATGCAGAGATCATTGAAAGCTCTGGAAGCTGCACAGGCTGTTTTCCTGAACAAAGCCAGCTTGATAAAAAACACAGAATCAAATACTGGCCTTCTAAGGATTATGCTCAGAAGCAGCTGTTTCAATAAGCAGCAGAAAAATTGTTTCCACGGGATATTCTACCAAATGCTCACAGGAGAGAAAAAGCAAAGCTGAACCTCACTTCTGCAGCATGCTTGGCAGCAACACATAGCACAGCAATGCCCAAAGCCAGTCGCATTCTCTTTTAAGAAATAGATTTTTATGTTAGGGCAGTGGAACAGGAGGGAAGAAGGAGTGGTCCCTAGTACACTCACCTCTCGGATGGCACCATCACAAACCCGTATTACATTAAGGAACGTTGGCATGACCTGGGGCAGGAACTGCACACACTTCAGCCCAAGAGATTTGAAAATAAAGGTGATGGCCTGAACTACCATAGTGTGGTGTTGGGACAAGGATTGGTCTCGGAAAATTCTCATCAGTGCCACCATAGAGACAGCTGGATAGAACTCATCCAGAGGGAGGTTTCCCATGTTCACCAACATCTCACTGGTACTGTAGTCCGCTAGGAGAAAGAAGGTAGTGTCACAAGCTACATATTAAATAGTCTTGAAGCACCCTAGTATTAGGTGCCCTCAGGAGCACCTGAGTATTAGGTGAAAACATGTACACTAATAATTTGTTAAGAAGAGGAGACAAACTGGTAACAACAAAACAAAACAACAACAAAAAAGTAATAAAAAAACCTCAAGACCTGTTTGTAGATTATAAAGCTATTCACTTGAAAGAAATTCAGATGCTTACAAGAATCCTGGCTGGATTTGGACTCTGAGAGGCTGACAGCTGAAGCATCTCGTGACTGATCAATCATGCCAATGTTCACTTTGTGTTTATAAGGGTCCAAAGCGCCCAGCAACCCTAACACACGAATAGCCTGATAAGACAGAAAGAAGAAGAAAATTCATCAGAACTTCATCAGCAAGGCAAAAGTCAACACATGAACCCACATGTTTGGAAAGGTCCCGAGGATTAGAGAGAAGATCTGAAATTAAAATGACTGCTTGGAAAAAACATCAATGCTTTCCATTCAACAGTTGGAGGCCATTTCACTGACTCAACACGTTCACCCTCTTAATTCTGCTTATTGTACTTCTATCAGCCACAACAATGATCTTTCAGCTCCCTCCCCCCCCGAATCTATGCAGACACATTTATTTGACAGCTCTCTCTCCCCCAAAAACTTTTAGAAATGGTTGTGTGGTAGATTCATGTTCATACCTCTCTACGAGTGCCCTGGTTCTGCTCAGTCTTCAGAAAGTTCAGAAGCACCTCCAGCAAAGTTGGATACTTTCTGTATGGTTCCACCACATACCCAGTGCTGGCCACAAGCTGTCCCAGTGTCCAAAGAGCCACCTGGAAAGATCAAGCCCAGAGAAGATTAGTTTTGACCAGGGAATTTATTATGTCTCCTGATCCATCAGTCATTCAACTTCTGTAAAGTTTCTTTGAGTATTTTAGGATCACACTGCAAAGCATAGTCCATGGTTTGAAAGCCTCTATAAAGAGTGTTTTTTAATAAGCAATAGTAAAGAAAGTGATAATCAACAATTTGTTAGACTTTGGCTGCCATAATTGCCCTATTGCCCTCACTCAGAGATACAATTCAAACAGGCATCCAATTCAGTGAGTCCAAGCCTTCCAATAAGAACTGCTTCCTTTTTTTTTCTTCTTCTTCTTTTCTTTTTACAATTCTGTACTATGTCACAACAGACAGGCACTGCAATCCCTGACCTGTGTGCCACGAGTGTGACCGTACACTCCACAGGAGACGCTTGAGTGATTTAAAGGTTCATTTTAGCAGCTATGATGGGACACGTGGATATTTCGTTACAGCTTTGGTCACAGCAGATGGCAAGTTTAGTGCAGTTGTCAAACACTTACTTGTCTTTTAGCCAGCAGGGAAGAGTCCTGTAGCATGTCCATAATTATGATGAAGAGCTCATCCACCCACTTCCTCATCTCCAGCCCACTGACCTATCGAAAGACAAAAATCAAAGTCCTTCATCTAGCATTGCCAAAAGCTTAACAACTGACAAGCATGGCAAAGAGGTACCTGCAGTAGCCTTACCTGTGCAAGCTCCCCTATGGTAGCTAGGACGTTGTTAATCACCCCTGGATTTGGATCTGGATCAGGATCTTTCAGTTTCACAATCAGTGCCTGGTAGGTGACAGAGGAACAAATTAGAATGTGTTTAGAAGACTCCTTGCTGTACGTACAACACTCAGAATGATCTTTCCTTTTGTTTACACCTGAAATTGATTCCATAGGGGCTCAACTTGCATCATGGTGAGCATTTCAACAGTAAATGAAACTTTCGTTTCACAAACTTTACGCAAATCCAGAATCAAGTTACGCTACACTGTCACATACGTGCATTACTGTGAGTAATATCCACACCAATCTGATTTTTTCCTGCTATGATGAAGCAAAAGAACTGCAGCTCCTGACAGTCATGTATCCATTTGCTGTATCATTTCACTTCAAAGTCACCAGGAAATGTACAGAGACTTTACCTTAAGAATAGGCTCCATATACGGACGTATGAGGCGTGGAGCGTTAGAAACCAGGTGACCCAACATCCTGGCACTTTGCTCTTTAATCCTGCCAACACCACTGTGTTCCAGCTCTGTTAGAATCTGCAGAAAAGACAATGGAAGCATGAGAACAGGGAAAATATAGGTAGGCAAAAATTCTTTGGATTTCCTCCTCTCCTGTCCAATGACAACAGAAAGAAAAAACAATCTCAGCACTTGTAAAGCATGTTCTACATTTACACTCCATCCAGTCATTTATGTCTAAATGAAGCTAAAATTAATTAGCATAAAACTGAATAGATGGCCTTCAAAACCATCTACGTTTATGAAGCGGTGCCATCCATTGACCTAAAAGAAGCACAGAACATTCTGCCTCAATACTGATGGAAAGCACTCCAGCATGATGAATGTGGGGTGAAATAATGACTGCTATCCTTTCCTCCTAATACATCCTTAGAGCTTCAGTCCAAACATCTATCACTAAAAAGTCTTCCTGAAACCTACTAAGCTGGGTAATAAGTATTTTCCAAAAGGGAGATATTCCCCCACGCTCCCACACATTCACTACAGCTAGATAGCCCAGTTCTTTAACACCATCCTAATCTCAATACCAAGTACTCTATTTTCACTGCAGGCATCCCTCTTCATTACCTGGATTAACATCTTGCGCAGGAAAGGCATGACAAAAGCAGGGTTCATGCTGCTCAGGCGACCCACAGTACAGATGGCCAGCTCTCGGATTTCAAATACTTGATCATTCAGGGCCACAAAAAGAGCTTGCAAATTTTCTGCCTGGGCAAGGTGAGCATCAAATCGCTCATCCAGAGAAGCCAACACACAGAAACGTATATCAGGGTCTGCAAGAACACATTTGTTTCTCTTTAAATGCAGTAAACTCCCTCCTGTTCTTATTATTACCCTTATTCACAAACTGGCCTCAAAAATTCTTCACAACCTCAGGGAAATGCTGAGAGCTTCCCCAGCATGAGACACTATACATTAGTGTTTTACACATGAGAAATGGGGTAGGTCAACCCAACAGATTCAGTGCTGCTCAGTACTGCCCCAATACCCAGATCAGTACAATGCCAGCCTCTCGCACTTACAGGTGGCACATTTGGAGGCAGTGTGCAGAAAATGAACTCATCTCAGGTTATCATATTGCAACTGAAAGAATAAAAAAATCAAGTAGGAAGACTCAACAGAAGGGACCAGTCTCTTCTCAAACTACAAAGTTGAAGGCCATGACACAGAACAGCAGCAAAGCAAGTCTCAGGGTTCTACCTAGTTCAAAGGATTACCAAGGGCACAGTCTGAAGATTTTGCACTAGTGTTCTATTAATACCTCAAAAAAATCAAGATTTGGGAAGAGAAATTGGGAGACCTTTTTAATTTGTAAAGAACGACAGTTTAAGTTAGTGGCAAATACGTTCAAATTCTACGACAACCTCATATCAAGACCTGCTCATGTGCTAAAATTAATACGTGGTAGGAGAACCCTTTTCTCTGAACCCCACACTAACCTGGGTCGGTTATTCCAACCACAAGCAGTTTGCTGAGAACGTCAGCCACAACCTGCACTGCCGTCTGACTGACCACATGGGCATGACCACTGATCAAGTGGATGGAAGGTGTGAGCAAGCGAGAGCAAGTGCGGGCTGCTTCCATCCGGATCTCCTTGTGTTCACTGTTCAGAAAGTGGTCTGCACAGTGCCGAACAAACTGAGTCAGAGAGTGGCCTAGAAAGAAGAAGATGGGGAGTTTAACACAAGTTTACACCTCAACTGCTGGTCTTACCAGGGAACAGGAGTTTAAAGAAAGTGCTCTCACTTTTCCTGCTACTTGTACTCTACTCCAGTGCAGTAGTGTTTATATCCCATACCCCTTGGCCCCCTGCTTCTTTATCTCATCTTACCTTCAAACTCAAAGCTACCCAGTGTACGAAGGGCAAGCGTGATGCTACCCACATCACTGGCCTCTGGGATGTTGGTGAGGCTAGGAGAGGCAAGCTGGTGGGCAAGGCCCTTTGGCATGCCTGGATGTCGCAGAGGCTTGTGCATTAGAACAAGGGAGAGCATTTTCAGCAGCCCATCCTGGATATCCTTCTTTAGCTGAGGGATCTGACGACTCAAGTCATACAGCACAGCTGTTAGAGCAGGGCTGAGGGCAAGAAGCAGGCAGACAGTCATTAGAACAGAAACAATACGAGGTGTGCATTTCACCCTTGTTATTGCCTTTGCCCATCAGAAGATAATCGTGGGCATTCACGCATCACAGCAACACCTGCCAGCAGAGCATAGGGGTCCTTGCATGAACTCAGGCATGTGAGATGACCTTCTTGTATGAACTTGGTGAACAAACTGCCAGGACTACAGCACACATTGCTACGATAGGCAATATTGCTAGAATACTGTTAAGAATCTAAGTGATTCCTTATACTTGTGCTTTTTAGACACAAAGGCAACTAAATTTACTTCCAGATGGTAACATTAAGCTAATCTAAACAGCTTTGTGCTACCTAGATACTTTCTCCGTACCCTCCCATACTAGCAGTTTTGTGAGCTGGGAAATTTCCAATTGGAACTGTCAGCTCCAAAGGTAAAAAAAGCTAGGAGCAAATATTCAGCGCTTCAATTCTCCTTCCCTGCCAATCTGATATGGCAGAAATCTGCTGGCCTTCAGAGGCTTTCTAAATTTTTGCAGGCTGTTGCCAAATGTATTTGAATAGTGGAAAGTAAAGGAGATTGCTTTTGAATTCACTAGCTGTTCTACAAAAAGATTTCTTTACACAGAGACCAATGCTCTTAAGTAACTCAGACACATTAACACTTAAAACATACTATTCTTCTGAAAGAGATATACTGATCTTCTGAAAGATCATTTAAAAGCAAGAATCTTCCTTCTCAATCTGAAGACTTTGAAGGTCTCATTCTGTATGGCCAACAATGCCATCCAGTGGCTAATAGAAAAATATGCTCCCATGCCTTGTACTTACCTCAGGCCCACAGCCAGCATAGGTTCCAAAAGCTCTTTGATGTCCTGCTGGATACTGGGTCCCATGGCTCGTGCCAGCATACTAATGCAGGTGAAGACTGTGGCATCAACCTGCACAGACTTCTGCCTCCTAGAAAGGGACCACATAAAAGTTAATTAAGAGGAGCTGCTATTTTTCAAACATCTTTCCTCATCCTACTTCTGTGTTATCAGTCTTACAGAAATACTTCTGATTTTAATACAATAATTTGATCTCACATCACAAAAATTATACAAAAACCAGGTGTTTCAGTTTCTTCCTCTAACCTTTACATACTTACTTGTGGGCAAAGTCCTTTGGTGGAAGAGCTGCTTTTATGATTTCAAGGACTTTTGGCAGGTAAGCTTGAAACTCAGACCTCACAGCCACAGAAAGCAAACCCAAGGCTTGGAAGGCTGCTGTTCGCTCCTTCTCCTTCTTCACACAGCTGAGAACATGATTCATGGTGTCTGGAAGATACTGATCAGCTGCCCACAAGAGAGAACAATACAGATTTTGGAACTCATTTAGGTTTATACAGTTGCATGACATTTGCAACTAAACCTTTACAAGTATAAAACTAGGGAACAGACACAGCCATATAAAATTTGCTGACATGAGCAGTGGCAAACACATGTAACCATATAATAAAATTTTCAAAGCCCAGAAGGCTTTTTAAAAAAAAAAAAAAAAAAAAAAATCACCAAAATAAGAGCTATGAGAAAAAAAAACATTGCAACAGGTTCTATACACAAATAAGATCCAAGCATCTTGTTTTTATAGTGATTGATTGGAAATTTGGAGTAACACCACAAAGTTTGTTCCAATCCACTTAGAGCAGCTTGGTGACTTGCCTCCAACTCTGATGCTCTCCTAAGCTTGCTTGATAAAATCAATTGAACTGCTTTAAAGCCAGCAGGTATTTCCCATTTTTACTTGATATTTCCTGGCACATGCAACAGAAAAAAGGAAGACAACTCTGCTGATAATGTTTGGGATACACTGAGTGGCAGCAAGAGAGCAGAGTTCAACCCTAAGTCTGACATACTGAGGAAAAAACAAAAAGGAGGTTTTAATCTCTCATGGTATCGATCACAGAATTCAGACAATAGTTTTCAATCCATTTTCTTCACCAGAGCAACATTTGGCATCAGATATCAAGTCACACTTATTCAGAAAAAAAAAAGACTGTCCTCCCACAGAGGAATTTGCTCATCTTACAAGCACCACATTTGTACTGCTGCATTGCCTGTACAAGCTCATCTGGACCAAAGAGAGCTGGATAACTTCCAGCCCAATTTCAGCAACACTTCTAACATCCAACCATCTGTCTTGTCACCTGTGAATGCTGAAGGACGGAAAGCTGCCAACCGTGGTAGCAGATTGAGAACAGTCATCTGGATCAAAGAATTTTTGCTCGTTCTGCACTTGAGAACCCACTGGCACACCTGAAAGGAGATAGATTGGGCTTTGAAGGATGACCATTGGCAGTAATGCATGAATCTTTATTACCTGGGTGCTTTACGACATTCTACTGACATTTGGCTTCAGAGTTCATCAGAAAGATGGATAGTTAAGACTGCTTCCAAAGAAAGTAAATCACTTGCTCTAAGAGAGACAGTGACAAAGCCAGGATACATATAATTAATGAGTTTTGATGCCTCGATTCAATACTAGGCAGTATCGCTTGCTAAGTAAGGACACAGAGGACAATTGCTGTACAAGAACTGGTGTTGTGAATGTTGGTAGAAAAGTTGAAGACCACCAAACACTTACTTGATCAAACTTCTCTTCCATTAGATCCCTGCAGCATCGACTTTCTACCAATGTAGACTTTGCTGGGACAGGTGAGGTTGCAAAACCCATGATTCCTTGGTGAGAACTGTATCCCAGAAGACCGGCCAAAGCATTTGACTGAGAGGGCTGAAGAGACTGGAAGCTAGTGAAGGGAGTGATGTGGCGAGGTTTGGTACTGAAGCCCATCAGGTCTTTGCAGTACTTGTCATGCACAAGCTGCTGCTGAGTGATCTCCTCCATCTCCTCTCTAAGGCGCTGGACAAAGTAGAAAAGCATGTTTTTAAAAAAAAAAAAAAAAAAAAAAAAAAAAAGTAGCTGAATAAGAGATTCCCAACACAGTGCTACCCAAATCTCCTGAGCAGCATCCTGTATAATTGATATCCAAATGGCTGTAAAACATCAACTAAGCAAAATCCAGCAAAACATGCAACGGAGTCCTCATTCTGTATAAAAATCTTTTTCATTGTAATTAATCCAGTTAATAGCACTTTCCATCAGAGCTTAATACCTACTCAACCCAAACTTGTCACTGTTCTTTCTCTGACACACTTCAATTTGTAATAATCAATGCTCTGACTCCATGTTCAGATGACTTTTCAGCCCAACAACCCCATTTCAAACACAATGGGGTATTTCCACAGATTGATTGACAATGTGTAGCAACTCAGCAATCTGGCAACCAAAAGTCATAATCCCCGTCTTGTTCATTTGCTCACCTCTCCCTCCATACTGCTGATTCTCACTAGCTCATTGAGGATCAGTAAGGCACCATGGATTCGGTCATCACGGTTCATTCCTTTCTCTTTGGCCAAAGTCTCATCAAAACCCTTCTCAGCCTCTTCATACGTATGCTTGGGGAAAAGAAAAAAAAACCAATCTCAAGGATCACGCAGAAACAAAGCCTGTGGAAATAAAGTACTACTGCCAGTCAAGATTTACTGATGTCCTGTAATTTTCCCAAGAGTAGCCACAAACCTCAACTGAGTAATAACAGAGTATAACACCACAAAATTCAGATTAACCCAGAAGTTGTGGACTCTGCTGCAGAGCATTTTCAACAGATTACTAATCAAACAGCCAGTCAACCATGCCATGGTATAAACTTTATCAATATCTGCATCACATATTTGACTATGAGGAATCCAAGTTCACAACATTTGACTGCACTGTCCAAACCTTATTTGATATTATGAAGCTTGAATTCATGCGAGAATGGCAGCAAAGCTAAGGTTCAGACAAAAGAATCCTTACCTTTTTTGCTCATGTTTTATCTACACTAATAAAACCATCTGCTAGTAAGAGATGACAATAGATAGATGATTGCATGGCTGTAAAACTAGGTCAGGCTCAACAGCTGAAAATGAGCTGCAGATAGAGCAATGGATTCTTGATGGAATTAAGTCTCTTGGTTACTTTTATACTGGGCTAAAGGAACTACTCATTTTGTAAGCCATTATATTTTCAACCCTTTCAAGGGGAGGCAGTTTTCTACCGACAATCAGACATACTGACCAAGGTGACACAGGTTCTTAGCTTAGACAGCTCTTCTAAAAACTGGCACTTGATCATTTGCCTTGCATTATGAGGAGCTGCTTCAAAACAAAGTTATTTTCTTACTCTGTACCACTGGGGCTTCTGCATCTCTTTTGGCTCCCGTTGAGTGGTGAGGATAAGGCAGGCTCTTAAGGCAGAAACAGCTCCCTCTCGGATGGCCTGTTTGGGATCCCACACAGCCACAAATATATTGTCAAAGAATGGCTGCACTTGTTGGAAGAAGAAGGTAGGCACGCTGATTGCCAGCTCACGCAGGACAAGAACCTGGAGGTGGGGAGAGAAACAGTAACACTCTGTGAGGATGAGCACCCATAGACAAACCTCATTATTTCTAGACTATAATATCATTTATTCATACTGTTAATGTCTGTGAGCCTGATCTGTTTCCAGCTCCATACTTTTACAGTTCCTAGCACAACGGTATCTCAATCTTCTTTAGTCACTGGGCTAAGGTAGAAGCAACGAAGCAGCACTATATCTGCCATGAGAGCATCACAGATTCTCAGACATGGACTGGCAGCCATTCTGATCCTAATCAGAGCTTTTCCACAGCTTTCTGTGCATGTCTCCTACCACTGTTAACTAATCCTAACCATCCCATTCCAAGACAGGTGAAGACAAAAAAAGATCACTTACAGCTGCATGTCTTCGACCTTCATTCCTGTCAGCTCCCAGCCATTCCAGAGCTCGTTTCACCTCAAACTCCACATACTCAGCTGTGAAGGTGTCACCAGCCATCGCAAGCCGCCCAATAGCCTTGGAGGCCATCTCCATTACAACAGGGTCATTGGATGGCAAGAGGTTCCTCAGGTAGTTTGCAAACCTGCCGATACGGGTGGCATTACCTCCTTCAACACCAATAAGGCTTGCTGTAGAGAAAGGAAGCAATGCTGTAGGTTCTCCCTAAGAGTCAGTGAGGCAGACAGTAGGTAATCCCTGGATGAGAGTTAGTATTCCCTATCCATTCCTTAAAGATTCCCATTAACTCCTCCTAGACTGAAAATCCACAGGAAAAAAAAAAAATAATCAAGCAATAGGAAAGGGCCACCATTCTTTCGAACCTGAACTTGTTAAGTGGGCAGGAAAATGCATCCAGTAGCTTCAAAGATTTTCCCCATTTTTAGTTTAAAAAGGAAAAAAAAAAATCCACCCTGGGATCACAGACCCATTCCCAATAGAAAGGCATCCATCCACATGCAACTACTACAGCTGGTCCGCCTCAGTAGAGAAGTCAAAGACTAAATGGACCAAGGAAATTGCTCTCCCCCTCAGCCCTAGAGATGGTCTCTCCCGGCCAGGGTGGAGGCACCTTGGCAGGCGGCAGTGTGGCAGAAGCTTTCGCTGCCGGTGCCTGGGTTGTACCTGCTCTGTAGATAAAGAGGCCATCAGTGTCCAGGGTTGTCAAGCCGGCACCTTTCAACAGCACTAAATTCACAGAAACAATTTTAAAGTGATACTGTCAGCTTAAAATCAGATGTTGTCAACAAAGATTTCTCTAGCTAAGGGACTTCCACTGTCTTCAAACACGTTGGGATTGGATGATTATGTCTGTGAGCCTAAACCATAAGCACCTCCTATTTGGTTATTAAAGAAGTAACTGCTACATACAGGCTACTTGTTTGGAAGGCAAAGTATTTATGCAAGCTGATTTCCCTAAGAGTCAAAATGCAGGCAGCTCTGCCATGTCACAGCAAAAGCACAACCAGAGCAACTGATGGAACAGCTGATCAGAATCAAAGCAGAAGTTACGTGAGCCCCTCCCAGGAATGGAAGCTGCTGATATTGAGCCAGGTAAATTTAAATAACAAGAATCAATCTCCTCAGACAGAAGAGAGTTGAGAAAGTCAGCCCACCCCAATACATATAAATGGACAGCACAAACTGTTCTCAGCTGAGCTCAAGAACAGAATTTTCACATGCTCAGCACTCACATTTGATGCTTGACTCCCAGAAGAGCTCAGGGCCCATTAAGCACCAGGTTTTCAACCACTCTCAGCACTCAGCAGCTCCCATGCTGACACTTAGAGACAGATTTTCAGAGCCCAGCAACTAGCACGCACCCAGCGTACTGAGCAGTCAGACATAAGGCCCCAATTGTAAAAGCTCATTCCTTTTGAACATCTGTCCCTAAAGATAGATGCATGAAGAGAAAACTCACCAGAGGCATTAAGCACTTTCACTCACCTATAGCCAGAATGCCACCCTTCCTTTCATTTGCATCAGAGCTAGAGACCAGCTCAAATATGTGATGGTTCAGCTGATCATAAAACCTGGTAGATTCTTCCTGACTCATCTGTAAAAGGAAAAAGTTCAAATCAGCTTTTAGCACTCTTTCCTTCCTTCCTGCCCCCAAAACCTCCATAAAGACAATGCTTCTTAGGTCACTTAAACAGAAAGAAATTAAATCAACCACACATTACAAACAGAAAACAGTGTCTCTTCTTTGTGCCCTCGATGTGTCAAGTTTATTTATTCTGGTGCTTGACCATCCTTCCGTGTCACCAACTCACTCACCTCTCCTACATGCTGGGGCAAAGGTAAGCTCCCTGCTATGCCCCACCTCCTCTCTAAGACCAGCTTCCACATTCCAAAAATCTCCATCCCCAAAGTACCCAGCCTGTGCCCTACACTCATATGATAAACAAGGATAAATTATCTCATTTGCAGCACTCACTTCACGGAGCTCCATGGTGACATAATGCTGCAAGTCCTTGGCAGCTTTCGCCCTTGTCTCTTCACTGCGACTCTTCAAGCCATTGGCAAATTGTTGGAGAATGGACACAGTGCCCGACATGATGGTCGTATGCTGGGGCTTGGGGCATCAAGTCCTGTAAATTCTTCAGAGAGAGACTTTTTTTACTGCTTTCAGCTACTGAGATCTCTGAGCTTCTTTCTTAGTGCTGCCCCTGCTGCCTGCTTCCAAAACACACATCCCATTGCATGCAAGGATGCTGTGCCAGTAAAGCATAAAATTACAAGTAACAACTATATTCCTTAGGCCTTAAACCCTGCGATAAAACTGTATCACCACATAATATCTTGACCCCCAGCCTATTTGCTCTCTAGTTCGTCAAATACCAAAATATGCTCCAGTAGGTCAGGTGCCCGACCCCATGGTGATCTAATTCTAAATCAAGGGTCATGCAGTAGCTGAAAAATAGCAAGGTCAGATTAGGGTTTACAATTACCCTATAATAAGTAGGCATAATCATTCCCATGATTATATCATTATCATATCTGACTCGTCCTTGAATGCTTTCATCCAAGTTTCTCCACAGAAATTCTAGTGTTGTGCCAACACAAGGAAGACTCAGCACTTGGGGCCTGGCAAGTATTACATTCTCCAGTAGATATTCAGAGATGGGAAGTCTACTTATAGCAACATCAATCATTGCAACAGGATGTTTACTATCATAACACATAACCAAACTTTCTCATAAGTCCTTCTTTATGTGGAAAATATTTTAGAGGTTTGAACCCCCCGATTTTCAGATTACATAAGCCCAAACCGAGCACTTGACAGAAGGGCCCACAGTGACACAAGGCACCAAAACTTCAGCGCCTTCTTCCCCAAATATCCCCCACGCCGTCACAAGGATCCACCAAGATTACAGCGTGAGGTGGCTTCAGGGCTTCCCCGCGGCTGGGAGCCAGGAGAAGCTCCCCCGGAAGAAGAGAGCAGCCTGAGGCTGCGGCCCCATCACCGCCGGCCGGGGTGCCCCTGCGCGGGGGCTCCCTCACAGCCGCACTCGCAGAGAGACGCGACAGCCGGCGGGCAGGAGCCGGCAGGCCCGAGCCCGCGGGGGATCCCGCCGCCGTCGTTCCACAGGCCGGGAGTGAGGGAGGGACGAGGCAAGGCAGGGCGGGCACCGCCGCCCGGGCGGGCGCGGGGCCTCTAGCGGCAACGCCGCGAGGGCGGGGGGCTCGGGCAGGCTGGTCCGGGCGGGGAACCGCTGCGCGGGGCGGGGGCGCCGGTGCCGCTGACAGGGCGCAGGGCGCCAGCACGGCGGGCGGTGAGGCGGGAGCGCGCGGGGAGGGCCGTGACGGCGGGACCGTGACGGGAGGTGGGGGGAAGGGGAAGGCGATGCTGAGGGGAGGTTCCGGACCCGCACTCACCGCCTCCGCCCCGACCGCCGCCGGCGCCGCCGGCTCCCCCGCTCCGGGCCCCGCGCCCTCTCCTCCCCCGCGCCTGCCGGACCGGCGAGCCGCTGCTGGCCAATAGCCTCCCAGAAGTCCTTTGATAGGCACCGCCTCTGACCAGTAGAAAAAGAGCGACAGGGAAGGAGCGCTCTCAGCTCCGCCCTTTCTCCCAAGGAACGGCAAGGCGATACCGTCGCCTCCCGGCCAATCATCAAGCCAGCCGGGAGTGAGTGGCAGTAGAGCTGACCAATGGAAAGGCTGAACCTGCTCGACTGGTGAGAAGTCCACGCTAGGCCCACCTTCTAGACGCCGGCTGGTTTCCGCCCTCCCGGAAAGCCTGTGCGCTGTATGCGCATGCGTGGAGGGAGTAGCGCGGTGCGGTGCCGCGCCCAGTGTGCTTCGCTGAAATGTGTCCGGCTGCCCGTGACAGGACCAAGGGCAGCCGGGGAGGCGCCCGGCTGTAGGCGCTCCGTTGCCGTCATGGCGCGTATAGCAGTGATGGGGTGTGCTTCAGAGTGACCCCCTCGCAGCCGCGCGTGAGGACGTGGACCGTTTAATGTTTACTCGGGGCGCCGGGAGGTGCTGGCGGGTCGCTCGGGCGCTGCTCTGGTACGCGACCCTCCGCGGAACCCCCTGCCCGAGGCCGTGGCGGCGCGGGGCCGGTGAGGAGGAGAGGGACGCAGGCGCGCGGCAGGCCGGCGGTTGGGGCGCGCGGGACGCTGGCCGCTGGGGCGCGCGCGCGCAGGGCGGGGCAGGCGCCCGTCAAGCGGGTAAGGGCGGCGCGCGCCTCTCCCTCAGGCGCTGCCCGCGTGGCCATGGCGGCGGCGCCCCCTCCCCGCTGGGCCCCGCGGCGACGGACGGGCTAACGCTCGACCCTTCCCTTTCTAGGTGCTGGCTGCTGCTGTGAGACGGGGCGGCGGGGAGAGCATGGGGCCGGGAGACCCGGTGCAGAAGATCAGCATTAGCGCTGAGAGCCCCCGGGGGAGCGAGAGGAACGACTCCGGCGCCGCGCTGGCGGGCGCTGAGAGGGTCCCCCCCGGCACCTGGAGGCAGAAGTGTGCGGCCTACGTGCTGGCGCTCAGACCTTGGAGTTTCAGTGCCTCCCTCACCCCCGTGGCCCTCGGCAGCGCTCTGGCGTACCGGGCCGAGGGAGCGCTAGACCCAGGGCTGTTGGTGGGAAGCGCCGTGACCGTCCTGGCTGTGCACGGAGCCGGCAACTTGGTGAATACCTACTACGACTTCTCCAAAGGCATCGATCACAAGAAGAGTGACGACAGGACTTTGGTGGACCAGATTTTGGAGCCTCAGGACGTAGTCCGGTTTGGAGTCTTCCTTTATACTGTGGGCTGTATCTGTGCTGCTGGGCTCTATGCTGTCTCAACGCTCAAGCTGGAGCACCTGGCCCTGATTTACTTTGGAGGACTTTCCAGCTCCTTCCTTTATACTGGAGGTAAGTGCTGTATCTCTTTTGCTGTGAATCTGAATGCAAATGTGACAGAATTAGCCGACTTGTCAAGCGTTTCTAGAACACGCAAGTGATCTGTCTAGTTAACCGCCATAAAAACATTTGGTGGTATTTCCTGGAGTACTGGTACCTAAACTTGTATTCTTTGCCGCTGATTTTTGTGGGAAGGTGTGGGAAGAGGCACGCTAAGTTCTTCAGTTGGAAAGTGGTGTTGAGACATTGTTACTTAAGTATATGGCTTTAGATGCTCATCAGAACTATTGCTGAAACTTTCTGTGATGTGTATCTTGTATCCCTCAGCAGTGTGGCTTACTGTGTATGTTCTTTTCCATTGCTGGAATCTGTTACTTTGTTTTGGAATGTTTTGTTGTTATTCTTTAGATGGAGTTTCATTGTGAATGTAGAACAGTTTGTGTTTGTTCTTAATAAGAGGAGGATATTTTTATTGTCTTCCTGTGTTGAGTAGATACAAACATAATTATTAGGAAAAGAAGAACAAACTCAGTTTCAAACTGTCAAACTTTCAAAGAGTTATATTAGTTTCCTTGAAAGAATCTTGTCAGTTTTGCATTTTGTTCTGAGCATTTTATATATTTCTTCAGGATCAGGTTCTAGTATGCATGATCACACTAGAGAGTACCTTATTTCTATAGATTTCTGCAGAAATAGGTACTTCTAGATGTGAAGATGGGTATTAGCACCCCGCCCTTAGTTTCTGTTACATTGTTTGAAGAAATTCAGAAGCTGCATTTATTTTATTATCTTTGGAAAAACAAGAAAATACACCTCTTGGCTATAGCTACATGTGCGTTGGTTGTTTACAATATTTCTGTGGGAAGGGCTGATCTGTTATATTATCCATTCTTTTCTGTCATTTGAGTTGTTTGATGATGCTTCATTTTATTCTTGTGTCTTGCCACAGGAATTGGATTTAAATATGTTGCACTTGGAGACGTGGTGATCCTGATCACCTTTGGGCCCCTGGCTGTCATGTTTGCCCATGCTGTGCAGGTCGGTTATCTGTCTGTCTCGCCACTGCTCTACGCTATCCCACTAGCTCTCAGTACTGAGGCCATCCTGCACAGCAACAACACACGAGACATGGAGTCTGACCGGCAGGCGGGTATTGTCACCTTGGCTATCCTCATTGGCCCTGCGTTCTCCTATATTCTCTACACCGTGCTGCTCTTCTTGCCCTACCTGATTTTCTGTGTGCTGGCCACACGCTATACCATCAGCATGGCATTGCCGCTACTCACCATCCCGATGGCATTTTCACTGGAGAGGCAGTTTCGGAGTCAGAGCTTCAACAAAATTCCTCAGCGGACAGCCAAACTCAATCTCCTCTTGGGGCTTTTCTATGTTTTTGGTATTACGCTAGCACCAGCCGGTGCTCTGCCCAAACTGTAACAAGAACTTTAGAGTCAGGCCTCACAATTCAGTATTAACGCTGATTAACAGTGGATGATGTGGGTAGATGATCCATTATGGACAGTGGGAAGAATGGAGAGACTGTCTTGAGCTGTTGATTGTGTGTGAATTTTATAATTTCTCATCTTGGTTAGCTTGTACAACAGACTTTGAAGAAGTGATTTGTCAGTTCTTGGGAAGGGGTGAACTGTGCACCTTTGCTTCAGGGGAGCAAGGCGACGTGAGGACAAGGAAACATTTAAAGAACCTCATCCTTCTGCCACTGAATTCTTTCACTGTCAACTCAATGAAAGTAAGATTGAGCCTCAAATACAAACTCTCTGTTCCCTTCACAAACACAGCGATCGCTCTTATAACTCCTTTTCTTGCCATGGTCAAGGAGTCCAGTGGCTCCTGTGTCGTAAACAGAAAATACTGCCAAATGTTTAGCATCACAACAATGTAGGTGCTATTACTTCACTCCCTTGTGAGCATAGTTCATCTTCATTGGTTGTATGTTTTAATTTTTTGTTGGTGGTTTTTTTTTTTTTCCTAGCCAAATTTTGAGGTTTTATTTCCAAGCCCCCTGAAATGCACTAGATACTAATCCATTAACTGTTGCCTCTGCTTGGTCCTTATAGTCTAGAAATTTCAAAGTTGTATATCTCTGTGGGATGTTGGTGCTAAAATGGAGCATGAATAGCCCACTACACAAACTTCAAGCCAAACCCATTAAATTTATATTCCGCTACGAAAGCTGAAGCTGTGAATGCAAATAGTGCAACTGAAAAGCCCTCAATGAATAGAAAAACAAGTGGTTTCCATTTTTGGATTTGCTTAGAATTTATTCTCTGAAATGACAGTCTTGGAGTTTATGGGGACAGACAGACAGAGTGCCGGATTTCTCTGGCTGCGTATAGATTAATGGATACATGAGTGGAAGAATAAATGCTTAGTTTAAAAAAAAAAAAAAAATTTTTTTTCAATTGTCATTCTCTGTTTATTTAGAGGCCTGGAGTCAAATGTCTTATAATAAGAAGCCCAGTTGAGCAAAGGAGAAAGATATTAGTGTTAGAAAAAAGAAATCAGGATTATTGCATTGGCTCTGCATAAAAATTAGGACTGGAAACAGGAAGAAACCATTTTTGTTAACAAGATTTTTCCTAATAAGAGTCCAGAGTTTGTGTGACTGAATCACGTTTAAATGTTAAATTAGCTCTGAAGTGAAGTTCCCCACCTCTTTCCCCCTGCTACACCTTATGGTGTTGTTCTGTTTTCTCCTACAGATCTTGCCACTTGATAGTCATGTGGCCCTTTGGAGAACTGACTGTTTCAGCAATTATGTAGCAGTGTGAAAAACATGCCAAACACAACTGGGAAAAAGTGTGACTTCCGGTGCAAAGATGAATTTGATCCATACCATGTTACTCAGTGGCAACCGAATTCTCTCCTGTATTGAAGAAAAAGTATTCGTTTCCTGTATGCAGGGTTTTGGTGAAAAGTTTGTTTACAGGAGTTGTGGAAAACTTCAGAGGAATTGGTACAGGTGTTAAACTAGAGCTGCTGGTGCCTGGAGCACAACCTTGCTTTTGAACTAAGTGGGAGCGTGCTAGCCACTATGTGAAGGGCTTTTAAACATGAGCAATAAACTAGCGTGGTGTTATCCTGCATCTGTCGTAAGTTATGCCCTTGTGGTGTTCGTCTGAAAGTGCTGAGTGTTACATTAGTGGAGTGTACTGACAGTAGTAAAGCTGAGTTGATGGTACAAGATGACATGGTATAGATAGTTAAGTGACTGTTTTTATGGCTTCATGTTATCCAGTGTTACCCAGCTGTTGGTCTCCTGCTTTACAGCTGTGCTGTAGTCAAGGGGAAGGATTCTTTGCAGGTGTATTTTATGAGCCACAGTTTCATCTTTCATTAAAATTGGGCAAATGATCTCACTAATCTGAATAGGCACAAGACAAGAGGAAATGGACTTCAGCAACTGCGTGCTGCTTTCTACAGCAAAATACTTGTTTAGATTAGAAACATGAGGAGAAAATGCAAAAGTTCAGCTCAGCTGGATGGAGGGAGATATCCAGAAGGTTTTGGAAACTGTTTTCAATACAGACACACAACGCAGCATCTACTGTTACTTCTTTGTGGACCTACAGAATAAAGAAGAGCCTGGCTCCAAGACCCACTTCACTTTTCTGCAAAGCAAAAGCTCTTCTAGGGATATGGACCGAGCTGGTGAATCTGTTAACCTTGCAACTGGGGATATGTGGGTTTATTAGGTTAATCCCAACATGGCTTTGTTGCTACCCTTTGTAGCAGCTGCGTGCTTTATTTTATGATAGCTTGTTCCTGTAGATCAGTTTAAAAGAATGGATAGTTATCTTTTCCTACTCCTTTTACATAAACTAGAGTACTCAAGCTAAATTCCTTAAAGTAACTAATACTTGGCTCATATCTTTGATAACTGTAATGGTAACAGTGGAAAGATCTAGGATATGATCATTGGTGGAGTAGTGTATGTAACTCTAGTTGTATCTAGGTTACCCTTTACTAGCAGGGAAAAGCCCCGTGTGTAGGATGTCTGCTTACTCCTGGAAAGGACCAGTGCTTTTTGTTACAGAGATGAAGGAAGAGCTCACTAGTACATGTATGTGTTTGTGGAACACTTTTCAAGGTGGGAGGGATTCAAAGCATTTTAATAGTAAGAATGAGATGAAAATTTGCTAATTCCTTACTAGCAGATGCTGGTTGCCTCCAATTCCCTGTCTGTGAAAAACAGTATCATTCCAGGTTCTTAAGGGTATTAGTAGTAAATAACACATTATTCACTGTGGCTTTGAGGAAGTAATTTAACTTCTCTGTGTCTCAGAAAACAGCTAATTTTTGCCTACCTCACAGGGATGCTGAGCTGACATCATTGTCATAGAGAGCTTTGAAAGTAAAAAGTGCTTTATCTCTGTGTGCTTTCCAAAAGCATGTTAGTACTAGAAAACATTTTGGGTATGAACTAACCTAACAGGTGACTTAACCAATGTAAGTAGACCAAAATAATCTCCACATAGACATTGAGTGGTAAGAGAGGTTCCTTTATTGGTTTGTTTTGTGATGAGGATGCTGGGTCTCTTTCCCTACCCCTTTCCTCCCTGTCCGATGCTACTTTCCCTGAATATAAACTTTCTAAACTTCTTTCAGGTCTCTCTTGATGAGCTGTGTTGCAATGTGATGAGTCTACACTGGTAGATGAACAGATCTGTAGCCCATCTGTTGATATGTCCTAAAGCACCTTCTGGCCTTTCTTCTTATCCAATAAAGTGTCTGAATGTTATTCTGTTAATTATGCTGTGTTTGATTATTTTATATCGCTCCAGTTGTATTTTTGCACATGTATTAGAGCATCCTCCTGGAAGGAGAAGGGTCTTTGTCTGCCGTGTTTATAGTATAAGTGCATAAAACATCATACTTTTTTTTGTGTAAGAGTCCTTTTATGAATCACATAGTCCTGTCCTTCCATATCATTGGGTAAAAAGTTCAGTAGCAGTGATCATCTCATACTAATGGCAGACTTCAGAATAGTTTCGGTATTTTCATCAATGAGCAGAATTTTCTTTGATGCCATTTTCTGTGTCATGTACTGTTCAGCATTTGTAAGGAAGTTTCAGCTGAACTTTTAATCTTTTTAATAAAGATGGACTTTTTCTTCCTCACCTGTGTGGTCTGCCATTCTTCCAGTGCCATGGTCTCTGCTTCTGGCTTGTAATGATTTTATTTGCTCCATAGGACTGTGACAGCATAATGCCTCCCCCGTGTGTGTCATTAATAAGCCTAAAGCATGGTTTGAAATTTTTCTGTCTTGGCCACTGGTGCAATCTTCTATACAAATGCATGTACAATTAGCTTGAGGAGACTAAGAAGTCTTATTTGTCTTACATGTTTTCTGGCTCTTTTTTTCGTATGTGGTTAAAGTGGTTTCAACAGTCTCGAGAAACTTCTTGGCTCTGCCACCTCTATTGTCGATGATGCACATAGGTGAAAACAGATACAAAGAAGACTTGATGTGTGAGGGATTTGTGAAATCAAATGATTTCAATTTTTGCTTCTAGATTAAAATCCATCTGAGTAGGAAACAACAAAAGAAGTTCCTGCAGTAAAGCTTAGTAACCATAAACCATTGTGGAGCTAATGCTTTTACCTGCAACGCTACCTTACTATCATTGTCTGCTTTGAAGTGATTTTCTGTTTGGGTTTGCAGGACATTCTGTGATTCTAAGACAGCAAGGCCTGGGGGAAATATTTTTCAACCTTTCTGAGGTGCAGAGTGGGTCCCAAGGTCATAGCATTTGGAGATAATTTTAGAGGATAAAATGCAGAATAGCATGGCATCGAGATACACGTGGGCTGTACTCAAGAATCCTCCCAAAGAAATATGATAAAGCTCTTTTTCTGAATCTCCAGAAACCAGTCTGCCGAGTATCCTTTAGCGAGACAGCATGCTGGGTGTTTTGTTAATACTGTAATTGTTCTGCACTTGCTCTTAAAACACACTCTAACGCTTTGTCCTGGTAGCAGGCAGAGTCTATTAGTAGTCAGCTTAAACTCATTTTAAAGAAACTGGACCTCTAATAGAAAATGTTGAGAGTTTTGAAATTCATCCACGTTGAACACCTTTTTGTCCAGTGCCTGTCTAGGTGGAGGCTGTAATTCTGAGTGTCCGCAGATGGCAGCATTGCTCTTCCACCACTGCTCCAGCACTGTGGTACCTGTGCCCTAGGCTGAGAGATCCTCTGCTGGGCAGACAACAGGGGCCACTGCAGAGCGCTAAAATTGTCCTGGTACCTTTGACCTTGTTCCACAGTCTAAAAAAAACCTGATTCCCCCTGAGAGAAGTGGTGGACCAGATTCTGCTGTTGCTGCTCCTCTGTTGCTCTAAAAGGTTGATCCAAAATCCTAGGTCCACTTCTTACTGAGTGGCAAAATGTTTTATGCAGCAGACTGTATTGTTATTGGAGGAGGAAGGAGGGGTGTCCCTCCTGCATTTATGGTTTTAGGGGTTGTGCAGGCTCAGGTCACTGCATTGATCAGCACTTCCTTCTTATTTGGGAGGAATTTTTTTAAATCCATGACACCTAGGAGGTTTTTTGTGTTTTTTTTTTCTCTCGAGCCAGTGGATCAAAAATCTTCAGGACAATGGAGAAAGGAGACTTTCCAAATATGTACTTAAAACTGCCTCATTTTTTTGTCTCTATAGGAATTTGTTAGCTGTATTTGCAAGATCTTTTAGTGTTTGTCTGGCTGTACCTCATTGGGTCTCCTCTGGTGTAAGGAAACTTGGGAGGTAGATGGCTGCAGATGAATTTCTGATGTGCAGATTATGTCTGGCCAGATGCTTCTGGCCCAGGCAGGTAATGGCAGAAACACGCATTTGAAGAAAGCCAGTCAGCTCTATCTTACATTTTTAAAGCCTTTGCTGATGGCTTAATAAGCTTATTCTGGTCAGATGCTGAAGGCTGAGCTTTCAAAAGAGTGTGGGCAAGCTGTGCTTCATGGGTAGTACACTTGTGTGGGGAAAAAATGCAGTGTCTGCACACTCTGAGATGTACTTCAGTCAATGGCTTTTAACACATCTTGAATCACTGTTGGAAAATCTTAATACTTTTATAGTGTTTTTAGGAGCTTGGACTATATTCTCTCTATTTCGTAGGTGAGTAGTCTGAGTCACTGCTGCTTAATCAAGGTCATGCTCCTACATGAGAGTTCTCCTTTCCAGTCTAGTACCTTAATAATAACTACGCCTTTCCTCTCACATATTGGTTTGTCTTTTAGGTCACTGGTAGATTATTTTTATTTAAATCACCTTTGGTTGCTTTATAGTTGGAGTTTTGTGCCTGCTGAATTACATATTTAAGGAATGAAATGCTGCTCTGGCTTTTTAAAGCTATTTTTCATTTTAAGGTGGAGTGAAATATCTAGCCCAGTTAAAATCTATAGCTCCCAGAACTGCTAAAAAATGCGTAAGTTTTAATAAAACTCAGCACGGCTGGCTTAGTGCAGCTGTATGTCTAAAGGAAACAGGCCAAGCACTGGATAGAATAATGCCCATGCTTTACTGACTGAAATAAGGTTTTTGCTCTTTTGTGTAACTCAGAGTAAGACCTAAAATGAACATGTTTATCAAGTTTTCTTTTACACCTTCTGATGATGATAACTCTTAATACTGTCAGTGCTTATCCTTTCTATATAGTTGCCTTTCTATATAGTTAGATCACAGGAAAGCCCATGTTCTAATCCAGATGTTTCAGTGGCCACATGGATTTGAATGAGAAATATTTGAAGGACATAGTTCAGCATTCCTTTGGGGTCAGCTGAGAGAGTGTCACTTGCTTCAGTATTCAAGTCTCACTGATCTCCAGGCACAGTGGGTTACCGACCAAGTGTATCTATTCCCTTGGAAAGAAACCTATGCTTGGGCATCCATCCCAGACTTCATGCGTGCACTGTCTTGGGAGAGAAGTTCACACACTGGAGTTCACAAGCTCTGCACATGAAGACCCAAATGTTTTTTAAAAACAGAACAAATCCAAACAAAACTATAACCCCTGATTGTCCTCTGCTGACTTCTCATCTGGCTGCCAAGGCCAGAGTGGTTTGAAGAATTAAAAATCTATGGCACCATTGTGCTGCTTTCTCATGAAAACAACAAGGCGGAGAATCTGCTCATTAATCAGATGGTTCTGTCAATAATCAATCAAGATGCTGGCTGAGAGATGTGTCACATAGGCAGTTTGTCAGGGACCAAGGAAAGCGGTGAGAACCTCACTAAAACACATGATCTGGCATGCTGCTCTAAGAGCTTGAAAGTGATCGAGAGCTCAGCAACAGGAGAAGAGGTTAGGGTCTGCCTCCTACAGTCTAACTCTTGGTTGGCACCTTTCAGATGTCTTGTCCTAGCCTAGACTAGTACTGGGCAGCTCTGCTCTTCTGGCAGTGGTTTTAGGTGCTAACTGAGGTGGGAGATCCTGGCATCTGCTCTTTGTTTCTAGTGCTAGATCAGTGGCCAGTTTGTTAACTGGGAAATGCTGAATAGCCCAGCAATTTTAACAAAGGTTAGAGGAGTCTTCCCTCTTCTTCTTTTAGGGTAGAATGGAAAGTTCTTTCAGGCAGTGGTTTGGTTTGTGTGGGAAACAGTGCTTTGTAACTGATTTAGCACAAAGAATAAAGACAATGCGTATTTTTAGGTGTCCCAGTAAGCCAAAAAAGAAGGCCTGCTCCCTGAATCAGCTGACTTACTAGTGGTAAAGGAATAAACTGAATGTCTGCTCCATTTAAGGGGCAAATTCAGGCTGTTTGCATCTCACGCAGTGTTTGCAAATAAGGCTGTGAAACATCATCACGCTGTGGGAAATAAGCAGTTTCTTAGACTTTGACCTAATGGAAAGAGGGTCTAATAAACCATCTTCCCAGTCTTGTTAGCTATTGTCTTAAGAGTTGATGAAATTAGTTCAGATAGATTATAAATTACTTTCTGTATGGCATAAGGCCACTGTATGCCATAGTTGAGTCATATTTTAACCCAGGGGGGATAGCTCTACTACTGTATAAACCTTAGCTCCGGTCAATATAAATAAAGGAGAGGTTGAGAATAACATGCTAGAGATTCATGTGCTTTTTTTTGTGTGTTCTAGAGCTCAATAAAGCCTTAAGAGTATACTTGGTGCTGTGCCATACCATTCTTCATCTGGTCTTTCTTCTTCCTTAAATTAGTTCTTAAGTAGAAGTTAATTAGCCACCCAGAAACACAAAGCTTCCTCCTCAGTGATGTGCTGTAGGCTTTCTATAAAGTTCCCTTCTGCATTTATCCCCTGCAGCATCCCTGCTTCTTCAAACCTTTGCAGTTGAGGTTTCCAGGAAAAGGTGGTACAACGTTTGCATGTGGATGGGGAGAGGAGGATTAAGGGGAGAGATAAAGAAGGGAGATGGAGAGGACGGTTATGTATTAATGAACTTCAGAAGCTGAAATCCTGTCTTACTTTGTGCCAAAAGATTTTTCTTTTTTTCCCCACTACCTCACAAGGCAGGAATCGTATGCTGTTCTGTGAGCAATAGTGGGTCAGCGTGGCACACAGAGCTTCCCTGCCTCTGTCCTCCTTTCAGCCTGAATTCTAAAATCCATATCCCAAATTACCTCGTTTTCAAGGTCATTGGATCCTAGGATTTTAACTTGTTCAAATGCAAGAGAAAGGATGAGCCAGGGAAGCTGAACCTAAACTATTCCAGGTTTTTAGTGGTTCTGTCAGTATCCCTGCATAAGAAGTAGGTACACAGAAATTCAGGTGTTCACGAGGGAAAAAAAAATCTCTCTTATATGTAGGGAATTTTAGCATTTTTATGTAGTGCTGCTTCGTGCAGAGATACTCAGCATTTTCACAAAGATGATGGTATGACTCTTAGGACTGAAGAGCCTGGGATTTGGAGAAGGGAAGTGACTTGCCCCAGTGTGTGAACTTTGCATGTGCCTTCTGAGATTACAAGTCCTATGTATTTGTCTACTGGCTTACTCCTTGTCTTCTGCAGAACTATGTCCTGGGAAACCATTAAACAGGAAAATGGTCTGTTCCCAGGGTATGTGTGTGTATAGGAATCTCCAGCTTCAAACAATGTTTATGGCCAGAAACAGCCAAGTCCTAAATTCCTCTGTCCCTTTCTGCAGCCTCTGATCAGTAGATACACATGTGAGATACACCTATCGACAGAAGAGTACTGGGCTGAAGGCAGCAGCACCAAGGTGTTTCTGCTTTCTGTGAGTCAGGAAGGGTTGAATGCATGTACATACATGAAAGTGATGCACGTTCCCATTGCGAGTTAACTCATTTCCAGACGGTGAAGAAACGCATCTAAGTAATTTAGAGGCCCAGAATGTCTCCTGAGGATTGAGACATAAAAAGAAGAATATCAATCTTTCTAGCAAGCTAACCCACAGGAGAAGAAAAAAATGAATGTTTTCTAGAGATCTGTATGCTTTTTTGTGTGGGAGAGAATGTGTGTTTTGTTCTGACTTGTGTAAAAAGCATCTTATGGAGGAAAAGTTAAAGGGAAGAAATGTTTTCAGCATTTACTTCGGCAAGGCTTTGTACTTTCTAGGGAAAACTGAATTTGAATCATTGAATCATTGAGGTTGGAAAAGACCTCTAAGATCATCGAGTCCAACCGTCGACCCAACACCACCACCCACTAAACCATGTCCCTAAGTGCCTCATCTACTCGTCTTTTAAATACCTCCAGGGATGGGGACTCCACCACTTCCCTGGGCAGCCTGTTCCAATGTTTCACCACTCTTTCAGTAAAGAAATTTTTCCTTACATCCAATCTAAACCTCCCCTGGCGCAACTTGAGGCCGTTTCCTCTCGTCCTATCACTTGTTACTTGGGAGAAGAGACCGACCCCCCCCTCGCTACAACCTCCTTTCAGGTAGTTGTAGAGAGCGATGAGATCTCCCCTCAGCCTCCTTTTCTCCAGGCTAAACAACCCCAGTTCCCTCAGCCGCTCCTCATAAGACTTGTTCTCCAGACCCCTCACCAGTCTCGTTGCCCTTCTCTGGACACGCTCCAGCACCTCAACATCCTTCTTGTAGTGAGGGGCCCAAAACTGAACACAGTATTCGAGGTGCGGCCTAAAATTTGCTGTAGATTCTTTCTCTTACACTCAAAACCTGGCCATCCTAGTCACCACTCTCCTGCTAACTGGTTTGGGGGAAAAATTGAAATTCTGTGAGGCCCTGTCTGTGTATGGAGAAGGGACAGGGAATAGTTTGAGTCCCAGGGAGGTAGTGCAATAGAAATGTCTATCCTGCAATGGGAATGGTGGAAATAGACTATTAAATTTTCATCTGCTAAACAAGAGCTTTAACACTAAAATTGACCCAAATTGTCAGGCTATGGTGGTACATGTAGAAATGTTGTATTTGGATCTTGTGTAGCTTTGAACAGTTTGGCTGAAATAGTAGCATAAAGCACCTTGGAGATGGGGCTGACACTGATGGAAAGGGCTGCCATCAAATGGTGCCAGTCCAGGTGTGAAAGTCAGAAACTAGCTCCTGTGACAGCAGGGCTGTTCACAATACTAGCACAGGCATTTGTAAAATGTCAGTGGCCAAACACAGTCTGGCCAAACACAGTCTGTGCCCCATTTTTTGTCCTTGATGTGAAACAGCTGTCCAAAGAGACTATGGTGTTCCAGCAGGCACTTTACTGGGGTGACAGCCCGCTTGGACAGGAAAGGACATTTGAGTGCTGGGAGCTTTGAACTCTGCACGTGATACTGGTCTGTAAAAGATGCAGACAGCTGCATTATTCTGTGTCTTTGTGGTAGTAAATCAGTTTGGGGTCCTTGATCAGTTCAGGGACCAGCTAGAGGAGGAGTCATTTACAATAACAAAGCTGATGTGGGTGGGCACAGAAGTAAAGGCATAAAGATGAAGGCAGTGCCTGGTGGAAGTCTAATGGTCTTATAATGCATTTCCAGAGTTCATTCCTGGCTGCAGTTTTACAGGTGGCAGCTGAATCAGAGATGGAAATGAAATAGTTTCATTATCAAGTCCTTACACTTCAATTTGCTATAAATTGCTCCAGTCACTGCCAAGTGAGTGACAGTAAAGAGAGTCCCCTGGCTTGTTGCCTAGCCCATGAATATAATTTCAATCAGTGCTCACTGTAGACATCCTGGATGGGCAGAATAGCATGTATATGTGGTTGCAAGGTAGGACTGAAGTGAGCTGGAAGAGCTGTATATGGAGAACCAAGATCGGAAAAAGAATAGGGCTAAGGGGATCTGGCAGAGCTTTTTATAGTCCTAGACCTGAAAAAGCTGTCTAGCACTTGCTGGGATGTCAGGAGTCCTTCTAATTAGGAGGGAGCTGGCTAGCAGCAATCCGTTGTGCTCAGCCCCTGTCCCTGATGCCCTGTTAGCTCACTGCATCACCTAATCTTAGTCCCTGTGCTTTGTCCTGGAGCAGGGCTCTGCGGCTGATGCTGCAGCTTATCTTATTGCCTCACCAATTGGGATTCTGTGCTTGCTAGAGTTCAAGGTTGGGCTATAAAAATCGGTTCTAGTCTGAAATCTGCCATAAAACTAGTTACACGTGAATGGATGTATTTACCAGGCTGCAGGGGGAAATGAGCTCAGACATTGACAAAGGAGAAAGTCTTGGTTTCTGACAGATCTTTTTGTTAGTTTTATTTTCAGTATAACCTTAAAAAGTCTCCATATTTTTCTCATGCAGGCTGTTAGCACACTTATTAGAAATTCTTTTTACCTAATGTAGCGCACACCTTTGTGGTTTGCAGTGAATTGGAAAAAACCCAGCAAAATGTCATCTGTGAGACAGCACTGGTGTTTGAGAGGATTCAGACAAGATCCCTGGCTGCTCAAAAGGTGTAGTTAACAACCTGAAAAATTATCTGTTTACAGCAAGCCCTACCCATATTAACAAACGAGTGGGTTTGATTTATCTCCAAGAACCATGAGGGCTGAATTTTCTTTTTTGCTCCTGTCCATGATCTTTATTCCTCTTTTGACACCAGTCTTTGTCTAGTGTCTCATTCAGAAATGAGCAGTTCCTTGAGGATGCTTTCTTTTCCAGAGACACATTCCTTCTCCTTATTAATTGGTAAGAGTCCTTGTATGAAACATTCAGTGGTTGTTGATAGCAGTAATACTACCAAGGAGACACCAGATATAATCTGGACTATGAACTTCATTAGTTTCTGTGAAGTGATCCTCACACACCATTGCTGATTTTGGCTCCTTTTTTTTTTTTGGTTTAGGACTAGATTTAAGGCCATCGATGTTTTCTGTTTATTTCCTGCTGAGATGGGGATAGTGTGTTTGACTTGCTCTCTGTGTTTTGTTCTGCATTTGTGAAGATGTTTTACAAGAGCTAGCTTGGTTCCACTGTATTTACAAGCTCCTCTGTGCTGCAGCCTGGTTCCACTGTATTTACAAGCTCCTTTGTGCTGCAGCCAAACACTTCACAGTCCTTGAGAGATTATTTTGTGATTTAATATGGGTTCTCTATAATGAATAGAACACCTCCCCATCCCCCATGCTTTTCTGCTAATGCTATTGCCTTTCAGTGCCATAACCTTGAAAAAAGCTGACAACACAGCAGCAATATTACCTAGACAACTTATCTTCTGAGCACTTCATGGTGGGCTGCCAGATCTGGGCTGGAGAAGTATTTATCCGGCTCTGTTTAGACAGGAGCAGGCTCTTGCATACAAGCTAACCAGCCAGCACCCTTTAGAGAATGGACTTTATCATCCTTTGTGTTTGTGGATGTTGTGAGCTGTTGTTTTACAGCAGCTGGGAGAAAGGCGTATCCCACTCTATGTTCCATTAAGAAACACAAGACAGATGCTGATCTATCAGAGCCTGACTTCCCTGTATCTGCAACATCTTTATTTTTTCCCTGCTGTGATGATTTGCAAATTGTTACCTGTCTCTTGCAGGCAATGCTGGAGCCTGCACTGGATCATGTGATAAAAGACTAATTGGGTACCTTCTGTCCCAGCAGAGTAAACTGAGATCATAACCTTTCAGGGATTAGGAATCCAATTATCTGGAGAAACAGCCACCAGATTGAAATATCCCTTCTAACCTCTTATTGCTTAGTATTCCAAACCTGTACCACCTCCCTGCCCTGGAAGTTTCAAAAGTCACCTAATAAAAAAGATTAGAGTTACCCTTAAATAGCTTCCATAAAGATTATTATTACCTATTGATAATTCCATTTCTGAGCTTGTCTTGAGTGCTTTCTGGATCCAGATGGGCCAAAGAGAGCTGATTGCTTTAAAAGACTACACTTATTTACAGGCCCTCTAGGGTGAAGCAGAGAGCTTGGACTAACTGTGCACTTCAGATGCCTAGGAGGAGACTTTCCTTTTTCCTCCCCACTATTTCATGTTTGATTTATGGAACTCACCACTGCATGACAGGACTGAGAACTATTTACCTGAACAGAACTGAAGATGGGGTTGCAGATGCAGATAAAAGGCAGCTGCTTCATTATATTGATATTAGCAAGCATCTGAATAAGCACGTGCCTCACAAGGTTTAAAATTATTATTGGGTCAAGAAGAGGTTTGCCTCCACAGTTTAGCACGACAAAAGCATTCAGCACTCATCATTACCAACCTGTAATAGCCAGAGTGAACATCTCTTTCTGCAATGGATGAGAGAGATGATTTTGGTCTATGAATCCCCTTCTGACTGCATATGCCAGAAGAACAGATGCCCTCAGTAAGGGGGATTTGGAACTATTTATTGTATACAGCAATCTACTTGTTTCTGTTTACAGAAAAAGTGTGTGGCTCTCTGGGTTTCCTGTTTCTTGGGTGAGCTACAGGTAGATGAATGGGTAGATTTACACAGTATGTAATCCAGTGGAATGGTATGATATGGAACAAGCAAAAGAATACTTGAGAGATTGAGGACACAGGTAAGGGAATGCGAGTGTAAGATGTGATTCAAAAGAGTCTCCGTTTTATACAGAGGCTCAGTGAGGATTGTGTGGACTGAAAGCACATCTGTTTCATAACAGAGGGCTTGCATTTGCCAGACTGCTATTTAAGTATCTACCTTACCCTGCAGAAAATTCTGTATGAGCCAGACTTCCACTCCTGGTCCAAGAGATGGTAATGACGGAGATCAGGAAAGCTCAAGAGTGCAAAATTCCAGCGTGCCATGGGAATGTTTCCTTCTACTTGTTTGGTCTGACAGCGGGACAGACATGGTGGGAACCGTGGGAACAGAAGAACTGTGAGACACTGAGATTATTCTCTTCAGCACCGCTGCTTGTGATTCCTCTCCATTTGCAGCCATACAGAACCTGTTCTAGAGCTGAAAAGAGTTTTATGCTGTATTTACTGCTTTTTCATTTTGGCCTTACATATTTTTTCCTAGGTTTTCTTATTCTTCTCTTAACCTGTTGAGTCAGATAATGCATGTCTTTCCCCTTGCTGAGGGACTGAAGGGCAGCACTCCCACTGCAGTCAGTAGAGCCAAGTGGCAAAGTCAGAAGCATTTCAGGGGGAGTAATGGGGAGAATTTGGGTTGAATTGTGGAGGTCCTTTGCAAGCGCTATACAGCTTCTATTAATTTCAAATGGAGCACCTCCAGGAAACAAGCACCCTATGAATTGTTGTTTTCTTTAAGTTTTTAGAGAGCAACACAGAGGTGTGCATTTATTTTGTTTGCAAGACGGAAAATATTAGTGCAACAGGCAGTATACAATGGGCTGTTCCTTAACCTGCCCACTGCTTCTTCTCTGTAGGATAGTGGTACGTAGTGGGAAGTTTCCCACCAAAGGAGTTAGGAACATACATAGTTTGTTCTTGTCTGTGTTTTGAGTACAGAGGTCGCTATGGCCATTGTTTTTTATTAGTTTAATATATGTTGAAGTCTGCAAATAAATGCTGGGACCCAGGTGGAACGGATGAGATGTGACTAAGTTCTTGGATGATTGATAATGAGCAGGGACTGGAAAATCAATCGTGTTAATTCCTGGCTTGTCACTGGGACGGAGAATTAATGAGAAAATCCGTCTAACTTAATGGTATTTACACATTATACAGACTGTGATAAAATTGTCTTCAGGTGCTGCTTGGCATCATAATTACAGGATTATTGTAGATCCAGGGGCAGGAACAGAAATCCACAAGCACAAAAACTCCCTTCACAAACAGCAAACAAGTGATGACACGGACCAGCTAGGAGGGCTGAAGAGAAAACAGACAGGCATCATTTTTTGCTTCTTGTACTGTATGCTTAGGAACTTATTGTAGGGGCTGTGACATTGGTGTGTGGTGCTGTGCTTGTGATAAACACTATGCCCCATGGGAATCCTTCCCTCCAGGGGTCTTAAAGCACTTTGTAGACAGCAGGGAGGCTGCTCGTCTTGCAGTGCAGTGGATTCTAGGTAGCTGTTTAAAACATTTGAAAGACTTGAGCCCCCATCTTCCTCTGAGTTAGGGAGTGGTCTGCAATTATGCTCACTGAGCACGAAGAGTTTGTGCCAGACCAGCAGTAGTATTATGGCACTGAGGGTGAACCAGTGGTGCTAGCTTCCCTACACTGACCTGCCAAAAAAGTCAGGTAGGAAAGCAGCAGATGGCCGTCGGACTCCTGCAGAAATTTGTGAAGCTGTCAGTAACTCCTCTGCAGAACAGAGCACACGTACCTGCTTGAACGAGTGGGGAACGCTGGTCTTGATCATGACTGACAGAAAAGCGAATCCATCTCCCCAACTGCCTCCTGTCCACCAGCAGTTAATCCAGCTGAGACAGCATCAGTATAATTGATGGTATATTACTGAATAAGTCATCCATAAACCTTGTGTACTCAGAACACTTGCATCTCTCTTGCTTTTCTTATCAACCTCCCTCTCCTTGCTGTTGTGCTTCATATGTCCTCCCATCCTCCAATCTACATTTAAGTACGCTGAGTGCTTAAAATCCCAGCAGCTCGCAGGACTGTTGAAAGGGGAATAAAGGGAGATGCTATATAGAGAGTGACGCTAAATTTGTTTGGTGTTTTCTCTCTAAAGATTTGGTGCAGGTTCTTTTCTTTCCATCTCAGTGTGTCAAGGCCTTAGTTATGTTGGAAAGTTTTGGAAGAGAATGATAAAAAGTTCCCCCTTCTGACAGGCAGACAGCTACAGGGATGAGAGTCAGAGGAATAGGCCCCCAGAGCTGAACTCTGCTGGTTCTTGAGCTGCCTAGATAGCCTCTATATAGCTGCCTCTATAGCCTAGAGGTCCCAATTCGCAAATATAAATTTTTTTAGGAGAAATCCTACAGGGCAAGTCCTGGTTATCTCCTCTAGGTTGTGTTATCCTCAGGTTTTCTACAAGGGTCCTTAAACTTTCAGTGCCTTTCTTTGTATTAGCCAGAACCTATTGCTAGCAAGAGATGTAAGGAGCATCTTTCTGCTACAGTCTGCTTAGCAAGAAAGGGACTCAGATTTTTCACAGTTTCCAGACTGCTCTAGCAAAGATTCCCAGGTTCTCTATTTGCAGGCTTTGAAACTACAGCTGGGTTGGATGCACTGTGAGACTTGTCTGATAGTGGTTGTTTCAGAGATCACATGCTAGAGGTGTCCAATATGCTGGTGGGCAATGAACAGATACAGGCTTTCCAAAGCTTTACTGTGCATAATCTGCTATGAAGAAAGAAAATAACATCCAGAATGAAACAATGTGCGACATACCTTTTTGAGATACAAAGGGGTGATCTTTGTCAAGGTTCAGATTTAACCAAATTTTTTCACAGGTGCTCACTAAAGTCCTAGACTCAGGCAGAGACAACCTATTCTATGGCTGTGTTTAAATGATGGGAAAGAATTACCACAGTGCCGTGAAGAAAAGCAGCTGAGAGCTCCCAAATTTGATCTCTGTCTCATGCGTAGGTGTATTTCTCTCTCTGATGTGTTGCCTAACTGGGAAGAATCAATAACACTGTAAAAACAGGATTTCTAGGGTATGACTGTGTTACATCTGGCAAAAGATGTAAAATTCAGTTCTTCCAGCTCTTAAAACATCCAGAGAATCTCTCTTAAATGCCAGTATAAATGCACTTGTAATACATGGGTTGACTAGTTCTGATTCTCTCTAGTGGAGGATAACGGCTTGCCTGCAGCCTCTCAGCTTTACTACACATCTCCACTTAGCCAGCAGGGAAATTTAGGAACAGTGTGCTCAAGCAGCCTGCTTGAGGCCACACAGTGGATAGGTGCTGTCGCAGGTATAAGACCAGGAAGTGAAACTATTTGCTAGTCCTTTACTTTTTTTGTTTGTTGTTCATTTCATGGAGGAGGGAAGATGGGCTTAGAGGTAAGGAGAGCAATAAAGGATCATTCTTTGCCAAAATGCACTGAGAAATCTCTAAGCCTGAAGGAGTTTGCCACTACACTGTTCCTATTCCTTGGAACTCCTCACAAAGGAAGCAGCTGTCCAGAGTTGCTTTGGACATGTGTCCAAGGTGATTTGGACTTAAGGAAGGCACCTTATTTCCCCTTCTGAATGTAATTGAATTCAACCCTGACAAAGCCAAATGAGGTGGCCACTGTGGCTGCCAACTGTAATTAAGAACAGAATGCTCTCTGAGTAAAAAGAAATTTAAATACCAAGCATTTTTAATTCTCATGATTTTTGACAAGTTTGTGGAAAGCTGGCTCCTTAATTCCCCGGCTGTGTTCTGCTTGGAGTCCCCCTGCTTTCATGAACTCCTGCTATGCCTGTGTCACACGAACATCAGACAGGAAGATCAATGATCAGATTGTGCTGCACCTACATGCTCTGACATACAGGTGTGCTGTCTCACAGTGCATAAATACACATTTGGATGGCCCCAAACTGGATCACTTGGATGGAGAGAAGACAGGAATTATGAGGCTGTGGGGTCAATCCGTAATGATGCATGTTCTGCTTGGCTGATGCTCTGAATGTTGCTACCACCAGTAAAAAGTACACTGATACGTTGTGGGAGAGGATTCTCAGCACTGAGAGCCTCAAACAGTAAAATACAGTGCAAGTCTATGCCCACTGCAGTGATCTGTCCTGGGAAGAGGGGCAAAGTGTTACTGAGGGAGCAAAAGGCTTGCTTCCTACTGAGTTTTATGTTTAGGCGGTAAATTATAAAAGCAGCTAGTGGTTAAGGCATTAGTCTGCAGCTTGCAGGCTAATGTTAAATTCTTTGCTCAGTAACAGGTTTTGTGTCTGATAGTGGATCAGATGCTTCCCTTTCCTGGTCTCAGTTCCTCATCTGTAAAATAGGGATAATCGTTCTCTTCTTGCCAGAGCATTGTCATGACACATCTGCTAAGACCCTGAGGTACATAGATACTGTTGTAATGAAAGCTTCGTCAGTAATTAAGATGGAAGTTTAGATGTTTTTCTAGGTGATCTCCCTAGGTCCGGTTCTGGGGAAGGGCTTGCTGACAAGAGGCTGAATCAGGACTTCCTTTCTTTTGTTCTGCTCTTGTCTACAGGGGAATTTTACCTCCTTCTGTTGTGGGCTTAATCACTGGAAACTCGAGTGCATGATAAGACTGTGAAGAAAAAAAGATTAAAAAGCAAAAGGATTAAAATCTGAAGGGTTCATCCGCTGTGTGCTCTGGAGAATCTGCTCAAACTGAAGCCTCTTGGAGAAGTTGCATATACCTCTATATTAGTTCTGACAAGGAGAATGTCTCTGTGTCTCTATTATTAAGGCTGAGCAGCTGTGTTCCTGGACCTTGGACAGAACTTAGGCATCAGTTTCTTCAGACCATAGCCTGGCAGGGACCTTGAAAATATGGCATGGACAGCTGGAAGCTTAAAGTGGAGAATCTAGGTCCTGAAGTAATAGAGTGTATTTGATGGGGTTAACATTGTTTTCTTTCCTGGGGAAACCATGACAAGAGTTTCTCTGATTTTTTGTTTGGTTTCTTTTGAAAATGTCTTAAACATTGTGGACTGATCATGAGCATACCTTGTGGCTGAATGCAGGCAGCTACATCCTTCTTATGCCAGTTCACCTTTGGGAAGCGAGTAGGACTTAGACCAAGCACTACGTCTCAGCTGTGAGAGTCTGCAGAAGAGGGGAACCTGTGGTCTGCCAAGGATGGAGTTGTGGCTTATCCACAGTCATTGAGAGATTTCCTTGAAATTAATGGTATGAATTGCTTAGGAATTGAGAATGAGTGGTGGCAGGGGGAAAGGAGGGCATGGAAATAGGTCCGGGAAGAGAACCATCTCCTGGGGAATAGTCAACAAAATAAAAATCTCAGCATTCTTTTTGCCGCACAAGGCTTATACTTGGATGGGTCCTCAAAGGCCTTTGAAGACTTATTTGGCAGAGTTGAATGCTGGCAGTGTATCAGTATGTCCTTTGTGGCTATAGTAGTCCTGGATTTACTTTCAGGAAAAGCTACCTTTGTGTAGTTCTTTAAGGGCTGGAGCACTTGTAGACATTCATTATCTGGTTTCAGAGGTTCCTCTCGTCTAAATCCTCTCCTGCCTTAACAAGGGATTAATGTGTCCTCTGCCTGGCTTCTAAGTTAGGATGGGAGAGTGGAAAATGATGGATTTGACGGAGTAGCAAAACTTGATGTTCATCTTAGGGAAGCAGATATTAAAATACTTCAACAAAAAAGAATCTCTGTATGCTTCAAAAGCCTGAAATGGCTGAGGGGCTGATGAGATATAACAATAGGAATAAGGGGAAGGTTTATTAGCAATATCCCAGGAACTCAGAGTAGCTGAATAACTCATAAATCTTTCATGAATTTTACAAAAATGAAGGATGAAATCCTAAACACTCTAGATAGATATATAGAGAGATATAGATATATTTCTTTTGCCTGAGAATATCTTGGTAAATTATTATCTTTTGAAATTAAGGAACTGTCTGGTTTGGGTTTATATTATTTTTCTGCAGTCTGAGAATTTATTGAACACTTTGTCTCAGAGTATTGTGATCTCCCTTGATAGAGGGAATGGGGAGGGAGAACATTTTAAACAACAGATTTGACTGTGAAATTGTTACTCCAAAGCAGGAATGGGATAAAGGAGGTAAAAGAGATTGCACTCCAATTTATTGTGGAACCTCTGTGATTTCAGCTTGCGGTAAATAATCTGATTTGTGCCCCTTATTCCCTGCTGATGGCCCAGTAAAATGTCTCCTGGAAACCAAATTTGCCAGTCTCCCAAAGAGGGAGAGACCTGGGGAGAGCAGCTGGAAGATGCGTAATGTGCATTTCTCTTTGTATCTGCATTCTTACATTACAGTTGTCATTGTAAAGGGGTCTGAGCCAGATCTCATTGAAGTCTATGCTCAGAACTGAGTCCTTCTGATGGATTGGGACCTGGCCAACAGCCTTAGGCAGCCACACTGTGCCCAGGAACACTGAGGCATGGCACAGCCTATTTTATGTTGCATGACCTATACTCTGTGGTGCCAACAGTGGATTAGACAGGAGGTAAAGCCCACTCTTCCCCTAAAATCCACCCAGAAGATTTAAAAAGAGGGGAGAGGTAACAAAGCAGTACAGGAGAACTCAATGGAAACTGCAGGCTGAGGGTTTAGTGCAGAAGGGCCACTGAGGAAAGGAGGAAATTTGGAGATTTGCAGGCTTACAAGAAAGTTCTGTCTTATTCCAAGTAGCTATATTTCATCCCCTGCTGGGAATCTAATCCTCCTTGATCTTCAGAGCTTTGCCTGTGATTCCAAAAGTGTGTCAGTCTCAATGCCAGCTTGTTAGTAGTGTGTGGGGGCAAGAGGTAAAAAATCAGAATGAAATATGATAGGGCAGCAAATGCTTTTGGAGCGGGCAATGAGTGAGAAATATGCTAGGGACTTCCTTGGCCTTCTGTCCAGAGATGCTGTGCCTTGAATGGGAAAGATCTGAGGATCCATATAAAGGATCCTCATTCCCTTTCCATACCATTTTTGTGTCTGTTCCCTCCATAAATAGTACCTCAAGACCCATCCATCTTCACTGCCTCTAAAATACAGTGTAGTTTAGTGGTCGGTATGGGTATTTGAAAGCCCAAGTAGTAAGATCGTATGCCCATTTCTTCTGTAGGCAACATTTTCCTCTCTGCTTAGAGCCTCAGGTTCTCCAGTTGCTCTACAGAATGCTATGAGCAGACTGCACTGAGAGAGCTCTGGAGGCTAAGAAAGCACTTAGCATCCTTCTACTGCGAAACTTTTTCGGCACATCTGGTTAGAAGGAGATACTTTGCAGTATACTTGATAGAACCTCTGGGAAGAGAGAACTCACAGCTGAAGAAACTTGTTTTTGAGTGAGAAAACTGTGGCTTTCTCTGTTTCTGTGCAGGCACGCGGCTAGATGCTGCATTGACCCTGCAGAGAAATGGGATGGCACCCACGACAGTTTGAGAGCTTCCACCAAATCCTGGTTTCACTGGAATTGTCCTCTCACCCATGATGCTGTCCTTTGCACATCCATGTTATAAGCAGTTACGAAGGCAGCCAGATATGCAGGGGAAAACACTGCTTTGTTCTTCTCTGACATATTTTTATTGGCCTCTGTTGCTCAATTTTAACAAGTGCTGATGGAAAAGTTTGTGCTGGTAGCATAGGAAGCCCAAGTGCTCTGCTGCTACAGAAGATGGTTAGAGGTAACACTGTTTCCCTCAGGCTGCACAGTCAGTGTGGTTCAACCAAATACGCAAGCACCATTCTGCAACACCAGGAGTCCAGCCCATTCAGTGTGTGACTATTGAAAAGGCACTGCTAAAAAAGGATTAGCTACTGTAGTAGGAAACTGGGGTGGGAGATCTGTCTTATTGCAGAGAATTGCCAGGACCTGTCTATGATGAATGTCAAGGCAGTCCTCTTTGAAGCTACTGGGCTATGTTTCACCCTGTTTTCCTCTAGCTTTCTACCTAGCTCCCCAGCTGACTGCACTGCGTATGCGGCACAGCAACTCTTAGATGTTGGTATGCTGTAGTTACTGATGTCTTCAGAGAAATTCCAACAGGCAGAAAGGCTTTTTATCCCAGTGCTGTTCAATCCCAGATTCCTTGTGTCCAGCAGAAAATACCTTGCATGCAGTGTCAAGATTGGCTAGAGATAAGGCTTCAGTTACATCACTAGATGGAGCTCACAACATGAGAAATACTTGACTTAGAAGAGCCAAATGCGGTGTTATTGACTAAGCTGGCTGTTTTAGAAGCAGCTGGTGTGGGAGGGGTAGCAAATGAACATGTGGGGGAAAGATACAATGCGAAGAGAATGGAGTGGAGCATGTGTTAAAGGAAGGGGGGTACTACAGAATGGGGGTTGAGGAAGCATGAAGTTGAGAGCTGTTGCTTTGGGGTGAAGATTTAAGCTGCAGTTCAGTGAGACACATTGTTCTTTGAGGATCTGCTGTATCCCATATTTGTGGATAGTTTGGGCACCTGTCCTAAGAGCATGTTGCGGAAGTATGACTGGTAAGGACAGTTACCTCAGGTCAATGGCATCTTATCAAGCACAGGTGTATGTGGGCACATTATCTCTACAGGCACATGCACATCACAGAATAAAAGGACAAACAGTCATCTGTTTGCATCAGTTTGTTTCAGCCTTTCTCACACCCCAGGCAAGTTGTCTCACTGACGTCACTGGGAGGAGCATACTTTCTGTATGAGGGAGGTGTCCAGGTTGATTCCTTTGTGTTCACTTTCTATAATATTCATACCATCCAATCATACTAGGCAGGAGGGAAGGAAATTTTAAATTCCATTTCTGTCAGCATCAACATCAGAATCAATCAAGGAACTCATCGTTTGTCAAGCCATGGAGCAAAAATAATTCCAAATGACAGTTGTAACTAAGCAACCTAGCCTGACTAGTGAGCAGTATAGAAAATTAAATTAGTGAAACATTTTGGTAACTGATTACATTCAAGTAACAAATCTGTTGGGTAAAAAAAATCTCCCTCTCTCCAGAGACATTTTGCAAAAGAAGGAAGAAAAACTTGTTGAGAAAGTTATTTGTTGTGATTTACCTGGCTAGTAAGCTCTTTGGGGCAGGGATCATCAGGGGTCTTTTCTTCTGTGGTTATATTGCACCTAGCACATGGGCTACCCTCTGCCACTTGTGGCCTATGCATATAACTAAATTCAAACAAATAAAGTAACTACAACCAGATTGAGGTACTTCATAAATAGCCTGTAAAGGCTCAACACGTGTCTAGTGTCTGAGTATTACATGTTAGGGGTTGGTATAAGGCACTTGCATCATGATAAATGTTTATCAAAATCTGCCAGTCACTTATTAATGGATAGATCTTTAATGTTTGGTAACCACATAATTAATGCAGTTCCAATATACACGGTGATGAAACATTGGTGAGAGCAGCACCAGGGCAATTGTACCAAAGCTCAGCATCCTGATGGACTCCGCATGCAACCCATCCCATCCCTGGGGATACGTGACTGGAGTTGTCTTCACACTTAAATGATATTAGCTTTTCTAGGTATAAATCAAGAGGGAAACCTCGTGGGCCAAAATAATTTCTGCCATGCTTGAACTGGCTCAAGCAGGATCATACTAAGGATGAATTTGTTCTCTTCTGCTATCTCTCAGCATCCCTGGGGCTTTAAAGCCAGCATGGGAGAGATGGTATCTCTTGCTGCCCTCATATCTCTTTGAAGTTGGAGTCCTTCTTAAGCCTTGGGCATTAACATACTCCTCCGCAGCCAGCCAGTGACAGCAGCAGCATGTAGTGGCTGTAGTATCATTCTTTAGTTTCTTAATAGCACAGTATAATGACTAGCTCTGTTACCGTATCACTGACACAGAGCATTACTAATTATGATGATTAATGGGTTTAATTTACTTAGAAAGAATAATGTGCAATAATTCCATTGTCAAAGTTGAAATCTGGAGTACCAGCTTCAGATCCTGTCAGCACTGTTGTTACAAACCCTTTTGTGTTGGAGAAAAGTCATTGAGAGATGTTATTTCCCATATGTTTTAGAACACAAGCTGCCTTGGGAATTTTCCTATCCACTGATAAGGCTGCTTTGCCACCAAAAAGGCTATTAGGAGAAATTATGCCTTACTTTTTCTTTCCTGTGCTTAAAATTTTCTTTAATGATGCTTTTATAAACAATAAGAAATATTTATTACCTGTTGTGTGGAGGTAAAGGAGTGCTGGGTTTTTGTAATGGTAGATGAGAGATAGCTCTCGATGGTAAAGAATATGAATGGTATTATTCCATTTGAGGCTGCTGGCTGGACAGGCCCTGTAGTGCTGTGTTTTCTAGCTCCCATGCTAACTGGTACTGCCTACTGCAGGTCTGCCTGTTTCCTAAGCTCGAAGGAGCAGTATTGGAAGGGATTGCTTACATCAGGGTAGTTTCATGCTATTCCTGTCGATGTGCTGTTTGAAAAAATCATAACAATTTTTTGTAGTGTCAAAGCCTCCAAAGATGACTGGGGCCCCAGCTGAGCTGATTCAAAGGTGATATAGTCCCTGCACACCCCATCTCTCTCCAGGACAGCCTGGCTGTTTTTCTGATTTTTTCCCACTACCCAGGTTTGTCTGGCTGTGACTTCTATGCACCAGACAGTTAAGTTTCTTAGATCAGCAAGATCACTTCTGCACTCTGTAAGCAAGGCAGAAGAGGACAGATACAATGCACCATTGTCTGTGATTCGGGAATCTTTATGGCTTTGATTGTTGATTTAATTATCTCTTCCTGTGAGCAAGAAACATTCCCCAGAGGTAAAATAATTAAAAAATCCACGTTTCCTCTCCCAGCTGTCATTCTAAGATCTAGTGACTCTGTGCTTACAGCAGCTATAAATAAACTGTGCTTAAGCCCTAGTGACTATTATGATTCTAGTGAGTCACCCAATTGACACAGCTTTAATCTGTGTATCTCTGCCTCTTCCCATTACTTATCCAGTATCACATTTTGTTGTGATCTATGCTCATGTCAGTACTTTGCATCAGGGTCTGTGTCTGGCAAAGAAATAGCTCACATGCCCATAGCACTGTCTGTTAAGCCTTAATGCTGCAGAAGCATTAACAAATTAATTGCTCTGTGATTGAGGGGAAACTGAGTCAGAGAAAGGTCACCCAAGGCCTCCCAACTGTTTATTGACAGACAGGAATAGCAGGATGTAGCTATGACAGACAGGAATAGCAGGATGTAGCTATGCCCCCTTAGCCAGTGAATGCTGCTTTCTAACTTAAATCTTGTCTAATCTGTGCTGCACATGGCATAGGTGTTCAACCTTTCTTCCAAAATCTCCTCTTAAGCTGCTGGCCAGAGCAGTTGCCCTTTAATATTGATGCACATGAAGGTCACAGTTGCTTGCTCATAATCCTTGATAGGAAGATGATATTTTTCAGGTACACTAGAGGAAGGAAAACTGAGTGATTTACAATATTTAGCAAGGAGTTGTCAGAAATCTGTGATTTTTCCAGCCAAACCCAATTCTCATTGAAGCCTGTACTTAGATTTTTCTGGCTTCAACGAGAGTTGTATGAAGCTATTTCGCTGCCAGCCACTGGTGTGGCAAGGTGTTTAACGCATTTAAATAGGATATGTTGCTCCCTGCTTCCTGCCCCTGTCAGCGGACTAGTATCAGAGGCTTATTGAGGTGGAGGCTGTGTATCAGTAATGAGCAAAAAGGTGTCTGATGTACTCTGCAAGGCACCTGGAGGGTCAGTGCTTTTGGAGAAAAGCCCTTGTAGAAAGAAAGGATATTGCTCCAGTTATGAATATCCTAAGAATCGTGCCCCGGGCAGCCTGCCTTGTCCTTGCTGAGCCATTCAGAGCCAGCGCATTGTGCTGCTGTGGCACCCCAGAAAGAGTACTCCTCTGCAGAGCCTTTGCTGTGTGCCGCCTTCTGTACCAGCCTGCATTGCATGCTGCTGGGCTTACATACCCAATGAACTGTCAGCTTGCCAGAAAGCTTGTTTAATTCTTCAGCTGCCTCTTTGGCTGCTGGCTCTAACCATAAAAAGGGAATCTCAAACCACCCACAGGCCATTGCGACAGGGAACTCTCTAGCAGTCTGTCTCTCACCTTATGCACTTTCCCTCTTTTCCTCTATTTTCTATCCTTGCTTTTGAGTGGGCTCTTTGCTACTGGTGTGTGCAGTAGAGCAGACGGTGCAAGATCCTCACTGAATGTCGTGCTTAGCCCACAGTTTTAGACTGTTTATTCCATCACTGCCCCTTATCTCCCTCATAACTCCAAGTCAGATAAATCAGACATAGCCAGCAAAGCCTGCCACTGACTACTGTTGTCTGCTTTCTCTCCAAGAGTTTGTCTGTCACAGTGCTCAGATGTGGCCTCCACTCCACTCTTGAGCTGGCAGAGCGTTGGATTAGACATTAGGAGAGCAGGTTTCTGTGCACTTCAGGAAGTGACTGGTGAGACAGAGGGCAACTCCTGTGTCTCCACTTCTCATCTGCAAAATAGGACAAGCCTTCTTTCCTCCCCATTTTTTCTCTGCTTTTAGATAAAGTCTCTGAGGTGTTGATATAGAACAAACACATAGTGCAGAGGGGCCCTAATATAATTTGAGATCTTTAAGAATGCTGTAATATCCAAGGGGATATTTTGTGGCATAAAAGAGGATGATGTTGAACTGTATGTGATTCCTTACTGGCTCAGCTCTTATTCAACTATCTATTCAATCTGTCTCCCCTCAAATGAAGCAGAATCTTCAGTATCCATTCCCTCTTGCTCCACTGAAACAGTTAATAGATAATGTTCTTGTTTGTAGTCCTGCCAGGATTTTTTTAATTACCTGTATGGTTTTATTACATAATGGCAATGTTTGCTCCGTTAGGCTATTGGCATCTTTGGAGGAAGCAAACAAACCTACTAGCATCCATCAAGTTGAGTAATTACAGAGAGTTTGTTTACTTTTTTCAGTTTTCCTGATCAATACTGGCACTAGCTCTGCAGCTCGGGCTCCAAGCCTAGCTGCTCATGCAGCCAGTGCTTATCCTGCTCCCTTAGCAGTCGGCTAGTTGGGAGATGATGAGGGCTTGATAGTCCTGAAAGAACAGGAGAGGGACAGACAAATGCTGTGGTATCATCCCCAAGAGCATAGGCACAGGCAATGCCCAGATTGTGCCCTGATCTCTTCCTGTAGTTTTTTATAGCTGGTGGAATCTAGACTTTTGTAGGTGTTTGTAAATAGGTGTTTTTTACAGGGAGTTGGGAAGTGCTGTTGGCTGGTTGTGTTTAGGCAGGCTGGCTATCTATTCTGTGGAGCTTTCTGGGTTAAACATCTGTTCCATACGCATCCCCCGTTGTAGGCAGTAGGGTCCACTGGCCCAGCTCCTGCCTTTCAGGCTGATGTTTAGAAGGAAAAAAACCTAAAAAATGAGAGCCCGAGTGTATTCTCTTTCATATCCTCACCCTTATATGCTCAATTATACTTGTCCAAATAAGGTGTAAAATGCTGCCTAGCAGAAGGGAATAATTTTGCATTGTAGCTAGCAATAAGATGAGGTGCAAAGTGAGAACAGCCTAACCCAAGGCATGGATACAGTGTCACTCTCTGTCTTTCCTTCATTGCAGTGTATTGCTGCGGAATTGTGCCAGCCAGCCAGCCATCTTTGGCAGTGAAATACTTCAGTGACAGACCAAACACACCCTTAGTAGTGGAAGAAATGGACATCATCATGGGAGAAGTGGCATCTCGTGCGTAAGCCCTCCTTTCACAGCTTGTTTATACAAATGCTCCGAAGTGGGTCACTGCTAGCTTGCGGAGACCAAGAAAGGCAGAAGATCCTATTCAGCAGAGAGGGAAGAAGTTAAGAGACAGCAGGTCCTCTTCTGGTGAGGGTAGAAGGGGAAAGAAAGAACCAGACATTGAACTAAGTGGTTTCCATCCTGAACAGAAACAACTTCTGTGTGCAGAGGCAGAACCTCTTCTGTCTGTGTTGGAATTTACCTGGCAGGGCTCAGTAACTTGTAAGGATTGTGTGGCCTGACATTCATGAAGTGGAATGTGTTAGGCACTGGGGGAAGAGTGCAATGTCATCACTATTTGAGCAGTGAGATGTGGTATAGCCTAGTGCAATGATTTCCTGAAGAGAAGGGAAGGTGCAGTGAGCTCTGAGAGGAGGTGGGGAGACTGAGCAAGGATGGCAAAGGAGCAGGGTAATTCATATAAATGGCAGTGCTTTAACCCTCCTCTCCAAGGCATGAGGAGTCCGAATGCCCTGATGCAGGGACATGTCTGTGGAGATAACTATGAATGGGGCAGCCATAGGAGAGTAGAGGAAAAGCCACACATTCCCCACACAGTGCCTGTGACCTTTCTTCCCCACAATGAGAGCCTTTGGGAAGTGGAACAGGGCCTTATGTGCTGACATGCTGTTGATCTGAAAACTGCTGTGTCCTGCAAAGTCAGAGCAAAGGTTCGTAATTGAATCCAGCAGGCGCAGGAACCCAGCTTGGGGGTTGATTGGTATTCAGCTCTGGTGCAAAGTGCTTAAGAAAAAACTTATTAATTTCCCCTTCCACAAAGAGCAGGAGTGCGACAGTAATCACAGTATCAAGTCATAATAATAAAAAAAACTCAATTGAAAATAGCTGTTAAGACTCTGGAGGGTTCAGCAGGGGAAGATTGTATTAAGATAAAGTAGATTATAACACTGGTGGACATTAAAGGTTGTCATTGTATGGTAAATCACATCAGGAAGTCACAAAAGCTGCTCTTTACACAGTCAGAGATAGAATACTCTGATATAGCACCTGATTTATTCTCTACCCCCGTTACGCCATCCCTGGCAAACATGTAGGAGAAAGAGGAGAGGAGGAAGGGAGAGACTTGCCAGCTAGACTTGATTTCTGAGCTGTGGTTTTGGGGAAGATGGGTGGAACTGGGGTGAGGCCAGACACATTCATCCCTTCCCCTTCTGCAGGGTGCTGGGGCTCTGCATACATACTGCAATGCAGAGGCATGGATTGAAGCTTTCCCCCAAACCCTTCTCTCCTGTGGAGTAGCAGCAGTGATCTGAGTAGGATACACATGGTTCTAGTGCTGTATGTCCCACAGGGAGCATCCTGTGCTCCCCTTGATGATGGAGGCTGCCGGCTGGGCTCCCCCACTATTCAGACTGTCTCATTGCCATCACAGAGGCAGCAGCCCACCAGCAGTCCCCAGTCCCCAATATGTGCATATCCAGCCTGGAACATACCCTAACTGAATCCCTAGCATCCCAAAAGTGTCCCAAGCACACCTACCTACCTTTCAGCTGTCCAAACCCTTTTGAAACCTGCCCTCTCCCTTCTCTGCCCAAACTAAATTGCCAAAATCTCTTTACTCCTTGCTTAACAGTTAAAATCCAGAAACAATGCAAGAACACATTTAGACCTGCCAGACGTTTCCTGATGGGACTTTACACATTACATAGCTTGAGCAAAGCCCTTTCACTGTTGGAAGAGTGTATGTTGGTAAGCGGGCAAGACAAGGCCTACCGGCTCCCTCCTCCCTGGCCAATGCTGTGTGTGCATCTTCCCAGGAGTCTGACCCAGTTCTGTCTCAGATATGGATTAAACTAATGCTTAAAATCACCTGCCTTCCCATTTCACAGCTGAGTGCTTTCAAACTCCTGCCTATCATAGTTCTGTGTCCTTGACAGATACACAGTTGAAAGTCACTTTGTATTCTGCCCCAGATCTAAAGGTAATGTTTTACCAGATAGCCATACCAGCAAGGAGTGTGAAAAAACCTGAATGGACAGGGATCTGCAAAGGTCCCATGATTTTCTTCTGTACAGATACTACTGACACCTGCAAAAGAGCCTTTGTGTTGCTTGTGTTGCTTTTGCAGACGGTTTAACTGTAGCAGTGCTGAATTCCTTCCAATGGTCAGAGCAAGCATTGTACCCTCCAGGAGCCTTGGTGAAGGTTGGAACGCTGTTGTCTTCCTTGCACACTGAAGGTGACCTGCTCTGTCACCATCAGAAGTGTCCTGGAGACCCAAGGTGTTGCCCTGTTAAACTCTGACTGACAGCAAGGTTTGTTAGAGTCTCCAGACTGGTCCTCAGGTGAGGCCCAGCATGACAGACTTGGCTTTTTTTGGGTGCAGTTATATTCAAAACTTTCCCCAAAACACCATTTTTTTCAACTTGCTTTTTCAGATCAAGCAAATATTGTTTTCACAGTTCTCCTTCCAAACTTTGTTTGATGTGGAAAGCTGTATGGAAGCAGTATCTCTCCACCTTTTCCTAGGGAAATGTTATAGTGCCGTTTGAGCCATTGAGAAGAGTGTGGACATAGAGGTCTTGCTAAACTTGCACAAATGTCTCTTGCACGAATGTGCTTCTACAACTAAAATGGATGCTTTTTTCCTGTCTTTGACACCCTGATCTCTCTAGTTCTGGGTAAACAGTCAGTACGCTGGTTTCATTAGTGCTTCTGAGTTTTATGATCCTGAGAAGTGAAGGAGAAGGCATATTAAGTATAATAGGCTTTTGCTGAGATGGATGTTAGCTGCGTAGATTAACTTAGTAAGTTGCTTCACCACCTAATATGCACATTTAGGAACAATTTTAGAGTGTGAAAACATTTAAAAGGAATGCTAATTTCAAGCTGAGAGAAGTATGTTTGTGTAGAGAGTAAGAAAGCCAGGACTGGCCAGGCAAGAACCAAACTGATTTAATTCTGATTCTTCTGGTTCAGCTGCATTGCTATGTTTGTTAATGTATTTCAGATCTTTTGCCCATCATGCTGCTTTATGAGCTCTCATGAGGTGGAGGGAGAAGAGAAATAAGTCGCCACATTCCTAAAGGATGTCAAGGGGAAAACATGTGAATAATAAAATGAAAGCTGTGGCAACAGCCAAATAGCTGGAATGAGAATGGAATAGCAGGCTGCATATTGCAAACAAGCACTGTGATTAAACTGCATGATTTCAGCTAACTTGCTAATGCATGGTTTTCCAAAGAGCAGCCTGGATTCACCCAGGTGCTGAGCTCTCTTGAAAATACAAAGCCTGTTGTGGGCACTGAGTCTGCTTGCACGTTCTGCCAAAATCGTATTGTACCTCATGTTAGAAGCAGAAGAATGTTAGGGGAAACCTGACTCTTAGTTTGCCCCTGATACTTCTTTTCCCAAATATTTAAGCAGGTGCATTTTGCTGATACAGAGTTTTTTTAAAGTAATTTGAAGCTGCATGCACAAGCACTCAGAGGAGTCAACATGAACATTTATGCACTTCTGTGCTTTTCAATTGAAACTGTTCTATCTGTCTTACCTGGCCAACAGCAAAGGAATAGCTGCTCAAGCCAGTGAATTTTTATCAAAATTTTATGTCCAGTGCAGATAAACTCAGTGAACAGCTCTGAATAATGACTACACTTCTGGAAAGTCTGTTTTCCGTCATGGTAGAATCACAACTTGTGTATATTTATTCTTACACAACTCTGTGAAATGTGACAGTGCCAAGAAGTTGCATCTGGTTTATACAAAGGAAGCTAAAGAGGTGACTTGATCACAGTCTTTAAGTACAAGGAAAAGATTTCTGATAATAGAAAGCTCATTAATTTAGCAGACAGTGGCCACAGTGAGTTCCAGTGCCTGGAAGCTGAATAGCTGGAAGTGTGTTTAGTCTGACTCACTTAGGCTGGAAATAAGATTTAAACAATGCAATAAATAGGTATTGGAACAGCTTGCCTAGGATTGTGGTGGATTGTCTGTTAGTAGAAGTCTTTGAATCAGGCTGGGTGTCTTTCCAAAAAGTGTATGATATCTTAGGTGGCTAGGCTTGTTGCAGAAATAAGGTGGTCTGTTTTCTAGCTTGTGCTCGGTAAGAGACTGTGTTCTGTAGGTTAATGATCAAAATGTTTCCTTTTGGCTATAACAGCTAGGAGCCTTGCTCTTGCTTCCACATCACATCTACCTTCTTATAGCATTATAAAGGGTGTAGAGAAAGGCTGTGGATCAAGTCCCACAGCTCATTAAAATCAGCAGTGGATTGGTCACCGTCTTCAAAGGGATCAGGATTTTACTCCTTGTCATATTATTCGTGGCTTTGATTCCTCCAGCCTTTGTCTATGGCACGATGGTCCCACCAGGAGAGCTGTGCCTTGTAGGTCGTGATACTTGTTGTTCTCTTCTGCTGGCTGGTGCAGGGACTGGTCTTTCCCCATGTGAAAACCACGTGTAAGCTTGCAGCTAGTGAGACTCTTTCAACACAACTGCAGGGTGTCCCTGACTGGACTCTGGCTGTCCATTATGGCTCTGTTTCTCACTGAATGTTAGTATTTGAAGCAACAGAGAAAGCCTAGGGTCAAGATCCTGGGGCAAGGAGAGAGAAGTTGTAATCTAGAATGGACCCTCCAGAAGTGGTTGTTCTGGAGTTTCCCTGACAAAACTGAGCTCTGTCTGCTTTCTTGACATTGGGAAGCCAAAGAAACTGTCTCCTCTAGGTCATCTCTACCTGCTTCATGTAAACTATTTTCCAAGCACTTTTCTCAGCATTCTGTCTTGCTCCCTCGGGGGGATTCCTAGGGAATTTCTCTGGGATTTTCCCAGGGAATTTCTCTCTGGATCTTGTGCCAGACGTGCACTCCTCACATGCTGGGAAGTATAACAAACCCAGCCTGAAACTGCACATACAAATAGGCTCATGAGGCTGTATGTTTGAGGCCTTAGTTCCATCATCTCCTGTTGTCAGAAGCCTAATGAGCTGTGTTATTAAATGGCTCTACATTGTTACCACCTTGTGCTGGTGATGAACATGGCCAGTGGCAAAGAGGAGCTAAGCTTCCCAATTGTATTGATTTCTCCAGTGCCCACAAATTCTGGATTGTATTGCTGACAGGGAGTTGGTTTAGCACTTTAGTGACTGCCCAGAGCCTCATCCCATCTAGGGAAGGCAAATGTGACCCACAGAAGCTGCTACAAATTAGGCAGAGGAGGGAGCTCAGCACACATCTGTCTCGTGAGAGAATGTGCCTTGTGTATTTTGAATCCAGCCTAAGAACTCCCTAAGGTGGGGAGTTTCTCTGAAGATGCTTCCCTTGCTCTTGTTTTGCCAGGATTTGAGGCTGGGTTATTGCTATGATTTCTACTGTGACAGTACATGGAATCCCAAAGGGCAGGTTCCTGCTCGATTAGATACTGAGAGACATTGTCGCTTCCCCAGAGAGCTTGCGATTGAGGTAGGTAAGATAGACAGTGGACAAGTGGAGAAACAGAGGCATACGCTGACTTGCTTGTCCATTTTATCTCACCTTGGTTGGCTGGAGTGTGGTTATTCCAGCTCAGTTGTTGCACGTTATATTGTTAAGCCCCATTTCATTACTTGCTCACATGTCTGAATGACAGGGCTTGCTGTGAGGGAGTGACTGGGAACCTGAAGCTGGTGATGTGGTCATAGTAACATGCAAGCATGTTCCTGGTTATTGCAGCCCGCCTTAGAAATAGCCATTGTCCCATGAAAGGGACATGTCAGATCCTGTTCAGAGGGCAGAAGGTATGAGTTAGCACTTGGAAATAGAAAAACGAACTAGGAGAAAGTTTGCCTCATTAGTGAGTAGCAAGTTGTTGATAACTCCCATTCCTGCTGGCTGAGGGGGAAGGAGGTAGTGTACAAGTATTTCTCTCTCCTAAGGGCAGTTTTGATTTAGGAGAAAGGAACAGGAAATAACTGTGGTATGAGACATAGGTAATGCAATTATGATGATATAAAACTAGCAACAGGCACATCCTGAGTGACAGAACAAGGCTGAACTGTGTCTGGAGTGTGGCAGAGTGGTGCCTAACTTTCCATCTGCCTCCCTTGCCTCATAGTGGGGTTTGCTGTAGGGAGCTGGAGCACCAGCAAGGGGGTGACAGGGCTGTGAAGGAAATAAATGTACCTGTACAGAGTGCTGCCCCCGGGAATGGCTTGCTATTAATAACAGTAATAACATATGCCAGGATGTGGAAGAAGCATCTTTTGTAAAGTGCTGATCACTACCACTATCTGGGGTAGAAACAAATTGAAAAAAATGGTTTCATTATTTTATAATGCACAATAATGCCACTTTTGTATTTTTTATTATTTCCTTGTCTTTAAATTTTTGTCTGCAGGAAAGCAGACATTTTTAGTAGGCCATGCTGCAGATTGGCAGGTAAATCGGGGTGCTGTATGAGGGAGGATGCTCAGCAGCCCTAGACAGCCATAACTAGAGTAGCCAGAACAGAAAGGTCCCAGGATCTAGCTGCTCTGGAGTTTTATCCACTGAGACATGTCGCGGTCAGCTTGTCCTCCCTCTGCCCCAGATCCACAGCAAATGGAACAATTTGGAATGCAGCCCAAATCCCACTGGAGCAATTGGGATGCAGATGGTGAGGAAAGCTGAAGGTGATTTCCTCCTCCCCTTCTGCCATACTAAATAGTGAAGGTGCAAAGAGAAAAACCTTCCCTATACAAAGGGAGAAGGGGCAAGGGAAGAGAGATTCACAGAATTCAGACAGTTCTTGGACCAATGTCCGTGCTGAAAGTGAGCTGCCTTCAAGATCAAGGGATGTCCATTCATGGGTTTAAAGCAAGTTTGGATGCAGTGCAGAGAATGTAAGCCTGTGCAGCACTCAGGCAAGGAGAAAGAGGTCACCCTGAGTAGAGATCAAAGGTTGTTCTGAAGGAGTTATCCTGGGCAATATCTAAGTACTATAGCTTCAACAGCTTTTCTTTTATTAAGGAAAACATTTTTGTCGTTCTCATAAACTATACTCAGCAAAGCCTTCTTACACTGAATCATTTATTTTTCCACAGGGAAAGATGGCTGTGAATGTAGGCTCATTATGGAGAGAGTCGCAATGTGCTTGTTTGTGTTGATTGAACGAGAGCGTTTCCCGCTGTTCCCTGATGCAGTGAGTTTCTCTAAAGGTGAGTAATCTCCAGTCCCTGAGGATGGTCCCTTTGGGCAGACAGTGCAGGATTCAGGCTGCCTTCCAGGGCCCCACCCCCAGTGCACACTGGGCCAGAACTTGGAGAGGCTGCTCAGAGCTGCAAGGGTGCTCGTACAACTCTGCTAGTGCCGTAGCTTACAAGAAATGTCAGTGCATGGGTTTGGAGAGGTCACAGTACAATGGGGTTCAATGCCAAAGTCATTTGTACTCGAGTTTCTGTGAATGGGGGGCTTCTGATCAGCCTGGGTATATAAAACAGCCCCCAGACAGAGCAGGCAGGGAGAGCAGCTGCCACACCGGCACAGCTAGCCGGTGAATTGCCTAATAATCCTAAGCATGTCACAGTGCCCTTTGCTGTGGCGCTTGGGCTCTACCACATGTGAATAGTGCCCCTAATAGCATATTACGTGTATGAGATGTCAAAGAAAATGCCTAGCAACTTAAGGTTTCAGCTCTCTGCTCTCTTCCCAGGCAGCAACTGAAATTGCTTTTTCCTACTGTGCTGGGCACCCACACAGAACAGATAGGGTCCCCTTACCTGTGTTATCCATGTGGTCATATGGAAGTAGCAGCAAGAGACAAACAAGAAGTTTTTCCTTTTTGCTGGGGCTGACACAAGGCTCTGTGTGTGCTTTTCTATTTTTTTTACTCTTTTTTTTTTAATGAGATACACAATGAAAGGAGGAAAAGCAAATTTAATTATAAAGCCATGTCTTCCTCCCCTTTCTCTTTCCGGACTGGGAAGTGCAATCATCTCCCCTTTGATGCAAGAATGAGTTCAGCAGCATACATTGTTAAATTATTATTTATTTAAAATGAAAGGAAATTACTTTTAGTTCAGTGCCAGTTTCTAGCGCAGTGAGAACAGCAAGGGGAGAAAATAAAGCAGCAGCACTTTAGGAGGCAACACCACATACAAGTGTATATGTATATGCATAGCTAGTAAAGGAGTTGGGGCAACTGCACCGAAGGGTTGCATGCTTCCTGGACAGGTATTCCCTCTTGCTAGCACATAGCTGTTACAAAAGCAGAGAAAGCAGTGTCTTGTTTAACCCTCTAGAGCCCCCTTTACATGCTGAGTTGTACCATTATGACACCTAGACCCTTTAAAATAATCCACTATACTGAATTGTAAGACTCCAGTTTGCAGATGAGAAAAGAGAAGCAAAGACAAGTGAAGAAATATGCTCCAGGCTGTGGATCAGTGAAAGAGCCAGGAACAGAATTCAGTAGCCACAGCCCACCATAGTAATTGACTGCACATGCTTCACATCTTTAAAACAAGCTGAGAACATTGGATGTGTTCTCTGGGACAGGGGCAATCTTCTTGGTATATCTTTGCACCTTGTGTAGCACAGAGGAGTCTTGGCTCACTGGCTGATGCTCCTGCTGCTATCACAGTGTGAACAGCAGTATTTCACCAAACCAGAACCATTCTTGTTTGTCAGAACATCGTATTTCAGAGCAAGCATGGGTCTGAGGGAAGGGTAGGTGCCAACGATTCACTTAATTTTTCTGGTTATGAGTCAGACATCCCCCTGTCCTTGCTGTGCACTGTTAAGAGGGAGGACAAGGCTTTCCAGGCTTCAGTGCCTCAGTCTCATTCTATTTCTCTGAGCTGTGAGCAGCCTGGGACTTTGTGTAAGGCCTTAATGAGGCCCAAGCAAAGGTTGACTTAAAAAATAAAAAATTCCTTTATGATCTGTGCTGCAGATGGAGCAACAAATGGATAATAAAAGGGCTGGAGACTGGAGGCAAATCCTCCCCTTAGATTAAGGGAAATTAAGTCCTTTGGGGGATGTGTAATGTATGAGGCTTCATTATTCTTCTTGGGGGAAGCAGTGTATGATCCCTTGGTCAGAGAGATAAAAGGATCATAAGCTCAAATGGCTCCACATAGTCCGTGTGACTCAGACGGCACCAGAGAATCTGCTGGAGGTAAGCTAGATACAACTCAGCCTGCCTTGCGCTGTAAAAGCAGTTCCCGTACTTTCATGTCTTCTCAGGGCAGGTGGATACATACTATCTGCATGGATGTCTTAGCTGGGGAGAGGGTCTTCTGGAGGCAAGTAAAGGACCCCAGAGGAGACACGTATCAGAAATAAACCTGGGTCAGGAAGTCTCTAACCCTTCCTTCACAGTCCCAGGTACTCACTCTTCTCCAGTCCAAGTGTTCCTACCCTCAGCCTCCTGTGCAGTCTTTCTGGCTGCTCCAGCTCATGCCCACCTCTGCTTTCCTCCCACGGAGGCTCTCCCTGACCCGCACCCCCATCTCTCTGGCACCTACTCATGCTGGAGTCTTATCCACCTTGTGATGCCCAAATACATATGTTGCCCCTACTTCAAGCTTCTGAATCCTTTTGTTCATTTGATTTTTTTTTTTTTTGCCAAATTTTCAGCTGATTTATGCTGTTCCGAGAGGTCCCAACACATCCTCCGTCTTTCCTGAGCTTTGGGAGTACATGCTTAACTTGTAATCAGCATGACTCAAAACAACATTGGTGTCTGTCCCTGGAGCAAAAAGAAATAATGTGCTTTGTTCTGCTGCTCCCTATTCAGAGGTAAATTGCTTTTCCTTCCTCCAAGAGCAGATGCTCACTTCTTTTCTTTACCTCACTCCCTGGTGTCCAACACAGATTTAGGAGAAATCACGTTCTCTGTGTTTTTTATGGGGTTTGGGGATGGAGAGAAGTTGTGTTACTGGAGAACTTGACATATCTCTTATTACTGAGTTGTAGATCAAAGAAAGACAACTTACGTTCTTGTACTGATCATAGTACTGCACAGGGGAGTGTGTGTCTCTGTGCATCTTTTGAGTTTACCTTCTATATTCCTGCAATTCTGTGGAATCCTGTAGATTCCACACATATATATAAGTGTGTGTGCCCCTTTCCTTTGTGTGTGCTAAGCTGTTGTACATGTAGTTTTCTGGACTTGGGTGTATATATGGGCCTTGTGTAAGTATCTTGTGTATTCTTGTGACTTGGTGCATGACTACATCCTTGTTGGTCTGGGGTACGTGTATCTGTGTGCCTGTACTTTTTGGAGGAGCAGGTTGGCTCCTGCTGAGGAGTCAGCATTAGGTTAGAGCACAAACTCTAGTGCCATATAGTGAAATGCTGCAGCTTGCTTTATATTTCTTCAAGTACAGGGCATCACCTTTCTCCTCTGTAGTGGAGCTGGGGTTGATTCCTTCTGCCAGTGGCAGCTCCCTAACAATAAAATGCCCTTGCCATCATAACCATCCAGTCATCATACCTGGAAGCGATTAATACCTACCACAAAGCTCTGTAGCTAGCAAATGGGAAAGCAACTTCTGATTGCTGCTGGTATGGCTGACACCAGAAAGCCCTGCTCAGCTGTGTGAGGCATTGTAATTTGTGGCTTTAAAGCAGGACCACCTGAATCACTACAAACACAAAAAATATTTTTCGTGTCTGTCATTTTGTTTTACTTCTGTGGCTCTGAAGTTTTGAGAAATTCTGGGTGGATTTTCCACTCTTGGCTCACTCTGTCTCTATCTTTTTCCTTTGTTTCTCTTTCTGCTTCTGCAAAGATGTCACCATCATGAAGCTCTTGATGGATTCCTGGGTGACTCCCACCTGGTGGTGATGGATTGCTGCTCTCTTTGCTGCATGCTCCAGCTGTCTCTGCAGTTCAGTCTGCTGGATTGACAGGGCCCATAAATCACTCTTGGAAGGCAAGGTGCTCTGAGAGCTCTGGCCCCATTTGTGATGTGCTGATGTGACATAGCCTCACATATACCACTTGCACATGGACAGTGGCAGATTGGGCTGGATATGGATCTCAGATCTGACTGCCAGGCCCTCATATGCCCCTCTTTGGGTTTGAGGAGGCTGGGTTAGAAGGGCTGGAAACATGCTGTCTCTCCTACTGCTGTTTCCTTTCTGTGTATACACAGTGCTTCACAGAATTGAAAAGGAAGGAGCTGTGATCTGAGGCAATTAAGAGGAGAACTGGGACAGTGGATGATAAGGAGACAGGAGTGATGCACCATGCAGGCAGCTGCAGAGCCTCCTCACAGAAGATGTGGATATAAAGTAGGGGAAGGGAAGAGTTTTGATAGTGCTGCTATCTTTTGGTTAGTCCTCCCTTGCCTTTTTTTGTGTGGAATAGAAGGAGCTGAAGGGCACAGTGAAGAAAGAGCCTTGGGAGAAAAAAAGGGGAATCTCAGCAAGGCAAGCAGGTAAAGCTGCACATTAGACTATCCCAGGATGCAAGAGACACTTGATCATTGCACGTGTCCAGGAATATGCCAGGAATTGTCCTTAGGAGTCTCTGCAGCAGTAGTACTTCATCCTCTTGATGCATCTGCCCCCTGTTCACCATGGGTATAGCACAGACACCATCAATCATTCCTGCAAAGCATCCAAACATCTTCCTTGCAAATCCTGCAATTATTTAATGGAAATTCCCCAGTTTCTTTACCCCTGAGTCTCATCAGGGTAATGACAGCCTCACAGATCTCTGTAACCACCATACCAGCTGTAGCTTTGTGAACCTCTAGAGTGGTCCCCAACAATTGGGGGTCCCCAACAATTTGGGTCCACCATTTTCCACAGGGTGGCAGCAACATGCTTCCATTTTCCCTGCTGAGTGATCCCACTTGGGTGCTTCTCTGTCAAGGTTCTGGCTAGGACTAAACTTGAAAAGAGAAATGTTTCTAGGAGGGAGAGAGGGAATTTGCATGTACTCCATGCAGACAGCATACATCCCCAGATGAAGCATCCTGACAATGTTAAGAGGCAGCAGGCAGAGCTATATGCAGGATGTTCCTGCTTCTTTCCAATGCAGCATGAACCTGCCTTCCAGATTAACCCTACTGTTTTGTTCCCCCCCCGCCCAGAAAGCCCTCAGGGTGGAAGAGAGAGAGATTTTGTTTCTGAGAGGTTGAAACTGTGAGATGACAGATGAAATTTTTATTATGATGATTTTTATTTTTGTGTCTGGGTTTGAAATGATGGTGAAAATTCTCAACAAAAATACCTCATGAATATTCAATTACAGTGCCAGCAACACTTTGCAGTCATGGATTATTTATATACGAAATAACCAAAGCTTCATAAATAATAAAATAGCAGCAATCTCCGCTGTGTTTTATGTTCCCCATAGCCAGCACGGGGGTGGGGAGGATGTGTCTTTGTAGCACATTTACATGCTGTATCAACCCCTTGCAGGCTGGGAGCAGAGGGGAGGGCGGAGGTAGCAGAACAAACTGTGCAGGTGAAGGCACTGGAGTTGTGGATGTGCACAGCACAATATGTGCACAAGGAAATGTTGCGTTTGCTCCAGTGCTTGTGGGTGCATCTGGCTGCAGAGGACTTCTGGTGTAGCATGAGGCATATGTGTTTTTGAGGGCAGAGGTGGGAGTACATGCAGAGGGATTGCAGCAAGGGGAGAAGACTTTCAGCCAGGACGTGTTGCTTGTGGGCAAGAAGATCAAGCACTCGGCTGCCTTTGGCTTGGTGTAGCTTAACAGCAGCTGTCTATATGGCCATAAACATATGGAATATCCCCATAATGGACTGCAGTAATAGCAGGGCACCGAGTTGTTTAAGGAAAGGAAGCCCTCACTTCTCAGACTTGGCCCTAATTGATCCATGCTTGGTGGTTTCAGATCATCCAAAAAGCCCCATGTTGGCAGAGCTAATGATCCCCTCTTGGGAAAGGCTCAGGTTTGCCTAAGTGGGCATAGGTAAAGGACAGGGCAGTGGGCTTTCCCTCTAGCCAGAGCAGCACTCACTTGCAGTCCCCTCTCCTTTAAGTAAACCTGTGCTTTAATTCCCAGGACAAATCTCTCTCACTCCCATTTCCCAGCTGAACAACTGGCATGTGCTATGCAGCTTGTTATACAAGAAAGAAGCATGATTCTGGGAAATGTCTAACAGAGTTCCTCTTCTCCAGCCTAACCCCGTTGTTCAGTCAGTAATAAAGAAGAATAAGACTTAATAGCTGTTTTCCTTATCACCAGACAGCAATGTGAGCACCTGATCTTTGCAGACTCCACTGCTTTCAGGAGAAAGGCTCTTCTGCCCAGATGCCTTTGCTGGGTATTCAGCAATGAGTAATCCTATGGGGGTGAACAGAGAGAACTGAGCCCTCTATTGCCCATGGTCTTCCCTCCTTTCCTGAAGGCTTATGCTGATGTCCCTCTCCCTACCGCTCCCACGGGGAAGCACTAAATGCCAAATCAGTAAAAGTGTCGCTGGTTGCTCTGAAGGATGATTCATCACTCCAGTTTGGTGGCAGCATATTTATCCCCCCACCAGCCCACCCGGCAAGAGAAAAGAGATAAATTGCTGTCATCTCTTTTTATGGAACATATAATCAGGTGGTAACATGGAGAGTCGCCTCAGCTCAAAGTCATTCAGGATGAATTATTCATTCGCTTAAAATGTCTTAAAAAGAAAGGGAAATTGTCTCCCTGATACAGTATCTCTTCCTGGCATTGCTGCAGTTGGACATTGCTTGAAGAGTCCTGTTCTGATGCATAGCATGAAGTATGGACAGTTCCCCACCAGGGTCCCAGGACCTTCTGCAGCTCTCCAATGGCTGACATAACACTTTTGCACTGCTCCCAGGGAAGAGGACGAATCTCCCTGCTCAAGGTTTGGGAACAGGCTCAAATGTTTCTCAGCATCCTCCTGAGGGCTTGTCAAGGGGGCTTTGAGTACACCTAGGCCTTTCGGGGCTGGATCTTTGCACATGGGAGCATTTTAACTCTTCTCTGGGGTCCTCACTGAAGGCTTCTTGCTTTTATCCCCCTAGAAAGATCTGTCCCATGAAAGTTGTCCCCTCCACAAAGCAAAACCTCCTCACAGTGAGCTCGAGAAGGCCATGGTTCTCAGAGAAAAAAGACTGAGGTGACCTCTTCTGAAAGAGCTTCAGAAGCAATCATCTAACCACAACCATGCCTCTATCCTGCAGGAGCAGGGAATCTGGCTTTTTAGAGATTGCCGCCTTGCTGCTTCCTAGTCTGTATATGAAGACAAGTGATCGTTTCTGATACCTTAAATTCTAATGTCCTTGGTTTGGATTCCTCAGTTGGAACTGACTGAAGCTTTCACTGTTTTTTTTTTCCTAAACCGTCTTATATAGTAAAAGGTTTCTTGAAGAAGGAGAAGTTTATATAACAGTCCTGGAAGAACATCTAGCAGCTTGGAAGCATGTTTGAGGCTGCTGAGTCACTGGAGCAGAATTAGACATCTCCCATGGAACAGGCTTTCTACTGCGGTTTACTCGTCTTGTCAAAAATTTCACCTGAGACTCTTTCTCAGTATTTTTAGCATTTTGCTGAAAAGTGTGGGGGGTTTACCCACTAGAAAATGGCCTTTAATTAAAACTTTCCTGAAAATGTTGGTAATTGACAAATTTGGACTTTTTGTGATTCTGTAGTATTCTCCATCTGGTTATTTGGAATGATATGATAATCAGCTTTTTATATTTACCAAAACAGACCTTTTCAGGTTAAAACATGTTTTTGTTTGTCTGTGTATTGAAAAATATTGATCATGATTCTGTGAAAAGTTTTGAAAGAACTGAAAATCAGCTCTTCCATTTCCCATCTCAGCTAAAAAGGAAGAAGAAAAATGCTCTTGATACAGAGAAAATTCCTTTGTATCCACTTTCTCCACATAACCAATTTGATGCTCATCTTTTTCCAGAGGAAGAATATTGGGAAGCAGAAGTTGCTGAGAAGAAGAAAAATTCTGTACCTATATCACTGGAGAAGGATGTGGAAAAGAACCTCGTATATTCCAGTGGCTTTCAGGTAGGAGATACAACACATAGCACGTGTTTCTGGGATTGCATGGTGGTTTGTTTTGTGCTGTGCCATGGGAAAATGGCAGCAGATTCCTTACTGCATCCTAATCTGTCTGTGCAAAAACATTAGAAACACCCTTATAACACCTAGAGCTACCCTTGCCTACCTGCCTTTCAAATCTGTCTTGTCAAGGCTCCTCTTACCATGTTCATTAACACACACACACAAAAACCATGACAGAAGAGACTGTCAGAATTCAGAACTATGAGTGTGTGTCCATGCAATAACAATACTGGCAGGATATCTGAAGGGTCCTTGGCATAGTCAGCTGAAATGTTTAGTTCTGAGCAGTAAACTATTTAAACTTGGATCCTTCAGGAAAACTTGAAAAGGTTTCCCATCTTTCTTGATGCACTCTTTGGTCATTGTCAGAAAGCCATAATTGCTTGATGTATTTTATGTCATCTGTCAGAACAGTTGCAAGTGGTGTTTCTTAGCACAGAGAGAGTATATCTTTTAATAATAAGTACTTTCTGTTGCATGATCTCAATGTACATGAGGTAAATAAACCCTCTACTGCAAAGGAATGATATGTTTTATCCCTGGTTTATGAGTGGGGAAATTGAGGCAAGAAAAGCTACACAAGACACGTGAGAAATCCATGTACAGTCCCCTGACATCATAAATGGTAAAGTCATCCTTCCCTGTCCACATTCTGGAGATTAAGGAACAAGTTATTGATGAAAACTCTTTGTTTTAATGGCCATTTCCTCTCTATCGCTCTTTTGGGGAGGGGGTCTTTGTTATTTGCTTTCCACTCATTTACCCTCACTTTAAATCCAATAACAGAAAAAAATTAAATTACTTTCTGCTAAGAACAAGGCCATGTGTCTGAGCTTCACTCTGTCCTGGAGAACTAGGGCAGTTCCCCTTTGCCATACAGGTAATTCAATTTACAAGGAGTTTGTAAGATAATGGTGAATGAAGCTTGGGCTTGTTATGTCCGTGGAGAAATTAGTTCTCAAAAGAACACTGCTGAAAGAAGTAGGGAAGGAAAAATGAGCAAAACGAAATGAGAAAGGTTATAAACACATTAAGCTGGGCTTCCCTACTTTGGTGTTTGGAGCTGTCTCTGCTATAAATTGTATTGATTAAGAAACTTATTGGAGCTACCTGCTGCTATCAATTACTTTCCACTTACTGCTTTCTTTACCTGCTGGGCAGTCAATAGTCTGACAGAACTGAAGCCCCAAGTCTTCTTAACCTAGAGCTCATGAGAGCTGGAAAACAGAAACTAATTTCCACTACTGCTATTTCCTACTGGAAAGGGAAACAAGCCACATGGCTCGTATGGGTGGGCTTTTCTGGTGTCTGGAATTGGGATGGGAGAAGTCCATGAGCCTATGGAATATGAGAAATCCTTCAAAATGCTATGGACTTATGTGACAGGCAGTTCTCAGCATGTAGTCCCATGGTGGAGCTGCCAGTTCTGTCCTGTGCAGTGTGTCTGAAAGCTGGATACCGCCTCCAGAGCCTTACACTGCAGAGCAGACAAAGGCGTTGTCAGGTAATGAAATAATGATGTGAAAGGGATGGGATGGAAGATTCTTAGGACAGCATAATCCTCTGTTTTTTCCACCCAATGCTGCAGTGACTGGTAGGTTGGGGGAAATCTGATCTAACCCTATACATTTTATGGTAAAAAGGAGGGGAAAGCAATAAAGCCACAAGACCATGAATGTCAGCAGCCCCTCTGCTGTTCTGGAGTCTCTTTGTAACTCCCTTTTATACCCTGCAGTGATTCCTCTGTAGCCTGCAATTCTTGACCCTTCAGGCTCTTAGATGGTGAAGGAAATGATTGGCTGTTTTTGCTGATTCTTTATATAGATCAATATATATAAAGAAGATAAAAAATAAAGCAAAATCTAGCTCCTCTTTCCTGAATTCAGACCTCCAGAATCAGAGCAGCCCACAGGATTTTCTTGGCAACAATCCAATAAAATAAGTGGAAATGAACATCCAAGTTGTTGAAAAGGCTTTGAAAATCTCAGCCTAAGTCCTTACAAGTCCATTTACTTTCTCACTGCTGTGACTTCAGGTCAGCTTGGGCTCTTGACTTCACTAACTGCTTTAAAACTACCTTGAATTTCTCATCTCTTGTGTCCTATGGGATTTTTCTTTCTTTGCCTTTTCCCTCTGACCCTTCATAAATCCTTTTTTTATTCCCCTTCTTGCACAAAACCAGCCAGCCAGAGATACAGGGCAGGGGCAATGTGAGGGCATGCCCGGTTCAGAAATATGCCCATGGCATGCCCTGCAGCCAGATCACCACAAGCTGTTGTCATTTCTTGCATACTAAGCAAAATTTGGCTGGATGACAGATGCTGAAAGAAACCTGGATTTTATAGGAGACAGTGTTGGGAACCTGTCAGCTTTGTCTGCACAAGGCCCTTAAGTGTGACACTGATTGGTTTGGTCCTAATGTTGCCATGTGGTATGGGGAATCAGTTGAAGAACCAGTGATTTTGCTCAAATGTTGCCCATTTCCATGGTATTTACTGTGAACTCAGCATTATTTCATCTTCTTTTTTCAACACTGGAGTTCCTAGAAGAACAAGATGCCACAAGAAATTTTGTTGTGCTCAGAAGTCAATTCCAGTCTTTCACAGTTGCAGTGAAAAGCTTGAACATTTGACCCAGGTGCGACCTGAAGACTCAGAAGCCAGAAAACAAAAGAGAGCACTTATTTATAAAAGTATCCTGTTTGATAAGCCAATCTGATGAGTTATAAAGTGTCTGACTTAGATTTCTGTTCCCTTTCAGTTCAAGGGACTTAAAGAAGTTCTAAAAAACGCTGGCTGCCAGCAGCCCTCTTGCCCATATGTATCTAGCGATCTTGGGTGCCCAGACACTGGTACCATAAAGAGGCAGGGAGATCTGAGTACTTTCTAGAAACAAATCCCTTGAAGGCATTTGTCAGTAGGGTCCTGAATTGTTAGTCATGTTTGAAAAATCAGGCTTTATGCTGACTGTATGAGTGCTAGTGCCAGTGGGATTTTGGAGGATGCCGTGTGGGCTAATACAGACTGAGCTGGAAAATGTAACATTATCCTTTGTGCCTAGCCTGAAGCAGTGCCCTAGCAGGCTCTTGGAGGCAGCTAGCGCATCTGGAGCACACTGTTAGCAGGGCTGTGCAACTACATTCTTGACCTGGAAGACCAGAGATCTCAGCGCATTTTTACTTTTAGGGCACTGTTTTTAATTTCTTGTGTTGTGATCATGGTTCAATATGGTGCGAAGGCACTGGCAGCCCATATGAAGCCTTCCCCTATACTTTTAGCCAGATATGTGGGTCTTTACTTTTTTCCTGGTCTTTTGTACCAAGGGCTCTTGTGCTGTTTTCTACTGAAGAGATGGCTGCATTTTATTTACATGGACAAAAAGAGACTTTTTAATGTAAAAAGCTTAACATGACTATATATTGCAAAGAGATATTATTTAGCATGCAAAAAAAAGGCAGTCATTCTGGGGTGGCAGGAATTTGTTTTCACTTGTTTCAGTGCAGTATGAACTCGTTAATTTGATAGTGTATATATATAAGTTCTATCTTTCTATTAAAAATTGTGACAAATTCACCCCCAGACATCTCACAGTTGCTGCTCAGCTTCACGTCTTTGCATCTTGAAAAGTCATTGTGACAAAGGCGATTGAACTCAGATCTGCCTGGTCCAAAATTAATTGCTCTTCACACGTGAGCTAAAGGAATTTGCTGAGGTCCTTTATGAGCAAGACACAGGTAAGGACTGCGACACAGATTAGCATCTCTGAATCTGCCCATCAGAGGGCGATGAAATGCTCATGTGGAAGAATACACTGGCACATGCACATGTCTTCTGCCAGTTCATTTCCTAGGGTGTATATCTCTCAACTGCCACATTAAAATTGCAATGCATGTAACAGGCCCTGAAATTACAGTCACGAGCCATATTCCTTTGACCTTCTCCATATTCTGTTTGGATTCACTCCTGCCAATTTAGCCAGGCAGCCAGAAAGTAAATAAATGCTCCCCACCTGGTAGGTGCAGAAAGGTTAGATTTGCATAAAGTGGCCAGTGTAAATTTCTCCTGTTTGTTGTCACCTCTTCGCTCCAACTGGGAATTCCAAGGCAGAGATAAATGTCAGCTGGAAATAGCACTTCAGTGTCAGCAGTTAATCTCTTCCTGCTATTTCCCTGTAGCCACTTTGTGCTGCTCTTTACCACATGGATCAGCTAATCATCTCTTGTGTGAGCCTCTCATTACTGGGCTCTGCTGTTACTGCTTTGCTTACAGTCTTGACTTTCCTTTTATATTTTCTGTTTGTAAATTAAATTCTTCTCAACTGGTAAGTCACTGTGCTGAAACGGTTGTGCGAAACAGCCTGCTACCAGTTTCACTCCCTGAATGGTTCAGTGTGCCTCGACCCTCTGTTCCTAAGCCTAGATAGATTAAGAATCACAAAGATTCTCTTCTATGTGTTCATCATATAGCAAGCAGATCATATGAGGCACTGTAAGTTCCCAGGCTGAAAATTCAGTTCTGCAAAGTTCTAAGCTGTTCCTGAGGTCACTGACTGCTGCTTGCTTGCCGACGTTACTGAGAGTCCAAGACAGCCAATTGGAGTTCTGCATCTTGGGCACTAAAATCTCAGCAGTGCTCCTCTGTAAGTGCTGGTCTCTTGCTCAGGAAGTGTTGGCTAATGGGGTTGCCACTGCTGAAAAGGAGAATGAGAGCCTTATGAGTGGGTCCAGTTTTTCAGGTCTTTGATTTGGACACTCATTCAAGGGCCTGCTGCTGGTGCACCCTGTTACATGTTACGCTATGATGGTTGAAAAGACTTCACTCAATGAGAGCGGGGACTCCCCACTCCTGATTCCCCACACACTCTGCTTTTAACTCTCTCTGGCTATTAGTGCCACTTCGGAGGCAGAGGATTCTTTAATCACCCTTTTCTCCAGTACCATCTTTCTCTGATTTTTTTCAGGTTTCTGTTGCTTATTCTGACTGTTCTTGGTGACCTGCTCTAGCTCTGGTTATTTTTTCTTCTTCGTTTTCTTCTCATTTCTCTTTTTCTTTCACACACACACAAATGCCCCTTCAACCATTAGTCTACCGTAAAGCTCACAGCACTGTGTCGTAGCTCAACTCCGATCAAACCCTTGTCCTTGTGTTTTGAACAGTAACCTCCATTGCTTCAGTTTGTACCAAAGAGACATATAAGTGTTCCTTGATTTAGCCTGATTCAGAGACAGCTGCTCTTCTCACTGGTTCCGGTGTGATTTAACCTAGCCCATAACAACGAGGTCCATATTGCCAACTCCCTTCTGCTTTGCCCATGTGCCAGAGTGATCCTGTCTTCCAAGCAGCCACCTGCCCCCTGTTTTTTCCAGCTGCCTCCATCTGTTCTCAGTAGAGTTCCCAATTCCTTAAAAGCTGTTTCCTGGGTGGTTTAAATCAGACTTATCTGTACCCTTGGAATAAATTGTATGATTGTTTTGGCATTTCTCCAAGAACAGTTTGGCCCCTTCATGTTGGACTGTGGTGGAGGATGGCTTTCTGCTCTGTCTCCCCTTCTGTAACATGTTCAAAATGCACTGTTTCAGACAGCCTCTCCAGTGCTGCTATTGCTGCCTCCAGTAAGAGGGAGGCGGTGAAAGCAATAGATAAGTAATCTGGTTCTAAATCACTTTCCCAACAAAGCCAGTGCTGAAGGTCACTTGTAATGAAGCTGTTATATGGGTAAGGCCTCACAATCAGGGAGAAAAAGAGGAAAATGAAAATGAGGCTGGAGATGAGTTCATGGTAATCTTGAAGCAATTTCATGGAGATGCAGGTGTTTGGATTGGAGTCCGGGATGCTAACAGGAAGGTCACGAGAGAGAAACTGCTTGTGTGGAGTTTCTCTGTTGTGGTAGGAAAGACTGCATGGTTCTTTAGGGGTGCTTAGCCCTAACTGTATGAAAACCTATGAGCAGAGTCCCATGCTCCAAGCTCTTTGGGGGAAGAAAATTATGAGATTAAACCATTGTGTCCCTGCCTGCATGCCTACGGAGTGACTAGGCATAGATTCACATCCTCTGAGAACTGCAGGAGGGTTTGCATGGAGGTTTGAAGCCCTTGTTTGGAGACCCCAAATCCCTTCCCATAGCAGAATGGTACTGTGGAGAAAAGAAGCTCTGACATGCAGGAAAAGGAACAAATAGGATTCCTTAATAGAAAACATTTATAAATTGTTGAAAATCTTTTTTTTTTACATTTAAAATTTATGCTTTCAAATAAGAAATGAATTTACAAAAAAAGTAAATACATCTTTTAAAAGTTGACATAAAATGAGTTGGTTTAAAATTATTGCAAAGAAACCTATTGATTGACCCAACTTGAATTTTTTCAGGCAGGAAGTTTAGGTTCAGGAGGATTTTTGTGGTATTTGATTTTCCATCTGGTTTCAGGATGGAAATTATTGTTTGTCAAGATTGAGATTCTCTGGCTTCCATCTCAGGCTAGCACTGTGTCTGAGTGTGGACTGCCTAGGGCTTTGCTGTCCAGTATGAATCCACTCCCTCTGCTGCAGTTGAGCTCAGACCAAAAGTCTTTGTTGGCACAAAAACTGTACCCATGTAGCCAAACCTTGGGAGCTCAATTCACCCACCCAACAGCAGGCCCAGGACACTTAGAAAAATGCTGCGTGCACGGGGTTGGGACTTGCATGTGAATCCTGAGCACTCCCCTTAGTGCTGCTTGTCCCTCAGCTCTGTGCCTCCGCTTTCATCTGCCCAAGTCTCATCCTGTCTCCCAGTGAAACGAACTGTTCGTTGATGCGGCTTTTGATTAAATTTCTGGCCTCTTTTCCAGAATTATTTCCCCTGGGATTACCCAGAAAAGCACTGCAGCAGAGAGGGGTGGGAGTGAGGGAAGGAAGAAGCAGCAAGGTTTTCCCCCTGATATACAGCCTTGAGAGCTACAGAGACGTTCAAGAGAGTGGGATGGGATGATCTGTCTTTATGATGACCCTCTAGGGTGCATCATAATAACTGTTCACTGGAATCCATGGGAGGGGGTGTGAAATTTAGTGTGAAAATATTTCCTCTTGGTGTCCCTGGATCTAACTCCCTCCCTCCCTCCCTCTTTCTCACCCACCACCACAGATTTCTTGTGATCTCTGGAGAACCCAGATCCCCAGCCCAAAGAGAGCATTATTTTAACTTGGCACTTAGCCCCCAGGACTCAGGGTGATATTTATACTGGCAATGGTGGGAAGAGGAAAAGAAATAGTGCACTTGCTGGGTTTTACAGTGCCTGTGATGTTTATTGTCATTGAAGTTCACTGGAAAAAGACTTCAGGAAAGACCATCAGGAAGTAAATCTTTCTTCTCTGGGGAGGCTGTTTGGAATGTGAGAGATTCCATGGCTAAGTTTAGAAGCAACTTTTTGAACTGCTAGGCAGGGGAATTTTATAGCATAAACCATGGATTTCAGGGGGTACCCTCAACCAATAGTGGTGTATCTCTTGGGTGCAGAGCCCTTTGGGTAGGGCGTTGGGCCACTGATGATGAAAAGGCATCAGTCATCCTTTACAGCAGCTTTTGACAGTTGCTTAACTGTGGTGTAAGAAACTGCATGAGAAACCAGGCATGTTGAACTAGGCTTTTAAGTGCCTTTCAGAGCTTCTGGAGTGAAGCCTGAAAGGAAAAGTCTTGAGGGTATTTTGTCATGGGCTTTTGTTGGGAGAGGATCTCGAATGTCTCTGCTTTGGACATCACAAAGCCAGCATCCTTGGAGAGCTTATTATCACAACTCCTTGAACAACTGGCCGCTCCCAGAGGGGTGCATGTACAATAATGTAATGAAGAACTGTTGCCTTCAGTCTCAGGCTAGAGCTCTTCTACATCACACCCCCTGCTTCTTTGTACAGCTCTGGATGCGTGGCCTTTGTTGGGCTAATGAAGCTGCTGGAGCTTTGAAAGCACAAGCATGCTCCTAGTGCTCATTACCTGGATCCTACAGCAGGAGCTTCCACCAGCAGCAGCCTCACTTAAACACCTGTTATTTCATAAGAATCAAAAGGATCAATGCAATTGGGAAAGTAAGCTTGGAGATGCAAAGTCATTTAATGGGGAAAACAGTGCAGGTAATTAGGCTTGACAAAACTTTTTTCGTAAGTGACTACACCTTTGAAGGGAACATAATCTCCTTTCACGAGCATTGTGTCTATACGCTGATGAGTACCACATGTGCATATATAGACCCAGTGACATGCACGTTTGTCTTTGAGCACATGACAATGTATATGCAGTATACACAGCTGATATGCAATATCATGAACTTGTGCATGTAAAGAAATATTCTTAGTCAAAATACTGCGTAATACTGCCCATATGTGTGTAAGTGGTGATGCGCACACATGACAGAAGCTTGGAAATGATAGAGAAATAGTTAATAGCTCACATGCTCTTCTTGCGTTTTCTGTAGTTACAAAATATGCTGCAGCCAAAAATGTTGGTTTATTTGCTGGAATTTTCCATCAGCACCCCTCTGTCCTAGTGTTTGGTTTTATTTTACTTATTTATTTGCGTGTCACACCTATGACAATGCCTTTGTCAACATCCAGAAAAAGCCTATCAATGTAGTGGACAAAAAAATAAGTCTCAAAGGTGTAACTTATGCACGTTGGGAGTTAAGCAGATCTCCCAAAAGCATACCTTTGAGTGGCGTCACCTGGTGTTGTCCTGTGGCATAGCAGTGAAAATGGATCTTTTCCAATATTTAAAAAAGATTCTGACATTTTCCTGCAGAGTTTTTGTACTAGAAAATCGTGTCCTTGGTTGCAGGCTCATCTGTTAGACAATGCACCTTGACGTCATACATCCTGAGCCAAGCTGTGGTCCATCATTTCCTGCTAGAACACATAATTGGGCTGGGGAGCAAAGAGCAATTGTGGGATACAAAACCAACTCTCCACGGGACTCTTTACAAAGATTTTTCACAGTGGGAGCTGGCCACATTCCCCTGAGCTACACAGATGCTTGAAAAGGGGGCTTGAATTTCCATGGCAACAGGCTGCATTCTGCTGACTCTAGTAGTCTGTCACTCTCCGGATATGTCTGTCACCCCTGGTGCTCTGAGTTTCAAGGCCAACACTGTGTGATGGACAAAGATTGAAGTGGGGTTGTGCTGGGGTCAGACATTCTGGTCAAGGGAATGTACTGCAAACACACCGGGGGAGAGGCACACTGTGAAGTTAAGATGATACAGGTGAATCCTCCGGTCTGGCTCAGACATCAGTTACAGTAGGACATTGCTAGTTGAGCCGTTGTCTGGTTACTGTGAAGCTCAAAGGCATCATGTCACGATATGATTGTGCCCTTGTCTAGCTCCCCTCATCTGAAGAGCTCGGGTTTTTTATATATGTTAGATGACTCAGACTCACAGTGTCTCTGTGAGGCAGTCACAGTGGGGATACTGAGGCAGCCATAGGAATTAGCTAGGTATACAGAAAATGCTAGTGTCAGAGCTAGTTCTCTGTCAAGAAGTTCTCGTTTCCTCTGTTCCCCCACCTCATTGTGAGGAGCTATCACCTCTCATGGAACTTGTAAAGTAGGAGGGTATTCCTGGTTATTTCTTGAATCACTTCTAAGAAGAAAAAACATTTAACATGCGCATACTCAAAATAGTAGGTAAAAATGTTGTGATGGAATAGAGGACAGTAGCTATGGACAAATCTGAGGAAAGGGAATTGTGTGCTAAGAGATAAGGGTGGGATGGGCTGAGGAGTTTTCTATTTCTGGGTGGGATGGAAGCTGAGGAGGAGGGCAAGGTGCATTAACAGCGGTGTGAGGCTGAGTGCAAACTCAGAGGGATAGAAAAGGCTGTGTCTGTCTTGAGTTTATGCTGAGTTCAGTGCAAGCTCAAGGGCTAGCACAAATTTTGTTTCCTATAACCCATGTATTTCCCATGAGCTGCAGGAAAAATATGGGTTAGAGCTTATGAGAGTGTTTACTGAAAGGGCTGTGCATTATTGGAGCCAGAACATTGGACCTGGGGGAGAGGGCAGAGAGGCTCATAAAGGAGGTTGCTGTGATGATCTTTGAGATCTTTGCCAAGCTGCCTGGAAATGTCTTCTTTTGACATGTATGTGAGGATCCTGGTTCTCTGTTGTCACAAGCAACTACTCCAGCACAGAGGCACTACATGTGGCAAGCTGGGCTGAGAGGAGGAGCTAGGGGAGAGGGATGGTGTGGTGTCCTGTTCCATCATGTGGGAATGTATTGGTGTGGCTGTGCTGCAAAATGGAGGGGGTTGGCAGGCAGAGCACTAGCCTCAACTAGCTACACCAAGGGGAAAAAAAACGTGTCTTGGCCCCCTTGGGGACACCACTCATACTGTGAAAGAGAAATCCAATGAAGACATCACTTCTGTGTGCAAATGGGAGAGGAGTGGGATGGAGAGAGCTGCATCCCTTTTGAGAATTGGGTTATCCTTAAGGAACTGGCATGCAGGGGAGGCTGAGCATCTGTAGGCTGGCAGGCAGCATTTGCCTCTGCTGAGCAAGTGTGTTTATCTCTAGAGCTCTCAGCAATGTTTATGGCTGAGGGAAGGGTGTAAATCTTATTGGATTCAAGTCCTTGGTGGATAATTATTCCCTCCTTCTTCCACCCCCACTCCCCATGCCCTCCTGCCCTGGATATGAGACACTGTTCACAGACTATAAATGGATGCAATGCTATGCTTAATGTGGAGAGACACCTTATAATCAGATGAGGCACAGGGTGGGAGGTGAGGCACAGGATGAGAGGCAGCTTGCCAATTCCTACTCCTTCCCACATGTAGTCAGTCCCTGAGCCTCCTATCATGCTCATCTGTGGGAAGCTCATTTCTTCCATTTCCTCTTAAAATGACTTGTAGCCTATAAAGCCTGGAGCAGGGCAGCTGCGTGCTCAGAATCCTAAGGTGCTGTGCCTAACAGGAGGTGGCAGGGTGCAGGGAGGGAGGCTGTGCTACCCTAATTCCACATCAGGACTCTGGTTTGGCTCTTGCGGCTTATGAGGCTATCAAAGCCTCTCACTTAATTACAGCCATAGCAATCAATCTTTCTTCCTGTTCATTATGCTTCCAGACAGGGTTAGCAGTATTTTTATTCTTGAGGTCTCAGGAGCATTTTCAGCTTATAAGAAATCACAGCCAACCATAGTGACTGGTACGGGTTGTGTCTGTAGGACAGCATTCCTGCCCCATGGCTAGAGGAAAAGTGTGGGGCAGTAAAGCTTGGGACATCTGGCACTGTGAGAGTTGGTTCTGGTTTGCACAATGAAGGTCCATTGAACAGGCCCTGTGCCGAGAGAGGCATACAGGGCTTTGCATTAACTGGAAATGACCATCTGAGTTGCTAGAGCCCTTGCATGGTGGCAGTTAGTTGTTCCAAGGCATTATGACTGGGCTGAGTGTAACATATCAAGTCATTATGGCATTATCTCTTCATTACACGCAAAGTACTGTTGGAGCTCAGGGAGGAGCACAGGGACAAAGATGGAGAGGAGGGAAGCGGCTCATTAGCTGCCCAGAGGAATCAAGCTGAACATCTCTTTTTCTCAGGCAGAGGCTCTGTCATCACCTGCAAGGGACAAGTCTATTAGAAAGTAGGGCTTGGCTCAAGGACAGCTGTGTGTATCAGTATGTACATGTGCTAATACACAAGTGGAGCATGTCACCTACATACACCCCTACCCCCTGGACCAACTAATGCACATACAGTGCACATCTTGGATACTCCCATAATGCAAGAACAAGCATCTTCCCTTCCATCACTGTCCACTTAAATTTAGAAACACGTGTACCAAAACATGCTCTTGCATCTATAAACATGTTCATCTGCTTTATAGGGACTGCTTACAACCATGTCCAACACAGTTACATCTAACAATCTCACATGTGTTTACCCTCCTATCAGAGAGCATGCACAGCAACTGCACCAAGCCTGCTCCCTGTGGACAGGGAGTTGTGTCTCCCCTGTATTCATTCCTCTGTGCTCATACGGTGCACTCCAGTGCATTCTGTCCCTTCAGCTGTGAAATCTGCTTCTACACAGATGCATTCACCAGCACAAGTATGTTGTTGCTTTTCCCTTCCTTCCAATTTCCCTTTATGCTGGTTTCCATGAGTTCTGCTGGCATGCACTAGGGCTCCCGCAGGTTTCCCCACAATCATGCGCTGTCAGAACCAGCCAGAGCTCTTGCAGCAAACATGAGGACTGGCAGAGTAAGCTGGCACCACAGCTAGGTGAGCTTTCTGGTGTAAGGCCCCCTTTCACGGGGGCCAGGAAGCATTGCAACTTGCATGTTATTCTGGATGAGGCGTGAGAAACAAACTCCCGGTGGTCTCTTAGCTCACCCACCAGCTGCTGGACTTTGTCTGCAGTGACTTTGCAGCACTCCTTATCCCTGCTGCTCTCCCTCTTCGGACATGGATCAGGAGGTCATTAACTCGTTTACTCCATGCTGGCCCCAGCCTCACAGACTTCTTGCTGGACAATATATCAACAAAAAGCATTTGGCAAGATTTATGGGGCTGTTGCTGCCAACCGTGGACTGTGGAAAGTAAAAAATGTCCTTTCTGAGGCAATAAAATATAAAATGGGACCCAATTTCTCTCCAGGGTAGGAATCATTATGTTTGACAATGCTGTAAAACACATGGTGCTATAGCACGGGGGTGAGAGCCAGAGTAAACGCTGCCGTCGGAAACCTCATTCATTGCAAAGCTGGGATGTGTGTTTCATTGCAAAAGAAGACAGGAGGGGTCTTGGGTGGAGACAGTCTCCCTTCAGCCTTTCTCTTCTCTGAAAGGACTGGAAATCCCTCTACAAGCTTTGCACAGATTTTCTGAAACATTTTAAATTCATTCACTTAAATTGGAGCGAGTACTCTGGATATATACAGCAGGAATGGTTTGCTCCTTTATTAAATCAGTTTAGCTTAATTGACTCACAGAATGATTAAACTGATGGAGTTATATGAAGGAGTTTTCACTAGTTAAACTGTACCAATTAGAAATCAGGCCTGATAGACCTGAATCCTCCTCTTTGTGCCAGAGACTCTGGGCTTTGTACAAAGACTTTGTCCAAAGACTTTGTCCAGGGGAGAAAATAACTAACAGTTCTCAGCTGATTAATTTCCACTTGTGTGTCTGCCTGTTTCTCCTTCATGCTCCTTCATAATACCTATTATCGTGCTGGTCTGTATATACTGTGCATCTCTGGCAATGTTACTGTAGTGAAATGCTAGCTACAACAGTTTGATTTAAGTTACCCTATGATAGGGAAGACCTATATTTCTAAAATGTATCTGCGGCGAGGGAAAGAGGAGGTGTTATGTCAGGCAGGAATAGAAAATGAAGGAGAGATGAGAGAGATGTAGCTATAGGGCTCAGTTGTTCCCCTGGGTGTGGATGGGAAAGAGATGTTCATGCTAGAAATATAGTGCAGACTGCATTGTCTCATCCACTATGCACTGTACTCTGCAGAGCATGTGTGCTCAGCAAAGTTATGTCAGCCTGGTGGGAGAAGCATCTTCTCTGGGTCCTTTTAACTTCATGTCAACATTTCCAGTTCTTAATAAAATCAGATTGCCTCAGGACTGAAAACTCTTGATGTTCAGTTCTAGGAAGGCAATAATGAAGAGAGCCCTTTGAGAGGAAGAAAAAGTATACTGGGCAAATCTGAGATTTCTGTCCTTTTCTCTAGGCTGACTTCTCCTGGAAATACACCCCGTTCTTGCTTTGTAAGCACTAACCACTGGCTCTGCAGTAGTAGTGGTGTCCCAACAGTCTTGTGTTTGGCTGAGCTTGATGCTGGATGAACCTTGGTGGTTCAAGCAATTTATGTTTTAAAGGGCACTGGAGAAAACATAAGGTGGACCTGTCCTTCATTCTATGTATCTCAGGAAATTCAGTGTAAATGCAAAAGGCAGTGAGATCACCTTAAGCCAAGACAGCAGGGGTTTTTGGCTTACCGACAGCATACCTTGTATGAGTAGAAGACAGAGTACTCCAATAAGTGGTTACTTTGACTGCATTTGTAGATGTAGACATTCACCTGAGTTGGGGCACTGTAATCACTGACAGCTCCCAAGAACACAGTAATAAAATTTTGAACGAATGCTATTCTGGATAAATGGCTTTGGTTACCACTACCAGCAGGCCAAGATTCCTTTGATCCTCAGCAGTGCACATTATTGTTAGCTTTTTCTTTCTCCAGTGGGTTCCTTCTTTATGAATAAGTTTATTTTCTGAAATATTCTTAGATTCTGCTTATCTGGTTTCAAATGCTTTGTATCCAACTAGGGCATAATTTACACCAGTATTGAACATACCATATAGCCTGTAGTATGTGTCCCATTATATCCTAATAAATCTCTAGAATATGGACTATATGGGCTAAATTTTCACATGGTCACAAGCTAAGACCAGACTATTTGAAAGAGGTAAGCACTCCCTTGATCTCTCAAATGGTGAACTATTTGGGAATTCTGATCCATGTGGTAATGAACTGCATCTGCCTGCTACTGTGCCTCCCCTTGCTTCTACCCAGCTCCTTCCACATATCTGCATTTTGTACAACACAGCCACTTTGGTAAACATGCAAAAAGACCAGTCCCCACTGGCTCTAAAACACTAGAACATTTTCACACAGCAACTGCTGCAGAATAGTAAGTGTATTATATAAAGCACTCTTAAGGTCAGGCAAAGGCGGTGGTGTGATTATGATGTGTGAAAGAAAAGGAAAGAACCCTTAAAAACAAAGGAAAAAGTGGTGAAAAAACACATTGAGGGCAGCAATTTCTTGTTTGGACAAAAACTGTTTTTAGTGAAGAACCCCTCTTTTATTTCCCTTGGTTCTCCTTATCATCTCCCAACACTGTATCTCCCTCTTCTATCAGGAACCTACTCTGGGGTTTATTCTTTACTATGCAAGCTTGTCATGTCTGTATTTAATGAAGTTTAATTATCTTCTGAGATTCAATGAATAATTATAAATCTCTTCAAGATGCAATCACAAGCACTTCACGGTTCATTAACAGTGGAAAATCAATTGTAATTCACGTAATCCCTCTCTCCTGACCAGCCATATGCTTGTCCCCCCTGTGCACCTCGTTGTTCCTCCCTCATTTCAACACTGGAGAATACATTAATCTATTTTCTATGAAACAGGTTAGAGTTTAGCTAGGGTAGGGGCAAAGAATTGGAGAATGCAGGAAGTGGGAAATGGGACCCTAGACAGCGAGGTTAGATAAGCCTACGTGTGAACTCCGTCTCATGCTGTGGGTGCTTTGGAGGTGTCATGAGCTCCAGATTGCCAGTTTCCTTGGTTTGGAGACACTCACCTCCAAGAGTGCAGTGGCCTCCCTTTGGGAATTGTCTTTGGCTGTATACATCTTTTCTTCCTCTTGATCTGGTCTTCAATTTGAACTCAAGTTACAATTTTCCCTATTGAAAATCTCCTGAGACCTGTGAGCCTTTGCATTATTTGAAAAGTAAGGACTGAAAGTTTATTTTTGGTGGGACTGCAAAAGCTGGAGGTGTGAGCCCTGGCACAGGAAGCTATTCAGTGCTATCTTTAACTTTCTAAACAGCAGGCAGCATGTGAATCCAGCTGCACAATGATCCTGGAGTGACCTTTCTAATTGAAACTCTTTAACCTTTCTGCACAATTATAGCTACAAAATTTTACTGAATGCAGAAAAGATGGTTGTTTTTAAATTTTTTTTATAAAGGTTAAAAGATTGAAAAATAAAAGAGGAAGTGAGACAGAGAAAGAGGGATGGAAATTAATGCAGTTGAGTTGCAGTTTCCAGCAGCCCCAGGAGAGCTCTGCAATGAAGATGACATTTCCATACAATTGACATTTCCCGGCTGGAGCAGTCCTCTGATTTGCAGCTGCTTGTGTGCGAAGACCATCATGAAGAGGATCATTTAGTTTCTCATATTCATCAAATGGGATTTAATTTTCCCCCATGCCCACATACCCCACATCTCCTTTCCAGAACTGGCACAAGCTGCGGACTCTGCCTTTCCTTCACCTTTTGTAGGGGTGACCTTTGCCAGACCTCCTGCTTTTTCAGCTCTCTGTGGAGTCTTGCAGAAGTGAGAACTTGCTTTTTCCTGGAAAGATTGATGGGATGGGAACAATGGCTGTCATGATTTCAGCTTCCAGTTTTGGAAGTGAGTTTCCGTGTATTTTTTCCATGTATTTGAATGTTTGCATGTTTGTGTGTACATCTCCTCTTGGCAAAAGTTGCTGTACGGCACTACAAGGACTCCTTGCAGAGCATAGCTTTGTGGCTGTCAGGGTCTGCAGGCTCATACATAGGCTTCCAGCATCTTACACACAAATCCTTCATGGGTGATATTCCTCCTGGGCACAGGTTGCTGTGGAACAGAGCAGCTTTTCTTCCAGATTGTAGAAATTTTTCCAAAGTGCATGTATCAAACTGGAGATGTATGCTCCATGACGCTACATCACTTTGAATCTGCTTAATACAATTTAGATGAGTAGGATACGCATCTTCAGCTGAATTGTTCCTCTTCAATAAATATGTTGCTGCACTAATCAATTGGCACATAATTAACAAACAATAACTATCTTATTAAATCTAAATGAAATGCAAATGCAATTCGGATTCATTTAGATCCCCAGTGATGAGTTCCTTTGCTTCCCCTTCAGCCATTGCTCCTCTTGAACAAGAGCTGCTGCCGTGGCTGTCAGTTGGTACAATAATTGGCATGCTGCCTTCTAGGGCAGTGTTGAACCAATGTTTCATGCATGCCTTGTGCTTGCACAGCAAGTCACTATGGGCAAAGCCGGATCAATTCAGTCAGCAGCTGAAGGCCACAAGGCACAGTGCTCTTATTAACCCTCTAATCCTGATGCTTTCCTATAGGGGCACTTCAGACAGCACAGAGATCAAGGCCAGCCCTTTCTTTTCACTCCTTGCCACCAGCTCTGTAGCTTCTGTCTTTGCCCCAAACCATGGCTATTCTCAGCCTCTGCCTCAGTCCCTCTAATCAGTGTTTTGCTACCTCTCAGCGCCTAGCTGGTGTGCAGCTGCAGTGCTTCCCTAGACTGAAGCCACAGCTGCTTTATGTGTGCTCACTGCTTGCCCTGTCGCTCTACTGTCCCTTATTGCAGCTGCTCCCCTGCCTGCCTCTCCAAACTGGACTTTCTGAATGTTGCTGCTCATTGAGCACAAGGGTGGATCAATGCAGTTCCTGGGTGGGAGCAGTTGTGTTGCTGGGAGCCCTGATGGATGGATGAGAGTAAACTAGAAACCCCAGCAACGTGGTGAAACAGACTTTGCTAGCAATCAGGTAATGTTATTGTCCTGATCAAATCTGAATTCAGGTGTTTACCAGCTGTGTACTGTGGGATAGGATTTTGAATTGGATGACACAAATTAGAGACAACATCTAAGTCACAGTTGTCCTAAATTGCCATGTAACATTGGTATGCAGTGCTCATAACACACAGTTTCAGCTGACAGATGGTTGTGTTCAGTGGTGAATGAGCTGATCTTTACCTGGTGTCATCCAGGGCATTGGAACAACACTCAAGGCACTTGAGTTTGTTTCTGGCTTGGCCAGTAATCTGCTCTAATACCTTAAGCAAGTTGTTCAATCTCTCTGTGCTTTCATTTTCCTGTTTATAAAATGGCTATGATGATACAGACTTTCTGCATAAAAAGCTTCAATATCTTTTGCTGAAAAGAGCTGTGCAAGACTAGATGTTTTCTTTAATATCCTCTAGTTTTGATGTTTTGCTAAAATAAAAGACACTACAGATGAGATGATTAGATACAAGTTTGATAAGTGTTGATAGATTGTTATTACCAAGAAGGCCACTGGAAAGCATTTCTTGCAGATTTTGACCGTCACGGGCAAATTCTTTCCTATAAATGTAGCCCCCAAATCTTACTTGAGCACAGGTTACCTTTTGACCCTGCTTACACTGAGAGAATTGATGACTGACAAAGAGCTTAATTATTTAGGAAGGAAGCTGAAGATGGGAATGGTATGCTGGTAGATAATTGTTCTTCAGTTACACAGAGTAACAGAAAGACTTTGATGAGTGGTATTCCTTTTGTCTTAAATGAGTCTACAAAAGAAGGCTACTCCTGTAAAACTAAATTGCCTCTGAACTTCTTTCAGAGCAGAGATATACATTCATAGAATGACAGAAGTACTTTAACATCTTTTAGAGGAGAAGTGCCAAGCAAAATGGCAACTTCTGCCTTAAATTTCCAGACTAGGATCTCCAGGCCATATTCACACAGCTTTTAATTAATTGATGGTTCAACTCCTGGCGTCTTGCAGGTGCAAGGTAAGGTAGTCCAAGAGAACATCTCAGATATTTCTCAATGCCTCACGCTGATTTAGGCCTGATTCTCAACCCAGAGGAGCTGAATAGGAGTTTATCATTGGCTTCAATGGAGCAGGGGCAAGCCCTTTACAAAAGGAGGCTTTGATTACCATGCAGTGGTGGAAAAGGTCACTTACAAGGCCAGAATGTTTCAGTGGTGATGTCTCAGAAAGAAATCTGTGTATGCTTCCCACGCAGAATACGCAGAGCCCAGCATTCAGGATCCACCAGATCCATTGTGCATAGGCCATGGTGGATGTAAACTGGCAACGGGCCATTGATCTTTAACATGTGCAGACTTACAGCTGCTGAGAATCTGGTCTAGGGTGATAAACTGAAAAAAAATATACTCTTGTCCTTTATGAGATGCTCTGTATTTGTAGGAAATCAAGCAACTGCCCAGACTGAACTGTGGCTTTTGGGAGGGTCTATGCAAAACTGAGGGAGTGATTTCATACTCTGTCATAGTGGTCCAGGCTCATTACTGAGCAGTGTCATCTACTGCATGCCAAGAATCTTGTTTACGTAATTTTTTTTAGAAATTTTAATCTCAACACTTTAATGCACTTGCAAGTCATATAGGAGATAAAACTAGGAGGAAGCCACAGGGGACTTTGATGGGAAAAGAACTGGCTTATACATTTCGAAATAGAATATTATTGCCAATGTAAAATGCAGGGTCTGCCCAAAAGCATTAGAACAGTCCAGGGCTGAAAAAGGTTATAAAACACATATTTGTTTTCCCCAGTTCTGCAGCTGCCTGCCACACTACTGAGTGGGAAACTGCTGAGGACTTCTGTAATGTATGCTGGTTGCCATATGAAGGTCTACGTCCTTGCTTCTGGCCATACCAGAAGTGCGTGTATTTTATCATGTATGTGAGTAGAAAGAGAGAGGGAGAGATCACCTTCCTTCCCTGTAATTTTGATGATGATACTCTGGAATATATCCCACCAAGGGGAGCAGCCCCTGGACCCATTTCTTTATCGCTTTTTACCTGCTTTCACCATTTTTAGCAGGGTGAGATAGGTGCAACACAGTCTCACTCCCAGTGCTGACAGTTCACAACTGCTTTGCACTGATATAAACTGGGATACAAGAACAAGGTGAAGAACAGACAAGGCCAGTACCTGGTAGGAGTTTGCCCTACATCCTGGCAGTTCCCTGTACTGCAGCCTCTTGCCCTGCTCTTCTTCGGGGAGGGGGGGTGAGGGGTTACTTGTGTTAAGTGAGGGAGCTGCTGTTTGGGAATCATCTCTATTACCGAGCCATTAGATAGATGTTCCTGAAATAGCAGCAGATCAATTGATTCATAAGTAATTAATGCATTCCCCTCCCCTTGGGCAACTCAGAATCTATAGCTCAGGAATTAGATAACACACCTCAGCTCTCTTCAGCTAAGAAAACACTGGCACTTGTGTTCCTCATGGCCCTGCACATGCTACTGTGAGCACCATCTCTTCTACTGCGGAGACCTTCCCTTCTTGTGTTGGGAGCCCTGGCAATTATCGTCTGTGTGGGATGGAGCATCTCCTTCTGTAGTTGCTGGAGAATTCTGGTTTTAGCTGTTTAAATGGATGAATCACCTGCATGCCCCCCACAATGCTGCAGCTGTCTCACCTTTTCCCCCATTTGTCTGGTAATTTCACTCTCGGTATTGTTGCCTGCAGCAGTGTGCAGAGTGAAAGAGCAAGAGATGCTTCTGATCAACACCAGTGTCACTGAGCTCAGAATCAGATCCTTTGCAATGTTACAGCAAGAGCTTTGCAGAACTTTAAAAATGGAACAAAGTGTGGTGCATCCATCTATGGAGACTCTGGTGCACAGTATCAGAGATGGGCTTGAGTTCTGCATAGGCTTCTGTTATCTCTTTTAGTGGAGCACCAGGACTCTGCAGCTGTGTACCCAGGAACAACTTTTCCTAGGCTATATCACTTCTGACTTCAAAGTAAGAAAAAATAAGGCTTTCTTTCTATTTCTGATCATAAACAACCTGTTCATGGCAGTGGTCCTTGTATGAGAACTGACAAGCAGCAAAAACCAGCAAACCTGCAATGTGGCCAGCTGGGTGGCATGGTTCTTAGGAATCCCAGTGGTGTTCTCTCTGCTGTCAGGGACAGTCAGATTAAATGGAAACAAAGACCTTCAAAAACTTAGGCTGAGTTACTACAGCTTTCTAATCTTGTAATATCCTGCAGATGCTCTGATTCAAACAATCTGGGCGTGCAGTAGGGATTGAGCAGTGGGCATGCATTGGACAGAAAGAAACCAAGCTCCTAATATTTCTAAGGCTTACAGGAATATTATTATTTTTATTTATTATTTGCAGTCACTACAAACACTAATTAGCAGCCTCCCAGGGGAATCTGCTAGCTGTGCATCCTGCTGGGCTTGAAAGCTACTGCATTCATTTTGTGTTTAAGTTGATGTTTTAATTAAACTGCCCCCTAATTATCTTAACTAGCTTTTAAATAATAACTTTCCACTGAACCATTCACATCAGCTGCTAATTGGCTCCCTTCTGTTTACATAGATCTGACTGGCTCAGACAAATGTGGCAATGGAATGGCAAATAGGTTTGGGAAGGGGTTATGCTCCCTTTCATACACCGTGCTTCTGCTGTGTTTGCCTTCACGATAATGAATCAGATTCCAGGGTGAAATGGAGATGGCTATGCTGGCGAGTGCTTCACCATTTATTTGTGTGCTCTGTGTGATGAGGGTATTATATGCTTACGTTTCCACAAGTTACTCCATCTTCAGGGGATCTGATCACTGGCCCAATGGCAAATTATTCTGTTTCTGTGTTCACCCAGTTTGGACTCATTCACAGTGCATAATTAATGGACCTTGACCCTGGCTGGGAGCAGGGTCAGTTCTTGGCACAGACAGTGCCATTAATGATGTATGCAGTGGCTGCTGCAAATTGTAAAGGTTACCACACAAGTTCAATAGTTCATGGGCTTGCTGTGTCTTGTACTCAGTAGGACTGGAAGGAGGAGCAGCATATCCAGAATTCCAGGCATCCCTCAGCATGCTGATGTTCTGCCTTCCATGGGGCAGTATTTCCCGTGCTGGGAGAAGGCTAGTGTTGCCTGACTCTCTCTCATTGCAGCCTTTCCCCTGCAACCCACAACAACCTTTTGAGTGATACTCTGTGGTGCTCGTCACACCTCTCCCCACCACTGACCCATACAGCTGGGCTGAGAAGAGCCTGAAGTGTGGACGTGACATCTGATGCAGTGTTACAGCAAATATGTCTTTGGTTGATTGTGTGTGTTGGGGTTTGGCGCTGTCTGTGTGTTATTGGATTACTGCATGCAGGCTTAGGTGCATATGTGTGGGTTCACACACGTGAGTGTATGCCTTTCTGTGCGTTGCAGGCTAGACCTGTGTGCACATCTGCAAATGGCTGCATGTTTCTGCAAACTGTGGATAAGCAGCCATACTGGTGAGCTTGTTAGCACATGGGGGTCAGATTTGATTCAGAGCTCTGTAGTCATGTGTTACTTAAATGTTCTCTGCTGGATTGCATTCCCAAGGTTCTGATCTATATATTGTATGTCATGCAGTTTGTCAGCCTGCTTTTTCCTTCTTGTTTTCCTGCGTTTGTTTAAAACCTCTACCACAAAACCAACAAAACATGGTGTGAAGAAAAGTGTCCCAGAGGTAGCAGGTGAACGTATGTAATCCTTCATTACTTGTGTCACCAATGCAAAACCATCCTATTTGGAGATGTGTGCTAATTAGACTTTTATTACAATGTGTATTTGAAAACAATTAGAATTACAGTGCCAGCATGTGGCTAATTCAACCTCACGATGTTGATTCAGTTAACTCAGCAACTGGTGACTTAGTTTGATTGCCAGAGTGCATGTGTGTGTGAATAACCTTTGATCAGGTGCCACTGCAGCCACTTGCCATCAGAGAGGGACACACATACTCTTCAGTGCTCCTTAGCATCCTACAGACTGCTGTCCAGATTTTGGGGGTATAAATGTCCCAGGGCCCTTGAACATTTATGTTGGGCCAGGCGAAGAAAGTATGCATGGTGGGTGACATGCCAGAACTGGGTGGGCCAGATACAGTCTGTCCTTTACCTTACCATCAATCAACGTTTTCTTCTGAGAACAGGGGAGCTGCTACGTCAGTATTTGCACCCATGTGCTCCAGTGCCAGGCTGTTGTAATGCAGAGATCATTCAACTTGGGGTAGTGCAGCGCAGATCTCTGTCCCATTTCTTTTGAGTCAAAACTCCAGAAGTGCTTTTAGAAGGGACAGCCCTGGAATTACTGACGTGCACTTGTTTCTGTGGTTTTCTGTAGCTTTGTGGAATGAGGCAGGACTGAGACCACCAATTTGTGTGACCTGAGACTGTCAGCAAACCTTGGGGCAGTGATCACTGCTGGCCGACTAGAACCATTACCTGAAAGAGAAAGGCTTTCCCTTCATTGTTATTCCCCTGATTTGTCTGGCATTGCTCCAAAGATCTCTGTTGCCAGAGGATGCTGAGCAGAACCTATTCTTGGAGATAAGTGATTCTTCCCCCTTCAAGAATTTGCATTCAGCAATCCTCATCTACTCTTACCAATTTCCATGTCACAAGGCAAAATAAAGGCCTTCATCTTCTACGTTTCCAAACAGCAGAATTTTGCCTGCCTTATAGGAGAAGCCTCCTTTTGCCATCATCACCATCTGTTTTCAAACAGACTGTCAGGAAATCAGGTTTGGTTTTAGTTTAACAAAGAAGACTTGCTGTTTGTCTGTAAATCCTTTTCTCTTTGTAAAGGCAGCATTGTTTCATGTCATAATTGTGACAGGTTTAACCTCTGCAGGTATACTTTCATGCTTTACATCCTGTATGTGGTTTTTCTAACCTGTGGCTGTTAAATCTGGAGCTCTGGAAAGGGGGGAACAGGAAGAAAAAGGCCATGTGTTTTGCAGGGAAAGGCTGGTACTTACGTGCATGGTCTCCCCAGCCTCCTCCTTTGAATGCATTGACAGGTGCCTTCTTTGGCAGCCTTTGTCTGGCTTCCAGTCTCCGCCTGGATTAATGCAGTGGTAACGCAGGTTTTAAGCACCTTGCATGCACGTCAATGACTGTAATTGTCAGTTAAAATTTGCTACTGGAATAAAATAAAGACCTTGAAGGTATAAAAAACTAAAGCTGGACATAAGGAGCTGTTTTATATTGACTTTCATTCCAGAGACTGGAAGAACATAGGTTTTTGTCATCTGAGCAAAGCCTTTATGCACCAAAAAGGACAGAAAATCAGAGAGAGATACAGAGATTGATGGATGAACAGGAGGAGAGTGGGGAGGATGCATAGAAAATAGTGGTGAAAGGGATGGTTTCCTGTGATTTCAATTCTATATTAACAGACATCAAGTTGCTTCTTCTAAGGGCACCTTCACAATTCCAGAGCAGTGCAGATGTGAGCACAATGGCCCTTCAGCATTTTGCTGGCACCGAAGGGGAGCTTGTGGGGCTTGTTTAACAACACACACAGATGTCTGATGAGACAACTACCAATTTTTGCATGTAGGCAAGAAAATGAATGGGATGAGCTTTGTTCCCCCTTTGTGCATCTTCAACAGAGCACAGTGAGGCATGTCTTTTTCAATGGGGTCTTTTTGTCAAGGATATGAGGAAACCTGAAGCTTTGATCTGCCCAGTGCTCAGCCTGGTGAGCTGTCCTTACTGATCTCAATACGCAGAATATAGCCCAGAGTTAGCAGAGTCGAGAACTAGGGTAAATTCTTTTACTTTGAGTCAGTAAATCAAGACTCAAGCAGAAGTTTTCCACTGAAATTTCTGAACATTTTGGCACCAGGTTCAATAGAATCAGGGTTTCACCTCAGCAGTCTCTCTGAAAGGCACACTTTAAGCTAACCACAGGCTCTTGGACTCTGTGCAGCAATGTCTAGCTGAAATGCTATACTCTGTCCTACACAGATTAGATTACTGCAGGGCTTTTAGAGCTGATAGCATCTCACAATAGTCCAGAAGACCATACCTTCTTCCTTTTTATCAAAATACAACCTCATTATTTTCAAGTATTTGTGCCAGTGGATTTTAAAGTGCAATGTGAGTTACATTGCACCATCAGTTGGGCCCCATGATTTATTTCCTTCCCTAACTCACTGTACCTGTCTATTTTAACCCTTGCTATGGCTGGAAGCCAGAACAAGCTGAGCACCTCATTCTTCTTGACCAAAACCTCACATTTTCCTTCCTTTTTCAGGGAGGCCAACTGAATTATATTGTTCAACTTCCTTACCTTTATTTAAGACAAGCTGTGCTCATTTTCTCTGTTAATCAGTTTGAGCTATTAACACCACAATACAGAAACAATGGGACTTTGTGCCTGGACAGGAGTCAGATTAATGAGCACACTGGAGCTATAACACAAATGAACTTTGCCATGAACACAAGTCTTCTGAGAGCTCATGTGAGTGCCAGGTGTTACCTAGTGCTCTGCTATCCTGGAATGATGGAGGTACAGAAGACTCGCTGGATTTTGCTGTAATGGAGAAGCAGGTCTTTGGGGATAGTTTGATCCCTTTACAGCTTTAATGTTAGCAGAACTTACTTATTTTGGCCTGTTACACTCATTGTACAACTCAGCTTCATTGTTAAAACATTGTAACTGAAAGAAACTGGAGAAAGGAAAAGATTGGATTTTCTCAGTTACATAATTTTCTCTTAAAACAAACAAACCATTTTCCAGCTGACAGGATTTATGTGGGTACTTAATCTGGAGCCAGTCATAATCTCTAAAAATGCAGCTTCCTAGTAGCTGGCTTGCTGTAATACCTAAAGTTTATAGAATTGGTGCAGCCGATCTGGGACCCTCAGAGAATCATATCAACCCAGTTCCTTCTGCTGAGAGAAGCAGCTTGCTTCTTTTTATGACGTTCTCCCACCCTTTCAGGTTCCCTTGATTACTGTTTTCTTGAAATTAGCTCCTTAAAATTCTTATAGCCAATCTCCTAGACCTCCCAGCTGACACATCTATCTTACGCTGCTGTTCTCCTCCTTCATAAGAATTCACACAGAGCATGTGAAGTACTTCACATTTTGTTTGCTAATAAAGACCATGGAGGGATGTTAAAGCAATAGAAACCACCTTACAAGAAGATGGCTTGAAAAAGATTATACCGCCGTATCCTTTCTTTGATTCATAAGCTCAACTCCCAGTCTGGCAATGGTTTTAAGCTTGATGTTCCTAAGAAAAACAAGAAATAGAGGTGGAAATAGAAGGCACTGTGGTTTAATGGTGAATGCACCAGCTGCTAACGTTGCCACCAGCTCAGCTCTGTGACTTCAAACCATGCAACATCTTTATGTGTTTTTATTTCCCTGTGTGTGAAAAAACAATGTCATGTTGCCTTTTCCTTCCCTCTCTTGTGGTAATCCCCCCTCCAAGGTATTTCTGGTATTTTATTCAGTGCACTTTAGTAAATCTATAGCATGCAGACCTGCTTTAAAACTTGAACCACTGTGGAGATGATTGGGTAATGTCTTGCAGTTTGTTTATCTTTTATTCAGGACTCCAGGGTGAAGCATCTGGAAACCATTCCCTCTGCCATGCTCTTGTCTCTTCATTTGGTTTATTAATTAAATATTTCTTTCTTTACTTCATTATTTCAGATTTTTAGTTGCCTCTCACATCTAGAGGAACTGAGAGAAATATTTAATTCATCGCCTCCTGCATATGCTGTTTCTTGGGGAATTCCTCCTGAAAGTGCTGGGCTTCTTTGGTGCTTTGTTGAGTTGCCATTTCTGAGGAGTTTTATATTTACTCAATTAGCCAAAGGTGATTATTTATTCAACCGGAAGAAAAAAATCATGAGCAGCTGGGAAGCTTTATTTGTACTTGTGGTTTTCTTCTCAAATCTGCAGTTTGTTAAAACCCGCTGTATGAGTATTTAACAATCATTTTTTTCCCTCATGCATGCCTATTTATGAGAGGAAAAATAGACACTGATTGCATGGTGTAGCTGATTAGTTAAACAAATGCTCTGCAAGCCTCAGCCATGCTGGAGCTTTCTGTATTGACCCCATATACTATTTCTCTGCACATAACAAATACCAGAGTGGTCTATTCACACTTGGCATAAATTGGCATAGCAAGTGCTGCTGATTTACGCTACCTAAAGACGTATTTACCCTGCTAGTAATGATGGATTTCATCAAAACTCCTGGTGCCACTAGCAGAGCAGATTGTAATGAGAACAGGATAGGCTGGGATCAATAGCATTTTGATTTCCTTAGGTCTGCAGTCCTGTAGCAAGCACATTTTTTTCATTATTATTCTTTCAGAACCATGGCCGGCAGCCAGGGTGGTTCCATGCACTGCACTGAGCATTCTGAGGTATTAAGTTGTGTCTTTTGGTTACTGACAATGGCTTGCGAGTCTCTGGTGGGACTGTGTAAATTCACTGCAGGCCTGAAAAATGGAGAAATGACTCCCCAAATACATTTTCCTAATCCAGAAATGCAGCAGAGTCAGAAGCAGCAAAAGAAAACAGCTTCTGCCTTGTTCTAAGTTTCACCTTCCCTGTATCTCTGGGGATCTAGTATTCTCGTTATCACTAAAGTGATGGTAGCAGGCACAAAGTGACTGAATGCATAGGAGATACTCATTTATTCTTACAGATGAGACAAATATGGAGAGAACAGGCAGGGGGGAGTTGGCAGGGAAGATGCAATACTGCCATCCCCAACTGCTGCAGCTTGAAGATGCATCTTCAGAAGATGTTCCCAAGACACAATTAGGGAGGTAATTAGATAATCCTGTGAAAAACATCCTGGTACCCAAGTATATTGTAGGCAAGGAGCTGAAGAGTAGGGGGTAGGCGTGAAAACTATCCATTCTCCTTTCTACCATTGCAACAATTTGTAAAGTCTAGTCTCCAATTCTGTAAAAGTCCAAACAGAACTAAACTAATGAGAAGTGCGTTGATGAAAGCACTGTTCATCCAAAGGGCTTTGGGCAGGATAAAGGGTTTGTCTAATCTGAAGTCTTGGATTGACATGTCACAGTGAAGCTAGCATTTGCATCTTTCATTTAGCTTTTCTAGATAACAATAGCAGATGGGATGCAATGGGAATGCAGTCACAGAAAGAAGCAATGGGATGGATGTAAGCATAGGTGAGCCATACACACCCAGGGCACCTGGAAAACATGTGCAGCCCATACTGAAATTTCTGCTTCTGTTGCTACTATGTGCTTGTTTGAAGCTAGCTTAGGTACTCGCACTGCAGACAGGCTCCAGTTGAATTGCAGGTGAAGCTAACAGGATAAATCAGTTGCTAGTACTCATTTTTACAGGATAAGGGAATGTGGAATTCTGCAACGATCACATTCAATTGGAATAATGTCAAGGCATAGGCAGGACTGTTTAAATTTTCTGGGTTGCTTTTTCCTCAGGGGACCTGAACACTCTGGATTGTGTAGCAATTATGGATGTAATAACTTGACAATGTTAAATATCACTAATGACTGATTGAAGGAAACTTGCAAATAACCATGTAGTTACATAGTGTTTGCAGCATAAATACCAATTAACGTTGTAGCTGTAGCTGTTTGTACTTAGTAGATTATATCAGGGAATGCCACAGAGTGGGAAGGAATCATAGAATCATAGAATCATAGAATCATAGAATGGTTTGGGTTGGAAGGGACCTTAAAGATAATCTAGTTCCATCCCCCCTGCCATGGACAGGGATACCTTCCACTAGACCAGGTTGCTCAAACCCCCATCCAACTTGGCCTTGAACACTTCCAGGGAGGGGGCATCCACAGCTTCTCTGGGCAACCTGTTCCAGTGCCTCACCACCCTCATAGTGAAGAATTTCTTCCTTATATCTAATCTAAATCTCCCCTCCTTCAGTTTAAAGCCGTTACCCCTTGTCCTATCACTACAGGCCCTTGTAAAAAGTCCCTCTCCAGCTTTCTTGTAGGCCCCCCCTTCAGGTACTGGAAGGCTGCTATAGGGTCTCCCCGGAGCCTTCTCTTCTCCAGGCTGAACAACCCCAACTCTCTCAGCCTGTCCTCAAAGGAGAGGTGCTCCAGCCCTCTGATCATCTTCATGGCCCTCCTCCGGACTCACTCCAACAGGTCCATGTCCTTCTTATGTTGGGGGCCCCAGAGCTGAATGCAGTACTCCAGGTGGGGTCTCACGAGAGTGGAGTAGAGGGGCAGAATCACCTCCCTCAACCTGCTGGTCACGCTTCTTTTGATGCAGCCCAGGATACGGTTGGCTTTCTGGGCTGCAAGCGCACATTGCTGGGTCATGTTCAGCTTCTCATCAACCAACACACCCAAGTCCTTCTCCTTAGGGTGGCTCTCAATCCGTTCTCTGCCCACCCTGTGTTTGTGCTTGGGATTGCCCCAACTCATGTGCAGGACCTTGCACTTGGCCTTGTTGAACTTCATGAGGTTTGCACGGGCCCACCTCTCAAGCCTGTCAAGGTCCTTCTGGATGGCATCCCTTCCCTCCAGCGTGTCAACCGCACCACACAGCTTGGTGTCATCAGCGAACTTGCTGAGGGTGCACTCAATCCCACTGTCCATGTCACCGACAAAGATGTTAAACAGTGCCAGTCCCAATACCGAGCCCTGAGGAACACCACTCGTCACTGGTCTCCACTTGGACATCGAGCCATTGACCACAACTCTTTGAGTGTGACCATCCAGCCAATTCCTTATCCACCAAGCGGTCCATCTGTCAAATCCATGTGTCTCCAATTTAGAGACAAGGATGTCGTGCGGGACAGTGTCAAATGTTTTGCACAAGTCAATGTGGTCGATGACGTCAGTTGCTCTTCCCTTATCCACCAACGCTGTTGTAGAACGCCACCAGATTTGTCAGGCAGTGTCAAATGATCTAACACGGGAGAAAAGGGTGATAATATGAAACTAATAATTAAGGAAAATCTTGGTCTTCCCTATGATACATCTGCTAAAGCAATAGGGACGCTCAGGAGTCATATGCAAAAACCTGAAAAGCAGTATGTATGTGTCTACATCTATGTACATCCATCTGTCCCTACCAAATTAGGCAAGGTAAAGGAATTACTATGGCAGTTAGCTCAAGAAATTTTGCTTTAGCTTAAACTGCAGAGGCTGTATTCTTGGAGTAAAAGGCTTGGGACTCTGGATTTTGCTCTCAGTGATTTATACAGCAATTGTCTGCAGTATGCAGCACATAGCTTTGTTTAAACAGGAAGCTGGAACATGCTCCAGTGCAAAGATACTTCTGGACTCCCTCCAGAGCCCACACTGAAGGCCAGTGAGTGGCTGTCACAGTCACAAGCCGCAGTGCTCTGGGAGCACCACAATGATACACACCAGCTCATCAATTTCAGCAAAGAGTTTATATCTCTGTCTGATGCACTAGTCAGGAAGATGTTTGTCACTCATGAAAAGGGGAGAAAGAAGCCAGTTAGCCAGGGTTTGCTTCACAAGGAAGCTTGGGAAGAAGAGTTTGTATTTCATTGCAGACAGAAATTGCTGATGCTGTTTCTTTCCCTTTCCCTTGGCTATAAATGAGACCTGGAGAGAGGGACAGAGAGAACAAGGAAAAAGAATTGATAAAATGCTGTACTGATCTTTGGTCAATAAACTTATTTCTAATTAGGAACTACAGCAGCAGCAGGTGCACAGTATATGTTCTGCTGCAGGGTACTCATCCTAACGGTAAGAACGCAAATTTTAATAATATTTGTATCAGCATGAATGTGAAGTAGTCCCAGTGAAATCATGGTGTTTATCCTGGATTTGTACCAGTATTAAAGAAAGCAAAATCTGTCTGATTTATGTCAAGGGCCTTCTTTACTCTAATGACTAAAACAGCCCTGCATTGCAGCTTCCCTTTCTGCAGGCTTGAGGATGCCCTTTTTTTCTTTAGTACAGGGTTTGGGGATTTCATTTCTTGGCCCAGTGGCAAACACTCTGTCCTTCCCTTCAGAGATAGTGGCCACTTTCCTGATTGGAATTCTTGATTTTATGTTCAGCTCTAGTACATGTAGGAGTAACTCCATCACAAGTGTTGGAGGCAACATCTTTTATGCCTGGCCTGGTATCCTCATTTTCTGCTGGGGACAATAGTAATCAGGCATTTGTATTTGAAAGAAAGAAGCTGTAAAAGGAATAAACAAGTAGAAGTGTGGAGAGAGGGTTGCAACTTGTGTGGAAGAGGCAAGAAGAAGAAGAGAGGAGAGATGCAGTGGAAAATTGAAGTGACAGGTGTGGGCATTAGGTGATGCAGATGGGCATCTGGAGTTCTTCCAAACCACATCAGAAGAGGACCTGTCCCAGTACTCCCACCCCAATGACTGTTGCATTAAAAATCTGTCTAGCAAATCAATCTCAAGTGAATACTGGCAGCAAAAGGCATGTTGTAGGGTGAAGTCAAAAGACCTAGATGGATAGATGTGAATATCAAATGCACATAAGAGCTGACAAAAGGCTTTAAATGCGGTGACTAGGACATCAGCATGGGAGAGCAGTACAAGGGAGAGCAGCACAGGAAACACTGTACTCTCTAAATGTGTCAGTCTCAGAGAGGTGACAGCTGTCAAGGCAGATGACAACCTGGTGGATTGTCACCTGCACTAACAGACAAATGAGCTCTGCTTATTATGGGAGATTTTGTTTTAATGATGTGTTGCTTTTTTTCCTGTTTTCCAGAATCAGAGAGAGTTGGTCTAAATTCTGATCTCTGTTAGATGCTGTTAGTGGTTTCCACTGAAATCAAAAAGCCTTTTATGTCTCATCAGAAGCATGATTTGGCTCTAGCTCCATTGGTCTCACTGGAGTTGGTCTTCTCTGAGTGGAGTCAGAAGGATTCTATAGGTACAAATGCATGCAAGACCAGGGGATGCTCACGTAAGGTGAGGGTGGCACTCTTATGTGGCCTCAAGTTTGTGTAACCTAGCAGTTTGGAGAATCCATTAATTTTTCTGCTTCTCTGTTCTCCTTTCATCCTCTGTGGAGTTGAGGAGAGGTTGAACTGCAATGCTAACCACTAATTCAGTGGACATTATCTACACCTCTGCTTTATTAAACCATTCAGTTCTGCACAAGGATTAAAGAAATCTCCCTGCCAAAACATGCCTGTTCCACTCAGTGTGTTGGCTGACAGGCAAGAGCAAGCAGCCTTGGAAATGCATTGTTCATCATCACACAGGCCAGGCAGTGAGACACCTCCTATCCCCAGTAACTTCTGGAGCAGATTAACGGGACATCAGTGTTTTGTTGATGCTGCTGTGTCTTTTTCCCTGCCAGAGAAGTGACAGCAAGGTGGGCCCTGGTGATTGTTTAGTTCTGTCATAGCTAGGAAGGGAGCGGGGCCATACCTCATTCTTGTTTTATTATTATAAGCTCACTCAGTTCATTCTTCCTGTATGTTTCTTTGTTTTGTGTGTGAATTTAGCCCTCTAGAAGTATCAGCAAACATTTCTGCACACCTGCAGAGTCAGTTCAGTGCAGGTAGCTTCTTAACTAGGTCTTGGCTCTGTCCTGGAAAGATGTTCTGTAGCAGGAAGGATTCAAGGTTTATACCTGACCTGCCATTCCATATTTAGCCCCTGCCTTCTCTGCAAGCATCTCCAGATGCTATCTGCAGCTGTGATTCCACAATCATTGTACAAGATCAATACAATCCCAGTTCTTCTGGCAGGACAAATTTGATTCTTGCCCTCTGTTACACATGGCTGCATTTCTGTTGGAATAGCCCATGCACGTAGCTCAGAGTTTATGCCAGTTTACACTTTTATGTCAGCTTACACACTGCTTGTGGGAGGACAAGCAATACCTGATCCAGCATAAAGTTAGAGCAGGGGAGACAGATAATGTACACGTTGCTTGTCAATGTGATGCTTTGTCCGGGACTGTTGTCCTAGCTGGGGAGAGTACAGAGTTTGAACAGGAGGGACATTGTGGAAGAAACCTGGAAAGGGAGAGGGAGACTGGTTAAGTTGAAAAAAGAATGGCAGAAAGAACTAGAGACAGAAAAGCAAACAGGACCTAATCCTGCATTGTACTGAGTTCCCTTTAAAAAGCATAAACTGCCCTCAGCTCCCAGTGACTGCGGCAAAGGTGGCTTTTACTGAGTTTGATATAACTTTTTTATTATTCTCACTCCACAGTTACAGACAGGATTAGGATGGAGGCAGGAAATGCTTAGTACCATGCTGGATCTGACCCATGGTGAAAGAGAACAGCAGGGGCACAGCTCAGGGGTTGCAAAAGAGTCAGGGACTGGGCACAGGCAGGAAATCTACTCTATCATTTACCATTCCTGCTCCATGGCCCCTTACCAAACATCAGCAAAGATCCCTTGCACTCTCCAAAGAGCAGGAAGCCATTTTACAGGAGGGGAAACAGAGGCAGGGAGAGAGGAAGGCTCTGTTTTCCAAACAAGGCTCTCTGTTTTGGATGACTACATTTCCTCCTAAAACATGCACCAGGTTTGTGTGAGATCCTGCATGGCACCAGAAGAGAGCCAGAAACAGAACCCAGGAGACCAGATTGCCTGAACGGGAGGTGCGGTGTCACATCCCAAAGCAGCTGAAGGTACAGTCCCTCCATCAAAGGCAGGGAGGAATCTGCAGCTGGGGTGCCAGCTGAAATAGTTAATGGAAGAAAATATTCACCTAATCCTTAATTATTTAGAACCCGAGTTAATTTTGCAGTTCCTCTGGCAGGTTTCTCTGGTCATTAGGGCATTGGCAATGAGTCTTTCCCAGCAATCCAGCTATTGATCAATCTCTCTGAAGGCTAATGTGTCACTGAGAGGTTGGAGATAGCTGTGTCTCAGGGCAGAAGCTGAGCAAGGCAGAATTTATCCGTCCTCTTAAACTTTACTTCTTCTTTCCTCCCCCTCCTCTCAGAGAGATGATAAAAATAAAGACACATAAACTCAAAAAGAAAGAATAATGGCCTCATCCTGCTGAGGGACTGTATTTTGAGATTTTGGCTAGCTTTCATTGTAAGTGCTGCTGACTTGAAGAAATTCTTTTGATCATCTAAACCCTGGCTGGATTAAATTGCCAAATCCCATTAGATTCCATGGGATTTACAACAGATGCTGAATGAAAGATTTATCTGTGGCCCACCAGGCCTGCATGGCCATTCAGACCTCTGCTGTCCCCAGAGGCATAGGGCAGCATTGGAGGAATCATCTTTAACCCCTCATCTATTGTGCAAAGGTCTGAGAAGGTGTAGGGATCACCTGATCCTACCCAGGGCACAAGGATAATTTCTAATGGAAGGAGGTCCTGAACAGGGACACTCCAGCTTCCCTGGGAGACGGGAGATCTTTTTGTGCGAACCCAGGCCTGGAGGGACAGACTAGCAGTGTGTAGGAAAAAGGAATTAATTCTGGGCAACACTCTGCAAGATTTGTTTGCATTAGCTCTCTGCTTTCTTGCTTTCTCCTCCTGTCCACACTTTTAACGTCACACAAAGGTTTGGGAATAGTGGGAACAGCTTATATGTTACTAATGCTTGTTACCAGTGGCCAGGCTAACCGAGCCATTACAAAGTCAGCTCTGTTTCATGCCCTCTTTCCACTTTCTCTGGCTTGACTTTTCTGCTCTATTTGTCTGAAACGAACAAAGATGAAGTGAAATGTCTTACAACCTCTCCCTTTTTCATGCTCAAGACCTAGAGGGAGAGTAGAGTGTTACTGTGTCTGGCTCACAATTTGTGGCTCAACTGCAACGCAGCCTTTCCCTAGCAAGTGCTAGCGTGCACAGAATCCTTCTCTCCCATTCAAAACCTAATTTGCACGTACCACCCCCTTCATTTCTGCTCTTACTATCCCTATGCTCTGTACACTTTTCCTCCACAGGCTGAAATCTGCCAGATGTTGAATGTTCCCTGAGAATTCCAGCAGTGCACGAGACTATGTAGGGAGTCCAGATGTGATAAGTGAACTAATACTTATGTGCTTCCTCACTGAAACCCAGAGGGATCTTGGGGACTCAACAGGATCCTTGCCCAGACTCCAGGGAATAAGCAAAGAGGCTACAAGGAGAAAATGACAGTGGCATTCAATTTGATGAGGCTTTTTCCTCTGGGACCCAGCTGTAGCTTGCATTGCAATTGTAAGGTAGACACACAACATCCATGACCCCGACTGAGATGAGATATTATAGCACGGCTGCTGTTGAGGCTTCTGCCTCGTCATGCTGTGTGAAGAATTTGGGAGTTCTGCCTGGAGTCAGCCAGCAGTGGGAAGCCACCACACACTGGGGTTGCATGAAGAACACCCACCAAGCATGTCTCCTTGTGCTCTTTTCTGGTTGAGAAATTGTTCCGGCTCTAAGTTTTAATCCTTTCCGTACAGAAGCTTCCAACTGGTATAGCTCATTCTTCCTGCTTTCAAACACTAGCCTGAAACTTGGTGGATGGTAATTACACTTTCACATTAATATTTAAACCACAAACACAGTTAGCACTCTAATACCATCCCCAAAGGCTACTGCTCATTTAAGTTTCATCCTTATGAGACTTAATTATTGTCAGGGATGAATCCTAAAAGGCAAGAAATATTACAGCTGGAAGACTAAACATTCCCCTTGATTATTAGAGCTACAGGATTTGGGCACAGAGTATGGAAAGGACCTTGGCTATGGTGGTAACATTTATACTGCTACTAAAATCTGGTGAGTTTTTAAATCCTAAAGCCTGATTTTAAACGGCTGCTGACATTTCTTTGTACTTACACTTATACAGAGATCTCAGCATTCAGTTAGTTTAGCCAAAGAATAACTTTGCAAAACTTAGGTGTCATTACCTCTGTTGTACAGATGGAGAAACAGCAGTGTTTTGAGGGCCTGACCCAAGGCAGCATCAGGACTCTGTAGTCTTAGCCTTCACCTCTCTAGAATAAGTAGCTGAGGTGGTGACAGTAGCAAGTGTCTGATGTTTCAAGCCTGCTGCTTAACTATTCTTTAAGCTATTTCTTCAGCGTAACTCCTTTATAGACCTTTTATAAGAAAGAACCCTGAGATCACACATTTTCAAATCAGTTTGTGCAGCTGCAGTTGAGTTCCCAGGATACAAAGAACTAGATGGCCATTTTAGATGCTTTTTGGCATTCTGAAACACACTTTATTGTTTGCAATACAATATGACAATCTGTTACAGAAACACTGGTAAAAAAGTTAGGTTTTCTGCTGGTGTAACTCCAGAAGCATCAAGAGAGCGGGCTGTGAAGGGAGTTTGGCTAAACACCACTGACGTGATCCTCAGTCAAAAATGAGTCTGTTCAATTACTCTCTGGATGTCTCATGTCTCTGAGATAACAGCTGCACGCTGGGTGAGAGGAGAGCAGTGAGCTGGAGCAGGGAGCAAGAATTCCTCGTGTGTCCCTACGTCGGCAGGCATCTCCGATAGATACCACCCAGCAATAGGATGCCAACTGTTGTTGAGGAGATAGGCTGCTATTGATAAAAGCTCATGCTCCCAGGTTCATCATAGGGGATGTATGAACTCAACCAAGTTCTACCCTGAAAACCAGGTAGTGTCAGAGGATTTTCTTGATCAACAGTGAAGATTTGTTGTCCTTAGCAGGCTTCAGATGAAGGCTTGAATCAGAGCCAAATCAGGTGCAGGTTAGAGGCTGTTTTCTGTTGTTCTGCATTAAAGGAGTCAGTGTGGTTAGACTAGTTCACGGCTGGAGTGTATCAGGATCAGGGCATGTGTACAGAGGTGACTCTCCTTCAATTCTCCTCCAGCTGCACTTCGCTGAGGATCTCCTGATTTTTGTTTTGAGTGCAAACAGAAATGGCGACACAGATAATTAGCTGAAATCGCCAGTTCCACCTGGCTTAGCAACAGCAGTTGTAAAATGGCTTGTTTCCAGTCTTCTGAAGGGAAGTAATGAATTCCCAGAGGTCTGATCAGAATTGAAGCCAGGTTTAAATTTGCCACCTTCTGTTTGGAATTGGGCCTTGGATGATGTTGCACTGGACCCAAGTTTACTCCAAAATTTTGCAAGTCTTGGCAAGTCTCTGGCTCAGCCTGGGATGGATTTCAAACCTGACGCCGTACCCTAAAGTATGTGAGCTTTCCTATTTCAAGATGTCATTATTTACATTTTGCATGGTTCTAATAAAAATCATAGCCAGGAAGCTGAATTTTGTTTTTCCTCCTGCCTCCCTTCCTCTTTCTCTCACCTTCCATGCTGTGCTGGCTACTTAATAGTGATATTGTGTGTGGTGGGAAACCCAGACCTCATGGAAGGAGAGAAATCCTTAGACATGGATCTTTAGATTAATTACTAGTTTCTTTAACAGTCTCAAAGCCTTTAATGAAGGACAGTGCAGACTCTACCACCTGTGTCCAAGGAAAGGCAAGTCTGCTGCCATCTGCTCCCTCAGCCTAAAACTAATGAGTGCATTAACTTCCAGAGAGAGATTCATAAACTTCCACTGCCTGAGGATGCTATGAGCTGTTGATGTTTAAAGAGTAGCCTCCAAAGATTGCTTAGCGAACTGTGCTCCATTTTATTTAGAGAAACCCATCAGAAGGCTCCCATTATTCACAAAAAGGTGTGTGATTTTTCTGGGGGTGATAGCTGTGTTATAGTAGATTAAATCCATCATTTACATTGCTCAGGAAGCAGGGCTAGCAAGCTCACTCCTACCACTCTGGCAGATGATTTAAAAAATAACAAATACAGGCACAGCAGATGTGAAGTCTGTGTCCCCCTGCACGAACGTGCAACGTGTGTAGGATGCTGGAGCACCAGAGTGGCTATTTGTATATTGATGTAAATGATGACCCAAGGAGCAGTGAAAGCAGGAGGGTGTAAAGGACTCATACAAGGAAGTGAGTATCAGGAGCAGGAACAGAAGTCACAGGTCCTATTCTGCTTCCACTTTAACCAGCGTGAAAGGCTTTTTTCCATACTGCCACAGCACTGCATTAATTTTCTCCATATCCTTCTAGTCAAATTAGATTTGTCCTCCCTTTGAGTGTCTAATTAGTCTCTATTTAACATGCAAGTGCAATGTTTTAAATGAGAAGCCTTGATTTGTGGAAAGAGGCATTGACGTTCAATCTATATTTAAATTCATGGGCAAACAGCCTGTGGACTGAGATACAAGCTGACAGAGCCATTGAAGTCCCCATGGAGGCTGACAATGAAAGCCTGAATCACTGGTGTGTTTACCCCCACAAATTGATGGTATAAATGCAAATTAATACAGGGTTGACTCAGATACTTTAACTTTAACCCATATTGTTTGGCTGGCATAGAGGTGGAGTGCACACTAATGTGCCTGCTTTGAATGTCCTAGCCCGTTTTGCCTTGTATCTCAGTTGAATGCTGATCTGAACCATTTTATGTACATTTGTCTCATTTTTAAACATCAAGCCTCAAAATTTTCCAAGTAGCTCTTAGGGGCTTTAGCCATGTGACTCCCATTAAAGACAATAGCAGTCACGTAGTACATTCTCATGTCCAAATTTATTCCGAAGCATCCTGGGATGCAGCTATCGGGAACCATTCTGCTTTTTGGCAGTTGCCAGTCAGGGAAGGGTGGTGAATTTCCCTGTTGTGTTGTCTGGTGAAACGTTATGCTGTGTGAAGTTGTTGAGCACCTGCTTCTTCACAAAGGGAGAAGGTTGAAACTGCTCCCTGATGCCCTGTAGATGCTGCTAAAAAGATAAGCAGGAAGTTGGGGTCAGATGGGTAATTGCTAAAATGAGCAATGTGCTAAGTGCTCACACTTTTTAGCATTGGAGCTTTGTGCACAGTGAGTTTAATGAAATTAAAAAATCAGAGGAAGCAAGTTTTTGTTGTTGCCATTGTTGGAGCTGACGTTCTCCTAGAGGGTGGGATGTTAAGCACTAATGCAAAGAACTGCACAGCAGAGGCCATTTGCTCTACACAATCTTTATTATGTGTAATACTCAACTTTCAGAGCATGGTCTACTGGCCCCTTATTTGTTAGCAGCTGCGTGTAAACAGATGTCTGGGTAGCATTTTGGTAATATTTGAGATGCTAGTGACCCAGTGGTGGCTGGTACAGGAGTTTGGACAATGACACAGCCTATAAAAATGAAAATGATTCAGCGCAGTTTTAAATCTCATTTTATAAGAGACATGGCACCATTTCTGAGATGCAGAGGTTAGTTTTTTCTCTCAGATGAATATGCCTAGTGCTTTAAAGAAAATATTGAGCATTTTCCAAGACCCACTTCTTCTATATGCGGGTGAGAGCTGCCCTGGGAATACTGATGATCAGACCAACTCAATGAAGGGCCCAATTCTGTCATAGCACCTGACTCTATTTAAGCAGTTGGATTTGTTGTGACATAAAATCCTATTGATGACTCTGAGAGAGACTTGCCAAGAGATAATAAAGAATAAAAGTGGAAGAGTTTTCATCTGCAATTACCTTAGCTGCTTTGAGTAACAAAAGAATGAATAATTTTGCATGCAAGTGAAGCTACGCAGAGATTAATTTCGCCTACAGCTTTATTTTTTTGTGAGTTCTCTGTACATTTTTATTTTCAAAGTCTATTTTTCTGCTCACTATTTGCAAAGAGAGATTGACCATGACACAGAATGAGCACATGGCAGTTTTAGGAGTAGCCTGATATGGCCTGTTTATCCTTTGATGGCAAAAGCACACCAGATAGAACTATCTGTCTAGTCATCCTTCTGTAATTCTCTTCTTTTCTTGCTTTTTTTGCATGGGAGCTGAGATCTTCTTGGCCAAATTGTAGCACAGGAGTAAGCTTTCTGCGCCAAGACGTGAAAAAGAAAACCTCAGAGGAGAGGATATAGGGAGTTAAGATGGAAGTGCTGACACGACCTTAACTCTAGTGTCATCCACCGCAATGCTTTAATTTATTCAATCAATTTCAGGGCCCTTAGGCTGGGAAAGGATAATGCTAGGATATTAAATCTGTCCCTCTCTCCAATCTGTCACCAGTGTGTCAGAACACATTGATTCTTCTCGTCCTGCTTTTATTAACTGTCTCCTCAATGTGGCCTCTCAGTCTATCACACACTAACCTGCAATTGCTTGCTGAGTGCAGGACCCCTGGAAAACCTCTGGATTCTCTGCTGACCCCATTTTTTAGCACTGTCAGTGCAGATGTGATGACCTGCTATTATTACTGTACGTCATTCATCCCCACATACCTGGGAATTGCCACGGAAGACTAGACTGGAAGTCTATTTGGTCTTCTGCTCTCTCACAGACTAGTGATAGGTGCATCAAAAAAGGTGTACAGTATCTAACTAACTGTGTTGTAAATCCCATGGCATGAGGAAGGGTGGTCTGAGGGATGTTCCTCCCAGATCTCAGTTGATGATGGTGTGTGGCCTGCAGGGTGGGAGCTGATCACCCTTGTATTTTGTCTGCAGCTTAGTTTAATTGCACATGCCATTCATGCAGATGGCGTTTCCAGCTTGCAGCTGTATTGGGCCCTGGGGCCATCTCTGTCAGGCAAGTGGCTGCCTAGGGCAGTAAAAGGTTTAATAGTTGCTCACTGTGCAAATAGCTCAGAGCTGAAGGGCAGGCATTCCCAGTTTAACTGAAGTGTCAAAGCACCTAAGGCTGGCCTGACTGTCCCTAAATTAACTCTGTGCTTAAGAGTATTATAAAAAGGGCTAAACTCATCTCTCCTATAGCTTGCTTAGTATGAATTTGAGTCCTTTTTAAAGGCTAAGTAAGCATCCTGTGGATTAGTTTCCAAATGTACTAGTGGTTGGTGTCACTAGTTTTTTGGGTGTCCACCTTAGTGGCCAAAGCTGGCATACATTTATGCCTCTGCACAGATTTGCTTCTGTGATTACTGACCCCCAATAGCACAATGAAGTACATAGTCAATGAACATTAAAACTGGAAGCAGGATTTTGATCACCCACTCTGGCCTTCTGCCTAACACAAGCTAAAGACTCTAACCCAGGCTGCCTGTCTGCTCAGTTTGGACTGACTGTTATTAATTTTGGTCTTAGAAACTGCCAGAGCTGGAAAATCTACAAGGCGTCTTTCGTACCAGTTGAAATGAATCAGATTAATCAGAGAAGTGAATGCCCAGGGACCTCAGCAGAGTAAGGGAGCTACATGTGCGGCACACCCCATGTCACATCATGAGTGAGAGACTGAGAAAGTCCTACCTAACAACCATTGTCACGATGGCTTCATCTAGCCCTGTTACTCCTGCAAAATTTGGAGAGAGGTTGTTTAAGGTTCCCATAATCGCCTTCCCAGCTGCAGCATCCAAATCCACTTGCAGCTTTGAAAATGTCAGCCTTTTGGCTATTTCCTGATTACATTATCCACAGCCCCAGAGTGCTTTAGAGATGGTCCCAGTATTTCAAAGCAAAGCTGGGGACCGGCAGTGGGCTTCTGTGAAAAGCTATGAATTTTTACTGTTACTGAAAACTCTCTGTTGAAAAAAGAGGTACTTTTCCCCTCTGTATTCTGAGTAGTTGAGACACCTCTCTTTCTTGGTTTATTTGCCCATAAAATTCCAGGTGTTTTTGGCACTGTTTCTTTCCCCTGCAGTGTGAGCAAATATTTAGCAGCACATCCTCACCTTAATTTCATTAATTATGTGCTATGGTTGGAAGCCTCTGAAATAATGTCTGATTTTAATAGAGATCTCTCAAGTAAAATAAGCTCCCAGTGCCTCCACTTCTTTCAGAGGTCTTTTTCTCCTTTTACTTTGAATCTGGTTTTAATTCCCTTTCCTCCACCTTCCAAGGACTTTCAGGTTTCTTTGTTCTCATCTGAAATGGAGAAGAATAGGTAATTGTGTTTCATTACCATGTGCAATACAGTCTGATCCAGGGTAAGTTTCTCACTCCCACAAATAAACAATGAAATAAAGTCCCTAATTCATCCAAGTGATTTTTCTTTTTAGTGCCTGCATGTGTAATTATTCGCTGAGTTTGTCTGTAAAGATCAGGTTGGAAAGAAAGAAGCCATCTTGCTTTACTGTACACATCCTAGCATGAATAATATACAGTGAGGAAAGGAAGTGGAGAAGAAACAGCTGACTAAAGTCTTCCTGAAATGATCCTATTCAAGATGCAGACTCTTACTAGCTTAAGTTCTGGCCAGGGACCCTAAAGCAGCTGAGAAATCAAGACTTTTTTTTCTAGAGAAGTCCCTGCTGCCTGAGATTCTTATGAAGTTGAATCTCTCTCTGATAATCTGTGGTAGTCCCGATGTGTTCTGCGGTCCCTTACTTCCCTCCTGCTGCTGCAGCAGCACTGGGTCTGAGAGGAAATTTGCAAAATAAAAAGACTCCCAATTGTTTAATTAAAAATTAAATATTCATGGAGGATGGTACTGAGTGTCCAGATCCCCACTAGCTTACTGATAGAAAAACCTGTGTAATCACTTTTGAAAGCAGAGTTGCGTAGGAAAAATACCAGAACAGCCAAATAGGTGAAGGCCAGCTTAGGACAGTCTCCACTGGTTGATGGTGCCTTGATGGAAACCATCTCAGGCTATGGATTTCTCTCATTATTTTGTAATTGGTAGGGGAGAACTCCAGGTGACTGAAAAGGCCATTTCTCTTCTGATAGAATTTGACCATCACCTTTCTCTTCTTCTCAGCCCTCCCCTCTGCAGTCATTCAGCCAGGGCATACAGTGATGGGCTTTGGGAATAATCTTGGTCTGTGAAAACCAATGTCATGTCCCGGCATCTGTCCAGGCCTAAAGTTGGCCAGCTTGCTTTCCAAGTATTGTACTGTGTGCTTTGGGGGACCCAAAGACCTCCAAATTTCTCGCAGAGTAAGGAGCACCATCTGATCCATAGTTTTACACTGGCATCACTGCCTCTTAATTTAGAGATTGCATTCTCTGGGTATGCTGGTTGCAGCCTCTTGCAGCCAGGAAGCAAGATTTTAGACTGATTGTCCTTTTGGTTGCAGGCAGGCTATCCTGAACAGTGATCACATCAGCCTCAAAAAGCTAAGCAGGCTAACTTGTCAGATGGAAACTCTCCATGGTGTCTCAGGGAAATAATGTATTTATTTTAATAGATCAAAGGCTGATCCATAGCTCCAGGCATGGAGGCGACTCAGTAGCACTCCTCCATCCATGCCAGCTTGAAATTAAAGCCCAGCATGACATTTGGTTATGGAGATCGCCCATGTGCACGATAGACACCCTCTCTATCATGACCAGCTGTTGAAAAGTTGTAGTATTGTTTTTCATCAGTTGCAGAGATTTGTCCAACTGCAGTGTATGTAATCACATCCTGCCTGTCTGTGCCTTCCTGTTCTTTCCACTGCATTCCTGGCTCTTACAGTGGGGGGCCTGGCACAGCTCCTCTCTTCTCAGTGGCAAAACCTTTTCTCGCTTCAGCGGAGCAGGGACAGACTCACACAGTCCAGACATCGTGGCATGTCACATCATTATGTGCAGTTTAAGTAGCAGTTGTGTTCCTCCCCAGACGTGACTGTACTGCAGGGAGCGGAGCATTTCTGTTAGCATGCACAGAGCAATGCTCGCTGAAGTCAGGGGAAACCTCCACTCACTAGTCGTGCCTTTCAGGCAGCCTGGTACTGCCTTGCTCCAGCAGCATCACTGACAGCCCCTGTGTGACTCCATCACTCTGGGCAGATTCAAGACCTGTAGCATCTTAAAGTCGCAACAATGCTCATTTTTCAAAACTTGACTTGCAGTTTTTTACAAAGCAGGAGCGGGTTACTGTTATTCTGTTTCTGCCTCTCCGCTTGTCCATCCTTGCCCCTTTCGAGAAACATCCAGCCCCTCAGCCTTTAGCCCAGAGGAAAACCCTGTACTGCGGTACCCAATTAACAGGCACAGAGGTGACCTGGGTTTTCTGCTGTTTTATTCCCCAGGGTGAGGAATAGTGCTCTGTATTTACAGGCATCTTTTAGGTAGGAATAGGATGAACCCTGAACCCAGCTGTTCAGGGCACTGCTGGGTTTCCAGATAGGGAAGTTGGTGGCTATCACAGCAAATCAATCTCTTGCACATAAAATATCACTATAAAGAGGGAACACATTTCTCATCTAGTCACTCTCTCTTCTGGGACAAACAGGCAGATCAGAAGTTCCAGGAAAATGAAATACATCTTGCAGGGGATAGATCGATGTGTTCGTTTATGAGGAAGAGCAGAGTGCAGACTGTGTGCAGGTGTAAAGGGGTGACAGCTGCTATCAAGGGCTTTCCAAATCCTATTAAAAATGTTGCACCGAAGAGTTTGTGGGGAAGGCTCTGTGTGAAGAGGAATGAGGGAGCCAGAGAAAGGGAGGAATGTAGGTTTCATTGAGCAAGTTTTCTTAATATCACTCCTGAGAGCAGTGTGTGATATGTATGAAGATGTGGTAGATTGGTGTGTTAGTGAATCTTAAGTGAGAAAAATCACTTTTGTAGGAAATGCTTTAAGACAGGATTTCAGTCACTGTGAGCATGGAGAGCACAGTCATTTGCAGAGTGCTTGTAACTAGTTAAATATGCAGAGGAAGGAAAGTTGATCGGTCAGGACAGTAATCCCAGAACTGGGAGAACTCACTTTAAGGGTGCCATGGGAAAATAATTTGAAGATCCCCCAGAATAATTAGGTGCTGTCTCTCATCTTCACTCCTAAATATATTTGTTGGTTTGTCTCTTTTTTTATCTGAATCTCATTTTCCTATACATATAATAGGGGATATTAGTAGAGAGCCTGTGGAGACTAAATATATCAGCCATTAACACAGTACGCAAGCATCCTGTCTGGAAGGACTGACAGCACTGGGTGGACAAATAGGTAAGTAGGTAGTGGTAGATAGACAGGTAGATAGAGACAAGCGGACGGGCAAACAAATCGCTATGTGCTGTATGGTTTCCTTCTATAGCTTATCTAAGACTCACTGTTGCAAGTCACTTTCTGAATTTCTGCTCTCGTCAGGAAATGAGCATGTGGTTTGGGGCCCAGTCGTCAGCACACTGACATTTAAAGGCTTGAGTGAAAACAGGTATTTGCCTGTTTGTGCTTGGCTGGAAATTCCTTCCAAACTTGGTGACTCTATCAAGTTAAATGGAGAATTGCAGCAATTGTTGCAATCAACTGATAGCAACATAGATTTCTGAAGAAGTACGTTGCATGGGGGAATAGCACAGCTCAGGTGGAAAAATAAGGGCTAACATCTGTTTCTAGGCCTTGAAGCAAGATCAAAGCGTATGGGATGGAAGAGAAGGGTATAGTTCCCGTAAATAACTTTGCAGGCACTGATGCATACATCCACAGTCTAGAACATGTTCCTAATTGTCCCTCACCTAAACAGTTGCAGCCCCAAATTGAATTGCCTAGTTAGGTCATCTCTGCATCTCCTAATCATGTGTGACATTAAACACTTATTCAATGAAACTCTTTTGTGCAGCACTAATTATTAAGCATGAAAAGTTGATATTGAGCGAGGCCATTGAGCCAAGACGATTCAATAACTAGCAGGGAGGAGAGATTATTTCAATAAAATAAGTTCACTTGAGCCAGATGGAGTTCCCAGGATGCACTGGGACAATATGACACATGAAATTGTCCTCTGGCTTGTGTTGATAACTCTAACTGTGCTATTAAAAAGCCATCAATGAACTGGAGTGAGGAGTTGCAAGAAAGAACACAATGAGGGGGAAATTGAGGGCGTTTTAGACAAAATGTAGGTAAGTGGTGAATATGAAATGCAGCAAGGCATGGCTGGGAGACTCCGAATTCCTCTGTGATCCTCAGTGACACAGATCAAAGAAAACTGCTGTATTTCTACAGGATTAACAGGCAGCCATTATGTGACCTGCCCCTGCACAGTGGGACAGTCTTGTCCACACAGTGAATTTCTAGCTGAAAGACCTCTGCATCCACCCCCCAATTTAAGAAGGAAATGCTTTGTGTTTGTGCTGGGAAAAACCTCCAAGTAAATCTGTCCTCCCTTTAGATGTGGAGGCTGTTGCCCAAAGCTGTAGCTGGAAGACCAGTGCCAATATCTACCACGTGAGACCTACACACCAGTCCTGCTAGGTCTGTAGAGAGACACCTGGAGATGTTCGTGCACTAAAAGACATGTTCATAAAAACGGAAAGCACATTTTGAAACCAAGCTTCCTTCTGCTACCTTCTTCTCCTCCTTTTCTCTCATCTTTTAGATTTGCTCCCTCCCTTTCATTTTCTTCATCTCTTTCTTTTCCATATGCTTTGCTTTGTCCTGTTTTTCTCCCTCTCCATTACTAACCTGACCCTGAGAGGTCCAGTTTGTAACCAGGACTGCTCGGAGCCAACACCTCTGTGTCCTTACTTTTTTCTCCATACTTCATGGGACCTATGCCTTGTGTTCTCTGTCCTGGGATGCTACTAACAGCCTCTTTAGGGAAGGAAATGCCATCCTATAACAAGTCAGGTGGTATATGACATCCAATTATCCAAACAGAATATAATGTAATTTCACCCATGGGCAGCGCTGAAAGGAATGAATTTCTTCTGAGTGTGATGTATGAAGCCGCCTCTGCTATCTCTGTTTGCTGAGCCTCTTGCTTCATTCCTAGCTCCCCGGCAAATCTCTAAAGCTCAGAAGACGGTGGAGCACAGCACGTTTCACAGCTGAGGAACCAAGATAAACCAGAGACATAGCAGTTTGTTGTTTAAATCCCGGGGCAAACAGAGGCAAATTAATGGGTCTATCTATATCCCTCCCTTCCACTCTTCTGTTTGTCTTTTCCTTTCTTGTTTTCTCTCCTCTTTCCCTTTTCCTTTGTTCTCTTCCTTCTTTGTTTCTTGTTGTGATAAACATGCTTCATGCCACAGTGGCATTCAGCCTTAGAGGTTTGCTTTACATCAGGGGAATGGCTAGGACAAGACAGGACAGTTCAAGGGATTTAGCAACTTGTATTTAACCTGCTTTTTCCAGGGATGAGGTGCTGGTCGGGAAGGAAAATGGTGCTGAGATGGGTTAGTTAAATCCTGAAGGGAAAGGCCAGCAAAGGCGCTGGGCTTTTTCCAATCTGACATCTCACAGATTTTACTATTAAATAACTTAATACCTACCCTCCAGTGAGGAAGTCTGTAGCATTCCTGACTGACTCCGGTTTGGGACAAAAGTTCAAAGGTATGGAGGCATCTGTAGAAAGAGAAACACATCTAGCAAAATGTTCAAAGCACCTAAGCAGTTTGGGTGTCTGACTGTGAATAGGAAGGGGTCGCTCAGCTCTTTGGATGCTTATTGGGGTCTTGCTGCATGAGTGTCTGCATCATTAGTTGTCAACAGCCTGCAGTAACTCTGGCCTTGTGTTTTAGCTCTGTCCAGTGGATGCAGGAGCCTGTTGTGCTGCCTCTGAGTACTTGTACCATGTGTCTGCCTGCACTAAGCACCACATTGCTGCTCCGGAGCAAACCATGTTCCCAAGTCTACAGTGCCTCAGGCAGCTTTGGGTGGGGTAAACAGAGACCTGGATGTTAACAACATGCTACCCTGAGCACTTAACACTTCCCTCTTAGCAGAGAATTGGCCAGATGTAACCAGCAGATTATGCCATGATTAATGAATCACAGGTGTGAGAAAAGAGAAGGAGGAAAGGAGAGAGGAGTTGCTGTTCAGGAACATGTTGGGTGTTTGTCCGATCCCTGGGCCCAGCTCTGCTCCCCGACCAGCTGGGTGCTGCCCCAGGGACTGCTGGGTGATTCCTCAGGCCAAAATTAGGCCCAGCTATGACACAGCTTCTGCGCTTGCTGATGAAATGTCTTGTTGCAGAATGGAATTAATGGGACTAAGGGTTGATTTTAGTCTTTTTGATGCCCTGTGCTCTAGGATAAGCTTTAGGTCTTCTTTGGGGGCTGTCACTACTTTTGTGAGCTGAAAGTGGTGTCATTCATGCCACTGTGAAGTTAGAGCCGCTCAGATCCAAGCAGAGGAGTTGCTTTGAATGTGTACTAGCCTAGCTGAGATTACCAGAATGTAATCATCACCAGAGTGATGGTCTGTCTAATCCAGGACTGTGCCACTGGAAAAGGACAATGATACATACTTCATAGGGAAACAAAATGTGTACGCTGCTCAGCATTCATCGTATAAAGGCGTGCAAGTGGAACGCTGAGGACTGTTTGCAGGGCACTGTCAGTGTGAAATTGCTTTGGCTAATGCATCATGCCTGTGTCTCCCTCCTCTCAGGCATTCCCTTGGCTGGCACTGGCTTTGTGCATGCCGCTAACTGGCTGATAAAGAGGCCAGGATACCTCTCTGCCCTGCAGCAGGTTATTGGTAGATTCTTCCCTTCTGAAGGTTTGAAAAGGGGTGAAAGGAGAGTCTCCTCTTTGCAGCACTGGTGGGAGACTTAGGAAAGGCTGTGCAGGAGTGAAAGGAGCACCCAGCACTGCCCTGCACAGTCAGGAAACATGAAAGCAAAAGTTGTGTTAATCCTTCTGGGCTGGACTGTGATGCAGCCTTTAATTGTAGGATCACACATAATCTCCTGCATCGTACAACACATCAAACGGCATGCTCTGCAAACTCCAGCTGTGTTTTCCTAAGCTGCTGCCTTCCTGTTTATTTAAAAGAGCTGACTGTGAAGCTTGTTTTAAAGTACATCAAATGGAAAATGACAGGAAATGGTGCTGAGAGCAATTGTGCAGATCCCAAAGGCTTGAATGTAAGGGAAACCCCTTTCCTACGGGAACAGCACAGGGAGGATTGAGGAGAGCCAGTCCTGCCAGCCCTTTTTATGTTTCTCTTCTCCTACCCTCCTCTGCCTTTCTCCTTGCTGTTTAAGGTAAATACCAACTGGTTGCTCGAGGCATCTTTGGCCCTCTGAAGTAATGGTGCCTATTTGATCTGCCATTTGAAAGAACGTTGTAGCGGTTTGGCATGTGTACGTCTTTTCTGCTTCCTTGCTGTGTCTTTATCAGGGGTATAATTTAGGACTAATTAGTTCTCAGCTCTCAGGCCTCACAAAGGAGCATCAGCACCTGGTGGACTCTATTTGCTAAAGCCTTTATGAAACGGGAACACGCCGCTCTTTCATCTTATTGTACAAATAATTAGAATATCTTAGCCAAAGTCCCCTGGGATGCAATTCATGCTTAAAACACTTCCCTTCAGTGACTGGCTACTGTGGCATCCAGAGTACGGAAGAGCTGGAGGGCCGAGACCTCTCACCTGTAGACGCTTGTCAGCATTTCGTCTGTATCCCCATGGGCTCCGATCCTTTCTAAGAAGCTGTATTTCAGAATTGTGCCTCTTCTAGAGAGCAGCTGAAAAGAAGGGTGACATATAGGCTCGGAAAAGGTGGGGTGGATGACAGATTGTGCATGTGAATGCAGTAGATCCTTTAACGACTCTACTAGCTTTGTGGTCTGGTACATGGTACATGCCGTGTTCTGGGGGACATGGAGGTCTGTTGCCTTTCTGTCGGACTCTTCAACTCTATGTGGTTCTGGGTCACGCCATCAGCTCTATACAATGGAGAAGCGCACGCACATATGCTCACTGGCACTATCTTTGGCTCTGGGAGTGCCTTAGCATCTTTGAGGCCAGTGGAGTTCAACAATAAAGGTAACACCTCCTCAGTCAAGTGGTTCTGCATGTTGCAAGGTTGAATCCCATTTATATCCATAAAGATCAAGATCTCTGAGATCTTCTCCTTTTTTGTGTGTGACATCTTGTCACAGACAGACCTGAAATTTTTCACATCTCTGGGATTTCAACCTTTTGCAGTCCTTCCACTGTCAGTAACGTGATCCCCTCACACATATTCAATTGCTGCCTTGGGTGATAATTTCCCTGCTTTTAATGTATGTGCACATTGAGGTTGAGTTACAGTTGCTGTGGGAACCATAACTTTGAGTTTTATGATTCAAAAAGAAGAAAAAGAGTATATTTATATACTTTCTTTATTTTGCTTATGAATCAACATGTTAATATTGATGCAATGGAAGAAGAAAGAGAAACAAACTTCTAAACAGAAAGCATAACATCAAATACAGATCTGTTTATTTTCCCTTCTGCAAAGTTCCCCTAACAGGCAGAATCCCCGCAATAAAAAGGGAAAAATTATGAACTAGGAAGCAGACAAAGGGGAAGAAGGAAAGCAGCAGATAGCTGAGAGGTTACATTAAGTTGTTGAGAGATAAAATGTTTACATTTATCAGTCATAGATCGCAACATGCTAGGAACCTTTGTATAAAAGCAGCCAATAACTTGACACACTGAGATCGGCAGAGTCCAGAATTTATTGTGGGCAATTCGAATCACACTGCTGTTGTCATTCAGGGGAGTATGTAGGGAAACAAAACAGACACTGAAAAGCACATGGGGGAGACCTAAAATCTGTATATGGTGTCTCTCCCACTGCCCTGGGGGAGCTCACGGGTTTGTGAATGTAAAGCAGAAAGGTTTGTTCCTCTCAGACTCAGAGGAACTGGAAAATGTTTGTAGGAGGCTCGAGCAGAAGACTGCATTACACTCTCTTTTTCCCGTTCTCAGAATGAGGAATCTGGTTTTGATCTCATACTGGTATTAAGTCAGAAGGAACTTTCTTCAAGTTAATGGTGTTAGATGGCATAAATCAGGAGTAATGGGGGAGAACCAGGCTGTGTAGTGTACTACACCGGTGTTTCACTTCCTAGCAGTGGCCAATACTGTGTCCTAGTCACAAGTTAATATGATGTAGGATGCTAAAGTACATTCTGTGTATACCAGTACCTTTCTAACATGGGTACTTCTGATGAAGCCGCAAAGTTATCTTTTTTCAATTTCTCTCTAATTTAAAAAAATACAAACCCTTTCCCTATTGCAGCCCACAGCCACTCTTTCACTAGTAACACTGCCTACTGTGGTTTAATTTGTTATTGATTTTTACTGAGGTGGTGTCCGTAACGGAAGTGAAGCAACCCAGATCAAAAGTCACTTCTGAAAATTGTGACCAGCCTCTTACCAGGCTGAGAAGAGGATGATTAAAAATGACTGGAAAGGCAAAATCAGTTGGGCCCCTTCAGAAAGTTGTTCGGGTGCGCAAAAACTAAAAGCAAACATTAGTAATATTAAAATCAGATTCTTTCAAAAGCTTCAGCTCGTCTCCTGTGTGACAGAAATAGCTTTGTTTCCTAAACACAGAGCAGGGATTTATTTCCACAGCAGACAGTGATGGCTGAGGAGGGGTCACTCTAGTGTGTCTGATAAATAACGTGTGTTTCTAACATTATTTTGCACTCCAAAGCTCACAAAAGTCATAACGGCCTTCAGGACAAGAAATCTAGAGAGCAGGTTATGGATTTAACATTTTAGCTCCTGGATAGCTGCTGTGAGAGAGATATTAAATGGGCACTCTGGTGGATCAATGGATTCTCAAGACACACGTGTCCCTGCTCGGTCAGGCTCTGACCCCGCTGTGGTGAAGGCACTCAGAAGACGCCCGTGGAGCTCACTTGCAGCCCCATGCACTCAGCCCAGGACCAGCTCCATCTCCTGTTGGGGTCAAGCAAAGCTTTGGTGATGTAATCACAGAGTTGCTATTTTCCTAGGAGCCCAGCATGTGGATATTTACAGATGTAACCTCAGAGCAACCTCGGGAAGCAGTGAAGCATTAGCGTACCCATGGGAATCAGACACATGCAGGCATTAAGTGACTTACCTGGTACAGCCCAATGTCTCACTCAGCACTTACTGTCAAGGTCCTCAGTGGGTGTAAACTGGTCTAAATCCATCAGATTCACTGGCAATACACTGACCACACTGATCTATACCATGAGAGCTGGTATTTTGGAAATTGTGGTCTCAGATGGGGTTGAGGTGGTTGCTGACTGTGAGAATATCTCTCATCAAGCTCAGCCGGATGATGTATTGTGGTATGTTGATAGAGCAGGTGACTGCAGGGAGAGGGGTCCAGCAAGATCTCTCCATCTCCTCTTGTAAGGCATGAGCAAGGTTTGGCGAGGCCATTTCTGTTCTTACCTGTCAAATGTGCTAGTTCTGCATTTCCATTACATCAATTATGGCCACAGCAAATATTTGATTTCAGTGAGATGTGAAAGGAAAGGAAACTACTTCTCCTTCGTGGCTCAGGGTGGGCTGGATGCGAGTTGGAGTAAAGGAGATGGGGAGAGAGCTGGGGAAGCAGCTCTCACAGTTTGTGGATTAAGTGGCATGAATATGCATGAATATGAATATTACATGACTGTAATTGGCTCCCACACGTAACCAAGGTGCCTGAAGGCCCAGGCATCCTGGCTAATTGTTGTAGACAATTAATAACTTAGATTCTGCTAATTCCATATCGTGCTGTGCAACTCATTACAGGAGCAGAGAGTGAGATTCTCTGCAAAAGATGCTTGGAGATAGAAAGTGTTTGGGGATCCAGGCTCAGGGGCGGAGAAGGTCACAACTGGGCTAGCACCATGGCTCAAACACCAACGAAGAGTCGTCGTAAATCACAGCCACAGCAGGAGACAGTGACACTTTGTCTGTCTGTCAGCCTTTGGCTGAGTTCTGGAGTCGCAGTGAGGGAGAGCTCTCACCCTCTTGCTGCTCCCTGGAAACAGGAGCTGGATAATGAGTCTGTGGGTTTAGTAAAGCACAGAGCAGATCAAACCATATCCCTGTCCTGTGACCCAGCGTACACATAGACCCTTCTTGTGATGATCTGAATCCCAGAAGTCAAAAACATAATTAGACTCCATTGTGTCCCACCCACAGGGTTCTCCTGCAAACTGGATAACTAGTGGTGGTATGCAATTTCCTGAAGCCCACTTGAGGCTTTCATGATAACCTGCCACTAAAACCAAGTCTCCTTGAGAGGAAACACTAATAATTGTAGGAAGGGGATGTGGCAGCTACCCAGTTTGCTCTCTGTTGCAGGGCATGGAATAGATGTGGACAATGTATGTGGGAGGACTCATGCTGGCACAAGCAATGCCTCCCTGCATGCCCTGGGGAAAGCTGGTATCACTCTCAAGCCAGACTGTTGTATAAGTAGTGTGAGCAGTGATGGACCCTGGTTTTCAGAGTCTAATAAAGCTCTCTTTCACTGGGTTTAATGCACTTGTCACAGCAGCATTCATCAAAAGCAAAGAGCACCTGAGAGAGTGCAGCTCCCTGGTTCTTGAGCACCCAGGAAATGGATGGTGGTCCAAGCCGAGATTTTGCAGGCAGCATGGAGCACATTACGTCTGAAAGCAACTGATTTTTTATGATGTTCAAACAAGCTCCTCCATTAGCTACCTCTCCCTTCCCCTTTCTCCAGCATTCATGTACTTGGGCTTGCTGCAGTTTTAACTGCACAACGTCAGTAACTTTCTGTCTCCTATTCCTATTTTAACTATCTCCTTTTTCTTTCTATTAAAATTTTTCCTGGAGTTTCATCTTATACATAAGAAAGTTCCTCCTTTGCAACTTTTGCACAAATTCTGTAGCAGAGATTATAGGTACCAGTCCTATGCTGCAATTTTCCTCTCCTGTTGTACCATTTTTAATCCCCTCACCTGTCTTCTTCACTCTTTTTCTCTTTTGTTTATTCTCCTTCCTGTACACACATATTCCCCTGCTTTTTCACTTTCCTTCCTGCTCTTTTGGACAGCCTGACCACAGCAGAAGAGGTTCTGCAAGACCACAGTCCTATCTCTGTAGGCTGAAAGGGGCTCAGTGTCCCACAGATTGATGCCTGGGCTTGGATTACAAGGGGGATCCTGGGAGGGATCCTGGATGCCCTGTTTTGGGGCAGGGTCATGTGAGCTACATTGTATGATTATAGAGATCCAACTAACTACAATTCTAAAATGTAACTGCAGGGGAAAATGGTGAATAGTTATAAATGAATGAATGTAACAGACTGCTGATGGGCACTGGTGGAACTTTAATCTCTGGGCCTTATTAAAGTAAACACATCCATGCCACCCACCAGCTCTGGCCATTCTCACTGCTTTGCCAACTGTTGCAGGATGGCTGGATGGACAAAATTTCCATAATTTGCAGAATGTCCTCATGCGAAGCACCGTAAGAAGGCTGCTGATAGTTTCTGGTCTTCTGGCTCTGAGGAGACAAAGCTGGGCTTTCACTATAGGGAGGAGATCCAGACTACTTCACGTGTAACTCTTTCTTTTTTGAGTTTCAGAACTTGCAGAACTTTTCCAGAATTTTATGAAACTCTCCTCATTTTTCCCCAGGGACAATGAATTTCCAAAACATCCCATGGACTGCAACTTCAACAAAACAATTCTCTGCCAGCACCGGAGGCAGTCTGGGAAGCAAAATAAACAAGTAAAACCCAAGCCACACACACTGCTTGAGCTTAATGCAAATAAATCACAGAAGTATTAAGTTCAGTTCTAAATCTCTCTCTCCATCTTCCTGTCTTTCATGCTGTCTGTTTCTTGCCTAACAATATTTTATCAATCTGCCACTCTGGGTTTATGTACAGTTTAGCTTTTTCCTATGGCTATGTTTTGTCTGTCTGCTTGCCTGTTTATACTTCTCACTTTATTCTTATACTAATAACACTGTGTTGGTAAATAGGGGCATGCCACCAAAAGCAACTGCAAAAGATATTTCTCCAGCCCCACCTCCCAAGGGATGCTTTTCTCCATTTTGAGAGACCAGGGGCTCTTGTGGAGCGATGGTTCTAGTTCTCAGCTACAGCCATGTACCATGCCCTCTGCTGGAAGTCACCGCTTCCACACTGGAGGCAGCACAGCTGGATCTGCCCCCACACTGCCATGGCTGCGGTTCACAGCCTTCCGTATGGACACAAACCCACTGACACTGGTATGAAGGGCTCTAGTGAACGATCTGAAGCCACTACAACAGTCAGAGCTGGCCTGTCAGAGCCTGAAGCCACCCTCTTTGGCAAAAGGCAATCCACATCTGTCTGCCTGGGCTGCGGTGCTCAGACACACACGTGGCCCCTTTTCTTGCTCTGTCAGAGAGAACCAGACCAGTCGTTGGCTTTCTCACCCGTGGGGTGGAACAGCCTTTCTCCCACATCAGCAGTTCAAGCAGGCTGATGGTCAGATGGAAACGTCTGCACAAAGCAATATACAAAGCTTCACTGGAAGGTTTCGATTACGCTCCCTATTTGCTTGGGGTATGAAAACAGCACAAGCTTTTATTCTGTTTCATAATCTAAGGCAGGATGCTTTTCTTGGCTAGGTGGAAGGACCCAGAGATGAAAGGAACATTGAGCTGCTTAGTTTCCCAATATATAAATAGCTGTTGCTGAGATAACTCTGTGTGTGCTATTTTAGAGGGGGGACAAAAGATTTATTTGCCAAGCGGACACCGTATAGAACTCCCTACTACTGGGCATTTGAATAGACAGGTAATGAGTCATATGCTCCATTGCTAGGAACTGGCCAACATTTCTGAGGTCAAAATGGAACAGGATTGATTTATAGCAGCTATGAATTTGGTCCATGTTTTCCCTCCACACAATTTTTTTTCCACAATGGTAACATTAACAGGAAAAATACCTGATATAAATATGTGGAATTTGAATGACATCTTCTCTTGCATTAATCATTAGGCCAGAATGTGCCCTGGGTTTGTTATGTGCACACTGGAACATTTCCCACATATTGTTCACAGCGATTTACACCAGGAGAGGAAGGTTTGATTTTGAGGAATCCTTTTGCTTGCTAGGAATTTCTTCCTAGGAATTTTTTGTTTTCAAGGAATTTTTTGAGCTAGAACCTTGCTAGATTTTTTTTTCTTTCTGGGAATCTTTTCTGTTTTATAGGAATTCTTTGCTTTCTGGTAATTTTCTGACCCATAATCACATCTGCAAGCTCTCCTGGTTCTCCAGTAGCTGAAGAGATTAGTAACATTTCCTGGTGTTTCCAGGTAGTGGTAGTGGGTATGCACCCTTGTTTCAGGATGTGAATGGTTTAGTTTGATTTCTTGTCCTCCTCCTTTTTTTCTGATTCTTATTCTGTTCTGGCTTCCTGGAGCGAGCATTTCTCCCACCTGATTCTCAGAAGCACTTTTATACTGCTACTGCCAATATGCAAAACCTTCTGATTGTCCCCACTGCACAGCTGGTGGGGAAGGCGTAAGAAAGGATGCTTTTCTTAAGCATATGTTATTTTTATTACTTCAGAAAGGAATATCTGAAACCCCAAATATTTCCGCTTAAACGAATATATCTTGGTTCCAGACAGTGCCTCTTAAAGATTTGTGTTTCCAGTGAAGAGCTGAAATTTACTGCTGGTACAGTAGTGCATTTTTTGAGAAGCTCTTTATTCCTATTTATGTATTTGGAAACAAATGGCCAGGTTTGAAAAGCTCTGAGCGCTCACAAATTCTGTTGCAGGTAATGGGAGCTTCAGGTCTGATGCGTAGGGGTTTAAATATGGATTTGAAAACCTACCGTTTGGCATCTGGATTTGAACATCTTGGCTTTTTATTATTGGAATGCCCTGACTTTTCCCCAGTGTGACTGCTTCTCCTTGTGGTGTATTCCTCCTTTGGGATCTTGCCTTCATCAGAGAGATAATTTCTGAAATGCATCAGGACACAGAAGGCTCTGAGTGATTTTTGTCTGTGACACACCACAGCTGAGAGGACCTGAGACTTCTGCTACATGAAGGTCAGGCAGCTGCTGGGGCATTTCTGTCGGTGAAAATGCAGTTGAAGAGCTCAGTTAACAGCTCTCCCTCCGTGGTGTTGGGGGGTCTCAGGGGACTGGTAATGGAATATGGCACTCTTTGCCTCTGCTTTACCAGTTAATATTCTCTCTGGTGAGTAATAAGTGAGGGCTAGTGCCAGCTGACTGTGATTTTTGGCCTCTTTGATGTCACCTTGTGGAGTGAACTTAGTTTCTAAATGCCAGATTCAGCAGCCTTCCTTCAGTGCTGTACATGGGAGAGAGCATTGCTGGATGCGGTGGGAGGAGGTATGTGCAGGGTGGAGAGTGCAGCTTTGAAGGGGCAAGTTTAGAAATCACCAGTTTACCCTTCAGAGTTCACTAACACTGGGGTCTGAGTGTGGTGAAAGCAGCTGATAAGAAGAGGCAACACTGGACAAATAAATGACACCCCAAACCTCTTCCACCACCAGGCTGTACAGAAGGGAGCTGAAGGCTAGTGGAAAGCCAAGGCAGAGATAATCCAGAGTGACTTATTCAGGATCCCAGAGTGGATCCTGGGGGTCCAGGAATAGAGGACTAGAGGGGTCCTCTGGACTGCAATGTGCCTCAGACCATCCTGCCTCTTTATAGATTGTTATTATTTATGTTTATACCATGAATAATTTGAAGAAAATCTATAGTGACAGTTCACTTATGTCTTCCCTTCTATGTTTAACTCCTACTATGATCCATGTGGTAGAGTCTATTTAGGGACAGTTCTTTAACTAGAGGGCAGGTAAAATGGTATTAGATGCTGTCCAGGTGGATGTGAAAAAGAAGAGTTGAACAATTGCAGAGGGCTTTCTACAGACTCTGGGGTTCAAGGAGGGGACCAGCTCTATAGAAAAACACAAGGGAGACACAAGGGCCAAAGATGAACTATCAAATAGGAATAGGAATAGGGAGTATGAGAGGTTGAGCAGCATCTGCCAGAGGAAGACCATTATGAGCAGGGCAACACTATCCCAGTTTATCGGTCCCTGCAGGGAGACAGCTGCTACACTTATTCTGCTGACTTCCACCTCAGAGTGGCCTATAATGTGTAACCTCACCAGGAGGCACAGAAATGGCCTCATCTCTCTCACCTCCCCTATGTCCTCTGATGAGAACACAGAAATAGACGAAAGGATGTCATGTTCAAGGTCGCATAGTGAGTCAGTGGCAGAGCTAGCTGGGGACAAGCCTCAGGGCTTTTTGAGTCCCTGGCCTGCATCCACCGTGCATTCACTGGCACGAAGCAGCTCTGCAAATCCCGCATTCATTACAATACAATAAAGCTTTGCTGCATGGGTCTTTTTTTTTTCCCACAATGTCTCTCAAAAACCCAAGACTGATTTGCATTTTAAAACCACCAGTTACAGCTCAGGAAAATGTTATTCAGTAGTTCCCGGAGCTCAGGAGTAAAGATTCTCTCTCAGTTGTTCTCTCCCAGTTCTTTTGCCTAAAATATATTTTTGTCCAAATTGCACAATACTTATTGCTAATGTTTATGTCATGAATATTCATGACATCCTGGGGCTTCAAGGCTCCAGTGGAAAGGCAAGCACAGGAGACATGACAGCCCTGATACTCCTACACTTTATACATACCGGGTAGACACATCAGGGTGAGAAGGCTTATTTGGTTAGGATGTGAGCTGTGGGATACTAATGCAGTCTGGAAGCCTTTGGGGAATGCTGGTGAAACTCCATTAAACAGTACAGTGAAGGCCTTTTGAACAAACAACTTCCATAAAACCATTAGCTTCACTTAATTGCAAGGAAAAGGCCCCACGTGCAGCGGGGGTTTAGAATACACTCTGTCTCTCTTTACATCTGTTTCTTTTTCTCAGGCAATCTGCAGATGGGCCTCCCTTTCCCAGAGAGCTTCAGGACTGGGGAAACTCTTCCTGTCCTCAAAAGTGTAGGATTGTACCTGTCAGCAGTAGTGATTTAGGTTTCCACATGCAAATTTACACTGTTGCCTGAATGCAAAAAAGCTTACCCCTCCTGTGCTCCCCTGTGCCCCTGTGCCCGAACAGAGGCAGCTGCCCGCAGGCAGCGTGGGCCTGCAGCTGCACTCTGCCTGAGCCAGAGCGGGCTCCAGCGCTGAGCTGCTGTGCGTGCAGGGCTGGGTCACGCTTCCCCTTCGCTGATGTGGCTGAAGGTTTCCAGCCTCACTGCTGTTCAGATGGTGCCATCTGGCTCTCATGAAATATATGAGAAATGTTCTCCAATAAAAGAGGGGGCTGGCTGGCTGTGTGCCTTCGCCTCTGTGCTCTTTGGGGAAGGGATTGTTTCTGCGTCTGGGAAATGTTTAACATAATTTCTGAGTACTAGTGCTGCCTGAGCAAGAAATAATAGGCTGGCAGTTTGAATTCAGGCCTGAGTCAGTGGTAACTAGAAGCTGTTTTGCTTGATCAGGTATGGGCTGAGGTTTATAAATACGTGGCACATAGAAATAGCTTGTGATATGGCTTTGTTAGTTTTGTGGACAGATAGGAAATAGCCCTTTCCTTGATGTTCCGTCAAGCAGGATGTTTGGGTTAGGAAAGATGAGGAGGAAAGGTCTGACTTCTCTGACAGGAAGACACTAGGAAACAAAGAGCACAACTTCAAAAAGGCTGAGGGATGTTTCTAAACAGAGCATTTTGTCCCCACTCCACATTCTTTTCTTCTGAAAATATGCTCTATCCGTGGCTCAGTATGAGCCTTATGGATTGCCCCCAGGAGCTGAGGGGTGTTGGATGTACCTGCAGATTCTCCTGGGACACTTAGCTGGCAACTGATGAAACAGAACCTCTCTGGCTTTGGGGGCTATTGCCCTTTCTTCCTGGGCTTCTCCATTATTTTCTCTCCACTTTATTAAGCTTACTGGTGTATTCAAACAGCCTTGCTTTGAGCCCTGGCTAACAGCAAGCACTTGGAGAAAGCTGCTCAAATAGGAAAGGTCTGAACTCACAAAGCCTGATTCTGTTCTCAGCTGTGCCGCCATAAACCCCACTGACTCCTAAGCACTTACTCTGCAGTGACATTTGTGTAGCTGAGATCAGGCCCACAGGCATAAGCCCACTCCTTTTTCATGCACCCACAATCTTGCAGCTCAGTCATGCACAGTGTCACCCTTCGATCCAGATGCTTCTCTCTTAACAGCCAAGCACACACATTCATTTATGCAAACACTGGTAGCCTCGTGTATTCTCCAGGGACATGCTGGCAGACTCTGCATGCACTCGTGTACGCACTCACATGTATGCATTTCACCTTTCCAAGCCTGGCTCCCAAGCCAGCAATGATGTTTAATAGAAGTTCAGTGCTCAGTTGTTACCCAGCCTTCTCTGCTGTATGGCTTGCTGTCTGGTACAAACTTGAAAGCCTTTCAGGCAATCAGGCAGTAACAGACCTTGTGGAAGCTGAAAGTCCCCCAGATAAAATTTACAAGGCCTAAGAGAGCCTGCCTGGCATTATTTAACGCTTTAGTAATGAGCACCTGAACAGGAAAGATTGCTTGGGTAGTTTTATTCTGCATAGATGAGCAGTCAGAATTTCAAAGAGGGGCCATAAATATAAGCATGTGGAATGGCTGATGGTACCTGCTTTTGGCATGGAAGGCAGTCGTGCTGAGACTGTGAGAAGGTTAGAGAGCATGAATAAAGGGGAAGATATTTTCCTTCAGCTTCCCAACTCCAAAAGGCATCCTTTAGCCAGGAATGGCTTTAGGTGCAGTAGCAATCCTTTTCCTGCCTGCTTGTGACTGTGTGCCTCTGTGGATGTGGCCAGGCATTTGTGAATAAGCAGCTTATTAACGAAGGCTGCAGTACAGTGCTAACGTCTCTTGGTGTCACACGTGTGTTTGTGTACCTCTGTGGTTAATGAGGACAACAGCAGTGTGCAGCACATCGGTCTGTGTGCTAGCTGTTTGCCTGTGCACGTGTGGGGTTAATAAAGGCCACAAATAATGCTAATTCTTTCTAGATGCATTTGCATTGTTAGTGGAGTCTGCAATAAAGCACTGAAACCTTTGTGTACGGGTATGTGCAAGTAATGTAGGTACAGCTTGATACAGTTTGTGTTTACGTGCGCAGATATTGCTGCTTATGCCTGTGTCTGAGGTTAGACATGTTCAGGTTTGCTGATTTAAACTAGTAATGAACTATTTATTCATTTTGGCAACACATGCTATTTTGTTGAACGCTTCTGTGAGGCCTGAGGGAGGGAAATTACAGCAGTCAGAGGTGGATGCTCTCTGAGCACAGAGGGGCATGGAAGGAAATGTTAAGCCAGGTGTGAAAATTTCTATTATGCAGCATTCTGCCCCTCCCATCCCCAAATATTTGAAATGTTTTATTTCCTTCTAATGCAGAATGAAAAGAGACTGAAATCACCGAAATTGCCATAGAGCAGGACTGTCGACCCCCCTAGTCAGCCCTTCCCATCCAGGCGAGTATTCCATTATGGGGCTTTTCAAGTGCTGTGCAGACCCCTGTGTGTTCATGGAGTGATATTTAACAGATGAATGTGGCAGTCTGAGTGTCTCTGTATTGAAGGGGAACGGCATATTCTTCCTGTATGTATTGTAGGTGCTAACATAGCAAGAGAAACTTCTAGTTCAACTAAGGGCTAGCGTAGCTCTGTGGCATGTGTGTGGTGAAGGAAGGTGTCGTGTATTTATGCTGCCGGAAAATGATGTACAAGTTTTAAAAGCTAAAGCTGTCAAGTTGATGTACTTCTGCGTGTGGAGAGGAGATGGGTACGGTTTGTCCGTGAGCAGGTGTGTCAGCATCACTTTGTATCTGTTTGCCCGTGTGTGCATTGCAGGACTCGGTGCACTGCATGCTTGTGCGAAGAGGTTAGCAGGGGGCCGACGATGGGCTCACACGTGTGTGCCTGTCTGTGCCTGGAGGGCTGTTGGAAACGCTGCTGAGGAGAACCGTGTTATTGTCTGAGTGCTTGTACGCAGCGCTGACTGATAACTCCCTGCAGTTTGCTGGGCTCTGCTGTGTGATTGATTGAGCGCTGTCCCTCACATCAGCGTGGGCTCCACTCGCATCACTGGCAAAGTTAGAAAAAGAGATTTTTCCCTTTACTGTACACTTGCAGTTTTCAACAAAATTGCTAACCCCTCACCATCACCCTCTCTGCAGAAACCTCCATCACTGGCAGAAATGCACAAAGCTGGTGGAATGCAATTTACTTCAGAGACCTCATTAAATTTGCATTCCTTGGAGCCCCACAAGGAAGATGATGGTCTGGCTTTGTCTGCCTGGCTTCCTATTCACTTTGGGTGATGCATCAGAAAGAGTGCAATGCCTCTGACACAGCCGCCTGCCTGGAGACAGACTTGGGTGATGGGCCTATTTTACCGTGCTGCTCTCTGTTTGTTATTGACTTGACAAATCTATCTAAAAACTGGAGTGGGGGATATTTTTCCTAGGCACCATCAACACCCAAATAAACAAGAATATTGGGAAAAACATGCTTAGGTCACCTCTGTAATGTAGCCTGATTAAAAGCCATTCCCATCAGGTAGTTTTTCAGCAATTTACTGACATAACCCTGCTCTTGCAGGAGTCCACACTGTAGTAACAGGTCACCCCAGTAAACAGGCCAAGGATGGGGGGAATGTCGTTCTTTCCCTGCCTCCAAAACTGGAGTAAGTCGTGGAAGAGCGCACCATAAATAAATGCAAGACCACTGTATTCAGCACAGTCATTGGAGGCTCCTGTCAACACTAAGCAAAGCCCCTGTACTCAGGGATGTCTTTATCATAAACAGGACTCTTTTGACTCCTGAAAGCCAAGGCAAGGGTCCATGGTCAAGTTAGATGACCAGCCATGCTGAATGCCTAGCTGTATAAGGGGCAAGCATGAATATAAAAGTGATTTTCTCTACCACCCTAGTTAACAGCCTTGCCATCTCCCATTCAATGACTCCTACTTAATTCAGGGATTGTTGCTGCATACCTCTGCCATTGAATGAGTATAGATGTCTCCTATATGGAGCATTTGTCTAGTGGTGAGAGTAGCAGCAAGGAAACCAGATGAGTCCTTCCCAGAGCCCTGGCTCTTAACACAGGGTGGACCTGCAGCACTGGCCAGTTGCTGCAAAAGTTTCTGGCAGTTTCTGTTCCAAGGTCTGCCTAGTACCGGGGTGGTAGTAGTGCCTGCCCTGGCAGAGCCAGATTCCAACTCCCCTAGTCCGGAGCTTGTTACACAGGGCATTGCCTTCACTCTTCAGACGGCAGCCTGTAAACCAAAGGCTCCCTCTGAGGATCGGCAGGGCAATCCCGGGAGGGGCCCGCATCCCCGGAGGGGTCCAAGCGCACCCTAAGCTCCCGGCCTCGGCGGCCTCTCCCGTTACCTGCCCTCTCCGATAAGGAGGTGTACGGGGAGGGCACGCACCGGGGGCCGTTCCCAAGAGCCCTGTGCCGCGCCCCCCACGCCCGGCGAGGCCGGCCGTCCTTCCGCTCGGGGCCGGGCCCCGCGGCGGGGCTGCCTCGGCGGGGCTGTCTTCCCGGCGCCGCCGCACCGGGGGCCGGCGCGGGCGGGGGCCGCGCACGGGGCAGGATTTATAGCGCGGCCGCAGCGCCGCCCGCAGCCCGGCGGGGCGGCAGCGGGCAGCGGCCGCGCCCGGGCGCGGAGCTCCGCACCGCACCGCACCGCACCGCACCGCACCGCACCGCACCGCACCGCACCGCACCGCACCGCACCGCACCGCTACGCACCGCAGCGGCGGGGCTGGCGGCCGCCCGCCCCTCCGCCCCCGGGGGCCGGCGGGCCGTGCTAGTTAGTCGGCCGCGGCGCACGGCGGAGCGGCATTAAAAGGCGGCGGCGGCTCGCCGTGCTGGCTGGCACCCGGCGGCGGGGCCGGGTGAGGGCTGCGGGGACCGGGACCGGTGCACGCCGCCGCCGTCGCTGCTGCTGGGCGGGGGGACGCGGCGCTGCAGGGCGGGCATCCGATACCGCGGTACCCGGCTCTGCCCCGGCATCGCTGCGAGCACACGGCTGCTGCCGCCCGGTCGGGCGGAGGTGAGTGCTGCGCTCCGCTCCGCGAAGCGGCGCCGGGAGGGGGTGTGGGGGGGCTGTGGGGCACAGCTATCTGCCGTTGTACCGTCTCCTCGCTGCCCGCCGCCAGCCCCCAGGCGCTCGGCTCTGCCCGTGAAGGTGGCCCGGGGCGGTAGGTCGGGCTACCGGGTCCCGCTGTGGCAGGCAGTGGTTAGAGGAGAGCACAGCTTGCAATCGCTCCCCTTCACCCTGCTCTGCTGTTTACTTTTTTTTTCCAAGCCCTCCATCTCCCCAACCGCCCCCCCCCCCCTTATTTTTTTTGCTGCGAATACAACAGATAAATCCCTCAGTTGTGTGTTTAGCCAACTCTCCCTGGAAGCTCTGGAGAGTTCATGAATATGCACAGAGGAGAGCGTTTCCCGGGGAGGCTGCTTCTATAATAAGCTGATTGAGCTGTGCCTGCAGCAGGGCTGTTCTCCTGGGGGAAAAGTTGGGCGCCAGAACTGAGCAGCTTTGTGTCCCCGACTTCACGGAGGGTTGGCCTGCCTCCCTGAGGAGGAGGAGAGCCAGCAGAGGCATTCTCCATGCTCAGGGATGTTAACAGGTCCAGCCAGGCAGGATCATCATCTCTGACAGCAGCTGATGTCAGATGTTTGTCTAGAAGATGTAAAGAGAATCATATACCTGGCACATGTAAGATAACCTTCCTGTTTATACTGGCTTGTGTAGAAATTGACTTTTCCTGCCTAAAAACCCCAGGTCACTTAGTAAGGGCATTACATTGCTTAGCAACAGTCCCAACTGCAGCCCAGTCCTGGGCCCTTACTATTCCAGATGGTCTCCAAAGATTTGCCAGCAAAACAGCCTGTGTCCTGGAGAAAATGAACTATTTCATGTTCTTTCCTATTTGGTGATGTGATGACCAAAACAAAAGAGAGGGTCTGGTTGCCACTGCGCAGGTATTTGAAAGCACTTGAGAAGGATGGGAGCTGGTGGGAGCCGAGTATAACTGAAAACCGCTGGGACAGAGGGAGTAAGATGAAAGTGGCAGGTTCCTCAGGCATATGTAGGACCTTGCATCTGCCTTTGCGGCTGCATCCTGTGTCGCTTGCACTTTTGTTTTGTGCACAGGCACAGCAGCGTGCTGGTTAGCAACCTTAGCTTATGCAATTATTAGGATAGTATTTTGACAGCTGGGCTGAGTCTGTTAGGGTTTAATGTAATATGCAAGCAAATAAGTTCCTTTAAAACAAGGCTGATGCATGCCCTCTTTTGCAGCTGCAAGACATGACTCAAGTTAAGTGGGATAAAGACTTGAGTATTGGAAGAGAAGTACTTCTACAATTCAAATGACAGAATAAACACACAGACTTTGTGCTCACAAAGCCACATGTGCATACATATAAAATCTGCTACCCTAAAAGCTCAATTTTTAAAAAAAAATTTCCCATGAAAATTTGAGTGAGCTTTTGAAATTAGCTTTCTATTCTCACCAGTAAAACTTTTCTCGGGGACAGTATTTTTCCCTCTTCCTCCCCAACAACCTTGTGAAGTGTTTATAAAGATATTATCCACAGCATCAGCTTCCTTTGATTGCTCTTTTAGGCTGTGTGTCTAGATGGAAACCTAGCAACACAATAACTGTATTGAAGGGAGATGTTTCAATAGCTACACTTCTTTTATCACACTGGATGCATCTTCAGAGGTTAGACTCATCAAGACTCTTTACCCCTTTGGAGCCTTATAGTTTTGTTCCCTAAGCCTGGAATAAAACGGACCTGAGCTAGTGAAAAAGACAACAAAGATGGAATGGAAATGCTTAATATGATAAAAGACCCATTCTTCCTTTCTTCCTGCTGCCCTTGTGAATACCTGCTATATTCCCATGGGGAAAATACTCCACTAGGGAGGGAGAATACCCGTCTAATAGAAAAATGATTCAAGGGGAAACTAGCCATCAGTATTTGTGACCGTTTCACCTAGACACACATGGGGAAAAGCCTAAGGGACAAATGGCCCAGAGCAGTATGTAACGGTGTAATATGTGAGAACCAGACTGGTGTTTGGGAAGTAGCATCAGCATCGTTCCAATCACCCACTGTGGTGAAGATTGTGATTCAGTTTCTGCAATGTACAGGGCCAAATTCATCCTCAGGGATGGAAAAAAAACCCCCACCACCTCGAGTCACTGACACTCTATCTAGATTTACCTCACTGGCTGTATTCTAGTGTTCTTGGCTGTATTGACAAATACCCTTGTTGTGCATACTATCTCTTTACAATAGTGGAGTAGGGCACTTACAGGGAGTCAAGGTGACAATATCTGTCTGGCTCTGTGTAATTTGGGGGCACAGAAATGAGGGATTTCACACTGGTGAAATCTCTGTTAGTTTTCAGGTGTTTGGGGAGAATGCCTTTGCTAGGTGCTAAAAACTCTCTCAATACCTAGTATGTCCTTGACCACGCCTCCCAAGATCTTGTACTCTTTCAGCATTAATGAATTAAACATCACAAATGCCTTTGTCAGGCCAGTAGAAAAAGTGGTTAAGTTACAGGAGAACTTTGACCACTTCTGTATCTGTCATTTCTGGACTGTCAGTGAGAAGTTTTCAACAAGCTCTATTGTGCAGGAGTTTATGGGGGTAGCTGCGGTGTGTGTGTATGCATATGTAACCGTATAGCATGAGAGTAATAGGATGTGTGCGTTTTGGTATGGCACTGGGGGAGGGTATGAATACGGTGTTAACATTTTGCATCCAAAAAACCACAGCACATCTGAAATCCTCTTGTGATTCCAGTGCTCTGAGATAAGTGCTGCTTATACAAAGACTTGCCTGTTGGGTACAAGTACTTAATAAGTAAGCTTGACTGAAACTGGAGAGGGATAGGAGTTCATACCCTGACGGCATATGGAAAATCTGGATAAGCTGTGATTTTTATTTCTGAAGTTTGAACAGGTCTTACTGTGAGTCCCAGGGTCTCTGGGTGATGCTGCCATGGTCTCTCTGCATGCCAACATGCAGTAAATCCTGGCAAGACTCTCTTTAGCACGAAGCATTTAGCATACAGTTGGTTTAATCCTCTAATCTTATCAAGCACTGACATAAATGAGAACTGAACAGATTAGTTCATTCTAAAAAATCAAACCCCGTTATATTTCTCAGTGTCGTGCACAAGATTTCTCCTTTCACTTACCTGATTGACTTATTTTTTTATCCATTGTTTGTTTAAAAGTATCCGACTATAGATTTGGGCTCAGTGATGGAAGGTAATCGGCTCTTCTGTGACTCGAGTTTATCTGTTGTTTAAGTAGCCTCAGGGGATTTCAGGATCAGAACCAGTAATGCGGTCTGGGAGGCTTGGTTACTGGAAGTTGCAAGGTTGGCAGAGGAAGGAGTTGCTGGTAAGTGTGGGTACTTGTTACCTCCTTGGTGACAAGCAGTCCCGTTTACTTTTTGTTCTTTTTGTGCCAGTCAAGAGGAGTGGAACATGTCCTTTGCCTTCCTCCTTTCCACACACCTCCCTGTTTCTCTCTATATAGAGAGATAAAACAGTCCTCATGAAGTGTGTGCACAAGCTGCCATTTGGCTCTGTGAATGTGTGGCCAGGGGCAGGGAAATGTGTTTCCAGACCTTGTGATGAAGTTGAACAATGAAATACTAGTTTCTAGCACTCCCTTATGTCTCCCCTGTGATACCACAGAACAGGCTATCTCTTTAAATGATTGATTTCACACAGATTTACTTGAGCTCATTCATCTTGATGCAGCTTTACCAGGGTGAATTTTCTCTGAGGTCTAGCCTTACTGATGTCTTTTCTAAGGGCTGGATCCTGCCTCCTTTCCTCTTGCAGAGGAGTACCTTATTTCATGAATAGCTCTGCTGCATTCAGTGAGACTGTTTAGAGTAAGGTGCTGTGGTGACTGTGACTCAGACTAATGCAAGTCAATTTAAAGGACAGATTAAGCACAGTGTGAGTATGGATTGCAGTGTCTGGCCCTTAATGAATAATTCAGGAACATGGAGGAGACACTGTAAGAGTTAAGTGCTTAATCCAGCTCTAGGTGAAGTCAGCAAGAGACTTTCCATTGACCCCAGCCCAGAATATGTTTCAGCATGGGCTTAACTGTGAGTTTGTAAGTTGTCCCATTGACGGCGGTGTGCTTCAGGCATGAGCTATAACAACTGTCTGAATTGGCAGCCAGTAGAATATTATTTATCACCCTCTTGCCTGTCATACTGTCATGAACTGTCCTCTGCAGCACTGTGAGAGAAGTTTTCTGAGGTCTCAGCACTGCTATTGAGTCATGCTTTTATAGTATTGAAAAACAGAAAAGATTAATAACTGGAGTGCCACACCATTAACGGGAGAAAATACAGACACAAAGTTTGGCAAAACAAGCTACAAAGGTTTAATTTTGGTTGCGTAGAGCTGGGGATGATGCCCTCCTTTTGCAAGCACAAGGCACTTGCATGTCATATGGATTTCACCAGAGCAGGACGCTCGGCACTTCACAGCTCAAGAGTCCACTTGTGTCTATTCCTTCCAGTGGCTGAGGGCGATCTGCCTTCATGGGGGTGAATTGAACCTCCAGGCACTGGAACTGCTCCTGGGAGACCCACTGTGGTGGGGATGGCAGAGCAGCTATCTTCTGCTGATGGGAAGCAGAGGATGCTCTGCACCCGCAGCTCTTGTTTTGTGCTGTGGGTCTGCAGTAACTGTGGGTAATCCTGTCCTTCCAGCTGGCCCAGAGGGATTTGCTTTCCCATAAAGGTACAGTTCTGCACTAGTCATAAACAATGCTGATTTTTTGATGATAGCAGCATCATTAACTTGGAGGGGCAGAGCATCTCCTCTTTCTTATTGTAACTCTGGAAGTATAAAACTTCCAGTGAAACCTGTGCCCTTGCTCTCAGCCTGCAGATCCTGGCAGTGCAGCAGTCTCTGCTCATCCATGGGGAGGCAAGCATGCCCATTGCAGAGCAGGGCACCCCAGACATAGGCTGTCTCCTGCACTGAAATTAGGGCTTCACAGATACCTGACCCTTTTTTCCTGTTTTGAGTTATCTCTGCTTGCTGGGAGAAGAGGTTTGGGGAAAAAGGCTGGGATACTTTCCCTGCCATCTGCCTTAAGGCAGCAGGCTTGAAAGTTGGCGCAGTTAATTCCTGATCTTTGCCAAGCTCTGTTAATAGAGAACGACTCCTCCTGAATAGGAGGCAGTTCATGTTACATAAATAGTGGAGAAGGGGGAAAGGCCAATGTGTTTGCAGGGGGTGAAAGACATACTGGCAGTCGTCTGGTTCTTAAACTACTGCTGGTCTTGACTCTCTACTTCTTTATTAGAGAAGGGAGAGTCAGAGGTGAGAATCATTTATTTTCTGCCCGGACTTCAGGGTGTGGATGCTATTTCTTCTGGGGCCTGGTTCTGCAGCTGCGATCTCACTCGCCTTGTGTAAATGCAGTCACGTCAGTGAAGTCACTTTGGATTTGTTACTGGGAATGTGAGCTCAGGATCTGCCTGCTAAGATGACTACATGGACAAGCTTGTATGGGCTTCAGGGCATCCTGTCTGCTGCCACAGATTTTCTTCCCATCTTACTTTTGCACAGCAGAAATTTCTTTGACTTGAACACAGAGTATGGTTCTAGGAGATCTCTAGTTTTACTCTGAGCTCACTTGTCTGTCTGATGGTGGGCTAGCAAGTCACAGAGTCTGTTTCTTCATCTATATGTGGTGATATATATTTAATAAATAATAATAATGCCCTGCATTAAATTGGCACTTTCATTTCCAGGATCATTTGGCTCAATACATTGTTTCTTTCATAGTCTATCTACAAAAATATATCATAGGAGCCCTGTTTCCCCCTGCCTTCCCATGTTCTTAAAGGATCTGTGTGTTTGCAGACCAATAGCAGAGAAGGAAATTCATGTATTAGCATCACAGGCCTCTGCTGGGTATTAACTTCTCTCTACTTTATGATACTGAGCATGGGAGGAGCTGCGGCATCTGGTAGTCAAAGCAAAGGATTGGGAAGAGTTGGGTCCTGTTGTTGCTGTGCCACAAATCTTGTGATTTTGAGCAGATCTGGAAGGTTGCTGTAGCAAAAAAGACTGGGTTTTGGATGCCTCAGTTTCTGGGCACCCAGTTTGTGTCACTGTTAATTTTCTGGGCACCCAGTTTGTGTCACTGTTAATTGGAGTTGTAGGTACCACTGCTGCTCCCCAAATGGCAACTAAAACCAGAGTCCATTTAACTGTGTGTGTTGTAACTTGCCTGGTCTGTATTTAGCTTCTGTTAAAGTCAGCAAAAGTAATGGCTGAATTCCAGCAGAGCTGGAGCTAGACTGTGGAGCCTTGCTTAATTCATTTGTAAACTTGCATATAATCCAACCTATTTCCCTAGAGGAATAAGGGAATTGGATCTGATAGGTGTTTGCAAAGGGTTTATGCAGTCTCTGATAGAAGCTGATATGATGCACAAATGCAAAGTGCTCTTTGCTCCTAGGGGGATGTGCTATATGTTGGCTTGTTTCTTGGCTCCGTTTTACACCCAGGAGCTGAGAATGAATTGCTTTTGAGTGCTGTATTAAGGTCTGTGGAGACAATTTGGGGAGGAAAAAAAAAATCCTAATCCTTTCTACTGCTTGGGGAACTGCTGAACATGCAGCACACTTGATTCCCTGAATCAAATAATTTGTCTTTTTGTTCCTCCTTTTAAGAAGGCAAATGAATTCCTGAAGAAGATGAGGCTGCAAACTCAGATTTGAACTAGAGCCCAACAGGGCATTTTAAATGTGTCTGAGAAAAGCCCAAAGCAACCCTGGCTCCTGCTTGTAAATCAAACCTGGCCAAATCCTCTGCCTTCGTATTTCCTCTGCCACCTCTTTCCCTCCACCTCCTCCCTCCCACTTGCTCTCCGGCTAACAACTCATGCGCCAAGTTTAATCTCCAAGTCAATTTTTATGGCTGAGTTGAAATGGAAAGGTGGACAGGCCCACAGGAGCATGAAAGCGACTCAATAAAACAGTGGGCTCCATTTAAACTGAGGGCTGTGAGTCTGGACAATATAGACAACAGTTTGTTTTGAAAGCTAAATCTATTTTGCTGGAAAGCTTGGGCTAGTTCTTGAACCATGCAGAAAGCTGCTCCTTCGGTGCTTCCTGCCGACAGTTGCAATTTCCAGACGCCAGGCCCAGGCGTTGCAAGCTGTGGTTCTTCAGGACCCATTGAGCACTTGTCAGTGCCTTGGACTCCCCTGAGTGTCAAATCTATAGACATGCTTTTAAATGGAGTGTCTCAGAATCTGATGCTTCAAGCCATTTCTTCCCACATCCAAACTGAATTTTACTTCCAAGGCCACCACTTCTCTTTCTCCCAGTCCTACACTTTACATCTCAGCTCTGTCACTTCACATAGGGGTCTTTGAGACAGGCAGCAACTGGGCAGCTGAGCTGTGGTCTTTGGTGTTCTTTGGTCCCTTTCATTTTTGTTACTGATGTCAATACTTGTGCACAAAGCATGGTAGAAATGCTGCAGCATCATAGGGACCTATAAAATGCCAGCCTATGACAACTGGAAACAAGATATATCAGCAGGTAAATGTTTCATCCCTGTGGCACTGCTTAAGCACAGAAGAAAAGAAGCTTCATTCCTGTAAATCTGCTACATGGAACCAATTCCTTGGTGAAAGTTACCTCACACTAACTGCAGAGTTCATAGCATAAGTTTCTGTATAAGTGGTACAGTAAAGCATTTGGCCTTACTTAAATTCCAATAACAGAGAGCTATACTGTAAGTAGCAGAGACAGATTAAGACTGTGATGACATTTCCTTTACAGACCTCTTGCTGTTTCTTGTATTTCTCCTGTATTTCTGATGTGTCATGGGGGAGATCATTCCTTCTGGATCCAAATCTTGGCACACTGTGCTGGTTTTGGCTGGGATGGAGTTAATTTTCTTCACAGTAGCTAGTATGGGGCTATGGTTTGGATTTGTGCTGAAAACAGTGTTGATAGTACAGGGATGTTTTTATTATTGCTGAGCAGTGCTGACACAGAGTCAAGGCCTTTTCTGCTCCTCACCCCACCCCACCAGCGTGCAGGCTGGGGGGGCACAAGAAGCTGGGAGGGGACACAGCCAGGACAGCTGACCCCAGCTGACCAAAGGGATGGCCCACACCATATGGCGTCATGCTCAGCACATAAAGCTGGGGGAAGAAGAAGGAAGGGGGGGATGTTTGGAGTGATGGCGTTTGTCTTCCCAAGTCACCGTTATGTGTGATGGAGCCCTGCTTTCCTGGAGATGGCTGAACACCTGCCTGCCCAGGGGAAGGAGCGAATGAATTCCTTGTTTTGCTTTGTTTGCGTGCGTGGCTTTTGCTTTACCTATTAAACTGTCTTTATCTCAACCCATGAGTTTTCTCACTTTTACCCGTCTGATTCTCTCCCCCATCCCACCAGGGGGGAGTGAGCAAGTGGCTGTGTGGGACTTAGTTGCCGGCTGGGGTTAAACCATGACACACACATCGGCCAAATTCATTCCTGCATGTAGACCACCTGCCTACATTCCCATCTATTCGGCTATGTTGTAGATCCTAGTACTGTTTGCATTTCCATTCCTCTGGCTGATTTGGGGAGTGCCTGCAGTGAGTTTGCTCCCTTGCTCAGCCAACTGGGCCTGGTTTCCAGAGGGCCAGACACAGTTCCATGTCAGCATAGGGCAGTGGAGTGAGTCCCTTTGAAAATCAATTTACAAATGTCTGTGCAAGAATAGCCTGTGTTTGCTTGTGGAGGGGATCCCAGGAGGTTTTGGGACTTCGTTCTGCAGTTAGCACAAGTAGCATCTCAGCCTGTGAATGCCTGGCTGAGAAGTGTGGGATGCGGTAAGGAACTGGGAACCATTGCCTGAAATGCTTTGATCCTTTGCCAGATGGCAGTCCCTTGGTATCCTTTGGGTTGGATGGTTGCCATTCACAAGCTCCTGAGCTCGTGCAGCTCGCATGGCTGATAATCTCTGGTGGTAGAAGGGGAATAGGGACAACGGTGGTGTCTGCCTCTTACTGAACTGCTCCTGTGCTAGGCTTAGATCACGTTCCTCCAGGTCTGTGCTGGGAGGGAGGAGAAGAGGGGAGAGAGAAGGGACGCTGCTGCTGTCTCAGCTCAGTCCTGGTGGCCTAAATCTGTATCATGTAGACATGGCTTCACTGGCAGCTTCTGGGACCTGCTGCCGGCAACGTTTCCCTCCCTTGCACAGGGACTAACAGGAACCAGCTCTTAGTGGCTCTTGTCTGTATTAGGAAGCATCCTGGACTCTCCCTGAGATTAATGTGTCATTAAAGCCTGTTTGCTTATTCTGAGGCCCTGCCCCCTCCTCTGCTAACAGTCTGCAGGACTGTGCTCATTGAGCTGTGGTAACATTTAATGTGAGTTTCTGCAGGGTTGGTGCAGCTGGCAGTAAGCTTTAAGTCCTTGTACTGGCAGGGGATCTGCTGACGTGCTGTTCAGGCACTGAGGCATCTTGTCTCGTCTCCACATCCTCCCCTTCCCCTCAGGAAGTTTTCCTTCTGTTCTGAAAAACCTTGTGTTCACCCAGGTCCTGCTCTGGAGCAGTCAGCTGTGGCACTAGAGGCTCTGCAGCCTCTGGGTTTTACACCTCTGCTTCCAGATTTCTCACTGATCCTGAGAAGATGAAAAAGCAGTGCTAATTAATCTAATTCCAGAAGCATCAGGTTTTCATGGGAGGAGAGCAGCTAGCTGCCTATGTTTCAGGGAGAGAGAAGTGTGGGAGGTAAGAAAGACATACCTGCCCAGATCCCATTTTATAGGCTGCTGAGAGCCAGCTAGCAACAAGCTACTTTGTGAGTCCCTCCTGAGCCAGTAGTAAGTTTTCCATGGGTGACAATACAGCATGGTTTGCTGCAATTATTCCCACTCAGCTGTAGTGATTGTCAGGATGAATTCTCCCCAAAATTCAGGCCCTCACATTCTCAGAAATAAGAGGCCATGTCTATACCACAGGTGAGCTCAGCTCAGTGCATGGAGCTGGAGTGGTGCATGAACAACCTTGGGTATGTCTTCTGCTCCCTCATTTATGAGAGGACTACAGCGTCACCCAGTCCTCTTTCATGCTGGTATGCAGAAAGCCCTGCTGAAGAACTGAGTATGACTGAAATGCCGTGGGAGCTGTGTCCCCACCACAGATTGCAGTCCTTACAGCCTTCCTGTTGTGAATCTGGCATTTTCTGATGTCAGTAAATTATAGCAGCAAAAAGGCAAGACCTTTAGATCCATCAGAGGGAGGCTAGGTAGCATCTGGAGTGAGATGCTCTGACCAGTACAACTCCAACACATGTGCAGATGGGACTTTCTACCTGTACATCCTTTTCCTGGAAGGTCAGAGCATGATGAGCAGAGCTGGCTGAATACAGACACTCCAGGTGAAGGGCAGTACTTGCAACATTTTCTTTTAACCTTAGTTGTACTTTTTATGTTGGAGTGGCAAGAAGTGGAGATGAAATAGTCTGCTTGTGCTGTGGTTGGCAAGAAGGACTGGCAGCATAGGTTGGCATTCCTGTGTTACCTTTCATATTGCTGCCCACGGAATCACAACCAGCAAAGTCCCCTCAGCACAAACTGCCGCTGAGGCTGCTGCTCATGTACATGGTGAGGAAGAAATTGCCCTCCTCCTTCTCGGTAATGAACTATCAGCTTATGGGGAGACTCTGGAGAGGGGCCTTTAGGAGAGGGTGTTTTGATTAGTCCCAGAAGCACAGTGTGCACACAAGCAGGCTATTGCTGGGGAGCTGCAGATGGAGGAGAGTGCACAGCCAGCCCTTGTCTTCATACTTCCTCCTGCTGCAAGGAGCAGGTGTGGGGAGTGCAGGGTCAGAGCTGGGAATCATGCAGCTGAGCATAGAGTGGTATCGGTGCCCACGGTGACGTAAACTGGGGAGCCTGAGCACGGGGTGGAATAATAAATGACTGGCAGGGGCTGACAGCAGGACTTAGTTTTCCTTTTCAGGGTGACAGTGGTGTGGGAAGCTTGAGTTTGTTTATAAAAGAGCAGCACCCCAGCTTTGGGGATGGCTGTTTATTCCAGGGCTTGGGAATTAGTGAATCTTCTCTGTGGTCTGAGATTCCTTCTTGGAGTGAGTGACGCTTCTTGGGATAATAATACAAGGCCTTGCTTTGTGGCAGCCATCTGTATTTAAGGACCTGTAAAGGCTTTGCTGTGAACACAGGTGCTCAGGGGTGTGGAAACCTACACACCTTTAACAAGCTTGTTATCTTGGGCCCCTGGTAGGTGGGATCCAGGGTGCTTTTGAAGTCTGTGTCAAGGCACCCAAAGGCACACAGCTGATCCAGAAGTCAACCCTTTATGAAGCAACAGCAAGTGGCTGGGGCTCAGACAAAATCTAAGTAATTTTTGTAGTGGCTAGGTAAGTCATTTCTGAAGCATATCGGAGTCTCAGCTTGCTTGATGCCTGTGTGCAGAAACCTGTAAGTGCCACATGCCTGAGTGACAGCAGGGCCTTATCATTAACACAAGCAAGTAACTCAAGTGGTAAACATGTGTTGTGGTTTAACCTCAGCCAGCAACTGAGCACCACACAGCTGCTTGCTCACTCCCCCCCACAACAATAACCAGGAGCAAATTATTGTATCAGGAAATGAATTTCTTTGGCAATGACATGCATGTTAGCAAAGTTCTTGTGTAGGTTTACCTCTGCAGCAATCCTGGGATGGCAGGGGACTGAACATGCATGGTTTGATGCCAACAAATCCTGGTGACCTTTCTCGGAAAAGTGCCAGTACTTTGAAGCAAGTCTTTTGGGGCAATTTATTGTGTCCTTTTGGATTTTTTTAAAATCTGTCAGGATACAAATTCTTCCTGGAGTCACTTAGGAAGTAGCACCCTAGGACAGACCTCACAGCTGGTACCTGCTGGAGCCATGGTGGGGCTGCCTCAATTTTCCTAAACTAGTGCCAATTAAGGTCCCCCCGATCCAAGGCTGTGGGATCACTCTTTTTCCTAATTAAGGAAACATTCAGGAAGAGTGTTGTGTTAAAACAGGAAACTCGGATGGCTGAGCCTAGTTCTTATTTGCAGGCATCTTACTCCTAGCAAAGCACAGTAGAGCTGCTGATTTCTGAAAGCGACAAACAAAAGCAAAAGCTTTTGCTGTACATCCTTGTGTGGATCAACGCTGTAAGGTTACCTTTGTCTTACCTTTACCTAAGGTTACCTTACTCTTCTGTCCACTTTCTTCTTGGTCTGTTCTGTGTGCAGGTGTGGCTTCTCACATAGCATAGCTTGATGTTGCAGCTCAAATTATGCTCACAGAACAAAGCAGAGTTTGCAGTTTGTTGCACACAGCCCCCATCTGCGCTGTTCTGTGCACTCTAAGAAATTAGGTATCTTGTGTGTCTTAAGCTAGGTGCCCAAAATAAGTGTCTATTTTTCCCTTCTGATGTCCTGAGCTCCCGTGTCTGTCAGATGCGAACTATACCACCCCCTCCTTCTCAGAGATGCTAGGAGAAGATTCAGTTCAGTCCTGTTTGTTCAGCCCTCAGACTCTGTCATGACAGGTAGTGTTGAAAAGCTCATGAGAAAATTAATAATTCTGCCTCTGAGCCAGGCATGAGCAGCGTGCAGGAAATGAGGCGTGAGACCACACACTGAACAATGAGGAGAGAACAAGGTAGTGAATAGCTGCTGGGTTCAGGGAGCATAATTCATCGCATGCACTGGTGGAGGTCAGAGTCCTTGCCTTTGGACACCAGGCTTGGAAGAAAAACTGCACTGCGAAGCATCTACAGAAGGGGAGCAAATTAAGGATGCTGTGTCAGCCCTGAATTTGGCATTTCCTGACTGGTGAGTGCTTGACTTTGCAGCTAATCTTTCCACACTGTTTTTGGCATGCAATTATGAGTAGATCTAATCAGTGCTTGTCAGACACCTGGAATAGCAGGCAGGTGCAGGCGGGAGATCCTCGATGTCATAGGCTGAGTGTGCTCCAACCAGCCTTTGTCCATTCTGAAAGCAGGACAATAGATCTGACTGGTTCCTTCCATTTCCAGCTGCTTTTATCTTAGCCAGGGTGTACAAGTGCCTGTAAGGGGAAAGAAGGGTAGGACAGTCAGCAGTGAAAGAGGACACCTCAGTTAGGAATGAGCGTGCATGCACGTACTTGATTTCATAAAGCTTGGGAGATCAGACAATCCTCCATCCTGTATACAGCCCTATCTATTGTCTTGCCTCCCATGCGTAAGTGGAATTGCAGATGATAGAGCTTTAAATATGTATTTTTTTAAAATCATTTTGTTGAACTTTTTTCCCAGTGAGCACGTATTTACAGCATTGCGCTGCAATTCCAACAGCACTGTGCTGCTGGAGCATTTTGATGTCATTCTGATCTGCAAAGTGCCTGAGGTCTGGCAATGTTTTTGTGCATCTTTCCAAAAAAGGATTTTAAGCAAGTGGGAAGGGAAATGCAAAGGGCCCAGAAAGAAAACAGGTTAAAGCCTTGTTTCTGCATTGCGCTGTACAGGTGGGAAAGTAGGCCTGCTTGATTAATAATGGTGGAGCCAGCCCAGCCAGCAGTTTAAACCAGTGACTTTGAGCACCATGTGCATCTTTGGGTTTGTATCCCACTGAAATACGTTCTGGGTTGTATCCTCAGGCACGGGTTCTGGTCAATGGCTGAATTAAGCCAGCGTTTTCAGAAGAATTTCAGGAGATTCAGGGTCAGGTGCCCCATCTGAGGTTTCCTGGGCTTGCTTTGCTTTTCCAGGAGTGCAGCACCTCTGAAAGTCAGACCTCTAATTAGGGGCCCAGAAATTGTATCTAATTCCTTCTTACTGTTTCATGTTTCCCACTCATGAAAGGTAGTAAGACTTGTCTGCACTGGCAAAGGGCAACACATGGCTTACTCCATGCACTCAGTTACAGCTGTGTTGATAAAGGGAGAACAGGGACCTGAGAAAGCCCTTCTTGGTTGTTTTTTAAAATGATACTTCTAGACTGGTCTCAGTGATTCAGGTGCAGAGCAAAACTCTGGTCCTGAGTCTCAGTGTCACTGTGGAGCCCTGCTTTAGAGTGGGTATACATTAACGATGCCCTCCAGTTGTTTTACACAGCCGGAGCTGTGTACAGTGTTCTTCAGCATAATGGGGCCTGGGATGTACTGTGTCCACCCCTGCTATCAACTGTGCATCGTTACAGAGAGGTGGCTTTTTGCAGGAGCTGGATGCTCTTAGAATGATTTTGGAAGCACAAAGCCCATTTCTCTCCCTCTTAGAGGAACTTTATGTAGCTAACAAAGGGGCCTAAAGCTGCCTTTGGTAGAAACTCCAAGAGTTTTCAGGAATACAAATAGGATCACAAAACTGCTAGCTCTGCTCTGAAAGCTTTGCCCATGGGAGAAACGAATGTGAAGTTTAATTATTTTGTCGATAGGAATCTTCCATATTACAGAAATTGTCTTTCCCTCCCCTTCTAGCCTTGTGCTTTCTTTCCTTTTTTCTTTTTAGCTTGCTGATGCACAAGGCTTCCTTTTTCCTGTAAGAAGGAACAACTGAGTAATTGAAATGGAACACTAGTGAGGATTTTTTAATCTGAAAGTCAGCATTAATTAGTCAGGTTGGGTGTAATTAGCTTCCTCATCTGTCACTGCCTCTCCCCAACTTGCCAATGACTTTCTTCTATCCTAGATTTCACTGAAAAGAACGAACTCTGTCATGTGGGAGCTGCATGGGTGTTTTTCCTGGTTGGGGTGCAAGTGAGTGACTACCCGCAGGGCTGTTGGGGTCTGAGCTGGATTCCACCTGCTGTAGTCAAGGGCAAAACTCTTGCTGATCTTAAGGTCTCCCAGGTTTGGCTTTGTCCCTTCTTTTCTGCTGTGTGTCAGGCTCACAGGAGTCATAATTATTCCTACCCTGTGCTCCATAGCCTTGCAGTGCTTTAAATGCTTAATTCATTACTCTGGTCAGACTGGTAAGTTGCAGCAAGACATGGAGGATGCCCAGGTTAAATTGCTGAACGGGGGTGCAAATATTGAGGGGCTCGGATGCCCAGTCTGCCGATCACTGGTTCATCTGTGGCAGTCATCCAGGGAGGAAAGGGGTGAGCCTCTTCCATTGGACTCTGGTAGCACTCATGGCTGTGGTGTTGAGGTTCAGCTGCAGGTTGTCTGGTGTGCAGGGCCGGTGGGGTGGCTCAGATCTGATGTGAGATAGCCTCTATACTCCTCTAGAAAGAAGTGCCCACTGGCACTGAAGAAATAGCCTTGGCAAGGAGACCTTCCTTGTCTTCCTCCTAGTCATGTCTCCACACTGCTGCTGTGGCTGTGAAGAGGCAAACCAGATCATTAGCTGGATCCTGCCATTACTGGTACCTTCCATAAAGCTGTGTGTCTTTGTACCAGCACAGGGTTGGAAGATGTGAGTCTCTTCATGGCCATATGTTTCTTTGTTGTGATGGATTTTCTGAACTCACATCTTCAGATCAGGAAGGATCTTCATCCTGGGAGGATTCAGTCTGAAGGCTGAATGCAAAGGGAGGAGGATTTTTTATGTACTGTACTACAGACTGCTCCTTCCCTTCCCCTCTTGAATCCCCCTCCTACCCTCCCTTTCCAGCTCAGTTAGTTTTCTACAAGGTCCCTCCAAGCTCAGCTGTGCTGCTGAGTGAGCAGCTTGCTTGCCTCTCCCCGCTTCCCCTTTCCCCATCCCCAAATGGTTCTTGGCTGGCTGAATGAATGAGGCAGCGCAGATGAACATGTGCCAACGCCAGGCTAGGAGGTGGGTGAGCTGGACATGAACTGTGCGGGCCCAGCTTTGCCAGATGAATGCAGGTTCTGTGGTTTCTATGCAGCCATTAGGCAAAAGGTTTGAGATTGTCCCTCCTTCGTAGCATACTCTCTGTAGGCAGCTCTGCAGAGCAGAGCTCTGCAGCTCTGCAGCCTGGCTGTTGAACTTCGTCCATACCGTGGTAGTGTGGGGAACGGAAAGGGCCCCAGACCCCACATCTTCCCCGTGTCAGGTACTCTGGGGAGACCTGCCCCTTGCTTTGCCCCTGTCTTGCTCTGTGAGCTGGCTGTCCAGTGTGCACAGTCTGCCCACACAGTCCGCCTTTGCATGGCTGTGCAGAAAGCAGGAGCTGCTGCAGGCTGTGTGGGTAGGCTTGAGGAGCAATTTTTGCTCAAGGAGCTGGTTCGGGGTCTGTCCTTCACTGGGTGGGTGGTGACAGCATAGGCCCTTCTCACCACACATCTATTCAATGCTGGTATGTTCCTGGTGGAAAAACCTGAAAGCATCAGGACAGTGGGACGGGGTCCCTGACATGAGGCACCCCATGGTGGCTGCAGCTGTGGCTCTTGCTTCCTCCTTGCGGTCTAGATCAGGGCTGTCCATAATGTGGCATTGTAGGTTCCTGCAAGATCTGGCTTCGTGTAGCCAAGCATGCGACTCAGGAAGCAGAGGGTATTTTGTGAGGCAGACCTGCCATGGCAGGGGGGGTGGAGGTTTTCACTTAAAGTATTTATTTACTAAATACTTTGCCCAGTTTCCTTTACCTTTCTCTGACTTAATGGAAGCTATGCCTGTAGCAGCACCTTAAATCTCAGCCAGAAATCTTCTTTACAGGAGGTTCTGCTACCCTACAGAGTCCTGACTGGTTTTGAACCAGGAGGAAACCTGTTTGCTTCGGAAGGGGCAGAGGGAAGCCCAAGAAATATGAATGCCTACCTCAACAGGCTGAATCAGTGCCTCTCCTCCAAAGAAATGGATCTAGGGCTCCTAGGAGTGCTCTTATCCTCTGCTCCTTCCAACCTGGAGCAGGCTAAGCTTGCACAGAAGTGAGGCAGAGCTTTGATTAAGGCTGCAGGTTTAGGTCCACTGTGCGTATCCTGGAATTGAAAAAGTAACTGGGCCATGCTTCAATGCTGGGAGTCCCTGGGTAGTGGTGGAGGGAAAACAGGCCAGCCCCCAAGCATAATTCAAGCAGAAAAAATGCATTTCACTCCCCTTCTGGCTGATTTCGGGGTTTATCTCCCCCGCCGATTCAGTTTGCTGTGTTTTGGGTTAGATAAGCTTTCATCCTGACCCAGGCAGGATCTGACGAAGGCGGTGAGGCCAGATGAGTCCCAAGGGCAATGCTAAGTGCGCTGTGTCTGGCTTTGCAGCTGAATCATGTGGTAAACTCTCTTTTGAAGGGAGTTCAGAGCTGTGGTGGAACTAGGGCAGGATGCATGCACGTGCTTACCCCACATGCAGAGGGAGGCTGTCACTGTCAGGGACAGCACAGCACAGGTGCCTCTCTCCCTGCTCTTGCCCTTCCGCCTGGACCAAATCTTGATCCTTCCCTGACTCAGTTCTCATGTGAGTGCATATAATCTTGGGGCTTTTCCAGCGTTTGTTGTGCTGGGGTTTACACCAGCATCAGAATTCGTACTAGTCTTTAGCCTAGAGGGTAGCATGTGTTGGCCTTCATACATTGTGGGTGCCCATCTTTTATAAGGTGGGTTTTGCAGTCACCATGAGAGTGGATGGGAGAGCCAGAGGGAGATGCCTGAGGTCTGATCCCTTCCTTGAGTTGAGGATTTAGCTCTTGGTTAAAAAAGAAGATGGTATGATTCTTTTTCTGCTGGCTTTTTACTATCTCAGTCTCTCTTGTTTCCCTTTCTTGTCACGTGCAGGCTCCTCTGTTTCAGGATTAGAATCTTTTCCCTCCTTCTCCTCAGTAGCTCAATAAATGGGAAATTATTATGGCTCTTTACCTCTCTTTCTAAAGAGAGAATACATATGCTTGATCAGGTCTTGCAGTAACTCCATTCTGTTGAAGGAGAGCCCAGGCCAACGGGAGAAAGGGCAGCTGGGTGGAGTGGAGGTAACTGCATGTACACACCAGCTTGCCCAGATGGGATGAGTGAAGTTTGCACCTACATTCATGCAGCACCAATCTGCACTGCTAACGTGAGCTGAAGTTGTAGCTTGGTTGTCTCTTAGAGGCAGAAGGGTGACAGTACTTGTCAGCCCAGCAATGGATGGCACTTATACACTGGTCAAGGGCTTGCATGTGCTGAGGATGTCCGCAAAGGTGAGCGGCGTGGGGCGACCTGTGAGCTGGGGCTGGCGCTGTGCTGTGTTCAGGGAAGCTGGTGTGCCAGCAGTCTTTGGACACATAGGAGGACATCACTGCCCTCCACTGCTTTGTCAGCATTGATGGGATTATGGCTGCTCTGTGGGGAGAGTTTGGGAGTGTAGGGTGTGGGAGAGAAGGCAAAACTGCAGTAAGGAGCAGCTGGGAGAGGATTTATGTGCAGATTCAGGGATCTGGGAAAGCCTCCTCTCTGTCATGATGCAAGTAAGGTGCTCTGTAAGCAACAATAGAAGAGCACATGGGTATGCATGCCCATGAAGTTGAGGCGGAGGAGCACCTGCACACCAGTAGCTGTCTTGGGCAGCGTTGTTTGTATGCTCTTGGCCTTGCCCCAGGGCCCAAGGCTCACGCAGCAATGTGTGGCTGTTCAGGGGAACTTTCAGATGCTCCCTGGCTGTTTAGAATTACACATCCTGAACATTAAAGAAATCTTAATGGAGACTAAAGCCAGCTAGATTTCTCCTAACCTTTCCAGAGACTTGAAAAGACCCCCCCTTTGCTTTGTTCTTGCTGTCTAACAGCCCTACGTGTGAAGGGGGAAACAACACAGCAGAGTTTTGTGAGCCACCCTCTCCTCACCCTATTTCTCAGCCTCCTGAGGATGTGGAGGTCTGGCAGAAGAGGGACTATGGCCATCTGCCATCAGTGGTGCCCATCTGTTTTTGGACTGTGAGATTGCAGAGCAAGGAGGAGGATTTAGCACAGGCTTACACGTGCCCTCCTGCACAGCTCTCTGCAGCCTGGCTGAGGTGGGTGAGCCAGCTGCATGAGCCTAACCACAGCGAGGGGGTGGGAGAGTCCCTTCTCTCACACTGACAGGAAGGGTGGGATGTTTTGAGAAAATATCAGTTGCATATTACAGCCACTGATCAACATTTGTGCTTTCCTTGATGCGGGCAGGAGCAGGGAGGCTAGAGCTCAGAGGTTCCCTGTTCTCCACAGGCTCTGCAACACTGGGAGCGCTCTGCCCAGCCTGCCTGCACAGATGCTGTCCAGACCAGAGCGAATCCCATGGGAGCTGCTGTAGCTCCCATGAACTCCCTGTGAGCAAAGCCACAGGCATCACCCAGGCTGACCAGAGCCAGGGAGATTGCTGTGACCCTTGCTCCTTTGCACATCTCTCTTCTGCTAGGGAGCATTTCTGCCCCATTGCTTTTCCTCTCAGTTCAAGTTCAGGCAGCTCCCAGGTCTTCTGAGGACCTAGAGTTAAGGGGTGCTGGCAATTCATCTTACTGCTGATAGAAGTCCTGTTAAAGTAGAAACACTGGTTAGGAGCAAAGCTTGTAAATTGCTTCTGGCCTGTGTGTAAATTGCTTGCAACTATCAGGGTCAAGCAAGGAACTGAATCTGTTCATTCATTCAGTGATGGGAGGCTGCAGGCTTTGCTGCCGGGAGCGGGGAAAGGGAGTGACACTTGCAGGGTCTGGGCTTTCTGGGCCTTGCTCTCAGGGGCCACCGCCTGTGGCTTCCTGGCTTGAGAGGCTTCCATGCAACACCCAGGAGGGGCATATGGGAAAGTCTAAGAACCTGTGTGTGCTGGCAGCCCCCTGCAAAGGAGACTACTTTCCCGGAGAGACTCCTTTTCTTTCTTTCCTGCCCAAGTGTGGGCTGATCAGGGAGAATTTCCTCCTTGTCATTCCGTGGGAGCAGTGACTGCTTTTGTTTCCTGGTTTTTCCATAGGAACCGGGAAAACTCACTCCATAAACAACATCCCGCAGGGGTGGAAGGAAAGCAGGGCTGTTCAGCTGTTTCCCTTCCCACGCTGGTGGTGGATAGCCCTTTGGGGACTAGAGCAGGGTTACAGTGAGTTCTCTGTGGGGGTCAGTATGTGCAAGTACGTGCATACATGTGTATCTGCAGGTATGGGTGCATGTGCTTCCGGTTCTGCGTGTGCACACACACGCATGCTTTGTGGGAAAGGTGAGTACAGCTATAAATAGCTGGGGGAAAATCTATTGTCAGTTTTAAGGAGAGGAAGATAGGTTCCCTTGCATTTTTCATCTGGTAGCATGAACTGTTCCTGGGCATAAGAACCAGGTTAGCTAATTAAATGTTCCTGCTGCTGCAGTCTGAGCAGTGTACCGTGAATCCCCTGCCATCTCCATGCCTGGTGTTCCTGGAGCCATGCAGAGCCCTCTTCTGCCAGAGCACTGAGCTCTGGGACTGTAGTTTGAACTTCTCCCCTCTCTGGTTCCTCTGCCAGGCAGGGTGTGGGATACCCCACAGCGAGCCTGTTCTTTCAGTGGCTGTGGCAAATCTGTAGGGTTTGAAAGGAGTCATGCTTTGCTGCTGAGGGCGCAGGGCTGAGAGAGCTGGAGTGTGCCTTCCTCCCCAGCTCTGCTGCTGAGACCCTTTGGCAACTGCTATGGATTCATGGCTGTGCCTGGTGACACCCAGTGCTGGGCCTTGCTGACTGCTTTTCTCTACCCTTTTGTGCAGGCGCTGGACATGGACACAGAGGATGACCCCTTGTTACAGGATGCCTGGCTAGATGAGGAAGATGAAGAGGTAGCCTTCAGCTCCCGGAAGAGGCGGGAGGGTGCTCTGTTGTGTGGGAAAAGCCCATGCAGAGTCAGGCCCCTGCGTGTCACGCTGCCCGTGTCTGGCTTCTGGAATATTGTTGGCTGGGTATTTACCAACCCGTACTGCGCTGGCTTAATCCTTTTCCTGGGCTGTGCCATCCCTGCTGTGCTTGCTGTTGTCATGTTCCTGCACTACCCAGCCCTGGATATTGACATCTCCTACAATGCTTTTGAGATCCGCAACCATGAGTCCTCTCAGCGCTTTGATGCACTTGCCTTGGCCCTCAAGTCCCAGTTTGGGTCATGGGGGAGGAACCGCCGGGACCTGGCTGACTTCACCTCTGAAACCCTGCAGAGGCTCATCTTTGAGCAGCTCCAGCAGCTTCACCTCAATGCTTCCCATCTCGGGGTCAGTGCACGGGTCAAGCGCAGCACCCCAGCGGGCAGGACAAGCTCCCCCAAGCCCCATGCCCACCTGAACCCAGGAAACCGGACTTCCCGAGTTGGGAGGGGTGCCCCACGCTGGGACTACTCCAGCACTTACATCAGTGCCAACACACAGACACATGCCCACTGGCGCATCGAGCTCATTTTTCTGGCTCGGGGGGACTCTGAAAACAACATCTTCACCACTGAGCGCCTGGTTACCATCCATGAGGTCGAGCGCAAGATCATGGACCACCCTCGCTTCCGGGAGTTCTGCTGGAAGCCCCATGAGGTCTTGAAGGACCTGCCCCTGGGCTCCTATTCCTACTGCTCCCCTCCCAGCTCCCTCATGACCTACTTCTTTCCCACTGAGAGAGGAGGGAAGATATACTATGATGGCATGGGACAAGACCTTGCTGACATCCAAGGTGAGCTGAGGGCTGTGGGTGAGGGCTGGCATGTTTAAGGCATGAATCTCCTGCAAGTTCAGGCAGTCACTTACTGGTGTGCAACTAAGAGGGGTGACTGCCTTGTGCAGAGAGGAAGATGCTGCCATGTTGTGCCTTGAGGAATCGTCTTTTCTGCGCTAGGGCCGGTCTTCTACCCTTTCAGCAAAGCCCCTGCAACCCCAGTCATGGGTCATACATGGCCCCAACAGGCGAGCAAGAGGGACAAATGAGAGGGAGTCCTGCATTGTACAGATGCCTTCTACTGACCCTTGTCCCCTTTGAAAGACTGTGGTTAACTAGAGGAATGTCAGGTCTTGGACAGACAATAGGGATGAGCTTCCCTGCACCATGGAGCAGATGAAAGAGGTCTGTGGGCTGCTCTGGAGCTTGAAAGGCAACTTGTGAGTCACCAGCTGGAAAGGCTTCTATAAGGAGAGGAGAGGGAAGGCCCTGCCTCCTCCTCCCAGCTCCATACCCTATACTATGCCCATCTAATAGAGCAGAGGCTCTGGATGGTGAAAAAGAGGTGAATCATGAGGAGTCTGTGGGTGTGATGTGGCTGTGGGATGAAGCCTCCATCTGTCTCCCAAGCACAGGCTTGCAGATGATAGCTGTCCAGGAGCCATACAGGGAGCAGGCAAAGAATTAACTCCATCTGCTCCAGTGTGAGTAATGGTTCTGCTACCAAAACAGGAAAGAGCATAGTTTCTGGTGTGAACTCAAGGGAACTTGGATTTTGGGGGTAGACAGGCAGTGTCTCTTACTCAGAGCTAGCTGAGTGCCTCCATCTCTGCATGCCTCACACCATCAGATGGCAGAGGTGCTAGGTCACAGCAGAGCCAGGACTCTTCATCTTCCGTGGGCATTGTTTAGCTCTTGTGCTTCCCAGTGTGATGGAGCAAATGTTGGCCCAATGTACGAGAACTAAGTGCATCCAGCAGTGGGAGTATTGATGGGGATGTTGTGTGCATTGCTGTTTGGGGGAGCTGTGGTTCAGATCACAGTCAAGTGGAAGATGCGTCTCTGATGGGGAACTGCATGTAGGCAACATTGCAAGCAGAGTCACAAAGCAGAAGTGGAATGTGAATCTTTGCAATCCGGCTTTCCCCAGCCCTCCTTGCTTTCTGCAAGGCAGCAGCAGTCAGCGTCGCTCTGATGAAAGACAGGATCACTCCCAGTTTCCTTTTGTCAGACTAGACCCTGTGCCTTGCCAAGTCAACTAAGCAGGACCTAAGAAAAGTGACGCTGCTTTCTCCCGCAGGGTCCTTGGAGCTGGCCATGACCCACCCTGAATTCTACTGGTATGTGGATGAGGGCTTGTCTGCCGAGAACATGAAAAGCTCCCTGCTGCGGAGTGAAATCCTCTTTGGGGCCCCACTGCCGAACTACTACTCGGTGGAGGACCGCTGGGAGGAGCAGCGCCACAAGTTCCAGAACTTTGTCATCACCTACGTGGCCATGCTGGCCAAGCAATCCACAAGGTGAGGGTCTGTGCAGACAGGGCAGGTGCCTTACTGGGAGTGGGTGAGAGCAGGGAAAGGCAGAGGTTGGAGAGGATGGTGCTTTCTGTTGCACTAAAGGAGTGGATGGAATAGGCTCTTCAGGGTGTAAAAGCTCAGTCTTAAGGTTTACGTAGGGCAGACATGCCTGCTCCGCTCTGATAGCCCTGCAGCATTCAGTCTCACCTGGAAGGCACAGAAAGCTTGGCATGCCAGCTCAGACTGCTGGTCAGTCTCAAACAGTGGCCACAGCGTGATGCTCCAGATGAAGGAGAAAAAGCATCTCCTTTGAAGTTGAGCTCAGGCACAGTGCTATGAATGAGGGTGGGGAGCATATGGCAGAAAACCACTCATATGCTTCCCTTTAATGCCACTTCCTACTGCAGCAACATGCCAGAGACATCAATTGAGACAATGAAAGGGAGCCAAAGATTGAATCCAGTGCCTGCCTTTCCACTCAGCCCCTGTCTGGCATTGATCTGTTTGCTTCCATCTCACAAGTCCAATTCCACTGGCTCCAAGAGAGCTGCTTCTCTGCCTTCCTGGTCTGAATTTGGCCCCAATTGGTCTGATGCAGGGGGTGAAATGGTCCTTACTCAAGGTGTCAACCTGTGGATCTGATTCTGCTTTTGCTCACACCAGTGTAATTCCTTCCAGAAGTGTTTGCGCTTTGTACAGAGAGATGGGGAGGGGAGTTTCAGGGCAGGATAAGTTTCAGGAAATGCAGGCTTTTTTTCACCACCAGGTCTGTATGACTTTGGTTGAATAGAGCTTTGCTCAGTGCTTGTGAGAGGGAGGTGGTAAAGTAGAGCTAAAAGAGTAGCCCAGTATCCAGACAGCTGAGGGAAGGCAGTGAGTCCCAGTGTCAGTGCACCTTCTCAGTCTCCAGCCCTCTACTGCTCTAAATCTCAATAGCTCCCAGAACGAAGGGATACCGATCTTCAAAAGCAGAGTGAAATGCAGCCAGCCCTTGTCAGCCCTGAAAGCAGGCAGCTACAGAGCGTTCTCAGCAATAGGCTGGCAGAGTGGGTTGCACTTATGGGAAGCCAAAAGGGAATTGGGGCCAAGGCTCGGTTCTGAAGCTCAAATTCCTGATAGCCTCCTGTGGTGCAGTGTTATTGTACTCCTGGTTAAATTATCTTGGATTACTTCCACTCAGAGCCTGCTTCTGGAAGCAGAAGCTGGTAAATCATGTGGTTTCTGATAAGCGATCACTCTGCCTGCATCTGCTGGTTATTACCTTTGTGCTTAATATAATAAGCAATGATTAGGATTCCAGATGGAATTGGCTTTGGAGGCTTCAGGAGCTGTTTGCTGACAGCAAGAAGTCTATTAGTGCCAAAGACCCACCATGCACTGGTGGAATTTTAGAAATATTAGACCTGCTCTTTTATTTTTCTCCCTTCTTGTGTGAACTTCACCTCCAGCAGCAACCTTGTTCAACCTGCTCTCACCACTCTCAGCTGTTTCCTCAGAGAACTGCCAAGTTTATTATAGCAGTGACCTCCTTTGGCTCTGGGGGAGACATTGTGCTTTGTTAAATCCCCTGGCTCTGCTCCCTTTACACTCAACTCTGCCTACTCCTCTTCCTTCCTTCATATCTTCCCACCCTAGCAAAGTCCAGGTGTTGTATGGAGGGACGGATTTGTTTGACTATGAAGTGAGGAGGACCTTCAACAATGACATGTTGCTGGCCTTCATCAGCAGTAGCTGCATAGCTGTCTTGGTCTACATCCTTACGTCCTGCTCAGGTAGGCTGCAGTCACAGCTGCCCTGCTCTCACACAAAGCCAAATATGCCGTGACTCCCTGTGTCTGTGCAAGCCCCAGGAGAGGCTCTGATGCTGACACCAGCCTGACTGTGGCACAGCAGCATGCAGAAGGTCATGCAACTCTGATTCTCCAGAGCAGAGATTTGTGGGCAGGATGGGGGGGGAAGGCTCACAGGAGAACAGGAATAAGATGCAAATTCCCATCTTACTAATGCTGGTGTAAAGCTGATGTAATTTCATGGATGGGCCTCATGGGAAGGAGTCTGCAAGCGGTACTCTTGTAGCCCTGAGCTATTCTCTGTCACCAACACACTCCTGGGAACCAATGTTCTGACAGGGCAGGTGGGAGGTGTCTGTTCTCCCAGGGGGCAGCCAGCAGTACTATTTTTATCGTGTTCCTTTCCTCCTATAGTGTTCCTGTCGTTCTTTGGCATTGCCAGTATTGGGCTAAGCTGCCTGGTGGCTCTGTTCCTGTACCATGTCGTATTTGGGATCCAGTACCTGGGTATACTCAATGGTGTGGCTGCCTTTGTCATTGTGGGGATTGGTAAGCATGTCCTTACTCAAAAGCTACCTGTGCTGCCTTGCCATAACTCCTGCCTGCAGGAGAGAGAAAGGTGATGATGGCAAATGCAGACTGAATTTTCAAGCCCTTTCCCTCCGTTACCTGTAAGTGAAATATTTGCAGGTCAGATGTTGAGGGGAAATTAGATTTTTAGCATGTGTCCCTACTGTGAGCAAAGTATCAAAATCTCCCCCCTCTTTTCTCAGGGGTTGATGATGTCTTTGTTTTCATCAACACCTACCGCCAAGCCACCCACCTCAAGGACCTGCGACTGCGCATGATCCATACTATCCAGACAGCAGGGAAGGCCACCTTCTTCACTTCCCTGACCACAGCTGCAGCATATGCTGCCAACATCTTCTCTCAGGTACACTGCAGCTTTGGGATTTGGGGCTCTCTGTTTCTGCCAGAGGCCCTAATAGAGAGGGAAGCTGCCAGCACCATCTTTCTGCCCTCTCATCCAGCACAGGGGCATGCCGGACTTGCTTGCCCTAGAGGGCTGTCCCTTACCTGCTCTAAGGCAGTGGACACTCTCCCTGTATCAGCATCCAAGGCAATATTTCCTGTGCCACTGATCAGCTCAGCCCTGTACCTACCAGGTTTGCTCACTACCATGACTGAGGTCGGCGTGTGCTATTCTCAGGTTCCTCCAAATATCTCTTTCTGGCCTGATGTCTCTCCAGGTCTCCTGCCCCCGTTGATCCCAACTCCATGTTCTCTCTCTTTATGTAGATCCCAGCCGTACATGACTTTGGACTCTTTATGTCGCTGATTGTGTCCTGCTGCTGGGTAGCTGTGCTCTTCACCATGCCAGCTGCTCTTGGAATATGGACCCTTTATGTGTCCCCGCTAGAGAGCTCCTGCCAAACCAGGTGAGCCCTGGAGCCTCCTTGTGTGGGTGGGAAGTTATTGTGGAACTTATGGCCAAGGCAGTGTGCAAATCCCTGCCCTATCCTCTCAGTTGTCCTCATCCCCCTCAGGCAGCTTGGCTTTGCCATTCTGTTAGTCTCTGACAGAAGGGAAATTTAACTTCTGCTATTCCAGATTGGAGCAAAATGGAAGGGCCAGGTCCCATTCTTACTTCCCCTGGCGTACGCACAGGTGCCTCCCAGGAGCCAGACTCTGCAATGCCAGTCATACCTCTTCGTTGAATCCCATGGAGTATTGGAGCCATTTGTGTCCTCAGAGCACTTACTGCACAGCTAAATCCTCAAGCTGTGGAGACACAGGCCCTGCAAGGCAGACAGATCAACATTGCTCCTGCCTGCGAGCACAAGCAGTGCATGCAGATCTGTATTTGAAAGTCAGCATGTTTCCCCTTTCCCTGTTCTTTATCAGTGCAGGTGACCTGGCCTAGTTTAATTCATTAGCAGGGAGATGAACTGCTGGAACTTCCATCACTCAGCGCCCAGTGTTCATGGCTCAGCCCTGCTCTGTGTATCCAGCTCAGCCTGCTACTGCTTTGCCATAGCAACTCAGCCCCTGACCTCTCAGCACTTAGCAATGGAGATTGCTCGTGGCACTGCCTGTTGTCTTTCCAAGTAATTGGAGCAGGCTGTTGCTGCGGTCCTTGTCACTGAGGGAGCCCACTGATAGCTCTTTGCAGGGTATGTGGCTTAAAACTCATGCCTTTGTCTCTTTCCTTGCTCTAATCCAGCTGCAGTCAGAAGTGCACCAAAAAGAGTGCCTTGCACCTGGCTGAAGATCTCTTCATCGCTTCAGAGGCCACCTCCAGAGCAGGCAGAGAGACGCTTCCCTATCTCGATGATGACATCCCACTGCTCAGTGTGGAGGAGGAGCCTGGTATGTGCCTGCTGTATAGTGCCTTCAGGGGGACCACACTGCCCTGTTCATCCTGCAGTTCTTCCTGTCCCTGCCACTGGTCCATGCCTCAGTTTCCCTACTTTTAAGCTGAAGATGGTGCTGTCACAGGAGGTTGTAGGAGTCTGAACTCACTAATGGTTGTAAGTTGCTTTGAGATCTTCAGTGGGTGTTGATACATGCTTTCTAACTACTTTGCTAATCCTCTTGGGTCTAATGTGGATTGTACTTTCTGGCTCAAATCACTGATTGTGACATGGATGTAGCCGTGAAACATCTAATCCGTAGCACCAGGACAGCTCACCTTTGAGTAGAGTTTACCCCTCTTCCCTGCCATTCAGAGCACTGCATTTGGGAAGCAGGCGAGAGAACACTTTGTTATCCTCCAGCATCACGTCCTCAGACCACATCTTCTGTCATGGCAAGAAAAGGGCAATGACTTGCCTGAGACCACATAAGCAACCTAGAAGAAGAGCCCAGAAATTCCCTATCTCTTGTTAGCAGGAGGTAATCCTTCTAGCCCTGATCGAAGATAAGGGTGCTTACAGGGTCATGCTTTTAAAACTTGCTGGGATCTTTCTTTTAAAACCCACAACGGGAGTGGTCTGGGCAGTGAGTAGCCTTCAGGCCTAGCAGCAAACTGGAACTGGAGGCAAATGGATCAATGGCTGAGAGCCCATCAATCCCACAGCAGTGTGCAGACCCCCTCCCTGCAGAGTAGGCTCTGAGCTGCCTTTGGTAGGCAGACAGCTAAGCTTTGGCACTGTGCTGCAAGAGCTGTCTCCTTAGTATGCCAGAGCCACATGCAATGGTAATATATGGAAATAACTCCTTCCCTTCCCTTGAGCAGAGTGAACAGCAGGATGCTTTTCTCCAGGGGCCCTTGGGCATCAGGTAACTTGTGAAGAAGCAAAGCAGCTTGTTCCAGTTGGTGACCAAGCAACACCCCAGCAAGTGCCCACTTCTCACCTGTAGAGAAGAGGGCAGTTCCCTAGGCATCCCTGAGCTGGCGTAAAGAGATCAGATAGGAGCCAGGCTGCAGTCAGGAAGAGGTCAGCTGTGTGTAATTAGCTGCAAGACATACTTAGTGGGACAGGGACTAATTTTGCTTGGCCCAAGAAGCATGCAGTGTCCCTGTGACCATATGGGTAATGTTAGTGGGATCTGGCAGAGGAAGAATAGCCTGAAGCATAGGTTTTGGACTGAACTGTGGATTTAGAATTGTAGCTGTCACATGGCAGTGACTTGAGAAAGATGCTTCCTCTGACATCCTGGGCAAGTCACTGCCTCTGCCTGGGTCTTACTCCATCTCCTAGCTTGAGTGAGTTGTACAGCACCTTGCAGAAGATTTTGTAAAGGAGAGCAGAAAGCTATGAGAGACACTCATGACACTGATCACTGAGACTGCCTTTGATTTCTCTCTCTTTCTAGTCTCCCTGGAAATGGGGGATGTCCCCTTGGTATCTGTGATGCCAGAAAATCTGCAGCTCCCTGCAGAGAAGAGCAACCGGGGTCACTTGATAACTCATCTGCAGGAGCTGCTGGAACACTGGGTGCTGTGGTCTGCAGTGAAGAGCAGATGGGTGATTGTGGGTAAGGAAGGAGGGGGCTATTCCATCTGTATGGATTTTAGAGGGTTTGACAGCATCTCAATCAGTCCCCAAGCCTTGATTATTAGTGACAAGAGATCAAGAAAAGGGACATAATAAATGGCTTCTAACTCAGTGGAAGAGTGTCCCCAGGACAGTCAGTCCCTAAGGGAACTGCATGAGGAACTCAGACTTTTCCATCCCTCTCCTTTCACTCAGATCTGAAATGGCAAGTCCTGATGGGGTTATCCAGGCATGGGGCTCATTACAAGAAAGCCCGGCTGCCACTGTGCTTTAGGGGCTGTTCCTTTCTCCTGTTGAAAATACCATCTTTCTGCCACACCCCTGCTGTCTGAGTATGTCCTAAGTGCAAGATGCATGTAGGGTCCCACACACTTACCTGGGCTTCTCCTTGCAGGGCTCTTTCTCCTTGTTTTGCTCCTGTCCATATTCTTTGCTAGCCGCCTTCATCCAGCTAGTCGTGCTCCAGTCTTGTTCCGGCCAGACACTAACATCCAGGTGCTGCTAGACCTGAAATACAACCTGAGTGCTGAAGGCATCTCCTGCATTACCTGCTCAGGTGAGACTGCTGGTCCCCAGACCACGGTGGCTGCAGCCTGGCCTAAGCCCTGGGCTGGAGGAGCTGAAACGTGAGGTAGAGGCCTACGTTGTTCAAATATCTCATTGGACATTGGATGGACCCCATTGAAGGGACGCGCACATTGGGAGCGGGATGGTTGAGTTGCCTGTGGGAGTGGAGTATTTCGAAAAGTATTTCTGGCTTTAGCCAGGAACTGCCTGAGTGTTTCTGCTGGAGCAATTCCTTTATAGTCCATGAAAACTGACTACTTTTACTCATAAGTGCTGGTCACATGCCAGTGACCAGCTGGGGGTCTGTGGCTCTGTGTTCCCTGCCTAGGGTTTGGTGTTCAATAGCAGAGTCTGTGGTGTGCACAGGGCTGGTAGGTCTCTTGTCGTGCCATTCACTCTTTCCTCCCTGACTAACCTTGTGGGACAGGTTTGTTTCAGGAAAAGCCCCACAGTTTGCAGAACAACATCCGAACCTCCTTGGAAAAAAAGAAGAGGGGCTCAGGGTCAACTTGGGGAAGCAAAGGGAGCATAAGTGATACAGGGCAGCAAGGTAAGTGGGGCATGATAACTCTGACCACATTTGGGTCCAGGGCCCAAGGATCCTCTCAGGTAAAAACTAAATCGTATGATCTCTGAATAGCTGATGAGGAATAATTCTCTTCAGACCCTGCCCCGCTGAGACCTAGCTTGGTGCTGAATGTAACAGGCATCGTTTCAATCCCCCTTCCCCTGAATGCCTGCTGTTCTCTAGGACATGGTCCTATAACCCAGGTGGCAGTACAGTCTAGTGACAAATCCTTCTCGTCTGCCTGGTCTGAGTACAGGGCTAGGAGCTCAGACCTTTTGTATCCCAGTCCTGTGTCACAAGCTTGCTGGCAGGCCGTGAGGAGAGTAAATTCAGCCTGCTTTGCAGGGGATTTTGAGGATAAAAGTGTTATTGGGCCAGGTCCTGAGATGACATGAATCAATAAGCCATCAGGAATTACTGCAGCTCAGGATATATTTGTGAAAACCTTTGAAAGGTGTGCTGTGCTGCTAGAAGGCGGAGGTGGTGCCTGCTGGCCCAGAGGAGACAGCAGACCGGAAAAACCCTCCTTTGCTGCTGTCCATGTTTGTAGGATTTGCTGATTGAGAAGTACCACTAGCCCTCATGCCCTCTGTTTTCTTCAGATCTCCAGGGGACTGTGTATATCTCCAAGTCCAGAAGCAAGGGAAGACCAGCCATCTACAGATTCTCGCTCAATGCCAGTGTCCCTGCCCCCTGGCAGATGGTGTCACCGGGAGACGGGGAGGTGCCTTCATTTCAGGTGAGTCAGTCCAGGGATGTTGGACCCCTCTATCAAGAGTGCAGCGCTCAACAGGTGAGCACAAGAGCCTCCTCCTGTTTCTCCACGGGGTCCTAGGTAGCTCAGGGTGAAATTTGCAGGGCATTGCACTAAGGTAGCTAACACGAGGGCCTGGCATCGTTAGAGATTATGCCTCGCAGTGCCACAATACTTATCTGTTGCTGTTGTGATGTGACTGTCAGCAATGGGAGGAGAAGTGTTGGGTGTCTGTGGAGATCAGATGAGGCCTGGCATCATTGGCTGAGCTCATTCTAGTAGAAACTGCTACTGAGACAGCTGGATTCCCACTGCCTCCTTCTGTCCATCCACAGACACAGGCGAGCAGGCAACACTACTTGTGCATAGGCCATATTGGACACACTCACCCCCAGGACGACTTGCTTTCAGATGTCCCTCACCCTGGAGAGAGCAGCCACCATTCAGCCTAGGCCACAGAGAATGGGGGTAGTGAGGGGCCCCATCACACACTGGCCAACCCTGGGAAGGAGGCAGGCTGGGGGCTGGCTGGGTTTGTGCCTGCAGTGCTCATTCTGTGTGGCTGTGCCAGTGCTCAGGGAGGAGGGGAGCGTGTGATGCTAATGTGCAATGGGTTGCAACCCTGTGGAGTTAAGTGTCTGTTTTCATTAATCCATTGCTTAGGTGTATAGAGTGCCTTTCGGTAACTTCACCAGGAAGCTGACAGCTTGTGTGTCCACAGTAGGGCTGCTTAAGCAGACGAGCCCCAGGAAGTGGATGATGACCACCTTGTCCTGTGACACCAAGAGAGGCTGGAAGTTCGACTTCAGTTTCTACGTGGCCGCCAAGGAGCAGCAGCGAACACGGTAACCTTCCAAAACCCACTCAGGGCCAGGCAGCAAAACGAGTGGCTGATATGGGATGCCTAATGTCCAGTGCCAGTCCTGCCCTCAGTTGGTAACGTCCGTGGCCCTAGGACTTGCTTTGCTGCAGATGTGCCCCATCTTTACAAATTTATTTTGCAGGCCCATAGCATCATTAATGTGCCAAAGGCTTGACAGGTGCAGGACTGTGACTGGAGGCTTCTTTGGGTGGCAAAAAGACATTGCCAATCTTGGTCTTGCCCCTTATCCACCTGAACTCTTGGGCTGAACAGGCAGCACAGAATATGCAATGGCTAGGGATCCAGGTCTGGAGTTGCTCACATTTTCCTTTCCTTCTGTCACTGAGAACGTCTGTTTCCATGTAATGCTTTGGACACATCATCTTTACTACCTCTGATCCCCCATAACAAACTTTCTTTGCTGCACAGGAAACTGTATTTTGCCCAGTCGCACAAGCCCCCTTACCATGGCCGAGTGTGTGTAGCACCTCCTGGCTGTCTTCTCAGCTCTAGCCCAGATGGACCCACCAAAGGCATCCTTTATGTTCCCAGTGAGAAAGGTAAGCTGATGAGGACCTGTTCAGCCATGTCTGGCTGTCTGGGCCAGAGAATCAGACCTCTTTTTTGCTGCCTTATGATGTAACCAACCTTTCTTCTGTATTTGGCAGCAGCACCCAAAGCAAAGCTGTCGGCCACTTCTGGATTTAATCCTTGCATGAACATGGGCTGCGGGAAGCCAGCGGTGCGGCCACTGGTAGACACGGGAGCCATGGTGTTTGTAGTGTTCGGTATCAGAGGTGTTAATCGCACAAGACGCCCGGACAACCACGTCATCGGAGACATGGTACACACATTCTGGCATGCTGGACAGGCATGCTCGGGGCTGATGAGTGAAGGACGGTCTCCCTGGATGGCGTTTAGTTAATCCCCACAGCCAAGGCAGTGTGGTCCAATGGTCTAGACAGATGGAATAGTGGAGATGGTAGCATTGTGATGAGCCAAAAGTACATTTCTGTCTTAGCAAATTCACAAATAATGGAGATCGGGAAGCCCTTACTGAAATCACTTCAGACTTTTCAGAAAATCCCTGTCTGAGTGCAATATCTAACCTTCTAATTTTGAGTTTAAATCTGGCTTTCCTGAGGATTTTAGAAGCAAACCCATCTTGAGCTCAGTATGAAAATCTCACTACAAATTCAAGATCCAGGGAACTGATATTTTTCTATAATTGTTTATCTTGTTATGAATATTAACACGAAAAAATACAAATCAATTACTCCGGGGAAAGGTTACTAAATGTGACTTTTCCAGGAACAGCTTATCTCCCAGATCTGATACCTTGACACATTCACAGCCTTTCCCCAGAAGAATTATGCTTAGCTTTGGTCACTTGGCAGATGCACTTCAGCTTTCTGCTGTTCTTCCTGCCTTCTGATTTGGGGACACTGTGAGAATCAGCCTTTGCCTGTTTCCTCTGGAGGGGGCAGTGCAAAATGCAGGCAGTGGAGCAAGCAGAAAGTTGGACTTTCGTGCTGGACGCTGCTAGGGATTCAGAGCTGCTCCTTAGGCAGACCCTAATGGGTTTTGGGTGTGGCATGGTGGCTATTCATTTATCAGTGCTTCTGTCATACTGCCTGACTCTTTTTTTTTTTTTTTTTGAGGGGGGGGAGTGTGTGTGGGGGTGTAGTTTCTTCCTGGGTTATCTGGTGAGGCAAAGATGTCCGGTGGGTTCTTCTACCATATAACCTGTGGTCTGTATAAGCTAGTCCCAGGCTGTGTAGCTGGGAGAGGACTCAGCTTCTGCCTTCTTGTGCCAGATGTTGTGTGTATGCCTTACGTGTGGTGCTCTTATTGTTGTGTCTCCTTGTGAAAGGGCAGCGTTATCTATGATGACAGCTTCGACCTCTTCAAAGAGATTGGCAACCTCTGCCGCCTCTGCAAAGCCATCGCCAGCAACACCGAGCTGGTGAAGCCAGGAGGGGCTCAGTGCCTGCCCTCTGGTAGGTAGGACTAACACCAGCCACAGAGTCCTTGGGGAGATCCTGGGTCCCTGGGTGGAGACTGGTTCTCACCCTCCAGTCTGAGGAGTGTGGCTGCTAAGGGCTTTTAAACTTTCAGATCCCAGCTTGATGAAGCAGGGAAAGGAAAAGGAAAGGGAGGTACCAGTCAATGATAAATGCAGGCAGTGCAGGGATGGGAGGTGTTTCTCAGCAGTCAGCTCTCCTGACCTGGCTGCAGCACAGCTCTGCCTGTTTCCACCTGGCTTAAGTCACAGCTCCCATTTCCATGGGCCATTCACCTCATGCTTCCGTGTGTTGTGCCAACCGTTTTGGGGATGAGAAATACACAGCGAGTGGGACAGGAACATTAGACTCCTGTTCTGCAGCTCTGCTTGCAGCAGTGTTTGTTTGAGCTGGGGTCCTCAACAGCAAACCAGAAAGGGTGGCTGCCTCTTGCTGCCTCCTTTCCTTCCCAAGGCAGCTTTACCCTTCTAGAACATGCCCCCAGTCATGCTTTCTGGGAGATGAGAAAGAGAAATGGTCTTTTTAACTCCAAAGACACTGTGCATATTCTTCGGGATTTAATCCAGTGAAGACAAGAACAGAATCGCATCCGTTCTTTCCAGTCATGGGTATTGTTTGTGATACACTTACAATCTTTTGGACAAGTAAATATCTTAGTAGCTCCTGAATAACCAGCAAATCACACCTGATCTCATGATGAGGCTACTCACTGCCCCTGTGGCTTCACATACCTAATCAGTGACTGCCTCCTCCAACTTCAGAGGTCACAGGGTTGTGTAGCTGAGTCTGGGAAGTGTATATTGGCTTCAAGTCAAAAGCCAATCTCATGCCTGGAGAAAATCCCTGCCAGGCCAGGCAGACGGCTCCTTAGTGCTTGCTGTTTGTACTGCTTCCTGACAGCTGGGGACAAACAGCAGTGGTAGTGTCCTGTCCAGTGCTGATGGCACAGAGTGCTCTTTCAGGCTAGCAGCAGCTGAGGGCTCTGGTGCTGAGACCTCAAGGGCTTTGGCAACTCAGAGTTGCAAGGGGAAGCAGCTGCTGACAAATGGGGCCTGCAACTTTCACCTGTTGTTTTTTTTTTTTTTTTTCCCCCTTGCTCCAATGTGCTTCCTTTCCCTGTCCTGTCCTCCATCCCTTGCTCTTTCTTTCTCTCCAGGTTACAGCATCTCCTCCTTTCTGCAGATGTTGCACCCTGAGTGCAAGAACATCCCTGAGCCAAACCTGCTGCCCGGACAGCTCTCTCATGGGGCAGTGGGCGTGAAGGATGGGAAGGTGCAGTGGATCTCCATGGCATTTGAATCGGTGAGCACATGGCATCGCCATCTATCCTTGTGATGGTTTCATCTTGTGACTTCTGGGGGTTTAGCTCTGCTCTTTCTGCACTGGCCACTTTCATTTGCAGCCATAATTTAGTGTTTGCTAGTGTTTGTACCTTGTTGCAGACAGATGCCTGCACTCACAAGTTGCTAGAAGTCGCTGCTTTTGCCACAATTCGCTCTTACCGTGAGAGCTCAGGCAAAGAGCTGGTGGCAGATTTGCCCATCTGCCACTGCCACTTCTGCCTGGTGCTGCAACTCCAGCTGGCTTGTTCTACCTCTTCCCTTGCCATGCATACCCTGCCCCAAAAAGCAGGACATGAGAATAACATGTTCATCTTCTTACAGACAACCTACAAAGGGAAATCTTCCTTCCAGACATATGCTGACTACCTGAAATGGGAGACATTCCTGCAGCAGCAACTCCAGCTCTTCCCAGAGGGCTCTGCTCTCCGGCACGGTTTCCAGACCTGTGAGCACTGGAAGCAGATCTTCATGGAGATTATAGGCAAGTGACTGCCACGTTTCTCTCCCTGAGGAGCCCATGCTCTCTGATACATCTTCACAGCACGCTCTGTCCCATCTGATGAGCACGTGTTGTATCTTCAGTCCCTTACCATTGCTGTGCAAACTCCTAAAGCCTGTTTCTGCCCCAAGCAGTATATACTGTCAAAATCCTAGGCAGAGCCCAGGGAAATCGAGAAGGGAAGGGACTCTGCCCTGCTGATGTGAGAGGCAAGAAGTTGATCACCCGCTTTCCACTTTTTCATCCTCCCCTTCCCATCTCCCCCAGTGCGAGTCCCTGCCTGCCTTGTTGCCAGCAGGGACACAAGTGCCTTTCTCATCCCAGCTGTCACCTTCCAGTAGTCAAATTAGCTGGCTCTTTTCTTCCAGGAGTGCAGAGTGCCCTGTACGGTCTTGTCCTCTCGCTGGTTATTTGTGTGGCTGCGGTGGCGGTGTTTACCACTCACATCCTCCTCCTGCTGCCAGTGCTGCTCAGCATTTTAGGTAAAAACACCAATTCCTATGTGTCAAGCTCTCCCTTTCTCTGAAATTGGCGGGTTGTGGCACTGCTGAGTCTCTGGTGATTTGAATTGAATTGCTCTTACTCTGTGTAAACCCTTTTGGCTTTCCAGGAGCCAGTCCTGGTATACCTAGGTGAATGGGAGAAACTCTCAACAAATGCACAGGAACCTCATTGGGAAAGTAGATTTGTGTGTCTAATTCCCAGTGTGTTTTATCTACACAATCCCCTCTATTTGTTTAAATATGGGGTTTAGCTACACAAATGCCGTCTCTGCCTGTTATGTATAATAATGTGATTAAGTCCCACATGCTCTGAATAACAATTGCACTACTTCCCAAGGATCTGCACCACGGCTGCTGTTTCCAAGCAGTGGGAGATTTTAAAAGCTGAATATTTTAGTGGTTTTGTTAGTATTTGAAGCAAATTTGTAAATAGTTCCCTCTCCCTGGCTGGTGATTTGACGATATTGTGGACTAAGTGTGTTGCTAAACTTCTCCGTTTAAAAATCGAATCTGTCATTTTAAAACCACTTAGTCTCCCACACATGACTCACAAACAAACATCACTCTTGCCTTTAAGAAAAACCTGTACATGCACTCAGCCTGTGTATAACTCCAGCAAGCAAAACAAAGGGCCCTCTTTCCTGTAGCGCGTGTGTGCACACATGCGCACTTGCCTGGGCTTGGATTCATTTAGCAAGCATTAGTCTAGATTGGCATCAGTCTGTCAGTTTGCCTAATACTTAATTAGGTGCTTCACTGTCCCCAGCAGGTCTGATTACCTGATTGAATGGTCCCTGCGGCCAGCGGAAGGTGAGGGAAGTGTTTGCCTCTGTGGGCAGGAGGGAGTGAGTACAAGATTCAGGCTGGCTAGCATGCAGATCTGCAGGGGTACGATCCCAAACTCCCCAGTGATTGACTCATATCAGTAGGCCTGGGCAGCAGTCCCAGAGTCCTTTAAATTTGCCTAACATGACCTTCTTCACACAGGGGTGGTCTGCTTGGTGGTGACCATCATGTACTGGTCTGGCTGGGAAATGGGAGCTGTGGAAGCCATTTCCCTCTCCATCCTCGTTGGCTCCTCTGTCGATTACTGCGTGCACTTGGTGGAGGGCTACCTGCTGGCAGGGGAAAACCTGCCACTACACCAGGCAGAGGTGAGCTCTTTTCTTCCTATAGCCTTGTATCCATTCCCCTCACGCCCTCCGTGCCACAGGCTGTGATGGGCAAAGGGGGATGCATCTTGCCACCCTCACAGCATGCCTGGGATGCTTGCTGCTTGTCCAGCTGACTGGTGAGAGACTGATATGAGCTTGTGTACCTACAGTAAACCCAGCTGAGGGTCCAACCCACATGGTTGTCCCTTTCTTACTGGCCACAGCTGTGTCCAAAGCAACCCCCTTTCATGCCCCAGTGAAGACAGTCTTGTGCTGGAATGGCCCTACACTCGTTCTGTAACCTCTGCAAACTGCTTTGCTATGCTGTGCTGGACCTCCAGATCTTCTCCAGCCTTGTTAACATCTTTCCCCTCTTTGGGAAGAAGGAGACCGTAAAAGCTTGGGGATCTCCGATCCCAGGTATAGTGTCTGCATGCAGTGCCTCTGTTGTTAGGCCCAGCAGTCAGTCTGATGTGGCTGAAAGGAGGCACAAACTCCAGCAGGTTTTGCCTCTACTGGGTTTTAACCTCATGGCTGTTTGCCCAGTGTGCTCAGTGACTGCATGAACTGTCCGATCTGCACTCACGCAGCATCTTTGTCCTGGACCAGGACACCATGAGCTAAGCCACCCTCTCAAAGGCTAAAACATTAGTGCAGCCCCATGTGCTTGTCCCCACTCCCCTTAACACTGCTGTCCTTTCTGCCAGGACCCCACAGCGTGCCGCCAGTGGAGGACGATTGAAGCAGTCCGTCACGTGGGTGTGGCAATTGTCTCAAGCGCCGTCACCACAGTGATTGCCACCGTCCCACTGTTCTTCTGCATCATTGCCCCTTTTGCCAAGTTTGGGAAGATTGTGGCCCTCAACACAGGAGTCTCCATCCTGTACACATTAACTGTGAGCACAGCCCTGCTGAGCATCATGGGGCCTGGCACCTTCATCCGCAGCAGGACTTCCTGCCTCAAGGCTGTGGTGGGGGTGCTTCTTGCTGGCCTGCTGGGTCTATGCATCTGCCTCGCCCTGCTGAAGAGCGGATTTAAGATCCCTCTGCCTAATGGGACAGCCCTGTAGACCCTAAGCCAAGAGCCACTTGCTCTGTCCTCTTGCTCCCTTTCTTTTTTCTTTTTTTTAAAGGATATTTTTTGTAAGAAAAAAAAAGAGGAAAAAAATCCCCTTTTTCCAGAAGTTTTTCAACTCCAGATGCACTTTATTTTCTAATAGGTTTTGCTCTAAACTTGTATTTATTTCAGTAGTGATGGATGGATGACGGACAGTGAGGGCTGCCCAGGGAATACCTGAGCCCATGAGTAGGAGGGGAGGAGGTCTCCTTCTCTCAGTTTTCTTTCTGCTTTTCTTTTTCTTTTTACTTTTTTTTTTTTTAAATGAACAGAGCTTTCTGGAACCGCAAAGCTAAAAGGGGAGAAGTTGGGAAGGCCATCTATCCCTTTCAAAACCCTTCCCTCTGCTTGGTCAGGGTCAGCATTGCAACGATGGCTCTTGAGGTGATGTCCTACCCCCATGCCAAGCCTGTGCCTCGCTACCTGAGCCTTCGAAAACAGCAGTGAGCTGTTAGACAGGCCTGGGAAATAGCGTTGTCTGGACCCCTTTGCCATGCCCTGTGCCCAGGCTAGACCAGCAGTGAACTTGCTGTGCAGGAGCTCTTATGGGTGTCATTGTGGGATCCAGAGATGTTGGGTGGCACCACCTGCAGTGACCTGCTTTCATCATTTGTGGGGGGCATCAGGACGCATGGCTTTCCCCTTCTTTCTGAAAGGACAGCACACCTTTCGCTGGGATCTCTTGGGTCTATGAACAGCCATCAGGAATGCAATCGGTGCCCTCAGTGGCCTGCCCTCCTCTCCCTCATCACAGTAGTGAGGCCAAGGCAGTGTCAATGCCCAGTCCCACCCTCACCAGTCACTGCCTCTGCTCTTCATGTCGGAGAGAAAACAGACAGCCTTGAGGTCCCTGCAGAGCCTTTTGGTCATGGCAGTCAGCTCTTAGCCTGAGGACGAGCTAACTACTGGGGCCAGGTGGAGCCCATGCCTGGTGGCATGCACGAATAAACAGTGGTGCATCCTCTGTGGCAGCTTAGAGACACCCTCCATTGTGGAGACATGAGGGCAGTGGAGCTTCAGCCTGTGGCTGCTGCCTGCTCAGAGCAGATGGTTTATATTAAAGTAAAATGAAATCACAAACTGGTGCCATTAACAAGTACATTTTAAGCATCACTGATTCGATCATATTTTTAAAATTGAAATAGCTAAGTGTGTGCATTGATATGCAGCACATCTGGTCCTTGGCAGAAGGGGAGGGATTGGGCCCACTGGGAGATGCATTAAACATCATTTACAGGGATGCCAATAGAGGAGGGTGGCCAGAAAGCAGCCTGACTTCATTTGTTTGCAGATACCATGTCCCTGGTGGCTTTGTGTTCTCTGTCTGGATTGACCCCCTTTTTAAGATGGAAATTCCAGGAAGCCCATCCCCATTGCCAGCCAAGTTCTGGGGACTGCACTGCTGAGACAGACCAGCAGCTGCTTCTGCTTGGCTCAGTGTATCCCGGCTCTGATCCCTACCAGTCTTACACCTTCACATCGTGTCATCCCTGTGAAACTGGATCAAATGTTTGTCCTAAAGTAGGTTCCCCAAGGTGTTAGCTGAAGAGAGGAGTGCCAGGACAGGACTCTTGCTGATGCCAGGGGAAATCCAGAGTAATCCTGCTGCAGGCAGTGAGGGTGGTGAGAGCATGAGCAGAACACACCTGGTTTCTTCCTCTCCATCCCATGGTGCAGCTGAGTTACCCCTTTCTGCAAAGTGTTAAATGTTCTTTGGCACCTGCCTCTGATCTGCACCAGTTCCTTCCTAATGAACCCTGTGCCCATGAATAAATGGTTCTGGAAAGGATTTTTGACTATCCTTAAGCTGTGCTGCTTTGATGGCCGCTGTGCACAGTTCAGCCCCAACATTGATCTGTGAGCCGTGCTTTTCCCTATGTCTGTTGTCCAAATTTAATTACTGGTGATGCCCTGAGCACTCCTAAGTGGCAGCAAGCGGAGAGGGCAGTGTGCTGATGACATACAGCCCCATGAGACCCATGTGGCTGTGTGCGTGCAGCAGGGGGGAGAGCAAGGTAGTCCTAGTGCTGCTGCCAAGGATGCTCTGGCTGGCGGCTTGACCTGAATTTAGCTAATGCTTCAGACTCCTTGGGGTGATTAAAGCTGATGGATATTTCCAGGTCACCAGACGAGAATAAGGTGTTGAGTGCACCCTTAGAGGAAGTTCCTCCTATGAGCATGAAGAAACCTTGAAAGGTCTTTAAGACAAGGCACAGATGTGCTTTGAATCCTGCAAAGTTTAAAGCTCATTTAAGCCCCTGGTGTCCTATGTTTGTGCTCGCTACAAAAAGGCTATGTAAGCCCCCCACGTCCAGAGTGATTCTGGACACACCATGCTGGGACCATTCATTCAGCCACTCTTGGAAGGCAAAGTTTAATTTCAAAGTAGTGGAAAACCTTTTATGTCTCTTGGGTCTGATCTGCAGATAAAAATAACAAGAGTTCCCAGCACCTGACAGGATCTGTCCTGTTTTCTGGAGCAGGCAGGGGAAAGGACAAGCTGTCATTTTCCTGCCTCCTCTCTGGCCAGCCCAGGCTCACTCAGTGCAGAAGGGCTGGCTGGCACTAGCAGGAGCAGGGCATCACCTTGCCCTTGTTTGTCCAAGGTGGTACTGGGAGAGCAATGGCTGGAGCGATTCAGAAAGGAAAATGAGAGACTGAGATAAGTGCAGAGCTGTAGCAGATGATTCACAAAGGTATATTGGGGAGATTGTGCCCCTCCAGCAAGGAAACTGAGGCAAGGAGAGGAGGAGGAACTTACTCCAGACTGTAGTAGGATGTCAGAAGACCCAGGAGATGATCCTAGGTGATGCTTTTCACTGCAAGGACCCACTGGGTGTTGGTAAGCTGAAAACTTGATTAAACATAGTCGTGACACTTGTCTTAAGATCTAACTAGACATTTTCCCCTTCACCATTTCACTCTGCACAGCTCTGTGGTCAGGGTGGCTGTGCTTTCTCCATGTGCTGTGGAGTGAAAGAGGCTTAGAGGAGGGGCCCAGCCTTCCCCAAAACACTTGCAGCACTCTGATCTCCCCAAGCATCTGTGGAGACAATAAATCAGTAGCAGATGTGTACATCCATCTCCATGTAGGCAGTGTCCTCCTTGGGATTAGAAAATACTCATAAAATTATAGAGGTAAGAAAACGGATGGGTTTATCTGAGCAAATGTGAAGGTGGGGCTGACAGCCCTGCTGGGAATCGATGCTCTGAGGCAGATGCTAGTAGCAATAAAAAGCAAGGCCTCACCTGTCTGGCGCTGTTCTGGGAGCAGATGCTCACCCTAAATTAATTCCTCCCACATCTCTGCCTATCTTTTTTTTCTGATGACTCTTCTGTTTCCCAGACCATCTCTTGGGCCCTGTCATCTTGCTGAGCAAGGTTCAGCCTTCTCCGTGGTAGCTGCTCGTGCCTAAGGTGCTCACAGAGTCTGAACTAAAAGTGGCTGGAAATTGTCTCGGGGAGAATTTCTCAGGCAGAGGAAGCTAGGGAGTCAAAATGCTTCATACAAAGCTGTCAGTTTTGATGTTTTTAAACAGTAGAACACAGCAGACCAGCCTTCTTCACCAAAAGGGTTGTCAAGCATTGGAACAGGCTGCCCAGGAAGGTGGCTGAGGCACCATCCCTGGAGGTATTTAAAAGATGTGTAGGTGGGGCGCTTAGGGACATGGTTTAGTGGTGAGCTTGGCAGTGCTGCGTTAATGGTTGGACTTGATGACCTTAAAGGTCTTTTCCAACCTAAATGATTCTATGATTCTTACTTGGAAGAGAATGCTCCGATTTTCCATTTCAAAACAATCTTGCTGCAATTAAAAAGAAATGTGCACGAGTTCTCAGTTACAGCACACTGCAATGGAATATTTCTGTTAACTGCCCACTCCTTTATTTCTACTAAATCCTGTTTTGAGGGTTACATTCTGAAAAGTTGATACTAATTTTTCAGAATGGGGATCGTTCTGAAACTGTGCAGTCTCCTACAAAATGGAGTGGGTCCTTTCCTGGCCAGAAGCTCTCTCCCTGCCAGCTCAGGGCAGTCACAGAAGGGCACTGCTCCCCAGCGTTGAAGCACTGTGATATATGCACAGAGCTGGTGTTGCTGCTCCTTGCCTGCAGTGGAGCTGCTGAGTGAGCTTAAGGCTGTGGACACTCGGGGAGAGGGTCTCCGCTCACAACAGCTGTGTCAAAATCAGCTTTGGAGCGAGGAGGAACAGAGCTGACATGATTTGCAAAGATCAGTGTCAGAGGAAGGAATAGACCCAGGTCTCCTCGCTCTGTTTCCTTATATTGTGGTGCCCCTCGAGGTGCTGGGTTCACGCAGCTTCTGTACAGGCAACTGGGGCATCAGGTTTGGCCACTGACCTCGGCAATTTCAAAGGCAGCAGATGCTGAAAGGGGATCAGTGGCTGAGCTGGGCTGTGTTTCTCGATCCCTGCTGGATCTGAAACTATGCCAGAGCAAAGCCAGCCTGGGAAATACCCCCAAGGAGAAGGACGTGTGGCATGCTTACAGAGTTACTGGGACCACTGATACAGTAGTCTGGATGCAATGGTCTTCAGTGACCCCTGGCTTTGTCTCTGCTGGAGCAAACTGGGATGTTGCTTTATGTCATGGCGTCTAATTCTTTTAGCTTGTCCTGCACTGCATTTTCTTAGCAGAGCAACCTGCCCTCCTGGAAGGTTATAAAAGGCTTTTTATTTAACCCTGTGACATGTATAAATCCTCTCATGCTGTCCATCAAGGAAGCTGTGCTGATTGATTTGCAGCCAGGCGGGACAAACTCCCAGTCTCTTGGTTATTTCTTCCAAAATCATTCTTTACCCCAGATAGCATGCAAGCCATAGTTCACAGGTTTACGCTTTTTCAAAGGCCTCTGCAAACTGCTGTGCCCTGGCTTAGTACCCAGGGTCCCAGAGCTAAAAGTCTTTCAAGGCCTGTCTCCATCCTGAGGACGTAGTTGTTTGACCGTTTGGCTTTCTCCCCTCCATTCCTCCTTTGGGCAGTTACTGGAGGAGACAGGAGGGTGATGGCCAGGACCAGAGGCAGAGCAACAAGCAGATGAGCAGAAAGGTTGGCAGGGGGAAGCAGAAGAGAACAAATGGGAGGGAGGATGGTTCAGAAGCCAAGGGGAGAAGAGGTGTGAGCACCCCAAGGAGGGAGGGCACTGCTGTTTCACCACGTTGTGTGCAGACCTTAGAGTGTCGGTTCTCAGAGTGATGTAGCACAATTCCTGATGTAACGTGCGCGTGTTACTTTTGTAAGTTGTCTCCTATCCTCACTATTTTCAGTGTTCCTTGATTTTTGGAGACTATTGTAAATAAAAAATTTTGACATTCGCACCTTTGGATCCTTCACTCATCACTGTGTCACTGTTGCATGTAAGCGTAGCGCTGGCCATAGTAGCACTGACATGTTATGTGTTGTGTGTGTAAGTAATGCAGTGGGGGTGAGGCCACGGCACCGGTTCCCAACGCGCACAGGGTTGCTCCTGCTGCTGAAATCAGGCCCCTTGAAGCCAACTTACCACATCCAGAAAAGCTGACAGTCCGGAAAAGCCAGCTCAGGATCCCATGCAGGTCTGCAAGAGGGCTGGCTTGAGTGGGAGCTTTATCCAAGTTTTGTGGAGGCCTTTTACTCCTCCACTTCATACTCTGTTACTTGCAGTGCATGAAGATTGCACCTCTGTGCTGACCCCACAAGAAGGGGATTCATCTGCCTCCTCCTGCGGCACCGCAGTTTTTCACAACGCACAATGCCTGACACGAACTTCTGGTCAAGGTTTTGTCTCTGTCCTACGCTGCAGCAGTGAAGTGCTACTCTGCACCTCCCAGGACCACATTGAACTGATGCACGCAGAAGCCAGCCGCAGAATAGGAGGAGGACCCAGGCATTTACCTGTCTTTGCAGCTGTGCTGAGCAAGGTTTGCTCCCCGCACCCTCTCATTTGGGTGTGCTCACGCTGCACCCAGCAACGACGCTGCTGGGAAGGACAGCACCGACAGCACATTGCAGCAAAAACCTCCCATGTTTTCAAGCCCTCACTTCTACGGATGAGGCCAAAGTTACTGGTGAAACCCCTGTTGTAATAAATACCAGGAAGGCTCAGGGTCACAGTCTGATGCGTAAGAAAAAAATGCGGTATCCACAGGAAGGAGGAATGTGGTCCCTTTAATGAGAAGTTGGGGATTGCTGGTAGGGGAGGGTTTATGCTCCAGCCTGCTGCTGGGAAATTGCCAAGCAAGGCTGGAAGGGGGTTGGTTTTGGCTACAAATTCAGCCCCTTGCCCCAAGAGCAGGTGCAACAGGCGCTCCCTTGCACGCTGGCAGGGAGCTGTTTGCAGACTGTGGACTGTGGAGGAGGCACGTGTTTCTCTGAGTTTGCAGGACTGTGGGACCACCTGGCAGTGGTGAGTGCCCAGGGCTGCCAAATGTGGGGATGGGGGCACAGGAAAGGGGTACCCTGGGGTACGGCAGACACAGGCAGAGATGGGCAGGGTTTCCGTAGCTCTTTTGAAAACGGCTGCTGGGCTGGGGAAGGGTTTGGGACAGGGGCTCAGAGGGTGGACTGCATGGGGTGACAGCTGTGCACTATTCATTTCAAGCTGGCAGAGGCAGGAAGGAATTGCATTTCTGTCTGTGGGAGCCTGTCTATGCAGGGCTGCTGGCTCAGCCCCTGTGCTAACACTGATGGTCCACGCTCCGAAACCTGCTGCCTGCGATTTGGCAGAGCCCCATCTCTTCCAGGTGAGTGAGTCTGGTGTGAAGTCTTCATTATGCACAGCAAATTCCCTCCGGTCTCCTGTCAAGCTGTGGCACAGCGAGGTCTCCATTGCTTCCCCGGCTCCCCACCAGCATTTAGGGGCTCTGCCTGTGCACCCTGACGTGCTGCAGCAGGTGCACCCTGCGCCCCTTCTCCCACAGGCTCCTTCCCACCCCGAAACCAAGCCCCGAGCCCTGATTCTGTGGCTTTGAAAGGTAAAAGCCACCTTCTCTCTGAAAAACTGCGTGTCAGAGGCTGCTCTTTCCACTTACGGAGGATGCTGTCGCTGTGCCTCTGTCCCTCCATCACCCTCCCGGCCCTGGGAGGGTTTTTGGGGAGACGGAGAGACGGACATGCGCCCCGCTTCAGCACCAGCGGGGCCGGGCTCGTTAGTGCCCCTTATTTCGGTGGGGGGAAGCTGCTAAAAGCGGCTGAAACTCCCGGCGGGGGGTGTGTGCACGGGAGCGGCACGAGCCCTCCCGCCGTGGCACGAGGCCGTGGCACGAGGCCGTGGCACGAGCCGCCGGTGCGGGCGGGCCCAGGTGCAGCCGTTACTTCATCAGGGCGCCGTTAAGACGCAGCTTCCGGGGGTCGCTGAGGGGAGCCGGCTGCCTCCGCCACAGCGGGACGGGACGCGACGCGACGCTGTCCCGGGTGAGCGGTTCCCCTGTGGCGGGGCTGTGGGGGCCGCGCCGAGCAGCACCTGGGGAGGCAGGGCGGGGGGTCTGTCCTCTCAGGGCCCCGCCGTGCCGAGGTGCGGGGCGGCCTCGGCTCTCGGTGCTGCCCTGGGGCGCTTTACGAGGGGGATTCGGCCCCCGGCGCCGGCCGGTGCCTGCAGCGGGAGCGGAGCGGGGGTGGCAGCCCGGCTCGCCTCGCCTCGGAGCAGTGTCCGTCCTGCTCTCCGTCCCCTCCGCTCTGCTCTATCGTTAACGCCACCCCCTGTCCCTCCTCCCCTCTGCTGCAGGTGACTTAGCACAGAAATAGGGAGCTTTTAAATCTTACACGTGCCTGACTCAGCCACGCTGATGAAAAAAAGGATCTTCTGGGTTTTTTTTTTTTTTTCCCCTCCACACCATCTTGAGCATGGTTTTTTTGCTCCTTGGTGGTTTTCTCCCCTGTGCTGTGCTCGCTGTCTCTCACCTGCCCTCTCTAAGCACCCTACCCCATACACGGTGTCTGTGGGGGCATTGCCCTGTGTTGAACGGGGCTGGGGCTTGGCCCACGGCTGGTTTCTGTGCAGCCCCGTGTGGCTTGTTATCTGTTTCTGAGTAGCTCGGGAGCAGCCTTCTCCCTCTGATGATTGACACAAAGGTCAGTCAAAGAGGATGACTCACTCTCTTCCCTTCCCTGGCAATTTGTCACCCTGCAGATGACACATCTTAGTGGCTCCTCAAGTGGTGAACAGAGCTCTGGCAGACCTGTGGGGAGCTGTGCCTCTGGGATGCTCTTTTTTTTATCCTCGTGGCTGTTTATTCAGCTATTATGTGCTCCCTGAGGATGGTGATGAGCAAAGCTGGAGAGGCTGGGTGCCAGGCTTTCCTTCGCTGTAAGCCAGCACAGGAGCTGAAGTGAGCCCAAAACAGTGGGAACTTGGAAGGTTTGTGGATCGTGTTTCTCTTGAGTGTTGGCCTACGATGCCGATTTCTTGTTGTTTCCCCCCCTCAAGTTAGAGCCAGTTTATTGCCTCAGAAGCTCAGTGTGAAAACCTGGTTCAGACTGCTGCATGCGACAAGTAATAGGAAGGGCCAGGGAGCTCGGTAGCACCTTGATGGGCGTTTTGGCAGGAAGAAAAGCAGTGAAGGAGCCTGGACAGGAATAAGGCCTGAAGTGCATTGGGCTGGGGTGAGAAAGGTTGCCAAAGATTTGGTTTCAAACCCAGATTTGAAGCAGAGAAGCCATTTTGTCAGGTGGGGTTGTGTGTGTATCAGTCAGGGGGGGATCGATTAATCTACCAGTGAAGTACAGCCATGGCTGGGCTGAAAAGCAGCAGCTGGTAAACAGCACTGTAAACAACCACTTGTGATGGGAAGCGGAGGAGGTTGAATTAAATTACAAATTGGTTGTGATTTAGGCACACAGTAGAAATGTCCTCCATCTTAAACAGGAAAGGTTCTCCTTCTCGAAAAGGAGGTTGTGAGGCAACAGTAAGGGCTGCTAAGGGGTGAATAAGGGCAGAGAGGAGATATGGGTAACTCCTGCGTGTGGACTAGCCAAGAGGGGATATATCTCAGAGGAAGGGTTGTGGTACTGCTTTGGGTTGCTGATCTGATAGCATGTGGTCAGGAAGGCTGGGTCATGTCCTCTTCCAGTGGAAGATGTGGCAGTCTCAGAGTCACCAGAATGAGGGTGCGTGTGAGGACATCCAGTTGCTGAAGGGGTGAGCTGAAATGTGGCACTAAGAACATTGTGGCTTAGCTGGTTTTGGCAGGGAGGCAAGCAGCTCTTGCTACCTCATGACTGCTTTACTTTAATGCTTGTTAGCTTATGTTCTGTATTAAACCACGACAGGCTCATCTTAGCTACAGGTGTGGGCACTGATGTCTCATTTCCCATCACCAAAGAGCTCTGCAGCTTTGTTGGAGCGCTGCAGGTGATGGGTGTTGAGTGATTAAGAAGTTCCCACATGAAATAAGGTGATCTGAGATTATTTCCCTAACCAGACTGAACCCAGAGAGTGCAGACACAGAAGGGATGGGAGCCTTTACAGTCTGGGGATGGGCAAATTCAGGGTGAGCTTTTAAAACAGCTGTGCAGAGGTGCTTTTTTTTTTCTTAAACTTCAATGACCTTTTCAGTTGAATCTCTTGGTGCTGAGTGAGAAGTGCAAGGTGACCGCAAGGAAAGGTTGCACGTCTGCACTAGGGCTTTTAATCCTTTCTAGCTGGTGGCCTTTGTCCCACTGAGCTTCCCAGGGCTGTGTTGTGTTGGACAGAGGCATATGAAGAGGCAATAGGGATGTGGGTGCTCCCTCTTGAACCCATTTCCAAACCCATCGGCTGGCTTGTGCAGGCTCCTGGGAGCCTTTCCCAGGATGTAATGACCTGGGCTTCCCCTGAGATTTTTTCAGACTAACAAAGGAGCTGGAAAAATGAGGACATGAGCTGATCAAGCAGTCAGTGCATAAGCTAATTGCCTACAAATGGCTGTCTGAGTCTGGACCAAAGTTTGTTGTCTCAGCACAGAGCCCTGGCGGGCAGAACAGCCCCATGCTATGGGGAGTGATGAGAGCCACGAGCTGTCCCTTGGTGGCATTCGAGAGCATGATGAGTTTGCTGCTGCCTGCCACAGCTCCTCTGCTTTGCTTCAAGGAGTTTTTGTCTGATGGACAATATAGTTTTGTCACTAGAGGGTGAGCAGTTGTGGTTCATCTCTTTAAGTGTCACCTGGGCTTGTGGTCGTTTCCTGAATGACACGCAGCCCAAGAGTGCTGAAGAATCTGCTGCCTGAGGGATTTTCTTTCCAGCTCTTTGTTTGGAGAGGGGGAAGTTTCTGGCAAGAGAAACTCACTCTTAAGCTGCTAGGCTGCTCAAGGGAAGGTAGTGGTGAAGTGCTGCTTTGATCACGTTTGCTGCCTTTACCCGTTCCTATTTTAGACTCGGTCCATGCCCTCTGGCATGGTGACACAGTGCTGCCTGCAGACACGGTTTGGGGGTCTGACTGAATTCTGTGAAAACTAGGCCAGCTTTTTATTTTTCCTGCAAGTGCTATTGACTAGCTCTGGCTGATGCACAGTGCTCCCACTCTATGCTTTTTGGGGATAAACTGCTCCTGATGACAGTTTCTCAGGCTGGCTGCAGAGGGTGGTGGGCTGATTTTTCAGGGTTTTTTTAAACACTTGCAGTCTTCCTGAGGGCTCTAGTTTGTCAGAGACATAGGTGTGAATGAGCAGCAAACCTGTTCCTTGCCTCTGGTATTCATGTACCTCTCAAAGGAGCTGCTATAAGGGAGCCAAAGGGTAAACCCAGGCTGTTGTGAGTGCCTGGAATGACAGTGATGATAAATCATGAAATCTTGCCAGTGCTTTGTCTGTATGTCTTTAAGCTTTATTTTTCCTGATGTAAAAATGGAAGTGACATGTGTCTAATGTGTGAGGCTGTGACCTCAGTGAAATCCTCTGATGTATGCTGCCAGAAGGCCCTTGTGCATCATCTCAGGCTGCTCTGCAGAGGCTCTGCGCTTGCTGAGCCAGCTGTTGTGCAGGCACCCTTGCAGTGTCCTGGGGCTCTTGCCGCTAGCTGGGAATACAGGAAGGCTGCTGTTTACTTGGGGCCTGGCTTACACTAGCCACAGTGGAGCTTACGTAGGGAGAGAAAGGATGCTCTGAGCTGCCCCAGCATGTGTTTAGGCATCTGGTGTGGTGACAGATCATCTCTGACCTCCCAGTATGCAGTTACCATCTTCTAGCTGCTGCCAGAGGCTGAGTTTTGCTGGCCCTTTGCTGCTTTGGAGCTTTAGGGCTGAGCAGTCTGTGCAGCTGGTAATAAACCTGAGATAAGAGCATGCCTCTAGCCCTGGAAAGCACAGAGGGCACCAGGTCAGAGACACCCAGCTAAGCATTAATTCTGTCCTCCACAGGTTATCATTGTGTGCTACCGGAGAAGTCCACGAGTGCTCTCCAGAAAGCTGCCTCTCTGCTGTCTGATCTGCTGAGGCCATTTCTAATAAAGCTAACTACAGAAAAGCAGATTCAGCTCCCTCCTGACGCATGGAGACAAGTAAGTTCTTCCTCCAGCACTGCTGCTCTGACCCCATTCATGGAGAGCCAGGAAGGCCACCTGGCTCTGATAACAAACCCTCCCTGCCCACCTTGCAGCTGGTTTTTGGGGGCGCTCTGCGATGGTAGCTGTGCTGTGGCAGCTCCCAGCAGGGTTAACCGGGTGCCGGGGGGAGGAACGTGTGGGACAGAGCTGGGACTGCTCGGCAGGCAGGGCCACGTTCCCTGTGCTGTGTTTGAAGGGGGTCGGTGGTTGGGGTGGGCAGGCAGCACTTGGACCGGAGCTGCTCAAGGAGCCTGGCTGGGGAAGGCTGGTGGTGACCAGCCGCTAACCTCGCGTGCGCTCGGCAGCCTGCAGTCCCATTTATTAGCACTTAAAATTTGCTGTCTCTGCTCCAAATGGAGTGTTTACAGCATTGACATGAACAGCTGTCCCAGTCAGCCAGATCATAACAAATGGGGGCTCTGGCTGGAGTGTTATTTTGCTGCAAGGGGGCAATACATCTTATTACTAAACAATGAAGCTCATGATGGATGGTGACGAGTCTCTTTGCTGTCTTGCCCGATGATCACACTGAAAAATAAACATAAAACCAAAGATGTTCCCAAGGATCTAGGCAAGGCCTCGCACTGTATCTGGGAAGAGACAGTGTTGAGGTTCTCTGGTGCCTTAACTGCAAGAGCCTTTGCATCAGGCTATTGGTTATTCTGCCTTATCTCCAGGAGGGATGAGCTGGGAGGGATGTGGCGGTTGGGGGAGAAAATTTGGGGAGAGAGAGAGGAGGAGGTGCTGGCCAAAACATGGGGTATAGCAAGAGCTGAAGACAACTGGTCTCTCCCCGGGAACACTGCGGAGCTCTTGTCCTTGGCAATGTTACCTGTCGTCTGATTATAAGGCAGTACAGGTTGAACAGTGTCGTTTTGATCCAGCCTGAAGCAGGGCTGTGTTACTGGGGGAACTTATGGCTTGAAGCAGGGTGGGGGGGAAGTGGGGACAAGGTACTCCAGAGGGCCATGGAGGAAAATGACGGCTACTGCAGGGACAAGGTCCCCCTGAGGGCCAGACATGTCATCCTGCTGCTTCAAGTGACTTGCGTGGAGGACTGTAAGCCATAGCCTCTCTGAGCAGAGAGCTGGAACAAATGATATGCTCATTTAATGCCAGCACGAAATCGGAAGAATTGTGTTCAACGGAAAGAAGGTGAGTTAGTCTGATCAGCCACCTCTGCTTCTGAGCAGCTGCAGCAGCAAAGCTCAACCCTGTGCAGGTACGTTACCTACAACTCAGTTGCTGCAGAGATATCAATGGACTCTCAGACTGAGCTCTGCAAGAGCTGCAGAGGAGTGCTAGCTGGCTAAAGGTAATGTGTGACTCGCTAATCTCCTACACATACCTTCACCCACGCACCCTTCCCCTTGTGCTGTTCCTAAGAGCAGCCAGCACAAGGACTGCCAGATTTTCTTACCTGCTCTCCCCCACCCTAAGGTTGTTTTCTTTTAAATGAGAACTGTGAAATGATCAGAACAGCTGGTGCTGTGATTTCACACCAGAATAAATATATTCAGAGCAAAAGTCAGGCAAGCAGAACAGCCCCATGGGAACCAGCGTCCCCTCTATTTGGGCTGTATGGGTGGTGGTGCAGGGCACAGATACGGCACAATGGGGCTGGCAGTGATGAGTACTGGCATGGGGTGTGCGAGTGACACGGGTAGTGTTGGGAAACCAATTAAAGCTCATTTAAAATATTAGCGTATCAGCAGGCAGGAATTCTTCCGACTGGATTGGTTTCACTAGGGGATTGGGGAAGAGGGCCAATGTTCGTCTGGCAGTCTTTCTTTCAGCACGTTTGCATTCATCACCTGACCTGCTGGGGCATTGCTGGGATCTGCTAGGGAAGAGCAGCAGAGGGGCTTGGCATATCTGCGGAGAAGGATATTCCCAGCATTGCACTCTTGCAGCAGGAGCTGTGGCAATGAATGGCGGTGGAGGGATGAGCTCTCGGTTGGGAGCCATGAAAGCAAACAACAAAGCAGCTCTGTTTTGGGGGGTGTGTGTTTGTGGAGTAGATGAAGGAGGGGGAAGCTTTTAAAAACCTCAGTCCTCTTTTTCCCAACAAGTTCTCCCTGGTATATATTTAGTATCTATTTAGCAGAGAAGAGGGGAGGGCTGTCTGGGAAGGGGGTTTGCTGAGAGGGGGTGCGTTTGTAATATGGACAAATTCAAAGACAGACTTAAATAGAGCATTAATGGAAGAGGGAAGGTTTGACATTGCAGCTTTCTATTTTGGCAAAAACAGAGCTTTCTGTGTGTGCCGGCTGCTGCTCGAGTGCAGGGTGGTGGGTCCCTGCATGGAGGAGCTTTCGTTTATGTGCGCACAAGCACTCCTGAGAGTCTTCGTGCTGTTGGGGGGATTTTTGGATCGGGTCCTAAAAAGATCAGGGAGAGAAAAGAGGGAGTGGAGCTGGCTTACCCCATGCCTTGTGTGTGTGCGCCATGGTGGAACAAGCAGTATTGCTGCCAGCTTTGGGGCTCGCTTGCCTTTCTTCAGACATAGCTGAAAGCAGCCTGGCCTGGTGATCTGCAAGTTCCTGATGGACACTTGATCTGGGAAAGACCTTGTGACTTTGCCTTTCTCCCCAGGTGGAAATTTGGGCTTTGAAGCAAAGCTCTGCTGAGCTCCTGTTACCTCGCTCCTGTGCTGTCTTTTCCCTTAAAATTGTACTGAAATTGGAGAATCCAGTGCTGAAAGATTTGCTGGACATCAGACTGCAGCAAAAATCATTGTGCTCCCTTTTTTATTCCTGTCAAGGTCATGGTGTGCATGGAGATTTTATTTCTGACTGTTCAGTAAAGGTGAGTGCTGGGACCAAGAAACTCATCTGCAATAAATCTGTGTCCAGTGACTGTCCGGGAGCAGGCTGCAGTTTCCTCAGGTGTATTTGCTCTTTGGGTCAGTCAAGCCCCGATTTCTTCACACTTGTATTTTTGTTGGTAGTTATCAATATTTGAAAATTACAGTCATGTTGCCTAGTTACCATGGGGTAGAGAAACTGCATGGACTTGATTTCTGTGGGTGTCTGCGGATGGATGTGCAAGCAATTCCCAAGCAGCTGCAGGGTAGGAGGGAAATTCAGGACCTGGAGTACTGCATGAGAGATCAAGGATACAGATCCAACTGGAGTGAGAGACTGAAATAGGAGTTAGTTGACTAGATACTTAACTTTCGTGGACCTGGGTACATGATGTTACAAGAAAATAATCTGAAGAAGATCTCTGCACTCCCACACTAGAAGTAGATGTACTGAAGTTGTTAGGAAAGGTTAGTCTCTAATACCTCCATATCAGCAAAGAAATCACAACCTGGTCCCTGGACACAGACTTTGACAATAATTTCCTGCTAATGCTTTGGCCAGCGAGTCTGTTGCTCAAATATTTGCTGAGAGGTAAGGTTCTTAGCTCAGTCTGTGCCTGGCTGAGTCCTTGCCAAGGAGGCACAAGGATGATGGGAGAGGTGACCTGGGCTGGTGTCGGTTTCTGCACTCGGAGGAATTTTGCCTCTGAAAAATGCAAATGTGGTTGGAACCAATTTTGTTCAAGAATGTGAACAGACACTCAAAGGACCTTTTTTCACTCTCCCCATGACTTCTCCTTCACTAATTGCTAGGATGAATGCATAAACCCTTATATCGAAGTGTTCACAAGAGCGGGTTTACTCATTTTACTCTTTTTCTTGGCATAAAAGGCATCTTATTAAGCAGGTTTTAATGTTTGCTCACCAAGAGACATGGATTATAAAGCTTTAGAAATAACTTGCATCTGGAAAAGCCAATTAATAAAACAAAAATTCTGATGTCATTTTCTCATAAATTAACAATTTATAGATAATTTACAGTGCTCATGTCATTAGGCAAATGGACTTTAAATTGATTTCAAATTAGTGGGTTAATGTTTTCCCACAGGTGTCATTTCAATGGGCAGCATACGCATGGTGCTTTTTCAATAAGGGGGTAGGTGTGCAGGACCAAACTCATGCCTCTGTAATTGAGGCAATAATTGGAGTGGTGGTCACATTCAAGTGCGGTATTGATCTGCAAAAAAAAGTGCTGACTGTCTCCATTGCTGTGGCAAAGAGGGGGTAGGAAAGGACTCTGGGAAAGACTGCAGTCTTTGCATATTTCTTGTATAATAACTTTCTTTTGGTACATGTTAACTCCGGGTGGTACATAAGGTAGCTGATTGATTTGGTATTGTTAAATAACCTTGCAGTTCATAGTACTGGAAAAAATATTCAGCCGAGTTTTAATTATAGCTGTAAGGGAACAATATGTCCCCAAATTGATTAAAAATGGGGTGATGATTGCATGGTGTCTGAGACCAAGCCAAGAGGGGGGTGAAGTGCTCTCATTGCTGCTGCGATGGCCAGGCTGCATGCTGCAAGCCTGGCCTGGGAGCCAGTCTCCAGCCTTGTCACTGCCCTGGTGTCAGCTTCCATCTTCGCGTGACTTTCTTCCCCCTCTTTGTTCTTTTTCTGTCATTTTGTCCTGCCTGCAAAGGTTGTAAATACTTCAGGGGATGGCCTGACTGGCTTGTGTATATTAGCGCAGGGAGCTAAGGTTGGAGCCCTGAGGTGCTAGCAGGTGGTCAGCAATTGATGAATCAGCTTGGTCAAGTGTTAGTTGCCAGGAGGTCCAGACTGGTGTCACGCTGGAGCAAATCTGGAGCAAATCCACTGGCTTGGTTAGCATTTCTGTAGGCTTGCGCTGTCATTAATAAATTGATGATCTGGGCTTTTTGTGTCTCATCACCCTAATGCATGAGGCATATGAAATGCTAATGAATTCCTCCTCTGGGAGATGAGGAGTTATCATCCCTACCCTGCAGCGGAGTAACTGGGGCGGGGAGAGATGCACACACGAGGTCGCAATAGGGAAGAAGGGGCTTTCCTGCTGCTGATGTAGTGCTGCTTTCTGCAAGCCCCTCTTTCTGTGGGTGTGCTTTGCAGCGTGAGGTTATCGAGGCAGGACAGCGCCGTACAGAGATTACAGTCTAAATTGGCAACGCTGAGCAGTGCCCTGGGCGTTGTTATTTAGCGCCACGGATGGGGAGGCTGAGTGCTGTGGAGGACTATGTTTTGAGCACGACGGACAGTAACTCATGAATTAAATGGCTGTGGAAATGGATTTTGTTGGCAGTACATATTTGTGGAGTGCAGTCTCCCTGTGGCTGGCTGTTTACACAAACTCTATTGCTTCCAAGCTTTGTATTGCAAAATTAAATTCCTCCTGCATTAAAAATTTATGTTGGATGAAAAGATCAGTATATTGAAACTTGGTGAGAACGTCCCTCTCCATGCACATACACACCTCATTTAGATGTACCTTTCCTATGAATGCCAGCTGATGATCCAAATCATGCGAGATAAGGTTTATAATTACCTTCTATCAGTGCTTTTTAGGAAGTGGAAAGGTGCCCTTAAATAGGGGGTGATCCTTATAAAGATGAAATTTATACCAGCTGAGAAGTTGTTATTGCATCCCTTAGCATCACTTGTGCTCCAGAGGTGTTGAAAGGAACCTGGAGAGATAGTTTTCTGGGAAAGCATGTTCTCACAATATGTTATTTTGGATTTGAGGACACTGAAATTCTGTCTTTTATTGCACAGATCTACTTGTGTCAGTACACAATTCAGCTCGTAATTATACCCTTTCATCTTATTAGCATATGTAAGAGTTTATATAAAGTTTTATCCAAACAGTTTTTTATTCATTAGGTGTTCTCCTTGTATCTGCTGTGCCCTGGGGCTAAGAAACACTCTGCACTTGTTTTTTATGTAAATTAGACCTTAAAGATGCACATAAATCTGTAGACATGCTTCTACCATTTAAAAATGATGCCTTAAGATGCGTACAATGAAGGGAATAAGGATTTAAAGCCCCATCTCGGTAGAATACACTTTATTTTGCATATATTTTGCAGGAAAGCAGATATAGCAGCACATCTTGAGAGGATTTTGGGGAGAGAAGGTGGAATTGAAGGGTGGGAAATTAAAGGAGAAGCGGGCTGATGGTGATAGTGGAGGCAAGCAGCAGCTTGAGGTAGAGACCCAAAACAGGGCAGGGATGGGAGGGTGGCAAGAGGCTGGGAGGACCTCAGGGGGAGGTCTTTGGCATCACAGCAAATGTGGTCTTCCTGATGTAGCCACCACGAGTGCTGTGCAACTTCCATGGGGCAGGAGGGATGCAGGACTCTAAGCGCAGGCTTAGTGCTGCTGCTGGAGAAGTCTGTTATAAACAAGAAGCAATGATGCCGCCCTCGTGGCGTGGAGGGAGCCCCGACCCTCTTTGCAGAAAGGCACGTTGGTGCCAGCTGTCTCTAGCAGTGCTCCATGACTTGCTGGTGTTTCCTCTGGCTGGACGGGGCTTGGCCTCTTCTGTATGAAATTCTTTTTTCCCATTAAATTGCACACTATTTATTTCTGCCTTCTTGGCTTTGGCTGCACACACTTAGTCTGGAGGAGCTGTGACCCGAAGGGACCATCTGTTTCTGCGGGTGCAGCCTGCTGGCAGGCAGGAGGGGTGGCGGGGGCCAGGGAGGAGGGCTTCAGCTCCCATATGCTGTTGTTCCCCATGCCTCCTTGCTGTCTTTGAAGGGGAAAAAAAACCAAACAAAAAACCAACCAAACAAAAAACCCTCCCATTACCCTGGGCAGCTGTAGTGGAGTCAGTCTGATTGTTTTTCCCTGCAGATGGAGAGGCTGGGAAGAGTGACTTGTTTCCTCTCTGCATTGGAAACCCTCCCTTGGTCACAGGAGTGACCTGGCAGGCAGCGCTGTTTTCTTCCAGCAGCTGCAGGGCCTTTTGCTGGCGCGGCAGACCATGCTTGTGGGGACCCAGGGGACGGACCTGGGAGCACCCAGCTTCAGAAGGGCTTTGTCTGATAACAGACCTCTCTGATTTCTAGTGGTTGGAACCTTGGTCATCATCCCAAACCCACAGAAAGGCTTTGAATCTAGACCCACAAAGGCACCGAGGCTCCCAATTTAGAACCCAAATGGGAGTGTGATGCTTTTTCTGCTGGCAGCCTGTGAATGAAAGCCCCTGCCCTGCAGTGCTATCTGTAAGTATCTGCCACTCTCCACACTTAGTGAGATACAACCTCTGATTAATGCCTCCGGGGAGCTTCTGCAATATTGTTTTGCAAGCAATTGTCATTTAACATTAAGGTAAATACCTTGCAGCTATGAATTAGAAAGCCTTTTTCCCTTCCTTTTGAAAACAGCCTTTTGGCTTCGCAAGCTCTCCGGCTAATGTTAAATCTGCCTCTTTCATCTGCCAGCACTCCAGCCAACCTGCTGGTATCCTGGAGCTGGCCCTGAGCAGCATGTGGTCGCCTGCACTGGGTCGGGTCACGGGCAGAGCGGCTCACTGCTGCGATGGCTGGGAGACCTGGGGGGGAGAGGAAAAAATTGAAGGGAAACTTGGTGCTTCTGCCCTTTTTACCTCTTGTAGGAGACTGCTGGTTAGTTGGCACAGGCTAGTGCTGAGTGGTTGGATATGTAAATGAGTTCACTTTCATTAGAGATCTTGGCTATGTGAAAACACCATTAACTCCAAGGCTCATCTCTTTAATACCTGTTTCCCCTGGAGACATCTAAGTTTCTAAGCTAATAATTTATCAGACTCTGGTGACTTTTACTTAAGAAAGTAGCTTGATGGGGGAGACACCACTCCTAATGTTTTTCCTTCATTTCTAAATTATGTGAAGTCTTTTAATTACTGTTGCTTCTCTGTAAACGTTTAGCTTCCACCTTTGCTTGGTCCTTGTTGCCTCATCGGGTTCTTGCTGTTGTAACCCAAGCTGAATAACATGGTAGCCAAAACCCACAACAAAATCCTTCTCACCACTCTCTCTGTTGGAAATCAAATCAAATGTTTTTGAGGTGGTCACTGCATCATTGCAGATGATAATGGTACCAGTGCGTGCCCCTGTGAAGCTGGTGGAATTTTTCTCCTATGAAGGACAACAGTCTCTCCTTTTTCCAGCAACCCCCAAAAAGCCAGCAGTGTGCCTTGTTCTGGCTCCTTCACAGCAATGCAAACAATTACCGTTGCGTGAAAGCCACGGCTGCCCATGCTTTAACAGCATTGCAAATTACACTCATAAATTCAGAGTGTAGCTAATTGTTGTTTTATGGAGTAGATGTTCTTCAGGGAAAAAAATTAATCTGTAAACACTCTGATGCCCTGCTGAGCAGAGGGCTATTTATCTTGGGTGAGGAATAGCCTTCCAGAACGATATAAGTGCAAGGTGGATCACAGACTTTTCAAGGGCACTCACGTTCCCCTGGTGTGGTTCTGGGCAAGTGGAATCTGCAAGAGGTTTTTTAATGTGGAGTTTCATCTGCTGCTGGAGCAATATGCTTTGTGACTACAGTGTTATTGCTTGTTCTGGAAACCCCTCTGGCCTGGCTGAGATCAGGGCTCCCCTGTGCCACCCACTGCCCTTGTGAAGGGGAAGGATGCAGTTGGTTTGAAGGATTACACTCAAAGTGGACGCGACTGGCTGGGGACAGAGGTGTAAACCTCATTGTGCAGGGGAAGCGAGATGCTGGGCAGACTCTGCTTTGTTAATTTGCCAAGATACTGTTAAGTGGTATTTGTCACCATAAGGAGGTGCCATGAGAAGGTTTCTGCCCTTCATCAGTCTTGAGCCTGTCCTGAGGATTGATGGGAGAGCCAGGAATGAGCTGCTCTGGAGTCTTGGCCCAGAGCCCTGACTTGGAGTGGCCTCATCCTGCACCCAGGGAAGTCAGTGGTGAAGCAACTCCCCTGTTTGCTTGGGGGTTGTCCAGGCTTCCACTGCTGGAATGACCCTAGCTAGGCTTAAGCTCCCCTCCCTTATTCCCCCGGCACTTGTAGGTCAGCCAAAACCTGCTGCTTCTTGTGGTGACAGTCCCACCTTGAGAGGCTGCTCCCCCGTCCTGCCGATACTGTGCTCTGTGTGCAAATGTAGCCTTTTAAAAGGCCACTTTGCTTCCCTGAGTGCTATCATTCTTCTGAGCCTTTCCCTCTTTATTCCTAATTGGATCCTCTGTACTCAATTGTCTTCATCTGTGGAAATGTTATGAGGATGAGGTTTCAGCACTTTTTTCTTAAGATAATTTATTGTATTTTAATTCTGGTTTCAGTGTGCAGTGACTTGGCAGGATATGTGATTTGCAGGGAGGCAGAGAGTGGGAGGCTTTATAAATAAAATACCTGTGTCTGTTCCATCTCCCTTCACGATCAGGGGCTGATCTTTGTTATGCCACGGCAAACCTGGGAAGCTTTCCACTAAAATTTAGGGTGGCACCAGCATGGTGCTGGTGTAGCAGAGATAAGAATCTGACTGCATGTGAATTGTCAAGGCTGTAGATTTCAGGGCTCTAAATAGACAATGTACGTGTATTTTAATAACTGTAACCTTCACAGCAAACACAGTTTCTGCTGAATGTGCAGAATGTAAACCTGCATTATAATAGTTGGAAAGGTTGTTTGTGGTAGCTCTTGATGTACTGTTTGGACTGGGCTTTGCTTTGCTCCAGGAGGCTCCAGTGAGGCTTTGGAAGGGAATGATGTGCTAATTGAGAATTCAGCAAATAACAGCTTTTAAAAGGTCTTTGTCTAGAAAGGTAAGAGACACCTCTAAAAACACACTTTCACTGGTTAGAAGCATGTAAGAGAAGGTCCTTGTGGGCTAAATGGGACACTTTAATTATAGGTAATAACAATGCTTTGAGCTTTGCAAATGCTCTGTATAATCAAAATGCTTTTGGCCCTTCCTTGTAGTGCTGAGGTGAAGCAGGTAAGGACAGGAAAGCTTGTTCTGTGGTTTTCCCCTTCAGTGCATGGAGAGGGCTGGTGGGAGCTGTACTGAAAGCACCGTCTCTTGCCCAAGTCCAGCTCCTGAAAAGGACTTGAGCGCTGTAGGGAGCTTTGGTGTAAATGCTGAGGTTGGCATATGTCTCGTGCTACAGTGAGTGCTGCTGGAGAGCCAGTCTGAGATCTGATACCGTGCATAGTGGGGCCTGGTGGGAATCAGACCTTTAAGCATATAGCCTGCTTTATTTGGCTTGGTGTCAGCTGGGGTGACTCCTGTTCTAACAGCTACTCTTTTAAAGGGGAAAAACTTCATAGCCTGCTGAAAGTGACCAAAAGCATTTGAAATGTAAGGTTGAGCCAGGCTTTCACGTAAACAATATGCCCTTTCCCTTCAGTGGTGTGAAGCCTTGTCTGGGGTGCGCTCTTGGGTGGCAGCCCTGGAAGAGCTACCGGTAACCTCTTCGAGGAGGAGAGGAAAGGTCTCCCTGGGAGGTGTAGAGCTGTCACACTGTGGCTGCTGGAGCCTGATCCAGCTTCAAGAGGAACAGATGCAAAAAGGGGCGAGAACAGTAGCAGAGCACAGGAGTGGCTCTCTCTGATGGGGACTTGGCTGGCAGCTTTGCTGCTGGAGGACCTGGGGCCTGACCTCCTGTCTGATGAGCTGAGCTGGAGCAGCACCTTGTCTCTGCTGCTGAATCAAGGGTTGCTCTGTTATGGGGTGAAGGAGGCAAAGGCTTCAACCAGTGCTCTGCTGTAGTCGCCAGGCTAGAGCGTGTGTGTGTGTTACTGTGAAAATTCAATGTATGGAGAGGCCAGGTGGGAGCCAGGTTCCCCCAGTAATGCTGGCTCTTGGCAATTGGTCAGAATGACTTGAAGGGGAGAAAATCTTCATCCATCCCCTCCAACCCCAGATGTGATTTAAAGGAGTCAGTTTTTATTCCTGGTCTGAATGCAAGCTTACTGTAAACGTTGAGTGTTACTGTGAGTAGGCTCAGCTATATTTGTGTGTGGTCCCTCTTGCTGCTGTACCAGGGCCCCTCAGACTTCCACTGCTGTACCTCTGCAGCTGAAATATCTCAGCTGTAACCTATTTAGCTTTCCTGGCAAAAGTTTTCAAGTAGAGCACAAGGCTTTGCAGGCAGCGCGTGGGTGAATGTGAGCAAAGCCAGCAAGGTGTTCAGATTCAAGTAGGTCAAAAGTGGGAAAGAGAATTTCACAGGAAACAGACATGTATTTTAAGTGATTTTGTTCCAAATGGAAGTCAAATCATAATCTCTTTTTTTGAAACTCAGTTTTTCTAGAACTGAACCTAAAAAATAAATCCCTTCTACTGTGAAAAAAATAATCACCCAAAACCTTCAGTTTAATCAAAACATTTTTCTCCAGTAGATTGGGTGGGAGCTGTTCCAAACTGGTGCAATTTAAGCTCATTTCTAAGTTGAAATACATGTGATCATTCAGCAGGACACTTGAAAAGTTACTTACTTTTAACATGCAATTCAGTCCTGTTGCCCTCAACAACTAGCATAAATGCAAGTCAATCATTTTAAAAACAAATGCAGTGCTGTGACCTTGGTAATCATGCAGCCAACCTTTCCACCAGCGTTCATCTCCATGCCCTGTTGCTTTCAAATGCGTGCCCTCAGGCACGTGGTGTGGGTGCTTACGGCGGAGCTGGGGCCCCAGCCTACAAACCCTTCGTGAAGTTTATCTGTGGGAACAAAAGGCTCTTACTCCACTGTCGCTGCGGTTGCTGTGTGGGAGTGTTACAGTAGTGTGGGGGGAAGAAGGGGGAATGTGCTTCTGTGCGATCACAAAATTGAATTCATTCTGTGTATTAATGTAGCAAGTGTCGTCATTTTCTTTACACAAAAGAGAAAGTCCAAGAAATAAGTTTAACTTGTCATCAATACAAAAGAAATATGCCTCCGGTTGTACTGCTGTAAACAAATGAGGCTGGATGTCTGTCTAAACAACTGATTGCTCACAGGCAAGTAAATAAAAACCACTCGGGATGTGACATTTCTTCAAGGGGACCTTAATGTTTTGATTTACCTTCGCTAAGGAGCAGAACGTGGTTGTGTTAGCAGAGCTGCCCTAGCCCTGAACTGTGCTGGCTCCAGTCTGTTTGTGTGAGTATAGAACACTTGCCCCCTGGGGAAAGGGACTTGGCTGGAGCTGGCCGGTGAGGCGGCCGCTGTGTGAGTTGCTGCAGAGCTGGCTCTGCTGCTGCCCAGCTCCTTCCACATGCGTGCATCCTTCCTGGGGTCTGTCAGGTTTTTAGAAGTTCCTGTGGGTGTTGTGGCACTGCACGCAATTTGAAGTGCGTGGCTGTGTTGCCTCTACTGAGAGTCCGTCTGCAGAGAAGAAGAGCTGTGGGTGAAGCTGTACATTTAGAGCAAAGGTGTGATGTGCTCAGTGGCATGGTGGGAGTGAGGCATAGATAGGCCCAGGAGTTGGAGGTCTGCAAACTGTGTGTGGAGAGCCCCCAGCCTGGTTTCATCCTTGGCAGCACTCTGGTCACCCTGTGCAAAAAGCTGTTGGCTGAGTATCTGGGAATGCAGACTTGAACAGGATTGTCAGTGCAGTGTCTGTTCACTCCACAGAGCAGGGATCAGCAAGTGCAGGGAGCTGAAACACCAAGCACCTCCTTGACATTTCCTTGTCACTCCTCCTCAGCCACTGAAACTGCTGGTTTATAGCTGTGAACAGCAGGAAGCACAGGAACGATTTCTCCTTTGACATTTAAATTGCAGACAACATTTCCAATTAAATTTCCCTTTTTTACTAGATGTTGGTTCGGGTGTGTTAGCCTCTTTATTTTATTAGGGTTTTTATCAGTTGTTGAGGCAGTTAGCGATGCAGAATTTGCTGACATTTTGGCAGGAAGGCTTCTGAAAGCATTGCCTGCTTTTAACCTTTGGGAATGCATGGGAGACTGCTGTTGGGCGTTTGCCAAGGCCATGGCTGTCTTAAAAGCTTTGCCTCTCTGCTGGGATCTGCAACCCCAGCGAATCCAACACGTGCTGGAAATCCCAGGGCATCTTTAACTACCTACCCCTTGGCAGCGGCTTGTAGGCTCTCTGCCTGGGTAGAAGATGGTGGGGCTTCTGGGAAGGATGGACAGGGAAATCCCAGACTCGCCCCTGGAATTCCCTCCCAGAAAGGGGAGGGAGTTTGAGCTGAGCCCAAATATTTCCTAGTGGCTTTGCTTTTCATCTGTTTCATTCTGCTGGCCAGATAAAGGTTTTCTTTTTCTCATCATGATAAGAGATTTCTTTGTCAGGGCTCTTAATCTCTGAGGCTGTGTAGGTAAACCTACAGACCTGGAAAGACAGGAGAGGAGGAGGAGGATGTGGCTAGTCAGGCAGAGAGGAGGAGGCTGAAGAAGGAGCAGTGGGAGGGAGGTGGAGGGGGAGAGAGAAGTTAGGAGAGGGTGAGTTATATCACATTGTTCATTTGTGTTACTTGTCCTATTCTCTCAAGCTGTTGTGAATTAGAACAAACTGGCTCAGCAGAAACTTGCTGGTCTCCCAGCAGAAGCATCAGGAGATGATGTACAGGGATTTAGCCATATGATTTTTTTATTTTATTTTCCAGTGCACTGTGGCTGGGGTTTAGCTTGGAATAGCTTTACTGAGAGACCTGCATGGCAACAGTTGTAGCATTACCCAGAGCGAGCAGGAGATGCGTGGGGATCAGCTGTGTGGCTGTTTCAGGCTTTATGACAAGTATGTTGCAGGGATTTTGCTTTGTACGGAGCTGTGTAGTTAAATCCTCTTCAGCTTCTTTGACTGGTGCTGCTCATGTAAGTTACTTTCTCTTCTGCTAGAGATAGCTCTGGTCCTAGTGTGATAGGAGAGAGGAATGCCCTTTGAGGGCTAACGCAGCTGCCTTTGCTGGTTATTCTGAAGGCAGTCGGGTTGCAGGAGGAAGAGGGCTTGCAGCCAATTACCCTAGTGCCAGCACCAGTGGTGGTGGTCTGGATCTGAATTGGAAGAGCTGATCTCCAGTTCCTGACAGGTCCAGAGGCTGTGGGCTAGGTGGGTACATGGGGGGGATGCCTTTTGAGGCTCCTCAACTGTGCACCCTGTGAGTGGGTGGCTGGGGCAGAACTGTACCTGTGGCCCCGTGGGATGAGATGGATTGCCTGGACATAATAGCTGAAAACATCCTGGGCTCAGTCAGCCTCACAAGTGCTTCCTGCCTTGTGCACATCTGGAGGGATGTTGCTGGGCATTGTTAAATGCACCAGCCATGCAACACAAGGCCTAGTTTCCTCTTCTACGTGTATGTAAAAATCCATCTAAATGATTGCTCTCCAGGGCTGGATCAGACCCCTGCTGGTATTTAGGGCAAATGGGGCATCCGTGCCCCCAGGATTGATGCTTGCTCTAATCAAATTCAGTATTTCTCCTGACAGTCCTTTGCCTCTGCATAGCATCTTCTGTGTCAAAGTCCCAGAGCCTTTACAAGCCTTAATTACCTGCCTTTTTATCACATCCCTGTGGAGTAACATAATTCCCCAGTTTATAGATAGGAGTTTTGAGGGGCAGAGAGGAGGTCAAGAGGAGGGATGCATGGAGATAGCAATACACACCAGCAAAGTATTTTGACACTTAAATTCCTTCTGATTCTGAAGGAGAATCAGAAATGCTGAATTATCTGTGCCTTTACAAACTTCCCTAGCCACATATGTGCAGCTCACTCCTTACTGATACAAGGTGAAGAGTAATTGAGAGGAGTACTGCTCCCAGGTGATTCCCTTAGCAGGGCATGGGACTGTATGACTCTCGGCAAGAGAGGTTTGGGGCTTGGGACTTGTAGCAGGAATGAAATGCGATTTATAAGGGCATAGATTTAAATGAATCGGTTCATTTATAAAATCAACTTCTCCAGGCTACTTAGCTTTTTGATGTCTCACCAGTATTTAATTGTCTTAACTTGGTCTTAATAGAATTATTAGGTTTTATATCTCTGTAGATCTTGATTTATTTCCCAGCTCTCAATCTATTGGCCTGTGGCAACACTTCTGCTTAGCTTTGATTTGCAGGGGGGGAAAAAGTTTAGACCAGCAAGTATGTTCTGCATTAGCAAAGGGAACAGTTCTCAACCAAATCATCTATGTTTTGTGCTGCAGATTTTAAGTGAAACATTGCTATGGCAATACTTAGCGCACTGGATGTTATCTTGATCAGTTAATTATTCTCCTTTTCCATCTTGGAATGGCCTCTGTCCCTCAATATTGCATATCTGAGTCTTGCTATCCCTCCTTTCTCAAATACAGCCTTAGCTGTAAGACTGCCTTGGGACTCAGAGATGCAGATCCAGGCAGGCTGTGTAAAGTCAAGGAGGACTCATTTCATAGTAGATGTCTGCACAAATAACTACTAAGACTGTAGATTTGCAACCTGGTCTCGGCTGTACCGCGTCTCCCTTCCCCGATGGGACAGTAGGGCCTCTCTTGGCTTGCCTGACCTCGGACTGAGCTTCACAAGGCAGGAGGCATCTGTCTCTGCGCACCCTGTAGCCCAGCAGTGGCTGCCGCAACAAAAATGGCACAGGGTTTGGGGTTCCCTGCCGCCTTTGGTGTCTTCACCTCTCTGGTGTTGTGAACAGTGGGGGGTTGTATGCAGGAAGGGGATGGTGGCTTTGCTGTGGCTAAGTGCTGCTTACTGTCCTTGCATAGTGTGAGGAGTTGCTGCTAAGTCTGAGGAGCTGGAGAAAACCTTTTCCAAGCAGAGCTGCGAAATGAAGTTTTGAGTCAGAGTTGACTGGATGGTGAAGTGAGGCAGGAAGATAAATATTTTATGTTTCAGTATTTGTTTTTCTGAAATGCTTAAGTATATTTTGAAACAAAGTCTTTGTTTTCATTCTGTTTGATACAAAACAGGATTTTCTGGACTTGAGCCAAGATGAAATTTCACTTTTCACATCTTCCTTGGTCAATGACTAAGTTAAAGCAAACAAAGAAATTAACTCCCTCAATCAACTGCATCCCCAGGCTGCCAAGGCTTTGGCTGGGAAAGGAGAGACTGGCCCCATACCCTCAGGGATACTGCTTTTTAGAGAAGAGTCTGGCCAGCAGCAGATTGGGGAAGGCATCTTGGGACACCAGTGGATTTAGCTTGTAGTAACAGCAGGGGTCAGTGACAGCTCTGCCTGTAGCTGATAAGTAAAAGAACAAGCTCAGAACTGCAGGTCAAGAAACAGCAGCTGTCATTACCCTAGAAGGCCCTGATAACATAATCCTTTAATAACACCAACATAATACCAGCAGCTGAGGGAGGGGAAAAGTAGAAAACCTGGCCCTGCATTTGGTGTGGAGTGACATGGGAGAGGAGGACGTGTGCCCAGGTGGCTGGGGCACAGGAGGGCTGGAGCACAATACAGGTCAAGGTGGGAGTCTCTGAGCACAGGAGGTGGCTATGCTAGGAAGGATGCTCTGCCGCATGCCCCAATGATTATCTTGTTGTTTTTAACTTCTTTTTCCCCACCCCAAAGGGAACAGTAGAACCTGTGCTCCTGCTTGTGCCCTGAACTAATGCTGCAACTGCCTGCTAGGAGGAGGAATCCCCCTTGGTTGCCCTTTGGCCACTCTGCCTGGGCCAGAAGCACCAGTTGTTCGGGGCTGGGAATTCTCTTGCCGCTGAACACCTTGTCTGAGGCTCTTGGAGGCAACAGGGCTTTGGTTAGCCTCTGCGGAGGAGATCCGTGTCTTCAGGGCTGTGCAGCTCTTCAGAAGTTGGGGGGAATTTGTGCAAAGTGAGGGGAAAAAAAAAAAGGCAAAAAGTGTAGCTTGCCTCTTGCTGGATATGTTGTCCCTCTGCCCCCCACTTAAGAAAATATTGCCCTCCAAATTCAATCCTGTAGCCCATTATTCATGAGGTCATTACTGTTTAATTTAATCGCCAAATGTCAGCTGAATCCCATTTATTCTGCCAGCTCACTAGAGATTTACCTATTTATTTTACATTTCAAATGAATTGCTCATTATTCTGTCATTCTGGGATTTTATTCTGTAATTTATTTTGTGGGCCCTGACAAGTTGAAAATGAGCCCTGGTTCTCTCCTCTGTCTTGCATGTTAATCGTCAGGCCCACGGTTCAACTGTTTGCTTGCAGGACCGAGGGACCTGACCCAGTATTCAGGGAGGGAAGGGAACCAGGCTGTGTAATCCCACAGCTGCTGTTGCTGATTCAACGGTGACAAGAAGGAAATACTTTTTCTCTTCCCTCACTCCCCTGCCTCTTGGGTCAATGTCGAAGGACAAATTATGCTGTGCAACTTGCTACCGAAATACATCATGGTAGTTCAGAGGTGCGTAGCGTCCCTTGTGGTGTGTGGGCATGGGTGTGGATGTGCGGTTGGAGTCCTGAGAGCAAAGGCTGTAAAATAAAAATGTTGGAAAGAATACACTGTTTGGGGTATAAATCAGCCTTCTGTTTTAATGAGGTTAGGATGAAATGGTCCTTGGTGAGGGACTGTCCTTAGGTTGCCTATTTCTAGCTCTTCTTTTCTCTTTCTCTTGGTTTTTTTGTCCCGTGTTGGTGCTGGAGAAGGCAGACCGGTGCTCTGCTCCAGCTAGCAAGGTACCAGGCTCCTCTGGTGCCCCCTCGCCTGGATTAGGTCTTGCTTGTCTGCTGTAGGTCCAGGTGGCTGAGCTCACAGATCGGCTCCTTGCAAACAGGTTGTTGTGCTTGTATGTTTGCCTGGCCACAGAGATCACTGTGTGTGATCTGAGCCCCACCCAGCCTCTTTCTCTCCTTCCTTTTGCAGAACACACAGCATTATGGAAAACCAATTTTCTGTCTGGATTAGTTCTTTATCTGCCAATTGAGTGCTCTGCGCTATTTCTCAGCTGCCCTGTGAGCTGCTGCGCTATTTCTCAGCTGCCCTGTGAGCTGCTGGGACCCATGGGCCCTGCACATTGCCCTTTTATTACTCAGTTGAAGAGCAGCTCTTCTGTGCTGGAGAGAAGACTTGCTGAGGAAATTCACAAAAGGCCAAAGACACTGGCAGGCACTAGAAAGAGTAAGAGGAGGAATTCAGAGGACATGAAGGGGGATTTCAATCTTCAGTCTCATTTCTTGGTGGAATATAAGCTGAGCATGCTCTCAGCTTGATGAGAGCAAACAGCAAAAAATCCACCGGGTTTGTCTTTGACGCTCTCCCTGACTCTGACACAAATCCAAAGCACCTCATTGATTTTCTGCTTTGCTCAGCCTGAGATCAGCAGTATGAGATTGCTCTTATTTGCTGGGCTGAGTTATTGTCTGCGGCTTCCAGTGAACTTCACTGGCAGGTGTGGGAGTTGGATGGGGTAGACCTGTTTGGCTTTTTCCTGAGATGCTGCTCCTGGACACAGTATTTTCCCACCCTTCTCAGCCTGGGCAATCGAGGACATGTTTTGGAAGTCACTGTTTTACAGGACTAGAAAAAACTTTCTTGGATCTGCTTCACCGTCTCTATGAAGTAAGCTCGATCTGGCCAGGCCACTACTCACGAAGTCCTACTAAAAAAATCTTAGGTGCTGTTAGTAGCTCTGAGAGTGACTGTAGTCAGACTGTGCTCCCTTGCCTGCACATCTCCACCGCTCGGTCTGTCTTGCCTGATTTACTAATATCCAGGGCAGGGGCTAATAGATGTCATGGGGTGCTACTCTGCGAGGGGCAGGTGGCTCTGCAAGCCAGTCTGGTCTAGCTGGGCATCTTCCATGGTCTCGCCTCCCCTGTGCAGATCAGCAAGGCCCTGTCTGTGCTGGCTGAGGCTGTGGGGTGGGTGAGCTACCTGAAAAGCTAGCTGCCTCCTGATGCGTGCTTACGCTGTAAGCTGCTTGAAGCGAGGAGCACCTTTCAGTCCTGCTTTGCACAGCACTTTGCTGAGCGGAACGTGGGCTGAAACAGGGTCCTTCAGAAATGGCTGCAGTATGAGCGATTGCAAAAGTACCTAGAACATGAGCAACTCGCTTTGGTGCTGTTCCCTGGGAGTCCTCCCTTTTCCTGGGGTCTGGGTCAAGCTTCTGTGCCCTCACTGGGGAGGAAACCTCCCTTGCTGATGGGGAGGAATGTGCCTGGTTTGTACTTCCTCAGTGCGGGGAGGAATGGGGTGGCCAAGTGCTCAGTACTCATTCTTGTGAACGATGGCTTGGAAAGCGTGACTTTCCAACCAGATGTCAGGTATGTTTATGTCTGGATACTTAAATACTCTTGACTTGGCCCTAACTGACTCTGTGTCCTAGCAGTTTTCTTAATTATGCTCTCTGATTCCTCTATGTCGTGTTTAACTGGAGATTAATTGGGGAAAACAGTGGTATGCATCCCGCTAGAGGAAATGGATCATCTGCATCTCTTCCATGCTCCCAGCAGGCTCTAGGGAGGAGCCCAGTTAAATTTTAGCCTAGTCCTCCCCTTTCGAGGTCAGTGTCTCCTCTGCTTCCCTCTCTGCTGCCCTGCTGATGCCAGGGAGGATTGCTGAATCTCTTGATCAGCACCTGTCCCAGAGCAGGGTGGCTGTGCTGAGAAATGTGACAGGCTGAGCAGGCTCTCCCATGCATCTCCCTGCACCCTGGCCCTTTGGGGTGCAATGGGGAGGGGTGTCAAACCATCAGTAGGTGTTCAGTGAAGGAGTTAAGTTCTGCCTGGTTAGATCCTGCCAGAGAAAAGGCTCTGGAGCCCTGCTGAGCACTCCTGGCTCTGCCTTCAGCTGAGCATGGGATGACTAATAGAGGTTATTCCTGCAAGTGCTCCTTCCACCCATTAACAAGCAGTTAAGGGTACAGAGATCCAATAACAATCCCTCAGACTGGCTCGGGAGGTTGTATGGCAGTGTTCCTGCCAAGCAGCATCTCTCACATCCTCCTGTGACTGAGAGAGCAGTGAAGGGGATGAGGGGACTGCTGCCAGGGGACCCGGGTAAATTTAGAGGCTTAAGCTCCTTACTCTGCCCCCATAAGGTGACTGTAACCATGACTGACACAGACGTAGCAGCTGGTGTCCCTCTGATAGCCAGGGAATGCAGGTCTCAAAATCACTGACAGTGCTGCAGGTGAACACTTGCTTTAGGCTCATTTTCCCCAAAACTCAGTGTTCCCAGACCAGTCGGGAAAGCAAGGAGCAACCTTTGCTCAATTCAGTAAGCTATGTGCTGGTTGGGGTGGCTGTTTGATGTTGCAAAGCTCCTCGTCCCTCTTAACTGTAAAAACTCCTGCTCCTTTTGAAGTGGCATAAGCAGTCATATTACTGAGAGCACTAAGTAGAAAATAGAGCCCCTCAATATCTTCCCTGCTGGTAACACATTGTGAAAAGCTTCCTTTCCTTTTAAAAGGAGCAAAGAGCCTTGCTTTACTGCCAATAGAAGATGCATTTCTCTGGCAATCGGCGTAAAATAAATCTATTTAAATAGAGGTAATTTGGTGCAAAGGAATTGATTTTGCTATCACAGTATGTTGGATAACACTAGTTTGTTTCTTTAAAAAAAGAAAAAAAGGTGGGGGCAGGACTACAGTTTGGTACTTTGCACAGCTGTATAGCTGTTTCCCTCCATATTTTTGCAGTCTGTCTCAGAGGGATGTTGCTCTCCCTTCTCCACACCCCTGATAGGTTTAGTTTCGCTGTCCTGTTTAGCATGAGAAATGCCTGGCTAGTTAGTCCGGCCCCACACTCCAAAAATGCTCATTTAATTTTGGATGATCCCACTTCTAGAGGAGATGGGGAGTGGCATAGAGATGGCAATAGCAAGGCTTTGGACACCCATGAGCTCTGGTAGAAGATGCAGTGGCTTAGAGCATCCGATAATTGCACCATTGGTTACCTGCAGCTGAGTACTAAAAAAAAAATGAAGTGTCTAAGGAGAATGGATATTTGGTCGGCTTAGGCTGTCGAGTTGCAGAGCTGGCTCATTTTGTCTCAGTTTTTTCCCCCTGTATCAATAGAGTGCTTTCCAGCATTGCCAAATTACCTCAGGGCCAAGTAAGTCTGGGTTTTGATACGCCTGTTTCATGGTGCTGCGGTGGCCTCCTCCCCTCCCAGGCCCTTCTTCAAGCTGAGGTCTGACTCCCTGACAGAGGCTGTAAGCTCCCCAGGGTGCTCTTGCTTTGGAAGAGGCTTTGCCTCTTTTGCCCCAGTGGGCGCTGGCTGGAGTGAGGATGCGGAGAGCAGAGCCCTGGCAGGCGCTGAGTGACAACGTGATGGGGACAGCGGGTAGGGATGGAGCGGACCCGAACACATCTCCTCTCCTTGGTGCCTGTCAGTCAATAGCACCTGTCAGACCTTCGAGGGTGGGGGTAAGGTGTGAAGGGGAGGGTTGAATTATGGCTGGAAAAACACTAGATTTCTTGTTTTTTATCAGGAAACCTTTCAAATTTACCTCTGTGGCCTGGCTAGTCTAATAACGAATTGATTTCTCTGCACCTTGGCACATTTTACAGAAGCCCTGTCAATATAAGGCACTTGATTTAGTCAATAAGAAATGGGCTGGGGACTTCAGACTGGGATTTAATCATTGCAACATCACTGGTGACATTTCAAGTGACAGTTTTGCCATTAACCTGGGGAACCCTGTTTGGCTTGTTCCTGCGGTGCACTCTGATCAGCTAATGTTTGGGGGGAAACCCCTGCACAGACACTGGTGTTTGTGGCTGCGGGACCAGGGAGCTGAGCAGTGATGGGGAAGGGAAGAGCAAGACTCCAGACCGGGATGGTGCTGCTGCCTCAGCAGAGGCGCTGCTGGCTCCATACGCATGTCCCACTGTCACACTGCAAACTTAATGTTTGGCAGCAACTAATGAACACAAGTAACAACTGCTTTCTGCCAGAAAGCTGCACAGACCCTGCAGATCAGGATGCTCTGCCCTGCTGGGGGGAGACTGGGGCAGAGATGGGTCCCTTTGACCCCAGTCTCCAGTGAGTAATAGCAGTGCTGCAGCGCACCAAAGGTGGGGTGAAGAGCTCTTGTGGCTTCTGAGGAAAGGTCACCGCTTGCAGATGGCAGAGGGTGCAGCCTGTGAGCACAATGGGGACTTGTCAAACATGGAAAGATAAGTGAACTGGCCCCTGCTGCAAGCTGCGGAGTCATGCTCTTCAGAAGCACAGCCACACCACTTGTCTCATCTGTTAGTTGGTAGGTTTTGAGTGTATTCCCTCTGTGTGCAGCCAGAGCGTGCTGTCTGTGTATGTGGTGGTTCTGACCTGTCAAACTAAATCTTAGTGCTGGTGAAAATGCTATTCAGGCAGGGGTGGTTTTGCACTTGGATGCGGAATGTGGTTCTGCAGGGTTGGTAGCTGGACTGCTGCAGTGGTGGGTCTCCTGCCAAGCCACTGAAGTCCATGGAAACCCGAGACTTCAGCAGGCTCTGGAGTACAGGGATGTCCAGGAAACCACACTTCTCTCTCTCCCATCAGAGCTAAGTGGACGTGAGGCATTGAGCCTCTCCCTGCAAAGACATGTGCTGCCCTCATTATGTCATCTGGGCAGTGAGCTGTCGCTTGCTTCACTTCCATCAGAGTGGCCTTTCCCCTTGACTTGGGGCTCTCTCTGTGAGGGTCTGTCCAGACCCTGTTCTCCACACCATCACGGTGCACCATTCCCTTGGCAGCTGTGGGAACAGAGGTCTCCCTTGCTCCAGTGGAGCTGAGATGCTGCCTGTTCCTCCTGGTGCAGAAGTTGCTGACAGTGGGTTGATGCCAGCTCTCTGCCTTTCGCGAGAGCCCTTTAGTCTCAGTAGGGCAAATAGAAAACCCATGACCCCCTCTGCTGGTAGTCATCTCCTGTTGAAATATTATTTCAAGCCAATATAAAATTCATTCACATCATCATCAGTGTGAAATGAGGAGGCAAGGGTTTTCCTTGCTTTTCCCATTAAGAATAAATCTGCCCTATGAGACAGCCTGTTTACATCCTTTAATGAGCCTCCGCTGTCTGAAGCGGGATCACTGCCTGTTCTGCAGGATAAGCCACACTTGCTGAGTACCCTCTTGTCTTTCTGTTCCTCCTACAAGGAGTGGGAAATGCTTCTGAGTTGCCTGTGCAGGGCTGCTGGGACTCCCTCCCTTGGGACTGGCTGTATTTCAGCTCTGCTGCTGACGCTGGGAGTTCTGTTTGGCTGGGGCAGCCAGATGATGCTAGGACACAACTTAGAAACTAGCTGAGAATTCAGAAAGTATTTTCTTTTTGCTGTTTTGGTGAAGGAGGTTATTCTGCTAATTAAGCTAACTCAGGGCCCTTGAGGCTGGGGGTTGGACTGATTTGTGCATTAGCGGGGGGGGGGGGGGGGGGGTGTGTCTGAGCTGGGAGTGCTCTCGTGGGCCAGGCTGCACTTCCCATCCTCCTACTCTGTGCTGTGACAAGCTGGGGTTTGGGGTGTAGTTTTTTTTAAGAGAAACTTTGGGATCTTGGAGTTTATTTAAGATACCTTATTCCTTTGGGTTATTTTTAGCTTGCTATGGCAGTGAGATGAAAGCATCTTCCAAGCCTCTCTAAATGAGGAGCTGCTTGCTTCTCTTCACTGGATCTATTTTATAGGTGAAGGAAGAGAGTAATAGAGCTAGAAATGTAATTATCTCTCTCGCAGTGTGGGGCTGTTCCATGGCAAGACCTTTGCTCTGTGCCTAGTGGTGAGGAGCGGTGCTCAGCTGCAGGATTTCCTCAAAAGAAATGATGGCAGTTGTTGGCTCCCTCCCCCAGCTCAGGAGGCCCTGAGCAAAGAGAGGGTGATGCCGTGGAGCCCTCCTTGGGGCAAGGCTCAGAGGTGGTGTGATTTGGTCTGGGCTGGCACAGGCAGCTCTTTCGGTTTGACTGTTCAGTCTTGCACCATGAAATACAGAGCCTGCTTGGGCTGACTGTGAGGGGCTCTGGTGTAGGCAGAGCCAGCTGCCTGCTCAGATGCTAAGGGCTTAGACTCGAGAAAACCAGAGGTGATGTTCAATTTGTCTTTCCCGTGCCTCGGGGAGAGCTAGGTGTGCTGCAAACTGACAGTCAGCAACCAGATCTGCAATTTGCGCCTGACCAGGGCATACCCTGAGGGAGCAGACCAGCGCTGTCAGACCTGCCATAGCCCGGGCTTTCTAGATGGCCTCCCATGGCCAACATGCACAAGCCACTCTGTGCTTACGCTCATGTAACAGTGTTGAAGGAAACCACTCCACCTGCAGAGAAGGTGATTTCCAAGCATGCTCTGTGGTCAGTGGGGATGGCCAGTCCTTATCCCCTCCTATTAGCAGCGAGCTGAAGTTTCCCAGGTTTGAAAACTGTGTCTGATCCATTCATGCTCCTTGGCACTGACAGGAGATCAAAGACCTTGTGGTTAACTGATTTAGCTCAGAAAAGTTGTCTCATCTTTGCTCTATGCTGCATTCTCCCTTTAAACCAGTTCCCCGAGAATGGGAATTAACTGCTCACTGGTTATACGGGCTATACAGGCTTTTCCTTCTTTGCTAGCACCCAAAGGTGCTGTTTGTCACAGCCGTGCCCAGCAAGAGGCAGGGGGGTACCTGTAGGTAACTGGTGGAGCTGGAAGAAATGGGGGCCTGGGCATGTAACTAGCATGTGACAAGGCGATCGTTACCCTGCCCTCTGCTCAGAGCTGGAGGGGACAGAGGTCTGGGTGTGGGAAGGAGCAAGGGGCTCTGTACTCAGCTCACTCCTGGGTAAGAGCACTGTGCATTTTGCTGTCTGTGGAAACTGGGTAATATCCTGACCTGGCACCGCTTGGCTGCGAAACACTGTTCTCTGACTTGGCCTGGATTGTGGAGGAGGGCGATGCGTGTTTAGACCAGTTGCGGTGCTGACCTAGTAACTAGAAGGTAGCTTTTTTTGTTAAAGGATGGAATTGGCCTAATTTGGTCTGTACAAAGCAGCTTTTTACAGCTGGTCCCGCTGTGTGAGTTGAAAAACAGTGAAATAAAAAAAACCCTCCATAAAGAGGAGATCTTGAAGACTTTATCCTAATCGTATGAATGCTTTCTGCATTAAAGCATTACTGTAATGAGAATGTGTCAAAGGCTTTGCTGGAAAAGCTATTAAAACAGATTAGAGCATCTATCTGTACCATAAAAAGGTCCTTTCAGTGGAACTACCCATAATTCCAGCTGTCACAAAACAAGAGACTCCTGAAATGCCCTGTGAGCAGCCATTAAAACTGGGGAAGACTCGGCCACATGGTCTTGCTTTGATTGTTTTCAGCGCAAAAAGTACTTTGACCCTTGGGCTGTCATTGTTTGGGGAACCTCTGCCTAGAGGAATTAATGACCTCTCATTAAACCAAGATAATCGTCACCTCAATTCCCAGCCGACTGTGGGGAGGAGGATGAAGGCAGTGCTGTGTGATGTGGCTGTATCATGTGGCTTTCCCTTGGTCCCCGGACCTGTCCCCACCTCCCTGAACACAAATGTGAGCTGGTCAGACAAAGGCTGGTGTGACCCAGGGCCCGAGAGGGGCAGGCTTCAGCAAAGCTGGGGAAAAGGAGTTTGCAGAGACACTAGCCTAAGGTGTGACGAGAAACTTTCGTTTCTTTGGAGCTGTAACAGTCAGAACATGTTCTTCTCACTGGAACAACTTCGATTTTTATCCACATCCCCTCCTTTCTCTAGCAAATATATGGGTTCTTTTTAAAAATAAAATCCTCCCCCATCTCTGAGACTTTAGCTTAGCTGAAATGACATTTTCATTGGAGGAAAAATAACAGAGGAGGAGAAATATCTAGCTACCATGGTCATGATTCCCTCCCCATCCCCAATGAAGTAGTGGAGATACAAGGACAGATGCACAGGGCTGAAGGAGCTGGGGAGTATCTGAGATAGAACAGAGGCAGGATCAGATTAGTATCAATGCTTCTGGGTTTCTACCCTAGTAACAATTCAGACACCAGTCCCCAGATCCTTGTTTTGATCCTTTTGAGCTGGGAATATAAAAGGAGTGCTCCTCCATATTCAACAGATGCATCTGAAGAAGGTGCGAAGGGGAGAGAAAGTGCCAGATCTTTTAACTTCTTTGAAGAACTGAGCATATGAAAGAATGTTTTTTGTTTCTAAAAGGGGAGGAATTAGCAGGGTTTAAAAACTCAAGAAAGAAAGGGGGGGAGGGGAGGGAAACATAATTTTAACCTGTAATTGTTCTCTCCGCATTCATTTTACTACTCCAGAGGCCGTTCCTTGTGCTGTGACTCCTCACAGGTTTTCTCACTGTTGTCCCCACTCCTAAATGCAGTCTTTGGGCATGATGCTGCTTTGTCTCCTCTCCTCACCTCCCTGTTCTATTCCCTGCCAAAGAGTGAGATGCAGCCTGGGGAGGAGACCTGGCCTTGCTGCTACACTCCTAGTGTATGGTTCATGCCAGCACAAAGATGTAGCTACCTCTGTGGGGTCTGGTTTTGGTTGGGTTTTTTTTTCTCCCTTTGTTCATGGATCTTCAGCCACCTCTTTGTTGTGATGGTTCTGCTTCAGCCTTGAGTGAACAAACATTGCAGGCACTGTGTGGTGTTTGAGGTGTCCCCTCTGGTCCCACAACAGATGTTATTTAGACAAAGACCTTGGCGCAGGCAGATGGTTTCTCTGCTGTCTTCACTTCTATTGTTTTACCTTGAACATTGTGCTTTTAATGAGTCCTCCTTTGTTTGGAATAATTTGTCGTGCAGTCTCCACCTTGTGCTCCTTTCCTTTGCTGATGGCCCCAGGTCATGTCAGATATAAGCATTTGGGATGGTGTCTGTCTCTCCATCCTCTAATAGATGCTTATGCCATCTGAAAAATATGCATTACATTACCAAGCACGTAGCCATGGCTTTCCATCGGTTAAGACAGGCAACTGTGCTTAGATTTGGGGGCACCTATGAACACCCCCACTTGTGATACTAGTTGCTGGCTTAGCAGTGAGACTGCATTTCTTTTCCAGTGCTTTCGTTGTATATATAAATTGTTTTATAGTCCAGTTTTCTCCATTGAGCTCTGTTGGGGAATTCTACTTTTGTTTATTAGTTCTTTTAATGACTGTGTAGGAGGGTGACTAGCTTTTATAGTGAGTGCAGCTATGAAAGTGGTCACTTAGCAGCAGCAAGTGGTTTGCAAGGGGTCAGGTTGCTTTAACAGACATGCAAATTACTGTTCTTCTTGTATTGAATCCCAAAGCAGGTGGAATCCTTCCTCAAGAGAAATACCAGCACAAGCCACATCACAGCTTTGCTATTACTGCAGAGCACTGAGCAGTGACTGTAAAGTGCTGTTGCATTTTATTTGCTTCCATTTATAGTCAATTGACTGACCTGCATTCTGCATCGACAGCCATGTGATGTGAGCTTAATGAGTCAATGGCATGTGGGACAGACAGGTGCTGCCTCTAAGCATGGGTGAAAGGCCCATTTATGTGTCTTATGAATTATGTTAAAATTGATGGGCGTAGATAATATCCAAAGTACGCTGGCACTTAAAATGCTGTGCAGCTGTCCCTGTGGCTGTTAATGCTCACCCATACCAGCACCCTGTAGCTCCAGGACCCTCTGGGACTGGAGCTGGTGTGGGTGGAAGATGCAGCAGTAGCTGTGTCTCCTGAGGGCTCGCTCCCAGCGGACAGCTAGTGTCCTGAGGCAGGTGGGAGGCAGCTGCTTAGTTTTGTCCTGTTTCTGTACCGAAACAGCTTGTGCATCTGCAGTATTCTGCTGCAGAGTGATTCCAGAGGGATTCTCAGCAGGGGCAGAAGGCACTGCCATAGACATATCAATTGTGGCTTATGTCCGTGCCAGCTTCAGTTGTGAAGTGCGGAGCTGTGGGTTTCTTCCAGGCTTCCTCAGTTTGGGAAAAGGCACCAGGACCCAGCCCTTCAGAGGCAATTCACTGTCACAGGGCATCCTGCTTAGGTACAGTGCTAGGCTGAGGGCTCAGAGCATCCCCTAGCTGATTGTTGTTAAAACCAGCCTTGCAAGGACCAGCACAGCCCAGAGCTGAGATTGGTGAATGATCCCCTTGCTAGTACTGCTTTGTAACATGAAAATAAACCATTTTCTATATATGAAAGCCTGCAAGGTAATTAATATCCTAGCTATTAAATTCTACTGTAGTATACGCAGTGTTAATAAGCTAGCTAAGAGCTCTGCTTGAAATTAATAAGTTGCAAATGACCCAAGGGCCACTGCTTCATGCTTGCTTTTTTCCCCATTTACCCACCCAAAATTACAGAATTTAAATAGAAAGACAATTTTCATTTATGAGCTAGTATTATTATTCATAACTGGAGAGTTGTAAGGCATAAAAAGCCTTGCCGGTTAATTAGAAACTTCAGCATCTCAGGGAAATTTGGAAGGGAAGAAAATCTGGGTTTTGACTGAGGTGCACAAATCAAAAGGAAGGGTAATGTAATTTCTGCAGGAATTTCAAAATGCTTGATCCTAAGGGTCCAGCTCTCCTGTGCAGGCCAACGATCTCGCTGCAGGAGGCATGGAGCATGCCAGGAGGTAGAGTTGCCGCATATTCAGGCTGCACCTCCTGGCTGCTCCCTCTCTGGAGAGGAAGATGGATGGCTGTGTTCCAAGAAGAAAGGGGGAGCGGAACGGCCCGATCAGCTTCTGATCTGAAAGAGCAAGTCCCTTTTGCTGGTCATGCTGTACAACTCTGGAGCTTTCTCCCGGCACTGATCTGCTTGGTCTGCCTTTGGTGAGCTGCTTGTGAAATGTGGGAGAGAGGTGCTTGGAAGGAAGCAGGAGCAGAACTGGGCAACTCCCCTTGGAGTCACAGAGCTGAGACTAGTGGGTCAAAATCCCATCTCCCCTTTGAAAAGGGGTGGGATGGGAGAAACCTGCAATGCTTTTGTGTGTAACTATGGCTTTTTTTTTTCTTGTTCTCGGGGCTGTCAGTCTGCTATCCCCTGCCAGCAGCAGAATCTCTAATTAAAACAAATTAGGGGGAGAAGATCTAGAAGTATAGAAATGTTCTGCTAATTATGTGGCTGGCTTAGCAGGAGAGCTTGGCTGTGGTTTTGTTAGTGTCGTTTCTAAGAGAAGGTGGCATTGCTCAGAGATGCTGGGGAGAAAGAGGGAGGGGAAGAGTCTTGGAAGCTTGGGTTGTTTTATTTGTATCCATTGTAGGCGTGTGGACTACCTCTACGCCCAAAGTATTGGCCTGATTCCTGTATTACTGCTGCTTTTTCCACACTCTCTGAAAACCTGGTGTTTCTACTGAGCTGCTGTGCTCAGAAGCAGAAGCATCTCTAATGTTGTGTACAATCCTCCTGTAGCTCCAGATGCTCATCTTCTTTTCTTCCATCCCTACCCCATCCCTTAGGGACAATTAGGGAAGAGCTTGTAAATTCATACTTATGGACCTTTTCAAACCTAGATTAGTTCCTCCAGTCTATCAGATGAATACATATTTATAAGTGTTCTTAAAAATGTGCCATCCTTCACTCAATGAGGTGTAATGAATCCATCATTTAAATACATGCTCAGGTGCAGAATAGAAAAATCCTTAGGGTATTTTTTAGGATTATTGGAGGGATGCTCCTTGAGTAGCTTGGCTTCTCTCAAAAGCGATAATAAAAGTGATTTAACTATATACAATGCACAGATCACATAACGGATGTTTCTTCTTTATTAAAAGCATACTGGTGCTCTTCAGGCAAGCAGGGCCTTTCTCTTATCTCTGCAACTTGGTTCATGTTAAGAGTAATAAGTTAAAAGAACTTAAGGAATAACTCACCTATGCTGCTGAGACCAGACTCTGAAGAGCACATCTTCCAAGTGTGTGTCTTCCAAATACAAAACCAAAAAACTCAGATATTGATACAAGAAATGGTTTTGAGATGCCTGAATCTGAAATTTCTTGCTATCTAGTCTCTTTTCTGCTCTGATAAGACTTAACCAGTTTTGCATTTCTAGTTTTGCTATGGAACATGGAGTAAAGACTTTCTGAAGATGCTGGGCTGGTTGAAGTTGTCCCAGCGCCCTGACTGGGGGGTGGCAGGGAGCAGGCACATGACCCTGAAGCCAAGCTGTGGGGAAGGAAGCTTTCTTTCTTCCTCTGTGTGAGCACTTCTGAGCTCTGCCGTGAGCGATGATGACAATGAATGAGTTGCCTCTCGAGTTGCCTCTCTTCTAGGGGAGGCGTTGGGTCTGCTAGGCTCTCAGGAGGAGGCTGATTTGTGTGCCCATCGTTGGCTCTGGTGCCGACTCATGGGTAGCCTTGAATAAACAGTTCTGACTTCCTTCCTTCTACTGCAATTTCCCTGACTACAGAACCTAGCATTTATTACTGTTTTGAGTATTTAGTTTAGCATTTTTCTACTCACAAGTGTTAGTAGTGAATCTTAAAATAACACTAGGGTATGTCTCTGGGACATACCTGTGATTACAGTTAATCAGGGCTGTAAGTGCTTCCTTGGACTGATGCCAGGGCACTCAATCACACTCAAAGTCAAACTTGCTTCTGAAATCCTCCTGCTGCTAGGCAGAACAACACGCTTCTTCCAGGTTACTGGGTGCCAGGGGAGGGGGATAATTCAGTATTACAGCTGGAAGTGAAGCCTTTCTTATCTCTAAGCCAAGTTAGGAAAACTTGTGGACTCCTATCCTGACCCTAATTAATAGAATCTGTTCTACTTTCATTGCTTGCCACTACTTAACTTCTTAGAAAGGAGGAGATGATTATTCTGGAGTGTTAACAACTCTCCTAATTTAATGTTGCATGGAATAGCTGATGCAGAAAGAAATCTGGGATTTCATGGCTACAACTCTCTGGAGTCTGCCTACCCAAAGGGAAAGAACTTTTTTTACCCAGAACAAAGGAAGCATATTTTGTAAAGCAACAAGTCAAGAAACGCATGGAAAAGGGGCAAAACACTTTTCTCCCATGCCCACTTTCCTGCAGATTCATTAATTGCTGCGTGCCGCAGAAGGCAGCAGTTGTTCCTTGACAAACTAGCAGGAGGAAAGTTGTATCCTCAGCCCAAGTATTTGCAGGTGAATCCTGTGTATGTGGTAGCCTTTGTCTGTGATGCTGAGTTATCTCTCTGCTTTAATGTGATGTACAACAAACCTAGAGGTACTAGAGCTGAAAGGTTGCGCGTACCTTGGAAAAACTTTGCATGCTTCCAGTCCAGACTGAGCTTGTGTGAACCCTACTCATTAAATCCACGAGCGACTGAGTGCATGCCGCATGTTACCAGTTGCCACCAGCCACAGTCCCCAAGTTTAAAAAAAGTCAAGTATCTGAGCATGGGACTGCTGGGCAGAACAGAGATCAGCATGCAGGGGGGGTACCTCCTTTCTTCCTGACAGCCCTTTTTCTCCTAAACAATATACCTGTCTAAGTGCTCTGTTCTAAGCCAGGTTGATGGTGCTATAGTTCTCTTACAAGGCTCTCGGACTCCCCCACTGAGCTCTGATACAGAGCTATCACTTTTGAGTGCCGTTCTAAACCCTGGTTTTGCTTGTGTGTAAGCAGTTGTGGGACTCTGTGTTTGGGATGCTAAAGTTGGGGCTCTGCCAGCGTGGAGGTATTCAGGCTGTTCAGGTATGGCCTTCCCAAGGGCTCTGTGTCTGTTTTGGCGAGGCTAGTGTGCCAAGCTCCTGGAGGATCCTACTGCCTGCCCACCTCATGCTCCCTGGGAGACTGCTGAGAGATTTGACTGTCACTGGTGACTGGCACGTTGTTGATGGACGAGATCAGCTCCTGGCACTGAGTGCCAGCAGATCCTTCCCCAGTGATCTTTTTCTCCTTTTGTAGTGTCCTGTTAAGTTTGTCTTTAAAAATCACCATTTCTAATGTTACAGCCTGAAGATGATATTGAAAAGTTTCATTACGTGTTACAGCTTATTATGGCTTTAATTATTGCATTTTTTTAATGTGGGCTAAGCTTTCTGTAATATGAATCTGTTTGCGCTCACTTTTTTCTTTACGTAAAGCCGAGTGCTTTACCATCTAATTACAGTGGACTTCATAGAGTTACCTGAGAGGCAATATTAATTACCCTTTGTCCTAGCTCGTCTCTTGGTGCATTTTCTAATTTCCCAATTATTTCTTTTTACGTTCTTTGCATTGTGAAGCTAGGGAATAAAATTAAAAACAACTAGGAAGGTCAAGGTTTGGGGTAGGGGGAGTTGTATGCAAAACCTCATCAACTGCTTTTCTGTACTGTTGATCTGTGCTGCTGCAGCTGGACACAGCAGGCTGTGTCAGGAAATCCAGAGCTGGGGCATAGCTCTCTCAGCAGTGGTTTGCCTGCTCCCTGTTCTCTTTCTGCTCCAGATGTTAGAGGAGTGATGGATTTCAGCCCCCACCGCCACCCCAGACTAAACCTAATGGTAAAGTGAGTAAGTAGGGGAGATGGAAAGAGGCAGCTGGCAATAGTGCTGTGGCCAGGTACTCATTAAAGTCTCCTCCAACTCTCACAATGACCATTAATGACTAATGAGTTGTGCTCCCAGTGCCCCCGCTGCAGTACTGATTAATTTAACAAGCCTTTCCACTGCACTCAGTACCCATACAGAAAAAGGGGGGGTCTACATGGCATGCAGATGCCCTGCTGGCACTGGGGCACCCCCAGCCTGACCAGTGGCCAAGGAGGCGGGTGTGCTGTTGTACCCAAGGTTGGTGATGGATTTGTCCGGGTGTCTGTGAAGCCAGCTTCGCTGCTACAAGTCTCCTCCCTGGCAGCAAGCAGTGGGGGATGCCAGCTGCTGGCCTGCTCCAGGAGAGGGGGAGCAGGCAGGAGACGACTTGCCGCACGTGCTTCTGGTGGCCTGCGTGCTCCTCTGGCTCCTGCTGTAATTTACTGAGGCCCTGTGGTTTATTAACTGTGGTCTTAGAATGATGGATGGTACTTGTTTAATGCAAACCTGCCTTTGGTGCTGCTACTTCAGCAGCTACTGATTTGTTTTCTTCCCTCCTCTGCATCAGAGCTGGTAGTAACCTAGCTGGGATCAGGATAAGGCGCTCTTTTCTGTGACTTTGATATGGGCATGAGCTTGTCCCTTTTGCTCCTGCTCCACCAGCCACCTCCTCTCCCCCTTGCCTTGGTAAGAGCCGGGTACAGGGCAGAGAGCGCTGCGCACAGAAGCAGGAAAGCCATGGGTGGATGGCCAGTGACAACGGGGCAGGACCCCGTGGGTGTCGGTGGGTTTGCTGAGGGCAGGAGCAGGCAGCAAACAGCACGTGCCTGCCAGCTGGACAGAGCTGCATCTCCAGCCTGTAGCTGCACCTCGGGAGGGGCACCCTGCTCTGCCCAGGGTTCGGAGGGCTTCCTGCCTGCTGGGCCTGGAAGAGATGAATGCATTCCCCGGCTGTTCTGTCTGGCTCTGCTGTGCAGCCTCCAGGAGAAAAGAGGATCTACTGCCCTCCCAGCACCTTCTCGCTGGGCAGAGACAAGAGCCAGCCCTGCCACAAGAGCCAGCCTGGCCACAAGGAAAGAAGGAGCAATGGCTGTGGGGCACAACTGAGCTAGCCTGGCACCCACTGGTGTGTGGTGGGGAGGCTTATTAATTGCTTGGTAGTGCTGTGTTACATGGCCCATTTGCAGCTTTTTCTTGTCTGTTTTGAAACTGTGAAATGAGGCGCAGTAATCAAGGAGGGTTGTAATAACCATCCCAGCTCTGACATTTAAATTACAGATGGCATTTTCAATTAAACAGGCACTCTCAGCAGGTTTAATTTAGCTATCAGTTCTGCTCTGTTCTTTAAGTGCTTTCTTTAAAACAGTGATGAATTTAAAACTTGCTCCAAAGGGAGAAGGAGCTGAGGAGGCATTGGAGCTGGCTGGAGAAGGGGAAGCCCCTTCAGGGGATGCTGAGTGTGCAAAGGGAAGCCAGAGACTGAGGAGATGAGATGCTCAACTCCCCAAGCACAGATTTGTGCACAAGATGCCCAACATGCTGCTCTTCTCAAGTGTCATTTTGTGTGCATACACAGTCACAACACCATGCTTCCAAATGCAGCGGCACCTGGACTTGAGTACCCCATCTATTCTGTGGCTGATCAGGTGCCTGTGTGCACACCTGTCTGCTTTCAGTCCTCTGCTCCATACCGTCTTTCTGATGGCAATGCCTTATGCATAACCTTAGAAAACATGCCTGGCTGACATCAATTGCATACATCTTGGTGTATACAGTATGGTGTTGCCAGCCTTGTGCCTGGTTGTACTCCAGCTCTGGAGTGGATAGCTGTGCCTGTGCACTGACGCTTTCTCTGGCAGAAGCCCTGCACTCCTGCAGTGTTATTCCACCTGTGTTTCACTGCTGTCCTGCTTCTGCCCATGCATGATGAGCTGTCCCACAGCACAGCAGCCTATGGACCCACCTATGCACAGCTGCATTCACCTGCAGGCCCACAGCTGTCCTTTCTACCTTTTTACACATGTATGCTCCCATTTTACCAGGGCAACCCAAATCCACTTACACACGAGCTCTCCCTTGCACTGTTCATAGTTTGCTTGCTTCTTCCAAGCAAGGCTGAGGCTGTTTGCAGCTCTGCTTAAACCTGAACCTAACAAGAGAAGACAATAAGGGGCATGGTGGGAATTATTGGTTTGGTTCAAACTTAATTGTCTCCCTGATGGCTCTGGCTTGCATTCCTCATTAGTTACTGGATGTGCTGGTTGCTGGCACAGAGTTTGGTTTGCAAGTCCTTATGGGCCCTGGGAGCTGCTGTTGCTCAGGGCTGCCTGGGCTGAGAAGTGCCCTGCCTCCAGGTTTCTCCCAAGAGGAGGGAGGGAAGCAGCATGCTAGTTGTGTCGTTCAGCTGGGGTAAGTGCTGCTCTTGAAAGCCTGTGTTGCCTGGCACTCTGAATCTTGGTGGCCTGCAGGCAGAATGATACCTGGGTGGAACTTGCTCTATAATTGAGGCAGGGGTGAAGCTGGGGCAACCCCAACTTCTGTGTGCCTGAGGCTAATCTGCTGCCTTGCTTGTGAGGTGGGCACAGCTGTTCTTTACCTAGTACAGATAATGCCTGGCAAGTGGCCCTGGAAGGTGGTAGGCTGTATTCTCCCGCGCCTGTCCCTCTGCATGCAGTGCATGAGTCTCCAGGTCCCTGTGGCCCTGCACACTCAGGTCCTGCTTTTCTCCTCTCTCAGTACGGCAGCCATGGTGGACAGCCAGTCTGGGTACCTGGTGCTTTCAGAGGACAAAGCTATAGGGCTGCCTGCTTCCAGATCACTTTCTGATCACCAGGAATGAAATCCTGCCTGATTTTTCTTGAGTCATGTGTGTTTCCAGTAATCCGTGGCAGAGCTCATGAATCCCCTAGGTCAGAAATGTCTCCTGTTACCTCCATACCCAGGTGAAACAGCTGGAGTTCTGCCCAGCACAATTACAGGTCAAGGATCACTTGTGATACTGATGAAGGAAACTCATTTCAAGTAGTACAATTTGGGAAAGTCCTGCTTGGGCCAGAGCCCAAAAAGGGGATGGGATTGGGAATTGCGATGTTGATAGCCAGCTCTGTGTACTGTGTAGCTACAAAGACCTGGAAGTCACAGCTCGTGTCAGGGTGTAGTTCAGGATGACTCAGCCATTGTGTGTGCTTATGGTCCTCAGCTGGTGACTTCTGCGACAGAGGTGTGTTGCATAAATTAAGGCCATGGTCCCGGGCATTCCTTTGGCGGGGCTCCTGTGGCACTTGGAGAAGAGCCTTCCCCCTTCTGAGGAGAAAGCAGCTGAGCCTTCTGAGCTGCTTCCTCGCAGCTGTCGTGAGGAGCCTCCAGTGTAAAACAGGGCTGGATAATTTCATCACTGCTAATAACATTTCTAGCGAGGCAAGCTACAATAATGATAAGGGTAATTGAATCTTATGCTTCAGGGATAAGCTGAGCTCAGGAGGGGGATCAGGGAGGAATTCATTTCCCCCTTCCCTGTGGAAGCTGCTTTGCACAGTCGATAATTTGTGTTGAAAGGCTGATGCTTTCCCTGGCGCAGGGGCTGGGCTGACCCTAACAGCTGGGCTCCAGAAGATCCCTGTTGCCTGCTGTCTGTCCTGGGTCTCGGTGCTCTGGTCTGTGGTGAAGGGTTAGCTGGATTTGCCTGCAGACATTCCAGGAGAAAGCAGAGAGCACAGTGATAAGGGAAGGCGAGGCACTGCCTGCCCAAGGCTATCAGTCGCTTACAGCCTGCTGGCATGTGCAGGTGCGTGCTGAGAGGCAGTGTGAGTGGACAAGGGTGCCAGGAGGAACAGAAGAAACTGTAAAGTTAGCCGCTATGTGTCGTGTTCCTGTGCAACTACCTTGCTGTAGAAAAAGCATTTGAACAACTTCTGATAGTGGTAAATTGTCTAGACCACTGCTTCGATTTTTTTTTTTTTTTTTTTTTACTTCAGAGGGATGAGTTAACCTATAGGGACATGCGATTAAATGAAGAATATGAAGCCAGGCTGTCCTGAGAGTTGCCAAGAGAGAATACCAGCTCCATTGTCAGCTAACATCTATGGGCTTTGGTGAATCTAATCCCCAGGGCTTGGAAAGTTTCGTCTTACCTGTTGTCAGAATAGCGAGGAGTTCTAATTCCTGCAATCGCATTACAAAAATCGTTTATAGTATTTATAGTGGAAACTTAATTTAAAATAGTATAATTTGAGAAAATCCTGACTGGGCCAAATCTTAGAGGGAGCCTAGGAAGCAAAATGTGCCTGCATAACTGTTTTGTGTTGCCCTCCCAGCTCCTAATACCGTCTAGAGGTGGATGCATTTCAGTAGGGTCTGAGGGGATCTCTTAATACCCTTCTCTTACCTCAAAGGAGCACTGTCATTTAATTACCTCATTTATGCTTGTTGGGAAGCTTAAAGCGTTCTGAGCTGTGGGAATGAAAGGGGCTATAGAAGATAGTGTGTTGTTATTTGTTAAGAATAAACCAGAGAGTGATGCAGCTCAGCTAAATGGAGCTTTCAGACCTATCTGACAGGGTGAGAGCTCTCACTAAAAAGACCTGGCTGGCTGAGCTGGAGAGAGGAGATGCCTGGCACACGATGGAAGAAAGATGTCAGCAGCCAGCTGTCTGCCCCGGTCCCCTCGCTGTACTCCATGACCATCCCTTCAGATGGGTTTATTTCCCCCAGTGCTTGGTCTGGATAGGATCAGGCAGTAGAGTTGTCTCAAGATCTGTGAGGGGACATCTGAGACCTTGAAAATGAAGTGACGTGTTCAACAGCCATGCAGGGAGACCGTGCAGGGCAACATATTGAACCCAGCAGCACAGAGGTGTTCAAGAATGCTCTGGAGTCTTTTCTCACTTTTAGGAAAGAAGCCTCCAAGCTCAGCTGTACTAGTCCTGGAGGGAGAGCCCAGGAGGCAGGAAAGCATTTCTATTCATTTTTTTCCCCCTTAGCAGCTGTGAATTATTCATGGAACTCCACTGACTTAGTGCTGGGGAAAGGATTTCCTGTTCATTATTTACTGATCTCTTCAGAAGCATTACACTTTTGTTTTTCTCTTTTTTCCTGGGATCTCTTTAGGAGCAGAAGTTTGTCCCCCTGGACTTTCAAGGAGTCCTTTGCCATGTGCCTTTGTTATTTATTCTTTGTAATGAAGTTGCTAGCATTAATTCCTTAGAAAGACAGTGTAAAGAAACATCCCTGTCATTAAACAGTCTTCAGGGCTGTGGTTAAAAGATTTCCAGGTGCAAATGAATGCCTCAGTGGACTCTGTGTCAATTGACTCATGATGTGATTGACTGATGGTGCCTAGTCTCATATCGAAGCTGTCCTTGATGTCTATCACCTGGTTCCTTCCCTGGCTGTGAGCATGGGATGAAAAGGCTGCAGTGGGATGCACAAAAGCCCTGGTGACCATGTTGGGAAGGAGTCCAGCAGTTTGGCCTGGGACTAGGTCTCTTTTGAGGTTACCGATCCCCAAAGTACCAAGGATTGGGGTAATGCCCTTGGATTTTTTTGGTAAAGGCTGTCGTATGTGGGATCCATGCCCTTGTAGCAGTGTCACCCCTTGTTCATCAGACACAATCTGGGTCACGTTCCTACCACTTCTGCACCATGGGGTCTCTGATAATCAGAGAGGCTGGTCTGTGACAGCATGTCCTGTCTGTTCTGGGTTGGGTGCCTGAATGAGACAGTGACATGTCTCCTACCTACAGTCCCACACATGATGGCATTCACACGCATTCCTGCAGGTGCCAGGAGGCACACTGAGTTTGCTTCTCACTGGAGTTTTGCTCTTTTATCTCTTTCTCCAGCCCCTAGCACTTTGTACAAACTGTTGCAAGCTCTGCGTATTGCTTTTTATGGGGCATTTGCTGTTTTCTAAAGGTGCTATTCATCCTTATCTACTGATTTGCAGATACACATAGGGTAATTTCTCCAGGTTTATTTCCAGGTGGGACTGTAATAGTGTCAGGTAGTTAGTTGGGCTATGTGGTCTCTGAGGCCAGCCTCAGACTCCCGATTACCTGTGCGGATGAGCCAGGGAATATTGATAAAGACAAGCTTTCTGTAGGAGCCTGCCAGGCTGGGGGGGGGCGTGATCAGCAGAGCTGAAGGTAAGACCCCGAGAGGGGAGTGATCGCTAGTGTCAGGAGAAGAATGGATCAGAGGGTGTGAATTGCACAGCAGGCATCGGTGCAGATGCGGTTGTGAAACAGACCCTGTAGCATTGCTCTTGCAAGCAGGGCAGTCGGCTGGAGCTGGAGCAAAACCCTCTCTCTGGGACACTATGGACAGAGAGAAGGCACTGTGGCTCTTTGTATGGGTCTCTATTGGCATGCTCGGACTGTTGTATGTACCATCCCCTGTATTGTGCTCTGTCTGCTTTTGTTTGTGCTTGCTGTGCAAGGTCTGCCTGCCTCTTTGTAAGGTGCACAACTCGGCAGGACTGTAGTTCCCAGGAAAGCCTCCTGAAGACTTTTGAAAGACCGGAGGAACAAAGTGAATTGAGGCATGAAACTTATAGTTAGCCGCAGTCCAAAGGAAGGTAGCAGTTCATCCAGACAGGAATTGCTCCCACTTTGGCTATTCCCACCTCCTCCTATCCAAGATCATTTAGACTTATGAAGGAGCACATGCAAGGGAAGGGTTTGAAAGCAGCCTGGAAAAGCTTGGCTGGGGTTTCTGGGTTGTAGAACACAAGTCATCAGGAAAACAGCAGCACCCCTGCCTCTCAGCTAGAGCTAATGTGCTCTGGAGATGCAGGTTCGCTGTCTGGCCAGGCTGCGGTGTGGGGAGATGGGGAAATGGGCATGATTAAATTATTCAGGCAGTTCAAAGGTCTCTGCAGGCAGCTGCTCCTTGTGTATGTGTAGGGGAAGGTTGTAGCATTGCTAATGAGTGTAACCCATAAGGGAGGAGATCCAGAGTGTGTTGCTGAAGCCTGGCAGTTCTTGGCTCAGGGGTGTTCAGTGGTTAGCGCTGACACCCGGGGGCTTGGCAGGACAGGCTTCCAGTGTCTTGCAAGACAGATGTCACTATCCAGCACTGCGCCACTCCGACAAGAGGCAGCGTGGTCCCTTTTTTCGCCTCATGTGGTAGACACTCTCCAGACACCCCGGGGTGTTTCCTGGCTGTTTCTCTACCTGCTGGACGTAACAACCCTTTCAGCTACTTTCTGCCACGCAGATGTGCAGCAGTGATGTGCTCAGGGAGGGGGAGCTTGCGTGGATTCCCATCTGACACCAACTGGGTATTGTTATTGAGGGAGGTAGACCTTGACACTGATGGGGCTTGGAAATTAGATGAAATGTCATTCATTTTGCATGCAGGCAAAAAGCACAGTAAATGAAAGGATTAGATGGAGTGTGTGTGAAGGGAGAGCTCTTGTCCTGATCAATAATTTAAATATTCCCAGGCAAGTAAGAGTTAGGGCTACGTGTACAAAACAGTTATTTGAGGCTTAAAAAAAAAAAAACCAGCAGCAAAAACACCTTCCAAGAAGCTATTAAAAGACTGGTTTGTTCAGATTTACTGATTGCACTTGAGCTGAAGGTTGCAGTTAAATGTAACTGGAACTTATGCATGTATAGGAAGTCATAGGTACTTCTATTCAAATTGCCTTAAACTCTGTCAATATCGTGATAGCATAAGGGAGAATAAAAAACTAAGATAGCCCTGTCTACTTAGAGGAATGGCTTTGTCTTACTGAAATCATAATTCAAATGCTTTTTCTTAATGTATGCTGATTATGTTCAAACTCTTATTCCGCATGCCCGCGTGCTGTGTTGGAGGCTGTACAAAGCGGTGAATGAGGCTTGGCTGGGGAGGCAACATGGTTCAGAAAACAGGGCTGTGGGCTTGGAATTCTTGGCTGTATTCGCAGCCTTCTTGTGTGACTCCTAGCTAATGCAGGCTTATGCCTCTGCCATCCCTGTGCTAAAATAGGGACAATAGCTCATGGAAGGTAATAAAATCTGCTGATAGTTCAGAATCACATAGGTGTATCATGGCCCTCGTTCCTGGAGCAAGCACTGTCTAGATACGGATCAGGAATTAATGCATCACGTGGTTTGGGGTTGGTTTTTTTTTTTTTTGGTAAAGATGATCTTGCCTTTTAGGCTTGCCTGCCTGTATCACAGCCCCTCTCCCCACCTCTTTTCCATCCATACTGAATCCCAAACTCTCTGCTAAGAACAGAAGCACTGATGTTCATAATTGTCCATCAGCGGTATCTCCTTTTCTGTAAGGAGTGTGTCAAACCCTAAGTCCGGCAGCTTCTCATTTCTTTGAGCTGAAACACCCAATGGCAACAAATCAGTATAATTTTTTTTGTTTTAGCTGGTTTTCCTCATAATCACTGCTACCATTACAATTTCTAGGAAGGAAGTCCTCTGCTTCTTCAAATGTACCATGACACTTTTTCAGCACCGCACCCGCCCTGAGTGTAGCTCACGTTGTGAGGAACAGTGGCATAGTGGCATCAGCAAGTATTAGTGTTCCTTGCTCTCTGTGAAAAGCTGATTTGAGGGGTCTTAGCTCAGATATTCCAGTGAACGGTCCCCAGTGGTGTCATCTATGAGCTGTTGTATTGCCTCTGGGGATCCCCAGAAGCAGGTGTGCCAGTTAATTGCCCCAAGCCAAGTGTCAGAGCCGTGCGAGTAAGAAAGAAAGGTCAGCTTGTGTGTGCTGGTCCGAACCCCTCCCAGACAGGGTGGCATCCTGTGCCTGGCATAACTGTGGGCTTGCCCCAAGCCTGGGTGCGAGAAGGAGTGTTTTCATATTTGTTGCAGTGGTTTTGGATCAGTGAGTTATCCCCCGCCTCTGTCCACTTCTACCCAGCACTCTCACACTTGAGTGCTGTGTTTCTTGGCTTTGTGCCCATGGTGTTTTGTTTGCTTACCAACAAGAGCTGCCTTGTACAGGTTATTATGCATCCTGTCACTGCTGGGTGCACTTGAACCTGACTACGGTCCCCAAGGGCGCAGTGGGAAGCGTGGGCTGGAGCTGTGCTCTCTTCTCTCCTGAGCCCTGGTTTCCACTGACGGTGGGTGACTGCGAGTTTGCGCTGTGCAGGATGGGGGACACAAGCATCTGAAAATGGCAATTGGGGCTGCTGCCTGATTTTTTTTTTTTTTAAAAATGTTGCATAGAAACCAAACTCAATATTACCTAACTCCACCAGATCTGCAGTGCAGAACTCATTGCACAAGGGGAAAGGAGGTTTTTTATTTTTATTATTATTTTCTACTTTTTTCCTTTTACAAGAAATAACTCACTTTTCAGCTGTTGGAGAAGGTAGTAATTGATCTAGAGCTTTGCAGCTTGCCTTCCGGAATAGTTTTATTCTTAATGTAGGAATAAAACTCTGTTAGGTCAAATACACAGCAATAAATACAAGAAGCACATTAGCTTTAATATATTGGATTATTCCACTTGGTGGTGACAGGGAAAAAAAACCCCAAGATTTAATTCCCCTGGCAATGCAGGCAAAGAAAATCGCTTTCCCTGCCCATTTTTTTTTCTGTTAAGTCATTTTTGTCTGTCAATGCCAGTGCTGCAGGCTTTGGCAGGGTTTAATTTTACTTTTTTTTTTAACCTGGTGTGAAAGTAAGAAGTATTTTCTCCGAGTAAATTGTCCACAAATTCACTCAATGCCTTTTATTTCTAGCTGTTACTACAGATTCCTTCCCTGCTGGGATGTGGGGAGCTCTTGGTACTGTCGGAAAAGTGGGGATTGTCATGAACTGGCAGGCTAGGGTAGCTTTTAGCTTCACTCTGCTGTCGGAGTGGGGCAGTGAGTTCAACACAGCTCTTCCCCTTTTTCCAGGCATGCTGGTGTTGGTTTCTGTTCCTACCCTGAAGTTTCCCAGCTAGAGCTAGGATTTGCTTCTCCATGCCAACTGTTTTTGTGATGTACCACCACCCTTCGGTGCCATAACATCTGTTGCATCTTTCCTTGTGTCCCACAGGCTAGTGGTGGCTTAGGGCTCCCATATGATGGTGAATGTACTCAGCAGTGCATGAATTTCTCCCAAGTGATATGCCTTGCACTGCTGAAGTCTTTCATCAAATCCCATAGTCAGTCCTTATGCCAAGCCTTCTCTCATTTTCCTGGGAGAGCAATGACATTGGATCCTTTTCCTACAACCCCTGCTTTTTCCCAAATTTCTATTTTATATCAGGAACAGGACGGATGAGAAGAGGCAGGAATGATCTCCTTGCTTGTTGTTACGGCAGACAGATAGGTAGAACGTGGCTCTGCTGTGGACCAGGCAAGTTGCAGAGAGACTACAGCAGAGATTTAGCTTGGGTAACAGAGGAAACATCTCAGCATGGTGAAAGACTGTAAGAAAGGATATGCAGGCGGTAAAGCATTCATAGCCAGAAAGCTTTTGAAAAAAACTAGATGAATCTGTGTCAGGAGTGAAGTGCAAGTGGAGAGGGGTCTGCCATAGACAGGAGAAGGGGTATTAGAATAGGCAAGCCTGGGTTGTGTGGTTGGGGGGTGTGTGTGTGTTGGTTTTAAAGCATCTCGCTCCTGTGTGCAAATTGGCAAGAGAGACTGTGGAAAACAGCAAGGCAGGAGTCTCCATGTGGTTAACTGAGTCTTTGCATTGTATTCATCTGTCCAGGCAGAGTTATTGCTCCAATAAGCAGGGCTCCTCCACCAGCACCTAGACTCTATCTGATTGTATTTGTCCAAGACGAGAAAGACTTCACAATAATCCTGCTGGCAATTAATTGGCTTTTGTTCAGCAAGAGTGAACAAGATCGCATCTTAATCTGTTTCATTATTTCTCCTTGTATAGCACAGTCAACGCAAGATTAGGTTTAATTTACAAAAAAATGCAAAGTCATTACTCATATCTGGATCAGGATTTTATCTGCTTTGTTTTGCAATGCTTCATGTGTCAATATGAACAAGAGGAGCTGCATGGTGTGTGGTGAGGTGGAAATGGCACTGCTTGACTTCAGGACCTTTTGGAGGGATTGCAAGTAGCAGAGCTCTGATATCATCTTTCCTCTACCCCCATCTCCTGTCCTTCCTCAGAGAAGAAGCTCTGTGCTTCATGTGCACATGCTGGTGGGTTTATCTACCCCTATGCATTTCACTGCACTTACCTGTGAGTGCTCATACAACCCATCCCACTAACCAGGCTTCCCTTCTACCCTGTCCCCGCCAGGCAGCTGGCTCACAGAGCACTTAACAGCGTGTTCCCTTTCCCCTGGTTCTTCTGAACATGGTACCTACCTCTACAACATGCTCAGTGGGAGGCATCTCACTGCCAAAGCTTGCTCACCTCCCTGGTTAGCGCTGAGCTCCTGTTCCTGCTGCAGTTAGATGTGTTTCCCCCATGATCCATCAGTCCAGCAAGCACTCTTATGACTTTATTGTGGCCTTTCTATGCCTTTCTGGGAACACTGATTGTGCTGTGGTTAATGGGTCTGCACAGATAGCAGCTCCAGATGAGTTGCTCTAAGCGCCTGCGAGGGAGGTTAGCCAAGGGCACGTGTAATATAGCTGGGACTCTTGCCTTGCTGGGGAGCGCTGTTGAACTTTGCATGCAAGGAAGGTAGCAAAGTGGCTGCGTGCGCCTGGGCACAGTGTAGATGGGGATGCAGACAGCCCTACTGCTCTGGGTGTGATTCTTCTGATTCTTGTGGGCTGGATTAAGGTAAGAAGATACTCTGCAAGGAAAGGAATGTTACTGATTTGAGTGATACTCGTAATAAATCAATGCCCTAGGATAGTGTTGGGCGAGTTGTGCTGCTTCCAATTAAATTTGAAAGGCAGGCCTTGGTCTGTGTTCAAGAAAGCTTTCGCTGCTCTGATTAGTGCATTACAGTTTAAAAGACTGCCTGCATCCAAGACAAGTGTGCTGTGAGTGTCTGTTGCCCAAGAGGCAACTGTACTTCCAAAATGCATGGAGTGTCCCAGGTGGCAGGGATAAGCATTAGGGTCTGTATAGCAAAAGCTGCTCCGCAAACCGTGACAGCGGGCATTTAAACAGGACAAGAGAAAACATTAACTTGAGCCTACGCTGCAGCCAGAAGAAACGAGGTGCAGTGATCAGAAATAGGCCCACAAATGCAACGCTTGGAGTGGTACACTTGCAACTCCTCCTCATATCTCTCGGCATGGGCTCCTAAAGCAGGAGCCGAAACACCCGCGGCCGGCGTGGCTCTCCGGGCTCGCTGCCTGCAGCCCGAGTGCCCTCTGCTGTCACCGCGGCTCCGCGGCGGCCGCGGCTCCAGGGAGCGCTGGGGGTCCCGGCAGCGCGGGGGGCGAGTGCACCCTTCCCTGGGGAGAGGTCGGGGCCGGTAGTTACGGGGGGCTTTTGACATTGCCCCTGCGTGGACCGCAAACGGGGCTGCGTTCGGAGCACTGTCCTTTGGATGCTGCCAGCTAGAATCATAGAATCATAGAATCATTGAGGTTGGAAAAGACCTCTAAGATCATCGAGTCCAACCGTCAACCCAACACCACCATGTCCACTAAACCATGTCCCTAAGCGCCTCATTTACACGTCTTTTAAATACCTCCAGGGATGGGGACTCCACCACTTCCCTGGGCAGCCTGTTCCAATGTTTCACCACTCTTTCAGTAAAGAAATTTTTCCTTACATCCAATCTAAACCTCCCCTGGTGCAACTTGAGGCCATTTCCTAGCTGGAGTCCAGAGCTGCTGGGAAGATAAAGTAGACAGTCGGGCACCTCCGCTTCAGTCTCTCTTTGCATGAGACAAAACACTCTTCCTTGAAAAATGAGGGAGGCTGACACTCAGCCTAGAAGCATGCTTGTGTGCTTGCTTGGCTGTATCTGGCTTTTCTGTTCCTGTGACATCTTTTCCTCACACGCTGGTCTTGACCATGTACCTTGCCTATCCTGTTCTGGTTTGTCTGGGTACCTTTGCTTTACATGCAGGCTGCTGTGTCAGGAGCTCAGCGCTCTCGTGCAGCTGTCTCAGGCAGCAGTTACGTTTTCCAGCTTCCATGAGACTTCCCAGTTGAACTCACTATAGCTGTTCTCTCTGTAACTCCAAAGTGCCTCCCCAGTAGGAAAGCATCTTTTAGGCCCTTTTTTTTTTTCCTAATAGGCAAGGAGACTGAGAAGGACAGGGCGGTCACTGCCCCAAGGACATCAGGAGGAACTAGCTGGGTGGAAGGAGAAGCAGGAATCAGGTTAGCTCAGTGCCAACGCTGCTCACCCGTGGACTTTGTTTTTCCCTGAGATATCTGTATGGTGTGGGACAGCAATGAAGGAGGCGTGGGAATGGCTGTGTCAGCTGCAAAGGGAGGTGTGTGCCCGGGGGATGTTTCTTCACTAGCCCAGTGTTTTCCAGTTCTTTGGAGGTTTTCCACTCCTGACAGGTTTGTGGGCCCAAATGCAAGGAGAAGTCACTGGCTTTCCATCCCATTTGTGACCATGCTCATCTTGGCTGTAGGTGTGGCTGATGCTCTCCTATCCTGGCTTTCAGGAGGTGCCATTCCCAGCCTCCACAAGCTGTTTGATTTAGGGGGCATCAATCTCCTAAACTGTTGTCCCTTTTACAGCTGGCTAGAACAGCTGGGCTACAAGCAACAAGGAATTGTCAGATTTTTTTTTGTCTCCCTTCCCCCATCCCTCCCATCCCCAGTCTTGAATGCCTGGTGGGGGAGCAAACTCCTCCATCTGTCCACAAATCCCCCAGGTGGGTAATAATAGATGCTTCATATAGAAAAATTCAATTAGACTTGACAAGAGATGTATGCTAGTGCTTCCTTGCCAGGGCCCCATCTTGCTCTGTTCTGTTCCTCTGCAAGAGACTTGCTGTAGAAGCTATTATAAAAAGAAAAACCCTTTTAAGTATAATGGTGTTTATAGCCAGGACTGGCTGTGGTGGGCTTTGTAGAAAAGAAAATTACAGTGGGATCTCGTGCAACTGCGGCCACCAAGATGCAATTGGCTACCCAGGACATCAGATGGCAGCTGCTGAGAGCAGGAAAGGGCTGTGTGGAGTGCTGTATCTAGGGCTTCTCTTAGTCCTTCTGAGTATTAAAGCTGCCAGGATAAGAGGTGTGTGCATGCTGGTGTCTTGGCCAAAAGCGAGTAGTTCGTGTCTTAAACTCTCTCTCTCTCTCTCCAGTTCTCATCATACAGCTGTTTTGTTCCAATGTGGGGTGTTTCAGAGAACACTTCCATTCTTTGTAGCTCGGTGTAGCTTACTCCTAAGCTCAGCAGTGGTCTGCCCCAGAAATGGCCGTGGTGCACTGTGGGTTTGATGTGCAAAGGAAATAGGAGCCCTTTCTACAGCTCTTGTTGCCGTGTTCAGGACTGGGAGGAGACCTTTTTCTGTGGTTTTGGTTTTGTTTTTTCTCCAGCATGAATGCTCCAGCAACGCTCAATTTTTATGTTTTAATGTTCGTATTTCTAAATACTCTGAGTCTGGGTGATGAGAATATCTGTTATAAAGTACTTGGACAGACCTCTCTGTACAGCACACGTCTGCATTTGTCATCAATGTTCCCAAAAGCTACGGTGTACTATCAACACAGCTGCTTGCTGGTGTTGGCACTACAGAAAGCAGAAGGAACCCCCATTTGAAGCTGTGTGTGATAGAGCCCTTCAGAGGCTGGGAGCTTTAATACATCTAAATCCTTTTGTCACAGTTGCACTGACTTTCTGTAATCCTATGAAATTGTATCATCTCAACTTCCGTGAAGTCTGTAGAACCTATTAACCTCATGTGCTCTGTTCGTCTCGGACAGATGAGTTGACATAGTCTTGGAGTTGGATGTATTGTATGGTGCAGATTTCGGTGTGTTCAGACTTCTGGTATTTGATCAAAATTCAGAAGGCATTTGGAACAAAATATTTATAATGCCAGCAAGATTTTTTTTTTTTCCCCTTAAGTATCCAGGCACTCACTTGCATTGGGACTAGCACTAATGTGGCTGAACACAAGGAGTAGTCACTCCCCTGAGGTCAGCAGCTTTTGCAAGAAGCTGTGTGGAGCAGAGGTAGCAATTCTCTGCAGTGAAGCTGCAAGGCATTGAGTGTCTTGGAAGGCACTTGTTGGAGGTGAGTGGGAAGGTCAGGACAGCTTTGCAGGATGCCTCTGACAGCCACTGTGAACATCAGGCCTGCTGGCATGAGGGGGAAGTGTGGAGCGGGAAAGCCCCAGGCAGCTGCATTCATTGTAACAGAGCTGCTGGAGAGGCTGTGTGCATTTAGTAGTTCAGCCTAGGTAAGCCTAAAGTGGGGACCACGGCCCTACCCTGTATTTACAAGGGACGCAATATCTGAAGGCTTAATAATGGGGTTTGTCCTGACTGTGAGATGGTGGCTTAGGAAAGGTTCAGTTTAACAATTGCATCACAATGTGGAATATTGATCCCTTGCTGTCCTGATTCCTTAGGGACCAACAGAGGCCTCACTCCTGTGGGGTAAAGAGTTGGCAGCAAGTTGAGTATTAACTAGCAACTTTGTCAGCTGCATTAAAGGCTGTGGTGAATAAAGCTGCATTGTGTGACAGTGTGTGCAGAGGTAATGGAGGGGAAACAGTTACATTCTGAACTGGTTCTGGTCTCTCCTGGGTCAGAACCAAGGCTGAGCTCACAGTAGTGCTACAGTTACAGATGACCTGGAGGGCATCTGTCAGGGCTGGGCTTGTGTAGGAGCCTTCCTGGACCCCCTCTGTGCCTTGGATGAATTCCCACTACATTAAGTGCGCCTCTGCCTGCTGCTGCTGTGCAAACCCGTTGCCCATCAAGTGCTTCTGACAGGTTGAGGCTGCTGGGTCAGGGAACAGAGCATGTACCTCCTTCCGAGAGACTCATGGTATTATACAAGATATGACGACTCCTGTTTTTTGGATAGGACTGGTTGACATCGCTCCACATAACTGAACAGAAAAAGCATGCTTAACCACAGGACACAAATACCCAGCACACAAGGGAAGATCCACACACAATCGTGTCATTTTATTAAGTCTGCCTGGACTCTGGCTTGGCACAGCTGTGGTTTGGGAAGCCAGTGTGCCCTAGGCATCCAGGTGCAGCAGTGCAGAAAGCCCCATGAAGCAGTGTGCACAAAGTGACCAGCTCAAAGCTCTTTCTTTGGCTACAGGTAATAGTAGTACACTGCATTTGTAATGGTGCACTTTGATGCAAAGTGGCATTCAAGTATGTCTGCGCTGGCAGCCCACAAAGGGAAGACAGACGGACACAAATGTAAGTGCCTATCTCTCTAGGCAACACCAGCTCTATTAAGGGGATGCTCTTCTGAGAGGACTGACTCGCAGGGACAGGCTTGGCTCAGGGAAGCTTAGGTATCTTTGTTCGGGATGGTGGCTCACAGCCCTGAGCAATATCAAGAGGCACTAGTGGGAGTATGTACAATGTGCTGTCTTGTCAGTGAGCATATGGAGTGGAGGAAGACATGTACTTTTTGCAGACGCTGTCAGTAGCAGGAAGAACTGAGATCAAGTGGGGCTAACAACAGCTTTCTGTGTGAAGAATACTTCCAGCCTGCAAAGAGCCATACTGGATGACCAGGGTGCTTGTTGCATGAAGCATGCAGAGGCGAGGAAGGGGTAGATGAGTTTGTTTTCATTTGTTCCTGGACCCCCTCCCCAATTTGCTTCTAACCCATTTCCCTAAGTCCTTGTCGTGTCTCTCCTAGCAATTACTCTCAGTTGCTGTTTGAGGGAGCCAAATGAAGTTCCAGGGTTGGACACCACAGAGGTTTCAGCTCCCAACACTTTCCTTGATAAATGGATGCTGGGAACAGTGTAAGAGAAAAGGATCCAATCCCTATTGCTTTGCATTACCATCACTAAAAATTAAGCACTTGGCAGCCAAGCTAGAGCTCCTGTGAGGCAAGCAATGACATCTCTTGTTTATAAAGGGCAGAAGCTAAGGACTTCACTGCAGGTCATGGAAGCAGTTGGTGACACATATGTGACAGGGCTCTGGGTCTCCCTGGTATGTTCTCAGACACAAGGTCTATGCTTTTCTTTCTTCCTTTTTTTTTTTTCCTACTCTAACTTCCAGAAAATATGCCCAAAGTACTGCTTAAAGTTAAGGGGTGCCCAAGTCTGGGAAGCAGGCAGGAGTGGTGTCTAGCTCGGGCTGGGTGCTAGAGGTTAGTGGCTTAGGAGAGAAGTAAGATCTGCAGGATTTTTAGGTGAGCTCATGTCTGATGGAGAACATCAGTGCACGCGGCGAGGCTGAGTCTAATGTGGTGCATTCACAAATCTATTTGCATAGTCCCCTTGAGGAAGGATGGATGGTGGCCCCTGGCATCTTGCACACGCACATTCATACACAGAAAGGTTGTATGCTGTACAGCCCAGAAGCAGCACCATGTAGAAACCATCCAAAGGCCGTGGGATGCCCTGAGGGAAGTCAGCTCCAGCATGCAGGCCCCAGTTCAGCACGGCTATGGCTCCACTGTCACGCTGCTGTTAGTAACACGTACACCATACCATCCCTTCCAGAATAGTGTGTCCTGGCCACCGTGTTCAAAGCGGACAAAGCGGACCCCAGGCCCATAGTTGGAAAAGGTGTGGGAGATCTTTGGGATGAGAGACAAAATGGTTGTTGGTAAGCGTCAAACCACCATGAACCTACCCTTCTTTAGTGCACAGAGCCTTCAACCCCACCTGCCTGAGTCATACCTACCAGTTTAGTAACAATGAGGACATTTACAGTGGGAGTCACTGGGAGGAGCTTTGATCCCATTGTTGTTCAGAGGCCATTGAACCTCTCCCAGTTGGGCATCTCCTTCATCTTACACCTGCAGTGGTGGCTCAGCCAGTTTCCAAGTTTTATGTAAGGTAGCCTTCCAGTATAATCCCTTTGTTCAATCACAGGGTCATGGCTCCACAGAACACATGACAAAGCCTTCTCCTCCTCCAGGAGAGCTCTCCTGCTTCTCTCTACTTGAAAATATTCCCGAATCATGCAGGTTGCATGTCCCCTGCTGAGCCCACAGCTGTAACTCACCTCAGTCCAGTTGGCATCGTTGTCCTGTGGGATGGCAATAGTCTCACTTTTGTACTCAGCCAGAACATCCTCATTCTCTGAGAGCAGCTTCACACAGAGCTCATAGAGGCAGCCGGCATCGCTGCGTCCTGCATACCTGCAAGGAGATCCAAGCTGCTAGTCTTACCTGTGTGAACTCGGCAAAGAGCCAGAGCATGCAACTGCGTCTGGCTGAATGCAAGCTGTACCAGTCTCATCAAGTTACTGGGGCCTTGGTTTGAGGTGGAAATCTGTAATGGTCCTTACCCCAACCCACCACCTCCCCTCATTCACAACAGGAACCTGGTCTTTAGAGGCCATATGCACCAACAGTTTGAAGCTTGTGGGAGCTGCTGGTGGCTCAGTAAGCCAAGACTCAGCACTGTCTCGCATCTAGGGGATCTGGCAGCTAAGGTTTTAAGGCCCAGTGCAGGTATAAGCCCTCCCTGCCCTTCCTTCTCTTTCTTGACTCTCTGCCTACCTTCTGAGGCATCCTTGCTACTTACCAGTCTTTTACCACAATTTTAGGCTGGGTTGTATCCATCAGCTCTTCCCAGTAGCCCTCAGCCCTAAAGTCAATGACCTGAGCCTTTCGACACCACCTGAAATGCGAGATATTAATTGGCATCACAGTCTCTCCTGGGACAGGGGGAACCAAAAATGTCCCCTTCCCTGAATGAGAGAAGAAAGCAGCCTTACTCATAAGATGTAACAAAGTATTTATGGACTTCTCCACTAGGGAATTCTTTTCCAAAGTCCCCGGGGAGCTCTTCAATTTTCCAGCCATCACCTCCATTCTCTACCTCTCCCCAATGCTGCAAGTCTTCTGCAAATGGCAGAAAAGAGACTCGGATGAGTCTTAGATTCTGAGGGCCTGGGGAACCTGACCTTCTCCTGCTGGAACCTTTCTCTGGGTTGTGAAAGGTATGCTGTTAGGTGCAGCACTAATTTTCTATGCAGGCTGTGGAGATGTTTGTTAAGTAGAGGTCAGGCAAAAAACTTTAGTGTGGTTGAACTTAATATTAACAAACTTTAACGTTCCCCACCAAAATGGCTATGTACCTGTGGGTTTATTTAAGAAAGTACTCCAGTGAAATTATTTAGCTATTCTGAACTGTCAGCACTTTCAGTGTCATAACATAGGAATAGCCTGGGGAGAGATGCCAATTGCTTTATTTCTAAACTGCTAAGTGGTATTTCTAGAAGCAGTATGGCCGTTAACATTGGGCTTTTCTGGTCTTAGCCAGAGGGAAAGTGGATGTTGGAAAAGCTTGCAGAAAAATAATCTGTAAACAAAATGGAGAAGCTGTGTTGATATTGCTTTGGTCTATGATGTGTGAAATGTATTTGCTGCTGCTTGGGTTATGAGACTTTGTTACTGCTGCTTATTGCTAAGCATCTTGTAGATCTGGCAAGTGAAGTTCATAAATTATCAGAATAATGGCAAATGGGGTATGTGCACAGCTCTGTAACAGGGGCTGTAGTAAGGAGGGTACAAACGAGATTTGCCTGAGCTGCTTCAAGGAAGGAAGCCTTGAAATACCTGGTGAGCTAAGGGCAGACTAGCTCCTGAGCGGGGAAGGGCTTGATCTTTCCTGTCACGGGTGGGCAAGAAGCAATCTGGAAACCCAGATGCCACTACCGTTACAGCAAAGGACATTTTTTGTCTCTCAAATGTGATTCTTATCCCTGCAGGGGCTTACATAAAGTTGATGTCAAGTAGAGCCCTTTGTAAAGGCTGATTGTCAAGGCCTTTATGCCCATTAAATGATTTGACTGCATGCATTAAGTGATTTGACTTGGGCAAGGAGAAAATGCTGCAACCTGATGGCAACTAAAAGCTTTTTCCAAAGACTGGAGAGGATGCTCAGTTCCCAGTGACTGGTCATCTCTATGAAATCTTGGGGCTTGTTATGCTTGTCTCTCACCTTCACCACATGGGTTCTTGATGAGATTCTTCTTTTTCTTACTCAAGAAGTAGAAGTTTTGCCAATTTTCTGCATTCTCCTGTGACTCTGCTCCAGTGAGGCCTTCCTGCTGACACTTCAGGATCCAAAGCGCAGCTCCATCGACCAGGTTCTTCCACTGGCAGCAGACCAGGCGGCACGCCAGCACCAAATCCACCGCAGGTATGGAAGCCAGGATTCTGATCAGGACTGCTTCAGGGAGGGACTCCATCCTTGGGCCAGGCTGGATGGAGCTTTCTGAGAAAGAAGGGGGAAAGGAGTGGTGACACAGTGGTCCTTCAGACATGGGGTTCCCCACCCTCGGTGATGTCAAACACTGATGCATTAGAAAAAAGGGAAAATAAGCATGTTATCTTAAAGCATGATTTTGGGGGCATAGATTGCTTCCTAACCTCAAGGCCTCCTGACCCCTATTAAGTTAATACCCTGAAGCATGTGAGCAGATTAGTATTTTATGTTCTAAGTGAAGCCCTTAGTAAAATCCATCCACAAAATGCAAGTAGCTGACATCTGCAATTGTGGACAGCTTGTCAGTTTCCCAGACTGGAATTAGTCCTTCCAGAAATCTCTGCTGCCGCAAAAATCAGCGTCTTAGTAATGACTTCTTCTGCAGAGGGAGGCATCTGCGTGTTTGTTCTGCCTTTAAGAACATCACTGATAACAAATGCTGCAGAGACGTATCTAAATATCAGTGGTGAGCGTCTTGCCAACCACGTTTGCAGTGGTTTGTTCTATATCTGAAAGGCTTTCTCTCGAGGGGCTGGCACTTAATCTTCATAGTCATGAGCCTGTATAAGTATAGGCCTGAGGATAACTGAAAATAACTCATTTGATATTCTCTAATATTCCTTTTTCTATGGCCTTATAACCCGAGCAATTAAGTCAGAAGTGTGGGCTTTAACTTCATGTGCTAATTCTGCACTCTGACTCCCAACAGCTCTCTGCTGCCCTGAGTTCTAGGGCCAGGTGCTGCAGGAATAAGGGACGATGAGTGTGCAGATTCAGAGTCCCATGTCATCAGTGTGGGACGCACTGTGACACTGCTTTTATCTCAGCTGAGTCCTGATGCTGGGAAGCTGCTGAGACTGCAGCAAACTGCACAGATGCAGCCAAACTCCTCAGGAGTGAGTCATTAAGCCTAGGAGAGCACTAGGGATAAAGCAGGTGAAATATCCTGACATGCTACTTGATGGAATACGGCAGTGCCAAATCTGGCAAGGGAGGGAAGAAACAGGGAGTCACTACTATAACAGCATCCTAAATGGATGTTCCAGATGCAGAGCTATCATGTGTCCTCTATCTGCCCTGCAGACAGCAGGAGGAAACTGTCATCTAAAATTCCCTGGCTTCTATGGGGGTAGCATGCGGGATTTCCTATTTCCCGCCCCCCCCCTCCAACCCTCAACCACAGTCCTGAAGGGTAAAATGTGATTTTTTTTTTTTTAAAAAAGAAAAGAGAGCGTGTGCTGGTTTAATCTCCTGCAGGAATTTCACATGCCTCACCCGCGCTCTGCCTGCTGATGGAGCATTACCGGTCTCCTCTCTTAGCAAGGATTTCCCACGCACTCAGGGAAGGGGTGAAGGGCCCTGGCTGACTTTTCACTCCGACCCACAGTATCTTTGAACTGGTCTACCCATCGGCAGGCCTGCCGGGGCAGCTTCCATCCCTTGCCGTGCTTGGGGCGCGCTCGGGTTCCCTATCTGCCCCCCACCCTAACCCTCTTTTTCCTCTCTGCCTTCCCTCCCGTGCTGCCCAGCCGAGACGGCCTGGGAGAGACCCGCGGGGTAACGGCGCAGTGCCCCCCGTCCCGTCCCGTCCCCGCAGGGCTGGCCCCGGGGGAGGCCAGGCGGAGATGCCGAGCGCTCCTACCTTAGGCGCTGCTCGGCGGGCGGCCGCGGGTCTGTGGCGGGCGGGCCGGGGCGGGGCCGGGCCGCGCCGCCCTGATAAAGGGCAGGGTCCGCGGGGCGGGGAGGCCGCGGCCCCGCACGGCGCCGCCTCCTTCCCCGGCTGCCCGCCCCGCGCTCCGCCCGCTGCGGAAGGGCCGCCGCCGCCGCCTCACATCCGCGTCCGGAGGGCGCAGACGGGCGGAGCCCAGGTGGGGCCGGGGCGAGGGGCGCGCCGCCCTGGCGCTCGGCGGGGCCATGGCCCGTGGCGCGGCTCCGTCCCGCTCGGGGCGCCGGGGCGGCCCGGCAGCCTGGGGCAGGCGGTTTGTCGTGTAGTTCTGTTAGTAACTAGTAAAAACTCTGCTTATTTCCCGAAGCTCTGTGCTGTCGGCGCCCGGGGATTTTCCATCGCGTACCCCTGCGGCCCGTCACTGAAGCTATCGGTCGAGATGACAACCATTTGCGACCTCCCCGAAGACGTCCTGGTGGAGCTGCTTTCGCTGCTCCCAGCCCAGGATCTGATCTGCACCTGCAGACTGGTCAGCACGCAGTGGCGGTACGTGGTGGATCTGACCACCCTATGGAAACGCAAGTGCCAGCGCGAGGGCTTTTATATTCAGAACTTGGACAGAAGCATCTCTGACTGGAAGGTCTTCTATATGCTCTGCAACTTGAAGAGAAACTTAATCAAAAACCCCTGTGCTGAAGGTTTGTTTAATTATTTATGGTAGAGAGCTAAGAGAGTTTCGTAAGGGTCAGAATGAGTCAGTGTCCTGCATTACTCAAGTGCTGCTGGTGGTGTGGGACTGTCCCCGGCTACTGATGGATCTCTGCTGGGTCAGATCCACAAGTAAACATCTGCAATAAAACTGCCGTGGGTGGACAAAGTATTGGTAAATACGTATCTGTGGTTGCGACCAGAGGAGTCGCTAAGGCCCCAGCACTGCGCTCAGTGACGGTTAATTTGCACAGCAAGTACAATGTGGTAATGAAACTATCAGGTATTTGGATTAAACATTTGGGCAGCTGGGGCATTTTTGTTGTCAAAGACTTGATTAATACAACTACAGTAATTCTACTTTATTACTGATTATGAGTTTCTGATGTGGTAAGAAACTTGCTACCTATTGCCCTAGCTGCTGGCAGCCACGTTAAAAGTAATGGCAATATAAAGACAGGAGTCGCTTTCAGCTCTAGGAAGAACACAGTGTATCTGAAAACTCATCAAAGTAGGTTCCTAGTATTCTTCTGTAGCTGATTCTTTAACAAAAGCAAAGATACTGCTGGAAACTGAAGTGAGGTCCTAACGCTCATCTTTGACATCTATGTTTTTAGAGAACTTTCAGCACTGGAAACTTGATGATAATGACGGAGATAAATGGAAGATTGAGGATATGCCTGGACCTCATGGAAAAGAGATGCCAGACCCCAAAGTACACAAATACTTTGTCACTTCGTACGGGTAAGAACTGGATCCTAGTAATCTGGAACTGGGAGACCTGCTTCCTCCTGTCTGTCTGCAAAGGCACTACGGGTAGAAGGCTTGAGGCAGGTCACTGAACCTTACTGCATGTGTGGGAAAAGGAAGGAGCTTAATTAATCTTTTATACTGTTAGTCTAAAGAGACAGGTGTACTGCTGAGAGAACTAATTGGGGCACATGCTATAAGTATTTCCTGTCACTTTTTTATAGTCATGATAATCCACATGGGGTCTCTGCTTCTCTTCTACCAAAGGTGGTGGGCAAAGGTTAAGGTTTGGCAAGCCCATCAGATGCGCTTACCTGACAAGGTCAAAGCTCTGTAACCTCTAAGAGTGGTAGGTGCGTTTGTCATACTAACAGCTTGCAATAAAAGCTGTCAACAGAGGAGGATTAGCTGCTTTTACATCCATTAAACAGTAGTTCCCTGTTACCAATGTATGCTATACAAGCGCAGGGACCCCTCTTAATCCAGCTTGTAGGTAACTATTCCTTTTATCTGGAAGTGAAGCTAATCGGTTCACTACCTTGTCTAGTTCTGGCTATGGAAAAAGGCATGCCTTAGCCATGTCAGTCTTGCAGGCCTTCAAGGTCTGGGTGAGCTTTTGGCAAGAGTAAAGCTGTCGGGCACAGTGTGGACATTGAGAGGGAAGAGATGTGTTTTGTGAAGTTGTGAATATTTCTATTGCTGTTGCAGGCCGTGCTTCAAGTCTCAACTCATTACCCTGCAGAAAGAAGGATACTGGAATCAGTTGATGGATGAGAAACGGCCTGAAATTGTAGTCAAGGATTGGTAAGTGTAATGCACTAAAAACTAGAATTTCTGGCGTTGGCCTAGAGATAAGCTAGGCCTCTCAAGCTTTTCATGCTATAAAATCAGTTCTCTGTCCTTTGGGAGTTGCAGCTCTTGAGTAAAGCATAAGCTAAATCTAAGTTTATTCAGTGGGCTGTAAGGAGGCGGCAATCCTGTGAAGAGCAGGATAGCTGGAAGTTTTAGAACTTCTTCATAGCTATGGGGATGACATTCCTTTTCCTCTGCAGACGGGGATCCCTTTGGAGACTGTTTTCGAACACTAAAGAAAACTGAACAGTGTATATACAACCTTGCTCCTCGATTACTCCCTGCCTCTCTAGGTATGCTGCCAGATTTGACTGTGGATGTCGCTATGAACTTAGAGTGAGGCTGCTTTCTGAAGACTACATTGTCCTTGACGATTTCCACCCCGAGCCGGTGGTTATAGAACAGTGGAATGATGCGATGTGGAGAGAGGTAAGCAGCAGCCCTGTGGGCAGTAGCTTTACATCGGTATTGACACTTGAATCTTGCAAGTCTTACCTGGCCAAAAGTCCCAAGCGGACCTACCTTCTCTGCTCTTCAGCCTCCTCTATTCAATACAAAAGGTAAGTCAATCCTTGCTGTTGACAATGCTGAAGAAGCAGTAGTGCCATGAAAGAGCTAGGTTCAGTTTGTAGGTGCCCAGGGTTTTCTAAAGAGTATCCCCCAGGCTTCTGTGTTATTTTAGCTCAGTCTCTTTAATTATTTCTGTTTTTCACTTAAGTTTTTGTCTAAATAACTAAGTTACAAGAGCACAGTTCTTGTTTTTATTGGATCAAAAAGCTTTGTTTTAAAACTACTGCATGGATGTAATTTAAAGTATTGCTGATGTTACTTTTCTTAAACTGCTAAACGTGTTTAACTTGTTTGACTGGCTGTAGATTCTCCATTACATTGTTGCTTACATGAGAAACGTACCTAAGAATCAAGCTTAATGTTATGTTTGACTTGGAGAGGATTTCGGGGCAGAAGGTTGAATAAAAGAGGCTTTTTTCCTGTCCCTCAAAAACGGGTATGATGCACTTTCAATGAAAGATAAAGATATCTTAGAATGAGCTTTTCCTGAGACCAAGACTTCCATACTGTAGTTGTCCTAGCTTCTAGGTCAGTGCTGGTTTACTTAGGCAAATTAAGAGGAATTTTCTTCTTTCTCTCCAGATTTCTCACACCTTCCAGAATTACCCAGCTGGAGTTCGTTACATCTGGTTTCAGCATGGAGGCCAAGACACCCAATTCTGGGCAGGATGGTATGGGATCCGAGTGACAAACAGCAGCATCACCATTGGGCCTCTGACATTGTTATGAAGGCGCAATAGAAGTGTTTGCTTTTACCTCAGGACTGTAACCAGGTGGTCTCATGTGCACTCAGCTGCCCTCAAGGGCTCTGCTACAGAAAGACTTGCTTTGTATGGTATTTTCCTGTTTCAGTTTAATTATGTGTAAAAACATGTATCTTTCACACCAGACCTTTCATAGCATAAGGAAACTGTCAACCCTTTTTCATAAATGCTGTGTCACTGGTACTTAATTCCTTAGCATTTCTGTAAGTGTATATGATCAAAATGGTACATACCTTCCCTGTCCAAATACAGCCCATCATTGTTTGAATAAACAGCTAGAGAAACAGGAGATAAGGAATCCCTTAAGGTGGCTACCTTACAATGTAAGTGCCTTTTGATTGTGCTGGGCTTTTTCCATACTACCTTTGTACTACCAAAGTACTTGGTTTGTACTGAACAGTCTAACCCCATATAAAATGTTAAAGCAGCGCACAACCTGGATCTATAGCATTCTTGCACTTTTACTTGGAGGAAGCAGGGAGGTACTATACTGGCTGTCTTATCAAATTGTCTGACCAACAAGCTCAGCTCATACTATGAACTATGTCTTCTACCCCTGTATGCATAGAGCCAATACTAAGGCCACCTTCCATCTCCTTTGACAGGTGTAGGATTAACAGTGTTTCCCTTGTCTGTTCTCCGTTAGGAGTAGGACATTTGGCAAGTGTCCTTGCTGGACAGACACATTCCACCTTGCTTAATGCCATGCCAATGCTGAAAGCTCTCCCATGGAAAGGGTAGAGACCAACGTTGCATAGCCTCTCACAGGAATTGACAGATCCCACGTATGTTCCAGAAAAGGTGTGGAAAGGTGGTGGAAGCTCCACGTAAAATACAAAGCTCCATACAAAATAAAAGTACTTCCTCACTTAAGCGGGGAGGCTGGTTTGGACAGAACTCAGCCTAGTTCAACTGGGGTAAAACTTAATATTTATTGAAGACGACTTGGGACAGTCACAGTGGACAGACACTACATAAGGCCTCACTCACCCTTAGTGTATAAGTCCATTGCTCTAGTGGAGCATATAACAGATGGCTGTGTATCACTGCCGATGTGCAATGGCGATGCCCTGTTAAGGTGAGAAGTGGATTTGTACAAAGCGCTGACTGCGTACTGCAGTTGGCTGTATCCTGCCCCCAGGGATTCACTGTAACAAAACCTACACTCACTCGCTCACGAGTGTACATGGGAACAGGCTCTGGCTCCACATTCCAAGTCAGTTCTATATACAGTGGTAAGAGCACTTGAAATAAAGAGGCAGCAGCTGCTCTACATTCACCCAGAAGGCCAGCTGAAGAGATGGTTATCAAGGTATGGTTTGTGAGATCTTATTCCACTGGAAGATCAGATGAGGCTTGAAGGCAAGGAAGACTTGAAATCAGGTGCCTTTGTGGGCTCGTTCTTCTACATACAGCTGCATCTGGAGGAGAGAAACAAGCATCAGTTCTGTTTGATGTGCAGGTAGGTGAATGGGAAAAAAGTCTGCAACAGGCTAAATAGGAAGAGTTTGTACCTTCCCCCATAACCAGGTTTCCTATTTTATTATGAGGAGTCTTGCCCTGTTCTCATTACTGGCACAGGCATCTGCAAGACTAAGCAATAATAGTGCTCAGCAATATTAAAACTGTTACCCTACAGAAAACTGCAGAGCTAGCATCGGAGTAGACAAAGCTTAAAGTATGTGCTGTTTCAGCCACCTCTTGGGCCAGAATGCTCTGCTCACCTTTAAGATATCAGATGTCATAGTTTTCAGGGGAATAAGCCGGGGGTCATGCATGTGCACGTCTTGTTCATCAGCGAGGATCCACGGGAAATCCTAGGGGCAGCAACACAAGGTGCTTTATTTGCAGAGAGGCTGGCAGACTCTGTAAGGTGAGCTCTCTTTCTCAGCACTAGGTCAGCATTAAGTGAATGAGAGATCTAGTGGCTGAGGGAAGAAACAGGTAACTCAAACCTTCCATAACAGCAAAACTTAACACTTGCACACTTGGCTCTGAGACTCGGCATAATTATCTTTAATTACAGCATCAAACTGTAAGGTTAACCCATTTTACTTACTCCAAAGGTGACATCTCACTTCTTTAAAAGATATACTCTTAGCTGTCCTGAGCTAGCATGTTATATTCGTTACACCAGCATTGAACTGCAACTCCAAAATGCTCAGGGCATGGATTTCTGTCCTGCCTTGCAAGTTTGGCCTACTATACTACCAGTTTCCATTACTAAGCAGTACAGAGCAGACTTCCATTTTGAAACAATTTTATACTTCATTAGCTTTATTTATATTGTGCCTTAGGACACCCAAAATAACTTGGCTCAGAGAAAAAAGTTCCCCTGTACCTAAGCAAGGATTCTTAAAAAAAATCTTGCTTTAAAAAGTGATCTGCACGCACTTTCCTGCAAGATAAAACATATTTGTGCACCCAAAACTCGCTAGTTACTTGAATCTTAGTCTTCCTTGCTATTTACAAAGAATCGATCATCCACACATAGTGGATGGGGGGTGGGGTTGTTACTTAAATTCAAGTACCTATTCTATATGTCAGAGTACTTTTAAGTGACTGAGCAGGCCTTATGCAGTAAGTATTGTTACAATCTAATTCAGGCATTGAAGCAGCTATGGTCTGCAATTGTGGCTGGTGTGTGGTGAATGTGCTTAGTCACCTCACCAGTGTAAACCATTTTAACACATTCAAAGCAAAGTTGTGAAGTGTATCATGTAAAGCTAACATTATCTAGCAGCCTTAACCTTAAAGATGCCAACACTCTTGCATTTCCAGTCTTTGCAGGTTGCTCACACGCAATCAGGTAGCCAAAGATATCGCTCACCTTTATCACCTGGATCTTTTCCATGTTCCGTGTGGCAGCCTCCCGTGTGTGAACCAGAACTGTGAAGGTGCAACCTGCAAGAGAAATGGTAGGCTCCAGATCAGGGGACAACTAACAGAGGATCAGACACTACCTATTGTTGTCTCAAGTCAAGCAACGCCATGCTGTCAGGCTGTATGGACATGTTTACCTGGGGGATTGTTGTCAAGCACAGCATCGCACACACTGATCTTCAGGATGAAGGCACGCAGTAACTGCTCCACGTGGGACAGCAGGGACTCTGAACTGTTGAGGAGACAGTTGTTACTGGCATGCAGCAAAGTACTGGAGCCTGGAGCTGCTTCCAGAACACCTCTGCAGAGGCAGGTGTTGGATGCCATGGGCAAGCAGTAATGGAAACGTTACCTAATGGAAAGAAGAGGTGGCTGGGTGATCTCAAAGACAAATCTCTCCACAGGGTGGTGCTCTTTATCCAGGATTACAACTACAACTTTCTCCACATCATTCTGCAAGAACAAAGATAGAAAAATCCCTTCCTTAAAACAAGCTGTCTTCTGCCCCCAGTGTGCTTCGCATACTTCTGATAAAGTGGGAGTATGCTTATTTGTTGTGGCTCTCAGCACTAGCAGTTATCCAAAGCTTGAGCACTGTCAGATTACTATTACCGATCAGAAAAAAATGCTTTTGCAAAGCCCTTTCTTGCTAGATGTTAAACTGATAGCTCATCGCTAAGGCCTAGGGAGATGAAGTGCACTAAATAGCACATTTCTCTAGATACTGTTTTGGAACAAAGGAGGAAAAGTACAGCTATCTTATTGCATCACTTGGGAATGGACAATGATGAGGAAGTTAAGACATGCTTAGTCTGTTGGACAAATATAGCAACTTTGTACTACCGCAATGTAAAACTGACCTATTTCCTTTCTCTAAATGTGCATTAGGTTGTCTGTAAAGAGCAGAGAATGCAAAATCTGCCAGTATCCTACATCCTGAAATGTTTCATATGGTCACACCTTTCTCTCACAAAACCTCGAGTTCAAACCTACCTTTGCTTGCTGGGTTACAGCAAAGCATTCAAACTATTCTGCCAGATAGGTGCTTAAACTTAAATGTATTCAAAAGTAGAAAGTTAACGTGTAGGATGATGTAACTGAAAATATAGAGCTGTATATCCTCATTTGCATGTATTAGATGCAACTACATGCCCATGATCAGCAGCAAGGCTGGGCCTTAACTGCAAGGAAAGGCTATGGATGTTATTTTTGTTAGTAACTTTATCAGCTAGTATATTGTGTATGGTAAACTTATAAATAAATTTTACAATGAAGACAGTATTTACGTTCTCTTATTTTCTATCAAAACCACTTGCAGTACTTTTGGCCAGGTCCCCAGTATGATCTTACCTTCTCGAGCAGCGGCTTTACACAGTGCAGTGTGTCCTGGATGTACTGATTCAGCTCCGGGTGGCAGGACATCTGTAGCAAATACAGTGAATAGTCAGAGCTGTGTTCTGATGTGAACCAGGACAATGCTAAATGAGAAGAGTTAAACAGAAGCACCAATGTGTTACAAGGCACCTGAGTCATGCTTCAGATAGTGGTGAAAAATTCTAAGTTGCCAACTCAAACGAGTAATTCTTTCATGGAAGGGTGAATTAGCTGCGGCAGATCACTGTACCCACACGCTTGTAGCATATTGGGAATATATACCCACAATAGCATATTGGGAATAGTATATTCCAACTATCTCTGCTTCCTAGGAAGCATGCTTTTATGTTACCTTACTACACATAGCTGGGGAAGCCGCCTACTACTGTTGTTTGTGATCTGCTTGTTCCATAAGTGCTGCCGTATCCTCAGCTACAGGGCTGTTTTCCCTTTTGACAGGAACTAAGTTCTCTTAAAAAATGAGTTTGCACATTAAAACAAATTCTGGAAGTGACTTAGTTTGTTCTGGTGAGTTTTGACTGATCCCCACTATTTTGCTTGTCCACATGGCTGTCAGCTTCCAGGAAAATCTCCTACCTGGACAGGTACATTGTATTTTTTCCTCTTCTGAAAGATCCCAATAGGGTAAACTTCTCTGACATATAAGATAAGATGAACAGCCACTTCCAGAAATTCTGAAAGAACATCTGCAACAACTGAAACACAAAAGTAAAAGATGCTGAAGCGGTGGCAGGGGGAAGCATGCAGAGCAATACCATATACTCGTAGGATTATTTTTTTTTTTAAGGTATTTTTCCCTGCATAAATTTCACCTGCTTCCCCTTAGCTGCAAGTTTAGGGACAGAGCAACCCTCCAACAACAATTCCACAAGCTCATATGCCAACAAGAAGCCTTGCAAGTGTACCAGTTTGCAGCATAGCACAACACATTACCTTGCCCAAAGTTAAGGTCCTGCCGTGTGAGAGTGGTCATCTTTCCCAGAACCTGGAAGTAATCACAAAAAGAATGTTTATCCTCTGGCTCCTATATTATTAACGCAGTCAGCTCAGGGAGCCATCCGCTTCCCTAGGGCTGCTGAGCTCAGACCCAACAAACTGTCCTCTGCGCTTAGTCACAAGCATATGAACACTGCCACGACAAATCCGCAGGGCCCACTGCAAAAGGTTTAAGCACCCTCCGTAACCAACACGTCAGAAATCACCAGTAGTGCATAAAACCAAAGACAGCATCATTGTGGTGTTCTGGCTCACACCTCAGATTGATAGATTACTCATAATTTAAATTCCTGCTTTTTTTAATTGGGTTTTATTAAAAAAAAAAAGGTGAAAATCTGTCCAGTTCACAGTTCTTCACTGTCTCCCTCCCTTTTTCATGCATTTTGCTAGGACTGGAGAATTCATGATTCCCAAGACGCAGTAAAGTTTAGACAATCACTTTTTAGTAGCACAAGAAACACTATTTTTTTTTAAAGCCACATAAATGTTCTCGTAACATACTAGAATATACCCCTTTTCTAACCTCTGTATCCTATTACAACACAAGAACTTCTCAGTTTTATAGGTTTATTCTCACACCACCACCATGAAACATTGCTTGTTCAGGCTAGGATCTGCATCTTCCACTGACACTGCACAACACAGGTACTCATCTGCTGTCTACTACCAACAGCTTCGGAGTGCCTGCCTGTCTGTCTGTCTCTCTCTCTCTAGTCCCAAGGAAACCAAACTCTGCACAGCTGCATCATTAAGGTAACGTGGAATTTGTCACACAGAATCACGGAATATCTCAAGTTGGAAGGTAGCCATGAGGGTCACGGAGTCCAACTCCCTGCTCCGTGCAGGACTAACCAAAAACTAAACCACATGACTAAGAGCATCATCCAGATGCTCCTTGCACTGACAGGCTTGGTACCCTGACCACTTCCCTGGGGAGCCTGAAACTTGTGACAATTGTAAAGGGCAGCAAATTAGATAGCCAAATTAAATACCATGTGCCAACAATCAAACAGCAGATGCTGGGGCTCAACCTTCCAACAGCTTTCCTTATATAGCGGAGTATGTGCCTTACACATTTTAAGCTACAGTGTACATAATTTTCTATTACAAATTTTAATTTGTTTCATTATTTTATCCATACTCTCCACGTGCATGTCTAACCACTAATAGCAGCACCATTTTTCATAAACCGTGTATGTCTTTAAATGCCTCCAGGAGCACTGTGGCTCCATCAGTAACACAGGTGTCTTACACAGACCTCTGATAAGCCACAGACATTCCAATCGGTTGCTTAGCCACTGATTTTTCAAGCTGCTTCAGCTGCAACAAACCATGTTTTTCAGCTCTACAAAGAATTACTTCAACCTTCACAAAACAGGAAGCTACTCTCCTCTCCCTTTTTAAATCAGAATCTTACCACTGCATACAAAGACTCCCTGGAATATCAGCGATCTGCTACAATAAACAGAATTAAGATACTTAAGCATCTCTCTAGCACTCCAGCTGCAGTGACTCTCAAATTTGTACAAAAGATCTGTATCAGAGTAGCATAAAGAATCTTGTGTTTTCAGAGGTTTAGGTTACCATCCTCACCTAAACATCCCCCTTTCTTAAACTGAGGCCCCAGTGACAGGGGCCCTTCCCAACAGCATCCCAAGAGACCCAACCTTAAACACAGTCACAAGGTTGGGCCCTAAGAACCACACATTTAATACTCCTTCAACTTAAGGTTTTGGAGTAACTGATTGGAGCAATGCTGCAGGTAACAGCCTTTCATCTGTTCACTGGAATTCGCTGTCCTATACATATGAGGCCAGTTTCCAGAAGAAGTCGTCCCACCTTCCCAGCATAACAGACGGCACTGAGGGATGGCTAGGGGAAGCGAGGAGGAGTAGGCATCAGGAAAGAGAAAGCCTGCGCTTCCTTCGTGGTGCTTTTTGGAAGCTAGCAATCCCTTACTGAAGAATTTTTGGAAGAAAAGGGAAGCAAAGGAGGCAGGGACATCACGTAATTTGTAATCCATCAACTTCAAAGTGCTCGTGTCTATTACATGGGCTCCTGCGCTAGCCCAGAATAACTAGCACAGGCCTCCTGCACCAGCTTGCGCTGCGCCCTGCCCGCTTCGTGGCTTCAAAGGAGAGAAAGGAGAATCACCAGATGCTCCTTCACCGTTTCACACACTGGTTTCTCTAACGACTGGGCTCACAGAAGGACGGAGCACAGCTTTCGGGACAGGGATGGGGACCCCGGGGCGCGCCGGTCCCACCGCTCCCCAGCAGACAAGCATTGCCTTTACTTCTGTATTCCTGCCCGCATTTCTGAGCCCGTGCTACCAGGCGTTCAACACTGCTCCCTTCCGAAACGGGGCTCCCGACCTCGCAGAGCCCCCTCCGCACAGCCCTCCATTACCCCACCGCCCGCCCAGGGGAGCCCCAGCGACCGTCACCGCCTCGACCCAGCCCGCCCCGAGCCGCGGAGGACCCCCGGTTACCCTTACCGCCTCGACCCGGCCCGCGGGGGCCCCCGGCGCCCCTCGCCACCGCCGCCCCCGCCCGCTCCGTACCGACCCCCGGTGACCGTCACCGCCGCACACGCGCGGCGCCCGGCGCGGGTGGCCGGGCGGTGGCGCGGGCGTGTGACGTCAGGGCGGCGGGCAGCCCCAGCGCCCCCCGGCGGCCGGAGGAGCGGGCGCGGGGGGGGGGGCCGGTCCCCGCCGCTCCGCGCTGCCCGGCGCTGCCCGCCGCCCCCGCGCTCCCCGCGGCGGGCTCCCGGCAGGCACCCTCTGCGCCGCAGCCGCAGCTCCCTCCGTTGCCAGCGGGGCTCGGTGCAGGGAGCGGGGGACGCTGGTGCCCCGGCCCGGTTTCCCACCCCGTTACTGTAACGCGGGGGGGAGCCCCTGCGGGGAGCGGGGGCGCCGTGCCCGCCCCGCCCCGCCGTGCCGGTAAGCGGGGGCCACCCCGCCCGGGCCGGGCTGCCCCGCCTTTGTCTCCGTCCTTTGTCTGCCCCGGTCCCTGGCCGGGGCAGGGACGGCTCCTGCCGCCAGCCCCGCGGGAGCGCGCACCCTGCGCTCCCGCACCCCTCCTCCTCCTTCGCACCGGGCACCCCCGCATCATGCGCCCCTTGCATCCCCATGCACCCCCCTGCAGCACCCTCTGCACCCCCCGCGCCCAGCACACCCTGAGCCCCTCCGCCCCTCCCAACCCCACCTCCCCCCGCACCATGCACCCCAGTCCCCCGGGATTCCCGGCGTCCCCAGTTCCTCTCCACATTCCCCCACTGCCTTCCCCCTGTCTCCTCCTCCTCCTCCTCCTCCTCTCGGGTTTGAACACCCCTCTGCCCCCCCGGCAGACCTGCCTCCCCTCCCGCTGCATGCACAGCCGCTGCCCTGCCCTGCCTGCCGGGCTCAGCCCAGACCGAGGAGCTGCGGACAGGTAGGCAGTGCTGCCCGCATCGCGCTCACCCTGCACCCAGGTCGGGGTCGGGCCGCGGGGGGACCGGGGGGGGGTGCATGCTCCACCGAGCTGATTTCCCTTTGCTTTCGCAGGGATTGGGGAGGAGTGGGGGGCACCTTCCCACTTTCCGTGCGCCCCGGAGGAGACAAAGGCCGGGGGTGATGGGGGCCCCCAGTGCTGCCGCCGCCGGGACACCCTCGGTGCGCGGTGCCTCGGGTCGCGGCGGCATCGTTCAGTGGTGGGAGCCGAGCACAGAGCCTGGACAGCGCCGGTGCCGGTGCGCGGTGCCTTCAGCCAGCCCTATTGTCACCCGTGCCGGGGAGCAGGCTCCAGGTTCTCCCGCTCCCGCCGCAGTTCTGTCACCCGGCTCGCCCTCGGCGCGATGTGCAGTGCCGTGGACCTTGCAGGGGTGTGCAGCGTGGGCTTTGGGGCTTGCTCCCCACCACCCTACTGCAAGTCCCTGCTACTTCAGGGACTACTGCAAGCTCCCTCCCTAGACGGCTCTCCCCTTCCCTGGAAGCAAAGTCACCTCGGACAGAGGCATCGGCCCTCTCGCAGGTAGCTGCTGAGCCCCTCGCGCACCCCAGGGGTACGTCCCGGCTTTGAGCCAGAGCTGCTGTGGAAAGTGGCCGAGGGGCGAAGGAAGCTTTTCCCACCGAGTCATTGTGTTTGCAAAGCCGTGCGCTGCCACGCACCGAGCCCCTGAGTACCCACGGGTTATTCTCTGCTCCTCCTCTGCTGATAGAAGTGAGATCTCATTTCTGAATTAAATCAATTTGGCACCAGTTAATGGCTTATTACAGCCAGTAATTCATCATGTAGGATTTAAGTGACATTTATCCAATTCACACCTGAAGTCTTCCGTCAGCCAGAGGGTTTAATGGAAATGGTTTTGTATTCCCATCTCCTCTCCCTTGCAGAAGGCGGCATTAATCCTACACATTTTGGTTCAAAGTGAGAATGACATGCAAGTTAAAATGTTGAAAGGACACCCTAACTGTTCTGCCAGTCGGGACACATCCACTTCTCCCTCCAGTGAAGGTCGGGCCAAATCTGCCCCCATTCTTCCCTGTCACACTGGCAGGTGCTTTCCAGCCGGGTGACCAATGACCTTTGCTATTGATTGTGTCTCATTTGTCACTAGGCATTGTGCATTAAACTGGAGAGTCTTCTCTGCTGTGCTGACAGCAAGCGACTATATCTTGGATGCTAATCTCAGACTCATTGCTATTTTAATCTCATTATTGGGTAGAGTAGACTCTGTTTGATAGCAGGTTGCGTATGATGGCTGTGTCAGCCACTCCATGAAGTCTCAGAGGGAAGCAGAGCAGAGGGTACTGCATATTCATTCACGTGCCCCTCTTCCACTTCAATACAGTGACTTGCTGAGCTGCTCTGTCCCTGGAGGATGTTGTTGCTGCACCCTCCCTGCTCGTGCACGGACACTGAGAGCAGTGAAGCTCTCTGTGCAGGTCAGGGTAGGCACAGGAGAAAGGGTGGCACGGCTGTGGCTGAAGGCACGAGGCACGTAGTGACTTGAAGGATTTGCAGGGTGTCCAGTGTTCATCAGAGCTGGAGCTTAGCAGTGACTTAGTGACAAGTACAAAACTGCCAGCTTACTCACAAGTCTGGCCTGCAGGAGAGGGTATTTCCCGGGTTGCGCTCTGTGAACAAGCCACTTCTGTCCTCAGTGGTTAGGAGGGCAGGGCGCAGTCTGTCAGCCAGAGCTGCCCAGTGAAGGGAAGGGATTGCCTGGGCCAGCGGGTCAGCAAAAACAGAGTCCCAGTTCCAGCCCTTCAACTAATGTTGAGTGGTCACTGGATATGAGCTGCCCCAGGAAGATGCTTTGTGGAGGCACAGGGGTAACTACAGCTACTAGTCAACCCCCTGCAAGCCTGAATCTCTATGTCCTGTCTCTTGTGCCACTAGTGCAATTAATGTATTAGTGAATTTGACCCTTTCTACAGTGGAGTGCTGTTTGGTGATGGCAGAAAGTGAGAGAAAACAACACAAGCAAAAGGAAAGCAGATGTTTCAAAGGGGGTTGGTGGGATTCAAGTAGCTTAGCCTCAATATCTGCAGAGGGGAAATCTCTCACACCAAACACAGTCATGAAGGACAAGGAAACTGTAGAGTCAGATAAATATGAAAGGCAAGGTATGGAGGAAAGGTGACGATGGATACAGGAAACCTAAGGAGGAGGGCAGCTCCAAAGAGGGACCCAAAAGGACTGGAGATCTGTGAGCAGGGGACTGCTGCTCTGTCATCCCAAGGATGTCTGGGCCAGCAGCAAAAAAAATATTCTTTACAAAGTGAGTGTGCAAGAAATGTTGGAGAGAAGAAAGGAGAAGGGTGCATATAAGATTACCTGTCTGCTTTTGGGGACCCTAGAAAGCTGGGAGAGATCTTTTTGAAATAGGAAGGTCTCTTGGCAGGTTGTATATGAAGCTTCCCCGCATTTGCCGCCAGAAACTGAAAAACAGATGGAAAGAGACCCAGCAGGGAAGTGAAATCTCATTTATCTGCACAATGCCATCCTCCTGGCTCCAGCCAGCTCTCTGCATGTCAGCTACCATAGAGCCTACCCCATCCATTCTGCTCCAGGCCTTCCCAAGCCCATCCATCACCCTATGGCTTCCTATTTACAGGGAGCCTGGCACACAAAGCTGGGTTTATTGTCTATCATCCCTGCCACACATGTACATACACACAACACCCATGTAGATGCACATACACTTTGTCTATTGCTGCCGCTTGGGATTGTCTGGAGTCCAGGAAATCTTTACGCACTCCTGCCAAAGTCTGAGCTTATCAGAGCCAAAGAGAAATCTGGCCCAGAGTACGTGCTTGGGTTTAGCTTGGTTCAGCCCTTGAGCATACAAACTGCATCATTTGTGGTCTGGGGTGATAAAGGATCTTGATATTCTCTATTTCTCAGTTCAAAAGTTTTGTTCCTCTTAGCTGTGACATGAAGAACATATGTGAAAAGTTAAAGCTAGGACCATCACATATCATGCTTTAAGTCAGATATGCGAATGAACGTAGATGATCTGATGTTCCTGCTTTGTCAAATACAAAACAAATACAGCAGGGGCAGTTTAAGAGCCTATTTCCCCACCAAGGTGACATAGCTGTATTTATAGGGGGAAAACATGCCTGAGTTTCTGTGTACCTACTCAGTCCATGGCTGCCTTGAAGGATTACAAACAGAGAGCAGAGAAATAGCAATTGTATCAGTGAGTCCAGATAAAGAGACTGCCCACAGGGAAAGTTACTCAAGATGCAAATCAACCCCTAATTTCCTTCCAGGGTTGTGAGCATCTACTACTAACCCAAAATGGATCAGAAATAGTGGCTGAGAGACAGCACTGCAACTCATTCATCAGCCCTGAGCCTGCACCCTGGGTAGTTCTAAGGCCTTATCTTTGCTTTACACATTTTCTTGTTAGTAGGCAGATTTGCTACCTCAAGAGGCAGGTGGCTCATAATCCTGAGAGTATATAAAGAAAGTGCAAGCCATTGGGTGAAGTAAGGAGGATGTAGGTCTGGTGTTGTGAAGAACTACTGGGCAGCTTAACTTGGCAAGTACTTTAGCTATTTCCTTTATTAATATAGAAACTCTAAGAAGAGGATGAGTTCTGGACTTGTAACGTGTATTTGTTTTAGAGCAATTTAGGAAAGGTATCTCCTTACAAGACCAGACTTCTTTCTGCCTGGCATATGTCTCGGGGCAGAATTTCACCCTTTGCAGAAAAGGTGCATCAGCAGTGTGAGAACATTGCTGCCACCTACATCAACAAGGCAGGGGCTAGCACGGACTTCTTTTGTGGACTGTGGTCCTGACAGAGGAGAAGGTGTAGTTTACTTTGGTGCTCAGATATTGAGGAACCTGAGCACCGAGGAGAAGTAGGGATGCTGTTGTGTTTTCTAGCTGCCTTTTGGAAGCGTGAATTTTACAGCTTCTGTAGGGTAAGAAAAATGGAGAAGGTAGGAAGAGGTTTCTGAAGTTGAAGATAGATTAGGGCATGGAAAAAAGTGGTTAAGAGAAGGCTGGGACTTCTGTGCCTCTAGCACAGCAGCGTTGCATTAACCCAAGGTACCAAAACTTGTCCATGCACTGTTTTGGTTTGGCAAACAGCTCAGACCTCCCCTGACAATAGTGCAGTACAGGTATTTATCTGTATTATTAATGCTAGATTCCCAGTAACACAGCATGTTAGCCTGCCCTCTCAGCCAGCGCAGAGATGAGGCAACACATGTGCTCTAGCTGCACTTTCATCCTGTGTCATGCCAACAAGACAGCTGGGCAGCTTAAATAAATGCCCCCTACACTTTGAAGCAGACCTTCTGTTTAACTGCCCTGCAGCATTTAGCTGCTTTCTAGCTCCTGCTGAAAACCAGAATCCGCAGCTAATGTGTCTGTCAGGTTCACCATCAAAGGGCCCATGTCTGTGTGAGTGAGATTGGAGACACCTGCCTCGCATTCTCTTTGCACTTGTTCTCTCCTCTTGGCATTTTGCCTACAGATGAAAAGGTAAGATGCTGTTTCCAGCTCTTTGAGTTGTTCTGAGTGATGTCTTGATCCAGCTGGTCTGCTCTGGTTCTTACAGAGAAAATCCTAGGAAAAAACAAAACGCCGTGGATGCAGAGCTTGGGGTTTGCTTGGTTGCTATTTGTTCCATTGGTTTTGAAGGAGGACTTCAAGTGCTTTGTTAATAGATTTAGCTGTTGGTCTGGTTTTCCTTTGTCCCAGGTAGCTGCCAATAAAATACTTTTTCATAGTGTTATGCCTTCAGCAAATGAACTAGCCAGCACCTCCCAAATCAGTCCTCAAGTAGCAGTTTGTTGTCCTTTGTGGCCAGTAGAAAGACCCGCTTTTCAGACACTGCATTAAAGAGAAGGCCCCCGTGCTTCCTACCTCTTTCCAGGGGAGGTCTGAACTGCAAATTTGCTCCCAGACTCTGAGCAATAACAGAGGTGAACCTTGGAAAGGCTGAATCAGCTGGTGAATGAGTGAGCAGGCTTTTCAGTTAAGAGGATGAAGACATCTCCTTCTAAATTCCCCAGATGCTCCACGAGGCTGGGGCTGCTATGATGGCAGAGGTTTCACTGACTCAAAACATTTCACATCTGTCTCATAGGTTGAAAGAAAAGAGGAAAGGAAGAACCAAGGCCATTCTTAGGGTGTCTTCTGTCAGCTCCACAAAAAGGCACTGAGATTGGCCTCAAAGGATGTTACCTGCTGCCCTTCACAGGTGACAATGGCTGGTCAAGCAGCAAAGCACCTGGAGGAGGGAGTACAAGCCATTGTAATTATGCAGCAAAGTGGTTCACCTAGTGAACAGACAGATGGACATCAGGTGCAGCTGGGGGCTGGGGTGCAGGAAAGATGGGGAGGAGGGTGAGTGAAGAGCTGTGGCTGTAACTTTGTGACAGTATTTCTCAAATGTAAGCATAGGCCTGGCTTTCTGACCGTGTCAGTGTCACAGGGAACTCCGGCTTTAAGCATGCCTTCATGCTGCCCAGATTGACAGGGACAGTCTGGGAAAGCTACCCCAAAGTGAAAGGCTGCACTGGAAATGCTGAAAATCCCTTTCCCCTTTTTGTTGGAAAGGACAGAGAATTACTTAATTGGAGAAATCTCCGACTTGTGCAATGTCCCAAAGCCATGTCTCACAAACACAAGGATGAAGGAAGACCCTCAAAAATATTACAGTGAAGCAGAATGAATGAGAATAGTCTGCAGCCATTGTGCTGAGGGACTCGGTCTCAGTGTTCTTTGGACATAAATTACCCTCCCAGTGACAGCCTCACCTGGTGGGGTGAGGTGAAGTGACCTGTGCAGGGTCAAGGAGGGAAAGTGGGACAAACTAGAGAAAACTCCGTCTGCCTCCCTGCCCCTTGATCTTTAGAGCAGCATCCCCTGCTTTGCTGACAGCAGCAGATTTGTTTCTTTGCTACGCTGTGAGGTATCAGCACAAAATGTCCAGTGTTTTTTCTTCCCTTGACCAGTTTCAGCCACCCTGAAGCAGTATTTGTGTGCATGCGCATGTGTCTCTGTCTTGAGCTGCTCAGGGCTGTTGCTGGTCCTGCGAGGCCACCATCTGCCTCCAGTTCTGTTCATCTTGACATCTTCATTGCAAGGAAACCAGCTGTGAGGAGAGGCCAGTGCCAGCCAGGCCCAGGATGCCAACCTGGCAGCAAACAGCCCTAGCCAGACAGCTGGTGCTGCGCAGGCGGCTCAGGAGCTGTGGCCTGCAGGAGCCAGCCTCCCCAGCCCCTCAGATGATAGGCTGTGAATGGGAGGGTAGGGGGACTAGTCAGGAATCAAAGGGAAATGTCCTACTGATTGATGGCCCTCATTTGCACATGAAACTGGGACCTCTCAGCCCTGCAGGCCCTGCACGTGTGTCTCAGCTGCTGTAACTGGGGCTGGGAGAGGAGGAGGTAACCAAGGAGGGAAAAAAAGCACTTCCAGCTCTGGACACCGTAACTGTTTTCATCTAAGTGTCCTAGGTCTGAATCTTGCTTGCCTTTGCAGTTCCTAGAAGTTGGTTGCTTATTTTTTCTTCTTTTTTTTTTTTTTTAATTGTAGGTGAGGCAGAGCACCCAGGATTATGGCAACTCCTTCCACCTTCTTCTCTCCTTTCCTTTTCCTGTGCGTGCTGGTTCTTTCTGACATCAGTCTCGCAGTCTCCCTGGACCCTGGCACAAAGCTCAAAAATGTCCCAGAGAACAACAACCATCTTCAAAACCAAGAGAAGTGGCTGCAGCAGCCCAGAAGTGGGCACCACCACAAGCATGGCTTGGCCAAGAAGGAGAGGGTCCATGCCATGCCTTCTAGAGCGCGGCCAGCTGGGGAAGAGGCCCTCAGAATGGGTAGCGGAGCTCCAGCTGTGGAAGAGCTGGCTGCAGAGGGACAGCCAGCAGCCCTGAAACAGAATAAGGATGTGTTCCTGGGTTTTGAGTTCCCATATCCTGAAAGGGAGAACCAGTCCCCTGGGTCTGAGAGAGGAAAGAAGCAGAACCGAGAGCATCGGCGACACAGCCGCAGGGACAGGCTGAAACACCACAGAGGTATTTGAGCTCCAAGGGAAGCTGAAGCTGTTGGGTCACTTAAAATGAGTGTCACTTGTGTGAGGGCAAGAAGATGCAGCTGTGGTTGAGCCACATGGGTGTGTGGAGGGTGTGGGATGTGTGCCTGCTCCGGGGAGAAATCTGCCAAACAAAAGAGGCACAAGAAAAAAGGGGAACTCCCGAACCAGAGGTTTTTACTGCTGGCTGCAATTTTGTGAAAATGACCTGGTTTGCCTTACAGGGGGAGCTCTGAAAGTTCCTAGGACTTGAGGGGTTGTTTTGGGGTGGCCCGCTTTGTTTTTTTTCTTTTTTAGCAAATGGTTCAATTTATGAACAAACATGTCCAAGCCATGTTTAATCTTTCCACTGACTTTGAAACATGATCAGAACTAGAAATAGTACAAAACCCCTACTTTGCTTGAAGATCAGTTTCTTCTCATCAGAGCTTGTATTCTTCTATATTTATGCTGAACAACAAAAAATACAAATTTTGCATATGTGAAATTGCACTAATTACTTTAAAATGTTGCTTGTTTTTGACTGGGACTGCTTTCCTTTGCAGGTCAAGTTGTGGGTGTTTGTCTCTGTGGTATAGTATGGTCAGCGTGGTAAATCTTTAGTTCTATTAAAGCCAGGCAATTTGTGTCAATCTACACTATTTGACAACCTGGGTGTCAGTATCCCTGAGTTCCAGCTATCACTCCTCCCTGCGTCAGTAAGAAGAGCTCTATTGTTTTCTCAGGGGACTGACTAAACAACTCATGTGAAGCAATATAGAAGAGTATGCAACAAAGCTGGTTTGAAGCAATATTTGCAGACTACAAAACAGGCCTTGTTTCTTTGGTTTAACTTAAGGTCTGTATTTAAATTAATACTTAGGAAAAGCAGGGATCAGGCTGTGAAGATATTCTTATTTCAAGTTAGGTAGGTCCTGACGAGCTAAATTGAAATAACCCACTACTAAAATCAAATAAGAATGTGTTCACAGGTATTTGCAGCAGCTTAATCCATTGGTTTAAAAATGGTTAAACAGGTACATTTTGTACTCTTGAGACCAGAAGAAGAAATCCTTTGCTTCTTAAGCAAGAGACAGACATATCTTCAAGAAGGCGTGATTATGTATGACTTCAGTGTGTAAAAAAGCAAGGTGCATATACTCTGGACCTGATCTATCACTTTAATTTAATAGCACATCACTGTTTTACACTGGTCTAAACAGCAGCTCAGGGTGGTAGAACACTGGCCAGTGGCTGGATGAAATCTGAATTCCTTTGACTCAAATCTATGGCACACAGAGAGAAAAGGGATGAGAAAGCTAATGCTACTGCACCTGTTGCCCTCTGCAGGGAAGACTCCTGATGCTGGGCCAAGCTCCCTGTACAAGAAACCTGAAAGCTTTGAAGAACAGTTTCAAAACCTCCAGGCAGAGGAAGCTACAAGTCTGACTCCCACCATGCTTCTTATCACTGCACTGGAACTAGCTGTGTCCACAGAAGAGCCTCCTGTTCTTCCAGCCACATCACCACGGTCACAGGTAAAGAGACAAAGAGACAGCTGGTAACTGCACTGTACCTCTGATGCAGACAGAAATCTCCTGCAGATAAGGTCCAGTTTCCTTTTTCTTTTTTTTTTTTTATTTTTCAGTTAGAGGTAAGTGCTTGCTTAACACCAAAGCCCTCCATCAAAAGCAGCTCTCTGTCTTGGAGACATCTAAACACCTCTTCTTCATAAACAGTTCCTTTAGTTGCTTCTCTTCCCTGCCCTACCTCTCCCTTAGCTAGCCATCTTCATTCAGCTTCAAAGACCAGAGAGGCAGTAGGAGCACTTGGCTAGAGAGGCTGCATGTCCTAATGCTCCTTGCTTGCCTTTTATCCTCATGCAGAAGCAGTGGAAACTTCCCTCTTGGCTTCAGCTGCAACAAGGGAAAGCTCTTCCCTTTTGAAAATAAGATGCCAAGAATCCCCAGTGGACAAGACAGGGGTGGAGGCAGGGGTAGGGGGTGGGATCGTAAGGCCTTTTTAAGGTCTAAAAGCACCAGGAAAATTTGCAAAGGCTTCAGTGTCACTACAGAAGTGTAATCTGTTGTCTCTTTGGTTTCTTGTGGTTTGCAGGCCCGCCTCAGGCAAGATGGGGATGTGATGCCCACCCTAGATATGGCACTCTTTGACTGGACAGATTATGAGGATCTCAAACCAGAAATGTGGCCATCTGCTAAAAAGAAAGGTGCTAAACCTCCCTGTCCTCTTTCCCAAAAGTAATTCTGTAAGGCTTGTCCAATGGTTAGTGTTCACAGATGTGCTGAAGGGTGTGAGATCATAGTGCTGGGGTGTCCTGGTTTCAGCTGGGATAGAGTTAATTTCCTTCCTAGTAGCTGGTACAGTGCTGTGTTTTGGATTTAGGATGAGAATAATTTTGATAACACACCGATGTTTTAGCTGTTGCTGAGCAGTGCTTACACTAGTCGAGGACTTTTCAGCTTCCCATGCTCTACCGACTGAGAAGGCTGGAGGTGCACAAGAAGCTGGAGGGGGCACAGCCAGGACAGCTGACCCAAACTGGCCAAAGGACATTCCATACCATGGGACATCATGCTCAGTACATAAACTGGGGAAAGCTGGCCGGGGGGGCCACTGCTCGGGGACTGGCTGGGCATCAGTCGGTGGGTGGTGAGCAATTGCATTGTGCATCACTTGCTTTGTATATTTATTATTATTACTATTATTTATTATTATTATTCCAATTATTAAACTGTTTTTATCTCAACCGACGAGTTTTCTCACTTTTAGTCTCCGATTCTCTCCCCCATCCCACTGCAGGGTGGGGAGTGAGCGAGCGGCTGTGTGGTGCTCAGTTGCCGACTGAGGTTAAACCACAACATGGGGAAAGAGAGAAAAAGCATAATGCTGATTGTGTTTTGTGCTCAGTTTCAGAATGTTTCTCATTTTGGATGCATAGTTTGAGAGCAGAGGAAAAATGATAGCTGGAGGGTTGAGAAATAGGGAGGAGATTAGACTATGAAGGTTTAGAGTTCAAACTCTTGAAGTTTGAGGCTGTTTTTACCCTGGAACAGTCTCCAAAATAAAATTTTGCATGAAATTTTCTATGAACATTTGTTTTTTTCCATAGAGAAACGCCGCAGTAAGAGCCCCAACAGTGGAAATGAAACCGTGACGGCTGAAGGAGAGCCATGTGATCATCACCTTGACTGCCTCCCAGGTCAGGATCAGCTTGGTAGAGTCATTTCTCCAAACATGAGATTGTTTGAAATCCAGCCCAGGTTCTAATACAAGTATCCTGATTTTTAATACTGATAGAAAGTGGTATGCAGAGAGGAGGACTCTCTAGGCGTGTTGTGGGAACAGATGATGTCTGTACCATGGAGCTGTCATGGGTGTCAGCAGCCCTACAAGGAAGGGGATAAATGAGCTGTGCTGACCCTTGTTCCTGTGTTGCAGGCTCTTGCTGCGACTTACGTGAACACCTCTGCAAACCACACAATCGAGGCCTTAACAACAAATGTTACGATGACTGTATGTGCACTGAAGGTGAGTTCAGCTCTTTGCTCTCCTCTTCCCAGCTGGCTTCGTTGTGGGCTGCATTGGCTCAGAATAGTGGTTTATATGTGAAAATAGGAGCCAAGCTCTGCTGCTCTAAGCCTTTCCCTGCCACTAACTCACAATATGACCATCGAGTCATCCAGGATATCTTGTTTTCCCTCTTGAAAACAAAAATCCTGATACCTACAAACCTAACAGAAGAAGCCACAATATATTAACACTTCAATGGTGCTTTCAAGTATCACAGATTATAAAAACAGACTACTATCCTTGTTTTATATGACCTTATGCCTAATATGGCTTTCCTGAGTTAATTTCAATGGAACTTGTAGCAATTTAGTAGGTGTGGGCAGGACACAGACTTTTGTTTCTTAAAACTATTTCTGAAGAATCCACAGGAGCCCTTAATAGACAGTTGTGTTACGAAGATGTTGAAAGGCACTCTTCTAGTCTGAACATGTTCAGGATCAGCTCCAGGCACTGGGTCTTGTCTGCCAGAACAAAACTCTTGTTGCCAAATTTTGTGACCTGTGTTAGGTACCTGGTGACTTTGGCCAGGTCATTCACCTACTTTTTACCCAGTTAAACAGTCTGCTTTCCTGGAGTTCCAATGTTAAATGATAGTCTTTACCTTGGGTGTGTTGTGTAACACTTGAAGGTCCTCATCAGAGACTATGTTCTGATAGGTTAGCCTAGAAAAGCGTTTCTACAAGCCTAACAAGGGCTGCCCCCCAGCTCTGCTTTATACTTAAGCTAGTTATAAGTTGATGCCAAATGTGCATCCTCTGTAGCATTAAAAAGATCCCCAGAGATGTAGGGTCTAGATAAGATAGACAAGATGCTTAGAGAAGAGCAGAGCTCTGATCTTGTGCGCTCTCCTTCTGGGAGGCCAGACTGCCCTGGGGAGATTGGTAATGAGAGGCAGAAACCCAACTTCAAGGTAGCTGGTCTCAACATAGCCCAGGGACATGCACTCCAAAAGGCTCCTCAGTGACCTGTGACATCGGCTGGGTCTCCTGTGTGCAAGTACTCAAGGACAGTTTATGGGCTGTCTCATTATAAGAAGCTATAAATCCTTAGCCTCCCCCACTCTGGGGGTGCTGGCACTGTTGCTATCTGCTGCCTGCTCTGGAAGTAAAAAGAGTTGCAGTTTCTAGGATGATCAAATCAGCTCCTGCCATCTCCAGTGACCAGATCCTGGGCTACTGAAAATCAGGGCTTTCATGAGAATTATTTACACATAAGCTGTACCCTGTCTGGCCCAACTAGCTATGCATTCTGGTGTAACAAAGTCAGACAATAGACGCCAAAAGATAAATCTATCAGTGCCAGAAACCGATGAATTACCCTGACCGGAGGCTCCCATTGCCTTCCACTGCCATGGGAGAATATGTACTGGTGTTTTTTACAAATAAAATACCTTTTTTCCCCCCTTAGTATTCATCAACGCTATATCAGATAGCTTCCTTCAGACCCTGCACTTTGAGCATCCAAAACAGAGAAACTGAGGGAGATCAGCAGTGAGCTTTGGTTCAGACCTCCCAGTAATAACGCTTCAAAGTCTATTCCCTCCTCACCTGAAGCTTCAGGGAAATAAATAGCAAGGGGAGCTCCCTAGCCATTGCTGCTGCACATTAAGTCTATAGTAATTTCCCAATGGAGAGATCACTTAGACAGTAATGGGAAGTAATAGGGGGAAACCAAGCAGGGCTTCCATAAAATCACTGGAAACAATCAGAATAATTCATTGGTATTTCAAGAAGCCAGTGAAACCTTCTGCCTGAGCCAATGAATCCCAAACCAGAACAGTGAGCCAAACAGAATAGCAGGGCCCAGAAAGCAATATGCCCTGCCCATGTGAGGCGTTTCTCTGCCACCTCGTTTGACACAGCCCAGGCTTCCCAGCCCTGGGACTGTCCCCACTGCAGCAAGCTCTGTCATGAACTGAGGCCAAGAGCTAATTGTTTGATGTTACTGCTGTAGTGAGCCCTGGTCCCTCCTGCTCACTTATGCGTGTGTTTCCCACAGGGCTACGCTGTTACGCCAAATTCCACCGGAACCGAAGAGTGACCCGGAGGAAAGGGCGCTGCGTGGAGCCCGAATCGGCCAACGGAGAGCAGGGATCTTTCATTAATGTTTAGGAGGGTGGGAGCCCTGCCTGGATGGTCAGGAGCTGGGGTCAAACTGTTTATACCTAGCAATGGGAATTAGAGGAAAAAGTCAAGCAAATGACTGAAGCTGCAGGCTCTGAACATGCCAGGTTCCAACAAGACTGAAGCTCATGTTAATTATAAATAGAGTGGCTTCAGCCTTTTCCATACCAGGATTGCATTCCCCCTCCCTTCCCTCAGTGCATTCCTGCCACTGAGCTGGGTCCCCCTCTCCCAGTTAGTGAGAGATGATCATGACTACCATTCTGATGGTCCTGGCAGGAAAAGGCTCTGCAGTTTTATCTCCTCCTCTCAACAGAGGCAAGACATGAAAGATCCTTCAGATCAAAGGGGAGATAAGCTTAAACTTTACCCCTTAACTATTGCTTGAGAAGAAGGGTAGATCCTCCTTAAGGATCAGAGGTTCCTAGAGGATAGGAAGCTTGTAGCCTCCAGGCGGAATCAAAGATGGGAAACGGATCAGCAGGAAGCTGGCTGCCTAGGTGAGAGGGGACCCTCTGACAGAGCTCTTGCTCTCTCCCTTGTTCACTGCTACAGACAGATATTCCCTAGCTGTTACATACTACCACTTTCTACCTGTTTTCTTTGGGACCATGCAGTCCCACTCCTTCCTTCCTTCCTTCCTTCCTTCTTTCTTGCTTCCAGAGAACCACCTGGTTTCTGCAAGGATGTGGCAAGACATCCCAGCCTGCAGCTCTCACTCGTTTAGTTATCCTGCCAAGTCTGTAATTTTTAATGATTATTTTTAGGAGCTTTCTGGGGAAGTGATAGTTTTCCTAGTGAGCCAAAAGTAAAGTTTTTGGTAACAGGAGATAGGGACAGGCTGTTCCATTGTAGTATCCTGTGATGTTGCATGTGTGTTTCCATGATATGTAAATAAAGATATGATAGATATCCTTTGTGCAACTCTTCTGCTTCTTTGACTGCACCTAAGGATGTGGCAGGAGCCAGAAAGGCCTATAAGGGAGCTGGCCAGCAGTTAGCACTGCTGACTTCAGGTAATCACACAGAGCAATTGTGCCACTTGGTAGAAAAATTTCTCTACCCAAATTGGGGATCCAAGCTTCCCTGTATCCTCACTCAAATTGCAGCTAACAGTCAATTTCTGCCTGGTGTAGCCATCCAGATGTTTAAAACTTCTTTATATTACTATTTAGCTACTGACTTCAGTGATATATCGGAGCAACACAGGCTACCTGTGTTAAACAGGTGTAGTGTTAGTTGGTAAAGATGTTCTTTTCCACTGCTAACACCCCAGTACCCTGGCTTCTGGTGGGAGATAGTGCTGAGGCCTTTTAAATGTTAAATTCAAGAACCTGGAGATGTACAGCACTTTTTGTAGGAATAGAAATATTAATCCTGGTGCTGTGGTCAGAATCCTCTTTATACTGCTTCCCTAACCCCTCTGTGTTCCATTTAGGTAGGCAAACCTTCATTTTGCACTCCTGTTTCTGTTGTAGTGTCACTCTGCATTGTGTATTCACTCAAATGCTGCTAGCATAGTAATTTACATCTCTAATATGATGAGTGCCCAGTTTTCCTGGTTTTGGCTGGGATAGAGTTAATTTTCTTCCTAGTAGCTGGTACAGTGCTGTGTTTTGGATTTAGTATGAGAATAATGTGATAACACACCGATGTTTTAGTTGTTGCTGAGCAGTGCTTACACTAGTCAAGGACTTTTCAGCTTCTCATGCCCTGCCAGCGAGAAGCTGGGAGGGGGCACAGCCAGGACAGCTGCCCCAAACTGGCCAAAGGGACATTCCATACCATATGACGTCATGCTCAGTACATAAACTGGGGGGAGTTGGCCAGGGGGCGGTGACCACTGCTCGGGGACTGGCTGGGCATCGGTCGGCAGGTGGTGAGCAATTGCATTGTGCATCACTTATTTTGTATATTCTTTTATCATCATCATTATTATTATTATTATTCTTTTCCCTTCCTTCTCTGTACTATTAAACTGTCTTTATCTCAACCCATGAATTTTACTTCCCCCCCACCCCCGATTCTCTCTCCCATCCCACTGCAGGGTGGGGAGTGAGCGAACAGCTGTGTGGTGTTTAGCTGCCTGCTGGGTTAAACCACACCACCAGTCATGACTAGAGAGATATGCTGTGAATACAGTATTAGTTCTGATCCACATACACCTGCGCTGCTAGGAGGTACGCTAAAGGAGGAATTTGTAAAGGAGCATTTAGGCAAAACCTACCACTCGGTTGGATGTAGCTATTTAGATTTCTGCTTACAGCATCACAGTCTTAGCCCAAAAGGCAGGAGTAGAGAAAGGTGGTTTGGCTCCAGCTCTATGCCACGGCAGCAAGGATGCAATTTGTTAACCCAGAGAGAAATGCAGCCCCTCCCTCAGCCTAGATGCAGAATAGTGGGTGGTGCTGCCAGTGCTATTGTCAGTGGAAGCATAAAGGGAAAAAGGCCTTAATTGATCACAGTCAATTGCAGAGCTCTCAAACCCTGGTCTGTGTGACACCGGTGAGAACCACATGCACAGCCATTATCATCAAAGCCAGGTTTTGATATCTCACTGCTTTCCAATATAGGAGCCGAGATCTGTGTTGGAACAGTGCAATTGAAAGAAAGCAGGAAATTTTGCAGGGGTCTTTATCCTTGGTGATGCAGGTATTCATTGCCCCATACACTACATACAGAATCCTTGCAGGGTTTTGGGCAAGACTATTTTGCAAATCACGTGAAATACAAGCAGGCTTAAACAACAAGTCTGAATTTGAAGCCAGAGCTTTTAGATTCCAAAAGGAGACTTGCTTCTTCAGCTCTTGTTTTTTCAGTTTTTGGTCTGCTATTAACTCTGAATATAAAGAACAGATTATTCTTAATTGGTGGGAGTTAAATGTTTAAGGTCAGTGAAAATTGATTAATTATTATAAATCAAGTCACAGGATTATTGGATTGATTGCTCACATTGGAGTTTCAGAAAAAGGGCCCATGACCGAGACTCATTCTTTCTGAATCAAACTGTGATGTTGCAGAGGTGAAGCAGAAAGGGTGAGCAGCAGCACAGGCACATACTGCACAGCCACAGCAGCGTAAAATGCATCAACCTGATTTATGTATCACGCAGATCAACTACTGACTTTGCAATTGCAGTGCAAAGGAAAGCTGTTGAGTAAATAATATGCTAAGGTGTGGAACACAAGACCAGCCTGTAATATAAAACCCCAGGGGAACATTTGTACAACAAGTCCAACCCACTTCTGAGTGCAGCAAAGCTTTTTAGTGCCTCTCTGTGCTGTCTCAAGGGCATGGCAGCAGCTGTAGAGCAATAGTATCACTGGGTTACATTTAGCAACTTTTCCCTTCCTTCCCAGTATCTCTCAGTCGCAGTGCAGCCAGTGACAGTTCTGCCTTTGGGGGCATTAGGTCTGAACAAGAGAGAGGGAGACAAATATCAAGCAAGTCTTGATTTATATGTTCTTCTAAACTGATTGCTTGAGAAACTCAAATTAAGAATTCACACAAGCTCAGCTTCTCTACTGCCCCCAGAGAGCTTAAGCCAGAGCTGTTGCAAGATTTTCTATTGTCTTGAAAGGACTCTGGATCAGGCCCAAACCAGCCATAGCAGGGCTCTGTGGAATAATTTTTGAAGTTAATTGCAGGGCATGCATGCAAGAAAGGTGAGTGACAGAGTCCCACCCGAACTCCTGCTCTACAGCTACTGCTGTTAGCAGCCTCACAATGAGTCCAAGGGGTATGCATCAATTTAAACCACTTCTCCAAGGGTGAGAATCATTAGACATGGAAAAGAGGGGACAGCGTGCTGATTTGACATAATCATCTCAGCAGCTGCCTGCTCTGCAAATGCTGTTGAATCTCAGGGATGTTGCTGGCAGTTGCCAAAATGATGACTGCAAGGGAGACAAGGAGTGGAAGCACAAATTAAAACACTTGGGAATCATTCTGTCTCAGGTCTGTAATAGTCTGCATTCATTTTAGCTTGGGGGGTGTTTTATTGAAACCCTCTCTCCTCCCTCCCCCTACCTCCCCAGTAATTACCATGTTGTCAATCCACAGTGTGTGAAAGTGCTTCAATTTCAAACCCATGCTATACTAAATTGTTCAAGTCCGTGCCAGTCACTCTCTGCTACATAAAGCCTGGAAAAAGCATTGCTTTCATATTTTTTAATCAGAAAAAATGAGGGCTGTTGTTTTCTTGGAATGTTCTGAGTGATCATACGTACCCCAAAAACCCATTTCTGGTATGTCACTTCATTTTCTAGAGTGCCAGTGAATCTTGAAGAGTAGTCCCTCAATTATATCTCGAAGCTCTAGTTAGATTTTAGAAAAACAGAGGAGCAGCTCTCCGCTGAGATTGGAAAGGACTTTCAAGTGCACTTGTGAAGATACCACATTAGTGTAACCCTCTCCACTCCCCAAATCTTCTTGCCATAGACTGTTTTGCAGTGAAGTTGCAGGAGGGGGCTCCCCACCAGCATAACAAAATGCCTTCAGTTTCCCCTCCAATCCAAATAATGTTTCTGCTTGCTGATTTCCCATTGGGATTTAAAAGGGAGTTTGTAGAGCCAGGACAACTTCTATATGCCCTTCCTCACTGCTTATTCAGAAAGGCTCTGTTGACAATACATGCATTTGTGCTGAGCTGATGCCTTCATTGCTCTCAGCTCCCCAGCCAGGGGCACAACTTAGAGACACCAGTGTCAGCTGCAGCCTTTAGTTACCTTCAGGCTAGATCCCAAGTGAGGGATGAGAAGGGCAGAACTATGAGGGGTGAGCTTGTCTCCATCCCCACGGGCCAGAGAAGGACAGCAGGAGCAATTGTATTAGCTCCTCTACTTCCCCACAGAATTGCTATCACCTTACCCACCAAGGGTACAGTGTCCTGAAAAAGCAAAGGAAAGCATTTCTGCCTTATTAGCTTCACTTTTATGCTGTCAGGAAGGAAGCCAGCTGTGTATTAGTTTTTTACTCAGTCTGCACAAAACATACCACCAATATATTTGACATAAAGTAGCTAACTGCCGGATATTAGTTGCAGTGAGCTGAACTCACCTGGACCAGTCTTCTAGTCAGGAAAATCTCTGTATCCTGTTTCTAGTCTCCTGGGTCGTCTGCTTCTCCCTGCAGGTCTTCTTTAACTTGCTGCTTATCTTTCTCACCATGTTTATGTTGCTTTGAGTTATCAAGCCTAGGGAAGGGAACAGAGACAGCAGGTTACATAGAGGGGTGATTTACAAGGTACAAGCAAAGCAAAGCAGAGATAAAAAACAACCAACCCCCCAGATCAGATAGGTGTGAGAGACGTGCAAATGCATAATGTCTATCATAGCTTTCATTGTTTTCATATCCATGAGATCATCAAGACATTTCTAAGTCCCTTGAGTCCATGACATGCAAGCCCAGGATATAATAAGCAGGGCTGAATTAATTGCACGATACATTGATGAACAAAATGAAGTAAAGTGCTTTTATTGTACAAGGGGAAACGAATGCTTTGCATTAAACAGCAGTCACATCAATCCAAATTATGGCTCATGCTGCATAAATGATAATGAGACTCTGTCTTACTCAAACTGAGTGAGAATGCTGAAAGGAGCAAAGACGCCCACACACTGCTGCATCTAAACAGTGCTTATACTTAAACTGGGACAGTGGAATTTGTCTTTACAACAAACAGTTCTCCTTTGAGAGATACCTATCCTGGCGGAATGGCATCCCTATTGCACTTTGCACCCAAACACTGAGCCAGCAATATGGCTATTCAAAGTCTCTTTTTCTTCCCCCCCCCACCCCAGGTGTCACATCATCTTTTTGTCATTTAGGGTAAAATCCAGTCCTTGACATTACTGGGACCACCAGCATCGATCCCATTTGATGCCACTACTTCTGTGAATAGAGGCAAGGCTTCCCCGCAAGACACAGAAATGGAAATGAAGTCATAGCTGATGTGGCATGTGGCAACAGACGAGTTATATTTCAATCTTTCATCTGGTAAAGTGGCACATTCAGAGATTCCTGGGGGGGGACTTTCGCAGCCTTTTTTTTTACTGCTGTCCTGAGCTATGCAGCCAGTCAGTTTTGTTCTGCTGCTTCCTCTGGTTAGCATTTTCTAGGTTGTTTCATTTTGGCATTTAATACTTGGCCTTGGGAGATCTTCAAGCGTGCTGCATATTAGCAGTCAATAGCACTCAGGGTGCAGTGAAGGACAGGCTAGATAGGGCTACATTTGTGGCTTGTTTGAGAACATCTGAGTGTAAGTTCAGCACTGCACGATTCTCATGCATAACCTTGCACTGCACTGCTTGAACTGGAAATGAGATTGAAGGATGACTCATATATTTCCGCATTCAGCTTCTGCAATGAACTTCTGACTCCTTGCTCATTCCTTAGAGGCCCCATCTTTTCTGTAAGAATAAATGATGACAAGAAAGCAACTGACCCAGTAAAACATCGTAGTCTTACATTGCAGACAGGTGAAGCATACATTGGGCAAGGAAGGGAGGGTTTGAGGGATCATCCCGACTTCTTGTTCTGTTAGTTCATTTGCCATACTTGGGGAGAAGACTGCTATTATGAACTGGACAGGAAATGGTAAGTTATAGCTGTACTGTGTGGGGCTGGGTTGATCACTTATCAACTTCCCTAGCTCCAAAATGCGAGAAGCTTTCTTTCAGAATGAGAGATGAAGAACTCGTGATTTGTACCAGGCTTTTAGGCAAAGAGTTCAGTCATGTAGTTCTAGGGAAAAATCTAGGGCCAAAGGAAACAACTAAGTATCTGCAAGCCATTCTAGCTATATGGCTAGAGACTCCAGCGCTCAACCACAAAGACTGACCTGAACTTGACTCAGTTATTGTGTGATACAGCTGAACACAGCTAGCGCCTTGCAATTGCTTTTTTATTGGTGTTTATCAAGAGTCTCTTTGTCACTCCTCACCTTTTTGCCACAGTACTGATGTGTGCACAAAAGCTTTCTCTTCCACCAGAAAGCTGCTAAGTCCTATACACGCATTAGCCTTCCCGGACTCTGACTACAGTCAAAGTATACTGTCAAACCTTCCCACAGCTGCATTACGTGTGTAAGTAGCAGGAAGAACCATTTGGCTGGGTGTTTGGAGTCAACAAACTCATCCAGGCACACTTTTAACCTAGTGGTGGCTTTCTGTTGTGGAAACGGGTGCTGTGCAATACACATCAGGTAGCTAGAGTATCCAGACTATTTCCTCGTCTGGAATACGGCCAGCTGACGAGGAATCACCACTTGCCACCCAGTCCGCAAAGGCACACTCCAGAACCACCGTGCATCAACTGATGTGGCAGAGGGCATGGTTCAGGGCAGGGGCCGGGCGCCCCCATCCCTCCGGACCCGACAACGTGCCGCCAGCGCCCGAGGACCCACCGCGGCGGAGGGGCTGCCGAGGGGCTGGGGCGGGCCGGGCGCGGAGGGAGGCCCCCCCCTGGGGCGCGGCGGGGCGGTGTCCCGGCTCCTCCCGCCCCGCCGCCCTCCCCTGGGCGGCTCGGGGCCAGCCCGCGGTGGCGGCGGGGCTCGGCCCAGCCCCACGTAAGGCGGCCCCGCCGCCGGGAGTCACGAGGCGGGCGGGCCGCTGCCATGGAGCTGCCTGCTGTCAACCTGAAGGTAGGGGCCGCGGGGCCGAGCCGCTCCCGGGCTTCCCTGGCGGGGAGGGGCCTCTCCGGCTGCCCCGCCGCCGGCCGCCCGCCCGCCCGCTCGCTCGGTCTCCGCGGGCTCGGAGAGAGCAGGCTGCCCGCGGCGGGGCCGGGGACTGCGCGGCGCTGGCCGAGGCCTCGCCGTGAGGAGCGGGAGGGCTGCGAGGGGGCTTCCTCCGGGGCAGCAGCGCTCTTCCTCGGCCGCTGCTCGGGGGAGACGGAGGCGTGGGGCGGCGGGATGGCGTCCCGGGGAGCGGGTGCTTGGCCCGGCCTGCCCTCTCCTCTCGCATGGTGGCCAGCTTTGCGCCTGGTCCAGGACCTGGCTGCGGGCCTGGTCAGGAGATGTGGAGGCCTCCGAGGAGGAACAGCTAGTGTTTCTAAACGTTTTTCATCACATGGGCAAACGTTGCAAAAGCTCTTGGTCATTAAGACCAGCAGGCAATGACTCCAAGGTTCTCTCTTACTTCAGGGCAGTTGCTAAAGTGGCCAAGGACTGGGTTGGGACAGCAGCGGTTATTATCTTGTGTCTGTGGAGGTTTCCAGCTCAGCTGACCAGAGCTAATCCAGGATAAATGCTACACAAGATCCTGAGGAGGCAAAGTTTTTGCTTGTCAGGCAAAATACCTTAGATGATCCCACTTACTTTGGGGTTATCATCTGGTAGATAATTGAAATTGCTTCTCTGTTGGGGGGGGGGGGGCTTCAATTGGGAGCAATTTGAGAATTTCGGTGAATGTCTGGTAGCTGGAGAAATGAGAAATAAGGGACTTGCCACAATTATGTTACGCTTTTCACTTTGGGAAGAAGCACGTCCTTGTGGAGAAGCTGGAGGATGCTAAAATCACTTTTTTGCTTTTGATGCTGGTGTTTGATATTGAAGCCTTTTCTGATACCAGACAGATGAAATTTCCCTTTTTTTTTTTTTTTGTCTTTTGTATTTTCAGAGCCCTGAGATTTCTAGGTGCGTGTGCCTTTTTCCAGCTTCACTACTTCGTGTATCTTGTTTGGTACACCAAGCTTCAGGTGCTTTCTTTGGTTAAAACTTTGCCCAGAGAATGAAAGCATCGCTGATCACATCAGTTTTTTTCTGCTATTGATTCATAAAGCTGTGGGCAGTGGCCTTGGAGCGGGCTGCCTACAGGCTGGGTGGGAGGATAGTATTATCTCAGCTACCATTATGAATTCAGCTTTGTACAGGAAGGCTTTCATGTGGCTGTGCTAAATAAGAGCTTGGCGTTCATATAATGATTTTTTCCTTCTCTTAGTAGTTCACCAAGAAAAGCAACGTCCCTTGTTAGAGGCAAGTAAGCAAATGGATTTTTCAAGGCCTGGCATGTGGATTCGATTACATTCTGGAAATTAGCTGATACTTTGCTCTGACAAGTTTGGACTATTGTGTGATTCCCAGGGCACTAGGAAGATTAAAAGATCTTGCCTTCTGCTTTGTTTTTTAACTTGGTTTGATTTTTTTTTTTTTTTCCCCCCATGCTAAAGCAACAGTGAAAAATAAGGACATTTAATTAAAAAGTTTGCCAACAGGAAATACATGTTCTACCATGGGAGGTGGAGATAGGGGAGCTGAAAATCACAGGCTTCTGGAATGAATGAGTCACCATGACAACACAACTAAAATGCTGCCTTTCTTCTCTGGTTTCAGATAACCGTTCCCAAATCTCTTCCTAGATAAGAGTAAGCTTGTCCTGGGCAAACTGTTTTCAGCATTAAGAAATTCCTTGTTGTCAAGTCTGCCGGTACTGCTCAGGGGCTGAACAACCGGGGAACAGGGAGTTAATAATTGTACCTGCATCTTTGTACTGTTCCTGAGTTTAGGGCCTGCTTCCCTGAAAAATATTGCAAAGGTGGGAAAGATTCTTATTCAGAAAGGGACTGGAAATAATACACACTACTGCTATTCATTGGCGTGATCTGCTTACAGTTTCTCTAAGATTAAAAAAGATGAGCCTTGTGATAGAAGTAGCTCCAAGAAAACTGCATGACTGAGCTGTGTTTGTGCCAGAACATAGCAATGTCTTAGCCTTGAGGTCTCTCTTTAAGCTACTTGCAGAGCTATAAAATTAATGTAGCAGGCTTTGCCCTGGAGTGGGTGAGGACCATGCTCATGAAACAGCATCTACTGGCTCGGCTCTAATAGTAATGCTCAGCAAGGCATGTGGGAAGCAGCATAGCCATATCTTTGCAGTGAATGCTTGACACCTAGGATTATTGCAATAACTATGCAGAGCCTCGAAATACAAAGTTTGAGTTTGATCAAGCCTGGACAATGGCCCTACAATCCGTGTGCCTAGAAACATACGTTTTGTGCTTGGGCATTTTTAAATGTTAGGTCACAGAATCACAGAATAAGCTAGATTAAGAGAGACCTCTGTATGTCATCTAGTCCAACCTCCTGCTCAAAGCAAAGCTAACGTCAAAGTTAGATCAAATAGCTCAACTCAAAATTCAGCTGACTTTTAAAAATCTCTAAGGATAGAGCCACGACAACCCCGTTGGATAGCCTGTTCCACTGCCTAACCACTCTCATTATTACCACTCTGTTATAATAATGAGGAGCATCCTCACAGGTGGCTCATTCACAGTTGGCCACTTGGATCTATATTTTGGTTAGTATATCCTCAGGTGAATATGTCACTCAGAGTAGATGAGCTCACTCAAAAAAAAAAAAAAAAAGTAAAATTTAAAGTTAGATATTACAAGAAAATAATTGTAATTTGAAACAGTGTAATTTTTAACTTAGTCAAAATTCAGCCTTGTGCTAGGTTCTGTGCTGAAGCGTGTTTAAAGGAGTGAGTTCCTGTTCCAAAGAGTTTCCCATCTAAGGAGACTGAGGCAGACCCAGGCTCTTTTTATGCTTGGCAATTAGTTCCATCACATGCTGGGATTTGCAGAGGAGCTAGGAATTCCCCTTAGCTCTCCCCAGTTTCCAATGGGGTGCTTTTAATCACATGGTCATCCTTCTGCCCCGAAGGGATGGGGACAGATGTCCCACCTTTCTTATTTTCTGCTCTCAGCACTAGTTCAAGTCTTGGGAGTTATTTTCTCAAAAAAAGAAATGTATGCCTTTCTTAGGTACAGACTTAAGTCCTTGAACAGATGGAAAAAATTTGAATTCTTCTGCTGTCTCATCAGGAGACTGCCTGCAAATTATCTACTCTCACGTAGTGACTGTAGCTTTAAAGAATGTTTTTCATTAACACTACATTTTCTATGTTAAAGCATACCAAGACTACCAGCTAATTCCATAGTGCCCTGAAGAACAGTCAGGTAAATTGGACTAATAACCAGGAATGGAATGCCTTGTTTTATTTCAGCAGTCCCTCATACTGTGAGCTCTAGTTTACCTGACTTTATGCTGATGACTAAGCTTGCTTCATAATTCAATAACTGCAATATTGATCTAGACAGCTTTAAAAAAAAAAAGTCACCCTGCCTAATTATGTTAACTGGTGAGCCTTGAGGGGTCTTGCGGGTATGTAACATGCAATTAAATACTACCTAATTAAGAATTTCCCTGATGTTGTGATAGTCTCTTGAGTAAATGCTATTTGCACGTCTACATTCTTATCCAAGAACATCTTGTATTTTACTGATTGGCAGTTTCTGCCTGGTCTCCGTGATACAACTGTGGAGAAGGGAAAGAGGGAGGTGGTGGTGAAGCATTTTGTAGGCTTTCATGAACAATTTAAAAAAATCATTAATAAAAATCTGTTTAAGCAGTGTTTGAAGTTATGACAAAATCTAGGCTACTCAGGGTGAATGCTCAGCAGATGTGCTAGGGTACTGCAGTGAAGCAAGAGCTCTGTGGTATCTTGGCAGAGCGGTATGAGCCACAGCAGATGCATCACTCCTGTTGATTTCCTGGCTGTGCTTCACTCATGTCACAGCTTCATTGGTTATTAACTCTCTTCTCGAGCAACTAGTTTTGTATTAAGTTAGAGCATGGATATACGTTTTATGTCAGTGAACGTAGCAGAATGTCAGTAGATCTTAATTTTTTTTTTTTTTAGTGTCTTAATGCTCCTATCTGCTTACAGCTTTCCTGCGTCCACTGAGTAATTTAGCCTTTTGCTACTTACTCATTTCCCAGTTTTCTTCCTTTTTTTTTTTTTTGTGGGAGTATGTGGGGGGAGTGTGCTTCAGCGGGGTTTTGGTGGTGTTTTGTTTTGTTTTTTTTAATACCGAGGTCAGTATAAATGCCAATTGGACCCTTTCTCACACCTAGAAAAAATGGAAGAGTGCCTGTTTCCCATGGATTCTCTGATACGTCAAGGCTTCAGCCTTTCTTTTATGAGGCTGCTGATAGAGCCTGTCTTCCATATTCTTGTTTTCACAAATGTTTAGAGAATGAATATGAGTGATCTCCCTTTGTTGAGATTGGCCAGCAGGCTCAAAAGCAAGCGAGCGCATGGATATATGTATAGAAAGAGACTGAAGTGGTATATTCTTGTTCCCATTTGCTGTCTTAATAAATATGTAGAGTATGTCTCCTTGGTTACAGAAATGTCAAGTGCTGGTGAAGAGAATCCTTGTGTCACTTGTTACAGTAAGATGCTTTCTTCTTGGATTTGTCCCCTTGAGCACAAGGATCGGGGTCATTAAGGACATCTGCAAAGTACAGAATCTGTGACAGCATTATCTTATTGCTACTTAGGGCACTGCTGGCATTTGGGCCCTGGTGGCTTCACTGGGAATGAAGAGAGCTGTGTACTATGGCAGGATCGGGTTCTTAGGTTCCTAGAAGATGCCTTCAGGTCTGTTAATACTGCAGTGAGGTTGAACCACTGCTCTGAACAGACTGGAAGGAGGTAAAAGGAGGATTTACTGAGGACTGGAGTGAAATTGCTGGGAGCTGCAGGCATGACTTTCCATGGACGACTTGGTGATGAGATGCCAGGTTGGTCATGTATAAACTGTGCTAGCATAGCGTGAATCAGATTGCCCGGCTTTCTGTACAAACTCTTCTGGAGTTCCAAAATCAGTAACCCATTTGGAAAAGACTAAGTGGCCCCTGAATCAACTGTCAACAGAAATGATAACAATAATGAATGACTACAGGAAATACTCAGCAACAGAAGCAGAGAAAAATGGTTTTGTGTCTTCACTGTCCCAGTTGCTTCGCCAGCTTTCTGCACTGGTTCATGGGTCCAGGGCACTCCTCCACCTGTCCCTCGGAAGCAAGATGGTGTCATTTCATGTCGATCCTCCCACAGTTCTCCCAACTTGCTGACCTGTCTTCCTCTGTTTTTTTTTCGTAGGCCATCATTCTGGTACACTGGCTGCTCACAGTGTGGTGAGTGATTGGTAACTGGCCTGGCCTGGGTGAGAAGAGGGTATTCCTTCAAACTAGGAATGGGATATTCTTGAGGAATCAGCACTCCTTGTTTGTGCCTGTCTGTGTGCAAGAAGATCCTAAATCTAAGAGTGAGGTGTTTGTATGGGAACAGGGATGAATGCAAACAAACTGTTGCAGGCTTATTGTGAATGTGGGCTGGGTTTTTTTTTTTGTCTTGTTTGGCAGGGGATGCATGAATTACATGTTTCCAGCCTCCTATGCCTGGGGAAATTTCAGTGTCCTTGCAGTGGGGATCTGGGCCATTGTGCAGCGAGATTCCCTTGATGCCATCATGATGGTGAGTGTGAGGATATTTGCCTCCACCAGGCTGCTCAGGGAGAGGGTGGAGGGCAGAGACAGCTTCTTTGAGTCGGTGATGATTTTCAGCTGTTCCCAATATAGCACTGAGTAAGTCAAATTCCCTGTTTGAATTGTTTTGATTTTTTTTTAAGAGCACATATAAATCTATAGGCACTGTAAACCATGGTGAGAAGCATTCACTATCACTTATTTTGGTCCTCAAAGATGAGGCACACTTGCCTTTTTTTACCTGCTGTTGTGACTTGTAATGCCAGAGGAGGACTTAGTGTTCAATACGCTTGAGCTGGAGGGGCTTTATAAAACCCTTCTCTGAACATTAAAGAGATCGGCAGGCAAAAATAAAAAATCCTGGAGCATATCATAAGAAGGTGTCTGATAGATGTGAAGAAAATGCATGAAATACAGGATTATTCATTTAGGAATCTCTGTCTACCTGGGGCAGTGTCAAGGGTTAGCAATGTGTGATACTGGGGTGAAGGCATGATTGTGCGGACACAGATCTCGCAGGAAATAGATGCTGTAACTGTTACCCCAAGTGGTTAATCCCCTATTCAGTTCATGTCCCATTCTCTCTTTGTTTCCAGTTCCTGACTGGCCTCCTGCTTACAGTCCTCACAGACATCATTCACATCTCTGTCTTCTACACTCCAAACAGTAACTATCTCACTGATGTGAAGCGTTTCAGTATAGGCATGGCCATCTTCAGCCTCCTCCTCAAACCTGTGTCCTGCTATTTGGTGTATCGAATGTATCGGGAGCGTGGAGGAGAGTACACCCTTAACATAGGTAGGATGCTTCCTCTGCCTCCACGTCAGTGTGGGCCACCTCCTCTGGTGTTAGGGAGACTGCCTTGCACTTTGGACCCTTCAGCCTGAGCTCTGTGCAGCTTGATTTTTGTCCCCCTTTCCAGGGAGGGGGGGTGCGCTCTCTCTCCCTCTTGCTCATGTCTGTTCTCCCATTTTTTGTGGTTCTGGTGTGTCTTACGCCTTAAATTTACATTCTTCCTCTCTTCCCTTGCAGACCTGGAGTCCTCGTCTGACAGCCATTTTGCCCCCAATGATATTGATACCACTGCGTGCTCTCTTATTCAATGTAACTGAGAGGCTTTTCCTCTCTTCCTCCTCCTGCATTTGTGTGTGCTTGTTGGAAGCCTTTGGGTGTCCTTCTCTCTCTGCTAACCCTTTCTTTTCCTTCTGGGGGAAAGTAGAGGCAGCATGCCCTCTAGCTGGATTATGCATGAGAGAAAGAAGCTGGATTTCTAACTCCATGCTTTCTCTGGGCCTCACATGTCCTAGCTACCTTGATTGCTTTGGACCTCCATTTCCTCACCTGGAAAATGGGACTGATGTTTACCTCGTGGGACTTTGCCTGGAGGCACTCGTTTTTTTCCTGGTTGTACTTGCTAATGATAATGTGGCAGCCTTGCCAGAGAGAAGGGGCTGTGGGTGGATGTTCTGGGTCTCAAGTCAGCTTTGCCAAGTATGGCTGGTGCTAGTTCATGCCGGGGCAGCTGCCAGGGATTGTTTGCTGTGTGGGAGTTCACCCTGGCAAAACCAGCAGCCTGGCACAGTTATCTTTTTGCCTTCCTAAGAAGGCTGTGCAGGACAAAGGATGGTACAACTGCATTACAGTGTTTGAAAGCTGTCACTTATGCTGCTTTGGTGCTAGCGAAGAAGATACCGCTTCCTGTGAAAAGAGGTGGATACCTGCAGAGGAGGAGAGGCCGTGGAAGGAAACCATGGCTTGGGGTGCTATGTGCTATTTGCATCTCTCTGCTAGTGGAATGTGGATGTCTTTTCCATCAGCTACTTGTGCAAATGCCAGACAGATCTGTCTTAACTGGGTCAGGCGGCCTGTGAGTCAACTACAGCTCCTTGCTGTGGGCCATGTTTGTGCCAATTTTTATTACCTGCTCACTGTGCTTGTAACTGGGATTTGACATTTGTATCCCATGGAAAGTGTAGGTATCATTGAGGAGTTCAGCCCTTTGCTTGGAATTTGGGAGCACTCTTTCTTTTCAACCACACTATCCCAACACAGGCATACTGTCTGAGAGTCTCCTCTCGGGCACAGGTTGGAATTCAGATACTTTGTAGTTTCATTTCCTCTCCTGAACTCTTTCTCACAAGATTTTCAGTGCAAACTGTGTGCTGTTGTTTTGTTGAATGTGGTTGACAAATTTCCTCTCTCATTTTTCTGCTGTCTGGCATTTTCCTTTTGAACCTAACAGTGTTGCATTTTTCCTGGTCTTCCCTGTTTCGTTTTCTTTCCACACGAAATCCCTTTTGTTGCTTGACAGCATCCTTCCTGCACAGAACAAGCCTCTGACACGGTTTGGTGCCCACCTTTGATTCAGATTGCTTTCTAGCCATGGAAGATGCCTGGCCTATAGATAAAGAGCTTTCCATACACATTCTCTGTCTGTCTCTCTTCCTTCCTTGCTCATCCCCTGGACAGTAACATGATTTTGTACCATTCTTGTACCACAGGCAATAGTGCAATTGGGAATACTGCTGGATTCAAATTTAGTGCCATGGTGTGGCACACTTGAGGCATAGCTGCATTTTTGGGAAGAGTGGTTATGGATGAATCATGCTCTTAAATCTATGCTGTCAGCTAGCCATGGTTCCTGCTGCTTCTGTTTTTGTTTGTTCATTTTTCCACTAGATCTCATAAACTTGATCTTGCTGAAATATGCTACTAAAGGAGCCTGTTATGCTGCTATGTAGTATTGCGGGTCTTGCTTTCCACACAGCCATGTGGCTACTAAGAGAGCAGTTCTCAGGGAATGAAGAGGCATGTTCAAATGCATCTCGGTTGTTTTGCCTTTGTTGGAAGGATGAGTTTTCTTACCTCCTGCCTGTGTAGTGAGGATCACAGAACACAAGTGCTGGGGGGCTGGTAGAGCAGCTAATGTGGTGCACTCCTGAGCTGTTGGTTTCTTCTAGGGGATTCAGTTCTTGTGCTTTTGTTTTTTTCCCAAGCTTGTTCTCTTCCATCTCCATTTAGGTGTCACCCGTGCAGGCCGGGATTGCAGTACCTATGAGCCAATTGATCAGCAGGATGCCCCTCCACAGTGGTCTGACTCAAGCAAGACAGCCCAGCAGCCGTACTGAGGTCCTCTCTGCAACGGAGAACAGACACTTCCCTTGCCCAGCCTAGCCTTCTGCTCTTCCCATGTCCATTCTGATGGAGCAAGACCTGCTACTAAGCAAACAGGAGAGGATCTGATTTTTCATTTCTTTTGCCTCCCTGAAGGTTAGGCAGATGGGTTCCTGTAGTAAGTCCAGAAGATCTTGGAGATGTCATGTTAAACACTGTGACTCTTTGTAATCTGAGTACTCTCCCTTCCTCCCTCCCCCTAAATCCCTCCTCTGTATGTGTGAGTGGATGCACCTTCTGGTCTTCCAAGTCTTGTATTGTGCATCCTCTCTATTTTAAGTAAGGGAACCACTCAAAATATTACTGGACAAACTATCTTTAAAAGGCTTATGGACTGCCCTTAAACAATACAGTTTAGCCTGCTTTTATGCAGATACATTTCCAGGAAACATCTGGGAGTTCCTGAGGGCTGTTTTTGATGGTGTTAGTTAACTAAGATTTATGACCGTAACTCCCTATGCTAGCTGTGGTGGTTTGCACAAAGCTGGGGTTGGTATAAAATGCTCTTACTGGGCCAGGGAGCTGCTTGTGCTCCCAGTATCTAGTCTTGAGTTTTATTCACTGATGCTTTTATGCAAGTTGAATGTCCTTTAGGATCCTTAAAATAGCTGTTGAATGTAGGTTATAGATACTCTGTGCCTTGAAATGTCCTTTTGCCTTCAGCTATCTATCTTAACAGAACTTGAAATGTTACATTTTTCTAAGAAAATTATAAAATGAACACAGTTTTGCTGTGTTAGAAAAAGTTACACTGGTCACCTATGTCTCATTTGAAAATGTAGGTATTCTTGAGGGTTTGGGAGTGTAGCCAGGCAGTCTGGGAGAGTCGTTATGGGGGAGGGTCTAAAGGGCTTCCATGGCTTTTAGTCTAAGCTTTACTCAGACAAGTAGAGGGTACTGCTTGTAAATGTGTGGGTGGGAAGGCGGCCTAGTAAAATGAGGATTGAAGAAAGGAAAAGATGGGTTTATTTACACTGCAGTGGTGAGCTCTGTGGGGTGTGACAAACTAAACTCTAATCTTATGCACAATAAATCTGTCCTGCTGTGGCTTTCTGGTAAAAATCTAAAAAAAAAAAAAAAAAATTCAGGGTTCTTTTTCAGAAGAAAAAGAGTATCTCAGCTTTGGCAGAATGAAAATACTAGTGCTAGGAAGATCTGTGTTTTTTCTGAAGCAGTTTAATTTTCAAAGTTTACATCTGTTATTCTACAACTGCATTTCTCTTGACAAGACCTGCTGCTGCATTGATTCTTCAGTGACCAAGAGCCCTGTTAACTTTGCTCTAACCTCTAGAACCATGCCATTTGTATTTTTAAAACCAAGCAATCTTCTCCCAAGTTTGATCACTTTAAACACAAGCGGATGCTTCCTCCGCTATGCTGCACAAGCACTACAGTGACCTGCTGCTGTACCTGGACCATCATCATTTATGCTTGGACCAAACACATGGTAAATGCCATTAAAGTGCAGTAGTCTGGTTTACTCTCCCGAGACGAGTGTTGAGCACTCATTTTGCAGGCTGCCACGCAATAGAGCATAGGAATAGGAATCAGTCTGCTCTTGTGATCAGGTGGGGAAGGAAGAATAGATGGGCAGAAATTTCTGGGGCTTGTGGAGTTGCAGAGTAGGCCTTTATATTCAGTTAATGGTTTTTTTCAGCTCTTGAGAACTGTACATTGACAGCACGGATCCCTGAATAATGCATTTAAACGCTCAGGTTTTTTCTTCCTTAGACCTGTGAAGCACAGACTGAAAACAACTATTTTAAATGCAATGCTTTTTGTGTATTTGCACAAAGAGTTACATCTAGTGAGGCCTTCCCAGCCATTCTCCATTGCAAAAGACGCCACAAAATCTATTAATACCCATCTAGCTGACCTGTCGTGCGCTTTTCTGTGGAGAATTCAGCACATCTGGGAGCTCAGGGGAGCAGAGCAAGGCAGCAATTACACTACACTTACTGTGCCTCAGGGATACCTATTTTGGGCAGTAAATCAGAGAGGTGCTGATAAAAACAAGGCCCCTCTCCTGGCTCCTGAGGAGGAGGGTGTTTGTTTCGGCAGTGCTTACAACAGTAAGCACCAACGCGCTCTTGGATCAATACCTGGTTTAGTAGGGCGTGTGGGGATTCACGGAGCCTGTTGTGCTGGAGCACAGCCTCGCTGATCCCGGCGGCCTGGCTTCACTGTGGGGCGTCTCGTAGCTTGTCAGCGGGGTCTCCTCAGCCGGACGTGCAGCAGGTGTGATACTCTGCTCAGGTTTTTTTGCTTTGTTTGTTTTGTTTTGTTTTTTTTAAATCCTCGGGTCCTGATGTGCCGGGGTTTCTTTGGTCATGAGGTAGCAGCTCTCCAGGATTAACCAGAACCCGCCGGGTGCAGCTGCCTCCCTCGGCGGCATCGTCTCTCGGGCGGCCCGAGGGGGCGGGCGGGGCCTGCCCGCGTGGCTAACGGCCGGCCTCAATCGACGGGCCGGCCCTGCCCGGCACCGCTGCCGGCCCGGGCTGGGCTCTCCCACGCTCTCTTGGGGGTGGCCGCGGGGCCCGGCGATGCCGCCCAGCGCTGCTGACAGGAGCCGGGACGTGGCGGGTTCGGGGCGCCTCGCGGGCGAGGAGGGGGAGGGGAACGTGCCGCCCTCTCCTGAGGCGCTGCCCCGGGGGAGGTGAGCAGCGCCTCTTGCAGGTACGCCTCGCCTCTCCTGGGTGAGCCGCCCCGGCCTGCCGGGCCCCGCCTCGTCTGGGCCGCCTTCAGGATGCAGCTTTAATCAGCCGTGGGTGAGAGCGGCTTTCTCGTGGCCATCTGCAGTCCCGGTGACAGGCGGCGTTGCTAATCGCGGGGGATAAGCTGCTTACAGCGGCCCAGCTGGAGCGTGCTCGCTGCTGAGGCTTGGGCATTAAGGGGAGACAAAGCTGCAGGTTTGCCCCTGCGCTCAGAGGCGCGGGGACAAAGCTGCAGTTTTGCCCCTGTGCTCAGAGGCGCAGGGACAAAGAGGCGTGTGTCCCGTCCCTGAGGTTCTGGTGAGGCCCAGCGACATGTCCGGTGGCGGCTATCAGAGTGAGTAAGTGCCTACGAGGAGAGGTGCATCCGCACCCATGGAGAGCGCTGGGAGCCGTCGGGGATGCTGAGCGGGGGCCTGCACGCCACGGCTGTGCCAGCTGAGAGCAGGCCTGAAAGGGCTCCCCCGGGCTGGGGCTATGGGTGATGGCCCTCCTGCTCCCACCACCGCATCCTGGGACACCGTCTGGTTCTTGGATGGCAGCACGGGAAGGGCGCTGCTGCGCGGCTGTTCCTCAGCTGCTGTAGCAGTAACTGCCTTCTCTCCGGTTAAGGGAAGAGCATTTGTGTCCGCCTGTTGATGTCAAAGCGGCAACGAGAGGCTCGTGCGATGCCAGTGATGGTTAGGTCTGTAAGACTGAGCAGTGGGGGAAAAGCCTTGTTTCTAAGGCACGTGAAGCGTGATCTCAGACCAATCACTGGTCCCAACTTGCAATGTGAAATGGATCAGCCTTGGTCTGCAGGGATGGGAAAATTAGCATTGTCTGTGTGGTGCTTATGTGTTTGTTATGGATCTGTCATTGTCATCGTAATGCTGAAATGACGTTCACTTGAAAGAGCTTGATTTACTTTTCATGAACTGTGCTATTTACTTGCTTTTGCGTATAACAACAGAAGTACATTGATCAGGTTAATTTTTTTTGCTTAATTGGACTTGTTTCAGGTTTTAATGCATTAGTGTGTTGCTGCAAAGTGTATATAGTAAGCATGCGTTAAATGTTTTAGTTGGAAACATCAAAACTAATATGAAATTCATTGGTCATGGATTTTGCAGTTCGCAAAATGTGTGGCTTGCCCTGAGTATCTCTTTCGGCCTTAGAAGTTGTTTTTAAAAAGCACTTCATAAAATGTTGTTGCCTTTTGAGTAAGATTAACTACTGCTTAAAGGTGGTTACATTGAAGTCCCGAATGGCAATTTTAGGAAGGCAGACAAACGTGATTTTTAAAGGACGCTAGCTCTTCCTGATCTCAATGAGACTGAAATTAGGAATGAGTGAGGTGAAGAACACCACCTAAAATAATCATGGCAATGTGTTGAGAACCTGGTACCTGGCAGAAAGAACTGAAATAAAGAACTAAAAAAATCGCGTGAGTTATGAAGAAAATAGATTATGTCTAGGTTCTTGAGCATAAAAGTAGTCCAGTGCCGGGTTCCAGGTGTTCGTGTAGCAAAACAGCACTGATAAACATGATAGTTTCATGTCCTTTCACAATTCAAATCCTTTGTAACACCCTTTTGTGATACATTACTAGTTGGCTGGATATTCCTGGAATGCAAGGAGTGCTTCTACGGAACACCAGTCCGCTGCATTTTGTGGTTATACTTCATGCAGTGATAGGCACCCTAAAGAATGCTTTGTCTGTTCACTCTGTAGTTGCCAACTTCTACTTGCCTGGAAAAAATAATGGGATCTTTCCGTTCATGGTACGCTTGGTGATGTATGAAAGGCAGTAATGGCAGTTCCCAAGGATAATTGCAACACTGCATGACTATCTCCTGTTGCTTTAGTAATTGAGTTTACTCCCCAGTTTGTGGTGATTACTGAAGGAGTTTGCATGTGAGAAGGACAAGCAGGCTGTTTGCAAACAGGGATGTCTGAGGCTCAGATGCTTTCTTAGAGTGAGATAAACATAGTTTCGAAACAGTGCAATTTGACAGGAGGGTTTCTGGTATTGGAATATGTTTGAAAAAGACAGTGGGCATTGATTTCATAGGCCATGCTGTCTCTTTCTTTTCAGATCGACTAGGGGTTTTTTAAGATGATATAGGTGTGTGTGTCTTTTCACAATACCATTTTCATTTTTTAAAAGGGGGGTGGAAAAGAATGGTGGTTAGAATGACAGTGATTGACAACTTGCTTTTAAAATTTGAGGGAATGAAAGCACAGCCCCGTCGAATTGCACTTACCTGTTAGCAGCAACTTACAAATCTGTGCTCTGCATGAGAGTTATATGTATAACCATCTGACTTAGTGGCTAGACTGCAAATTAGGTCTCCCATCTAGGCTGTAACCCTTCCAGGTTAGGGGACAATGTAGATTCTCTGGATGTGTAAACATGGTTTCATCCTTTAGTGTGGACAAGAAGAAATTGACCTGCATAGCCTTGAACCTTTTGCAGGGCTGTAGCATGATACATGAACAAACTTTCACTTGTTAAGCAGTTAAACAGTACCTTAAGTCGAGACACTACCTTTCCTACCAGCCCTGGAGAAAATACAAGTGTGGAGGAGATCTGAGCTGGATTTCCAGTCAATGAAGAGGGGTAAGCATTGTACTCCATCTGGAACCATGTTGCTCTGACTTCTTGATTGGTGTCACGTAGATCTGGTTAGAGGTAAAGCATTCTGGAAAAGCAGCTACAGACTACCCTGTCTTGGCAGGGGGATAATTCATCCTTATTAGCAACAAGTTCTTTTTGAGGCTGCAGGTGCATGCATAATGCTGGAAGTCTTTGTTTTCCAGGTTTTCTGTTGAGAACTGAGTCTGTCCCCTTCAATCATTCCTGCTCTGCCAGACATGATTGTCTGCTGAGAAACAGGAAGAGAGTAGTGTCTGTAATACTTTCAGGACTGAAGCTGGTGGATTGGAGACAAGAAATTTGTCAGGAAAGTACCCAAAGCCTTTGGCAAACTAGGGAAGATGTGATAAGAAATATGCATGCTCCTTTGTTTATATTTCTTCTTATTTTTCTTCAGAGCAAAGAAACATTCAGAAGACCGTGAATGTTGATCTGTATTTGGGCACTAGAAGTCGAGCAGACATTTCTCATCACTGGCTTGAGGCTGCGGCATTCAGTGTAACTCCCAGCCAGAGAGCAGAACGAGGCCGGCTGTGTACTGCACCTCTGTCAGCCGGGAAGAGAGATCCCAGTCTGAGACAGACTAATCTCTCCTGCCCTTCTCAGCCATTCCGGGACACCACCAGCCAGTTCTCCAGTTCCTGCTTCCTGCAGCAGAATAGTCTCTGCTCTAGGCTGCAGCAGCAGCACAGCTCTAAATGTGGGGCTCATAGGATTCCCCATCTTGCTTTGTCAGTGCCCCCTGCTGTGAATCTGCCTCAGAGACACTCACGCCTTGAGGCTTATAGTTTAGAAGGGAGAAGGAATGAGAGTATTGACTTTCCTCAACACCACTGTCAGAAAGCAAAGGCAGCTGGTAGCTGCTCCATACACGCTGCTCGCCATCACTGTTTAGAAAGTAGGAACAAGAATAGTGACTATCCAGTGGAAAAACAACAGCATCAGCCTCCTGCTGCTTCTTGTATGGATCCTGTGAACCCTTCACTGGTCAATGCACTTTTATCATCTCGTACTGTAGATTCCCCTCTTAGGCATGAATTAGCGGTGTGTCCCTCTTCAAGGAGCTCAAGTGAAAGTGTGAACACTTGTCGTAGTTCAGCCCTGACCTTGGGGGATCTTGATCCATCTAGTTTGGAGTCCCTTCAGTCTCTTTTGCAGTCCTCACAGATTTCTGCTAGTTTGCACTGTTCAATCCAGAGACTTAAACAAGAAAGTGCTTTGATGGGACTATGGGGCTCCCTCCCTCTGGAGCCCAAGTCTTCTCCAGTCAGTGGCAGTTTGTGCTTTGCTCCTGATGATTCAGCTCCTAGTGTCCTGAGCACAGGAGAGCAGCTAGCTGGAGTAAAGACCAGTGCTGCTCAGGCAAGATTGAAATGGGGTGTCCCATTTGCTAAAGACTGGAGCCTTAGTGCAGTGACAAGGGACTTCAGTCGTGCAGAACCTCTCTCTGTCTCTCACAGATATGGATACGTTGACTTGAACACTTGGAGAACCAAAATTTCAGGTGACATCCATCCAGAAACCTTCGCTTCTGGGGTGGGCTCTGGCAGGCTGGTGGATACAGAAGCAGATTCCTCCTACAATTGCTCCCCTTGTTTCAGATGCCAGTCCCAAGCAAAGCCAACTCTGGAAACTGGTAGTCTTTATGTTCACACAAAAAGTCATTCCCCTGAAAAGGTTCTTAAAGGAGAAGAGACATCTAATGGGGCATCCCCGTGTGCTGTATCTTGGAAGAAAGACTTTCCAGCCAGTCTGTATCCAGAGGGTCTGCAGGTGTCACTGGAGACAGATTTGGCGGGGGCTCAGATGAATGTTGGTGTAGCCATGTATGGGACTTCGAGGAAAGCACGCGTGAGAGTCATTTCTCCTGGAGATAAAGAGTTTAGACCAGTCCAGCAGCTTAGTATTAAATGTGTAGAAGTCAACAACTCTGAACCTCATGTTAAGTCCAGAAAAGAGTCAGAAGAGGTATGCGACTCTAGATCACGAGCAACCAGAAGAATGGCTGTGGTGGGCAGCAGCCAGTCCAGCCCTTTCAGTATTCAGGTTGAAGAAGGCTTTGGTGAATATTCTGACGTAGATTGTATGAATGTGAGCAGAGAAGGAAGGAGAAACAAATACTCCCATCAAAGCAGCTGGAGGAATTGGGAAGCTGATGCCAATCTCGACCAGTCTGAAGAACCTTCTGTGGAGAGGAGTGCCGAAGAACCGCGGTGCTGTGAAGAAGGGAGCCAGACACAGGAAAGTGTGTCCAGAGAGGTGAGGGTGTGCTCACTGTGTAGCATCCCTGTTCACAGATATTACTTGCGCTTGTTTCTGCTTCTTGCTAGAGGTGCAGAGTTGAGGTACAACAGTGATGGGGATGCTTGTCCTATAGTTTTTTTTCTGGCACTGAATGGCCAGAATCTCCTCTCTTATGGTCCTGCTCTATCCCAACACATGCATCTTTCTGCCTCACATGCTTCCTAAAGACCAGCTTGTTAACTTGGTGGTTCTTGGGAATGTAAACACCTGTTTATATTCTCTGGATCTACATGCAGAGGGAAAGCATTAAACTGGTTTTTACTCTGTGCATAGTTGCAGGGCCCTGAGATTTCAGTTTAGTTGTGCTTTTCCATGTCTGAAGTACATAAGAGTATTCACAGAGCAATGGTGGGGGCAGTGTTAAAGGCATCTGACATAATACACTACCCTGAGGCAGCACTGCTCTGGTCTCCATCCAAAATGACTTGCCATGCTGGGCACAGACAAATTCTTCAACAGGGTAGAGTAGTGTGAATAATCATGTGAGTTACTGTCTTTTCTCTGTTTGCAGGTCTCAGAGAACAGCTTCTGGTTATTGAAGGTGAATGAGCAAAGGTAAAAAGATTCTGTGTTTATGTGTGAGTGTGCTGGTAGTTAATGGGAGAAAAACTGCTGGAAAGTGGCAAAGGAGCCATGTTCCTGGGAATGTTTGGTTTTAGGACTTAACCTACATTATTCTGCCATGGTTGGCTCAGGGGCTGCATCCATTTCTTTTCAAAGGGTTGCCATCTAGAATGGAGCATGCTCTAAAAAATAATTTCTCTATCTTTTAAATTCCAGCTTCTAAATTCAACCTTGGTTGTTACTAGCAATGAAAAAGCATTGGTACCATGTATGCTACTTTTCAGTGCAGCAAATTCCAGCATGCTCACTGCATAGTTAGCGAAGATCAAGAACTGGGTTTATCCATGGGATGAGATTCAAATTTGTGACCTGTGGATAAGATGTGTGTGAGATTGCTACCAATTTAGCAACAGTGATACCTTAATTTGGTGTGAGGCTGCAGGTTTTTCCCTCTTTAGAAAGAATGATTTGAAATACCTCTTTTCAGCTTGATGGCTGAACTCTGATTGCCACCTCCTGGCTGTGCTTAACTTTCCTTTCTGTTAACTGGAGCTCACTTTTGGTTTTTCTCTTTAAGTTTCCAGCACTTGTGTGACAGACAAATGCTAACTAGGTGTTTCCAAGCCTGGAGGGGACACATCCTCTGGAAAAGGGCTGCAGCCAGGCAGCTTTACAGACAGCAACTGCTTCGGAAGGGCCTTGGTGCTTTGCAGTGGGCTGTGCACCAGAGGAGGATGCAGCTGGAGGTAGCCCAGCAGAGACACGCCTCGGCTCTGCTAGCTGTCAGCTTCCGCAGGGTGAGGATGGGCTAGGGACAGTAGAAGTAGTGCCATGAGTTTCCTGTTGTGCAGTCAGAGAAGGCAGAAATCCTATCTGGATAGGGAGGAGGAAGGGGTACCCTGTGTGAAATTCAGTGATGTGGACCCTGATACTCTGCCTGAAGTTTGTTCTAATCATGTGTTTTCTCCTTCAGTGGAAGGAAGCTGTGGCAAAACAGAGCAAGAAGCAAGCTCCGCAGCCTGAGCCATATTCTTATACCCAAAGTTCAGCAGTGGGGTTTTTTGGAGTAGGAAGATTAGCAACTATGACAACTTCAGCTCAGCCCCAGCTTACAGTAGGATACTCAAAGGAAGCTGAGCAGGCTTGTAGGTAAGCTGAGAGCATTCTTTCTGTTATCTTGGACAAGTGGAGGTTTACAAACACGGGGAGAAATTTTTCTCAAATGGTAGGAAACTTGTTTCCAGGTCCTTGGATGTATTGCTGCAGATAAGCACTGCAAGAATTAGTAACTTAGTTTTAAGAACTAAACAATCCTATTCCAGAGCTTCTGTGCACTAGTGTTTTCAGTCTGATTTGAGTGTCTGACAGAAATACTCGTGTACTATTTCTTGAGTTCGGCTATCCCCTGCATATGTGATACAGGCGTAAATGAGATTGGAGTGAGGCAATACTACAGTCTCTAGCAGGACAGTAGAGGTGTCAGAAAAAACCCTTTTGTTGTGCCTTCTGATTCTCAAGGCAGAAGAACAAGTCCAGACAAAAAGAGAGAGCTACCTAGGGAGAAGGAAGGCTCTGGATTCTGTTCCCTGAGTGCCTCTTTGGACAGATGGATGTTAAAGCATGCTTGTGACTCTTTCAGGGTAGAGGGAGGACTGTGGACACAGCTTCATCGTAGTCAGAGAGGAGATGAGTTCTGCTGGAGAGCTCAAGCAATCAGAGATATGAGACGGCTAGCTGGTAAGCACACATTCCATAGCCTTGGAACAGCTTGGAGGTAATCACTGTTTCACCATGTTTCTTGATTTGTGTCTAGTTGTTGCTTTGACTGGACTCTTTCAGAACCTGATCCTGCAAATAGCTGGGCCAGTATCTGTGATGGTGGAGGGTGGCCCACTCGCCATGTCATACACTTTTTGCCTTGTTCTTTGTATTAATTCAGGTGCAGCAGATGCTGTTGCTCCAACAATATGAGCTGTCTCTCTTAAGTGCCCTTTCTCAGACAGCTGGAGTTCAGCCAGGGGGTGTTTGCTGTGTGACACTAAGTTGTTTGAAGTCCTAAGTTATTTTTCTTCCTGTCAATCTCTTCCTGCCCTGCAACACAGCAGCTTTCAGACTGTGGCGCCTGCAGAAGGAGCTGCTGAGCAAAGAGGAAGCCAGGCTTTTGGAAGCCCGTGCTCTACTGGAAAAGAAGCAGCTACGACACATTTTCTGGGTGTGGCGTTCCCGGTGCTTGGAAATGGAACAGATTTTAGCACTGACAACTCGGATCCAGAGAAACTTAGTCTTTCGGTAAGTTGATGAGGTCTATTTTTCACGTGAAAAGTCTGTTCACTGTGAAAGTCCAAGGAATGACAGAGCCAACCCAGACAGTGATGTGTTGTTCCATCTTAAAGCCATCTATTCTTTTGTTTTAGGAGTTAATAAAGATGAAAGTAGAGATAGAAACAGGAAAAGGAACTACTGTGGCCAGAGACGTTATGACTTGCCTCCTGTGCACTGCCAAAGCTTTTTGGTTCTGACCTCTGATGTCCTGAAACACCAAACCTGAGAACACCCACCATGCTGCTGTGCTCTAAGCAGGACAGTGGCTTTTTTATGAAATAAACAAATAGAAGCTCAGAAGATGACAGCTTCTGTCTGTCTTTCCTGACCTAAACCCAGTCGCAGGAGGAGACGCAAGCGTGTACCCTCTTCACATGGTTTTCTATGTGGTTTTATTTTCTTTTGGTTTTCTCAGCTGCCTCAGTGCATGGAAGGAGACTGTTGAGCAGAAGGCGCTTTACAGGTGCAATGTGTTCCGTCTCAGAGCAGTGTCGCTGAGGAAACACTTCCAGCAGTGGGTTCAGATGCTGCAGGTCAGAGAAGGTGATAAGCAGGCAATGGTGAACTTCTTCCTCCTACAGTGGAGGCAGCATTATGGTGAGCAGCTTGGGGTCTGTGCAGAATCTAAGATTTAGAGGTGCTTAGGCTCCTTCCTCCTCTTGTATGGTGAAAAACAGCTGAAAACAGCCTGATAACAGAGAGGCTCAGATGATACATGGTATTAACAAAGCAGGGTGGGTAAAGGACTAGTTGTTCTGGATGTCAGTGAAGCTACAGGGAGATTTGTTGCTCCACTTCATAAACCTAGCAGAAAGTCTTAAACCTTGCTGGAAAGAAGCAATGTGAGGGCTGGGCTGGGCTGAGTTTCTTAAGGATGCCTTCTGACAAACATTGTCTCTTGTCACTCTGTAACTGGTTAAGGACCAGTTAGAAGCTCCATAGCTGACAAGACTGCGACAAAGAGGCATGAAGATCAGCCATTGTGGACTGTAGAGAGATGGTTTCCTGAGAAAACGGGCTACTCTCTTGATGACTTCTGCCAAAAGGTGAAGCTCCAGAGAGTATATCTGCTGTGGAAAGCAAGGCTGAGCGAACATCACAGAGCTGAGTGAGTGAAGAAGAGCCAGTTCCTGGAGCCCTGCCCTCATTAGTAGTGTCCAGTTGGCTTTCTGGTCCTTCTGGAAGAACCCCTTTTACCATCTATCATCCATCATGTCTGTACTAGTGTCTACCTCTGGTATCCCTTTTCAGTCACTTTGCCATCACAATATATTCTGTCTCAGTTCTTTCTCTCAGGCTTTGGAGCAGTGTAGACTCAGAAAAGCTCTGAAATTATGGCACCAAAAGTGTCTCATGCTGAAGACAATTGAACAAAATCCTAAGCACTTGCACAGGACTGTCTATGAAGAACCTCTTGCCATGCTGTTTTCTGAGGACCTCTCAACATCTTCCGGCTTTGACAGCAGTGCTCCAGCTACCCTGGCCTCTCAAAGCTCTTTGGAAAAGGTGAGGAGGTCTTGATTCATCCAGACTGCCCTGAGGTATTAAATTGCTGGGATTTTTCAGGGGCAAATTTCTGCTTCAACATGATACTGTCATCAGCAACCTGTGCTTAGTTTTTAGGCCTGAAGAGCACTGAGCCTGTAGGGTCCTGGAGTTTAAATGTAATCAGAAATCATAGTCACTTCTCTCTGTGCCCTTCCTAGTTCATCATTTAGTGATATGGGGAGGTGCTGAGCTCGTGAGGTTCTCTTGTGCACTTGCTCCTGTTTGTGGCTGCAAGGTGGAAGGGATGAGGTACAAAGAGCTTCATTACTGAGAAAGTGTATATGCCTGTTTCCCCTTTTCTCAGTATAGAAATAACTGTATAACTATTCAGTATAGAAATAACTAGTATAGAAATAACTTTCCCATCACTGATATGTTTGCACTCCAGAGCTGTACTTGCTAGCCTGCAGCTCCTGTGGATGCATCCTGGGTTTCACTGAATCTTTGCCGAAAACAGGAATAAATGGCACGGTCGGAACTGTTAGCTAAGTGATTCCATTGCGAGTACAGTTACCTCACAGCATGTTCTTCCCTCCATACCTGCAGGAACACAGTTTTAGTGACAGCAGCCAGCAGAGCTTCTCCTCCGTTCTGACTGCTGAGGATGTCACACACATGCCTTATTACAGTTCTTTCCTGCAACTACACCAATGCGCAGAGCTGTCAGCTGAGCTGGGTGGGGAGCTGTACTTGCAGGCCTCCTTTCCTCCACGGAGTACTGGATCTGGGTGAGTTGCAGACTGGTTGCTTGGGATGTGGCCCCTTGTTTGGTCTGGCTGAATTCCTTCCTTCTGGCTAGCTCCTCATGTCATCTCACAGCATCCTTCCGGATACTTCATCCTCTTTTTTTCTTTCCCTTTTCCCCTGACACTTTTATCTTGCAGCAGAAATTGGTTTGTGGGAGGTCAGTTTCAGTCTTTGGCACTGCAGAGTCTAGACAATAATGTCCAGCCTCTCACCAGTTACTCTACGTGGAAAGAGGTAAGGCTGAAAAGCGGTGTGATGCATGTAAATGTACAAGTGTTTTCTGCATAGCCCAATTTAGCAAAGAGCCTTTGGGTTTCAGTATCAGCATATGGAAGGTCTCACTGCTGTTCTCTTTGTTCTTCTGTCTTCTTTCTCAGACAGAAGGTTTGGGAGATTGAGGCATTTCTCAGGGTAACTCTTCCCTACCATTTGCCAGCTGAGTTGGAAATTGGCTATGTGTCAAGGATTTAAAAGGGATGTGTTAGACTCATGTCTGGGTGTTCATGTGGTGTGTGGGGGTTAGCAACAGGGAGTTAGGCAATCATAGAAGTCACAGCAGCAAGGAGAAGGGGCTGAGCTGCATGGAGTGACTGTCTTACAGCAGCAGTTCAAGGCCCTTTTTTGCTTTTCTGGATTACAGGACTGCAGTTCTGACAAGGAGGTGAAGAGTTGCTGGCACCAAGCAGAGAAATGCTGCCTGCAGAGGCACTTCATTGTCTGGTCAGCTCGGACTCAGCAACTTGTAAAGGCCCAGCAGTACTGCAGGCTCATTCAGCTATCTCGGTAGGTATTGTGCTTTCCAGAAGTTTCCTAAAGCTGTCTGTTTTGAAGCTCTATACTTGCTTTTTAAAAAAAAAAAAAAAAAAAAAAAAAATTTCTTCCTCTAGCTATCTTTTTCTGTCTTCAGTGGGAGTTTTGCAGCCCCCCCCCCCCCCTTTTTTTTTTTCTGCTTCAAAATTATTATATTTGAACACAATCATTTCTGGTTTGATGGGATGCCTCACAAATTAGAGCAAGCTCAGCACTGCTGATAATAAGCCCTGGTAAATTCCTATCCACTGAACTGGCCTTACTCTTTACTCAATCGGAAGTTGAAGAGAACAACAGGCTTGGCACAGCCAGGACAGAACACCTTACTCACAACAACTTGCCCTGTCCATCATTTCCCCTGACATTTAATGGGGAAAGGATGTTAACAGATCACATGTATTTCCTAAACTCCCTCCATCCATGTGTATGTTTATTGTTAAAGTTTCAGTTACAAGGGTGTGAATCTGTGTGAGTTGTTCTTACAGTTGGTCCAACAACCTTTGTCTTTCTCAGAGCTTTTCTCAGCTGGCACCACTGGGTTGTGGAAAAAAAGAACCGAAAAGCAGCAGCAGCCCTAAAACATCGAGTTCATTGCTGCAAGATGGTTTTCAGCCTGTGGAAGAAGAGACTGGCCCAGAAAGTGGAAGCTGACCGGAGATTCAGGTGTCACATTCACCAGACAACTGCTGATGCTCTGTGGCGTTGGCATTCTTGCTGGCAAAGTGAGTTACCAACTTCCTACAGCAGAACTTGTGTCTGTAGGAGCGGGATGCTGTGGGAATGGTTGGGATGGAGAAAGTCCCGCTTCTAGTTGTAACTCTGTGCACTGCTCCTCTGGAATGGCACACGCTAGCCCAGGGGTCAGTAAGTGCCTGTGTCACTGCCTTCTTGTGGTTACTAGCAGGACACATGCCCTGCTGTTTTGTAGTGCTTTATGCTAGGGGAGATGCTCCTTTGGCAGCTGATTGGAAAAGGGGTGGATCTCGCCTTACCTGCACTACCAAAGGGGTGTTGAAGCAGTGCATTTTAGCAGCTGGGGAGTTAAATGGAGTTCAGATGCAGGATTCCAAGCTTGAACATGTCTCCTCAGACCCAACAGTCAGGCTTTGCTTCAGTGGGAGCAGGGTGTAACTTTTGGGGCTGCTTTACAATCCTGATCCTGTCCCTTACGGGATTCCAAGTGCTTTAAGTGCTAAGTACTTAACACTCTGCCAGGGAAGGAACACTCCCAATTTTTGATGGAAAACTGCCTTGCAGATGAGAGTGGCAATGATCTGTGATCCCTTGCTTGGGGGAGGGCAGGGGAAAAAAAAAAGGAGGTCTGACTGGCTTGCAGACAAAAAACTGCAAGGTGAATTAAAAAGTCACTTCAGCTGCTAAAGAGAGGACAGGAAATCTTAGGAAGTCTGGTCCCATTTGGTATTTGCAGCAGATGTATTCTCTGCTCTTGTCTGGACTCTGCGATGGAAAAAAAAATCGTTGGGCTCAGCTCAGCAAGCTCTTGTGTTCTCTCACAGGGAAACGTGCTGTGAGAGAGCTGCAGCAGGAATGGGCTCAGCACAGCTGCCAGGAGAAGAAGAGGTTGGTCCTGCAGACATGGTATTGCCAAACAAAGAAGCAGAAATATGCTGCTTTATTCTGGGAACGTCTTCTGCTGCACAGGTTTGTTTCCTGCCCTCAAAGCATTTCCGAGGGAAGCTTTGAGTGAAGGGCAATTTATGTAGCAGAAAATCCAGTGTTATTCAGACCAGTTTGGGTTTGAAAGTACAGCTAACTTGTGTGTAAATGGAGCTTCTGTAGGAGTGCTTCCCTGGGGGTGCTCCTACATTAAAGGGTCTGCTACCATAGCCTCACGCTCCCCATCTCGTTCTTCTCATTCAAAACTTCTTTTCTTTCCGGAACTTCTGTTCAGTCTTAGTTACGCAGTGTGGTATTTGTAAACTAAGCAAGAGAGATGCAAACAAATTTGTGTAGTTTAAAAAAGTGAAAGCCTTGTTTCCACTGGAACTATTCAGTATTTGCTGAAAGGAATATTGGGCAGAGGTCTTACAGAGATCTGATGTTTACAAACCTGAATCTTTTAGATTCTGGACACAGCGTGTTGATTTTAATTTAAACTAATGTGAAAAATTGAGTGGAATATATTCCTGCAGAAAAGCAATGTTCAGTAAAGCCTGTGAAGGGAGAACCATGATATTCAATTCATCTCAGTGTTAGTTACACTATAGGTGAAGCTGTAGTATGTTTTGGAGTCTTACGTTATGGTGCAGATCCTGAAAACACAAGAATTTAATTTGAAGAGCAAGGTGTCTGCTGCCAATCATTAACAACTTCTTTTCTCTCTTAGCTGTTGTTCAGTAGCCTTCTCATTGAAATCTGTTTTGTTTGTGGTTTATGTTGTGTAAGGCTACTGTCTGCCTGAAACACAGCAAAGTGTCCAGCTGCAGTGAACCAGGAATTGTTCAGTTCATTCTCTTTGAGATAATTCAGGAGGATAAGAATGAGTAAGATTATTTATGCCAAGGATTCATTTAAGGCATGAGAAGTGCAGGTTTGGCCCTAGCAGATTTCCTTTTGAATTGCAGGTTCAGGCTGAGAGGAGACAAAGATCTGCAGAGGAAAGAGCAACTAAAAACCCAGTAAAACCTTAGTGGCTGTGATGCTTGGGCTCTGCACTCACCCCACCCAATTGCATTTTCTTCTGCAAATCAATCTGTGTGGTGGCACCCTAGTGGGAAGTGCGTTTGAGAGAAGTCCTTAATGTTGCTCCTTCCTGTAGAGTGTCTCTCCACCATTAATCTTCCTTCTGAGTTCTCCTTTGATGAGAGAGTGCTTCTAATTTCTCACCTGGATATGGTACAGGCTGAGCCCTGTCTCTTCTGAGGGGGGCATTTTTCATGCTAGGATAACCTGCAATAGATTCTCTTGATCTTCAGAGAAGCCTGCCAGGCAGAGGATATTTACACCTCTGCCCTATGGTGCCGTGGGGTGATTTGCATAATGAAAGTCCAAGTGGAACAAGGAACCAAAAGGACAAGCCAGGAGTTAAAAGCAGATTGGCTTCTGGGGTAGCAGAGGAAGACTGGCCTCCTGTGCATCAGCCTGCAAGATACAGAGAGATTATTGTGGGTGCAGATTTACAGTGCTGTTAATAGTAACTCCTGTAAACATTGATTTTTTTTTTTTTTTAATAAAATTGTCTCCATAAAGATGCTGTATTATTCTAGTTGTACATCCCATGTACACAGGCCCTTAGTTTGTGACAGCCAAGAAAAAAATTAAAATCTGAATCTTGACAACAAGGGCTGTCTTAAATCCAGCCTGGTTCTGCAGCAAGCAGACTTAAGGAGTCTGCTGGGTTCCATGCTGAAGGAGATTTTAGCAGTTTTATTCTCATCCCATAAGGATAAGCCTTCCTCAAGCATCGTCCTAAAGATCAACTGCTGGCACAGAGAAAGATTGAAAACTGACTAATTCAATTCCTTTATTTTTTTGAGGGATCCACTATGTGTAGTGGCAGGGTAGCCTAGGAAAAGCATTTGTTTTGTAGGCAAAGGAAGAACATAGTATAACATTGCATTCAGTTTGCAGAGGCCTTTGAAGAGGAGGAAATGCTAAAATGGCCAGAAGGCCAGACATACTCCTGGGCTTTGAGGAGTTGAGAGGTAACAGTGCTGGGAATCTGAAGTAAAACGAGGGCAAGTCTTCAGCAGAAAGAAACTGTAGTGAGGAGTCTGAACTTAACACCTCCCAAGGACAAGGCACTGGAAATATAAGTAACACGGAGAAAGATATATAAATGTTGATCACAGAGGAATAATAGGAACAGCCTTTTTTCTTGTTGAATGCTCTTTCACTTGCTTTGACTACTTATGTGTGACACTGCAGGGTGGGGTGAGAAGGTGGAATTTGGTCTATAGCCTGTTCAGTGCTGACATGGAAATGTGACTTTAGGCATTTACTGCTTTTCTACGCTGGTATTGTTTTTCAGGTGCCTAGTTACCTGGGCCCAGGTCACTGCTTGTAGACTGAGGCAGCACGAAGCCCTCTCTTGTTTTAAAAGGGTCAGAGAGCACCATCTCCTAGTTGTGAGCTTTACTGAGTGGAGGGTGAAATTCTTGAGAGCTGAACAGCGGGTGCTGGGAGAGAGAAACCACAAGTGGCAGGGAACCTCTCAGGGTAAAGCCTGTCACCGCTGGCGGTTGGCCTCAAGAGGACAGCAAGCCCTGCGCCTAGGATCTGTGGCTGCCGTAAAACAGGTAAGAAAAGATGAATGTCCCTATGAGACAGTTATTCTTAACTGCCTGTTTTCTTGTGAAGACCTCAGTTGGGTCACTAGGCACTGAGATACAGTGACAAGGCTGGTATAAAAACCTGGTTTGACTTGTGACTGCTTAGTCCCTGCCTTTAAGTTCTTTACAGGCTGTGCACACTTCATCACCGTAATCTGGCACTGATTGCAGCAACCATCTGGAGCACAGCAATAAGGAATGGGGACATTTTGACCAGAGAGATGAGCACTCCTTCCTCTCTGCTCAAAGATGAGATGGGATAATCACTGTCCCCATAGAGCAGAGCGAGCTGTCAGAGTTGCAGCTTTTTTCAAAAGACTCACAGCTAGCAAACCACAAAGAGGTCGATTGATTTGGAAGGGCTGAGTCAGTCCTGCTGGGATCTCATCTGTGCAGTTTCCAGCCTGGGGTCTAGCACATTAAACTACCTGCAGGGGTATGAACATAAATGTATCTCTAAGGCTAGCTTGTGTGTGTGCTGTCTGTGCGCATTGTGTTTAGTCTTGGCTGCAGCTGTGTTATTTCTGTTTGCAGGCCTGCAACTACTGGACAAAAGCAGCTGCCTTTTCCCAGTGCTCACGGCAGTGCAGTACCCTGATAGGTGCTAGGAAGAGCAGGAAGATGTCTCTGTCTTGGTCCATGAGTAAGAAGATGCCCCCTCCTCTCTTCCTTTCATGGGGCCATGTGGGGAGTGTGCGTGAGGAGGGAAGGGGAGTGGTGTTTGCCAGCCGGATGACTGGGATTCCTCTGTGGAGTAGCTGATCACGGCAGTTGAACTCTGACTGTGGGTTGCTTCTGTGTTCAGGAGCCAAAGGACTAAGGGCTCATGGCAGCTCTGATCTCTCCCTCTCTAGCTCCGAGGTTAGCTCCTGTGTGATTCCTCTTTTCTTTCCTAGAAAGCAGAAGAGGCAGAGTAAAGGCTTCAGCACCAGCTGCCCCTCTTGGGCTTTTTCCCAGTGCCATTCGCCACTGGCTAGTGATCTACAGAAGTCAAAACAGGGCTGAAAGGCTGCTGGTCCCTCATCTGGTAGAGAGACCTGGTGTGGTAGGACCCTCTCCTGCACACGCAAGGATCCAGGAGAACAAAACAGAGGTGGACTTGGAAGGGTGGGATGAGAAGTGGCTTGGGTAAGTGGAGTGGAGGGCTCTGGGCTTCCTCTTGTTGCTGCCATCAGGGAAGGACTCCCTTGTAGGGCTGTTGGGCTGATAAAGTTTATTTTCCCCTCTTGCCTATAGGAGGAAGTATGTGAGGTGGTGGCATCACACGGTGATAATTCGCCGGTGCCAGCGTGACAGGAGACTGCGCTGTCTGGCAAGGGGATGGCATCAGTGGAAGGAAGCCAGCAGGGCAGTGATACTGGCTCAGGTGTTGGTGAGTGTCTGGTACTGCCACCAGGGTGGCAGTGATAGGTGTTACTGGGCAAGCCTGCTCTGCTTGCAGCCTCGCATACATCCAGGGAGATGAGACTTGGGGATTTAACAAGAACCAGAGTGCACCAGAAACCCTGGTTTGCTGCTGTGGCTACTTTTTCCATCTTTCTCTTTGAAATGCCAGCATGGCAGACTGGCATATCCACATATTTAGTTGTGCTTTGCCCCATCTTACAGATGGGAAGCTGAAGCAGGGTGATTTGTATAGATTGTCTGTAGCCTGTGCAAAAAGTTCACAGCAAGTATTACAATCTGTGTCCTTGTCTGTGTTCCTGATACATCCCTCTGGTGTCCCCAGCCTACCAAGAGGGCTGTCATTTGGCCTCCCCTTCTGCTCAGGCCTTAGCCATCTGTGGAACAGACCCATGTTCTGTCTGGCTTCCTGGGCATTAGCTGTGTGAGATGTGCTCTGACCTGCCCGTGGGACAAGATGATGCATCTATAGCGAGCACATCCATAGTCACTGAGGAGCTGTGCTGGAGTACTGATGGGGCACTGTCCTTTCCCCAGGGTACTGTGACATAATTAGCCACAATATTTGCAGGAGACAGTAGTTCGGCAAGAATTTTGTTAGTAGTCAGCTTTGTTTGTTACCAATGCAAAGTCATTCAAGAGGGGAAAGCAACTGGAAGCAAGGTGGGACTGGAGGGAAGTGAGGTAGTTTGCCTGCCAGAGCCCAACTAATCTGTGCACTGCCTCTTTTCCTGGCAGGACCAGCAGCGGCTGATAGAAAAGGCCTGGAGGGTGTGGAGACGACGACATTTGCAAAGCTGCGTGGTGCAGAAGTTTTCGGAGGAGGAAGCCAGGAGCCTATTATCTCAGGTAAGCATTTATGACTGCTTTAATTCTTTGGACCTCAGTGAACCAAAAAGCACCCCAAAGGGACAACTGGTATTCCCTGTATGTCTCTCTGCACAAAGCACTTGCTTAGGGAAAAGGGACTTGCCCATAACAAAGAGAAATAGCTTCCAGCTTTATATGGGTTCATCTTTGGGTGTTTTTCAAAGCTTTGTGTCAGCAGTTGATTTCCCTGATGTGTGCCCCCTTCCCCACTGTTATCTGAGATGTTAATCCACTAATCCCCTGCCTCTCAAGGGCCCACTCAGGGAAGAAACAGGCTCCACGTTGGTGCAGGAGGACGGCGCTGACTTACACCCAGGGGCAGGCAAATTGCTATAAATTTGAGTGAGCAGGCAAAGCCTTAGAGCTCAAACAGCCAGTTTGTTCCTCTGCCTGCCTCCCAAGGATCCATGCAGGACTAGGTCCTCCTTTAACAAGATGTGAGCAAGTACTGAAATTAGAGAGCAGAGGGGGCATTGGTCTTCCTTTTCTCACATTGATTTGTACTCTGCACTTCACTTACTGGCTACAGGAACATAGGGGAGGCAGGGAAGGGCTCTGAGTGAATGGTGAGGCAGTTGGCCTAGCCATTGCTAGAGGAAAAGCTTTGTTTACGGGTACTGTGAGGGTGGCTGCAACTCCTCAAGGGTAACCTGAGTATTTGACTTGTCCACTTTACTATTTAAGGCCTTTGGAAGGTGGCGCCAGCTAACAGCATTCCAGCTCAAGGACAAAGGCTGCTGAAAGGTGGGGGCCTGCCTGCAGCTGCTGCTCATTTCAGGACACATGGAGGATACAGCTGGCTGTCACAACAAAGAGCTGGTCCTGCGCAATCAAGAAAGTGAACACTCTGCTCATGCAATAAAAGCAGTGCTGCAGGCCAGAAGCATGATAGCCAAAGGACAACCAGGAAGAGATGGTACCTAGTGAAAGGTCCTCTTTAAAGGACTGATATCCTACCTCCCTAGAGGCACAAATTGAGGAGTTATTCCCTTTTGTTGTGAGGTTGCATTCCCTTCTCCTCTGGACCCTGATTTTGCTGGACTTCTGATTAAAGGTCAAAAAACCACCTTATAGGCTCTCCCTTTACTCTGTGTTTTTTCCTGGACCGGAGTTTAGTGTCACGCAGGGGAGTAAGCAAATACATCAGTCTTAAAGAGGTGAGCAGGACTCTGCCTGTGCAAACGCTACATCCTGTTGATTCCAAAGTCTGGACTGTCCTTGGTAGCTGCAAACACAGGTCGTTATTTTTAGATTTGGCTTTTCCCCTGGGGGGGGATTCTCACATGGCTCCCACCTCCTCCCCCTGTGTAGGTCCATCAGCTCTTCATTAAGCCTTTCAGTGGGTGGCCAACCTCTTGACTGCTTCCTGCTGGTTCCTTTCTGTGCTGAATGGGCTAGGGATGAAGAAACCTGCTGGGAACAGCTGAGCACCAAAAGCTTTGCTGAGGCAAGACAGGCGTGTCTGACCCCCAACCTTCCCATTACTTGCTTCTGTGATTGATGCCCTGTAATTACCCTGGATATATGAGCCCAGCCTCAGACAGCTGTAATGAGAGGGTCTGAAGAATCTGGAAAAGGCTTTTCTTCCTTGCTTGTTTGAAAGAGATGCTCACAGCGTGGCAGGGATCTTGAAATCCCACTGGGATTTCCCCCAGGGTCTTCTTTTCCTAGCCTGTGGTAGCTTTGCAGGATTGTTAAGTACACAAAGCAGCCTCCATAGCTCCCCCAACCCCTTATTTCAATGCTGTGGGGCCTAAGGCTGTTAAGAGTCATTAGGTCAGGAAAGATAGGCTATCTTTCCCTACGGGCACTGGAAAAGGACCACCACAACTCCTGTGACCTTGCAGAACTGAGCCAAAGGTTGTAGCTGGTTGCTTTTGGGAAATTCTAGGATTTAGGCTTTCTTTGCCCTACCATGGAGCTTTGTCCATACTTTACTTAGGGCATGTGTTGAAAGTGAAGGCAGAACTGCCCCATAAACAATGGGTTTTCTTAAAACTTTCTCTTGTGCCAGGCTGATTAGTTTGCAAACAACATGAGTCTTTGCTACTTACCAAGAGTATGGCCTAGTACAGGAGACATTTGTATTTGTGTATTTTATTGTACTTAATCTAAGAAACAGTGTGATTCCTACTCAGTTTCATCCAGAAGTGAAATTCACGTTTTCCTATTAAAAAGAAAATGGGAAATATAACAAAAGGAGAAAAGTTAGGGAGAAAATTTGAACCTTCTTCTGGAGTGAGTGCAAAAGAGAGCCTGATATGATCAGATATGAAGAAATACATCTTAGGAGTGCAACTTGAGCTTCTTTTCAGGGTTAGCAACTGCTGAAATGTCTCCTTGCTTAGGCACTGCTGACAGGAGTGTTTCTGCCCCCAAGGCAGCATTTCTGGCACGAGAAAGTTACCAGAATCCCACTGAGCTTTATCACCGTTGATGCACAAGAGTTCTCCTGTTACTGTAATCAACATAGCCATGATTAGCACCTCTTCATCCTGCAGAGCTGACCTTCAAGCTCAGGCTAGAGCCTCAGCTCAGAGGTTCAGGTAGTTCTGGCTGTTGTTCAGTGAGAAGGGGTGAGGGAGCCTTTGTGTTGGGGATAGAAGAGCATGTAGTGTGGGTAGATCGGAGAGCTAGCCTGGTCACTGGGTTTAGGAGTGTGTGGTCCACCATCAGCACAGGAGCTGCTTTTTCTCTCCCCGCAGTCAGTGGACGGAAGGAGGAAGTAAGGGATTATAAGAGGAGTTTTCACTGCTGAGTCGGAGAGTTCAACAGCTCAAAAGTATCATCCACAACCTGCCAGAGGCAGTTTTCAAGTGGGAAGTCATTGTCCACCAGGTTGACCAAGTAGTAGTTGTCATGGATGTACTGGATGATCATGCGAGAGGGTGACTCCTCTTCATAGAGCTTGGCCCATTGCTCGATCCACAGTGCAAAGGCCTCATCCTGCCAAGGGGGAAAAAAAAAGTGTAGTGGTGTAATGCACATGTTAGAGAGCTGCATTTTCATACTACCTCGTTTAGGACCACCGGTGTCACACATGCCTAGCCAGCCTGTGGCCTGTTTCTTCTCAGGAAAAATTGCAAGAGCTGAGCAAGGAGCCTCGTGCTTTCCAGTCAGTGGGAAGTGCCCTGTACACAACTGTTCAGAGCTGAATGGAGACACGTTTGCAGTAAAATGGCTCAATGCTGCCCCTGTGCGTGTAAGAGGGGAGGGAGAGCTGCTGCCCAGAGCTCTGGGGGCCAGTACAGTAACAGTGGTAGCTCCCAAGCCTCCTGTTACTGGGCACTTGGTGTCTGTGAAGAGCTCTTGCCGGAGCAAAGTTCTCCTTACACGGAGAGAGCAGGAGGAGCAGTATCTGGACCTCTGCAAGCTAATATCACAACAGTACTCAATTGCGAGAAGTGTCACAGACTAAAAACAAAGCAGACACTCCGAACTTCCAGGGCACCACAGCAATGTATCCAGCAGGAGGGAGGACTCACCTTCCAGGAGAGGAAGCTTACAGGATCCACTACAGTGGGCTGGATGATCTCTCTGCCCGGGAAGATGCCCCAGGTGACAGCATTGGGTTGCAGATCTGGAGCATTGGTGATATTCTGGCCCTGCCAAAGGAAGCAAAACCTTTCTGAAGCAACTGCTGGAGGAGGGATTGAGTGAGTTGGAACAAGTGCATTTACCCTCTCCTTGTTAAGAGATCAGACAGTTGCTGCACATCACAGCTGACTTGCTTCACTTTCCCTTCTCTTCATCACCCTTCGTGTCCCACTTTGTTCATAGTGACATCTGAATCTTTGATATTTGCCTCTCTCCCAAGGTGGTGAAAGGAAAATGTCCTGTAAACAACAGCCTACCTTGACATTGACAATGTGGTAGTTCACTCGCAACTCGTACTTCTTCAGCACTTTGAGCAGTGCCGTGACGATCTCACTGGAGGTGAAGAACTCTAGGTATGCCTACAGGGAGGGATGGGGAAGGGGAAAGAGAATGAGAGCCTTAACTCATGGCAGGGCTGGGACAAATACAGGCAACCAAGAAGACAGTTGTAGAGTCTGGGCTGCTTGGAAACCAGGCAGTCTAAGACTTGTATGTCCATTCCCAGAAACATGTACTACAGAGGAGGCTTGAGCAAAGGGCAGAGCAAATTAGTAAGAGAGCTGGGGGGGGCAGAAATAATTGGTGACAGCAGAGGTGTAACAGGCCAGGAGCAGCCAGCTCAGGAAAGCTACAAGCTTCCCGTTTTGCACCCATGTAAGCAGACAGGCCGGAATAAGCTCCGGACAGTGTTAACCACAACTGCTGTGCCTAGGAAGCAGTCTGTGCCAGACAGAGCAGAGTGCTTGGAAGAGGCCTGAGCTTGACCTCTATTCTACATGGTAGCCTATGAACAGCAGTGTTCTGCCAAGGCAGCCTAGTCTGGTGGGAGCAAAGTCAGGGGTCTCAGCTGGGCTCTCTCAAGCACCCTACCATTCCCTGTCCTCATCTTTTGTTCAGGTCTCCCTGTGTGCTTATACAACCTAACTGTACTTGCTCCATCTACTGCTGCTCTGTGCTTGGCTGCTCCCAACAACTGCTTCCCCTTCCCCCATTTCCTGGCTATTGTGTCAGATGATGGATTTCCCCTCACCTCGGGGGATTTTTTTCCCTTTGAAAACATAACTGCATTTGCCATCTGCTGGTCTCATGGCTTTAGCGGTTTGGATCCCTTTTGAACAGGGCTGCTTTGTTTCCCACTATGAGCCACTTGCTTGGCATTTACCTTGATGGGAGATTCCTATCACAGCCATTAGTGGCAAGGCTCTAGGGCCTGAAAATGCATGACGGTAGGAGGCAGGCATGGCAGATAAGCCTGCTTGCAGGCCAGAGAAGGAACCTGGCAGCTGTCTGAACAGCACAGCAGTAGTGCTGTGGGGTGGGGGCAATTGGTGGAGAACTCTGCCTTAGAGAAGGACAGATAGAGGAATTTTTAAATGCCCAGTTATTACCGTGAGAAGCTGGGTGGTAGAGATTCTACCTCATTGATTCCCATTTTATGAAAAACCTAGGCGCTTCCTGCATTGCTGAATGGGGATCCGATGCAGTGGGCAGGCACGTGTTTGCACCTAAAACTTCATAGCCCTGCTCTATAAAGAAGTTACCAATAATTACTTGCTGAGAGTAAAACAAGCAGCTCTAGTAGATGTTTTGAGGTGGGGGAAAACAGCTATGAAGTAAGCCACAGAGATGACATACTCTGTCTCTTAAGACACCAAAGGAGCTTTGCCTCATCTCAGCAAGAAGGCATTAAGATAAGGAGCAGGCAGAAGGATTATCCGGGTGAAAGCCTAGGACCTTCCTACCTAACAGAGACCAAACTGGGTCATAATTCTTTGCTGCCTAGCCCAGAGCAGTGCAGTACCTTTTGGAAAACATAACCCCCACTGGGCCCCCAGCCTACAATGGGGTCTGTGGACGGTTTGCCATTGATGTTTGGCTGGGAGTTGATGGTCAGGATTCCTCGTCTGTTAACCTTCTCCAGCTGCTCCTTCAGAAGGTTGGTTTCAGTAGCAAGAGGGTCATCGTTCCAAGGCATACACGTAACCTACCGTGAGGAGAAAGGATGGCTCACAATGGATGTAACAACCCTTTGGTTACCATCTGGATGTTGAAGGAACTCAGAAGTGCCCCAATGGTCTCAAACACACCTGCTTCAGGAGAGAATTCCCAGGTTTGGTTCAAGGGGCAGGATATCCTCAACTCTAAGAATGACTGCTGAAGTCTGTTGGTACTGGTCCTGTCATACTGTAGCAGCTTTCCTTTTATGTTGAGCCCTAGCTCTGGCTGCTGGATTCCCTTCAGCCACTGTCTCAGCAAGTCCTTTTGGATAGGGAAGTGCCAATTCTTGTTTAGAAGAACAATGTGGTACCAGGAGCAAGAGGAAATACGTGCTACTGTCTGTGCTACACTGACCATCCCTTCCTGGGCCATCACTCACCTTGTGCCCGTTCTTGTTGGGTTCTCCAGTGATGTAACAGGTGAACACCTCAAAGACGCTCTCCTCACCAGTCAGCTCTTCTCCCCACATTTTCAGGAGCTCCTCCCGGGGAGACTTGCTCTTCAGGTAGAAGAGGTAATAGTCCTTCAGTTCCCCAAAGGCTGGAGAGGAGGAGTTACCCCTGTAAGGGGAGCAGACACAGGATTAACAGGCCACTGAGGAAGACGAGCTGATTTGGTGATGCAGGAAGACAGCCATCCAGGAAGAGAAGTATCCAACAAAATCCACCTAGAGACCAAAAGCCTTAACATCTTGGTGCCGTTCTCTTCACCTCATTCAAATCCAAGCAACTGGGGACCACTTTGTTAAGAAGTCACCTGTTCTGTCAAGCCCAAAGTGTGCCCAGGACACCCACTAACGACAGAGACCAACTGTGGAGCCGGCTTTCATACCACACCTCTACCTCACTGCCACTGCAGGCTGACAGCTTACCATCGGCCATTGGGGAAATCGTCCCATTCTTGAGTTCGATAGATGTAACTCTTTGGCCTAGAGGCCCAGAAGATTGGCCGAACATCTTCAACTCTTCTCTTGGGGTGAGCGCTGACTGCCCAGGGCAGAGGCCGCCTGCATGGGAGGAGCAGATGTTAACACAGTTCCTCTGCTGACTTTCCACTAGAGGCTGGAAGCCCTTCCCCTGGAGAATTTTGCCTCTGGGGAGAGCAAGTAACAGGGGCTGAGAAGAGTTCTATTTGTCAAGACGTAGGACAGAAAACTATTCTTCCTTTATGGAAAATCTTTTCCCGCTCAGTTCCGTCACAGGATGCTCAGTAGGTGTCTATTAAATGGTTAAGTACAGGACTGACACCTGAAATTGGATGAGGTAAGGGAAAAGCACTGTGTGAAGCTATTTTTAACAAGAAGAAAAAACAGCTATCCATTTTCCTTTGCTTTCTCTTGTCTGTGCTGAAGCCTGTGGACTCGGAGAGAAGTCCCACATTCCCTTTATCAGCTGCAGAAGAACCCCAGAAATCCACAGCGGGAGCCTACATAGCACCTAGCCTGTAAGAGGGGTTGTGACCGACCTCAAAAAACATGTTTCTTCCAAGTGGCAGCTCTAAGAGTTTAGGTTTTTAAAGTTCCAGGATAGGCTACTTTAAAGCCACTTGACTAAAACAAATTCCTCCTTCAGCTGTCCCCTCTATTCCTCCCAGCTTTTGTCAGAGACCTGCAGGAAGGGTGAACTTCTAAATGCAGAAAGGTGCTTAAAAAAAAAAAAAGCAGCAGAGGAGAAGTGCCAACCCATCCATTGCTTGAACCTTCAGTAGATGGGATGGATGTATGTGAAAGAGGAACTAACAGAAGCCAGCATATTCTGCTCACCTGGGGTCCTCCTTCCATATGCCCAGGCGCTTAAGGACTTCGGTAGTAGCCACTTCCCGATTGAGGGTGTAAAAATGGAGCCCGTGCACCATGCCACTATCCAACAGCTCCCGGCACATGGACACTGCCAGCTCCACCCCATAGTTCCGGATAGCTGCATCATTGTCCTTGATGGGTTCAATCACATCTTTGATTTCTTGAGGCACTTCCAACTTGGAGAGCTTCACCAGCTGGCGCAGGGAGTGGTAACCCTGGATGAGGATGCAGGGGATTTTCATTTTTCCAAGGCCCTTTTCTGACATCCCAGTAACACAGGTACTTGATCTCGGTTTTGTGGCAGGAGATTTAGAATTGGGGCTCCTGGATGCTACTCCTAGGCCCCATCTCTAGGATGGTAACGCAGTCATGGTCACGTCACTGCAGGTGATTTCTTCCCATTTCTTTACTCGTTGCCTGAGCCCAGCATGCTGACAGTGATGAGTAACGCCTTAGGACTGGTAGACCATTGTCCTTTATATCCCTTTTTGCCATATGGGCACAGAAAACCTTTTAAGCTTATTGTTACATGCCTAAGAGTTTAATTTGACAAACCACCTACAGATTTATGTTTAGCACCCTCACTTCCCACAAATTTTATGGAGGATATTTACAGACTTCTCTCAGGCCCTGACCCACAAACACCTAATATCATGGATCCTTATTCCCTCCCCAAACCAGAATTACTGGATTTCACCTGTATGGGGAAGATGCCAGGAATAATGGGGCAGGTGATGCCAATGGCTTGACAGTCCTTCATGAACTTGAGAAAGGTTTCTGATCGGAAGAAAAGCTGTGTGATGATGAAGTCTGCCCCAGCAAAGACCTTCTCCTTCAGGTACCTCAGGTCTGCCTCATAGCTCTCTGCTTCAGGATGACCTTTAGGGTAGCCTTTGGGGAGGAGGGAGGGGGGGAAAAAAGTGAAACCCTGGTGGTCGGGATAACACACTAGAAATTAGAAAGTAGCCAATCTGATCGTACTGTCACTTACAGCCCAGGTCCAGAGAGGGACTGCTGAGCTGACTTCCCTATCTCAGACCCTACCCCATACTCTGCAGTGAAAGACATTTACCTGCCACACAGATGTCAAAGTAATCATCAAATTCATTGCGAATGTGCTTAACCAGGTCAACAGCATAGTTGAAACCATCTACTTCTTCCTCCCATTCCTCACCAACAGGATCTGAAAAGAGAACAAATCCACAGCTTTCTCCAACTGTTTGCTGGACTCAGATCTGCTAGTTCTGTAAAAACCTCCTGCTATCAAAAGGAAGACAAAGATGAAATCCCCAAGTTTGCAGTTTTACCCATGGATTGCTTTTGTCTACCCTTGAGCTGGAGGGACTGCTAACAAGAGGATCAGGTGAAATGCAGTCTCAACATTTAATTCCTGTAGTGGAAGGAGCCTCTAAATCTTATTTCTCCACTTTTACCCTGGAATTGAATGCAATAGCAATACAGCCTCAGCCCTACGCATCATAGGACAAAAGGATTCACCTCCACGCAATGCCATGATGTTCTTCAACCCGAGCCGCTTGGCCTTCTGCAGATGCCCTGTGATTTCATCCTTGGTCTGATTGCAGCATGTCATGTGCAGGATGGTCTCCAGGCCACAGTAGTTGACTGCAGTGTTGGCAATAATCATGGAAGAGGTTTCCTTGTCAGATCCTGGGTCCCCTGCAGGGTGCCACGTCACATCAACGAAGAGTGGACCACCTGCTCCCATGCGGTCAAACCTGTGGATTTTAGAGCTGCGTTAGCCTACCAGGTAGACAGCTCTCCTCTCTATGCCTGGGATATCTTGCTCGCTGCTGGAATGCCAGCAACAGACAGAGAGAGCTTGGATGACAGCAGCAGGAGAGACCAAGAAAAGTGTTGAACTAGGAGTTTAGCAAGTGGCCAATGTAAATAAGGAAAGTCATCCTTTAAGGCTGTATGAGGAAGAGCTTACAGTCTCTTTGAAGAAGAGGCAACTTAAGTGTTCTCTGTAGAATAAACTTCCTCACAGCATGCTCTATTAGACTGATATGCCTTCTGATAGACAGCAATGCAAATCCCATTCCTTTTGAGATGGGAGACTATGCTGCAAACCCCTGTTCCCAGCTTTAACTGTAGAGGCCACAAATATGAAAAGATGGACCAGATCTCTGTTGTGTTCCCAAGTGTGCCTAACAGAAGAGACAAAGGCTCCCCTAAATTGTCTCTCTCCTGCTCTGGGTTGGAACAGGCCCTTCTGTTTAAAGTAAACCTGGCCCTGGCATATAGCAGTTACAAAAAGTTATGAAACTCCCTCTTCTCCTCCAGGTGAGTACATGGTGGCTCCTGTGGCTCCCCACTGGGCTCCAGGATAACCTTTAGCTCTGCTGAGAACTATCACCTTTCATTTAGCATGGAGATAGGGGACACCTCTCTCAGAGGCTAAAACTGTAGTCCTCAGTAATACAGAGGCACAAACCATAGTGGCTGGATGATTCTGAAAGCAAGTGGGAGTCTCTGTTCCAGAGACTTTGACACACTGCCCATCAAGTAATATTTTCTGCTTTTAATAGGTACTTTCCTGCTCTGTTGTCCCCCAGCACTCTGCTTCAGCCCCAGAGCATGACAGTGGGGTTGCTCCATCTTCACAGAGCATGGGAGAGGGGAAACAGTCTGGCCCCCTCAGTAACCCCACCATGGCACTTAACTCTTCAGGACCTCCAAGGAAGACAAGTTACCTGGTGTCCATTACCTTCCTCAGCAGGAAAGCACAGCCCCACTACCTGCTTCGTCACCTGGAAGGGGAGACAGAGCATGGGGCAGAGCCTGCCTCATTAGCTATTTCCCAGCCCTCCACCAAAGACACTTCATCTCTCCCCTCTCCCACCCTGCAGCCCTCACCTGGAGATGAGATTGACAGCAGCATTGGCTGTGCGTGGAGGGAAGAACTCCAAGGAGAACCACTTGTCTCCAGAGTCCTGCCGTCGGCGCATCTTCTCCCGCAGTCGCTCATGACGGTCAGCATCGAGGACAGGGGTAGAGCAGCGTGAACTGTCCTTGGAGCTCTCGCTCCCGCTACTGCTCCCACCATCAGACTTGGAGCTGGAACTGGCACTGCAGGTATGCTGGGTCTCATTGACCATGGTGAGCTCTCTGGAGGAGGGGAACAGAAGGAGCACAGTGGGTACAAGACAGGACACAGACCTCAGCAAGAAGCAGTTACAGCTGGGTGGTCAGCAGATGATGAAAAAGAAGCCTGTGCCAAGACCCAACATTAATCATCATCAAGCAGTTCCTCTTGCCAGCCCTCGCTATAAGCTGTAGTGGGGGATCTGGTGAAAACACAATAAAAAGCATGTGTTTAGATAGCGCTGAGAGAAATACACAGCAGATGGCTTCACGCCACTTTGATGCAGCTCTTCTGTGCCTGCTGGGTCAAATTTGGCTCTCTTCTGAGTCAGGTCAACATCACTTTTGCCCTGACTACAACTTAACAAGCCGTGATACCCACGTGCATCAGGTGAGGGCCTCTTTCATCTTGTGGCCTTGGGCTGGACATGCCAGCAGATTTTTTTTTTTTCTTTCTACAACAACTGCTTCTTGGACTGTATCCATTTTCAGAGTTTCCATTCTGTTTGTTCCCAAGCGGCAGCGCTTCTTTACAGTGTAGGTAGGAGAGCAAGTGCTAATAGGGCAGGTACACAAGAATGCACAAACTATTCCTATGTCAGAAAAAAGTGAGGAATCCCCTCTGATCAGGTGTCCTGGTTTCGGGTGGGATAGAGTTAATTTTCTTCCCAGTAGCTGGTACAGTGCTGTGTTTTGGATTTAGCATGAGAATAATGTTGATAACACACCGATGTTTTAGTTGTTGCTAAGCAGCGTTTATACTAAGTCAAGGACCTTTCAGCTTCCCATGCTCTGCCAGTGAGGAGGTGCACAAGAAGCTGGGAGGGGGCACAGCCAGGACAGCTGACCCAAACTGGCCAAAGGGACATTCCATACCATATGATGTCATGCTCAGTACATAAACTGGGGGGAGTTGGCCGGGGGGCAGCAATCGCTGCTGGGCATCAGTCTGTGGGTGGTGAGCGGTTGCATCACCTGTTGGTGTGTCGTTTCCCTCCCCCCCCCCCTGGGGTTTTGTTCCTCTCTCTGTCATTGTTTTACTTTCCATAACAATTTATTATTGTTATTATTATTATTTTATTTCAAGTATTAAACTGTTCTTATCTCAACCCATGAGTTTCCTTACTTTTGCTCTTCTGATTCTCTCTCCCATCCCACCGGGGGGTGTGGGGGGAGAGTAAGTGAGCGGCTGTGTGGTGCTTAGTTGCTGACTGGGGTTAAGGCTGGGGTTAAACCACGACATCAGGCCATCCCCACAAATACTGTCCTTTGTTCTGTCTTTGCTGGCATCAGACAGTTGCATTTCTAACCATTAGCCTTCTTCCACAAGACACACCATCTCCACAGACAACTGTCCCTGCACCAATACCACTGCACACACTCAGCTCTTTCCTTTACTAGATGTGCTGTTCATGTTCCTTTCCGCACCAATTGTGGCTGCGTGGAAATAAGGTCAGCAGAGACCATCCCCTTCTCCCTGCCTTGCAACAGGATCAGCTGTGCTTGCTTGGCTTCACAGAAAGGAAAACAGCACTGCAAGTCAGTGGTACAAGTGGGTCTAGGATGCCCAACTCCACTTAGCTCCCAAAAGTGTTTCACCCTATGCCTTTAAAATGAGGTAGTGATTACAAATAATTAGAGAAGAGCTACCATAACATTTGGATCTGCGTTATTCACTTATGCACCTGCCAAAACTTAAAATTTTCACTGGGAAGCAGCATGTTGTCTGAGCATTACGTAACACTGGAGCCTGTTTTGGAGGAAATGGTTGTGCGAGCTAGTGCACACTTTGTCCTTATCATAAGCTCTGTGGGTTTAGGTCATCCAAGAAGACTTTGAACTCATCTTCTACTGTTTACACTGAGCTGCCAATCAAGCAAAACCCTTTGGGGGAGAAAGTCTACTTTTACCACCTGGGGATGTCTCCAGCTGGCAGGAGATACAAGAAAGGAGCACAGGCCTTCTGCTGCCAAGAGGAACTGGGAGTCTTAGATCTCCTGTGTACCAACACAGCGGGTCATGGTAGAAATCAGCAGCAAAGACCTATTGACAAGTGAAGCAAAAGCAACCGCGTGCACAGTAACAGCCCTGACCAAGCTCTCTCAAAGGACTTTGCCTGACATCCACGTGGCACTAATCTGGGAGAATTATCCCAAAGCATATGTTGGTGATCAAGCTAGCGGTGCAAAATCACGTGTGGTCAACTCCCAATATCTTGCTTCTAGCAAGCATGCCACAGCACCGTAGGCAAATCAAAGGACCTCTGTTTTCCCACTTGAGATTTAACACCCGCCACAAGGGAAGGGTTCACATGTTAATGTCTCTATAGGATGAGACTTGCTGTTAAGGAAAGGTCCTTATCTTACTGGCAATCTTGAACCACAAAGTCAGGAGAAAGGCCCTACTTAAACTTTGTCTACAAGCAGCATTTGGAACAGTTTCCTTACCGTCAGATGCATCACAGATCTGCTGGCAGAAGCTTGCAGTTATTACAAAGAGAAAAAAAGATTTTCTAAACAAAAACCCAGTTGCAAAATAAGACAATCTTAAACACCCATCAGCTCCGTTGGGTCAGCACTCCTGCTCCTCTGTCTCTACCACGCTGCAGAGCTCAGAGCAAAGATCTGTGGCCCAGCACGTTGATGCTGATCAGCGCGGATGTGCCCGTTGTGTTTATGCGACGCTGGTGGTGCCTATTCGCTTCGCTGTAGGGTATTTTTACTGCTTCCAGGCCTGAGCTGACACCCACACACGCAGAGGTCTGCGTCCTCCTAAGCTTAGTTTTACCACCCAAGCTAAACTCGGCTGCACAGACGTACACTTCACGCGGGGCACGCACGCCTGCAAGGGACTTGTCCAGGGCCTTGCTGTCCTGGGCCACGGCACCGGGCTGACAGCCCGACGGGGCAGACCAGGGGCCCGCGGCCGGATCTACTGCCTGGCCAGCGGAGCAGCTGATGGGGCAGCGGCACGGCCACGGAAAGGCCGGTGGGAAACGGCCGGGAGGGAGGCCGGTACCCCCGCGGGCTGTCGGGGGAGAAGGGGCGCCAGCAGCGCCGGGAGGGTCCCTGCTGCCGGGGGGTCCCCGCGCCGCAGCCGGGCTCAGGGCCAGGCAGGGATCAAGTTGCAGCCCGATCGCGCCTTCACCTCAGCTGAACCCGCCGGGAGCGCGGCTCGGCCCGAAGCAGCCGGCGGGCAAGACCGGACCGGGAGGCAGCGGCAGCCTGGCCCGGCAGCGCGGCTCGGCCCGCCGCGGGGGCTCCCCAGGCGGCGGGCGCAGGGATCGGGCCCCCCTTCCCGGGGCCCCGCTCACCTGCCGGCGGTGCTAGGCGCTGCGCATCGCGGGCGGCCCCATCCCGCGGCGCTTTAAGGCCGGCCGGGGCGGGCGGGTCACGTGGTGCCCCGGCTTTCCCTTCTCTGACATGGCGCCGCGACCTCAGCTCCCCCGCGCCGCGCCGGCGGGGGCGGGGCCAGGCGGCGGCCGCGGCGGGGTCACGCGCGGCGCGCGGCGGGTGGGGCCGGGAAGGGGCGGAGGCGGCGGAAGATGGCGGGGTGCGGGTCCGGGCTGTGCTGCTGCTGCTGCCCGCGCTGCTGCGGCGAGCGAGAGAGCCGCACCCCCGAGGAGCTGGTACGGCCGCGGCCCCGCGCGCCCCCCGCCGCCCCCGGCCTCGCGCTTGCTGGCGGCGCCCCGACACCGGGCCTCGGCCCGGCCCCGCCGCCGCGCCGGCTCTGGGGAGCGCCTGAGGGCCAGCGGCTCTTGAGGGCGTTGAGCGTTGCTATGGCGCTGGGCCCGGTGCCTCCGCCCCAGGTGCCGGCGCCTCGGCCCGCGCTCGGCCCGGCGCCTCAGGGCGCGGTACCTCAGCCGGCGCCTCAGGGCCCGGCGCCTCAGCCAACGCTCGGCCCTGCGCCTCAGCCCATTCCCGCTCTTTTGCCTCCTGTTGGGCCCGGCACCTCAGCAGCTATTGCCAATGCCTCGGCCCGCACTGCGCCGGTACCCCAGACAACGTTTGCTTTGGCTGGGCCGGGTATCCCAGCCCCTGTGGCAGTGCCTCAGCCTGTGCTGCTGCTCCTCCCGGGTACCGCACCCCTTGCAGCCGTTACAGGGGAGTGGCTCTGGCAGGGCGCTCTCCAGCTGCCCGGCATAGGAGAATGCTGTCTGTTCAAGTTTCTTGTCCTGTGCTTCTCTGTAACCTGTTGCTGTGAAGGAAGCTGGGATGTGGGTTTAGTACTCTGCTTTTCTATGCTGTGGGGAGCTCCCATATAGAAGTAACGTAGTGTATTCTTGCTGAGGGGCAAGCTTTAAGGTAAGACCCTATACAGTTACCCCAAAGTAAGCGGTGGTCTGGTAATCCATACTCTGACTTTATAAGCAATAGTGGCATAGGCCGTCCCTAATTTTGGCTTTGCTACCAGTGTTCATGGGCACCTGTACAAGCATTCATTCCCCTGATGATTTTCCTTTTCTGCGTTTGTTTTGCAGACAATCCTAGGAGAAACTCATGAAGAAGAGGATGAGATCCTTCCACGCAAAGACTATGAGGTGGGAAATTAGCTGATAGCTTGTGAAATTAATGTGAAAAGAACTGCAGACAGGTTTCGATCTGTTTGAGTTTCTAATGGGACAGGTACTCAAAATGCATCACTAGTTAGATTGCATTGGCACCAGCAGAAATACCAAGAGTTGCTGCGCTTGCAAAGGACTGCTCCTCATCATTACACATTTCTGGGTTAAAGCCCTGTGAGTAGAGCTTGAACATCCGCTGCTCAAGTCAGAGTCTTGTTGAGAAAATTCATTTTCAGAATCTGTTGCATTGTTCCACTTTTGAGATTTACAGGCTCTAGTGGTCTTGTTTCCTCATGACTGTAGAAAGCATCTGTAGCTAGTTGGTCACTGTTGCCTTACTGCTGTCTCTGATGTCATGCTGGCTCACAGCAGATCTTCTCATCTATCGGATCCTGCTTCTTACAGGAGATTTTTGCTTTTTGCATGTCTGTATGGTGGCCCTGAGCTATTTAGAGCAGTTGCTGTCAGCATGGGTGTCACCAGCTCAGCCTGTTACTGCTTGGCTTGGAAAGGTGAAGTTGATGTAGATAGAAGCTAGTGGTACTTTGTGAGTACGACTGGGCAACTCTATATTGCTTTTAACTCCCTGCTGTGATAAGCTTAAGAATTGATGCTGTACATCTGGAGAGAAATTCCTATCTAGTGTTCCTGTTGTAGTGAGAGGTTAAATATGAAGATCTAATGTTATCCCCTGCACTGTCAAATTGGAGGCACTTAAAGCAGTAAAGTCTAAACCTGTACAATGTGACTAATTTAAAGTTGTATTAATCAGTCGTGTTCCTGTTTGGTTCCCTATCTCTCTCAGCTTGGGCAGTGAAACTGGTCTGTTCTTTCACTTCCTGATTCTCAGGGTCTGACTCTGCTGGAAATATTTCAATGAAGTTGTTTCCAGGAGTTTTTTCTCCTACTGTTGTTTGCAAAACCTACTGTGGGGGTAGTAATGACTTCTGTAATCATTAACAAGGTCTTCTATCCCTAGTTTTTTGCACAATCTGTTGCAGCTGATTCTCTTAATTTGACCTTTTGGCATTCTTTCAGAGCTTGGATTATGATCGCTGTATCAATGACCCATACTTGGAAGTTTTGGAGAGCATGGACAACAAGGTAGGGCCTTGTTCTTTCTTTTTCATTAGCTTGAGAGCTAAAACTGTGGACATTGCCCAGAGAAATTTGCCCAGAGAAGTCGTGGATGCCCCATCATTTGAAGTGTTCAAGGAGAGGGCTTTGAGCAACCTGATCTAGTGAAAGATGTCGCTGCCCATGGAGGGGGGGGTGTAGGTGGACTAGATGATTGTTAAAGGTCCCTTCCAACCCAAACCATTCTATGATTCTAAATACGCTCCACTGTGGGAAATTTTGTGGGTTTTTTCTTCTTTATGAAGGAAATTCTATATGCTCTCCTGGTTTCTCTATGAAAAGAATAAAAATTTGTGTGGAGATTATAACTCCCAGCATCTGTTCTGATCCTCAGGTTTAAAGTGAGCAAGATGTTCAGCACTTTTAGTTCCCTATTTTCAGTTTGCTGTTGTCACCATCTTCTGTTGATTTATCACTCTAGCTGTGATTGAGCTGTGGAGCCCAAAACCTCCTTTTTCTGATCCCCACTTCTATGTTGCTTTGACTTGGCTTTTTTTTTTTTTTTTTAAATCCTCTTTCTAAACAGAAAGCCCAGAGATACGAAGCAGTGAAGTGGGTGATGGTTTTTGCTATTGGAGTCTGCACAGGACTGGTAAGGGTCATGCTTTTTGGGGGAATGAGGAAAATTCAGGAGACTAAGCAGGAATAATTTAGAAGTCAATGGCCGAGGAGTAAAGAGGAGGAAACATTCTTTTTCATGAAGTGGAGAGCTTAGTAGCTGGAGTTGTCTTTTGGGAATATGGCACGTTGTTGCAAGATTATTTTCCAGGAAGCCTTTTTCTCTTGCTGTGCTTTCTTTGCAAAGTATTCTGGCAAATCCTTTAGTTCTGCGTACAGGAAAACTTGTCCAAAGTGAGCACATAATAAAAAAGGATGCCAATTTACAGCTGAACTGTGGTTTTTTATGTTTGGCATTACTAGCTTCAGTGCATGTGCTTTCTAGAGTGTTTGAAAATTAGCTTTGCTGACTGTATGCCTCAGTTAAACACCAGCTTTCTTCTGTATCCTGAAGTGTGTTGTGGGTATTAAAAATGCTACCAGATTAGTACTCTGAAAGGCATCTCTTCAGGAATAATTCTAAGATGAATCTGTCCCAGTGAGAATGAGGGAGGCAGCACATCTGAGCTTCTGAAGTTACTTTACTCTGAACAACGTTTCTTTTGCCTTCTTCATCCTCTGTCCTCCCGTGTGTGCATACTTCTGGTAGGACTTAATAGAGGGTGGTATTTGTTACTTGTATGTAGTAATTTCTGATGGCAGATCTGTCTTCTTTTTCATAGGTGGGCCTCTTTGTGGATTTCTTCGTACGGCTCTTTACCCAGCTCAAGTTCCGTGTGGTACAAAGCTGTATCTTTTACCTAGTGTATGCGTTTCTGTTAGACTCAAGTGACCTTTTCCTTTCTGTTGCCATGTTTTGCTCAGAATAGCTGAGACTCAGACTTCTGCCATCAGTCATGTTGATGATTAATCAAGTTTTCAACTTGCCCACGTAATTCAGCCTTTGAAACCAATAAATGGTTCCAGTATCATGTACTGGATTAGCAAATGCTAATCCCTGAAAGAATGAGTGGTTTCCCTTCCTTGTAGCTCAGTCTTGAGCTCTGAAAAGGAAGCCTGGCTTCCTAATGGGTTGTGTCATCTGCCCTGGCTGGATTAGGAAGCGCAGGCTTGGCTCCTGATGCCAGTGGGACCCCAAGACAGTACCAAGTGATTATGTTTTTGGGGGGAACGTTGTTGTTTTCCTTGACTGTCCCTGCAGCGGTGGAAGAATGCACTGAGAAAGGCTGTCTTGCCTTGTCCTTGCTGGAGCTGCTGGGGTTCAACCTGACCTTTGTTTTTCTTGCCAGTCTTCTGGTCCTGATCCAAGTAAGACTTAGGTCCACTGCTGCTCCTTACACAGCCTCCCTTTGCTCTCACACATGTCCTGGCTATGAAGTTTCCTTCTTGCCAGAAGCACTTTCTGCCCCAGGACATCAAACTAGCTTCACAGTGCTAATTGATTTAGCTAAGCAGGGTCTCTTGGTCCCTTGCTGTGCTCTCTGATGAGATGTTGTTGGTCAGCTATGAAATCGATGCAGCACAGCGCCAGTGTTTCTTTTCTGCAGCCTGTAGCAGCTGGATCGGGAATTCCTGAAATTAAGTGCTACCTCAACGGGGTAAAGGTTCCAGGGGTTGTGCGTCTCCGGACGGTGGTGTGCAAAGCTATGGGAGTGCTATTCAGTGTGGCAGGAGGTAAGAAGGGCTGTGGTGTCTTGATCTTGTTGGGATAAGGAATCACTGAAGGGGGAAAAATGCTGTCCTTGCTGTACATAGGGCACAGAAGGCTTCTCCTGCCTTTCCAGTAAAATTATTTTGATGGGCTGGAGCAGAGTGATGAGCCCCGAATGCATATATACAGTAGAAAATATACAGAAGGATCAGGACTATTGGGGGAACAGGTACTTTTTTGGGTTGCCTAGTCAGAAGTGGCTCTTTGTGGCTCAGTCCAAGAGGGAGACCTGAGGATTCTCCCGAACACATTGTCTAGAGCAGCCTGCAGGAGGCTATGTTCTAGGCAGCAGGGCAGAGTAACTTGGAGAGTTCAGAGTCCTTGTAACAGCTGTCTCTGAATGGTTCCACCCACTTGGAATGCCAAGTCTGCACAAGTCTTCACAAACATCTGGGGGGTTGAGGGGGCAGGGGTCAGCACCTTCCTTTACCTTGAGGGGAGAGAGAGGAGCTGCAGGCTTGGCACAGGGGACTGTGCCATGGTGTGGGAGTGGTGAGCTGATCTCTCCTGGCATTGTCAGCAAGGGAGAGGGGCAGGGGGAGTGTGTTGCCTCATCAGTCCTGTTTTTCCAGGTCTTTTTGTCGGGAAGGAGGGTCCAATGATTCACAGTGGTGCTGTCGTGGGTGCGGGTTTGCCACAGGTTAGTGCTGGCCTCGGTCACTGGCCTGGTCACACCACTGCTTTGTAAGAGTACTGTGAGGAGTAAGTTTCCATCTCCTATGTTTCTAAATCTTTACTTTGTTTGTAGTTCCAGAGCATCTCTTTGAGGAAGATCCAATTTAACTTTCCCTATTTCCGCAGTGACAGGTACTGTACCCGGGATGTGGAGGAGGGGAGAGGAGGATTAGTGAGCAGACTTCCTTGGGAGAAGGGTGGCGGGCTGGGATGAATCAGTCAGTTGGTTTTTCAGTCTCTCTCTAGTGTCCTGCAGTTTCATTCTGCAGGAAGGCAACACCAGGACTTGACTCTTCCATACTGCTCTGCTCTGGTCTCCATGTTCATTGATGTTCTCTTGTACTACTCAGCAAAGCTCTACCCATTTAAAACCTTTAATCTGAATGGTTAAATGGCTTCATTGTTGAGAACAAGCTCAGTTACTCACCCCTTATGACCAAGATATGTTCCAGAGAAGGCTGGTCCACCTGAATGTGAACAAAATCTTGCCCTTCCCTCTCTGTAGTTCTTTCAAATGATGCTGGAGCCCCGCGGTTTGGGGTGGTTCCTCATATACTGGGCAGTTGTGTAGTGCCAGAGTTTTGCTCTGTATTGGTGCTCTAGAGAAAGCATGATGCTGCAACAACTTACTGAATAAATGGTGTTGCCTGCCATGGCCAGCACTTCTCCCAGCTGTCACTCCTGTATCCCTGGGATATATCCATAAATGAGAATGGCTTCTTACTTTGCAGAACCTAAGCATCTCCAGAGCTCTACTTTGTTAAACTGAAATTGTTTTCCTCTTCATTTCAGGGACAAAAGGGATTTTGTATCTGCTGGAGCTGCTGCAGGGGTTGCAGCTGCCTTTGGAGCCCCAATTGGGGGCACTCTTTTCAGCTTGGAAGAAGGTTCCTCCTTCTGGAACCAGGGACTTACATGGAAAGTGGTGAGTAATGACTCTGGCTCTTTCTGTGTCTCTTCCTTGAGCTGGACCTTTGGGAGGGCTTTTCCATGAGGGCATTCAGATTATCCTCTGTCTCCTCCTGAGCTCTCCTGGCAGGAGAGAAATCGCCTGCTCCGAGTGCTCTGTAATTGCTACAGATCAAGAGCAGAGATGAGTCTGGTACTATCTGGAACTATGAGGCAACCGTAGGCAGCAGATTTAGTGTACCTGGGAGAAAGGGCTTTTGTGCCTGGGCTCTTTGCAGTCCGATCCTTTGGGAGCAGACAGAGTAGGCAGGTGCTGAATTTCTTTCAGCTTTTGTCTGCCTTGGGGAGCTGTATTGCAGCAATACCATATGCCTTCAGGTTGCTGATTTCTCTGCCTCTAGTGCCTACTTTCATGAAGTTGACAGTATTTTAAAAATGTGTTGGATTTCATGATGTTTTTTGCGTTTCTTATGCCAAGTGCCCTGTTGATGGGATTCAGTTAGTGTGCTCTTTCTCAGTGGGCATAAAAGGAGCCAGGGGATTTGCCAAGATAGCAACTCTCTCAGAGCCAATGGACACCTCAATTCCAGCTCTAAACAAGCTGTGTTAGTGCCTTGTAATTGATTTGCAACTGCAAATTAGCATCTTTGACAAAAAAAAGAGCTTTTTCTGCAAGAATTACTAGGTGAAATTCCTAACTTCTTGTGTGGGAAACCAAATCAGATGATTATAGTAGTCCATTCTAGCCCTGCTCTCTTTTGCAGCAGGGAATGGGTGTTAAACCTCAGTAGGACAATTTTCCTAAAGCTTGAGAAGGCTCTGAGGTTCTGTTCCCCAGGCATAAGTCTCAAGGAAGAGCTGACTGTGCCAATATTAATTTTGGGAGTGTTTAGTTCTTCCTTTTTTTTTTACTTCCTCAGCTTTTCTGTTCCATGGCTGCCACCTTCACCCTGAATTTTTTCCGCTCTGGGATTCAGTTTGGAAGTTGGGGGTCTTTCCAGCTCCCTGGGCTGCTGAACTTTGGGGAGTTTAAGGTAAGATTTAGTGCTGTTATTTTCCCCCTCACTCCAGTCTTTTGTGTTTCTTTCTGGTTTGTTCTTTTTTTTTTTGATACATGCTTGTATTTCAGTGAAGGGCAGTTGATATTTAGCTGCAATACATTGATAGCCTAAGACAGAATTGTTTCCCTTTGGTCATAGCTGCTGAAAGTGGAGACAGAAGTGTTGGTAGGAAACTGCAGCAACTACTCTAATGCTTTTTTTTTTTTTTTTTTTTAATGCTTTTCTGCCCATAGTGCTCTGAGTCTGATAAGAAATGCCACCTCTGGACGGCTGTGGACTTGGGCTTCTTCATTCTGATGGGAATTGTGGGAGGCCTTCTCGGAGCCACCTTCAACTGCCTGAACAAGAGACTTGCGAAGTACCGCATGCGGAATGTGCATCCCAAGCCAAAGCTGGTCAGGTATTTGGGCTCTCTTGAGTTTGTGCAGGGATCTCTGATCTATGTTTAGTGTCCCAAAGCAAAAGCATCAGTCTAGAAGACCCAGTGAGAGGGATTGGAGGAAATCCCAGATATATTATTTTTGAAATCACAAAACGAAGCCTCCATAGAACTTAAAAGTGAACACCAGAAACCAGACGTTACAGTCCTTCTGCATTTTTGTAATTACTCTGGTGGTACAGAGTGAGCTGCAACCCCCCTTACAACAGCTATGAAGGGAGCTCTTTATAATAAAGGCTATAGCTGAACAAACTAGAGCTTTGTCTCCATGCAGTATTTTTTTTGTCTTGTCCAAACAGATGTGGAAGGAATAGCTGATTCCACTCTCTCTCTCTCTTTTTTTTTTTTTTTTTTTTAAATTATCTTCGTTAATTAAATCCACAACTGAGCTAATATCTGTGCTATTTAGAGAGGGAATTGCCATGTAGTTCTGGAAAATAGCTGTTTGTTTGCTCTAGACAATTCCTAAATAAGAAGCCCAGTTTAAAAAAAAAAAAGTGTACTTCAGCAGTTAGAAAAGAGATTATGAGAGACTATGCATCAACCTGTCCAGTCCTGTCTAGACTTTCACCCTGTAAGGATCTACAGAACATTGCTCCCATGTGAACAGCCTCATCACTGAACCCTTCCCTGTGGCTTTTTATATGTCACTACAATGTGTTTCTGGGCAGAAATAGCTCCTTTTTTGGGGCAGGCAATTAAAAAGGGGAGTTAATGCAATCCCTGGCAACCAAGTCATAATTCAGCTTGACTTGCAGAGTCCCCTGCTTCTGCTGTTAAGCTGTAGTGACTGCGTCTTCTTGCAACCTTATCACAGTTGTGTGCAGAGCTGGGACTGGGTTACAGGGCTGAGTGTGGCTTCAGTGTATGGTTTCTATTGTGTACTTGCAGGGTCTTGGAGAGCCTGCTGGTGTCGTTGACTACCACGGTCGTGGTCTTTGTAGCCTCCATGGTTCTGGGGGAGTGCCGGCAGATGTCTTCCACCAGTCATAGTGGCAATGACACTCTGAGCCTACAGGTGAGGGATCTTTTGTGAAGATTATACGTCCCCATCATATTGTTCATCCTCCAGAGAAGCACAGGCACATAATGAGCTTTTGACAGCATGCAGTACATGACAGAACTTCAGTGAAAGCCTACTGAAGTGAAGTTGCAGGAGCTTAGGGTAATAATGAAAGCTGCCCTTTGTGCTTTTGTACTTTGGCGAAGCAGCTCAAGTTGTGAATCAGGGAGTCCATTGATGTTGCAGGCCCGATCTCTGCTATTGATGTTTGGTCTGAACTTCCCAAAGTGTGGGCTGGCAGCCCTATACAGAAGGGTTATGCCCATTCTGCACAAAGGCTAATGTAGGAGAGAGTGGATTTTAACTGCTCCTATCTTTTGTGTCCTGCATTAGGGTATGTCAGAGGATGTGAATTCAAGCATCAAAACTTTTTTCTGCCCAAATGAAACCTACAATGACATGGCCACACTCTTCTTCAACCCTCAGGAGTCAGCTATCTTGCAGCTCTTCCACCAGGATGGTGAGTAGCTAAGAGACAGTGTCCCATCCCATGCTTAGGCTTCAGAGCTTCATCTTGCTTGAAACAGCCTTGTCATAAGAACCATAAGGCTAAGAGCATCTTCAGACTGTCACGGCTCTGGGGGACTGCTAGGACAATGGGTGAAAGCCTCCTCCATGGGAAGAAAGGGCTGCTTTTCCTCTCTCTTTCACTTATTCATTGTCTTCATGTGTGTTTGGACTGGGAGACTAAGTAGCTGTTGTGAGATGAGCCTGCTGTGAGCTTAGGGGTGGATGGTGCAAGACTACTGTCTTTGTCTGACTGACCTGTGCCCCTTTAGTCACGATTCTTCTTGTGTTGCAGGTACTTTCAGCCCAGTCACACTGTCCCTGTTCTTCCTTCTCTATTTCTTACTCTCCTGCTGGACATATGGGATCTCTGTGCCCAGTGGTCTTTTTGTGCCATCACTGCTTTGTGGGGCTGCCTTCGGACGCCTGGTCGCCAACCTCCTCAAAAGGTGCATTGAGTGTACATATGTGTGTGAGAGATGTGCTGCAGACTCATGCTGAGCGTCTGAGTCAGGTTATTCTAATCTCCGGTCTCTGTGTTTTGCCCTAGCTACATTGGCCTGGATCACATCTACTCGGGAACCTTTGCACTGATTGGGGCAGCAGCATTCCTGGGAGGAGTGGTCCGCATGACAATTAGCCTGACCATCATCCTAATTGAATCCACCAACGAGATCACCTATGGGCTCCCAATAATGATCACCCTCATGGTGAGTGCAGGGTCTTAGGTCTTGCTTCTTGCAGACTGCTTGAACATGTGCTGGCCCTGAACCTCCTCCTTCCAGTGCTATGATAAGCCAAGGAGTCTTGTACTTGGAGCAACAACTCAGTAGACCTTCCGTTTGCTCTGCAGGTAGCCAAATGGACAGGGGACTTTTTCAATAAAGGCATCTATGACATCCACGTGAACTTGCGAGGAGTGCCTCTTCTGGAGTGGGAAACAGAGGTGGAAATGGATAAGTAAGGCTGCTTGTCTTGGCAGGGCTGTGGGTTAGAGTTTGTGGTAGGGTTCTTGCTCAGAAAGGAATGCTGTAATGCGGGGGGCTGATGCTTCATCTCCAACAAATTGGGCTGCTCTGAGAGGAGCAGCTGTGAGGAGGACTGCTGTGAGAGGAGTTGGGAGTTGTGCCTCAGGCCTGCGGCAGGAAAGAGGTGCTGGAGCCCTTTCTGAGGAGGGGTGGACAGGTGGAGATCTGAGGAGCAGATTTGTGAGGTTCAGCAAGAACTCTGTGAAAATGTTCCACTGGACTTTGCTTCTTGCAGAATTTAATCTTCTTCCCGCCTGTCTCCTTTCCCAGTAGTGTTTAAACACTTTCTGTAAGTTGGAACCTTTTTTCTTGCTTATAGTGCATCATTGATGCAATGTTATGTTAAAAAAAAAAAATTAAACAAAAAAAAGAATTGTGCCAGCATGGCTAATAACACAGTGAAGGTGAGCACACAGGTACAAGGAGCTGGCAGAACTAAACTGCAGCAGACTCCTTCAGGATCTCATTTGGGACTGGTTTGTTTCCTTGTTTGTCTGTCACCAGCCTTTTGTCGCTGATGTGATGCATGCAGCAATCTTGGATTTCTGTTTCCTCAGACTACGAGCCAGCGACATCATGGAACCCAACTTGACATATGTCTACCCACACACCAGGATCCAGTCCCTTGTTAGCATCCTGCGCACAACTGTCCATCATGCCTTCCCTGTAGTGACAGAGAACCGGGGCAACGAGAGGGAGTTCATGAAGGGAAATCAACTGATAAGTAACAACATAAAATTCAAGGTAAGAAGTTGCTTGTTTGATAAGTTGAAGGGTAAAGAGCTCTGTTTTGCAGGTGGAAGGCCCTTTCTTTTGTTATCTAGGCTTTTGTCAGTGCAGAATTCAGGTCAGAGATAAGCACCTACTGCAATATAAAATTTTCAAGCACTCAATTTCATTCCATTCTCCGTGTCATGGTAAAGGCAGAAGAGTGGGCTGCATTCCTAGAGGCTTAAAGTTAAGAGGACTAAGTAACATGTTTAGGATAGACATGGAAAAAGTTTGGATTTGGCACTGAAGTACTGAACCCACCATTGAGATCAGTAGTAGGTGACTAAATGCTTCCCTCCTTTGTAGGAGGGGTAGTGGGGCAGATGCTTTAGTCTCTTGGGAAACTTAAATTTTAAGGTCAGAGTGAATAATGAACGTGCTTGTGGCATACTCGTACTCTAGCAAAAAAAGGTGCCTGAGTTCTTAAATTCCAGGTTCTCTGTCCAAGGAGACTACAGTCCTGTCGGCTATTCTTACAAGTACTGCAGCAGCACTGACTAAGGAACACCTTATCTGGTGAAATAAAGCTATGATCAAATAGTTCATAGTTGCTCTTGGATAACTGTTGCCCTGCTTGGAGGGGGTATCTGAAAATTGTTTGTTGTATCCAGAAATCTAGCATCCTCACTCGAGCTGGAGAGCAGCGCAAGCGTAGTCAGTCCATGAAATCCTACCCTTCAAGTGAATTGCGTAACATGTGTGATGAGCACATAGCAACGGAGGAGCCACCAGAAAAGGAGGATCTGCTGCAACAGATGCTAGAGAGAAGGTGAGATCCTGGTAGGCACAAACATATGGAAACAGGGTGTTTCCATATGTTGAGATGTGTTGTGATGCTTCATACAGTCCCTGTCATTCCATATGCCAGAGGAGACAGTGCTAGTATCCACGTTTTAGGAGAAGTGACTTGTCAGGTCTCATCAGCCAGTGCTGGGGCTCACACCTGTGACCGAGTCCTAGGCTAAAGGCTTGATGGTGTCCAACCCGTTAACTTAAATTTCCTTCAAACAGCTATCCAGGAATATTTCCTGGAGAGGATGGAATAGGTGGGGAAATATCTTGTCTGTAGAAATCGATGCCCTCTTGTCTGCAAAAACCTGAGGGCTCTGCAAAGCTCGCTTCTCCCAAGAGAGGAGCTAATGACTTGGTGCCGTAATGCTGATACCACCTTTCTGGTAACTGGGCTGAGTCACCAGGCTTGTATTGCAGTTGCTTCCAAGCAGAAGCCCAGTCTAGTGAATCAGTTTCTAACCTAGTGATTGTGCCTCTTACGAGTGGAGTCCTGATCCTGACGTTTTGCCATATACTTCAGCTTTTATTAGAATCTGAATAATTTGGCACTGAAAATTGCTTTAGTAGCAAGTGATTTGAAATTGAGGGTTAGGAGACTGTCTCCATTCTGCTGCTGTTGTCATACTCTGCCTGTGGTAATGGCTCTTGACCCCTCTCTGCTATTTTGTTTGCTGGAGAAAAGACTTGCTTGTCTCTAGCAAGAGTCCCCGAAATGTTCAGGAGAAGGTTGCAAAGAGCTGAAATAGCTGTTGTTGTTTTGGAGGTGGGGGGTATGTGTCTCTCCTTAAGTTCATGCAACTTATCACGTGTTAAATCTGTCACAGATACACTCCCTACCCCAACCTGTACCCTGACCAGTCTCCCAGTGAAGAGTGGACCATGGAAGAACGCTTCAGACCTTTGACCTTCCATGGTTTGATCTTGCGCTCACAGCTCGTCACCCTCCTTGTCAGGGGTGTTTGTTACTCCGAGAGCCAGTCGGTGAGTCTTCCTAATCAGGAATTGTAGCAGAGACATCCCTGCCCTTTCGGCTGAGAAGGTTGGGAACAATATTTATGGGCTGCCAAAAAGAATTTAACTGTTTCTACGCTTCAAGAAATGCATCTGTGTTTTAAAAGCTGCAGACAGATAATGTGAATTCTCCCTTGCAGCTCTTGAATAAAGAGAATTTAATTTCTGTTTAAGCACCCCAAGGAAAAGAGGATGGCTGCTGTTTAAAAAAAAAAAAATAAACCAACAGACCCATTTGTTGCATAAAGGTGCAATCCTGTCAGAACTGGAGAATGGAGGGCAGATATTAAATACGAATAGAGCAACCAGCAGTGTATACTGTGTGTTTTTACTGCTGCGTGCCAAGGTCTTACCAGGAGAGTGTCAGCTGTATCACTGAGATCAGTATGAGCATTTGTGTTTGAGGCCCATCTTCCACAAGGCTGATTTGTTGCTGCCCTCCAGTGTTGAGTGTAGATCTGTGAGAGGTTGGAGAGCAGATCCGTTGCTCTCTCAGCTAAACGCCTTTATAGGTTTGGGCTGGCACTGCTGCATTCTGAGATGAGCTGCGAGGAGTACCTCTGCAGAAGTCGTATGTGTGGGCATGGGAGGAGAAGGAGATCTGGGTGAGTGATTGGGAGGCATCGTTTGCTGTGCTGCTTGCAGCCCATATACTATCTGGGATGGTGACACATCAGTTCAGTGGGATTTGTTTTAATTGCAGAGTGCAAGTCAGCCTCGTCTGTCCCATGCAGAGATGTCAGAGGATTACCCCCGCTATCCAGATATCCATGACCTGGACCTCACGTTGCTGAACCCTCGCATGATAGTGGTAAGAGATGTACTGCAGTGTGACAGTGTTTCCTGATATATGTTTAGAACTGTCCCAAGCCTTCAAAAAAGCTGAGAGCATGTTTATGTCTGCCCTTGGGTGCAGTGACTAACATTCTGTACTTCTCATGCATTCAGTCAGCCTTGTCTGCATGTGGAAATCAATACTCATACCTGCTATGAGGCAACATCGCACACAGGTGCTTTACTTTCAGAATAAGATGTTGCCTGTCTAGTTTAACTTCCTTCTAGATTAGACTCCTGCCTGAGTGAGACTGGACAGGCAAACTGCTGATATCTGTTTGGAACTCTGTGTGCTGGCAGCTCAGTCAGTGGCAGGCCTGTCATTGTCTTTGTGAGAGGAAGTGTAGGCCAAAGTGCTTTTTTAATATACATTGTTATGTTCGTGGACCTGCATTTATCCTGCTCAGAGGCTTTCTGCGGCATTGGGCTCTTAAGATCGTGGGTTACAGTGTTCAAACAAACTGTGACAAATTCAAGTTCCTCAAATAATTTCATATTTGTGGAGAAGTGGAAGATGCCCACAGTCCAATATCCCATCCAGAGATCAGTGTAGGAATTGTAGGAATTGCTTGTTAGTGATTGCCAGAGATAGTGAAAATGCCTCTTGTAAATAATATAATTGGTTTTCTTTCTAGGATGTCACCCCATACATGAACCCATCACCTTTTGCTGTCTCTCCAAACACTCATGTGTCACAAGTCTTCAACCTGTTTAGGACAATGGGACTTAGACATTTACCGGTTGTGAACGCAGTTGGAGAGGTGAGTCCTTATCTCCATTTTGTCTTGGCTGAGCAAGGAAGCCACTGTGGTTTTTGCAATGCTTTCCACCTTTGGGAGAATTAAGATCTCTTAATATCAAACAGAAATGCTTTAAATAGATCAGAATGTGTTGTGGTTTAACCTGGCAGGCAGCTAAACACCACACAGCCGTTCGCTCACTCCCCACCCTGCAGTGGGATGGGGGAGAGAATAGGGAAGAAAAAGTAAAATTCATGGGTTGAGATAAAGACAGTTTAATAGGACAGAAAAGGAAGGGAAAATAATAATAATGATGATAAAAGAATATACAAAATAAGTGATGCACAATGCAATTGCTCACCACGCGCTGACCGATTCCCAGCCAGTTCCCGAGCAGCGGTCACCGCCCCCCCAGCCAACTCCCCCCAGTTTCTATACTGAGCATGACGTCCCATGGTATGGAATGTCCCTTTGGCCAGTTGGGGTCAGCTGTCCTGGCTGTGCCCCCTCCCAGCTTCTTGTGCACCTCCAGCCTTCTCAGTCGGTAGAGCACGGGAAGCTGAAAAGTCCTCGACTAGTGTAAGCACTGCTCAGCAACAACTAAAATGTCGGTGTGTTATCAACATTATTCTCATCCTAAATCCAAAACACAGCACTGTACCAGCTACTAGGAAGGAAATTAACTCTATCCCAGCCGAAACCAGGACAGAATGTGATCTTCTTAAGGCCCTGAAGCATTGTTGATTACTGTGACTTTGTTACCATCTTTTGTGTCCAAGCCTGCTTCCTGCTTTCCCTGCAAAGGGCAGGACATGCAGTCTCTCTCCTGTCTCAGGTTGGCAGCATGTGGAAGCTCTCACTGTTTTGTACCTGTTGAGAGGCCTTGAGCGCATCAGAGGCCACTAATTTGGCTTCCTCTTTGACAGCTCTATTCAAGGCCGAGAGCAGAATTTCCTGTGTGTTGGGGCAGGAGGTTTTTCTGCTGGAAGGGAACTTGTGTTCTGTTCCTACTCAAAGGAGCAGCAAAATAAAGGAGTCTTTGAATGTTTTGTGCTTGATTCACTGTACTTGTCTCTTTGCCATCTACAATGCTCAGGAATAGTCAGTAGGTGTCAGTAACTTCCTATAAACATAATGAGAAACTGTTTCCCTTAGGCTTGAACTGGTCTGTCCGAATGAGACAGCAGTGCTTTTTCTGCCTCTTGGGGTTCCTAATAGCTACTCTGCAGAGCCTGTTGGTTGAAAAGAGATACTGATTCATTCCATGTTTAGTACAAGATGCTCTTGCAGTACTAGAGAGCAGCCTAGTTCTAAACTCTTTCAATGCGTAAAATCACTGAGGTGTTTCATCAGCTGAAACGCGTGGTTCGACTGTTTCCCCAGCGGGCTGGGGGAGGGTCCCTTTTCTGACCTGCCAGCTAGTGATGGCCAGTGTGCAGTCAGCACTTAGCTAGTCTTCACCACTTCTCTGTTTTGGTCTTTAGAGCTTCCTAGAATGTATCTAGGATACAACAAAGAGACAGCTTTGTCATTTCCAATTACAGTTTTCACTTTCCAAAGGATTTAGTTACGTCCATGTGCTGTCTAACATGAACAGGATTTCCCTTCCTGGGCAGAGGTAACTACTGCTGTGTCCAGGCATGATAGCAGCAGTTAAGCTGTCTGTTTGGGTGTAGTTAAAGCAGTGTCTTGCCTGTAGATAAGTGCTGGGAAAGGGAGGGGCGTTGTTTTGGCGAGATTTGAACTTGAACCCACTCTAATTCAGCATTGGTCAAGAACTGCTTGCAGGTTCCCTCTTTTTTGGGGGTTGGAAAGAACAACAGCTCTACCATGCACGTCTTAGTGGCACATCTGTGATACTGACTTGTATCTTTTTTCCTCTTTTCTTCCTCTTTAAGATTGTTGGGATAATCACTCGGCACAACCTGACCCACGAATTTCTGCAGGCAAGACTGAGACAACACTATCAGACCATTTGATGCCCCTGCCCACCCTGCCCCACTGTCGGTGTGGCTACCTCCCTCTTCCAAGCCTGCACACGCGCTCGCATTCTGCTTGGACCCCACAAGGCCCAAGACTTGCCGTTTGGCTTCTCACATGCATATCAAGCCTGGGGAGCTGGAAAACATCTTGCTAGCCAGAGAATTAGAGGAGCTGCCTGAGCCCAGAGCTGTTGATTGGTCTCAGGCACTTGGTTTGACCACTCTTGATCCAGGTTTTTTCTTTTCCTGTGCCCCAGTTATCTCCTTTCATCAGATGTTGTCCTGACGCTGTATGTTCTGCTATTTTGTTTTGGTTTGGTTTTTTTTAAGGGTTGGAAAAAAGAACCATCTAGCTCCACTGTGTCCTGTGCAGAGAACTGCAGCATCTTTTCCCTGTCCTCCTGTATGTCTCCCTTTTCCTCTTCCTCCCTTGTTCCTGCAACTGTTGCCTTATTTGTGTGAGAAGGGGGTCGCTGTCAAGGCTGAGAGGAGATACTGAAGCTTGCAGTTATCAAATAGCTGCTCTGGAAGATGGCTTTTCTCAAAAGCAGTATTAAAAAAAACCCAACTCTTTGCAAATACACTTCTCTTTGCGGGTGCTCCCAGTTGCCCATGTTTTTCCACTCTGGCTTCAATTGTTCCTAATTTCTCTCCTTCTTTCATGGCGAAGTATCCCTGCTGTGATGTTTTTGACAGCAGCTGACTTTTGAGAGCAACCCAGTAAATCAGGTGTTCAAAACAGTTCAATTCCACTTACTGTTTGGGATTATAAATATTTAATGCATTTGCAGAGCATCTCAGAGAAGGGAGATCTCTTTTCCCTGTTAGCTGTTGCTATTATCTCCCTGTAAGAGACTCTTCTAAGGCACTTTGTGGCACTCCACTTTGTCACTACCCTGACACTCCTGTGTTTCTTGGCATTTGTAGGCACTTTGTCCTTGTACTGATCCAACAGTGAGAGCCTGGGACACCTTTCCAGCTAGGGTTAGAGACCAGGGAGCCCCACGTCCTTGGAGCACAGTGAACTGTTGCTTTCTGGAGGCAAATAGAACTGATGCCCTGTCTCTGGGCTTGGTTGAATTATCTCTGTGTCATGGGAGGAGCTGGTGTAACTTCAGGCTGCCATACAGGAGGGATACTTGGTGCTGGTGACTAACAGGCAGGATCTGCTGCAGGGTGATAAGTGGGGCTGTCTGCTCTAAAAACCGCTTGGGATAATGTTTGCAACTGCAACAGCTGAGTATCTGTAAGGGTAAAATCAGCACTTACAAGCCAGTTGCAGCCAGTTCACTGCTTTAGCAGGTACCATCCTGGCCAGCACCTGTATTGTTCCAGCAGGCACCTGCCCTCCTGAGTTTTGCATACAGATGACCCTCAGTGGGAAGCCAGCATTGTGCCTCCCGGGGCTGCAGAGCTGATTGGCTTGATAAAGCACAGAGCATTCTCTCAGCCAAGAGACTCGCCAAGTAACATGGGGAATGTATCTCAGAAAAGGTTCTACACAGCCTCTGAGCGCTCCAGTTAACCTGTTGTCTGCCATAAGGAGCTAGCTAGATGAGAGTTGTGGCAGAAGGAAATCAGACATTATTGTATTTTCTGAATTCAGGAACTCATCTATGCTGAAGATTTTCCTGACTAAGCCTGAAGAAGTTGTGCCCTTCCCTTACATGTGTTAAAACAGCTTTTTTGACTGACTTTATGGAAGCTGATTGTTCCAGGGCACTGCTCTGCAAACTGCTGGCTGCTGAGCCCTACTACAGTTAGGGGTAGGAGGAAGTTTTGTGCCCAGGTCACCAGCCATGGTCTTGATGTAGGGCTCTTCAAGTCACTGGAACTCTTAGATGTTCATGGAGTCTTTGCAGTCCGGGTAGTTGGTAGACAGATGTATTCCCTGACTGTGCTTGCAATAAAGATGGCTGAGTCATGGGAGGCTCTTGAATTTTGTCCAGCAGATGAGAGAAAACTTGGTCTTACAAGTGGTTCCTGAGGCCAAGTTTTAGGGTAGAATTTGTCCTTGTCATACGGTGCGTGGCATGGCTCAGCTGGAAAGTTTGGTTTTAGCAAAGCTGTCTGTAAGCACTTAGATTTTAATTTTTATTCCTCTCCATTGACATCTGGAGGCCTTTTTTTCATTTAGTGTTCTTTCCCACCTGCTGCCTTACTAAGAGAGGAAGGGCAGATCTTTCTTTTTTTTCAAGAATGGATTTATATCATTTCCACAAAGGAAAGAGTGGGCTGTGGTATGTGCAATGGCAATTGTTGCAAAGGAAGCTGCGTGTGTCCCAGGACCCTTTGTTAACTATGGACACTCTCCAGGGCTGCTTGGGAAGTGACCGATCTAAAGAGCAGGGAATACGTTCGTTCTTTTCCCTTTCTTACTGTGGAACTTGCAGCAACAGCTCGTCTCCTCCACTAAAATAGTTTTGCTGGCTTCTGAATATCCTAGCTCCATTTCAAATAAGGCGTGCAAGCTCTTAAACTTCCAAGAGTAAAGCGAAGGTGTTTTCATACAGCCAGTATCTATCTTGTGCCTTCAACCTGGACTCCTTAGCTGGGACAGGTGTGGCATGTTCCTTAGAGCATATGAGTTGGCATCGGCTACTACTCTTGACTTGCAAGTTCTTTCCCTGTAAGCAGAGTAAGGATGTTTGTTCTCTCTGGATAGTCTCTGCAGGTGATTTCTAAAATGCCCGTGTTCCCTGAGCTCTGGTCTTGCACAGAGCTATCCCAAGAAACTTCCAGCACCCTTTTGCACTCCCTGAAGCTGGACTGTAGTTTTGAAATATGCTTCTATTAACCTACCTTTCATTCAAAGGATTTGTGCTCATGGGCAGTTACAAATCACAGGAATCCTGTTTTGTTGGGATTTCAGATCACTCTAATGTGGAATTAGCAATCCCATACTGTCGGAGCACCTGTCAAGAATGCCCTATGTCTCTCCGTGACAAATCTTTTCCCTCTTGCTCATGTTTGATTGTGTGTGGAAGGTTCCTTCTCTTTCTGCACATGAATAGGGCTCCTTCGATTGTTTGCCTTGAGCTGGTCATGTCCTGTTTCATTTCTGTACACAAACTACAGCAGTATATTTTGCTGCAGGATGTCTTGTCATCGCTACAGAGGCCTGGAGTTAGGCAATCCAGACAAGACAGGCTGAAAAATCTTGTCAAGGTTTGTATGAGCACCAGCTGTGCTTCCCCATGAGAAGGCCACTTGCCTTCAGCCTGCTGTCAGCACTGTCTGCTCTGCCTATGCATCTATCTTATTCAAACGTTTCAGCTGGAAAACACACCCCTTTCACTCCTTCGGTAAAGAAGTTTTAAATGAGGATGGTGGGTGACCCTGTCAGCTGCTTTAAAGCAAAATCTCAGTGTGCAGTCACTGTTATGTAGCCTGCAGAAAGGGAATTACAAGTTCATCTGATGTGTGGAGGTGCAGCATTTCCCTTCTGCTAAGGACTGATGCAAAGGGGCTTGTGTTGAATCAGTCTTGTTCTCACACTTTGGTCACTTAATTCCTTTCTTAGAACACATTGACTGCTTGTACTCTGGCTCTCGTTGCTTAGTGATTTACCAAGAAACTTACTTCTAACATAGGTGCCTGTAACCTTTTACTCAGAGCAACACTAAAGGAATAGTAACCAAGAACTGGATTAGTATTGATGGCAAAAGTTAGGGGGTAGTATGGGGCATTTTCCCCTGCCTCGTGGTTTCCTGTGCAGTGTTAATTATGCAGTTTTGAATTGTTAACTTACTGTGAGCCATTCCAATGGTAGCAATTTACCTTTCCATTTGTTTTTTTTTTGCACTGTTTTTTGTTATGAAATGATGTAAGCTAATTCCACGTGTATATAAATTGTATTTTTTTTAAATTTGTATGAATATATTTTTATTTGAACTATGGCACTTGGGAAGTATTCATGTAACCATAACATGTCTGAGAGTAAAATGTTTGTGTGTCTCCTTCAGCACTTTCAAGGCCTTTTGATGTTTCTAGTGTTGTCTTATTTTTGCCCTTTATTATAATAAAACTGGTAGAACATGGCAATATCCAAGAATATGATTTGAGGTAGATGAGTAGTTGCTATTTATGAGCTGTCTGGATCTAACAGTTTGTGCAGAAGGTGCTCTGAGGCTGGGCAAAGATAGGAATTAGTGTAATCCTTTAGGTTGCGACCACTCTAGTCCCATGTTCTCTCGCAACAGCTGTTTAAAAGGAGGGAATTACCGAACGTTTGATAAGGAGCTGAATTGTGCACATTGTGCTAGAGGTGACTGCTGCTTTTCTTACCTGAGAACTCTTGCTTTCCGCCTGCCTCCCAGTAAGTTAATGAAAGACATTTAGAGTGCAGTGTTGCACTTCTTGTTTACAGGGGACTTCTCCAGGATGTGAAAAAATCTTAATTTCATCTTTAGCTTTTATTTAGTTTGTGGCTATCTTTCCTGCTTTATCCTGCTGTCTACCTTACAGAAAAGAACTTGTGACAATTTTTGATCTTTCATCACATGCTTAGGGGCCAAAAATGTGAGTAAGTACAGTCTTTGAGCACCGTAGAAATATCTGACCCAAAAGCTCATTGCCTTTCCATGTTTGTGCTGTTTTTCTGGATCAGGTAACTGTGTTGTACAGGTTGCCTATAGTAGCTCTCTGATGCACTCTAATGCGAAGTTAGCCAGCAGCTTGTCTGGCTCCTGCCCTCAGTCTCTCGCTTGGTGTGTATGTAATGACAGGGAGAGCCTGCAATAGATAAAAGCATCTATTGGGAGGGGATGGCGGAAAAACCTGTGTTTGGGAGTTAAATAAGAAGTGCCGTGGTGGTCTTAATTAAGCTGTGCTCCTAGCAAGGAATCAGGGTAGAAGAGAGTCATCAGGAGAAAAGAGCGGGGGGAACTCTGCTTCAGCTCTGCTACTGCCTTCTGTCATAAATGCAGTAATGTAGGAGGGAATGAGAGAAGCATTTCCTTCCTAAAATTGAGGTACATCAACTGCCACTTTACCATAACAGTAAAGGAGGAAATAGACTATCTGTCTTTTGCCTACTTTCGCACCTCCATCCCCTGAAAAAAAGAGGTTGGGAGAGGTGGGTCTGTCCGTGCTTACAGACACAGCTTGACAATTTGGTGTAATGGCAACTTCCTTGCAGCCAAACCTTGCAGCCAGCTGGACTGATGCAGATACCGGACACTTGGTTAGAGCCTTTGTCAGCTTTAGGGCTGCTTTGGGTGTCAAGATTATATGCAAGGTGATTCCTACTGCAGATAATAAAAGCAGTAAAGTTTCTTGCCTGAAGAAGGAGGGATCAAAAACAGTTTTAAGTGGTGGTTTGTCTTGCATTTTGTCATGGGTGATAGAGGTGGTTACTAGAAAAGCTGTGTATTACATTCATGCTTAAAGCAACCAACTTCATGTTTAGATTAAAATCCCCTTCTACCGAGGTTTATAGTGTCATTAAATCCAACCATGTGTCATGATCCCCGTACCTGTAAACTGTGTATCTAGTAGAAGAATTTAGTGTTGTTCAGTGAGATTTTTGTTTTTGCTTTGCTTTGCTAGTAGGATAGAAGCTGCCTACTTTAGCATGTGTGCACACACATACAGGTGTGTATCATGCAGCACACACAGGCCGCCCTGAGCTTTGGCTGCACTTGTGTGTAAGATGAGAGAACGAAGCTGCTCTTCTTGTCCAGGGTGCTGAAGCGCTTTTCAGCGGCAGTGGGATACACTCAACCTCTTCAGCATCCACTGTAGCTCATGTAGACATGAAGTGTGTGAAAAACCTTGTTCGTAAGCTGGAATGAGATGGCAGTGAGTTCCACCACCGTCTGGGAAGCAAGGGGTATCAGTTTGTGAGGTTTAGACGTCGAGATTGCTGTTTAAAAGGAAGCAGGATGTCCCTTTCTCCAGGCTGTTTCAAAACTGCAGAAATAAAAGCACAAGTCGCTGTATGGGCCATGTATGGTTTAACGCACATTTTAGTCATTCTTAAGCATCTAGGAGCAGGATACTGGAACCCATATATACCAGTTTGAATAGATGAACATAGAGAACTATACTGTGTTGAAGAACTCATGACTCTAACAGAAAAGACAGGACAACCCTGAGGCCCTTGCTGACTCCTCCAGCAGCTCCTTGATGCTTATACTAGAGAATATCTCTGTGGGATGGCCGACTTTACACATTGATTTTATCTTTCTTCTGCTTCTTCACAATTCCCAGCATAGCAGGCCTGACCCTAGCTGCCTTCTCACTACCTTCTGTTTTCTTAAAACTTCCCCTCCTCCCAACTCTGCTTCTTCTTCCATACAGGATTCTGCTGTTTTTCCAACAGAGCATTCAGGCGATGGGAAGGTAGGAGGAAGGTCTTACAAATCCTCCTTCCTTCCTTCCCACATAAAAGACCCCAAACTGTGATTACAACTGTAAGCCTTATTTTTGTCTTTTTTTTTTTGTGGAAGTATATCACTCAGGGATAGAATCTGCTGCTAGGAAAACAAAATACAGGCATGGTATAACCTTCTGTTTACAAAGGGCGAGTTGTACTGTTGAGAGGGGAATGGATGTGCTCAGGATCCTTTGAACTAGGAACCCCAGCCATACTGATTCCTTTCGTTTTGTTCAGATAGGATGATGGGAAGGCTGGCCTCAGAAACTATTACAAGCGATCAATGAAAAGGAGCGAAGGCAGCAGCTGTTTCTGGTTGCCAACAGTGAGGTACACTGGTTGCCAGCAGCATGGTCTTAAAGTTTCTTCCTGTCTTTTTGTTTCACTCTGGTGTCTTCCTTCTCCTCACTGTGAGACTGATCTTGAGACCTCTTTATACTTGCAATGATGGCAGGAATAAGACTCAAAGAACAAAGCCCGCTGCATTCTATCACTTGTGCTGGTAAAGGATTGGGGATTGGAGCCAGCAGAAGATTCCCTTTTAAAGTTACTTGTCCATAGCAGCTGTCACTGGAGTGGCAGTGGTTCAGCTCCAGCAGGGAATGACAGCACAGGGGCATCTGCTGCAAGAGATGTTCTTGATTTGTTTCAAGACGTTTCACACCTCAAAGGTGTGAGAAAAGCACCAGAAAAGATCCCCCTTCCTTTATCTCTGAGCAATGCTTCTGGACTCTTCCTTCTTCGGTGTGAAAATTGAGACAAGTGTCAGACAACTGGGTGCCCAGCCATCAAATGGGAGCTGTACCGCTGGGTAAGCATGCAAGAGACACAGGGAGAGGCTGTTCTCAACACGGCAGAGTTGTCAACAGGCTTTCTGCTAGATTCTGAACTGTATGACCATACTGCTGGTAGCCTCGGTCTTTGGGCATGGCGCCAGCGTACTATTGTCTGTGAAGAGTTGCTGCCTAGGATGACTGGGACACACTTATCAAGCAGATGTCAATCAGCAAAGGCCTTTGGGGGCCAAGCTTCAGTGAAAGTAAATCAAGCAAGCTGGCTATGGCCAGATTGTTATGCAAATTGGCACAGCTCCACGCTTCCCTGCAGCAGCAGAGGATGTGTGCCCTACGCTTCACATACGATTTCTTAGAGAAACAAAGCAGCGGTGACAGCTCCTCTTGGCATTCTTGCCTGCAGACTGGGATTTCAGTGAAACATTTCATCTAGTGGGAAGCTGGAAAGGGATAGTGCAGTATCTGAAGGGGAAAGAAACCCTCAAATCTAATTTGCAAAAAAAATCCATGCCAGCCAGACCACTTTTCCAAATGAGGCTCATGCCTTACAGTGTGCATGAAGCACACTGAAGCTAGTGTAATTACTGTATTTCAAAGTTCAAAGGAAAGAAAGCTGCTGAATTATGCAGTACCAGTCAGGGTTACTGACAGAAGCTATTAGGAAGTCTGGCGTTGCAGGAGGTGGCAAATGTCATTAGAACTGGGTGGAGGGTGTTAGCCTGGTCCTTCTCTGATCCCACTGGGATATTTCTTCCTTTGCACAATGAGCGTTATAGCACTTGGATGCATCCTAGGTGCTGTGTTGTGGGGGGTTGAAGAAGGTTTATGAAGCACTCTGATGCCTGACAGGGTGGAGGAGGGCAGGTTTTCAGGACCCTGCCACACACTTAGCGCTGAATAGTTACTTGGAACCTAACCTGCATTAGCTGCTTTTGACATCAGCTCTTGCTTTGCAGCGATAGCTTTGTCCCAAAGGCATCCTGTGGTTAGACTGTTTCTGAATTGTTTACAATTACAAGCTACACTGATTTCCTGTCTTAGGGCTAACTCACAGCACAGTTCCTAAAGCAAAACTCCAAAGCGCTTGTTTGGTTGCATGACCACTAGCCTTTTTCCTACGTTATTATTGACACATCACCAGCCTTACCTTCCCCCAGGGGAAGTTTCTCTAGAAGACTTGAGATCTATCTTGGATGGGTGTGAAAACTTAGTAGGAATTAACGTAGAACTGAAGGTTAACGTATCCTCAATTCATGCCCTCACAAGAGTCTGGTACTGCTTGTTCCTCCTCCAGTCAATCCCATATTTTCCTCCAAAAAGTTCTACCAGGTTTAGTTTCCAAAATTTACAGGTACCAAAGGTGGATCCACTACAAACCTGAAGGAAGCTACCTCACATTTAGACGTGGGTCTGCGCAGAACTGGCTAGTGCTGGAAGAGAGCAGAGCCTAGTTAAAAGGAATACCTGCATCCTTTCATGGATAGCATGTGCAACTGTGCAAATCCACTGCAGTGACAGCAGCAGCAGAAGAAATAAAAGGCTGTCAAGTTAGCATCTGATGTGTATATGGGACGACAGGACTGTCCTTCGAATCTTTGAGCCATGAACACAAGTCCAAGTTGCTGCAAAGTAAGGTAGAGCATGAACGTGTAACGCATCCCATGCTGTGGTTAACTGCTTGTGCCTCTTCTCTTCCCTTGCTGTAAAGGTCAGCCTGCTGACCTCTGGTGAAGAACAGAGCTGTGGCATTTGTCATTGATACTGCTGGGTCACAGTGTATGTGGCTGTTCTGTGAAACATGATAAATTAATTCACTTGCTAGCTCGCTCCAGGATTCTTCATTGCTGCACCTACAGGCATTCCTGGTCTCGCTGAAAGCAAGTTCCTAGTGGAGCCTTTTATGTTTTCTATATGCACCCTCTTGGCCACAGTCTTTCTGTACCCTCTTTAGAAAGCAATCAATAAAGCTCTAGAGAGACATTTAGCTTTCAGATGTCCTTGCTTTTTCCATAAGCAGTGGGCTACTTTTGTCTGTGTGCTTGTTTGGGACTGGCTGTTCCCTGCTCTCTCTGATCCAGCTCTCACAGCAACCGTGGTAGCTTTGCTTGTCCTTGGGGGTGATGCTCTTTGCCTGTAGAGCCGATCAGTGCTAAGTTTCTCTCATTCAGCTTTTCCAAGTGCTTGTTTCTGTGTGCAGTCCCATTCTGACCTAACTGTGTGATTTCCCTGGGGGAGCTTTACAGCTCAGTGTGTTTATGGGAGTAGCAGTAAAAATCTAGCCACAGAGATGCTTTTTTCCTAGATTACCTATTCTCAATTAGGTTCTCCCAGACTGCAAGGTCTATTAACATACTGTCTGCAAGCCAATACAGACTTGTTCCACCGGGAACTGGCTTGCTGTTAATACTGGACCCACCTGGCTTTGGGTCAGGCAGCGCCAACTCTTCTTGCCATTTTTAGCACATTCCACTGGACTCATTAGTGTTTTGTGCCTTGAGGGGCTGACAGGGAGGGACAATTTACAGTGTCTATGCAAGTTTTGCTTGGCTAGGTAAAATTCAGCTCCAGCAAGGGCTGTTATTGTTAGAGTACAAGGATTGTTTTTACTTTCCTTTATAGCAGCACATGGGAAGTCAGGCTGTTGCCCACTGCTAGCGTGGAGGGATCCATGTGCGTGTTCCCATCTTGCTGCAGCAGGAAACAGGTGGCTGCAGGGGTGTGTTTGGAAAGCCTGTTTGAGAAGACAAAGCCCCATTGTCCCCACAAAGGCTCCCCAAAGGGTGACTTCACACCACCTTGATTTGTGAAACCGCCTCTGAGTAAATGCAGAGTCACTGTAGCTTTTCACTGCAGAGACGTCTCATGGTAGCTGCGGGGAGTCTTGACCTCGGAATCGGTTCTCCTGCCAGGGAAACCTATGTGGGCACTATTGCATGAAGTATTTTATCTTTGGCTGGCGCTGCTGGCAGGAGAGGCTCTGACATGTGATTTGTATCACACTAGGTGTTGTTTCCCATTGGAGTGCAGCAAAATGATTCCCTCAGAGTAGGCTTCTGCTCTTCTTCCCTAGGGAAGAATCACAAGGCCCGGCGTGGCAGGGAGCACGCAGGTGCCTCTCAGAGGCCGTGTCAGCAGTACAGGGAGTGACTGGGAGGGCGGCTCGTCAGAAATGTGATGTGTGACATAGGCCCTATTAAAGTGGTACAGCAGCCTTAGCTGTAAACAGGCATGTGCAGGAGTGGTGTGCCATTCAGCACTCAAACAAACTTAAGGTTTCACTGTAGGTATGGTTCCTGAGAGCTGCTGTCAGCAACTGTCATGGCTCTGGCACATCTGCTTCCCCGTAGCCTATCTTGACCAAGTAACATTCCTCTCCCTATGTGCACATGCATAAGCAAAGTCAGAATTAGACTTCTGCAGTTGAGTCTATCCTGGTGCTGCTGTGTTCTTAGGCCCTGAATGAGCTTTCCAGGGTGCTCAAGTAATGGATGCTGGGAATGAGACCCAAAATTAGATGCTCAAAATGACACAGTTTCTAGTGGTATGTGCAATCACAGGACAGTTGCGTTGAGCCTGGGCTCAATGCCGTTGCTGTGGCTGACTTGGGAATCCAAGCTATTTGGTCCTTGAGGTGCTAACTGAATGTGGTCTTGGCAATATAACCCTATTTGGGGGGGGGGAGAATGTGGTTTGGGCCAAATTCAGATCATGGGTGTGAAATCTAGCTACAAAGTCTTAAATGAAACCTTTATCAGACTTGCAGTGTTCCCATCAGCCATGTTCAGAACAACTTTATGAGGGGCCATTCCCAGAAAGTGATGTTATGTACAAGCTGCTTTGTAATTGGAGTGATCCGACCTGCCCTCACATGAGAAATACCATGATAGGATTCAAGCCCGTTGAGGATCCATCAAGAAACACTGGGGATCAGCACCTCAGCCACATGCAGAGTGAGACAAGACACAGTTAATGATGTATCTTTCTGTTGATGCTCGTAACCTTTATTTGGTCAGTGCTAGAAAGCATATACAATGAATTCCGTTTCCTCCCTCTGGTTATCTTGAAACTCGTGGAGTGTTATGATTTTTCTTATTTCTTTTCATGTAAATTTTGCTTACATGAGGGATTTGTGGCAGTTCCCTTGACTGAATAACCTATACCAGCAAAAGGTTCTCTTGTTACTGAAACCCTGTCTATAAGAGGACTCATGTTGGTCTTTCAATGTTGAGCAAGCTTTTCTTTCCTGCTAATCTGTTATAATTTCTTAGTGCAGAGGGAGAAACTCTAGTGAAAAACTCATTTTCGTTTCTACCAAGTTCATACTTTCTCTGTCTTGTGTAAATGAGATCCAGCCTTGTGGGTACCAGAGTACCAATAAAGCATAGGCTTTTGACTTTAGGAAAATACAAGAAATTTTAATGCAACAGACAGGAGAGAGGTCCAGCATAGATGTCTAATGTGTTAGTTTTATTTAAAGATGGTCTCTTGGTGCTAGAGTAAGAAATGTTCTTTAAAAAACATCAAATAAATAAATAAATAAATAAATAAAAATAGGAATCACTTTCTGTTGAAGAGCTTAGAAAGCATCCGGCTTTCATCTTGGGAGGAACGGGTACTGTAAAGCATTCTTCAGAGTAGGGTATAGGGAGGTTGTCCTAATTCTTCCTGGAACCTGCAAGCCAAACATGAAATAGATGTTACTAGAATCTGTTTCTCTCTCAGGATCTGTCACCATTGCCATCGGCGCTTTTACCCACCAAATCAATATACAGGGGGTTTCTTTTGAAAAACCAATACTAGCTTAAATATTATGCTAAAATGAATTCCTTTCTCAAACTGTGTCTTATTAAAGACTTAAATGAGAACCTGCTCCTCCCCTGTTGCGTGACACAGATGCAGTCTGTTCTATTTGGTGAAATGGCTTAGGCGGGACTCACCGTTGCAACCCATTCCACTCAGGGAGCCGATTCTATCAATTCTCCTCCCGAAGCAGCCAGAATCTCTCATCATCCTGGGCATCTGCAGCCCCCTCAGTCTCTTGAGGAAGGGGTCCCTGTAGGACAGAGGGTTGCTGGGTGCTAGCCTGGATTCAGCCTTCTGGTCATCACTGTCATCTATGAGCTCTGGTGGGATCTCCTCCTGGGTTTTGGGTTCTTGCAGGTCAGGATTGGACTCCAGGGCTTCAATCATTGCAAACTTATCCTCCAGTCTCTCCAGCAGAGCCTACAAGAGAAGGATTAATTTCATGAAACTCCTAGTTTTGTGGTCATGTGCTAGCTCTTCTAGTCATCTAATTATGCATCCATCAATGGTCCCATAGCCAGCCCTAGGGAGACTGTCAGGCTGGATCCCAGGGTTGCTGGTGGTACTTGAGCTCTGTCCTCTGCAGTAAATCCCTGTTCACATTAATTCCACCTATGGGTAGCTCTAGCTGAGAGCTGATCGAAGCTGCTTGCCACCAAAGTGTATCTTACTGGCAAGGTTAGAAGAGCTCTTGGCAGAGAAAAAAAGCAAGGTCTGACACTACTCACAGCACAGACACTACTCAACCCACCAATGGTACACAATCCCAAAGCACCTCTGAATCCATAGTCCACTCCCATGTTCTCAGAAGTTGCCTAGAATGCTGCTTGCCAGCAGTTGGCTTTCTCTTCTTTTTTTTTTGGCTAAGACCATCTGCTTGCTTGTCACCCCTGGCTATTTCAGTGGACATCACTTGGAGAAGCTCTTGGTGTTTTCACCAGGAGTTACAGGATTGCTGCTCCTTAAAGTAACATGCATCTCCCTGAAAATACCTGTATGCTAAATTTATGTCTGCTATGTGACTTCTTCCTGGGTACTACTCTCTATAATTTTTAAAGCTTTGTGTAACAGGGATCAGATAACCTCCACAAGGGCAGCTCAACCAATTGGAGGAATCTAATTATCCATCTCTAGAAGTAGAATGTAGAGGAGTGAGCCTTATGGCTTGCTTGACAGTGAATGCATTTGGAAGCCACTCTTCTCGGCTAGCTGCTGGAAGCAGCCTAGAGGCATGGGGCAGTTTTAGCTTTGGCTGACACTGTCCTCATCATCTCAGGGGGTTTGTTCTCAGGGTCTGATGCTGTGAGAAGCTGGTCACTGGTACCAGTCCAAGGAAAGGTTTGAGCTTTCAGTCTTCATCTTGCAAGACTGAGTCTTAAGCTTGTATTGTGCTGCAACAATGGATGCTTTCTATCATTCATTAAAATATGCACCTGGTAATTTCATAGCTCTAGAAGCTTTTCTGGATGAGTCACACTAAATGATCATACTATTCCTCTAGCAACTTTTCTAAAAGTTTGACTTTGGGTGCTCCACTTCACCTCCTGATCTCCCATCCACATGCAGCCAGTTCTCTTAAATCCACAAAGCTAGAGCCGTATGGCTGTCCTGCTTCACTGTTCCTGCCACTTAGTGGCATAAACAGGAGCCCACCTGAAAGTTTTCTATTTGTTCTTATAGAGCTACTGTGATGATTTTTTTTCCCCTCTCTGGGACTTTGCTCCCAGGAAGGTGGATCTTTAAGAGAAAAAGAACCAAAAACCCAAAGCAGACATCCCACAACATCAGAATTTTGTTTCCCACTGCTACCCAGGTGCTCAAGTGAACCCAGCATTGGAGGATATTGCTCTATAGAGCTTCTTTGAACCTCTGTGAAGAACTGAGACTTTATCCCCCGGCATGCGATCGCTCATGTGGCTATCTGATCATGCAAAAGAAAGGCAAAAACACCACCTCACACTCTGCTAAGCACCCCAAAAGTTTAACCTTGCAAAAGGAGAGAGTCCTCACCTCCATGCTGGCCAGTTCTTTGGCAGGGCTGAGGCTGTAGATAGGGTTGGCTCTGCTGGACTGGAGTTGGATGAGCAGCAGCAAGAGGAAGCCACAGGAAAATGAGCCTTTAGTGTCCATGGCGCTGGGTTCGTTGGGAATAGGGAAGTTCAAGCTGTTTCTTCTGAGATGTCTCTTCAGGTCTCTCTCTTCCTTGTCCTATCCTCTCGCTTCCGAAGCTTGTCTTTTATACTCTTTGGGTGTGATCTCTGCTTCCTAGGTTATCAGTGGATTTATCTGGGGCACATTCCAGTCCCACTGCAGGCATGCAGCTCTGTCAAGGGAAGATTCCCTTTATTAGCTGTCATTAGGCAGCAGCTGCTGTTGCTGAGGAATGTATGTCACAAGTCAGTGATTTCATGTCACTCCCCCTCCTCTTGATACCAGGCGCTGTGATTACATAGTCCAGTTGGAAATTCTTAGCAATTTTCTTTCAAGAGACCCCTATGGTCAGATTTACGGAGATGGGAAACAACCCTGAAACTGCTCTAAACTCTGCTCAGTTAGAAGCCTTCCATAGGGAAATTACCTTTTACAGGGAAAACAATAGGCTTGTCAGATGAGTATTTGGTGGAGACTAAAGGCTTGAAGATAGATCTACTTTTAGGACACCTAAAGTATCGTGCACACTTTCCTTCTATATATGGAATATGCACAGCCACCGCATACCATGGAGTGTGCTGAAAATCCCAGGTTTGGGCCACTTCTCTTTTCCCATTGCTGTTGAGGTGATATCACCGTTGAGACTTTGTGTTTGTATGTTGCCAACAACAGAGGCGCCCCGATCTGCGCCTCAATACAGACGATAACTTCTAGACTGACTCCGCGGGGACACCGAGTACCTCCAGCCCCCCACGACAACTGACTTCAGCACCATTGAAAAACACTAGTCTTTATTAACAGCTAAACGTTTAAATCACTGGGATTTCTTTAAACTTCGATGGTAAGGCTTGACCCTACATCAATAAAATTTAAAGAAGAGATGGTCGGATTGAGGAATAATCTTCTTGTACCGTCATACAAGAAAGCAACTTGCTCGACAAGAACTTTAGATAGATGGCTTTCGGTGTTATTCAGCAAAGGTATCAGAATCTGGCCCTGAGGAAGAACGAATGAATTTGTGTATATGTGTGTTTTGGAAGGGGTTAAAATGAAATGTTTAGTTTAATATATTAAAACCAAAAAGTACTTATTTGTTTTTTTCAGAGCTGAAGTTTTCAATATTAGCTAAAAACTGCCTATGCTTAAATGAGAAATTACGGAAATGCAGATTTGCTGCAAATTCCTCTTCCACCGTTGTCTTTGTGGATATAGTATAGTAACTTTGATATAGTGCAACTAAAAATTAATCTGTTTTACAGAACTGCAGGAGAGTTCTAAATCATGAAGCATATTGCTTATCCTGCATTTTCCTAACGTTTCTTGTTATTCTAAATTGAAACAAGAACGAATATATGAGCAAGTTGAATGTCAGTCTAGTAATAATTTGTTGACTTTTAATACAAATATAGATCTTGAAAGAATCTCCTGAATACAGTTTCTAAATAATAATAGAATGATAAAATATTTCTCATGTCTTAAATGTCTTAACATGCTGTTTGTGTACAAACATGTGCACACACTGTTCACATGATCAGCTACCAAAATTATACTAGAAAGGACATTCTCAAGGTTGTGAAGTCAAGCTCAAATACTACTTTTTCCTAATATATCCCAAAGTCAGCCAAACTCTGCATGTGTTCTGATGAAGCCCGTTATTGTAAGAGCACTCCCTATTTTTCCCCAATGCTTTCTTTTTTCAGTACGTGGAGGCAATACTCTTTTTTTGTATTATTGTGTGTCCCAACACATTCTTATTTTGTGCTATTAAGAAAGAATTAAGATCCTGACAGCTTTTTTTTTTTAAATTAACACTCCATACTGCAGTGTCTGTGTAATTCACTAATTAGTTACAAGTATTCTCTTACTGCTGCTTTTGGATGTGTGTGCGTTTGCGCCAGGGCGTAACTTCGTTTTGTAAACTGAGAAAGTGTGAGAAGATAAACCAGAATTATTCATTAATATTGAGTGTCCAATTTAAGATAACTAGGATCTGTTACTGTTTTATTTTTTGTTTCTTTCCTTTCACCCCCCACCCGCTAAGTATTCTCTAGTGCTGTCTCTGTGCAAAAACATTGTCGCTTGATCTGAGTTTTGCCTGAGAGCTCAGCACATCTGTAAAGCAACCTCTGAGGCACAAACCCAGCAGCAAGAAACTGAGGAACACAGTATCAGTCACAGGTGTGAAATATTTAGCTTTGAGTGACCTGTCCCTGTGAAACAATCTCATATTCCAGGATTGTATTCAATAACCTGGACCCAGAGATAGTCCTTTCTTTTACCGGTTTGTTCCTTTTCCATCTTCCTTATTCCACAGCAGATAAATGAGATGCAGGGGCCCAACTTCAGCCTTGACAACACTTTTCTAAGACAGGGAGATTTCTGTGCCCTATTTCATGTACTGTGTATGGGAGTATGTAGATGGGATAAAATGGCTGACTGTCACAGTATAGCTACTGTGTATTTTCAAAGCCAAATTCTGCCCTCTATTACCTATCTCACATTCCTGCCAAAGCAAATGGAGTGTAAAATGTCAGAACTCAGCTTGTCGTTGTTGAAGCTATAAAGCTCACTTGTTTGTTTGCTTGTGGTATCTCAGTATCATCACCCTGGCAAGATTAATATGAACTTTAGGCTTTATAGCCCAGCAGTGGATAGTCAAGACCCAGGCATTGCCCATGCTTAGCTGGCCATTTGCCTAGTAAAAACCCTGTTGGGAGTCTTAACAGGGCAGCAGGTTCTTATAAAAAGCATTCTGTGACTGGTTTTAGGGTTGGGAAATGGGCACATTTCCCCAGCAGCCCAGGGTATGGGATAGGAGGTGTGGGGACATGAGGCTCCATTAGAAAGCAGCACCGGTTGCTCAGAGCAGAGAGGGAGAGCACCAAGGGTGCTGCTGGCAGCCCCGTGTGTGGATCGCTGTGAGGAGGAGGATGGTACGTGGACAGAGCTCAGCGGAAGATCACACTGCCCATTCCCCAGCAGGACGATGAGATGTCCTTGTTTTTCAGCCCCGTAAGGCTAAGGACTGTAAGCCTAGGGGCTGGTGTCATGTTGATTCCTTCTGCTGATAGATCTGTCCTAACCTACCTGCTGCATATCCTTCCAGTGATGTCCATTCTCCTATTGCCATTTTGCAGCTGAAGAGTGCTAGAGTGTGAGCTGATTGTAAAGAGCCTTTGTAGTCCTGTTCTGAGGAAGAGGCTAGATTTGAATTCCTTTCATCTCCCAGTGACTAAACTCCCAGTCTTGTCCCTTTGACAAGACTATTCTGTACCCCACCCAAGCTCTCTTTCCCTGCCTCGCAATTCGATCAGGTTAAGAAGGTAATGAAGAGACGAGGCCACCGGTGCAGGAAAAAAAAGGGAAATGTAATAATGTCCAGTGCAGGGCATGCAGCACCAAGATCATAGGACAGGCCATACTGCAATTAAGATAGTTAAGTGGTGCCTCACTTTTTCCATGGGGGAGGAAACTTACTTGCATCCCAAACATGGATTGTTTCTCCAGCTGATCGGGATATATTATCTCTGAGATGTGGCTGCCCCTTCCTTTGCTGGACACTCCAGGCTCAACGCAGGCAGCACGGGCCCTGCCTCTCTCAGTTCCTTTACAGCAGAGTGTTTGGCAATGCCTCGAGCCTTTCTGTCTGTTTAGGGCTCCCTGTGCTTCACAGCCTCGCCTTGAGAAGCTTTGCGCAAAACCCGGGCAGAAGGCGAGGGGGCTTCGCTGAAGCCGAGTGACATGAGCTTGGGGAAGAGTGCTCATGGAAGCTGCGCTGGGCCGGGTGAGCCGGGCTTGGCTGCGCTCCGGGCCCGGGCGGGGGGGAGGCAGCCCTCCTCGGGGCGGGAGCCGCGGGGCCGAGCCCCGGGCAGGCGGGGGGAGCCCCGGGCAGGCGGGGGGAGCCCAGCGGGGCCGGCGCTCGGCGTGCGGAGCGACTGGCGTCTGTCCCGGGTCCTGAACGCCTCGCGGCCCTTCGCCCGCAGCGGCAGCCCTTCAGCAGCCGCTGCCAAATGTATTTTTAAAGCGATGTAGCCCTTCTGTCCTTAGTGGCACCCCGTACCGATCCGCCGTGCCAAACTTGGCACTGATACCAGCGGCTTAGCCCATGGGACAGGGGCGCGTGTAGGACGCTACCTGGAATTAACCCCAAGCCCAGTGCCCACCTCCTGGGAGGATTCACAGCTAGCAGTGGTGAAGCTGTCGGGAAAGGCATCCCAGCTCACTGCCACGGTCCCAGAGCTGGCATCGGTGCCTCACAGTGCCTCTCCAGTGCAGCGTGGAGGGTCACTGGACAGATCATTGTCCTGGAAGGATGCAACCACCATCCTTCCTGCTGCTGTGACCCTCTGGCAAAGGCTTGTCCAGACCGGGTGGGATGCTTTGGCCAGGGTCGGGACTAAGCCCTTAGGGCAGAGGGAGAGCGCTCTGGAGAGGATTTCTGCATCTTCTGACCGTGTGCTACGCCGTGACCGAAAAAACACTCACAAAAGGCAATGCAGGCTTTGTACAAAAGTTTATTGCTCCATACCCCACCCCCGCGGAGGCTCCGGGGGGAGCCTGGCTAGCTGACTGCTGGACACCGGCCTGGAGGCTCAGGAAGCGCTTGGGAGGCCGTCGCGGCTTCAGCTTCTCCCTCTCCTCCAGAAACCTGGGAGAGAAGGGCAGAGAGCTGCTGGGGGAGCCGCTCCGAGGCTTTCAGCCGGGGACAGCGGCCGCTCCCAGCGGCTGTCCCGGCCGCCTCCGCTTTGGCGGGCAGGGGCGAGCTCCGGCCTCCCCCGTTTCCCTGCGCCGCGGGGAGCCGCGGGTTCTAACCCGGGACCTACGGGCTTTGTACTGGTTGCATCCGAGCCCCGTCTGCGCGCCGATCCTCTCCATCCTCGTCCCAAAGCAGCCGGAGAAGTGTCTCCGTCTGTAGGAGGCGAGGAGACTCCTCCACCGGCTCTGCCCCTCCGCCGGCTGGGGAGGGCTGGGCGCCGGGAGCGGGGCAGCCGGCGGGCCGCTCTCCGCCCCCGGGAGGTCCCACTCGGAGCCCCCGTCCTCAGCCCCGGCCACCGGCTCGTCTTCCAGGCCCGGTTCCCCTTCCTCCTCCCGGAGCTGCCCCAGCGCCTCCAGGAGGTCCTGGAGAGGGAAGGAGAGGAGAGGAGCGGCGGCCACGGCGGGGGGACAGGGAGCCCCGCTCCTGCCCGCTTCGCCCCGGCGGCACGGGTGCGGATGGCCGCCCCGGGAGCCCCGGCCACCCCCCGGCCCCGATACCTGCAAGGACCGCAGCTCCGCACCGTGCTCGCCGCCGGGTGGCTGCGCTCCTGCCCACGGCAGGACGAGCAGCAGCAGCGAGGCCCCGCAGCACAGAGCCGAGAGCTGCATCCTATCCTATCCTATCCTATCCTATCCTATCCTATCCTATCCTATCCTATCCTAACCCAGCTCGGCACCGTGTCGCCGCTTTGCCCATGGATGCCTCTGCTTATATCCCCACTCTCTGCCCGGAGGGAGCTCAGCTGCCTCCTGCCAGATCCCCGCAGGAGCCGGAGTGCCGCGCTCTGCCCCCCGGCTTCGATAAGGGAACTGGTTACAACTGGCCCCACAGGTGACCCTCCAGGAGAGGGGGGTCCCCTGAGTGCAGCAAATCCTCCAGAGAGAGAGAACTGCCCCAAGTCATCTCCTTCTCTCCTGGCAGCACTCATTTTCCCAGTGATTTCCTCCCCCTCCACTCTCCATCACTGTTAGGTAGGACTTGATGCAGTGAAAGGACCTTGCACTTTCTGCCTGTTTGCTCTGTCTCACATCTGCAGGCACGCAGGAGCTGTGAGCTGGCCCAAGCAGGGGGTTGATTTCCCCTCCAAGGGGATGAGGGATGGGTCATTTCTCCTGCATGGGGGAGAGAAGTGGGGGGAATCAGAAATTTTCCTCTGTCTGCAGCAGCTCCCAACAGCTTTTTCTTCTCTGTATACATACTTTTGTGCTATATGAATAGACCACATCCTGAGATTTGGGTTTAGGAGATTTCCCTTCCTTGCGAGTTCACGTGATGATGGTTCTTGCCTTCCTCTGGCATTGTCGGCAAACCCTTCCCTCTGTAGCTAAGAGGCACTAACCTTTTAGTGGCCTAAGTCTGCCTTGAGCGATGGTATAGCTGACCACTTTGCTGTAAATATTACTTGCTCTCCAGCCATGCCTTGGCTACAGCAGTGAATCAGTCACCACCCTCTCCTCATATCCCACCATCTTTCCCATAAATGATGGTGTGTTCGTCCCCCACAGCTTGGGTTGGAGTGAGAAATTCCTGTGGAGCAAATGTTCTTTCCAGAAAGCCCAGGGGCCTTACCCAAAGAAAGAGATTTTGTAGATCTTTGGATTTAGGCTCCCCAGATAAAAGTGTCTGAATTACCAATTTGGCGACTGTAACAGGCAGCCTGTTTGTATGAAACTTTCTCTTATTTTGCCTCAGAGCTTTACAGCAGTTTCTTATTAACTTTCAGTAAAACTTTTCAGCGTCTCTCCTATGTGAGTAGCAAATTTCAACTATAAATGAGTACAATTTCCACTGGTCCCAGGGTGCAAATCAAGATGATCCTGTTAGATCCTTACAGAATGAAAGGCAGAACCCGTGATATTGAGTGGGTAGAGCAACAGACAGGGTCCTTTCAATCACTGTCCGGGTAGTATCGAAGCAATTACACCAAGTCTCTGCCTTCTGCCCTCCTCGTTTGCTTAGCTAGTACACTCATAAATCTCTCTGATTTCACTTGACATGCAGTGATTTCTGCCTGGGCCTTTATTTTGGAGACTGTCCTAAAGCTCAGCAAAACCAAAGAAAGCCTTTCCTCTGAGTTCAGAGGGTTTTGAACCAAGCTGATATGGACTTACTACTGCTGGGTGCTGTATGAAGAAGCAACCACATACATTATGTTTTTACATCTCCTTCCTCCATTTTCTTGTCCTTCTGTTCCACAGATCTACCTACAGCTGACATAATTTATCTTAGATTGGAAGCAAACTAGCAATATCAGCTGGTGTGGGACAACGACCTCTGCATCCAGCAGTCTTAACAGTTGGCAAGTGGTTTTGTTTAAAGCATCACGGCAATGAAGAATCTGGCAGAGAAACGAGGTGCATGTTTTGAAAGTGCGGTACATGAATGAAGGAAGCTCGCATCAGGTGGGAGTGTTATGTTAATACAGAATAAAGGCAGATAGCTAAGGTGAGGATGTGCATCATCCTCGATTTTGTGCGTAGTAAAGACAGACAGGAGTGGAAAGGGATAAAGCAGTGAGAGCGTATAGGATTTGTGTGATGACCAAGGGAAATAAATACAACTTAGCCCTCTAATAATAAACTGGATGAGACCAAGTCTTGATTGCTGCCTAACTTATAAACAGGTACCCAAAAGCAGACACATTTGAGAAAGATATCTGTATCTTTCTTTCTGTGTAGAAGTAATTTTATTGCAGGCTTTTCTCCTCAGCAACTTCTGTAATCCTAGTCTGTAAATTCATGCACTGCTGCTTAATGGAGATGGAAATGACACAGCTAGAGATGAGCTTCCCCCATCTGACTGGCATGCTAACTTCAAAGGTTAGCTTTGATTATTTAAATGCTAATAGAACTCAGCAAATTACCTAAAGTACAAACACACCTGGCTTCAGTCTTAGGGGTCTAATTATGGAGCCTTTTATGTGAAATAAATTGTTCTTGCTTTCTGAAAAGTGGCTTTTTAAAATGTCCACACAAAATGCCAGGTGATGGGATGGCACATTACCAGCTCAGCCTCTGTGGAATTTGAGCTCTTATCTGTTTCTTATTCATCTTCTGTACGATTCTCTTCACAAGTGCTCATAGCTCAGTCTTCAACCTCCTCTGACCTCTGTTATTTTATCCACAAATAATTTCAATGACCCACAGTTTATGTTAGTGTAGCTGAGTTTGGAAACAGGCTGAGGATGTTCAGGAAACAAACTCCAGTAGCACTTACCCTTCATTGGATTTTCAGGGTATTCAGCATTGAAATTTCAACATCAGGAAGCTTTTATGCCTATGAGAATGTGCCTGCTCCTAGGGTTACTGAGAGCTGGGAGCAAGCTATCAGGTCCAGGATTATTAGGAAGGAGGCTGTAACCTTCCCATTAGCACCAACTGTCACAAGATACTAGCTCTTCATTGTTTGACACCGTAATGTCCGTGGGCTGTGTGAATTAACCTTTCCACCATATAGGTTGCACCTGGGCCAGCATACCTGAAGAGGGACTCTATTTGAGAAAGCTGGATGCTTTCTGTCAGGTTCCTACAAGTAAGCATGTCTGCTTCTTCTTAGCGTAAGTAAGTTGTTGTGTATTAGGGGAAAAGAAGTGAAAATCTCTTCCTGACTGTATGAAGGTGTGTTAAGTTAGAATAATGAATCAGTAATCTCTTTGCTCGTGTTTGTGCAGGGCAGAGGTCTTTGTACGATGGAAGCTACAGCAAGGGAGAGTATTATCTGTATGGCCCAACAAGGTTCCAGACCTCCAGGAGAATTTGCCTATGAATTACTGTGCAGTCCATGGGGCTCCATCTAGAAAAGCTGTTCACACTGATCAGATTGCAGCATTAGTTTTAAGACATGCATAGCCTGCCTATTGATGTGTGAATTATGCTGAAAACTGATTTATTCTTTCATCCTCCACTCCCCACTTTAATTCTTCACCTGACTGGTGAAATGCTTCATTTTCTTGTTGTTTTGCTTAGGAAAGGCAACACAGAGTATAATAAATTCATTATATGGACTATTCCATTGTTCCGAGAGCTTGTACTCAGGGGGGCCTATGTAAGTGATGAGACCGTTCCTTGCCAGCAAGTGTCTGTTTAGGGCGTTTTCAGTGTTGCTGCTGCTTTGTTATCAAAGTTAACTTAAACAGAGCAAGTAGCAAACAGCATAAGACCTAAGAAAAACTATTAACTGGAGAAGCCTTCAAGATATGTTGTTGAATTTTCTGCTCAGGATTTCTGTTGATAGCCTCGTAACTACTGGTCTGAGGGGAGAAAGATTCTGGAGGATGGAATAGCCATAGGCAGGTAGAATTAATGGTAATTTCTAAATGTGCAGGAGATATTGAAAGGGTAAAAGTTTGCAAGAAAATATAGAGAGAAGCTGTTGGTAGTTTGTGCAAGGGGAGAGTAACTCCATTAACAAGTCATTCTGTGCTTTCTGGTCTCTGACAGTCAGCTCTTAAGTGTTGAGACATATGTTTATGAGCTGCTTGTACTGATGTCCTTCCTAGAGCAAGTCTGTGGTTTCAGGGTAGAAGGTATACATTGAAAATAGCATGAGAGAAGAACAAAGCTTTCTCTAGTTTGGCTCTGAATAGCTTTCCAACAGGTCCTGGATTGCCTTCATTCTGTGGGAATTGTGGTTAGAAGGAGCAGAACCAAATCATAGTTTAAGTGATTGAGGCAGACCCAGAAACTAGACCTCTAGCTGCTCTGTGCAAACAGGCTTTCTTAATGAGAGCTGAACTGCGAGAGATTCAGAGCACGTGCAGTTAGAGGCTTGCTGATGAACTTGCTTTGCAGAGATGTTTGTGCTCCATGTTGCAGTTTATATCCAGGGGTCCTGTTAGGAATAGGCTTATTACCAGAATATTTTCTTCCAGGAGAATCTGTCTTGTGGGCAAGAAAATGGGAGGAGTACAACTGTGTAGCCCATCTGTCCACTCCAAGCAAAAGACTGGAAGTGAACAGCTGTGCCTTCATTTGCGACCATCAGTGTAGACATTTGTGTGAGCAGCCTTAATGATTTCCATGGAGCTGCTTGCAGAGTTCAGCTCTCATCAAAATCAGGATAGCACAGTCATGATCTTGGCAAACCAGCCTTCATACAGAATTCCTTTGGCTCAGGATGTTTGCCAAGTAGCTGGTCTCTGATTTGTTCATAGGTAGGTTCATTGAATACTTGGTTTGCTTAAAAAAATAGAACTGGTCAGATACATTTTTTTGTATAATCTTGACTTTACTTTTTGTTACAAAAATGCTTTGCAATATCTGAATCTGCCTATGGAAGAGTAGGGTGCCCTTGAACTTTCTTCAAAGAAGGGTAGCAATTTTTTTTTGGACAAGATGAGATATACTAGTAAGAAACAATTGTTTTTATTTTTGTAAAATGCAGCTCTCGTTCCTCTGTCGGTGGCAGATCCAAATGCAGAGTAACAGCTTTCTGCTGATGTCAAGCTAAGACAGCTACCCTTTTAGTTCAAATTGTGGTGGTCGAAGCCTTGGGGCTTTGTGTCCTGGTTTCTGATGACTCTCTTGTGAAAGTGGCTATGTCAGTCTTGTTCCCGTTATACTTATGTTTAGATAGTAATATCTTAACTTTAGAAAGGTTTTTCTGGTAAAAAGAAGGGCTTGTTTGATTGTGTGTGTCTTTTTTTTTTTTTTTTTTTTTTTTTTTTTTTTTTAAGAGCAGCCAAAAAGTCCTTTTTACCAGAAAGCAGCCCTCTGAAATGCTTCTGAATTCTAGTGGATTGTCTCTAACTGCAAACTGGGGCATTGTTTCAGTTTCAGGAATGATACATGAAAGAATCACAGCAAAGGCTTGAAGCAAATTCACCAAATTATGGAAAACAGTTTATTATCTGTGACATAATGAGACTTGTTTATTTATACGTTTAGTACACAAACAGTACAAATATTTTTGTAATTAAATTTCATATAGATGTTCACAAATTATTACTCTGATGCAAATAGGCAGTACAGCAATGGTGTATTCTATTGGCCAAGTAATTCAGGGGAGAGGTGGGATGCAATTTGCTCAGTGTATTATGTAGTAGATGGATTGATGGAGCCAATGTGAATAAGGGCTGAATATCTCACGGAAAGGCAACAGGTCCTTTGAAACCCCAAAGTCAGTCCTGTCAAGAAAGCAGAGGAAACAGTAAAAGAAAGAGAAGTGGACAGGATTTCACGCATGGAAATTAACTGATTTCTTACTGTTCTAGGGCCAGGTTCAGCTCCACGGTTCTGCTCAGAGTTTCTTTGGATTGACACAAGCATCCCCGGGGAGCTGGTGAAAACCTCTCTGATCTGGCTTCTGTGACAAGATGAAATGCATACAGCTGACTTGGAGAAAGGAGTGAAAGCAGGTAAAGCAGAGATGTGGCATTCACAGGTTTTAAGTATACATCTGATGACAGTGAATTCTGAGGATGGTAAAATTAGTAAACTAATTGTTTGCGATAGGAGGGTAAAAGTTACTTTAAGGCACCATTTCCTTAAAGTTGAATTAAATCTGCTCTTCTGTGTATTTATGGAAGTTATACATGAACACACAGTCCACCTGCCTCTGGCTTTCTCTTACCATGGTAAGCAGTTAGCATCCCAGTCCACTCAGTGACCCAATTCTGTCCAGCTTGACACCAAAACAGCCCCTGGAGAGGCCCTTTTTGCTTCTGCCTTGGTATCTATGGGGTAAACTTAAGAGGTCGCTGAAGAACCTCTGGACAGCACTGTCACCCATGGACATGCTCTCAGGCTGGTCCCTGGTGTTTCGGGTCCACTGGAATTCAGCATCTTGCTGATCAAAGGCACCTGTTGGGATCATGTCATCTTGCTCACGGTCCCTTTCTTCTGAGACCAAGGGATGCTCCAGGTCCTCATCTAACAGTTTGGACAGACTCTGAAAAAAGGGAAAGGTAGATGGTGGAGAGGGAGGAGAGGAGAAAAAGGAGGGGTTCTGGGAACTCTGTCATTATTTTCGTATAAGCCATGGTCAGTGCTAAGTTTGGAGAAACTTCTTTTGAACATTTATTAAAAGATGAAAGTACTGAAGTGATTTCTGAAGCTGATGATGGTTATCTTTAGTTTCTTCTGGCTCACCAAGCTGCTCTGAGCTAACACTGTATGCTCTCTCAAAATGGTCTAAGGCTCTATGCTGTTACCGTATTCTGTAGTTCTGAGCTGACAAACTGCCAGTTAAGTCCTTCCTGGAGCTGGGGATTTGGGGTATCGGATAAACTGTGAAAGACGATGAAAGAGGCTTGGTCAAGAGCTAATAAGGAACAAGAAAAAATGGTTGATACCTTGGAATAATAAGAGAAGTGATGCAATGATGGGAGACATGCTGAAATTGGTGCTAGAAGGGTTATATATTTCTTTACAGATTGGGAGGCTACTTCATATTTGGGAATATCAGATCCCTAGTCAGGTAGCTGAAATATGTTTCCCTAATGACTTGGAATTCCTGTGCACACAAATACACACAGACACACATGCACACGCACTTTCTCTTTTTCTCATGTTCTACCTCTGGGACTCGCAAGCAGGGACTGCATTACTGCACTACTGAGCTGAGAGGGAGATCATGCAGGTACAACCCATTAATTCCTGTTTCAGCTTAAACCAGGGGCTTCAGGCAGGAGCATGCAGGTGACTGCTCTAGGGCTCTAGATCGGAGTCCTTCCAGAAAAATTCCTTTTACTCCACAAGTTTATTGCTTCACTCAGTCACAGGATGACCCTAAATCTGCAATCCCCAAATTGACCCCACAGGAAAAAACATTTTCCTTTCAATTGCCTCATGTGATCAGAAATTTAAATCCAGTAATCAATTACTTTAGTTTCCCTCCATTTAATAACTCTGTGTCTGCCCACCTCAGGGTTCCTGCTGTCATGATCTCTTTGAGTGTCTCCTACTGCTTTAGCTGGGGTTGGAAGAAACGGAGCTAATCTGAAGTGTCTAAGTCCTAAAGAAGCATCAGCTTCTTTCAGTTCTATTGAGCAGCCAGTCACTTACCTGTAAGCTGGAAATGGGCCTGGCCCTTGCCTGGTTTTGACTGACAATAAGCAGCAGAAGGAATCCAGGGCAAAAAAGAAGTTTCAGGTTCATCTTCACGTTTTCGTGTCTCTGATTCCTCCTCCCCTTGAGTCTCTCCAGTTCAGTGTTGCTCTGTGTCTCCAGCTACCAGCCTTTATATCTTCCTCCAACCCCTCCCAAGTCTACCTTTTGAGTTCCTGGCAGTGCAAGGATTGGTTTGAGGTTCTGATCTGTTTTCATTCTCCCAGGAGGAGGAGGAGGGAGGAAATAGTTCTCTTTTCTGATAGTGAATAAAAGGAGTATTTTACACTTAAGCAATGCAGCATCATTCTGTTGCTGTGAATCTGAAGGTCTCTGCAGCCTGCTGTCTTGGTGCCGCTTACGTATGTCAGTTTTCTTAGCTCAGTGTTCCTTGGGTTGTCTGCTAAACCTTTCCTTTCCATCCAGAGAAAAATAATTGTGAGAGAAGTATAAAGTGAGACAGGAAGCAAACTGTATCCACTACACATTCACCTGGTTCCTTTGTCACCATGAAGTACCAAATCAGAGGGACGGAGGTCTCATAAAACATGCTATTTAAGAACTAAGTGTTATTACCTAAGATAATAATGTGGTATTAGTAACCTATGAGACAAAAGAGTGTGATTTGGAGAAGAAGGGAAATCCAAGTCCTAAAAATATGACAACTAAGTTGCATTAGTTACTGGCCTGAGTGACAGGCAGCGTGTCTGAAACCAGGCTGACATGCACAGGAAGCTTCTACATGGCTTAAGTTGAGGAAGAAATTCCTCTTTTCTCCTGGATCCAGCTTAAAACATTTCCTCTATGTGTTCTTTCTCAGTTTATCATACCGAATTTGTATTAAATCTGAAATTAGTCTGAAAGGAAGCACAGCTCCAGCATCTTTCTTACCGCATGTACAGTTACAGGGACATTAAAAAGCTGCAGGATCAGAATGTGTGTTTGGTGGGTTTTTTGGTTGTGGGGGGTTTTTTTGTGTTTGTTTTGTTTTTGTTTTTTTTTAAATGAGTTGAAGCACCAGCTTCAAACAAAATGAATTCTGTGAAATGTTAGGGGGATCAGAAGAAACTGAATTAGTTCTTAGCCAGGGTCTTGAGGGTATTTAAATCACTGCTGTTGGCCAGACCTCCCTCTACCGTAAAAGCACTTGGGAGATATGTGGGTGCCCTGATGAAGATGTAAGTAGATAACTGATTCTGCAAACCCCCCATCTGTTCTAATGGGTTTTTTACTAGGTTCCATACTAAGAAATTACCCTTTTTCTGTTTTGGGGGCAGTGGGAAGAGCAGCAATAAAATCTGTAAAGTTGCGTGTTTTGTAGGGGTTTGAAATTTGGCCCCACTGAAAAATGGAAGTGTTCTTGAATATGCAATAATACATCTTGATCTTTCACTGCATTTTTGCACACATGTGATGCAGAAAGTTAAAGGCCATTAAGCTGGATCCGTATGGAGGAAATGGAAATGAAGAACCATCTGGCACTTTTCATCTGATCTTTGACGTTAAGAGTCTTGTTGGTACTGAAAGCTTGGAAAAAATAATTCTGTGATGTGCCAGCAGGTTTAACACTTTCAGTGTTTTTTCATCTGCAGATCAGTTTAAGACATAATTGTTATGTGTCTCTAGAAATGCTTATTCTAAGGAGACAGCTTATAAACATCCCTCTATGACAGAAAGGGAGGTCTGATGTTACTACATTGTTGGGATTTTTTAGTTGTTGATGTTGATTAAAACAACATTTGATCTGAGTCTTATTAGAAATTTAAATAATTATTTCAGAGGTTTGAGGTGTGTACTTTGCAGTGTGACAAGACAGTAAGAGAAGGTCAGGATAGTTTCAGGCTCATCTCTTCTCTGAAAAAGCCTAGGGTTGTTTTGTTGGTTTGATTGGCTTGTCACAAGTCTGCATATACAGATAATAAATCTTGACCTCAAGATCCCTGAACTTGTTTTGGGGGACTTCTGAATTGTCTCTCTGGTAACTGTTGGAAAGATATACACTAACACAGTCCTCATCTATGACTATGTTGGTAAAATCAGAATAATTAAGGTTGGAAAGGACTTCTGGAGGTATGTGGTATAATCTCGTGCTATAAGCAGAGCCAATTTAGATCAAATTGCTTAGTGCCTTGTCAAGTTGAGCTTTGGAAACCTTCAAGAAAAAATTTTTTCCTAATATCTAGTTGGATTTTTCTTTGTTGCAACTCCTGTCATTGCCTCTCATCCTAATGCATTGCAGCTGGATGCTGTCCATAAACAGAACAAAAGGATGTTCCATCTCCCAAAACAATGACACTCAATGTGAGTGTGTTTCAGAGAGTGCTGCATAACCTAGACAACGAGGACAGCTTCAGTCCATCTAGTCAACAGCTGGGTTCAAATCGGATTTAGTGCAGTGGAAAGAAGTTGTTAGAAACAGAAAGCCATCTAGCAAAAGTCTCTGCTTTACGTTCTGGATCTTCTCGGGGCTCAGAGTAGCATCGAAACTCAGTGTCTGAATATTCACAGCAATTTCAAAAATTGCCATTGGGGTGGTGCAGTTAAGATAGAGACTTCAACAACAAACCAGTCTATAAGAAGGGAGGAACCCCTGAGGACAGTAGAAAATATTTGGGAGACAGGAAATGGCTTTGTGCCCATTTCTGAAGTGATTTGAGTGTTCCTTTGTATGGCAAATCCTCCATAAAGGGTGGAAGTAAGTTCAAGAAGGCAGGCTGGTGTGTGTTGCTCATCTCCAACAGTAAATTGTTTCCTAGCTTACTGAGATATTTCTCCTGTACCAGCAGAGATCTTATTTCTTATTAAAAGAGTAGGGTTAGGGCATGCTATTCCTCTGGGGATATATCTGCCTCATCTCTACAGGCTGCTGTGAGGAAGCCGAGCTCTGAAGTTGATAGCGTGTGGCATGTTTAGATAGGTACCATTAGAGCACTGCCGCAGTAATTCATTATCCTCCTCCTTCCTAGCTCAGTGACCCCTTTCAGCCTCCCTCTCCTTCCTGATCGCTCAGGCCAGCATTTCCTGGCTCACAGCAGCTGGCTGAAAGGGCAGTGACGTGTTTGTAGCGCTTTCGTCAAAGTAGGATCGCCAAGTCCTTGATGGAAGCTGGCACCAGGGGCCCCTCATTATGAGATATTAACATTTAGCTGTGGTATCCAAGCATTTGCCTCGTCGTCCCTCTCCCAAATGGTCTAGCGGCTGAGCTGAGACAGGGTTCAGTGCACAGCATCATCATGAGCCCAGGCTTGGCTGGTAATTACCCAGCTGCAGGTGCTCTGCTTGCTCTTCTGGCACTTTTATTGCCTTCACCTTAGGTTATGTGCTGACAGCAAGGCCCTGTTGCAGGAGGGAGCGCAGGGGGATCTGCAGCAGCAGTTCTCTCTACAGAAAAGGGACTTGGCACAGAGACTGTTGAGCTCACTTACCTGGTGTAAAGCTGGCATGTATCCACTGGATCTGCACCAGCACAATCCAGAGGAGAATTTGGTCCCTACTTCAGGGATGGCTGGGACTGTGTACTGGGAGGAACTCTGATCTCCTAGTGTCTGTGATAGCCCGTCTGCGGGGAATAAACCAAACCTTCACCATCGGGTGACTCAGAAGGAGCTTCCCCTGTGCGCTGGTCATCCCACAGTGGCCCACTGCACACGTTTCTTCTCTCCTCTTCCTGTCCAACAGCACCTTCTGTGGGACTGTAAAGGCCAGTAAGAGAATAGATTCAGTGCTGTCACCACTCTTCTCTGGGGTCCCAAGAATGCATTTTGCCTTTGCCTGATCTGTTCTGCTCTCACTAATGCTCGCTGATCTCCTTGATAGGGGTGAAGAGGGTATATTTTCCTCTGTAGCCCTTTGGGATGAGAAGGTGCCTCGGCCATCTGAGGACAAGGAGGGCAGGGGGCTGGCATTTAGTAGCAGGTCGTAGGTGGTTCTGGAGCATTGGGTTTTGATGGCAAAATTTTAATATTAGGTTTGTCAGGCACATTTATCGCATTCTGCTGATGCTAATGAAACCCAGCAGGGAAGCAGCAGCGAGGGAGGGGATGAAATAGCTGGAGATTGTGCTCAGTGCTAGTCAAATGGCTGTCTCGGTGTGCTCTGTGGCTCACTGCTGCTCACTGGGAGAGAAGTTGGGCCCAATTCTGATCTCTGCTGCAGCAGGCGTAGAAACAAAGAAGCCACATGAGACTTCTGTATCTGGCCTGTAGCAGCCAAGATCAGTCTGACTTCTCTCATTATTCCCCAGTGCTGGCACTTGGATGGCATTAGGGAGAGAAGTGCAACATCCTCTGATTCACTGGTGGGTGTTCATGGCCCCCTTTCAATGATTCGTCTGCCAAAAGAGCTTTTTCTTCATGCGTGAGGGCATTTTTACGTTCAGTGGTACTGCTGTGTGGTTTGATGCCAAAAGATCCCTGACTTTGCTCTGTGCTTTGCTGATGTTTACAACAATTTTGCTGTAAATTCGTTTGACATCTAGAGGCAAGCTGCTTTTCCTAAAGTACTTCAAGCACAGAGTCCCACTGCCTGTGGTTCAGCACTCTTCAGCAAATGGTATCCTCAGCTCTCAAAGGAAAAAGTGGAGAGGGAATGGATCAAGCTACAGATGTAAATAATAGTTGTAGGGCAGCATAAAGCAGATGAAACGTGAAAACTGCTGGAGAGCTGGTATGGAAAACACGGATGGTTTTTACAGGTTGTAGTACTGGAGAAGATTCGCAGATTAATCATGGCAGGATGATGGGAAGAAAGGAGGGGGTTTGTATTAGACAAATGTGAGAAGCAAGCGGGGAATGAAGGCTAGGCAAACATTGTAGGATCAGCTGAAGCAAAATTGAGGATTTTTGGAGACCCTAGTAAAATGGATCCTGAAACAAATAGGAAACAAGCTGAGGTGTTCAGAGCAATGACACAAGACTTCTGGTCGGTGCCTGGTGAGAGGCAGAGACTTAAGTACTCATGTTCCATAAATCCTCACCTGAAACTGTATTATTAGCTAAGCTTCATCTCTAGCAAGATGAACAGCATTTTGCTTCCCAGTTGTTTTGGAAAGGTGGGAATGTCTACGCAGGCAAGTTGTAGGTATTCACACTGCAACTGAAAACATGGATTAGCTGTGTATGGTTTTAAACCATGTAGGTCTTTTTAGTCCTGTGGCAGCCAGTCTTGCTTCCCCCCGATCTTTAAGTTGGTCCTCAGAAATTCTTAGGCTGATCTTGCACTAAACTGTTCAGAATCCGAGTCTTTCATTCTCTGTGTTGTATTAGATACCTTTGGTATTTGAACTGAAGTCTAATTGGTCTACATATTATTGCCTTACTATAGTAATATTGGACTTTCAGGGGGAGTGAGGTCAGGCCTTAGTTTGTAAAATTGTTTGTATAGCGAAGCGTACAGCTAATTCACAGCTGAAAGCAGAAAGGCCGCTACATTAGTCTGCAGTTCATAACCTCTGACGGGAGGAGGAAAGAGAACCGTTCCTGGGCAGCATGGAGATTACATATCCCCAGTTTTTTTTGAGCTGAGAGAGATTTCCCCAGCGAAACTAGAAGGTCATTCCTGTGAGATCCCACCTAGCCTCTTTACTTCGGGTTGGCTGCCTTTGTCATTAATGAGGTGTGTGGTGACCTCTTCTGGTGAATAGAGAATATACCTCCAAGTTCGATTAGAGTAAGTTCTGGTTAAAAAAAAGAAAACAGATCAGACACTGAGAGGTTTTGATAAAATGACCACTTCAATCTTTGATTCCAGAACATGGTAGTACAGTACGGGAAGGGGCTGAGTGGCTCTTTTGCCGGCTTTAGGCTCTAGTAGCCATGTAAGAATGTGTGAGTGGTTATGTCTTGGGAAGGCACAGGGTATGTGTGTGATATATGAATGCCTGTGCATGATATTTAAAAGTTTGTGTGTACAGCAGAGTGTCAGATGTTCTGGTGGGTGGCTAAGTTTAAATCCACCACTAGATGTGTTGGTCTGGACTCTTACAGTGGATTTTGCAGAATGTAAGTTTCTGTAAGAAGAGATGGGAGTGGGGAGGACGTTTCGTAAGCATTTTGTCTGGGGTAACATTTGCCAGGTTTTTCTTTGCAACCTAGCGCATCCTGGAATAGCTCGGAGCAGTGTCAACAGTGCCCATTGATCTAGAAGGTTTGCTAGCCAAGAAGCCAAATAAAGGGGCAAGAGGTCACACTATCCCATTGTGCTATTTATTGCTGCATGCCATTTGTCAGTATAGAGTGTGCAGAAGGAGAAGCCATTTCTAGAAATGGCTAAACAGCTACAGGAATGAAATGGCACCTGTCCTAGAAGTTGCTGTGGTTGTTTACTTCCCCTCTCCCTCCCCTAATGGACTGGTGATGAACCTAAGAATAACTTGACTGACTAAAAATGTAGCCATTACATAAAGCCTGTCCTCCACTAAACACTCTGTAGGTTTTCTACAGCCTGTGGGAGAGTGGCGCTGTGCATAACCTGTTTTGCATTCCCAGAGCAGGATCCCAATTGTCCATTAGTTTTGACACATCTCAGACCCATGGGCTTTTCTTGACTAGAGAGTTGTGTAGGTAGGTCCCTGCTTTTTGAGAACAGGGAGGTAAACTGTCTCGATTTTTGTTTGGCAGAGAATTCATGTGTGTATTATTCTTCCTCCTGCTTACATTTACAGTCCTCTTCATCGATGCTTCTCGTCAGTTCAGGCACAATTGGATACTTGCTCACTAGGATTAGAAGGCAAATCCTTCATGTCACAGTGTGGCAAGCAGTTGGTTGTGCCAGGGGGACCATCCTTGAAGTCCACAGTGGATGCTTATTAGGCCATGTGTGAAAGGAAGAGAGCTCCTTCCTGCCTATGGTGGGTGAGCCGCAGTGGGAGGAATGCAGCCTCATCCAGAGCTTAGCTAGGCTGCTCTTTCTTAGTAACTCAGCGTAGCTATGGTGACTCTTATCACCCACTGTTCTTGATTTGACAACCCTTCTTTGTTTTCCCAGAAAATACTCACTGTGTTCGCCAAGCTTCTGGAAATAGCTACTTCCTTTTGTGGTGGAGGACGGCATGGCCGTGGGCCAGAGGGGCAGGATATTTTAGCTGTTGCTTGTCAGCACAGCGAGATGGGCGAGTAGCGTTTCAAAAACTAACACTTCTAAAGCTACGATAAGGTGCTCAGGCTACAGGGCTGGAGCCTGTGTTCATGCTTGAGATAAACTCCACTGTCAACACGACGTTCACACCTCCCCTGTCACATTAGGCACCCCATGGTCTTGCCTTTCCCACTAGTCACTTGCTACAAAGCCTCAGCACAGGGGTATCAGGCCCTGTGCCTTCATCTACCAAGTCCCCAAGGGCTGCATTGCGCCATGTGCCCTTGTGGTGACATTGAGGCAGCTAGAGGAAATACTGTGGGTTGGAATAGATTTGTCACTGAGGATCATCACCGTGAACTTTGGACTCAGCCACTTCCCCTTTGGGATGCACTGCCTAGCCATTGCTGTCTGGACAAAAGAGAAGTGGGTGGACTAGCTATATGTCAGGGCTTGTGGTGTGAGTTAGGGGATGTACAGTAGCAGGGCTGCTTCCTCGTGTGAATGCAAACACCAAATGCGCTGTCTGAAATTACAGAGATTAGGGGAAGGCAGTTAAGTCTGCCTGTGGATGCTGAGGAAAGCAATGATTTCACTCCAAGTTACTTACAGTGTCTCTCTCTCTCGGTAAAAGTTAATTTTGAGTCAAATGTTTAGTGGCTATGGGCTGGACTGAGTTATTCTGGAATTACGGGATTTCATTTAATTAATTTACAGGGACAAAAGACAGTTGTGTTAAGCAACTGAATGCTGCTAGAAAGCTGAAACCCTTGGGGCTGTGCCAATGGGTAAAAGAATCATTCCTCTAACCAAAACAGTTTAATCACTGCAAAAACAGAGTTTAAACCTAGCTTCAGATGAGGACAATATGGAGTTCAAAGGTTTCCTCCTACAGGTATGGTGTCAGCTTCAGCTCACAAAAGAGTGCTCCTTGTAAAGGCAAGCTGTATCATACCCACACTTCCAACGGGCTTACATGGACAGGGAAATGAACGGGATTTTTCACCAAGCTGAAGAGGTCCTCTGTTCACTAAGTGATTGGAGAGTTAAGGTTACTACTTAAGTTAATATAACTGTCAACCAGATTGAGAATCCATGAGACTGGTAGCTGTTGATCAGCTGGATGGATACATCTTCAGTTCTCTCTCCCTCTAGGTGTTCAGTCCAGACCTTGCAGGATTTTCTACCTATATAGGGCTAAATACTCTCATAAATGATACAGCTCTATTGATGTAGGGAAGGTTTTGGCCATTTGCGCAAATAAAAAAAAAATTGACTTACAGCTCCATGTGTGCAAGTCAGCCAATAGCATTTTTACACACAGTTTGCTTGCACTCAGTGGAGCAGCCAGGCTTGAGTAGCAGCTGCACATGGAGGGGTTGTGCAGTATGTCTGTGCATGCCTGATAGGCTATAGGAAATGTTAGACTCACTTTCCTGTCAGCGATTTAGCTCCGTGGCCTGTCAAAAGGGGGGCCTAGATGCCACCTTTAAGGCTGAACTTTAATGCCCTGCTTACATCGCTGTGCCCCACTGCAGCGAGTAGGATGTCCAAGAGTAAGTTTGATCCGTGTCTATCTGAACTTCCTGATCTGGGAGCAATTTCTTCTGTGTATCCACTCACTCTCTCCCCCAAGACTGGTGTCTCTGTCTGCTCTGCTTTGAAAGCTGGATGGGAAAGCTATGCAATAGTAAGCAGTAATGGACGGGTGGGGTAAGAATACAGCCACATGATCTGTCTGAGTTGGACACATTACTAGTCCTTTTTACAGGAAATACTGCTTTCTGAAATGTGGGAGAACCCTCCAAAGGGTCTTTCATTTGAGCACTCAAAACCCATCTTTGAAAAAAAACCCATCTTGTGAACAGATGTCTATGCTGTAAACCCTTAACTGTGTTTAGTTAAAACCAACACGCTAGCATGGCTCCTCTTTGCACAGCTGATAGATGCCACAAAACTTTGGAGGCAGAGAATGCTTTTAGTGTCCCTTGCCCACTGGAGATTCTTCACATAACTTCTGCATTGTTTGACCAAGAGGATTTGTTTTACCATGTCACCGCCCTGAGGATAACAACACATTTTTTGCCTAGTGTTGAAGTGTGAAGATCATTGTGAGCCATGACATCATATCTCAGGCCAGAGCAGATCAGGAAATGACCAAGAAGGCCTAAAATATTGGCCATGGGAAGAATGGATGGAGGAGAGAAGGGATATGATACGGTAGCATTCTTTAGCCTAGATAGGTCAGATGCACCTGACAAGTGTAATAGGACGAGGAGATCTTTGACACTTTAGCACATGATGATATTTTAGTGCAGAGAGATGGCTTGTGAGAGGCAGAGGTGAACTAGGGTGCAAACCCACTAGATGACATGCTAATAAGTCAGAGCTGCCCTTAGACAATAAGGAGTAAAGGGGATATGGGCCTGAACAGCTAGACTGCTCCGAATCTGACCTTTCTTTAACTCTAGGAGGCTTAAAATTAATTCTGGGTCCCAATCTCTAACCACAGCTAGAACGGTAATTCCCTCCAGACATATCAAAACTACCAGTGAGGAAAGGCACATATGTATATAAATGGCTATGGCTGTTTTGGGGGGGTGGAAGGGAAGGAAGGTGGTAATAGGAGAAAACCAGCAAACTACATTTTCTGGAAAATGTAATGTTTTTTGCAAAAAGACATAATTATAAGTATTGGTTCATAACTGCATGGTATCAACTGGTTTTGAACTGATGTAAACTAGAAGGGGATTAGTCAGTTTAAAAAAAAAAAAAAAGGGAGGTTTGTAAGGTAAATAATCTCTGAGGTCTTACTCAGTGGGTTACAAAGCTGAGGGCTTGTTTTGGTCCGAGGTTCCAACAGCCGTGGGGCTTATCACTGAAGTCAGAGCCAAGACAAACCTTCGGGCTGGGTCGTGTCAGTCTCATTTTCCCCACAGCACAGGAGGCCTTCATTAAAGTCCAAACAGACCTGACTCGCAGACAGATCTCATGCTGTCTTGCTGCTGGTTTTGTAAATAATCTGCTCTCCAAATTGCTAGAGCACTTTTCTCTCTCTCTGTAGTTCTCTCTCCTTGTTTCCCTGTGTCAAGTGTTGAGAGCAGGATGATTTTAGACTAAGACTTAGCTGCTTCTGGGTCTTTTATTTTGTAATTGCATGGGGGACAGGATTGGCCAGTGATTAAAGTATTGCTTTGGGAAGTGGAAATGTGCATCACTTTCATGGTCTTGTCTGCAGTCTAAGCAACTGTTTGTCTCTGTATTTCCCCCCTGCATGAAGCGTGTATGACACTCCCCTGTTTCATGTGGGTGTTATGAAACTAGGTTGTCTGTGCAGCTTTGCAATCGTAGAGGCAAGAATGAATGAGAGCTCTTGCAGATACTCAGTAATTGCCTGATGACCAGAAAGCTTCTACAGGAGGAGAGAGGCTGCATTTAAAACTTCTATACCTCCTAACTGTAACACTGTGTGGCTTTCCAGAGCTATTTTTTGCACATCCTTAATCATTATACTACTGTACTTTAAACCTTAAAACAGATCCCTACTTATACAGGTCTGAGAGCTTGATTTGGTACCCCTTAACTTAGCTTCAAAGCAAGTACTTTCATTGAGACAGCAGACTGTCCTGTCCCTTCAGGCTAAGCTTCTAGGCCCAGTGCCCACTGATTTGTTCCCTAACGATCCTGCCAGCTTGAGGCTGCTAAGCACAAGTGTTGGTGAGCCATGTGTGGAAGGCAGAAAGTTCAGAAGGCAGGAATTCCTGGAGCAGCAAGAGGAGAGGGGCATGACAGGAAGAGGGGACTGATACTTCGCTGAAGAACCCATCACAAATAGTGCAAGAATAACAGTTCTCTCTCATGGCTACAGATTCCCTTATCTGGGAGCGTTAAGCGGTGGAGCCTGTCGACACTTCTGCCTCGCGCCCTGCTCTGCACTCAACCGCCTGCAGATACAGAGTGGCTTGAACAAGTTCCAGTGCTTGCTCTCGGAGCTTCCCAGGACCCTGCAGCGCGGCGCAGCACGGCACCGTTGGGCAGCCAGGTGACATCACTGCCAACAGCCGTGTAGGCGCTTCCTGTGTCACATTCCCAACTGAAGAGCCTCTTGCCAAATCCTTGTCGTTCTACACGGTCTTTTTAGGAACAAATGGTCTAATTTTAGCCTGACTGCCACAAACACCTTCCTGAAATAGACTCTGACTCTCTCCTGCCTTGTGCATGTTCTTGAGAGTTTAAAAACAAAATCCCTAGTCCTTAAGGTCCACAGCTGAGGCCTCTGTCAGCCTAAATTTGGGCAGTAAGAAATACTGAGCAGTGCAGTGGGGAAACTGCTGTCACTGTTAGACCCATACTGAGCCGAGCGAGGACAGGAATGTTCCAGGGAGGCAGAAACTCAGGTGATGGCACATCACAAAGTTGTATGGATCTGGTCCAATCTGGATGAGTTGTTCTGTATTTCAAGGACTTTGCAATAGAAAGAACTTCTTGTTTTCTGGACTGGCTGCAGCCAGATATGACATTTAGAAGTATAGTGAATGGACTTACTCAGTGTCTTCTGTGGTTTGCCTAGGACAATTGCTCTAATCACCATCCTTTCTTTTTGGGGCCTAACTAGATGAGCACTGGCCTAGGAGTCAATAAACTGTGGTTCTGATCCCATAGCAAAGTCAGTTCGTATCTGCCTGTGCTGTCCTTGAAGGGCATGTGCAGCAGTGACCTGCTTTGAGAACAAGTAAAAAGCACTTACAGAGGAATTAGGAATTACTGTGAGATGAGGAGAAGGAGCATGAACTCCACAAAATCATTGGGCTTTTACGCTCCTGCCTTTTTCTTTTTCCATGAGCTTGAATATGCGAGTTCTTGTACTGAAGGACCAATGCAAGCCTGAACTGCTGTTTTTAATTAGCAGGGAGTAAAAAGCCACATCTTTAAAGAACTCTCTAAATAGGAAAGGAAAAAATGTTTTCAGGCAGCTGTTGTCTTTATGTTGCTCTCTTGGGAGTGACACACATACCCCTTATGTTCCTTTAGACCTGCTAATTAAGTAGCTCCTTGTATCTGCAGGTCAGCTGATCAGCTAATGGACTCCCTGCAGTCTCCAATGTCCTCAAGGATAAATAGGAGAAGGCAAAAAGTCCTTGGGGATCCAACTGGATCCCAGGCTGACTTGTCCATGGGGCCTTTTCTGAGCAGTACTGAAAGCAGGCACATGAGACAAAGAACAATAGCCCCTGAGGTTGTTACCCTGGGGTTTGCCAGGGTCATTTAGTGTATGGCCTAGCCTCTGCAGGGTGTGAGACTATTAGCCAGGGGAGCTTCCCAGCTTGCCATCATGCAGCTGAGGCCTAAAAATACTGTTGGCTCCCATAAGGTGAGTGCAAAGTGGCTGGTGTTACTGAATACTCTAAAAGCCAAAAACCTGGCACCTGGTTCCAGCTGGGCCTTAATGGATGAGAACAAAAGTGGCAGTAGGGTTTCATGTGCTGAGCATCCCAGCAGGAGCTGGGAGTACACTAGCACATTAATGGAAGGACAGCAGGGACTTGGGGGACAGGACTTCTCCATTCCAGGTGAGCACCTGAATTACCCCAACTACTGCACAGTCTGGGATAGCTTTTGCTCTCTTTCTCTAGCAGTATCATCCAGGATCTTTGAAATGTCACTGGCAAAAACTTTGTCAAACTGATTAATTTCAATTAACTATTTTTGTTTCCAGCTTCCTACCACCCTCTCATTTTGACACGTCTTTAATAACGAACTTCTTAACACCCTGAAAAGCAGTGCAGAGCCCACAGGTTAGGTAACTTACTGGAGGTCATTGAACAAGTTGTTAGCGGAGTGAAGCGCTTAGCCTTGATTTTTTTTTTGGCTTCCATTTCTGCATCTGGGCCATAGAGATCATCCCAACTGTCCTAAAATATGTGAGAGTAGGGAACAGTTATTGCCAGAGTGGGTTTGGGAATCAGGACCAGTTAGAAGCTGACAAATACTCCAGGATATGTGCTCTTTTCTATGTCATCTTATTAATCTGCCTCCCTTTTTACCTGCTTTCTGGTTTCAAGGGCATGTTGCCATTTAATGCCTTGTCTTAAAAGACTTGTTTTGCCCTTCTAGCTTCTCTGTCCTTCTCCATCTCAAGAGGAAAATGCTGTGGCAACCCAATGACATTCCCTTCTTCTCCTTTCACTGCTTGTGACAAAGTGTGTGTGGGACTAGAGTCCAGTCCTCTCTTGGCAGCCCAAAAGGATGCTTAAAGGACTGTGAATGCACCATTTATCAGGCAGGCCTGTAATGACACCTGGCGTTCAGTCTAGGAAAATGCTGATAATTGTACCGCCCTGCTCTGGCCTTGTGAGAATTCAGATGTGAACAGGCTGGCTGAAGGGGAAAGCAGAGATTCTTGTTTCTAGATCTGCTGAGAGGACCGGGACACCTTATTTTCCAGACTCTGCATCCCATGTAACTCAGCAGTATGACTGGTGCAGGATGGCTAAAATAATTCGTATGATCTTTATGAAAATGAGGTGTTACCTTTGAGTGATACTCAGGGAAGGCTATGGAGAAACTGACTTCGTATGTCAAACTCAAAAATGGAAACTGTTTTTATCCCTACAGGATTTGTCTAGTTGAAGGTATATCTCTGTGCCTTTGGCTAGGTTGAAATCCACTACCCCATCATAGAGTAAACTTGGGACTTCATGTTAGTCTGATCCAGACCCAGGTTTTCAGTCCAGAAAATGTTTTATCTTACCATAAGTCAGTCTCAGAGTTAGGCCAGCCAACCTGGTACAGCCTCAGCCTTCATCCACTCCAAGGCTTGCCATATGTTAGGCATAGACAACACAAAAATCTTTGGAAACCAAGCCACCATATCAAAGCATCAGCCATATGCATAGAAAGCAGCTCATCACTTCCCCCTTCCTCTCTGGAGAGAGGGATTGTTCAGAGTTGAACCAAAGCATGTTTCGTTAATAAACACTAATTGCCATCTAACATCAAGCACACGGGGCCATTTTCTACTATTTTCTAAATTAAAAATCCACACTGAAGCCTCTGAAGAGATGAAGATCAGAACAGGCTCAATTTTCCATGCAAATAATTTGTCTCTGATGTTGACCCAGGATTTTCATAACAATTAGAGACAGCGTGGGGCTCCTGTGGCTCTGAACTGCCCTGCGGTACCCAGCTGTCCCTCTCCCTCTCCCCAGTGGTGTTCCTTTCATGCCTGCTTGTGAGGTCATATGTGCACCTGAGACATTTTCCTTCACTGACTTGAAAGTCATGGCTCTTCAACACCATTTATCTCTGTCCCCCCTTTCCTGGTTGGGGTTTGTTGTGGTTTTTTTTTCACATTTGATCCTATTTGCTGAGTAGTGACAGGAACCAGATGAAAGGATTCCAGCCTTTCAGTATCCGTACTGGGCATCAGCCTAGATTTATATATGTGTTTCTGACTACATGTGATTGTGTGTTTGTTTAATGCTGTGCGAGCATGCCTGTGCAGCTTCCACGCATCTCCAGTAATACCATCATCAAGCATTTAAAAAAAACAACACGCCATCATCCCCTTGCATTCAAGAGGCTGACTTTAAAAAGAGGGGGGTTTTTTTTTTTGAAGTGTTTGATTTGTATTCCTCATGGATTTCTGTGATGCAGCTTGCTGTAATATGATTTACATTTGTTTTCTTTGGTGTGAAAGTATCAAAGTAACTTACCGGCTACCTTAATGGGAAAAATCTTAACCACGTGCTTGCAGGTATCTTTTAACAGAAATGAAATTGTATTTGCACCCATGTAAATATTCCATATAGAAAAGTTCTGAGATCTGGGAAGGTGGGAAGGGAAGTTGTGCCTTGAGATGGGCAAAACATCTTGTTAGGTTTTTATAAGTTGTGAGACTGGAGTGACCATTGTGATGATTGAAGCAAAACCCTGCATGAGTTGAACCACTGAATTTGATTGAGAAAATTCTTGCTTGAAGTGGTGAATATATTTTTAGAACAACACCTGATCTTGATTCATAAGACACTAGTGATAGAGTTAGTTCTGTGGTTCATTCTTTTTCATGTAGAAACATGCGTATTACATTTATCGTGAATATTTCAGCCTCCAACTTTGGCTTACTTATCTGCAAGACCATATAGTTCTGGCTGACCTTCAGAGATCCCCAGCCCTTGAGAGCAAGTTGACCTCATCACCTCAGCCTAAGCTCGCTTTACATATAGCCACACAGACATTCCTACAGTGACTTTCTCTGAGCTGACTGAAAGGAGCAGCTCTTGGCTTTCATTCTGTAAGGAGACAACATATATGAGGTTTTTCAGTTGTTCTTATTAGCCAAGTGAATGACAGATACCCTGACCAGCTTCCTTTGAAGTTCATAAAGCTACTTTTATTTGGGGGGGATTAAAAACAAAGACCATTGCAGCTTTCCAAGCTTGACTTCCTCTTAAATACATACCTTTATTTTTGTTGCCTTTTGCAACCATTAAGCACTGCCTTGCCTCCCTTAAAAAGAACTTTAATCTGCTAAGATCTTTCTCTTATGCAGTAGTAATGCTCTACATGAACCTGTTGATTGGGAGAGGAGACAGGCCAAACCCTCTCCCCCACACTTGTGCTTCTGTTCCCATCAGAATGGTTCCCTCACTCTGGAACTGCTCAAAGAAGGCGGCTCGCAGGAGAGGGTTAATGGTATGTGCAGCCCACTTACAAATGAATTGAACTCTGTGTAGAGTTACTAATTGTCAGTGTCAGGAAGTAATTCAGTTTGCTTTGATTTCTCTGAGTCATACATAGAATAGGAATTTACTATGCTCTGCTCATCACTGCAGAGGCATCTTTTCCTCCAACAAGGAAAGAAAACCAAATTACAATTTGATGGGAGAAATAGCTTGTCCTTCTAATGTCTTCCATACAGCTAGACTGCATCTTTGTCTCGCCATCTACTCTCTTGATGATTGGATAAGGGGAAAAAATACACATATGGAGAGGAGATTCCTCTGTAGTGGAGAAGAGCTGGAAAGACAAAGTGCTGCAGAGACTTAATAGAAGTAATTTAATATTGTTCCCACTTCACTTGTCTCTCTGACACAATGATCAAAAAGAGTTATTTACCTGTCCTCTTCTCCATCAGGGTCTCACTACTCCCTCTCCTACTGTCTACAGTTATACATGCCTTGCAAGTGATAGTTTACTGGAGAGATGTACAGGCTAGCTTGAAATAAGCTGGCTCAGGTTCTGAAAGTGTCCTCACTATGTCTGGACTTTGATGGTTAGATTTTGTGTCACCTACAAATATAAATCTAGAATAGCTTTACTGGCGTGAAAGGAGTCACATTGCTGTACAGCTTTTATCTACCATTCGTGCTCCTGATGGAACTCCACCTGCACTTTTGTAGCTTCTCCTTGTTTAGAGACACCCTTCTAAACTTCTGTTGGTGTTTTAAGTTCCCAAGTAGACATACTAGTTAAATATGTGAGTTATGGCTAAGAACAAAAAGATAATGTTATTTAAAAGGAATGTGTGTGTGCCTGTGGCAGTCCAGTCACTTCTTATCCTGTCACATCTCATCTACAAAACCTGGGAGAAACTCATTTTTCCACATTGCTTTAATAACAAGGTCTCCAAGCTGTGCCCTATGTTCTAAACTGGTACCTTTGTCACCTTCCCCCAAAGCAGGCGAGCCCAGCGAAGTGAGGTTCTTCTGGAGGCTCTGGTGGGAGCTTTGATGAAAGCCGTTCCTCTGCTTCTGGCTCGTGCCATGGGTGGCACTCTCGGGGGTCCAGGCTGGTCTGGCACTCCCTTGAGTGTGACTGTCGGGGCTCAGCTCATCCCAGGGCATTGCAGGGCTCTGCTCAGCCAGTGCTGCTCCCGCAGTGCCTGCACTATGCTATCGACAGAGAGGAACATACATCAGAGCTTGTATTTGTACACAGCAGAGCCCTCTACTTGCAGGCCAAAGATGCAAGTTCTACATGTCTTAGCCCTTAGTGAATGGCTCGTTATCTAGGAAGTCTCACCCTGCTAAATGTTCACCTCCTTACTTGTTGGACAGATCCCTGGCTACTTTCCATCTTCTTTTTCTTGGAGATTGCTGGATTCCAGTGACACACCAGGCTGTCATTTTGGACACTGTAGTTCTTGTTACCAAGAAGCCAGTAGGTTTTCATTTTCCCTTTGCCCTGGGACAAGAAAAAGGAGAGAGCAGAAAACAGCTATTTTCATGGGATATAAATCAGAGCAGAGAATCACTATGGCCAGGGCTGTATGTGTTATTTGTATTTGTGCTGCATTTGTTATCTCTCCTTCTCTCATAAGTGGTTGCTGTTTTGGGAAAGAATTGTAATTTATATGCAGTTTGGGTGCTAATAATTATTTCAGTTCAGAAAAAGGCCTTGCTGGTCACTGGCAGTATTGCTAGGGGTTTAAAATCAGCCTTACACCCGTGTGTCTTTGTAACTGAGTCCTAATACTTTCACCCATATTCACGTGGTTCCGTGCAGGTGCAGACATAGCAGCTGTATTTCAAAGCACACAGTAACAATTTTGCATCGATTAGGAGGAGTAATGTATAGCCACTTCCAGCTGAATTAGCCAAAGAATGTTGGGGCCACAGTTAAAAATTGACTTGCAATTCACAGAAGAGCAATGGCCAAATCTATCATATCTCCTTCCCATCTCATTAAATTCCTTTACTGTTGCAAAATTACAGAAAAGCTGTTACCTTGACTTCAATTTCTCCTCTCGGTTCAATTTCATATGCATCATCTGTGAGAAGGGCATCATATGTAGCAGAACTGATATGGATCTTCTGTGCTAGGATTCAGAACAGAGCATTAGAAATGAATGATTTCCCTATACCCAGAGACCCCCTGCATTTATCAGCCCAGTGTTTCCACCTCCTCTTCGGAAAATGTCAGGTTGAGGAAGAAGCACAAAGAAGGGGAAGATGCCTTAAACGTTGGTTGAAGACTCTGTGACGCTGGACACAGATGTCAGCTAAAACATAGCAGCAGCTCAGCAGGTTGACTGACCCCCTGATGACTGTGCAGTGCTGCACTGGGTATCTGCACAACAGCACTGTACAGCAGTGAAAATATGTGGTATTGGTAGCAAAGGCAGCATAAAAGGCTGGACCAAGAAAACATGCACTGCCCTCTTCTATGTAGTCATGGTGTTTCTACCTAATGCCTTTGTGTTAGTCCTTAAAATCAAACTCTGCTTACCTTGTGCTATTTGGCTTTTTCTCCTCTTATTTCCAATTGCTTTCCAGAAACGGCATAAGGGATGCGACTCTACTTGCCCACATGAATACACAAGAGTTTCTCTTGCTTATTTGATAACTAATGTTTGTACAGGGATAGTGGGGACTGCAGGTCATGCATGTGCTGGGTCTTTAGAGCTATAGTAATTAGTTCTCTAGCCTGGGATGTGCTGCAGAGAATGCTCCTTCTCCTGTATGAACCTCATTTCACACTTGGCCATGCCCAATGTGAAGGGGGTGTTCGGGGTTTTCCTTTCACTGCAGTACCTAAGAGACGTAGAGTGCAGGTGTGAGCCTGACTGGTGTGTAAGGAACGCACAGATTGTGCCCGAGTCACTTACGCAAGCTGGTGGACTCCATGCGGGAGGCTGTGTTTACAGTGTCCCCAAAAAGGCAATACCGAGGCATTTTGTACCCCACAACTCCAGCTACACAGGGTCCTGAGAAAATACAAGGCAGAGAGACCCCAATAAGAAACAGGTGGAAAAAGTGCAGGGAGATGCCACAACCTTTGCTAGTCACTCTGGATCCTCAGAGAGCAATGGGAATTGGGAATACTCAGTGCATCTAGGGCCTGGCTGTACAGTATTGACTTAGGGAGAGAAGTCACAATTTGATTAGCTGTAGCCAATTGGTGCTGATATCAGGGGAAGATGCACTTTGCCAATACTAAATTGTTTCACAGCCCTTTCCACACTGATGCAAGCAAAAGTCATTTCACCCCACTGTTACTGCTGGAACCGGGAGAAATACTCATCCCGGGATCCTGTGGAGAGTCAATGGCTCATACAGAAATGCCAAGTTCTTTTCTCCTCACACAATTGGAGTGTGTCCTATTCTCTTTTTCTCATGCCTGCACCTCAGCCCACGTACCTGTGTGTATCCCAGCCCGCAGCTGCAGTTTGCCCATTGGCATATGAGGGATCACAACCTGACGAACTGCTGCCACCAGATCCAGAGACATTTTGGCAATCTCGTCAGCATGTTTGGTGCCATTCCTCTCTGGCAGACCGCTCACTACCATGTAGGCATCACCAATGGTTTCCACCTGATGGGAAAGGGCATGTGTCACTAACTGGCAGGCACTTTTCTTTCGAAAGGAGATCAGAATAAAATATATCTCAGCTATCCACCACTTGCCAAGCTGCGGTGTAGTCCCTGTGCAATGGCAGGTCTTGGATTTCATGGCTTTTGGCCAGCTGGCCTGGTGTATTTGATATTCACTAGGGAACAAAGTAAGAAAGATTTCGGCAACTTCCAGATTCCTTGCCTGCAGGTTTGTACTCACCTTGTAAACATCGTAAGACTCAATCCTGCTGTCAAAGCAGACGTACAGATTGTTGAGCATCTCAACAACTTGCAAGGGAGTACAGGAGGCAGCAATGCTTGTGAACCCCACGATGTCTGAGAAAAAGATAGTCACCTGTCACAGGGAGAAGGAAAGTGTGAAGCTAAGGTCTCCAGGCAACAGTGGCAGAGCCTTTGAAGAGTTTGGGGATTTGTGAAATTCTGAGCAGAACAGCCTAAGGCACAGGCTGCGCGTAGAACCAGTGTTGCAGAACTGACTAGATACAATCCTAAATTAACAAGCTCTGGTTCTGAATTGTCCTCTATTACTTTGACAGATAAAATTATGTTTATCTCCAAAGTTTATTATGTGTGCTTCTCTGAATACCTTGTGCTAGATGGGAGACTGAAAGTCAAATGCTTTGAATCTTGCAAGCAGTGATCAACAAACTTCTTATTGAAATAGGGCCTGATTTTTCTTTTAAAGGTATTTAAACTGTGGTAGAGATCAAAACTAGGTATCTGAACAAACCGTGAAATAAAAACACAACTGCTGTCTCTGCTCTTGTTGAATTAGGAAATATTAACTGGATTTTATTTCTCTTCAAATTATGTTTATCTTTGTTATGATCAAGTAATTGAGAAATTCACTTTTAAAAAAATTAAATTTATAGAAGAAAGAATAGAAACCATAATAACTGAATTGAGGAAGGAAAATGTGTGTTATAGCTGTTGGCAAAGAATTAAGTGTTTCTTCTCTGTGCTGCCTGAACTTTGTCAGTGTTTAAACTAAAATTGTTCTTTTATTTGTCCTTGGTAATACCAATTAATCGAGAAGAGCCACCTTTTCACTCCCTGCCTTGGTTCAGCTACTTTTGATGTCATGACTATTATGAATTATAATTAATTGTGCAATTACAGGTTGCTGTTTTGATAATGACACCTACAAATTAAATGCAAACATTATTGTGTTTCACAGCTGAAAGTAACGGAGCATCCAGGGGAAAAAGAGTGAATAGAATTGCAATTACTTTAGCATGAGGATTTTGGCTGTGGGCTATGCAGTACAGCTGCTAAATTCAGCATTTGACAGCAGCGTGCATGCTGTGAGGCAGAGCTGCAAATAATGGGGGCCTGGCCAAACTCTGCCCTTGTTTTTAAATCGACAGGCTTCGTTACAGTTGCATGCTTGAGGCTACGAGATCATCCGTCCCTCTCATCCTTCTCTAAGTCCCACGCTCTCCTTTCAGTTATGTTTATGGCATCATACTGACAAGAACAGACAGGATTTGTCCTATGTTGTTTTTTCATGATTCTTCCCATTTTACAAGGAGGAAACTGGGTTCTTGCTCTTATGTACTCGTGATCTAATGATGCTGGCTGGCTCTCATGAGTAGGCTCTTAAACCCAAAGACGACAACTTGCCAATATAGAATCTTTGCCATCTAAAGCTACGCTTCTGGAAATTTCAGCTGGTCTTCCTTCCCCATCAGCCTAAGTGCTTCATGGCACATTGCACAGCTCTTTCCAAAACCCATCGTGAATATTTGGATTTCCATCCACACTCAACTATGGGTGCAAAACCAGGTTCCTCAAAATGGTGGCAAGGTAGGTGCTTTTTTAGGTGAATACTTTTCTATCCTTGGTGACAGCATCCTTTCTATTTGCTAACCTGATCATAGTTTTCTGCCTCAACTTTTTGGCATTTCCTTAGCTGCTTGGCCACAGATTTTGGCAACATCTGGTGTAAGAGGTCCTCAGCTAGCCGCCTCTCCCTTTTCAAGTCCTCTGTCTTTTCCTTGAGGTTCCTGGCATAATTGTGTATCCAATCTGTCATTTGCTTGAAGGACATCAGGATTATGGGGTAAATGAGGCAGGCTATCACGAACAGACCAATCTTAAGGCTCATTGTGGACAGGATTTCTTTAGATTTCTTGACGAGCTTTTCCTGTCCCTTCTGCAGTAGACAGCTCTGTACATAATGCAGTCCCTTTACCAAGGCTTCAATGGACACAAATTCATCTGAGCCCAGGAATGGGATGAAAAAAGACATTCCTTCATAGTGGGTGAAATGAAGTGATAGATTGACATTATCCATCCAGCACTTATGTACACTCTCTGATGAGAAGATAGCATAGTTCAGAATGGCAAAAAATTGATGCAATGTTGTTTGAAAGCTTGTAGATGCTGGCATTAAATGAGCTTTAAGCATGGCTTCTCTTATTTGAAGGATGAGTTTAAAAGCTACTATGTCTGCCCAGTCAGGATTGTATCTCATAGCTTTGAGGTCTTCACGGGGACTACTAAAATGCTCCAGCAGTTCAGAGATCACTCTGGATAGCACTTGGCTGGCTTCAGTATCCCCTGTGCTATTTAATTTTTGTCTCATGGCAATGATGTAAAATCTACAAATGGAGATTTTCTCCTTCTTGCATTGGCAATTCTCACAATACAGTTCTGCTTCACTTGCCTTACAAAAGGAGTTTAAATTCCCCAATAGCTGAGCATGAAATGATCTCTTCCTCTTGTCTGCTGCTGGGAACAGCCAGCTGTGCCTTTCTTCCTGCAGGAGATAGATGAAGCGAACAGCCCAAAGGTTTTCACAGGAGGCAAGTTCCTGAAGGGCTTTCCCTGTGTTTCTCCATATTTCCAAGTTGTTGCTCAAATCAAAAGAAATGGCTCCAAGGAGGCTGCAGAGGGAGACCGTGCATGCTGTCAAAATCCTTCGAACTGTTTTTCTACCACCAGCATTGGAGGGGGGACAACATCTAAAAAAAGGAAAAGGGGAAGGAAAAAAAAAAAAAGTGGGGATGTCTGATCCCTGGGGTGTTTCTTGCAGCTCCTGAAAACGTAACTGGAGCTAGTAGTGATATTTAACAATTCACATGCGTTCTGAAACTAAGTACAGGGATCATGCATTAGCTGAATGTTATTGAAAGACATATTTTATTATACTTTGTTCCACCTGACATTTTATTTTAAAAGAAAAGGTGTAGTAAAGAGAGCGTTTCCATGACACACGCAGAGTTGCAAAAACATATGAATGAAATCATAACACTTTTTCTGTGAGTATTAAGACTGATAAAATCATTTGCTGTAGGTTTTATTCTCTGTGGTACTTCTATCCAAATCTTAAAGAAGCCCATGAAAAGATGGGTTACTTATTTCAGTGATCACAAACTAGAACTGTTGAATTTTTTTAATCAAACTTTTAGCATTTGTTCTTAATGGGAATTTCCAGATGATTAATAATTTGTGTTGATATGTTCAAATGAGCTCAGATATTTCCACAATATTGTCTAAATATTTCAAAAGGAAAATGAATAAAATTTCAGTCTTGTTTCAGTTTTTACAGAAGCATATACATACCCAATTTTTAGTGTTTGAGCTTCATGATTACCTTTTCTGTCCTCTTTCATGCTGCACAGAATTGACATCCATGCTCCATACAGAAAAGTAACCTCTAACGATTTTCATTTTAGAACTATTAATCAATCATTTACAATTTCACATTAATGATACTCATGAAAACAACTCGGGACATTATGCTGAAGCTGGTGACTCTTGGATAACTGGGCAACCCGTATCTTCACTGATAAAGAACAAACCAGGGGACTGGGTTGCTGATCAGTCCGTTCGGCTCTGTCTTTTTTTCTTTTTCCCCCCCTCAACATAGTAGAGGTGATTGAAAAAAGCCCTCCTCAGATCCCCTGCTCTTTCAGATAGGTGAAATTACATTTTTAATAAGGTAAATAAAAATCCAATAAAGCCTGCTATTTCTCAGCAGAGCCTGACAGTAGGCAGAACAAGTATCCTGCTGGGCTCTTCGCAGCACAATGGTGGTCAATGGTTGTAAAGTAGAAGAAAAGTAATAAAAGTACAGTCCCCAAAGATGATAAACAGCCATGTTTTCTCTTATTTATTTAATACAATTTATGTTTGTTTATTTATTTGTCAATCCAAAGGTAACAACTGCAAAATATCTGACTGAAAGGAACCGCAAACCTAGAAAAATTTTTCTCTGAACTCAGATGCATTTCTGTTCTCGCAACGAACTTCCAGTCTTTTCCTTACTCTATCTACTGCTTACCTTTGAGTCGCTTGTCCTTGGTTTTTCATCAATCGTTTTACTTTTAAATCCGCCAAAATATGTGTCAGGAGGGAGAAGAAAAACACAACAAAAATCCACCTTGATTTTATACTACCTACCTTTTAGTACAATGAAAGAAATATAAATAGGGGCTTTAATGTAGTACCAGGCTAAAAGGTGGTGATTCTGCTTGTGCTCTGCAAAAAATCCTTATTTGTGTCTGTGTGTCAGCCGACAGCGATAGTTCAGAGGTCTTCACCTGGCATTTGAATGACTTAAAAACAAGCAATGGGGACATGAAGGAGATAGGTCTGCAGAGACGCTGCTGGCACTTGCTGCAGGATTTTATCCTTCCCCTTGCTAAGTCCCAAGATCTCAGGGTGTTAAAAACCTCACTGTAAAAGCATTTTGCAGCGCTCCCACACTCACCTGCATGGACCTGCTTGCACCGGTGCTGCCTTCCCGCTGGGCATTGCCGCTGCTTGCTCTGGTGAGTCCCGCTCGCAGACTCAGGGGTCCTGACAGCTGCCTGCCTGCTGCCTTCAGCCCTGCCAGTGCCTCGCTTTCTCACCCCCTACCCCCTGGAGCTGTTCCTGTGGCTCTCTAACTCTTCCTACTGCCCAGCCTCTTCACAGCAGGCTCGCATCTTCCCCCAGGTGAGGGTAGCAAGCTCCAGCCCAAGGCAGGGGAAAGGCTGTAAGAGGTCTCCAGCATTATCACTAAATACAGGCGCTGGTCCTGACAATACACAGGAAGAAGTGACAGGGACACATGTTTTTCTTTCATCTTGTGAAAAGTAGTTTATTGCAGTATGGTTAGGTATAATACTTGTGTTGTTAAAAGCGTAATTTCCCAGCTCTTTGTGATCAAAGGTGTCATGATTATGACTATTCAAACTGTTTTCCTTCTTGGCATCTATCATCTAGTTTTCTTTGGATTAGTTGGTTGCCATAACCTGCAAAAATGTAAAACAAGTGAAAAATCAGATCATGAGACCCAGGAATTTGTGAATAGTATATGTTGCATCCAAGATGCAGGATTTAAATAACTAAAATAAGATTTTTGCTTCTCAGTCACTTTTTAGATTAAAGTTTATATTAAATTAAAAAACAATTGATGTTCCAGACTTGAGCAGCGTGCACTGCCTTCTGGGATGCAATTGCAACTGTCAGTGTTATTGATGAATACAAATTTGAGTAATCACTTCTGAAGTCATACCAGTAAAATCTTTAATGACTGTAAGTATAGCTCCAGTATAAAGGGAGAATGCATTCCTAAATATAAAGACTTAATTAAAAGTGAAAATAATTTGGATAACTATTTAAGAAGAGGATACTTTATTTTTGCTGCAGAGACTGCTTTTGCACTGGTAAGGGCTTCTCTACAGAGGTTACTTGTATGTAAGGTAGCATTTGAATCAAAAGTGATACAGCTCCCTGAGTAGGTGGCAGAAATCTCAACCAGAGAGAACCTCAGAAATAGCTAAGTGTCTATTCTCTAGCAGCAATACCTAGAACCTTACCTGCTGGTTCCAGCTATTGTAAGCAGAGACCCAAGTGAAGACAGAAGGCTTGTGATAATAGTTGCAGCCAAAAGCAGAGCCAAAGCTATACCATGCACTTCCCACCTGCCAGCAGCACCTTGGCAGTTCAGCGGGCCACCGGAGTCCCCCTGGGAGGAAGGGGGGACACAGTTAATGGCAGTCGTAGTGTGAATAGCTCCTCCTCTTTTTTTTTTTTTTAAGCTTTCTTTCCCATCAGACCTGTTTGTGTCTGAAACCAAGCCCAAGAGCGGTGTTCTCTAGACTCACATTACAACTGGAGGTGACTCCATCCCCACCAGCGCAAACCGTGGTGGGTTTCACTGTGCTTCCCCACCAGCTAGGCTTGGAACAAGTTGCATAATCCACCACCAGCAAAAGGCCTTGCTGCAGGTCCTCTGGAAGAGCTCCATTTGCTGGGAGGGAATAGAAACAAAAGGGTCATGGTACCAGCTGGCACTGAAGAAACAACAAAACTGCATTGTTAAGTTTCTCTCAGGATCTGGGTGTTATCCCTCCAGGTAAGAAACTCCATAGGGGCTGCGTTAAAGGAGAAGCTGTATAATCCATTCCTTAGCTCCATTCTTTTATATATTTAAAAAAAAAAAAAGCCTTAGTGTACTAATAATTTGGATTCCATTTAAAAATGTCTCATTGTTAGAGAAATAAAGGGCTGCTTTTTGTTCAGGAGTTTGCAATTTACTTATCACTCTAGGAATTGCCTCTTGAGCCGAGCTGACGTTTCTGCTGAAGCCTCTGAGATTTTCTTCACTTTACATCTATTCCCTTATGTGTCTTTTCAGTTATTCAGCGGGGTATGTTAGGATTAGCAAATTCACTAGTCTGCACACTCTTAACATTTGTGTTACAATGGCTTCTAAAAGCTTAGTACAGGGCCCTCTAGTGCATTACTAGCCCCATGACAAGCAAAATAAACTTGAAAGGCAGGGAAAAATCATACTGTGTGAGTGAAGCGGGGCCTGATAAACTACCTCACTACACCGAGGTTGAGGGGATCTTGAGCACCATCAACAGGCTTTTTCCAATCAATCTCAAAGGAAAAGGCAATACTGAAAGATTTTGCTCCACAATTTTGCAAATGTCCAGGTACTTACTCTGCAGTCTTCTTCATCCTGTCACATAGCAGGCAGCGCTGGGTGATAGGATGCTTTGTGCAGGGAGGAGGAAGGCCAGCTTAATGTGGTCACTTAAGGTGACGTGTTCAGTGAGTTTGATCAAAGCAATGTCATACCTGTGGTCATATGCACACATTTGAGAGTGGGGAAGAGAAAGGGAAGGGGTGAAGAGGTTTGCAAATAGATTAAGACACAGTAGCATGAATACTCAGCAGTTGTACAGCACTTGGCCTATTCAAAAGAGATGCACGGGAGCAAGGAGGCCAGTACATAAGAAGTAAAGATTCCTCCACCCTCAAAGCAATGGGGAAATCCATGGACTGGAAGACTATTCCCTTGCCCTGGTTTTGGCTGGGATAGAGTTAATTTTCTTCCTAGTAGCTGGTACAGTGCTGTGTTTTGGATTTAGGATGAGAACAATGTTGATAACACACTGATGTTTTAGTTGCTGCTGAGCAGTGCTTACACTAGTCAAGGACTTTTCAGCTTCCCATGCTCTACCGACTGAGAAGGCTGGAGGTGCACAAGAAGCTGGGAGGGGGCACAGCCAGGACAGCTGCCCCAAACTGGCCAAAGGGACATTCCATACCATGGGACGTCATGCTCAGTATAGAAACTGGGGAAAGCTGGCCAGGGGGGCCGCTGCTTGGGGACTGGCTGGGCATCGGTCAGCGAGTGGTGAGCAATTGCATTGTGCATCACTTGCTTTGTGTATTCTTTTATTATTATTCCTATTTTACTTTATTCTATTTCAAATTATTAAACTGTTCTTATCTCAACCCACAAGTTTTCTCACTTTTACTCTTCTGATTCTCTCCCCCATCCCACCGGGGCAGAACTGTCCACTTTCCTGCTGGCAGCTTTCTGGAAATTGCCTTTTATAGGTTCTTTTCAGCAAAACCAAGCATGTGTTAGGACTAACTCCAAGGACCTGGAAACTTGGGGGATTTCTTTGCTAATACCCTTAGCCTGCAGCAGGACATAGGAGTCCTTCAGCAGCAAAGATACTAATACCATTGATCAATAATACTCTGTTTATGCCGTTTGTAGGAGGGCTTCAAAGAGTGTTGTGTAAATTAATTCATTCCCTTCCACTCTATGAAATAAATCATTGCATAGAACAGCTTCCCACCCAAGCATGAACATGCAAAATGGCATCTGAAAACACAATTAATCAATAAGCAATTAATATTGAAAGTTCTTTATGTTGAGGGGGAAAGGTACAAACTGGAGACTCAACTCTCATCTATGAGCAAACATTTAGAAGTACCACTGTAAGCTGTAACAGGAGGCTCTAAACATTTATGCATTTAGCTGCCACAACTCGGGGTGGGTGGGATTCAGGCAGTTTGATTTTTGCTCTGCATCAAATAACTGAAAAAATACTTGCCACCAGCTTACCCGTTTGCAACATTCTGTGGATCCCAGTTCTCATTGACAATGATTTTTTTTTTCTGGAGGAAGTGCAATTGATCCTTCTTCCACAGCTGCTAGGTTATATTTTCCAAGAAGTGCTTGATATTTCCTAGAAGAACTGGGCAAGAAAATGACTAACACTCAGTTATGCAGCTGCTGGTTTGCTGCTTAGGCATCTGCATCCTTGCCACCTGAGATATTCAGTACGAATATCCTTAAGATCTCACATCACATGCATCATTTGTCTGGAGCTGAACCAACGTCTGACTGATTTGCTAAGGAGAAAGCATCGTGTGCTAGGCTTAATAATCATTCCATCTCCAAGCCTTCCTGTAACTCCTGCTTAAGGCTTCATTAACAAACTCAAGATGCCTCCAACCTTTGCAGAATTCAGCTCGTATTCTTCAGTGAAGTAAACAATTTGGACTGCTTTTTTGACAGCAATAAACAGCTTCACTGATAAACAGCTATGTGATAGGTATAATATGTAGGATTTATAACAACGACATGCAGCCAATCCTTCTTGTTTCATATTATGGCATTTTCTACAACTTAGTGTTACAATAACCAAGAACTGTATGTTACATATTCAAGGACATATGCTACCAAACCAAAATAGGGTTGTCTTTGTGGAAACAGTTTTGATGATGAAAGGGCATAGCTGTACCTGATCATTTCTTTGTTATACTGCCCCATAATATGAAGAGCTTACTGAAAATGACTGGTATATTCAAAGCATTTGTGATTATTTCTTCAGAGAGTGGATTCATTAGTTAATCTATGGATCTCACTGCCACATATATTATAGAAACAGGCAACACAGCTGAATTTTAATAGCAACTTGAAAATATAATGAAGTTTGTAGTTATTTACAGAAAATGAAGAGTATATAATTCAGGTAATTGTATGAGGCATTTTTTCCCCTCTACTTTTATTTTAAGAAAATTAAAAGGTATCATTCTTCTGACCTATTAGTTATAATCAAAAGATAGGATGTGAAACTCGGAGCTCTTAATTGGGAAAGGGAGAACTGGCATTAATACAGTTTTGCTTCATCTGTCTCTGGTCATGCACTACTTCCTGCGTACAGACTTTAACTCCATTATTTACCTGATGCAGTGTGCAGCTGTCATCACCCAGTTGGTTGCAATGAGGGTTCCTCCACAGGTGTGATACCATTTGCCATTTGAACTGTATTGATGGAGGCCTAGGATCAACATAGCAAGTAAGGCTCAGATTTTTGCTTACTGATTTTTCATTGTTGCACTTTCTTCCTGCACCCAGAACACAACTTACTGCTGGAAGATGGTGGGAGGCTTTTAAGCAACAAGTTTCCAACTCCTGGCCACAGAAAAGGTTTTCCTCCTTCCCTATCATCCAAAAGCTTCTTTTTTTTTTTTTTTAATGTTGTTTCTTCCAAAGCTCTCACTAAGTCTGACCTAAATAGAGCATTTCATTTGCTGCAGAAATGTATTTTTTAACTCCATGTACAACTATGCTCCCGTAGGCATTGTATGCTCCGCTGAATTTCACAGTCATCTTGCTTAAATACGGGATGGTCCCCAAGACTACTGAAAGAACATGAAAGCCTGCATAACCAGCAAGAGGTGGCACATTCGGAGCTTTCTTAAAAAGATTGGAAACTTTGGGAGTGATCAGAATGTAATATTCAAAACCTAAGACATGACAGGCAAGATGCATCAAATGTAATATAGGACCTGGTTTTGTTCAGCCACGTTGTGTGAGGGTAGCACAACCCTAACTGTTCCAGGGAAAGCTCAAAAATGACTAACCTGCCAGGGCCAGCTGTAAAGTCTTGCGTCTTCCCCTCCAACAACTCTAGATACAGTGGGTGGGTGGGCAGGAATCCCACAGCCAAAGGCTAGAAGACATACAAAATAGGATGTGTGTTTTAAAAGTAGGAGGTTTAAAAAAAAAGTCTCTAAGAGAGGTTGATTTTTTAAAAATACAGACTGGTTTTGTACAGAACATTGCAAGGTACAAATATAGGCTATGATTTAATGTGATACAAGTGAAGATACAGCCATCGGTCAAAACTGACCAATGTTATATAAAGCCTGTTTGAACGGTTTCATTTTTCTGACAGATAATCAAATCAAGTTGGCTTAAAACAAATTCTCATGTGTCAGCTGAGATGCAGCTCTTAGCCAATGCAACAATTTGATGTGGATTAACTGTACTGCAGTGTATTCAAGCTAAGTAAAATAACTTTGGATTTGCTAAAGGCTGAGAGCAGTAATGCTAATCGTGCCCCTGTAATAAGAACGGAATAGCACAGCACCTAGTTACTGTTTTGAGAGAACTTTTTCATTAACTGCCTATGCTGCGTCTCATATGCCTATGCTCTCATTTCATACATATGAAAACCTGTATCTTCTTTTCTAGATCAAGTTGCATGTGTTTTAGCATGCCATACTTCTTCAATAAAACGAACTGTAATCACTTTGAAGTGGAAGATGTTTCAAGCAATACAAAGAACCAGCTGTCCCTGGTGACGGAGAAACACTGGTGTAGCGTGGTGAGCCAGACTTAATTTCTTTCCTATTTACCTTTAATTGTTAGATCAGTAGCACATCCCTGGAAGATAATAGGGTTCCTGTAGCATTGCAAATGAGCATTTTTACACCCCAAATCAGCATGCTGACCCGTGGTATTATGCAGTGTGAGCTTGTTAATGAAAAAGGTTAAACCTTTTTCACCAATAGGACAAACCAGACAAGAGCAGGCATTTAGACCACTACAAAGCTGCTGCCACAAAAGAAAGTGTCCTAATTAATTACTGGACATTTGAGATCAGTGACTTGATATCAACACTTACCCTTGTGTCTATTTCTTCCTTTTTTTCTTCTACTACGGGAATTTTCCATCCTCTGACATGTTTCCATCCGCCTACCCTTCACCTGAAAAACTGTTACTTGTTATTTAAAAAACAAAAACATCTCTATCCCATAAGCCAGGTCATGCATAGGGAGCAAACTTATTAGAATGGAAACAAGTATCATAATGCCAGTTTTGTAATGAGAGTTGCCTTGTACATACAGACCAAACTAGAGGTTTCAGAAAAGCTGAAATCTATTGTTTAACGTCAGTATTAACAAGCAGCAAGATCCCTGATTTTCATAGCTTCCATTCAGCAGTAGGTACTGATTTGGATGAAAGATGCCTGGAGCACACATGTGGAAGGCAGAAGTATATAATGCTTTGCTGTTTTGTCTGCTTCTCAAGAATGTATTATCCTACCCAAACAATAGCACTTGAGAAAGCTGCATTCTGAATTTCAAATGGAATCAACCAAACTCTGTTCTGGCATCTTGTATTTATTATCTGACAAAAGCATAAATCAGGATTAACTGAGTGCAGAATTGAGATTCTAAAAATTTTTTTCATTAATTAGTTGGCTCTCTTCTTAATGTCTGAATTTACAAGCTAAACAACATACTATGCTTTTCGGTTTAACTTCCATGCCACTATCATTTTCACTGAATACCAACTAAAAATTAAGTATAAATTTTGGATGATCAGTTAGTGTTTCAACTTTCCTGTTTTATCGGTGTGCTTGTAAACATGGAATTTTGTTTAGTTTTTTAAGCATTTATGCAATCATTTCACAAATAGCCTTCTGCTATCTTGCACACTGTAGAGAAACCCTATTCTTTCTTTTTCCCTTTCTTCTTTGTAAAGGAATCCTGAAACAGTTCGTTTATTATATGGGGGGAAGGCTCTTAAGAATCATCATATTTTTAATGTAAAACACTCTCAAAGCTTTTTGCTTTGTTTTGTTTTGTTCCACTCCTCCTGCTTTATGTAACGATTGCTTATCCGTCTTTTTCAGGTCTAGTCTAAATAGGCTGAAGTATCTTTCTTGGACTCAGCGGGCATCATACTGTTGGCAGTTCTGCAAGTGAACATCAAAAGGCTCAGCCTCCAGCTGATATCATCGTGGCTTGGAAACAGCTCCCTAGAAGCTCTTATCATCTTTGTGCCAGATGTTTCACAGAAACTGAGCAGCTCATGGAACTTCAGTAAGAAACAGCAGGAACTTCTGGTACGTTCTGTTAAAGCGTTAATAGCTAATATCTCTTTCAATACACAGTGTACTTATTGTACAATTTATAAGGTACTCCATTGCTTCACTATCCTTAGTCTAGTCCCTTTTAGGGTAGTAACTATGCTAGACCTACTTTTCTGAGGGAGGTTTTTCATCTGAAACTAGGCAGTAACCTATTTAAAAATTCAAAGTTAAATCCTGCCCTAGCTTTTCACTGGGAGCACCAAATGTGCCAAATTCATTACTTGCTCGATGGCCATTAAATCTGCTACTTGATTGTGCCCCGAGTTTGTTTCTGTGTATTAAAACTAAAGCTTGGCCTGCATGCCTCAAGATAGAACAAGGTTACACAGAGCCAGGGAAATGGAGATTAGCACCACCCTGTGTGTTTCAGTCTCTTATTGTGCCTTCCAAATTGTCTGTTCCCAGCTTAGACCCATTTATGTATTATTTTCCACACTGTATTTCCTTTTCATCCAAGCACTTTTGTAGTCAATATTGGCCACAGATGTAGCATAAGGCTCTGCTTGTTTTAACTGGGTGGAGAGCAAGGGGAGGAGAGAATGCAGACAAAAAAAAAGAAAAAAGAAAATACAACCACACTCTGGTGATCAGATTAGACTGAAAGATATTTATTTAGAAACAACAGCTTTGGTATTTTAAAACCAAACAATCTTTAAATCACTAGAAAGTGGGATGTCTCCCCCCCATAGCCAAAACAAATCAATGCACAAAGTCTCAATATGCTTAGAATAGGAAACCTGCAGATCAGCGTTTCCAAGTGTAAATCCAGAAAACAATTTCATTAAATTGGTTTTGCACTCTACAATCATAAAGGCTGAAAAACCTGTTACCAGCACTTAGATATCTACAGTTCAATTGACTGACTTGTTACTGAAGTGGAGGCAAAATTATTAACATCCTCCCCCTCCCCCCCAAGCAATAAATTAAAAAAATGTATACCAGAAAGGAGGTTACACTGAAGTTTTCTAGTTAAGTTAACTCTCTGAAGGGAACCATCATTCTTTATTTTCCCGTAAAATTAAAAAACAAATCAAAATATCAAAGGACTTGGTATATCTTCAAGTATTTTCACCAAACGGATTACTCTTAGGGAATTAACAGCTTACAAGGAAAAGGAAACATCTATTACAGAAGCTTCTGGGATAAACTCTTGAATAACCACACCTTCCAAGTCTCAGATTCCTCTCTTAACAAGGCACAAAAGGATTGTTGCTTTCAAAAGGTCCTTGTTCTCAGCTGCAAAATTGTCAGATGTCTTGTGCAAATGGAGGCTGAAAGCAGGACTAAGTTCACTTGGACACTGGGATGTTCCCATTCAATTAATGAAATGGGGTGTTACTTCAACACCGTTAATCTTGCTTACTGCTACAGAGATTTTGAGCTTCAGCTGGCTTCCACTTCATCCCTGTTTCTGGAATCAAGTTCTGCATCATCTTCATTTTAAGTAGGTCCAATTAAGATGAGGCAACAGACTTGTTTGCTGTCCACTGCAAGGCTTTTTGCAGTGTAAAGAAGGAGGAGGTGTTATGTCAGCCCTGGTGTGTAGCTGTGAAGCTTCTCGGCGTTTCAGAGACTAGTGTCGGGGACAGTTACCTGTAGTAATGGTTAACAAGTCATTCTGTAAAAGGCAGAAGGCAAGTCTTGTAGATGACAAAGGCAACCAGACAGACAGCAGTGAAAAAAGGACATAATTTTATAATTTCAAGGACACATTTCAGGATGCATGTCAGGGTGCAGCTGTATACACAATAATTGAAATTACTTCCTGACCGCTTCCTCCTTTTGCACTAAGGTTTTGATCGTGATCATAGGCTTATAACTGCAGTTGTCTTTAATATACATATCTATCCTACCTCTTCCTAGGTTAGTTTGTCTAGCCACAAGCACCTTCTACTCTCATTCTTTCAATAGATGACAGGTATTCAGACCTGACTGGGATCAGGCCTGATCTCCAGTGCTCAATATTACAGAGCCAGTGAGCTGAGAGGGAAATTGCCAACTGACTTTAAACACCCTTTATGTACTGTCATGTTTAGTCCAGTACCATCTGTCCAGCCTTAGCTATCCAAAATTGAATTTGCTTTTATTAATTTGGAAAAACAGGGCAATCTAAAGCTAGAACTTTTCCTCTGACAGCACTATTTAACTATGTCCTCTTTTACTTCCTTTTTTTTTTTTTTTTTAAACACAAGCTACATTTAATTCTGTTCAACCCTAAGGAGAGATGCCTCTGAACTATATGGCTAGCTCTCTGAACTGTATGGCTAGCTCACACAGCAAATCCAGTCTCATCTTTTATTTCCACTCCGTATCAACACGCAACCAGAAAGTACCAGTACTAAGAACAGAAATCACTGTCTATTGTCTATTCTGTGCTAAGTTTTTACTAGCAACTAAGTTTTCTAAGGCAACTCAAACCAAGAATTTCAAATCCTTTACACCAAAGTGAGATGCAGTAGAGCTTGAAGTCAGAACCTCTAACTCACAGTAAAAATCACTCAGTACTTTTCTTAACACAGCTATGTATTTTGTCTGAATGAGAGAAACACTAGCTCAGCACTCTCCCAGAATGATGGTGGTAAACGTGGTTTGATGGAGGACTGCACAGTGTCTATAAATCTATGAACATTTACTAGTAGTCCCAACAAGTCAGCACCTTGACCTAAGAACGCTAGCTTGCATTTATGTGTTCTTGTATGACACATCACACATTCAAACCAGGCAGACAAGTGTGCACGTCTCCCACACAGTAGTAAAGTATAGCAGCTCTCTCACAAGCATTCCGGTACTGCGTAACAAGAAACATAATCTCGTGACACAGCTGCAACCGTTGGCTTAAAAACAAGCAATGTCCTACACCAACGTGTGAAAAAGGACAGAAAAGCTGTGTCTGCCTTGATCTGCAGCCTTACAACTGTTTAACAACAGTGGATTTATCTTTTCTAATGTTTGTGAGCCCTACCGCTCCAATCCCTGCCCTAATGTACTTCTTGCAAGAAGAGGTCACAGATCACTTGTTGCAAGAGAGACTGAAAATCCTCACAGTCCAAGACAGAACCTCCCTAGGCACAGCTGACAGAAAATCAGGTTGACAACACTCAGTGGACAGCAGCCAAAAGCAGCAGCCTTATACCTTACTCCTGAAGAGCGGCTTGGCTCCTGGCCCGCAATATTCGTTGTAGATGAGTTTGAACAGAAACAAGTGAAACAATGTGATTAAGGAGGCCACGCTGAACCAGAACAGGAAGGGTAAGCCTGGGTATTGCTTGGCCATATGTTCCTCATGAGCCAGAATAGCTTTTAGATGGAGTGTGTGTCTCAGGTCCTGCAAGTGGATCAAATCTGTTGATATATAAAGCAGTGGTGTGATGGGTTGAGTCACCATGACGGGGAACGTATGACCTCGTGCCTCTGAGGTCAGCTCCACAGGCTCATTCATACAGCCTGCCTCACACGCATATAGTCTAACTGGCTTGTCTTGGAATTTCACAGACACGTGCAAGAAGGGCTTTCCTTCAGCATCCAGCAGAACAGCTAGATTAATCAAGTCCTTATTGTAATGGATCCCACGTAAGGAATAGCTGTTATGAAGTACATCGGGGTCAGCCTGAAACTGAAGATGGTTTTCTGTGAACTGCAGACCCCCAAAACTAAGCACCATTCCCTGCATAAGTCCATGGACTCCAGCTGCCACAAGACCCTTGCATCCCCGTTTCTGGAGAGTGAGCTTCCACAGGTCTGAGAGTTGCAAGATCTGGGCGACACTGGTCAGCTTTGCTGGCCACAGGTTCTCTGCATGCATGGTCGCGTGGCCACTGAAGCAGTGGTCAGCATAGTTCAAGCTGGCTTCCATTTTTTCTCTGTCCTCACCACTAATGAGTGGATCTAGCAGAGGAGCTGGCATGCTTGACAGCACATAGTAGAGGGTCATGTTAACAGTCTCACTGGATGGGGTATGCGAATCTGTGATCTTTCTCATTTCAACCCCTGTAATAGAAGAAAACAACCAAGAGTCAAGAGGCTCACACACGAATATGACAGTAACTAGGAGAAAAAAAAGATCAAATGTGCATGTCGTCGTTCAATACACAGGCATTCTTTATAACATCTAAAAAACCTTTGCCTATGAAACACTGAAGTGAAACGTTTCCTTCTATTTTCTTAGATGCTCTCTCTGCTACTTGGAGTTTGAACGCCAAGCTCCCACTAAAGGCAAAGCTAGTTTGATATAGAGATGCCTTATGGAGCTGTCACCATGACTCTACCAGAATGATCTGTCAAAGGAACATCTATCTACTGGCTATAAAATAGCAAGTTCTACATTACTTGGGCAGCTACTCTTTCATGCAAGGCCATGAAAATCTTATTTTAAGAAAAAGCATCCTTGTAGGACAGTCCTTAACTTCCACAAAGAAATCTGTCCTTTATACTGTCACTAGAGGTCAACTCCATTTCCAACTTAGAGCTGATATGCTGGACAAATCAGTAAAGTTCCTGAAGACGTGAAAGCCGGCACATGCAGAGTTTGATTAGAAATGTTCTTCTATCACGTCCTTTATGCAGTAAGGAATATACCACTTTTGTAAAGTTTGCTGGATTCCGAACCAGGAACGCTGTTTTACTATCCCACAACATGCCTTCTGGCCCCCGAGAGAAACCTGTCAGGAAGAGTGGAGCCTCTGGAGACCTTACAGCAACCAGGTCACCGAGCTTCCAGCTGCCCTCTAAAGCAACCCTTTGGAAGTTGAGCATCGCTTTCCTTACCTGAAATGAACAGGTCTGACCAGGTCTGTTGGTGCTCCTGGAAAAGATCTTCCACCCCCATCTGCATCACCTCCAGCATCTCTTTCTTGGCCGACTCCCTCAGCTTGCTGAAGGTCTCCTCCAGCCTGGAGACCTCGATGGGCTCTGAGGTGTACACCACGGAGAGCACGGTTTCGTCAAAGTGGGATTTGGGCGCGACCTGCACCCGGCTCACGAGTTTCTTGGCAGCCACCACCATAAGCACCACCTTGGGGCTCCCGGCCAGTAGCAGGCGACCGGAGGAGAGCAGGAACTGCCGCTCCTCCACCTTCTCCAGGCTGCTGGCAAAGCGGCTGCCCAGCGAGGGCGCAGAAGCTGGGGCCGAGGCCTCGAACGCGGCCACCCGCTCGGTGGGGTTGGCAATGCGGATCCGCTGCAGGTAGAGATGCGGCCGGCTCCGGTGGGCCACCACCTCCTCCCGCACCGTCACGCAGTCCCCGGCGCCCGCCCCGGTCCCCGTCTGGACGCACCGCACCCGTCGCACGGCGCCGTCCCGCAGGGCCGCCAGCGCCGCCCGCGCCTCACCGCGCCCGCCCAGCGCCCTTAGCCGCACCAGCGCCGGGAACTCGGTGGCGAGCGCCGGGCCGCCGCCGGATCCCGCCGCCGACACCCACAGGCGGCCGGCGGCCACGTCCAGCAGCAGGAAGCCGTTGCCCGCCAGCGCCAGGCCCGGCCCCGGCCCGCCGCCGCCCCCGGCCGCCTCCTCCGGCAGCGGCAGCGCATCGCCGCGCTCGGCCTGCGCCCGCCAGGCGCCCGTGGCCGCCTGCAGGCAGAGGGCGGCGGGGCCGCGGGGCTCGGCCCCCCGCCCCGCGCCCCGCCGCGCCCGCACCGCCCCCAGGTACCAGTAGGCGACGAGCAGGAGCGCCAGCAACAGCAGCAGCCGCCGCGCCCAGCTGCTGGAGAGCAGCCCCGGCAGCCCCTTCAGCCGCTGCTGCAGCCACATGGGCGGCGGCGGGGCGGCGCGGCAGTCCCGACCCGACCCGACCCGTCCCGTCCCGTCCCGTCCCGCGGCCGCCCCCGACCCCGCCGCGGCGCAGCGACGCTCACGCCGCCATCGCCGCCGCCCGGAAATGCCGCACCGCGCGGCAGCCCCGCCGCGCTTTGCGGCGCTTTGCGACGGCCCCGCCGCACTGCCCCCCTGAGGAGGCGCTTGGCGGGGAGCCCCGGCCCGCCCCACCGCCGCGGAGCCAGCTCCCCCCCCCCCCCCGCCCCGGCTCCGGCCCGCCGCCGCCCCTGCCCCGCTGCCGGCAGAGGGAGGGGCGGGACGCCCCCGGCGCCGTAGCCGTGAGCGTCAGCGGCAGCTCCAGCCTTAGTTTCGGCACACGGCGGAGGTTTTGTCTCTCCCGCCCGGCTGACTGCGCCGAAGGGAAAAACCTGGGGCGGGCCTGGAGGAGTTTTCTGTAATTCCAGTGGCAGTTTACTCCTGTTATGACAGCAGAGCCGAGTGTGGGAAAGCAGGTTATAGTCCGTCAAACTTTAGTCCACTGTGTAGTAAATAGAGGAACAAACTTTATGATGTGACTTAGATGTGCACGTCGCGCCACGGGAAGCTTTGTACTCCAGTGCAGCTCTCGAGAGACAGTAGCGAGCCATACAGAAACACCGTGAGTTAAAATGAAGTGTGGCATTCCTGACCAGATAGAGCCAGTGAACCAGCTTAGTGACGGGGAGCCGCCGAGACACTTTCTTAACTTCTTCCTGCAAATGAGTTGTTTGGGGGGGGGGGGCAGCGGAATCTGTAAAAACGGTGGGTGAGACCCTGTCCCTTGCACGTTTCAGTGGGGCTGGTGTTTTCTCAGAAGGTCTGGTGTGTTCTGGGGCTGCTTTAAAAACACAGCTCTGATCCTGTCGGTTTTTAGGAAGCTGCTGCTTTGCTTTGGAGCACGTGTTGCACGTACTCATTGGAACATCTGCATTGGCAGCTGCCTCTGTTTATAAAGACAGGCAGCCGACTCCAGCCAGAGTGCACAAAGCGGTACAAACATAGAAACAGGAAAAAAAATATGCTTGCTGGGTTGGCATAGCTGCAGAATGCAAACAGAGCTGTCCAACAGGCACAGAGTACAGCAGTATAAACAATGATGCATTCATGATTTCTAGTGTGCAAAACCCCTTTCATTTTAGAATGCAGAGATTTAACTTCATCAAAATGAGAAACTTGCAATTTTTCAAATTCTAGATTGAGTCACAGATCTCAGTGAGGTTTGAAGGTGAGGGGCTGAACACCTTTGCTGTGGCTCCTGGCTTGAAGTGTTGAGGCTGCTAAAGATTTATCGGGGGCTTTGGGCCTGCAAAGCACTGAAGAAATCTAAAGTTAAAGTCTGTTTTTCTCCCCCCCCCCCCTTTTTTTTTTTTAGTTTAGTGAAACTGGCAGCTTTGCAAAAGGAAGTTTCCTGAAATCACCATCTTAGGGAGAACTAGTATTTCCTTGGATTGTTGCCTGTAGTACATCGTTTGAGCATGAGGACTGTTCTGCTTGCCTGGTAATTATGAGGGAATTCCTGCTTTGGGGAGAGGGAATGGAAACAAAAGTGCATTGAACACACTCAAGAATATTCTCAGGGAACAAACAAGTAGTAATGGTAGTTCTGTGGGAGGATGCTATTATGAAGCATGGAGGATATTAGTTAGCTACAGTGTGGCCCTTCTAACGTGCTTAGTTTTTTCTCCTCCAAGATCGTACCTTCTCGTTTTTATTTTGAAAATCTGAATTCTATATCTGTGATTTCTGTTAATTTAAAGAGGTGGTTTACTGACAGAAAACAGCAGATGCGGGCCTCAGTATTTTAGACAGCCAATTTTTTTATTAAAACTGGACTCTGCAATGAGGGAGGCTTCTGTATTATCCCAGTGCTTTTATGATGCCCTGTATGTTTCCAGCTGTGTATTCCGTAGCCCCAGTCCAGCTAAGCGATACCTATGGCACTGAGGCATTGCGTTTCTTTGTTACCTCAGTACACATGCCACACCATCGCTCAGCACCCATCCTTCACTTTTTATGCCCCTGCTAAACTGCCCAGTACCGCTCCTTTCTCTGACACCTTACCTTCCTACGGTAACATGTGCTCCGTGGGCCAAGCTCAGGTGTGGCCGAGGACTCAGTGCCTCTTTCAGTGATGGCTTCAGTAGTATACCGCAACGTTGCTTTCTACTTAATGTCTTACAGAACAGTACGTAACGTTTATACAGCCTCTGTCATTCTGCGAGTTCTTTGCAGACAAGTAAATACTATTGTTCACACCTTACAAGAGAAAATAAGTAATCTCTTAATGTTGCTTTCAGTAATGGAAGCAAAGTTGGGTTTAATTATACAGAGTGCCTAAGAAAATGGCACTGTCACTTCTAGGTATTTGCTTCAGTAGAAATAATGTGTTGCTCAAGGCCTCACGTAAGGTATGTGTCAGTGGTAGCTCCTCATCTGGTGTTCTGCAGGCTCAAAAGGGTTTCCCTGCATCTAAGCCTTACATTCACTGCAGTATAAAAATGACCCTAAACCCAACTTAAAAAAAAAAGTGTAATTTTATAAGACAGGTTTATTTTGCCTGTTCTCAAAGTTAGGCAGCATAAAGTAGAAGAAGATGCACGGATAAGTCATCAGGGCTAGAGCAAGAAGGCCCAGCACATGGACAAAGAGATAAATGTAAGGCTAGAAGATGTATATATGGCCAGAGAACAACAGTTAGTGTAGGAAACAAGACTGCAGCAGATTTTGTGTTCACCAAGGAAATATGAGAGGTGACAGGTGGAAAGAAGGTATTTAATAAGGGCTTCCAGAGCTGTGCATAATCCATTTCTGGTTTGCTTTTTTCACGCTTAATGACTGTGTCAACCAGATGCAGCCCAGCAGTAACTGAAGCTGGCCAGAAAGCGAGCCCCCTCCTCCTACGCAGCCTCACGTTTGCTTAATGCATGTTTCTTCCCCTGCGGACCCATCGCCCAGCGTCCCACGGCTGTGGCTGTAACCCGCGTGCTGCACAGCCCCCCGGCAGCAAGGCTTGCTGGACCCCGCACCCCTGGTAAAGTTACTGCGGGGGCTGTGCGGGGGGAACAGCTCGTGGGGAACAAAACCCCACGAGCTTTGCGTCCCTGCAAGAGGCAGTCGTTCCCCAGCTTTGCACAAGCCACGGCCCCAGAGCTTCCTGCTCCCTCTCCCAGACCGGCCCCAGCCGCCTCCCCGCCTCTTGCGGGGGCCGGGGCGGCCCGGGAGGAGGAGCCGCCGCCTCCCCGCTTCCTCCGCCCGTCCCCGCCGGGTGGGTCTGGTGCGTGGCACAGGCTCCGGCAGCCCCGGAGCTTTCTAGAGCCGCCGTCCGTCGGGTCCCTGCGGAGCGGAGCGACGCCCGGGTCCGTCCCGCAGGCAGCGCTCCCGGTCGGTATCGGCTCCCGGACCGGGATCCAGGCGGGGAAGTCGCCTCCATGGTGCCTCCGGCGGTGCTGCTGCCCTGGGTGGTGCTGGCGCTGCTCGGGGCGGAGGGCGGCTGTGCCTCCGAGCGGGAAGGTAAGGGGGTCTGCTCCGGGGCAGAGGGTGGGGACCGGCAGCACGGGGAGCTGGTGGCCAGGCTGATGGACGGGCACGTCCGCTGTTGGTGCCACCACTGTCCTTAGCGCCCCGGTCCAGCTCAGGGGCATTGCCCGATCTGAGACTAGTGCCCGCTACGGAGTCTGAGCCCCTGGGCGGCATCCAGAGCCTGCTCCCGAGTCCTGAGGCAGTGCACAGGCTGGCGTGGGTGTCCTCCGCACACGCTTCTTGAGCGCCTCAGTTACCAGACAGGCGCTCACAGCTCAAGAGTTGTGCGAGACGAGCTTTGGGACACCATTTCATTCCACTAAAGTACTCGCAGTCCCTGGGGTTGCACCCCACCTGGGTCAGCCCTTCCTGCTTTTGAACTTACACAGTTCAAGAATTAGGTAGCAGAGAGCATTTGATCCCAGACTGGCCACACTGTGACCTGAGATCTGGTATGCTCCTAAAATAACATCAGTCTCTCCCCACATAAACTGTTGGTAGATGCTCTGAAGAGTAGTTGGTAGAACAGTAGAGGATTAGGGCAGCTACAGAATGTCGGCCAGGCTGACAAAGAGGTTCACACACTGTCACTCTGCCAAGAAGTTTGGATAATTATCTCTGTCTTCATTAGAGAAGTGGCAATTAAGAGGAGATTTCATCTTGTTACCTAGAACATTTCCCTTCACAATACATGATTCTGGTATAATTACCTTTACTATATATATTACTTAATACAGTTAATGTGTATCCATGGGAGTGTTGGGAGTTCTTTAGCTGTAGTGGCATAACTTAAGCAAAATCATTTCAGCATTTAGGGTAACTATTAGACAAATGTAAGTAAGAAATTAATCTCTCTGTGCTATCCTGCCTTCCTTACACACCCCAAAACTTCCATGTTTTTAGTAAGGTTTTAGAGCGAACTAGAGATATCAAATTGGGTGCTGGGAAAAGAGAATGAGGTATGTTGGTTAGGAAGAGGGATTTGGAATTAACTGCTTTCTGAACCCATCACTTCTGGCATGGGTCGAAGAAAAAATGCCTTACCTTTTCTGTGCCTCAGCTTCCCCAGAGTAATATGAGAATAATGATACCTATCTTCTCTCTTGTATGTTCTTTTAGATCTCTGCAAAAGCTCTAAGCATAGGTATTTGTAGTTAATTGAATCTTTAAACTTTCGTAAATGTAAATTTACTATAGAGATTATATTATCCGCTATGAAGTTGTGCACTGATTTTTTCTATTTGATCCCAGTATTAATGGTATTTTCTTGGACACTATCTTAACAGGAAGAGGCACAGTAAGATTTCCCAAAGTACAGCCTAGGGGTAAATTCATTCCTTGTCCTAAAATGCAGCTGCAGCTGTGCTTTCCCTGTAGAGTCAGGGCAGAAGTAAATAACTCTAAAATTTTTTGTTACTGAACTCATCTTGTCACTGATTTTTACTCTTTGTAAAAACTCAGAAATCTACCCAGTCATTTCACTGTGATGGTGATATCAGAGTCCCTGTTCCAGTGCTTTGTCCCTACAGGATCCTTTTCATCTATAGAGCTCAAAAACCCTCACAAAAGTTGTAAATGTCCTCTATTTATCATTCTACAGACGGAAAAACAGAGGGATAGCAAGATTGGCTCCTTGTTGCATAGCAGAGCTAGGAGTACAGTCCAGCTCCCCTGGTTCCTAGTCCAGTGCTTGCTTCGTTAACCACACTGTGTTCATATTTTGCAGCCATACCATTATTAAATGTATTTATACGATTTCTAATTGTCAGCATGGCGCAAGGAGTCTCTGGGCCCAGCAGGCCCGGCTTAACATAATAGGCTACCATTTCTACACGTGAAAAGTAACTGTGACATGGAAAATAGGGAAGCATAAATCTGCTTTTGGAGGTTTTAAAATGCCTGCATGTGATACTGAAATTAAAAGGGTCTACTGCTCTGTCTCTGGAAATACCTATCATCAGCCGCACCAGTGTTCAGCAAAATCTTCAAGAAAGAGAAAAAAGGGTTAAAGGAGAAGGAGCGGAGGCAGCATAGCTCAGCACAAGCTTCTAGTACTGGACTGAAGGAATGTCTCTTGGGATGGAAAGCTCTCGCTACTGCAGAGATTTCTCAGAACAGAAACTGAGCTTAATGTCTCTCAGAGTCCTACCCCCACAAACTAGTAATGAGAGGGAATCTGTAACTTGGAGTTCTGGTGGGGAGGATAATTGTCTCTGCTGGCTTTTCCATGCTCCAGTGAGTTCACACGCTGCACGGTGAAACCTTTTCTGTCTTAGAAATAGGACACCGCTTCCTGTTCATCCGTGTGAGTCTTTAGCCCTCGCATCTTGTCCAGCAAACTTCTGGCAGTCATATCATAAACAGTTTGTTGCTTTCTTGGGGTGGCGACATGAAAATGAATTAGTGATTTATTTAATGTGAGATACCTGAGAATTCAGGCTGAAATAATTGCATAGCAGTCGGGCTCTTTACTTTCTTTCTTTCCTTCTTTTATCATTATCATATGCTTTCTCCTCTCCTTTCAGGTACTAGAATTTGATGTTTGTCTTTACATTCCTCTCTGGCAAGCCCACATTTGCCCCCCTCTTCTTTGGCAGTATGATCTTCACCTTCTCAGAAACCATGAGCTCAGAGATATCTAATAAAGCTGCCGTGGTTTTCTGCATGCCATTGTATGGCTAGAAACTTTAATGGCTTTAACATACTCCCTGAGGAGATACATATTTTACTCATTTGTTTGCACCCTCTGACTGGACAGGACAGAAGGAACTGGAGTGTGCTGAAGGAGCTGGATTAGGAATGCACTTCATACATCTAAAAATCTGCCTTTAAAAACTGCACAAATGCAGGATTCATATTCTTTTATTTATCACTCCCTTTGTCTGTCTGTGTAAATGTCTAACAAAATACAATTAGAGCTGACCTTCTATTGACTGTTCTCAATCTCTCTATTTTATTCTGATGCAGGTAAAGGATTTTAGGAATTTCCTTGGGAACATCCTCTTTCTTCCTAACTTGGAGTCTTACACTTACTTTTTTGCTTTTGCTGTCTTCGTCAGGTCTATCTAGGACTCCAGCTCCTAGATCCTTCCTCTCTAAGATCAGACAGAACATCAGTTTGGGTACACTAGGAAGATGCATCTGGTACATCCATTGAAAAAAATCATTATTCCAAGAGAAGCCTGCAAAAGCCAAGAAAATGTGCTTTCAGTGTTTCCTGGTATTTTCTGATGTTAAAATCTGATGGCCAGGATTCGCATTTAAGCACTGTTGCCAAAGCCTATACAAATTCCTACTTAAGCAATAGTGTTAAGATGAAGTATAGCATTTAATCATTACAATGAAGAAACCAGAGCTTCCACGTAAAAATCATATTCCAGTGGTACTATAGAGAAACTTCTGAAAGAGAACTTCAGGCTTTAGCTTCGTCATTTTTAAGGGACCAGAAATGAAAAGCAAGTTTGGGAGGAGAATGTAAACGAAAGCTATGGCAGAATTAAATTCACATTGTGTATGTATAAAAAAAAATCTGGAAAGCACCTCAGGAATGCAGTAGAAAACTGGGGGAGCCATGGAGAGGGAGTAATAACATTCAGCCTAATTTTGGTCTTCCCTACACCCAATGAATGCTGAGTGACAAAAAAGACTCTGTGGGGAACAGGAAGCCAATTGCACTAAATGGATGACTTCCAAATGGGCATTTTGTAGTAGTTCTATATTTTATCTTCAAGTTTAATTTCCTTCATACTCTATGTGAGAGAAGTGTAGCTTTCAATAGCAGAGCAAAAAAAACACTTAATACATTATATTTTCTTTTTCTAGCTCATAACTCGGGCAATGAAATTGTATCGTTACATAATCTCTCATTTTATACCCAGGACCAAGTTCTAATCTCTGCTGCAAAGGAACAGTCTTGCACATGCTGCAATTAGTTTAGGGTTCTTCAATCAAACACTGAAATTTGAGGGCACCTTTGCCATGTTCTGTCCCCTGTGGTAGTTAGTTCCTCCAGTAAAACATTGGCTATGTCCACACTTTCTTTTTTTCCCCTCTATGAATCTTTGATGAGTTGGTGCCAAGAAAATCCAGGCAGCAAATAAGTAGGATTTGAAGCTGGTTTTCTTCCTGAGGTTGAAGCTTTGTGGGCAGCGAGAACACCTATAGTGCTTAAGATTGTACAGTGTAGAGATAATTGGGTGAGGTGTAAGCAAGCTGTTTTCTTCTCAGCAGGATATGGTAGCTCCACAGCTATACTACCTCCCTTGCCTGATTTAAAATGAACCTGGACATCTGTCAGTGTCATATAGAACAGATGTAACCTGTGTCCATGAACAGCAGTGACTGTTTGTGCAAAAGTTGGGACTCCTGGATTCTATTGCTGGATTCATGATCAACTTAAAGCATGTACTGGGAAAGTCACTTTGCTTCTCAGTGGTTGGATTTTGACTTCCCTTTGTCAAATCTGTCAAATACCTTTAAGACTATTGGTCCCTACCTTGGCTCAGTATCTGATAGTAAAGCCTCTTCGTTAGATATGGAACAGCTGGTTGTGAAAACAACACGAGTTGAATGTGTCTCTTGTGCTTTCTCCTGTATGCAGAAAACCTGCTGGTTCTTACTGTTGCCACCAAGCAGACTGAGGGATTCCAACGTTTTAGAAGATCAGCCCAATTCTTCAACTACAAAGTCCAGGTGATGGCTAGCAGCCTCAGTGGTGGTTGGTCAAAGGGAATTTTGAAGCGTGGAATGGATAAGACTTGACCACAAAGTGATTAAATAAAAGCTCAAGAGAGGACACACCTACTCAGCTGACTGAAAAATACTGTGACTGGGGCATTTCTGCAGCAGTCTCTTATTCCATCCTGAGCGTTGGCTTGAGATGAGATCCATAACTCCTGTTCACGGGAGCCCCATGGCACTTTTCCATTGCAATGCCAAAACACACAGTACAGAGTGTGCTCCTGTCTCTGTTGCTGAGAGTGCTTTGTTACTGTGCTACATGTTACTCTGACTGTCTGTCCCAGAGAATGGTTCAAAGGCTGGCGTATATACCTAGTCCATCTGTCCTGATGCTGTTTTTTTTGTTGTGATTTGCACTGGGAGTTATCAGGACTAGTGAGGTTGTGGGTTCTGGTCCTTTCCTGTGAGTCTTGCTGGGAAAGTGACCTGTTCAGTACACCCTGTGCCTGTCGTTCTTTAGGTGCTGGGACTGGATGAGGAATGGCAGGGTGGAGATGACAAGAAGCCAGCAGGAGGTGGGCAGAAGGTCCGTCTCTTGAAATCAGCTTTGAAGCAGTATGCGGATAAGGAAGACCTGATCATCCTTTTTGTAGAAAGGTAATGGGTTGGAAAGTATTTGCCATGAACTGAATCATAAGGCTGTTTGGACAGGTTCTTACTAAGAAGAAATTAACTGTGAAGTAGATTGCATGTGGAAGGTGTGTCCAGACCTCCTCCGTTTTTTTTCCCCCTGAATTCTCTGCAGTTGCCTGAGAGTTGCTCAGAGCTGCATCCGTGGCAGCTGGGAAGGTCTGATCAGAATAGGCCGATTCCAACTCTTGCATAAAACTGATAATGTTATACCTGTTTCTGCCAGGGTGGAATTTGGCTGCTCCTATCTGCAGAGAATGAGTAGACAATTTCTGTGGATCTAGGCAAGCCTTTCTTACCAGAATTATTTGTTTTATAAGGTGAGGCAGGCTGCAACACAATCCCGAGAGCCAAGAATTAGTCTGCCAGAGAAATGTGAAGAGGGAGACAGATGGTTTGGAGTCTCTGTGTCTTTTCATATGCCCAGCAACAGGCAGGGCTGGGATCCCTGTATCTGCCTCTAGCTCCCATGGCAGGGAGATCATCTTTTGCAGCTCTGAGTGTCCACGTGTGTTTAGAGAAGTTGGGAATGATTAATCTCTCGAATGAGCAACTTTTTCACTCACCAAAATGTGTTTGAATGTATGCATGTGTTTGAAGTATGCAAATCCTCTTGCAGAAAATGCAAGTCTCATTCTGGGAGTGTCGCCTGGGAATTAGTCATTTCTACCCAGTACTGAAGAGATAGCGGTTGGAGTGCAGCATCCAGTGACTAGTGTCCAGTATAGGTTCCTCCTGAATATTTGCAGGGAGCTCAGTGGAGAGTGGCAGGATGCCAAAAGATGCAAAAAGCATGACCTATGGGTTTCTTTAATCTAGAAAGGAATGGCAGAGTAATTCTTCCTCCAATAAGTAAAAAGTTGTTGCAAACAGTGAGGGCACCAGGGCTTCACAGTTGCAAACGGGGGAAAAGCAAGAAGAGATCAGCATGTTTTGCAGCTTGGAAGATTTGTTTTTATCATCAGTGAAAACTTTGTAAAAATAAGAATGGGCGTAAGTTGCCCCAAGCCAGTGTGGAATCTTCTGCAGTGGAAAGTAACATCTTCCACTCTGTGAATAAGATTGCACTTTAATTAGCTATAATTATGTCAAAAAATGTAATACTGTGAAGCAGAACTAAAAGAAAGGGATTCCTAAAGAATTAGCTGTTTTTAGAAACTTTTCACGCTGACATGTTTTTTTCTGACTCCATTCCTTTCTGTCCCTTTCTTGTCTGTCTTTTACTCTAGCTATGATGTGCTCCTTGCTTCGGGCCCCACAGAACTGCTGAAGAAGTTCAAACAAGCCAAGAGCAAGGTGGTCTTCTCAGCAGAGAACTACATCTATCCTGACAGAAAGTTGGAAGCCAAGTACCCTCAGGTGCGAGATGGAAAGCGCTTCCTGGGTTCTGGAGGTAAGACGCAGAACCTTCTTTCAGCTGAGAACCTCTCTCAGCTTTTTCCTCCTATTAGAAGGCCTTTGGGAGAAGTAGCAAGGGACCAGGTGTGGAAAGCATCTTTAAAGAAGATGGGGCAAACTGAAGCCCTGTGCAAAACTGGCCGTAACGGAAAGACTAACAATGGTCCTGCCTGTTACCTGCAGGAGGGGACATAGCTATGAATTGCCTGTAGAGGATAGGAACCTGCTCCCTATCCCTTCTCCCTTTTCAGTGAGACTTGTCATTCAGGGTGTGGGTATCTGAGCTTTTCTGATGATGAAGATTACAGGTTTGATCCTGGTGTCATTCCACGTTGGGAAGTGCGGTCTATACATGCCTTTGCTGAAAGCTGATGTATCTCTGCAGCAACACAGGATGGAGTGAGACTTTGTGTGCAAGAAGTGAGAGTATGTGTATACAGGACTGTCGTGGTTTAACCTCAGTCGGCAACTGAGCACCACACAGCCGCTCGCTCACTCCCCCCCTGCCCCAGTGGGATGGGGGAGAGAATTGGAAGAGCACAAGTGAGAAATACTCGTGGGTTGAGATAAAAACAGTTTAATAATTGAAATAAAATATAATAATAATAATACACAAAGCAAGTGATGCACAATACAGTTGCTCACCACCCGCTGACCGATGCCCAGCCAGTCCCCGAGCAGCAGCCCCCCCGGCCAGCTTTCCCCCAGTTTCTATACTGAGCATGACGTCCCATGGTATGGAATGTCCCTTTGGCCAGTTGGGGTCAGCTGTCCTGGCTGTGCCCCCTCCCAGCTTCTTGTGCACCTCCAGCCTTCTCAGTCGGTAGAGCATGGGAAGCTGAAAAGTCCTCGACTAGTGTAAGCACTGCTCAGCAGCAACTAAAACATCGGTGTGTTATCAACATTGTTCTCATCCTAAATCCAAAACACAGCACTGTACCAGCTACTAGGAAGGAAATTAACTCTATCCCTGCCGAAACCAGGACAAGGAGTACTTCCCTTTTTGGTTGTATGGGTTGAAACACCTCTTCATACTTATTCCCACAGGCTTCATAGGTTATGCTCCAAACCTGAAGAAGCTTGTGGAGGAGTGGAAAGGACAGGACGATGACAGTGACCAGCTCTTCTACACGAATGTCTTCTTGGATCCAGAAAAAAGAGTAAGTGTAGCTAGATTTTGGGATTAGGAGGAGTTGTCTGAGAAGCATTGCTGTTAATCCTCTGTGCAGTATCCCTGTTGAGAGTAAAAGAAGTTAATCACATACATATTGACCTTTAATTACTGCTCTGGCATCCTTACATGAAAAAGTCCAGTAGTATGTCTAGTTACCCATTTTCCTTCTGAAAATTTGCATTTTAACCACTACTCTCTTGTTCTGTTATTAGCAGTTTTTATCTTTAAGCTTAAAATGTGAATGGGAAGATAGATGTCTTAAAACAAGTCTTACTGGAAACTCATACCAGTATCTGTACGTGCTGATGTTTAAAGCCATTGAGTGTGGCAGAACTAACCAGCCTCCTCCCAGGGCATGTGAAACCCAGACTTTAAGTGTGTATCCTCCCTGCAGAGTGCAGTGCTGACTTAGAGTATCCAACCTAGCACTAAAGTACATTGTAGGTAAAGGGGCGGATGAGGCCTGAGCAGATTTGAGATGATAAAAGGGACAAAGGTTCACAGCCTTGTAGCCACTGTTGTGCCACAGGACAGGGACCGTAGGCATCACAGTGGGTAGCCCTGCTGGAACAAAGAGGCTGCCAGTGCCTTCAGCAAACACCCCCAGATCCTGGCTGACAAAATCTGTGTCAGCCTATGTAGCATGCCACGTAATATCATACAGAAGCCTGGAATGGACCCTGGAAGCATCATTGCCATTCCAGCACCGTGTGGTGCACTGGCCGAATCGTCCAGCCCACAGGGTGATTCTGCTTCCGTTGTCCCTGCCCAGTTCTGCATTACGCAGTGCAGTCTGTCCCTGAGGGACACCACAAACACAGGGGAACTAAGAAGTCAAACTGTAACAGTAAAGTCAAGAGGAAGCATTAGAAATAGGAAACTGCTTTCAGACTGATTAGAGGAGTTGCACTTTTTTACCAGCAGAGCTGGTAAAAAATGCAGAACAGCTGCACTTTTTTCCTTCCCCAAATCTGAATATGGCCCATGATATTTTAACATGAACAGTTCCTTTAATGTTCTCATCTGCAGTTCTGGCCCTATGCCACGCAAAGGCTGAGTAATTCCACTGACTTGGCATTCAGACAGCGGATGTTAGCACCCTGCTGTCCTTTCCAGTAATCAATCTTAATAGATGCCTGGAGGGACACTGAACTCTGTTAAGTCGGAGCTGGATTTTAGTCTGACAAAAATCCAGCCAGAGTGTGACTTGCAGCAGGGCATAAAAACAAAGACTGCATGAGCTGGCCTTGCACCCTTACTGTGTTCTGGTTTGACACCGGTACCTGGGGCAACACTTGAGGTAATGCTCGCCCTGTGGATAGATGGCAAGAAACTGTCTTCACAGCAGATGTTTTTGTTATCTTGGCATTCCTGCATATTACACGTGGGTTTTATATGACTGTGCTGCAAGTGTACTTCATTAATATGCTGCGTATTATTATTGGCACACCCACAGCAGCTTTAAAATGTTTATTTGCATGGTTTTGCCTAATCTGTTTAAATTGTTTTAGAAAATGGCGAATTGTCCCAGATTCAAGTGAAAATGAGGATTAGCTGGGATTGTTTAAGGCTTCAGAGCTTGGAGAGTATGGAAATGATTATAGGAATGTGATAGATCTTCACTCAGCATAGGGTCTCTCGCATGTAAAGAATGGATGCCCACTTGTGTTCTAATTAAGGTTATTTATCTCATTCTTTTAAAGGAAAGTATCAACATCAGTCTAGACCAAAGAAGCCGGATCTTCCAAAACCTAAATGGAGCATTAGGTGAGATGGAAGAAGGAAGCTCATTTCTCCTTGGAATGCAACTGCATGCTGACACCAGAAATAAAGTTGTGTTGTGGCTGAAGGGATTAAATTTCAGAAATTCCTGTCCCTGCAGAATAAGCCTCAGTAAAAAGCCTCTGCCAGAGTTCTGGGATTTATTTGCAATTCCACTGTGACCAACTAAGTTCTCATTGCAATTCCCTCTTCACTTTGGGGAATGCAGGTCAGGTTTTCCATCTTACACCTCCTTGCCACTTTGATCTCCAAGCATGTCGGATTGCTTTAGCCTTGGGGATTGAAATTGGGAGGGACTTCAGTGCAAGTAATAACACATAACCCTGCCTAGGGTTTGCCTGTCTTTCCGCTTCAGAACTGTGTGTGGAATGCCACAGAAGGTGAGATGCAGCCAGTCACTGCCTGTGAGCACTCACTGACCATACCAGGCTTCTGACCTGACCTGCTGATTGATTGATTTTGCTGGTCCTGGCAAAAGTGATTCACTTACTCTCCTGACACTGCTGCCTAATGTTTTCAGTTTATAGTCTTGCACCACTCCATCTCTATTCCAGTCAGGTGAAAAATGATAACGGCAGTGTAGTTTTTGGCTCCTGTGCTCATTATAACAATGATAGACTGGAGCTTGGATCTGTACTAGTCTGTTTTCCAAAGGATTTTATGTGGTTGTATTGAGGAGACTGATCTCTGCCAGGAGGGTGGACTTTTGTTTGGGGTGAAAAAGAGAGACAGCCGGTGCATAGAATGCTTAGGTGAGAAGTGCCTGAGTCCTCCCTGGCCATCAATAGCTGTTCCTCACAGCATAATTTGTCAATGCTAGTGTTGAAAGACTGTTTCAGTGCGGCTTCTGCCAATTCCCAGTAGAAGGTGTATTTGTCAGCCCAGCAAGCTACACTCTGTCCAACTTCCCAGCCATCCTCCTGTTGCCTCACAGGATCATTCTGAATGCTTTTTCTCCTTTCTGGATATGGTCTGTAGCCCTTAAAGTACTTGTGCATGGTTATCCACGTCCATGCTTTCATCTTTCAGCAGTTGTTCAGTAGAAATGAGGCACTGTGCTGCTAATTATTAATAAAAGCGTTCCTCTGATAACATGATGGCAATGTCATTTCCAGATGAGGTAGTTCTGAAGTTTGAAAACTCACGAGTGAGAGCAAGAAACTTGTTATATGACACACTGCCTGTGGTGATTCATGGAAATGGACCCACCAAGGTAAGTGGGCGTCCTGAGGGAAAGATTGGATATGTATTTGTTGCAAAGTGACACTTTAGGCTCAAGTGTGTCAGGTTACTGCCTTGCCATATACTAACTTTCCCTGTGTACATTTACATTTGAGAAACAATAAGTGGCCCAGGTCCATAGCAGCAAGATGGGTCTGCTTCAAAGATCAGCTTGTAATTAGATCCTCAGGCTGTCATGCTTTTTAGATTCTTTCATCTAAGAAGAAGGTAAATGAAGTTCTGATGAAACGTGATCTTACACTGGGGGCAGATGCAAAGAAACTCCCCTGCCCTGTAATGCGTAACATGGCAAATTGCCTTTTGTAGCTGCAGTTGAACTACCTGGGAAACTACATTCCTCAAATATGGACATTTGAGACTGGCTGCACTGTGTGTGATGAAGGTCTGCGAAGCCTCACAGGGTTTAAGGTAAGGCTGATGTCTATTCAAAGCTCTCAAGACAAGCCTTACAATTACAATGGGATCTTATGTTTCTGATGTGGTACCTGAGCCACCACTTCTCTCCTTTTCTCACTGAATGTAGGATGAGGCATTGCCAGTGATTCTGATTGGCATTTTCATCGAGCAGCCCACCCCATTCCTCTCCCAGTTTTTCTTGCGGCTTCGTAACCTTCATTACCCAAAGCAACGAATCCAGCTCTTCATTCACAACCATGTAAGTAAAGTTGGCCTGTGATGGTCTTAGCAAATGCAGGGAAAATGTATACCTCCTCCCGTATTGTAGGCACCTTTGCAACCTTTGACTAGACTTCCAGGCTCTGTAATCCCAGTACTTATCTGCAATGGCTCCACCCAGCTGTAAAGATGTGGAAGTGGGAAGAACTGTTGCTCATCTGGTTTGGCATTTTCAAGAATACGAGGCTGAGCAGCCTGGGATGAGCCCATCTCATCTGTTTTTCCTTGTTTTTCCTTTGGCATAGGAGGAACATCACTTGATGCAGGTGGACTCTTTTGTTAAAGAGCATGGCAAAGAATACCTTGCCGTCAAAGTGATTGGACCAGATGACAAGGTGGAGAATGCTGAGGCGCGTAACTTGGGCATGTAAGTGAAGAGGCCATACATAATGACTAGCAGAGTCAGCCTGTGTCCAAACTAAGGCAGTCCAGTTTTTCTGAGTATCATCACTATCAAGTGGATGCTTCTCTTCTTTCAGTCACCCTCTTCTTTCAGTTTTCCTGGCATTAACTCTCCATGCCCATTATATATTGGAAAAAAATCAGTCCCAATACCAGCTCCCTTTCTCCAATTTCAGAAGCCAAGTTCTCACTGGTCCTTTGCTCTGTTACAAGGATAGCCCTGTACCTTCCACCCTCATCAAGCAGTCTAATTGCCCAGTCATAGATCACAAAGAATATGCACCTATATCTCTGAAGGGGAGGAGTGTAGTAGTAAAACTAAGAGCTAGTGGCAGAGTATCTTCCTGTCTGTGATCAGGAGGTGCGAGTTGGAGCTCAGGTCTGGATTTGGGCCAATCATAAATGGGAATCTCTTCAGTTTGTGCTGGGGAAACAGTTTGCTAAATGTTGATTTTGGCTGTGTCTCAGTGTGTGCTATTGGATACTGACTCTGATGTGCTCGTACTATGCTAGCCTTCTGAGTTGTTACATTAAACTGAACTTTTCTGAGCACCCAGAAGAAGACCTTTAGTCTACAAGGTGAGGGAATTCCTGGTGTTCTGTCCCTTGTCTTGGTCTGTTCTAGGAGGATTTTGATGTGACTTTTCTTGTTCTCTGGCTATAGGGATTTGTGCAGAAAGGATCCTGACTGTGACTATTACTTTAGCCTGGATGCTGAGATAGTTCTGAAGAACACAGAGACCCTAAGGATCCTGATTGAACAGAACAAGTGAGTTCTTTGGTCTGAGCAATCCTTACTGATCATCTTTCACATGAGGAATACAGTGAGCTCTTTTATCACCGAGATGTGTAAGGCACTAAGAGAACTGTGTCAGAGATGGAATGTTAGACAAACACCTCTTATTTGGTCTTTTTTTACTGTAGTTGTAATCCCTGGATTTTAGGCAGTGGATGTAAATTATCCCTAGTTTTGTCTTTATATAGTCGCTAGAACAAATTGGGTTCTAAGAGACCTGCTGCAGGGTGCAGTTAGACAGGAGATTGTGACCGTATTTGCCCTTTCTTATGTGGAATTTTATTCCAACAGAGTTAACAGAAGCAGCAACTCTGTAGGTGAGGGAGAATCTAACTCTTCCGGTCCTGTGGTTTGTTAATCTTTTCCTTTTTTTCCTGTGGTAACATCCTGTCCTGCAATTCCTTTTTCTTTTGTGCTCACAGGCTGGTGATTGCCCCACTGGTAAGCCGTCATGAGAAGTTGTGGTCAAATTTCTGGGGAGCGCTGAGCCCTGATGGATACTATGCCCGCTCAGAAGATTATGTGGATATTGTTCAAAGGCGGAGGGTGTGAGTACGCAAAGAGTGTTTCTTACTGATATAATCCCTCAAATGTAAAGCTTGCTGCAGCACATTATCATCAAACCAGCTGATGACAAAGAACCAGAGAGCACAACTGTCTGTGTGTATAGAAAAGGAAAAGAAGTCTGTACTCCCATTTGGAAGCTGCTCTATGTTCTCCCCTGAGCAGAGACCATAACATACTTTGGGCAGATTTTCTTATGACCAGAGTAAGGGTTTAAGAGTCCTGACTCTGCTGAAATCACATCATCTTACTCATGTCATGTTTTCCCACCTGTGGATTATACTTAGTGTGATCCTTAAAATCCTGTAAAGTGCTGTTTAATCTTTATCAGATAGTCTTCATAAAATACCAGGTGATCCTTGAATGGAAGATTCACAAAATATAATTGTTGGTTCATTCATATTCTTGAGGGGCCCTCTTTTTTTTCTTTTTTTTTTTTTTTAGGCCATTATATGTGCAATAAATGCTGGAAATCAGCTTATGCACTTTTGGCTGGTTCAGTTTCTTTAAATCACTGGAAAAAAAAAATGTTGATCTCTCTGGGAAGAGGTTCAAGCCATTAATTACGTCCCTAGCAAAAACACACAGTAGCAATTAATTGCTTTCACAGTGGACTAGCATTTGTGCAGCTTAAAAGCTCTGGGCAATGTAAGTGATTTTTCCTGGAATGACAATTCCTATTGGTATCGTTTCTCCCTACTGTTCTGAGTTGGCTCATTTAGGCAAGCCTGGCTGATACTGCAGTGCTGCTGCCATCCTGTCAAGTCCAGCAGTTTCTGTCTTAGTGCTATTTCAAGTCTTACTCTCCTACCCCTGTGTTTCAGCGGGCTTTGGAACGTTCCCTACATCAGCAGCGTTTACATGGTTAAAGCCAAGGCTCTGCGATCGGAGCTTGACCAGGGAGATCTCTTCCACAGTGGCAAGCTGGATGCTGACATGGCTTTCTGCCACAACGTTCGGAATCAGGTCAGTCAAGGAGAGAGAGGCTGGCAGGGGAGAACTGCATGCCAGAGTGGAGGTGACAAGATTAAGTAGTTTCAAGGCATTCAGCTTTGGCATTACTCAGTGCTGTGCAGGCTTGGAACAGTACGGGATTTCTATCTTGCTGTGAAACCACACAGAGCCAGGGACCACTAAATGTGGGTAACATTTTTGTTCTTGGGCCTATTCAGGGCTGTTCTAAATGGGGTTGACAGGGTAAGAAAGAAGAACCTAACCTCACAGCAGCTGCTCTGCTTCCAACCCTGGCTGACAAGAGGCACAGAATTACTGGCTCTGGCTATAACCTTTCAAAGTTCCTCGTATCCTGGGTGGAAATAAAAATGAAGGCCCACAGGAGAAAGAATGAGTAAATGAGCAGCTTGGGCAAAGCCATCATCACTGGGGAACTGTCCAGTGCTTGTATTTCACAGTAATACGGAAATGTGAGGCCTGGAAACAAAGCTTGATTGTTTCCCTCTGTCCTGCAGGGAGTCTTTATGTACCTGACAAATCGGCATCAATTTGGACACATACTGTCCCTGGAGAATTATCAGACAACTCACCTCCACAATGACCTCTGGCAAATATTCAGCAACCCTGAGGTGAGATAACCTGCATGCTCAGCAGGCTTAGCAATGTGGCATGTGAAAATTTGATGACTAGCTTCACCAATGAGGAAGGTCCAGGCTTCGTAATAACGATGTCTCTCGGGTGGGATGAGGAGCATAGTCACAGAATTTAAAGAGAGGGTGTTTATGTGATTCATAACATCTGGATCTTCAAAGCCTGTGAGATACTGCTGCATGAGTGCCTGACCTTTCACTGCCTCTTTAACCAGGCTGCACAGAAATGACTGGTTTGCTTATCTTTAAACTGCAGGACTGGAGAGAAAAGTACATCCATGAAAACTACACAGCAGCTCTGAAAGGGAAATTGGTAGAAATGGTAAGAAAACATCGCTCTTATCCATCAGAATGGGAGATTAGCATCAGGACAATGCTTGTATCATCACTATTGTCATTCTTGGGAATAAGCAGTTTAGCACGACCTCGTAGTCTTTCAAATCCAGAGGAAACATGACCTTGAAAGTATTTTTAGAGCCAAATCATTCTAGAAGTACATCTCCAGCTCTCTTAAGTGGAAGTGGGGCACATAAATCAGAAGACACATTTCTATCTTCAATATTTTAGTTACTTTCCACTTAAACTGACTCAATCTACAGTCAGTTTAGTCTTATTCCTTTTGCCTCGAGCACCTGTCCTTGTTTCTGCTATTCTCACCTGTCTACTTTCTGCAGCCCTGCCCAGATGTTTACTGGTTCCCCATATTCACTGACACTGCCTGTGATGAGCTGGTGGAAGAAATGGAACATTATGGCCAGTGGTCCACAGGTGACAACACGGTAAGAAAAAGCAGGAGCTTTTTGATTTCTGGGTCACACCGTTGTCCATGCATATTTGGTGGCAGCAGTGCCTCCTGTAGGAAGGCATTAGAACCCACAGTTAAACCAGGAAACTGGAGGCAGTACTCTAATTTTGTTCCTGATGAACTCTGTGATTTTGCCCCTGTTCTTAAATGTGAATTAATTTTTCTGAGTCCTCTTTAGTGTCCTCTGAAGGTACAGTGTTCAGCCCTTCTGATGGTAATATTGTTTACCTTAGGTTTTAATTATTCTTTGAAAAGGCTTTTCGATCCTGGAAATTCTGATAAATAAACGTCATATTTATTTGTAGTTACCAGAAACAAGTGCTTTTCATTCCTGAAGTCCAAGGTTCCCATCCTTACGGGTATTTTCATGATTCTGTTTCAGGACAGCAGAATACAAGGAGGATATGAGAACGTCCCAACTATTGACATACACATGAACCAAATTGGCTTTGAAAGAGAGTGGTATAAGTTTCTTCTGGACTATATTGCACCCATCACAGAGAAACTGTACCCAGGATACTATACCAAGGTATGTATACCTTAGCATCAAAACTCGTGGTCAGCTCAGCACCTTCTCCAGCTGCAACTTTGTGAAAAGACTGCTAGAATCCTCTAGCAATATGCATACTATTTCCCAGTATGGAGGAACTGACCCTGGAGTATGACATAAGTATATGCATCAGGAAATACACAATTTCCCAATGACGTTCTCCTGCCTTATTGTTGCCTTTCTCTCTTAGCAGTGGGATGCAATTTAAATATTACACCCTGCTCTGCAAGCTCAGGAGCGATGGACGCTATAGCCCTGTAACAGATGTGCACTTTGTTCTTCTCTCCTGCAGACTCAGTTTGAGCTAGCCTTTGTAGTTCGCTACAAACCCGACGAGCAGCCCTCTTTAATGCCCCATCATGACGCTTCCACCTTTACCATTAACATTGCTTTGAACCGAGTTGGAATAGACTACGAGGTAAGCGTTTGCCAGTGTGTCAAGAATGCAGTACAGCCTCTTGAGCAGTCCAGGCAGCTGAAAACCCTTTCCTTATCCATATCTGGCTTCTTCACACTAAGGATTGCAATTAATGACTGGGCTAGGGTAGAAAGAAGATTTTTGAATGCATCGGAACACAGGAGATTCCCCAAGCACCTTCTCACATTTTCAGAAGGGCTGCCAGGAGAAGGCAGAGACCCTTTCCCTGAGGTGCTTTTGTGTCTCTGATGTGAAGCTGATGTGTCTCTCGTTTTGTTTCCATCAGGGAGGAGGCTGCCGGTTCCTGCGCTACAATTGCTCCATTCGAGCTCCACGGAAAGGGTGGACCCTTATGCATCCAGGCCGCCTGACCCACTATCATGAAGGTCTTCCAACCACCAAAGGAACCCGTTATATCGCAGTGTCCTTTCTTGACCCCTAGAGCCATGCTTCACAGGAAGCCTGGCCCTGCTCACTGCTGACTTTGAGTGGAAACAGGGAATGCTGCTGAGAGTTTCTAAGGCATTGATCAAAGCTATTTGGATATTGATTTTTAATGATATTTTAAGACTCCACTACTGGAAGATCTCCCTGTCTGATACTGCAGGTAATATCTAGGAATATTGCTGTAGAATTTGGAAGGAGATTTTGTGCCTTCATTTTTGATTCTGCTCCTCATCCACTGTTTCTTGGAAATGCGATTTACTTGAACCTTCACTGATTGGTTGGCTTTACAAAAATGCTTTCTTGGACTGGAAATCCAGCTTTTTGGAGGCAAGTCACAAGCTCTCTCTCCAAGTAGCTGGAAGCCCATTTTCATCCACAACGTATACGGGACTGGACATTAGACAATAATTCCTGGATACTATTCCAAATATAAACCAGTCGGGGAGCTGACTCCAGGAGTCATAACTGTTAAATGTCATACCAGATGAAACTCAGTAATAAGAGCCTGAAGATCATCTGATTCCTTACCTCTTTGCAGTCCTTGGAAGCATATCACAAAGTTCAAAGCAGCAGCAGTGGCAATATAGGTGCTTCTGATTAGCTAAAGGAAGGTCTGCTAATGATACTTTACCTCTGGGATTAGACTGAAGAGATAAAAGATAACCTCCCTGTCTTCTATTACTGCAGCTAAAAGGAGCATGCCTACCCAGACAAATTCAGACCATGTTGGTATGCACAGATAAAATCTAAGAAAGGGAAGGCTGAGAATGCCTAGATCAGTCAGGAGGGCTTCACTGCTGAATTGTCTCTGTTCTATCCCACGTTAAGATTGTCAAAAGCTCTAATCAATCTCTGGGTAACAACCCAGAGGTCCCAGTGGTCTTTGATGGCCTCATTCCAGTTCTCAGAGATTGTTTTGATAATTTTCTTTGCATCTAATTTGAATGGGCCATCAAAGAGCTGTTCTCTGGTACTTAGAGGAAATCATTAGTCAGCGTTTCTATTATTTGCGATTCCAAACCAAAACACTCCACTGCAGACACTTCTCCAGTGGGGTCGAGGCTGATAGAAATGAGTGGTTGGAAAGTGCTGAGAGATTGTGGTGAACTGGTGGGTATAAAAATCTGTCTAGCTAGACCCATGGTTAGAGAGGGAAGGGGGAGAAACCTTTTCTGCCGTTGCCTGTGAGACACCTCTGCTTATCAGACACCGTTACGCTCTGGGTCTGCAAGACAATCATGTTTCACAAGCAGTAAATTCACATCATGATTGTCCTTAGGAAAAAAAATCCTCTTCTGAGTTCCCTGTGTCTCCAGCTTCTACTGTCTAATTGTCAGGTGTAGAGCCCCTTCATCTAGGACGGGTTGCATTAATGCAGGCGGAATAGCTTTAGACGTGTGAATTCTGGCAGGGAACTTTATACAATTTGAATGGACCTGAGGAAGGTGACGTAGACCTTTTTCCAGTGCTTTCCGTGCGCTTTTTAGGTCTATTTCAAGGCCACACACTCACACGTGCCCAAGGGAGAAAAATCCAGGCAGGGACAATCAGTTTGAAAAGTAAAACAATAATAAATCTTGTTAGGTGAAATCCAGAACCATCTGTTACCAAATGAAGGGACTTCGTAGGCCAATCGTTGAGATGTCGAAAAGGTGTATGTATTTATTCAGCAGGTTTTTTTTCACTTTGTTGTGTCTTTCCTCTGCTCAGTACGGTGATTGGAATTAATTAGGAGCCTGTCACACGGGATGTACCGTTTCAGCCAGGGGAACTCGCATTAAACCCTTACCCCACGGTGTCGCCGTCAGTGGGTTTCATTCCTGCGGTGGGTGCCGGAGGCCGCCGCCGCCTCCTGTGAGGCCTTGCGGGGCGGTGCCCTCGGACTACCGCTCCCGTGGTGCCCCGGGAAAGGGCCCGCCCGTCGCGCGGCGATGACACGCGCCGCTTTGCGCCTCTCGGGTGACGGTGCCGCGGGGGTAACATGGCGGCCTTACGGGAGCGGTGGTGAAGGTGAGAGGTGGGGCGGTGCCTGCCGGCAGGAGAGGCGGGAGCCGGTCGGGGGGGTCGCTTCCCGGGCGGCAGGGGCAGGGCAGGGGAGGGGAGGGCCTGCCGGAGACCCTGCCGGAGACCCTACCGCCCCTCCGAGGTGCGCGCCACCCTGTGGGGGCGGGAGAGGGGCGCTTCCCGCCCTTTGCTTCGCCTGCCCCCTGAGGTCTGAGGAGAAGGCGACGGTGGCCGCCCGGAGCATCTGCCCAGCGCATCCCCCGGGCACTGGGATGGCGGGGGAGCAGAGCCTGGTCGATCAGGGAGCTCGGCAGTCTGTGTCCCTCATCCCCTGGTCCCTCTGCCGCAGGGACGGGGACAGGCTGGACTCGGCGTCGCTGAAAGAGCTGCGGGACGGAGTCTGGCCAGGGCGAGGGAGAAGACAGGAAAATTGCAGTCGTTCATGTTCAAGAGGGACTCGAGCTGATCATGCCTGACTTGTGAAAACGTAACTTATCCTGAAAGTAAGCGGAGGAAGGGGAAAAGTGATCGCTGGGGGCCTGTTTATTGGAAGGGAGGAGGAAGGATGAATTTTTTCATTTCTGATGTATGAGTAATTTCCAGTTGTAGAAAGTGGAACAATTTCTTTGTGAAACAAAGAAATTTGTTTTTAAAATGTGTATTTATCTAGTTCTTGGTAGGATGCTTAGTTGGATAGCTGTTGGCACTTGGTGAGCCACCTTTATTTACAGGATTTTTCCCTGTAGCGCAATGTCCCTGTTGTTTACTCGTTCCAAGTCAATAGTTGCAGTGAAGAAGGATAAAAGACACATGGCTGAGGTAAATGCTTCTCCGCTTAAACATTTTGTCACTGCAAAGAAGAAAATCAATGGTATCTTTGAACAGTTGGCTGCATACATCAATGAGAGCTCCTCGTTCCTGGAAGGTAAGCTGAATTCTTGAACTACAAGCATGTAACAGTGCTTCGCCCACATACAATTCCCCCAAACACACACCAAAAAACCCTCATTCAGTTAAATGGCGCTGCTAGACCTGTGCTTATTTATACATACATGTCTGTTTATATATCAATGTTTATAAGAAGAACAGAAAATTATTTTATTGAATTTAGGTGGAGTTCAGGGTTTATATTTTAAAACTGACAAGTTCACACGTTAGGAAACTGAGCTAGTTAGTGAGTTATGCTTGGTTTTTGTGTTGTTTGGGAGTTTTTTAATAAACTATACAAGACTCTCTAGGTTTTTTGCCTATAATTCTTTCAATGTTCTTGCCTAGACATGTCATTGCTAGTGGCATGTAGTGTATGCCAATAATTGGCTTTAACAGCTTAAGACACAGAAGATTTTTTTTTTTTAAGGGTGTTGGAGTGTTTGAAGTGTTGGCTGTGTTTTGTTTAAGGCAGTCCTAAGGATGAGAATGGTTATTAGATACACAAAAGAGACCAGCTGATAAATGCTTATGCAAAATTGCCTCAGGGTGTAATTGCATGTGTCAAGATTACCCACATGGTCTTTGGGACGCAAATAAACATTTAGTTATGTGTGTTACATCAGGAAGAGGTGTTTCACCCAGTACTGAGACAGATGACTTCTGGAATTCAGAGGCATGATGTATTTTGATTTTAGAAACACACAAGAATATAGAGCTTGATCCTGTCACCACAGAAGAGCAGGTACTGGAAGTCAAAGGCTACCTGTCAAAAGTCAGTGGCATTAGTGAAGTGTTGGCAAGACGACACATGAAAGTTGCTTTTTTTGGAAGGTGAGTCACGTGCTTGTGTTGGCTACACTCCCCACTCAGTAAAGCAACTGGCACCTTTAGGATTGTAGCCAGTAAAAAATATTTATAGAAACACTAGTGCTCCAGCTTTTGCTTGTAACGTGCATGTCCCTGGTACTAGTCCTCTTGTAAATTGGAAACATATTGTAGCAAATTCTTCGATTTGGAAGAATTCTTAAAATAAGGAAATAGAAAAGTCTTTTTGTAAGTTGCCTATGGCACCGAAATTGTTAATGCTTCTGATACTGCTTGGGTTTAGAGAACTTGCTTTCTGTAATACCAAAACGAGTATACCTGAATCTCAGAAGCCTAGCTATACCATTCTTTAATCTGACTTCAGGACAAGCAATGGGAAAAGCACTGTGATAAATGCCATGCTATGGGACAAAGTCCTTCCTTCAGGAATTGGACACACCACTAATTGTTTCCTGCGTGTAGAAGGGACAGATGGACACGAAGCTTTCCTGCTTACTGAAGGCTCAGAGGAGAAGAAGAGTGTTAAGGTACAGTTTCCTTAAGCATAAGATAAAGGAGAAGAGCTCTTCAGCAGTGCCAGAAAAGGGAAGGAACAAGAAGATTGAAGCACTATGAATAAATTTCATAGTTAAGGAATTTAATCATTAAGGGAGTCGAGACAACAAGTTTTTGTTAGATGTAGGAAAGGAGCAAGTTACAGGATGGAACTTGTTCATTTTATGAAAAAGATGGTACGTTTTATTTGTTAGTGATAGCAGGGAACCAAAACTATGACTCAGGAAGTTCTGAGCTCTGTATGACTGACAGAAGGCACAGACTGCCTGATAGTTCCTCAGTAGCCTTCCTTGACAGGAAAATTTCTCATAAACTCTCACTAGGCGGTTACATTTTGACTAGGAGACTCAAGCAAGTTTTATGTGGAAAACCTCCCAGGGAGAAAGTGATTTGGAGTTGGGTTTTATCTTAAATTGTCTGTGAACAGCCCTGAAGGGGAGATAATTGTGTTAATGGGTCTTAGCATACAGCATATGTTATAAATCATCCATCTTTTTAACAGACAGTAAACCAGCTGGCTCATGCCCTTCATCAGGATGAACTTCTGAACGCTGGCAGCCTAGTCAGTGTAATGTGGCCCAATTCCAAATGTCCTCTCTTAAAGGATGACCTGGTGCTGATGGACAGGTGAGAAATATCTTTCTTTCGTTTCCTTCTTATCACAGATTAATTACAGAAATGTCTTCAAATACAAATTTGACAAACATCAAGGAAATTGACCCTGTTTTAATCTATGACAGTGACTAAAGTCCTTTGCTGTAGTTAGCAGTCAGTTTCTCTTGATTGGTACTTCCTTTTAGTCTGTACTCTGTGTCACCTCAGGACAGTGTAGCTCAGACATGGGAAATTAATGCCCTGAAAAGCTGAAACACTTTTC